>NC_132793.1:104287500-105693333 GCF_048418805.1 Vulpes vulpes | reverse complement strand
GAGACCTGCTCAAGCTCATTTGACCATGAAACTCTTCTTCCAATGAGCAAACGTCAACCAGATGTTGACACTGAGGGCCACCGCATGGGAGCTGGTAGTCACAGATGACGGTAAAGTCACAGGGTGTGGATTGGTCCTGGTGTGCACGTGTGTGGGTGTGTGGGCAAGGAGGCAGTCAAGGACAAAATCCCTGCCATATTCACTCTTAACAGCTCTTCAAGCCACCTGGGCCTATCCTTATGCCAACGGGGAGCCATGGCCATTTCTGCCTCATTTTTGATCATCACTGAGGACTTGCTTCACTTTCCTATTGACATGTTTAACAAGCAAGATGCATTGATCAAATAGTTGCTTGGTGAACAGCACTGTGGCTAGGTGGACAGAAGGATCAGTAGCTCATGACCCTGGGGCTGGATGGTCCCAGCACTTGCCCTCTGGACTATCTTCTGAGGACCTCAAAGACTGAGGCTTACTACCAGATCCTCACCTACACTGGCCACCTTGGTTAGGACCGCCTTCTCTGACTTGGAGCCCAGAGTCCATGTTTGTTGGCAGCTCCACCTGGCCTTTGGGATACGTTTAGAGAGATCACAAACACACTGATGTTGAGAGTGCAGGAAGGGAAACCTGTAACTTGCAAAACCAAAAGCAAAACCAGTACTCTGGGAGGTAAGAAGAAAATTACAAGAGTTCTGTTCAAAAAGGAGAAGTATTCCATAGAGATTGATCAACAAGATCTAGGGGGGTCTGGAAAGGCATCCATAGGACTTGTAACCAGCAGAGACTTTCATGAGACGAATTTAGAAGGAGTGGATGCAAAAGCTGGATTCCAGTGGTCCACCAGTGAATGGGTGGAGGTAGGGTCACCTATGTTAACTTCTCAAAGCATCGTCCCGAAGTAGGGGAGAAAGAAGAGCTGGGGTCCAGGATGAGGGGCTATGGAAGCCTGCCCAGGGGGACGCCGTGGAGGAGGAGCCAGGAGGGAGGACAAGTCAAAGGCGCAGAGGTTAGGGGAGCTGATTTGAGGAGCCAAGTCTCTGAGAAGGTGGGATGGGGGGCAGCCAGAGCTCAGGAGAGATGCTGAGCAGGAAGCAGGATTCGGGCACCATGAGGGAAGAAGGGAGGATAGTTTAGTGTTGTTTCCAGGGTTGTTACAAAGAAAGGGACACAATTTGTCAGGCTTATTGTCTCACAGTCTGGAGGCCAAGCATCTGAAATCAATGTCACAGGGCCACACTACCCCAAGGTTGTGGGTTTGCTCTGTGCCTTTCCATTGGCCTCTGGGGCCCCTGGCAGCTGAGGTATGCATAGCTCCCATCTCTGCCTCCTTCACCCCATGGCATCTCCCCTCATGTGCACCTGTGTCCATGTCTCCCCTTTTCGTGAAGACACCAGTCATATAGGAGTAAGGAAGGGCCAGAGCTACTCCAGTGTGATCTCAACTAAGTACATCTGCAATGACCCTATTTCCAAATAAGTTCACTTTATGAGGCACTAGGGGGTCAGGACCTCAATATCTCTTTGGGATGACACAATTCAACCCCTAACAGGTGGCATCTCTATGTCCCGGGGTTGACTAGGGGAATGATGGAGAGGGAAGCTTGATGAGAGGAGGCCGTTCCACAGGCAGGGTCCACTTCTCCATCACCTTCCCCAGCCCCTGGCCAGTGGCTGTGTGCTGGGTGATATTTCAATGGTAACCCACATGCTTTTCATCCCTTATAATTCTTTTCTGCCCTGTGATTCTCCCCCAAACCCCAGGCAGCAGATGGAGCCATCTGGCCTTGCTGCATCTAGAAACGCAGATCAAAGCAGAACAACAAGGAAAGAAAAAAAGCCAATTCTCAGCTTTTGACGTTCAAATTAGACTTTTGAAATTCCCCACAGAGGCAATATTGGTTAGAAGGGGATGGTGAATGCCACAGCTTGGCTCAGGTTTATGCTGTGAACAGGAATGGGAAGCAGAAGGGACTCATTCACCAGAAAGCCCATGCTCACGGGCTAGACGTGGGTCTGCTGGGTGGGAGGGGGCATCGCTGCACCTGCCCGAGCCCCCACTGGGGCAGGGCACCTCTGCTTTCATCTCACGTACAGGCTGGCTGCCACATCCTGTTAGAGTGAAAGCACCTTTATTGCCAAACATCATGGTAACAATCAGGAAGGTTGGAGACGGCTGACCCAGGCCAATCTCCTCATGCTTCCGGTGGGGGCGGTTAGTTCCTAAGGTCCAGAGAGTGACCAGCACCTGTCCATGGAGGAGTCGGGCAGGGCTTCTAGTTTCTGGTAATTATGACCGCCAATGTCCGTGGTGGCAGGAATGCAGAATGCTGGCCTGAGGCACCGTCCAGGGTCGCAGATTCATATTCCTTCCTTTGAGTCTGAGTGATGGAGATTTGAAAACGCTCTAAGGGAGCCAAAATCTCTAAGGGAGCCTTCCCTTTGTTTTGACTGTCTACTGACAAAAGCCAGGGGAGAGTACGGCTGAGAAGACCAATGCTTATTTTTAATAGCACATGAGGTGTATTCCATGCTCAGTGTATGACGGGCACTGCGCGAAGCATTTTGCATCAGCACGCCTGATGCTCAAATAATCCCATTTCACAGACGAGGAGACAGACAGAGATGTTAAGCCACTTGGCTCAGTCCAGCTAAGGCAGTAAGATGTAGGGAAGGATCTAAACAGAGGAACCCACTGGGAACCAAAGTGCTGGTCCTTCCTAACCACTATGATACCCTGCCCCTGCCCAGCACACACGCTTGCTCGTGATAGCCAGAAGAAAACGTGGGGAAAGGAGTCTCATCAAGTACCTACAGTGTGCCAGGCCCTGTGCGTGTGTACGCATCACCTCTTTCGCCAGTGCTCAGAAATTTCCTCCCTCACTAACGTCAACCTCCCTGGAACAGAGTGTAGGGGCTGAACAAAAGCACCAGAATCATCTATGGACCAGTGATTTTGCTCAATTTACACCTAATGAGACTCACATAACTAATCCTGCCACTCTGTGGCTTAGAAAATGGCATCATTCCTCCATTAAACTTACAAAATAAAGTCCAAGTTCCTAATCTGGTTCTCAAGGCTCCCATAATTTGCTAGTCTACTTCCGTGACACTGGTTCCTGGGATGTCCCTCCACGCGCCCCACTCTGGAACACGCCTCTGCATTTCCTCCCTGGCCTCCGGCCACGGCTCACACCATCCCTCCCCACTGCCATCAAGGCCGGCGGCGCTGCCTCCTTAAAGACCCATGACGCATGCCGACCCTTCTGGGGGCTTTTCCTGGCCTCTTACAACCAGCAGTAACACCTCTCCTCAGACCTGCACACTTATCCTTGTCCCCTGTGACGCTATCATATTCAACACTGAGTGCAGCTAGTTCTGCATGAGACAGCCTTTCTCCGGTTGTGGGACGTCTTGAGGGCCTCAGGGTCTGACACCTGCTCCCCAATGCACCTCGAGGTGTCTGACACATGGTGGGAGCTCAGTGGGTGTTAGCCAAATGGATTAAAAAATAAATCAAGGGCAGCCCGGGTGGCTCAGCGGTTTAGCGCTGCCTTCAGGCCTGAGTGTGATCCTGGACTCCCAGGATCGAGTCCTGCATTGGGCTCCCTGCATGGAGCCTGCTTCTCCCTCTGCCTGTGTCTGTGCTTCTCTTTTTCTCTGTGTCTCTCATGAATAAGTAAATAAAATCTTAAATAATAATAATAATAATAATAATAAACAATAATAAATCAAGACACCGTTCTTGATTCATGGGGAGAGAGCAAAATATAAAAAGGGGCCTAGCTTCAGGAACCAAGCCCAGACAGTGGAGGCACCCCATAAGCTCCAGTGGAGCCATGCAGAGACAGTCCTGGAGGGACAGGGCACATGACGGCTGGAGGTTTAAGCCAGGCTCTTGGCTCACACGCAATAGAAACCAGCTAGAGCTGGTATAAGAAAAGAAGGAGCTTATCTGATGGCCACACACACTGCGGGCATGATTAATGCTACCGAACTGGACACTCTGAAATGGTTAAGTGGCAAATTTGTGTGATGTATATTTTATCATGATAAAAAATAAAAATAAAAATAAAAATAAACAGTTGGCAGAGTCTCACTATAGTTCTGTGCATCACGGCTGGACATTTCCTGCTTTTTCATTGAAGACATCACCCAGAGTAGCCTCCGGGAGTCCCGCTATCCCCTCCCATTGGGGCCCCCGGCCGCAGGCTCACAGTAGCCCTGTGGTTACACGTCGTGCGCCAGGGGCTGCGCACACACGCAACAAACCTCAGGCGTTAGGCTGGGCGAGCCCATGCCGTTCCCAGAGCTGGTCCCGGGGGCTGCATCTGCAGAAGTCTGGGCCCCCAAACAGTTGGGAGTCTCCTCTCCTCTCCTCCACCCTGGCTCCCGTGAGCCCCGTCCACACCACTTGGCAGCCTGCGCTCACACATGCACCCAGAGGGTCAATTTGGAGACTGATGACCCCATATGGACAAGGCTTGAGCCGAAAGTGTGTGCAGCTGTTGGGGCTACAGGACCAGATGTTCTACTGATAATCCCCTTGGGCTCAAGATGAACTTGCCTGAAGCGGTGTTGGGAGGGGACCGCTGGCCCAGGAGCCCCTGCCCTGCCCTAGAACACGGCTGTCTTTCTGGAAACTCAGGAGGAGGGAAGGCCGCCTGCTGCGAGCTGTGTGGTCTGCACTAGGCTGTGTTTGGCCCTCACAGCGTTTTTGAAATTAATTGTCATCATTTACAAATCCCTCTCCCGGGCAGCAGCTCCCACACCTCACACCTGGCCTGCTCTCCCTGCTTCATTTCGCTTGTCTGGCCAGAGCAGGCCTCCGGGCGTGTGATTCTGAGCTACTGGCTGAGGCACAACAGGATTCAGGGCTGCCCCTGAGCTGCTGCCCCTGAGCTGGCGTGGAGAGTAGCTCACGGACAGGACAAGCACGCTTTGCTTGTCCTCGTTTCTCTAAAATCAGGAAATCCGTTTTCAGCTCCCACTCAAAGTGCGCAGTGGTTCTCTCTACAAAAAGGGGCTTCAAAGCTCCAGCGTGCTGCCACAGGGTGAGAACACAGGGAGACCCGCGGGGCCTCAGTGGGGGTCCTGAGTTCTGGGACCCCAGGCATGCTGTGATGAGGGGCGGCATGCAGCAGGTGCACACATCACCATGGCCCCGTTCCTTGTCCACCTGCTAGTCTGGCCACATGTCCAGCCTCCTCACACCCGTGGGGCTGTGGGGCTGACACCAGCCAGGAGGGTGGGAGGGAGGTGTCTCCTGTGCCCATGCTCCAGCTCGGTTCCCTTTCTGAGGGTGGACCGGAGAGCAGTCCTGATGGAGGGCAGAGCCACAATAGGGTGGAAGAACCCTGGGGCTTGAGCTACTGCCTCCTCCCACTGAAGAGACAGCTCTTCCTCCCTCTGGCCATGTGTTCCTTCCTCATCGCACACCCCGAATCTCTGTGCTCCCCAGGATGGGATTGTACATATACAGAGCCAAACAGCAGCCTGGTGCCTTCCTAGCAGGCATCTCCATCCCCGGGAGGGACATGGACGATTAACAGGTGCATGCACTTATGAAGGAAGAATATTCTAGAAGGTGACAGGGACTTCACAGGAAATGAAAACCTGGTAGCAGGATAGGAAGTGAGAGAACGTGGAGCTGGCGGTTCAGATACAGTGGGCCACGTGAATCCGCCACAAAATGAGCACACGTGGGAGGAGGTTTTGGGTAATGAGGTTTTGGTCTAAGTCAAAGTATGCAAGCCTGATGTAGCTGAGTGAGTCCAGGAGACAGAACGGGAGCCGGAGGGGCTGGAGCCCCCCGAGAAGATGAGGAGGGTTCAAGGAGAGGCCAGGGTGGAAGGCAGGGGCCACACCACGCAGGACGGGTCCAGCCGCACAGGAACTCATCACACTCTGAGTGTGTTTACAAGCCACAGGAGGTTGTATGCTGGCGGTTGTCATTATCGGATTTGTGTTTCTTAAAAGCTCACCCTTGCTGCCCCATGGAGGATGGAATGGCAGGACCACAGTCCAATAAGCAGGCGCCACACACCAGGGCAGGCGCCGGGACCGGGTGGGGGCCGGGATGGTGGACGAGGACAGCAGGGGGACCGGAGAGCAGCACCACATCCCGCCGCGGGGTTGACGCGAGGGACGAAGACAGGACCAAGCCCCCAGGCTCCTCAGCTGGTTGCATGGGGTGGAACCACTCACCGGGTGGGCGGTGGGCGGCCGAGGGAGGGACAGGTTGGGGAAAACAATGGGCTCAGTTTGGGTTCGTGGTGACCGTGACCATGGTGAGCACGTGGGAGCAGAAGCAAAGCAGAGCAAGAAAAACATACAGGAAAGCCTCGATGCTCCTAGGGAGACTTTAGGAAGATAATCATTCTGGAAGCATGTTTCAATTTAGAGCATGTGTATGGGATTATTGAGGAAAGCTTTCCATTTGATTTTTTAACAAAGTTGATATAACTGAATCTAACCTCCTCGGGTGGTTAGAGAGACGGAAGCTAGCTGGTGCACGGAACAAGGTCATTGGGGTCATTTTTCATAAGCAGGTCAGCTACCAAGCAATGACTAGTTTTCAAATCCCTCCACGGGATATCCTGCCTATGCTTTTCATATTAGTTACATTTAAAATGGTAAAGCTTGGATATATCATGCTAAACGAGATATTAAAATTAGTTATACCTGTTTAACTTTGCTTTCAAAAAGTGGTTACCAGTACATTTGAAATTGCCTATGTGGCTTCCTTTACAGTTCTCAGAGAGGTCAGTTAAAATTCTTTCATAGAACAGCATGCTGCTTCCAAACAAGTTCTTACATACTCCCATGGGACTTATTAACAGTCCCTCACCTGACAGGTTTTCTTTTGGTTCAGAAAGTTCCAGGAAATAGAAAGCATACATGGATGTAACAATCATTAATATTTTTCTAATTGGTAGAAGATGCGTAAGGTTGGAGTTGGTATAATCTTTACCAGGCGTGCCGTTTTGGGTGTGTGTTCATAATAAAACCTACGTCATAGCGAACTGACCAAGTGAAGGATGATTTTTCTCATGCAACAACCAGCACAGAGCTGCCAGCCTTCACGCTGCTGCTCAAGGAAAAGCAGGGATGAGGGCCTCTGGGAGTTGGCTCATCGTCGTCAGGAGATGGCTGCTATTTTATTTATACACATCTGATATACACACAGGCGAGAAAAGTGACAAGATGTCACTGGAATTCGCCCCTCGTTGAAAAAGTTTTCCCAGATGTCCCACGCAATGACTTTCTTCTCCATCCCCTTGGCTCAGCACTGTGCTTTCTGGAGCCTAAGGAATGTGGGTGCCTAGCTATGTAGACAGACATCCTTGCCACAGGGCTTGGAAGGACCCATTACCCTACTGAAGCTACGTCTCATTGGGAACCAGCCATTGCCTGATTGTAACTATTATCTACCATTCCCTTCTAGTTCGTGTACAAGGCCGACTAGCTCAAGGAGAAAGAATCGGGATCATAAGACATCTGGCTTATAGGCTTCCAACCACTGCTGTGTTGATCTCTCTTGGGCAGATTTTCTTTAAATCTCATTTCTGGTGTCAGATAATTCTTTCAAAGCAAAATTACGATGCAGTTTTGGAGATGCACTATCTACATGTTTTGCAAAATCATTGGAGGTGAGATGCTTAACGTAACGTGAAGTGAAAGTCAAGCCCCTTTCACTCAAAATTATCTGTCTGGTTCCAACAGCACGTCTCTACCAGGGGCTCGAGATTCCAAATGGAAGAGAATCCTGCTTTCAGAGAGCTTGTGGGCTGGAGGGGGAGCAGGAGCAGGAAACAGACTTGTCACCTGCACAGATATTTGACATAAGATTTAGCATGCTTAGTGCAATAAATTTTGAGCTCCTAACTATCACCGAGCTGGTTTCAGGAAACAGTAAGAGCTTACTGTACACATAACTATATGTTGCTGGGTGGGGGGGGGGGGTACATGACCCAAGGCAGCGTGCATAGTGTTTTCCAGGGGTTGCACTATTGTCCGTGTGCACACTGCCTCATGTGCTCCCCCAGCCACCTCTGAGGTGAGGGTGGTCATCATGCCCATCTTTTTAAAAATATTTATTTATTTGTTTATTTATTTATTCAGTCATGAGAGATGCAAAGAGAGAGGCAGAGACATAGGCAGAGGGAGAAGCAAGCTCCCCGAAGGGAGCCTGATGGGGGACTAGATCCCAAGACCCCAGGATCACGCCCTGAGCCAAAGGCAGACGCTCAACTACTGAGCCACCCAGGTGCCCCCATCGTGCACATCTTAACCACGGGAATACTAGACTCTCGGCACCCTGAATGGCTCCCTTACGCCCTTATCACGATCATGGGTAACATATAACCATAATCATCTGCTGACCATCCCCTCTTCCCCTGAGGAGCTTGGCTCCATGAGGGCTGGAGCCACACCTGTCTCAGCCTCCAGTGTATCCCCAGGGCCAGTGCAAGGCACAGAGTGGACACTCACATTTTTCTGTCTGCTGAATTCAATAATAATTCTAGCCAGAATAGCAAATGTGGTTCATCGAGCATTCCTTCTATTTGATGGATAGAGTCTGCTTGCAGGGCTGAGCTAGGAAGACGTCGGGAGCCACAACCTGGCAGAGCTAGGGAAGGGTGTGATGTATTGGTGAGTCCATCTGGGGCATGAGAGTCGGGGAATGGCTGGAGTTAATGAATGTGCTTGTGAGACAATGGATTATGCAGCTCTGGTTTCCTCACAGTGGACACTGGTAAATAAACACTCAATTTAATTAATTGATTTTATCTGGTAGCTAATGGTCAGGCACAGAAAGTTAGTTCAATTCAATAAATATCATCTTCCAAATGTGCTCATCCAAAGTCAAACAGAGAATCCTTTAGCAGGGACCCCAATCTGCAGGGCGGACTCACATGCCCCCAAAGGCTCAGCCCGGCCGGCAGTGTTTGCCTACTTTTCATATATTTCCTCAACTTCAACGTGGAACCAGGCTATTTCTCAGCTTCCTGGAGATGTTGTGAAGAATAAGTAATAAACGTTTGTAATGCAGTGGACACAAGCTAAAGGGCCACTGATCACAGACAAGGGAGATTTCATGAATCCCTTTCTGTCATCCCACCTGTCTTGGCTCCTCTTGTCCATTTACTTACCCCCCACCTTTATTATTCATAGAGAAAGTGTTACTTTGGAGCAGGAGAGTTTTTCAAGATTTCATAGAAGAGATGACTGGGAGAGGTCAGGTGCAGGCTGTGAAAATTGCTCTTCCTGCCAGCAAACAGGTGTCCCAAGCTGTTCGCACTTAACCTTGGCTCCTCTACCTGCTACCTGTGCTCAGCCAGGGCATCTGCGGGCAAACTAATGAAGTGCTTTCCCATCAAGGTCCCACCTGTGGTTGCAGTTGGCTCCTTGAGCCGACACAGAGGGTGACCGGCAGAGAGAAGCTGGACCTGGGACCGTAGTTAAAAGGGAGGTTGGAGGAAGCAGAGCAGCCAAATCCAGCTGCAGGTGGGGGACACGGGGTGGTGGGGTGAGAGGGAGGCAGAGTGGGTGGGCACTAACTACAGTGGAAAACCAGGCCAGCAACAGAAGGAAGTAGGGAGGAAGAAAGGAGAGGAGGAAGAGAGGGAGAGGGAGGGAGGGAGGAGGGGAGGAAGGGAGGAAGGGACCACACACACTCTCGAGGTGCTAAGGTGAGCATAATTCACTTAGTCATCTTCCCTCCATATTAAAACTTCCAATAAAATGTTACCTGGTGATTGGTTTCTAATACGTCACCATACGACATGACATTCTCTGGATTTGCTCACTGCTTCCTGTGAGCTCACTGGGGAAGCAATTCTCCATGTCCCATCCCTTTCTGTCCATTTCCGAGGGTCTTACAGACAGAGGCACCAAGTCCCTGTGCTGTGGATGAAGGATGTTTGCAGGGCGACCAGCATGGGCAGATTTTGTTCCTGCCCAAGGGGATAGAGGTGGCACCTCCTTCTCTGGGGCAAGGCCCAAGCAGATGTGCTGAGGCTACAGAGAGATGGGTCTCCAGGTGTGGGGTCCTGGGGGTCCTCGGCTGTGCTGCACAGAGGTGGGCTCCTGGGCCCCTCCATGTTGCCCCTGTGGGACTTGGGCAGGGAGAACGTAAAGTTCCCAGTGGACAAGGTGGGAGGGAGTCATGAAGGTCCCAAAGTGCCCCAGCTGCTAGTGTAGGACACTGTGGCTGAGCTACAAGGGGCAACGTGGCCACGAGCCACCAAATAACACCTTGGTTCTTCTCACTCTCCATCAGACAAGAGGAAGAAGGGGTGTTTTCAAGACAATGAAGTCGCAAACCTCCTCCTCCAGCAAATTAGGGATATGCCTGTAGCTGCTGGGCCAGGGAATCTCCGAAGTTGAAACAAGAAGGTGTCAGCAGTGAGGACAGAGCCTGGATGCTGGTCGAGCTGCCTGCGGCCGCACTGCCACCCAAGGATGAAAGCAGAGAGCCTGCTCACTGGCACAGGGCTGCCCTTCCCCTCTGTACCCCCAGCCTTCGCTGCTTCCAGGAAAAAGATGAGAAGACAGAAGGCCAATGGCTCCCCATCACCAGGGAGGACATTAGACCACAGCTTTCACCTGCACATCGAGGGACTTGGGTGCAGGGGAGGGACTCACTCCTGCGTGGTTCCAGAGGACACAGAGACCTCAGTGTCATCTGACCCTAGTCTGTCTTTGCAGGGGGGAGGGGCACATTCACCTGATGACCAGGCAGTGCTTGTGGCACAACAGACACACTAATGTTACCACATGGTGGTCCCCAGGCTGAAGGTAGGACTGGATCATGGTCTCCTATTGCTGGGACTATGGGTGCTCATAGGCACTAGAAGGGGTCATCTGGGCTGGGGAGAGCCACGTACAGAGACGTGCTGGAGTCCATTCAGGGGTGGGTCTGTTCCAACGCAAGGACAAACAAGAGGAGAGTGGACAAACCACTTTTGATGGCCTGATGGAAATGGAATATTATAGAATGCAGCCAACCCCAGCCCTGAAATATTTGGGCTTTACATAAAAAAGGGCACCTGTCTCTTTGGGGGAAACCATCTCTGACCCCACTGTCTGAAGCAAAGCTGCTGGTTCAGTGGACCTTCAGTTCAGAGACTCCCCTTGATGTCTGGGGCCTTGTACATGGACTACTTGGAGCTGAACCCGCCAGTGTCCAGGCATCACAGCAGCTCTGGAGGAGTGGGGACAGGGCGGGGGCTTCTCAGAGCTCTAGCTGTACGTGCGCCACTTGGAGAACTATAGACCGGTAAGTTAAAGCCACTGTGCACACGATGGAAGCAAATCGTAGCTGCTGCCTGAACTATCGAGGCGCCAGTGTAGACACCCATGGAGAGGGCCCATTCCCTGGTGGATGGAAGCTGCTGGCTGAGCTGCACTGCTCACAAGGCCCAGTGCTGCCATGATCCATTGGGACGTTGGAAACACATCACCTACCACCAACAGGCACAGAGTCAAGGTGCCCGTTTCTGGGTCAGACCTCTGACTCAAGCCAGACCCGTTGGTCCTGCAGAGAGGGAGCCACATGGCCCCAGGGGGACGGACCATCTCGGACCTCGGCCCCCCTCTCAGGGGTATCAGTGCCTCACTGCAGCTGGCCTTGGCAGGTTATTGTGCAGGATGTGCTGACCCCAGCCACACCATGGGCGCCCTCGACACTGATCTGTACTAGGTGTTCAGCTTTCCAGACCACTTACAGTCTGACAGTGGAACACCTCTTATTACAAAACCTACTCAGAAACAGACCCGCAGTCAAGTGCTCAGGGCCCTCCTGTGCTCCCCGCCACCGTCTGCGGGCATCTGACGTTGCCGAGTGGGGGAATGGCCTCCTTAGCAATCAATTCAGGAACACTACTGAATCTATTTCCCTCCCCTTCTCTTGGTCTACACACTGTAGTAAGTCCATTTGGTCACTAAATGCAACTGTCTCCTAAGTTATGGTCAGTTCAGAAGCAGAAGGGATGATAGAAACCTATTTTGAAAATTGAGGGTTCTGTCCTGTGCACTGGTGGCCACGATGCATTTTTCTTTCCCTGGATCAGGCCAGTCAGGTTGGCTTCTGCTCACTTGCCAGGTGAGAGCTTCTCTGAACTTCCCCACGTGTGCCAGAGCAGAGTCTGCAATCATGGGTACAGCAGGCCATCGTGGGATTAACAGCTCGGCCAGGTGGAAAGGTCAATACAGAAACTTATAAAGAACCTAAACCAGTTTTGCAAAACATACACCAAAGGTATGGGATGCGTTTAGGTGCTCAGGCCTGGGACCCTGAGGGACACGGCTTCACTAACCTCACAGGCTGGCCTTGTCCTGATGCGTGGAGTCCTCTGATGGCAGCCTAACTACATGCTGGATGAGACAAGCTGAATATGGATTTGTGCCCAGCTTCAGCAGTCATATGAATGGCACATTCAGGGAAAATTTGCCCGAAGTCAAGACAAGATAAAAACAGGGGTGGATTTTGTTGGAGATGATTTCCAGGGTGTCCCGTTTCTGCCCGTCTTGTGAGCACAGGTGCTGAGTACGTATTCCAGGGTGTGTGTCTAGTAAAGGGTCTTGGAAGAAAGACTGTCTCCCTCCAGAGCAAAGGGCAGGTTTGATTATGATCAATATAGCAGCAGCCTCATGTCCCTCTGGGACAAATCTCAAGAAGAACTGCTTGCTGTCCACTAGGAAAGATTCAGGGTCTCTACCCTTGGGGTTGCTCGACTGGGGTGAAAACCCACTAATCAGGCAGCTTCTACCTGGACTGCTGTGTGGGGCGCATGGGGACTCAGCAGGTGGGAACCCACCCATGCTCCAGGAGCATCTGCGAAACTGTGGCAGGTGCACTTGCCTCCCTGGACTCAGAGTAAAATTTCAGATTACTTGCAGCTCCTGACTGTAGATTTTCATACCTGCCACCGCAGGAGCTCCACACTCCCATTCTTCTTACTTTGAAAGCATTTCTTGCCTGTTGCCATTTGTCCATCTCACATGAATTTTGGGATCAAGTTCACCTCCCTCCAAATTATTGGGTTTGTATAAATAGAAACACATTCAATTTATAAAATCTTCAGAATGGACATCTTTTAATAAAATTTTGGCCTCTGGGACTTAAGTCCTATTTTATATTCCTTAGTGATATGTTGCCACTTTCTCCATACAGGCCCTAACATTTTGTGTTAAATGTAGTTAAATTCATAGTTTGCGCATTGTTTTTATTTTGTTTCTTACTACAAAAAACTGGATAGTTTAGTAATTCTATTTTTTTAAGATTTATTTATTTATTCATGAGAGACACACAGGGAGAGGCAGAGACATAGGCAGAGGGAGAAGCAAACTCCCTGCAGGGAGCCAGATGCGAGACTCGATCCTAGGACCCTGGGATCATGGCCTGAGCCAAAGGCAGATGCTCAACCGCTGAGCCACCCAGGCACCCCAATAAAAATTAAAAAAAAAAAAAGATTGGTAGCTTCAAACACATTTGGGAAGTGCTGGCCATGACCGCTTTCAGAACTCACATGTGTGTATGATCACATTCAAGGTTCTGAGTAATGCTCTAGTAAAGTATGTTTAGCTTTTCTAACTCATAATCCCCCGGGTTACATAGGCGTGGGTTAGTGCACGATGTCCACTGCTACACCCTGCCTTTCCATGCCATGAGAACTTGGCACGCACCAGAGTCCTGCTCTTCCACAACACGGCCCTGAGGACAAATGGCCTGAAGCCAGCCTGATGCTTCTTGCTCTTTCGAGAACCTTTTCTGTCTCCTATCTGAACTCATGCGAGATTCTCTTGTCATGACTAAAATTCAGGATTTCACTAGCATGTGTCCACACATCAGTCTCTTTTTATTAATATGTCTAGAACTTAGAGGCTCCTCTCCAAACGTAGGTCCAGGAAATTTTCTTGTATGGCGTCTTTTCAAAGGTCTGGCTGCATCTTATGCACTCTCAGAATTCTCAAACATTGCTCTATTAAATCCCAGCCTACCTCACCTCTCCCTCTATGGAGCTATGTTGTCTCCATTGTTCTGTCTCTGGTTACCATTAAGCCCCCTTTCTACAGCCTTCAGGAAATGCAACTCAAGCTTTTCCTCCACATCATGAATTCAGTGTCCTACACTCTGCTCATTATTCCGTCAAATTTCCCTTTTATAGGAATGCTTTCATTTTACATTCTTTTCTAAACTTTGGCAGCTCTATGGGCACCTCTGACCATTGTCTTATCCTCTCAGCTTCCCGGCTTTATTTCACAGACTCTTGCGGAGATTAAACAGCATCTAATACTTTGCTGCCGACATCAAGGATTTGCTACAGACTGACAGGCACCGTGGCCACGTGGGAAGCACGTCCCCATCCAAAGGTGCAGGCAGCTCCAGCCTCAAGCTGCTGCAGAGCCTTGGCATTGCCAGAGCATCCAAAACTATGTATTTTTACATGTGAAACCTATTGACTTTTTTTTTTAAGATGACATCATTGCACTTTATAAGAAATACTATTTGGGCCAGTGCAGCCCCTAGACAACCGGCTTGCAAATTCTGATGCTGGGACGGCAGGGCTCTGAGGAACTCCAGACTAGGGACAGCAGGGCTTAGAGAGGACAGTATGAATTTAATTTGAGACGTGTGAAGTTAGAAACAAGCTGGTGAAAGCTCCCAGTCGGTGGTTGGAAATATGTGCCCAGAAAATGACTGCATTATTTTCAAAAACCAACACCCTCCTTGGGGACATCCAGACCCAATACCCCTGAGGCCTCTGATGAACTTGACGGCTTAGACCTTTCCTTGACAACTGCATCTGGTATGTTCCCAGATGTTTTCAGGTTCTGTGCTGAGAGACTCACATACGTTATGTCACTGAACCTCACACACTACACGCTCAGGACATAAGTGCCATTACTGCTCAGGATGAAACATAGACAGTGAAAGATTTTAGCACATTCAAGATTAGTTTATGTTTTAGAAATATGAGAAACTGAGAAATTGGGGTTACACAGACACACAGATCAGAAACACACTAACACACACCCAATATCCTGCCTCCTGAAGTTGGCTCTTTCAGGGCTAATAGGATATAAGCACCTGGCATTATTTTCACAGTGAGGTGCCATCAAGGAGGACAGGACAGGTCCCAAATGGGGTTGTTCAGAATGTGGATCCCCCGCCCAAAGAGGAAAGTGATGTGTGGGAACGCCTGGGTGGCTCAGCGGTTGAGTTCTGCCTTCAGCTCAGGATGTGATCCTGGGGTCCCAGGATCAAGTCCTACATCGGGCTCCCTGCATGGAGCCTGCTTCTCCCTCTGCCTATGTCTGTGCCTCTCTCTGTGTCTCTCATGAATAAATAAAATCTTAAAAAAAAAAAAAAAAGGAAAGCGAGATGTAGATCTCATCAACCTGGGGTCAGCAGCACTGTGAGACTTCCCAGGAAAGACCCCCAGGAGCTGAAGGAGTGATGAGAGCTCTAGGGAAGGATCACGTTGTATTTTTGCACACAGATGCCAATCCAGACGCTCGCCCAGAGCTGCAGATCCATTGTGAGAAGTCAACAGGTGGGCACACGGCCACGATGTGTGCCTCTTCATTAGGCAGCATGGTGACCTGAAGGATCCCTGAGGCAGAAAACAGCAGGGCTTGGCCTCCCTCGTGCCCTGTGTGACGGCTCTGGCCGAGGAGCACCGTGCACAGTGTGTTGCTAATTGCTCTCCTGACCCCTACAAGCATCCAGGAATCTGGGGCCCATGATCCAGAAAAGAAAGTCAGTAATCATCAGAATTTTACACAGAGGCTCAGAGAGGTGGCACGAGGTACCTAAAGTCACACAGCTCATTAGTAGAGGGCGGGGATTTCAACCCAGGATTGCCCAACTTCTGCTCCTCTAATCCCCCGGCTTCCCAAGGCTGCAGCATCTGGACCTGCTCGGTCACCTGAAAAATGGTCCATTCGGCATTTTGCAGATGCCAACAGAGTGGAGGGAGTCTTGTCCTGTAAGTGTCCGGAGTCTGTGCCCTGGGTCCTGCAGTGAGTGTAGCCAGATGGGCTGGAGACGGGAAGCAGTGTGCCCTGAAATGCACCACACAGGGAGGCGTGTACCTCCTGAGCAGCTGTCAAGGGGTGTCCCAGGAGACCTTGAAGCCATAAAGAAAACAGATCCATGTGCCTTCTAGGAAAGGGGATGTTTAAAGAATGCAGGGCAGCAATTTCTTCCTTTCTCTCTTGTCAAACAGCGTTTGCTAAACTCTTGTTTTTAGCAAAAGCAGGTGTTTTATACTCAGAGTCTCTTTTCACATTAAATATATCCCCGGTTCATATATTTCCAGCCCAGGATGAATTCGACATGGTATTGAAACTGTCAAGGGAAATCAGTGGAGGTGACAATGTTGGAAACAGATCATCTGGCTGATAGCTTCAGGAAGTTATTTTGAAACAAAACCGCAACAAGAAAGCAGAGGTGGGTAGCTGTGCGTGGGGACGGGCTGGACGGGGAGGGGACACGGCATTCCCCGGCAGCCGGGTGCGAACGCATCGCCAGAAGTGCCAGACAGTCCACGAGGAGCGCGTCTGGGCTTCAGACCATCAGACATCACCCGATTCCAGACACCGAATGAGATCATCTATGTAAGGAGCCCTCTGGAGGTATGAAGCATTCAGGAGCCATACGGTGTCATAATTCTTACTGCTCCTGTTACTTCATCAGCGATGCCAGGCGTCTGTCTTTGGAAGGACACTTTTGGGCTGGAGGGGAATGAGAAACGTCTTTAATACACATCTGGGCTCTTTCTTCTGTATTTGTCGTCCTCTGCACATGAGTCAGAGTGTGGAGCGAGGCCAGGCCAGACGGCACTGCGTGCAAACACTGACCACCAGGCAGCCGCTCACGGTGTCTCACGGCCCCCAGCACCTGTCACCTCCCCACCATTGCCCGGTGGCTGCAAGGCACAGGTGAGTCCCCTCCCCAGGGCAACGGCGGGGCTGCTGACCTTTCCATTCTGCTGGGCTGACACGGGGACTGTGTGTGCTCTCCGTGTCTCTGAGATGGTCCATCTTTCGAAGCAAAAGGCCAAACAGTGGGAGGGTGAGCCAGCTCCGCTCGTCCTGCCCTGGAAGGCGCTGCCGGCCCCAGGAGAGATGGGGGGCAAGTGCCTTCCCCGCTGGCGTCGGGGGACTGTCCTGGCACTTGGACACTGTGGGCTCCCCTGTCCTCTTTCCTTTGTTGGTGTCTGGGTGCCCCAGCCCAGGTCTGGTTCCAGGGCCCTGGTTCACGGCAGGAAGCCCACCCACCCACAGGACCCAGGCCTTAGGACATCTCCCACAAATGACACCAAGTGAATGAACGAGTGAGTGCTGGGCCTCCTAGCACTGCTGTGCTGCCCACTGACCAGAGGGTCCCAGTTGAGGACTCAGATCCCCGGCTTCAACAGCCCTGTGGAGGGCAGGGTGGCTGTCATTGGCTTCCTTCCCTCACGGCAGAGCAAGGCCTCACGCTGGCGTCCACCTCCCGCACACGGCCCCAGGCTCCCGCGGCAGCCTCTGGCTCCCCATCCAGCCACACTCACCATCTCCCTTTCCTTCCACATGACTTAGGATGCTCTTGAAGTGCACCTGCCTGGGCCCCACCTGCAGTGACTCAGACTCAGCGGGGCCTGCCCAGGAATCTGCATGTTGTGATTCCTACATGTGATTCTGTATTTGGCAACCTTAGGGTAAGTAATGTGTCCACCCCTTTGCAGTTGCTACTGGTCCAGGACCCCATAGGACCTTGGCCAGCCTGATCACATGGCTCGGCAGCATGGACACTGAAGGCCCAGGGAGAATCTCCCTAACTCTACAGCCCAACACGAACAAGAAGAGCGTATGCCGTCCTGAATGGCCTCTTGTACCCACGAGGGGAGCCAGCCTCGAGATCAGGCCCAGGGGCTGGGGAGAGGACCTGTGTCCTTGGCAACAACACCAGGATGCTGAGTCAACCCACCCTGTGGCCTGTCCTCAGTTACGCTTCTCATGAGGTGATATAATAATGTCTTCATTACACAAGTTTTGTGTTATTTGTTGAAAGCATCCTGATTAATTCAGCTCCTGGCAGGCAGCAGGGGTAGCACATCTAAGATGGACACCTCAGCAGCCAAAATCCAAAGAGTAATAAAAACGGTTCACACTTACCGGGTGTCTGCCCTGCCGGGCACTGCACCGAGTGGTTTATGATTGATTATCTGGTGGGTGCTCATGGAGTTCCTGGTTGACATTGGAATAGCTCATGCAGAGCGAGCACCAGAGCCAGGATGTGAACCCAAGGACTCCGACCCCAGAGCTCACAGTCCTGGCCACTGAGCCAAGTGGAGTTCCTGCCGGTTGTAGCCCACTCGTGGTCACACAACCTCTTCTCCCACAGGAAGGGCAGCACAGAATGGTCACTAAGATCTTACCATCAGGCACGATTTGCAGAACTCCACTCAACCAGGTATTAACCGGTGCCTGAAGCACCAACCAAGGAGAGAAAATGCTGGGTTCCCATGAAGTGTGATGGTGGTCTGGGAGCCTCTGGTCAGGCTTCCGGGCAGCCTCGAAGGCTCTGGGGCAGGGTGGTGGGCGAGGAAGGAGCGACTGGTGACCTTTTCTATTCAGAGCCTTGTACTGTGACCCCAGCTGTAGGCAGAGACCCACATGCAGATTTTAAAAATCCCAGGTGCATGAGCTGGGAGTTCACTAATCACTGTGCACACTCCCATCACTGCAAAGGGCTCACCTTTGCTTCTCTTATTTCTTCAAGTGGATTAACTTTGGATTGATTTTAGAAGGGATATCATTTTTTAAATTGAACAGAGATGAAATGCCAGTCTCCAAATATATACCAACATATCTAAATAAATTACATCCTTTGATGCCAAAATATAAAGCCAACTCAATCAGCTAATGAAAAAAAAAAGTCAGCCAGTTTTTGTTCTGTTTCTTATTTTTTAATCCATGTGGATAACCAGTCTGTAGCTTTCACTTTTCAGTTGGCTTTTCTCACAGCCAAAATCACAATAGCAGTTCTGTTTATTAAAAAGTATTAAGTCATCAGTAGCCACATCTGGTCCTAACATGTTCATGAATGTCTTACAGTTCTCAGAGTCTTTTTACATGTGATACTTGATTCTAGAACATGTGTGCTTTTGACAAGCACTGAAGTGCCATTAGGCACTGAGGCTTTGCCACCCAGAGTGGGGTCCCTGGGCCAGCGGCTTGGGCATCACTTGGGAGCTCATGAGAAACAGCCTGTCCTCTCCACCCTGACCTGCTGGCTCAGACTCTGCAGACTGGACCACTCTGGAGGATGATGTAAAAACAAGATGCTCAGAAACTAGAGGAAGAGAGGAACACAGAACAGGGTGACCACAATGCCCTACACTAGCTGCTGTGACACAGCAGAGCTCAGAGGGTCCTGGGGGACCAAGGAAGGATGGGCTCAGCCCCCGGCTGAAGCATCCTCGGGCCACTGTGCAGTGGGGGATGCCCGGTTGAGGATGGGAGGAGCCCATCTACACCTGAGAGAAGCCCCTGCTGACAGAGGGAGCCCATTCGGGATGTTCTCCTCACACCAGGTCCTAAGAGAAACACCAGCAGAGATGCTGTGTAGATGTCAGCCACCTCTGCACACCACAGACACTGAGGGGTTCATCTATATCTCTGAATCCAGGAGGCATGAAGGGGTAGCAATGGGAGACGAGGCTCTATGACTGACTAGGGTGCCACGATTTCTGTCATGTGCCATCATGGCTTTATTTTCAGTTAGGAATGATTGGGTTTGCATGTGCTTCTTGAAGGATTCTTTAGCCAGCCTTAAGAGGTTGCAAGAACATCTGAATCCCCTACAGGAGAATCAGCTGAGATAAAAATGCCTCTCTCTTGACTGGCTGCACAGAAGAGGACCTGGACATCAGATAATGTCATTTCTGGTTCCATCCCCTGCTGTGTAAATGACTGAGGCCACTCCTCCCTGAGTGACAGGGCCAGCCCCAGAGTCCAGGCTCTCAGGGAACCATGAGGGTGGCAGGTCAAAGCTGCAATCTCGGACATGAAAGGAGGCAAGAGGCCAATGGAGGGAGGACTGCAGACACCACGTGCTGTGTTAGGCCTTGTGGGCACCCTGGCGGTAGGTGTCACTGCCCCTGTGAACACATAACAAGGCAAAGGGGAGGGAGACGTTGGTGATGGGACGATCAGAATCCAGACTGCTCCTGTTCCACCTGGCTACTTCCCTGAGAGATGCTGCAGCCCAGCCATCCTTCCCGCTCTCAGACTTCCACCATCACAGACTGTGTCTCAAGCCCTCAGACACTGCACTGCCCACACTGGTGCCAGGGGTCCTGCCAACATCACATTAGTGTGTGCTTTGAATGCACTTCGACCTGCACTTGGCTCCTGATTATCTCCTGTCCCTGAGCAGCATTGATCATGGCCTCAGACGTGGCCTTCTGCTGTCTAAGCAATCCCTGACATCTCAGGTCCGACGATCCATCAGCCCCTAGGGTTCCGTTCTCACTCAAGGACACACATGGGGCCCTGGTACCAGTTGGGTAGCATGGCTACCATGCAGCCAGGGTCGAGGTGAAACACGCAGAGTACTGAACAACCCAGCCTGAGCAAGAAGAGAGGACAGCGGGAGCTCCAGGGAAGGAGGGGCCACGGGGGCCCTGCAACCAGTGTGCCCAGCACGGTTCCAGCATCACTGAGACAAGGCAAAGGACAGAGAGAGAGCTCTGAGTGAGAGACCACGAGTAGTTGGAAGCAAGTGATTCCAGAACTGTCCCTCCCGTGCAATGCTGCAGATAGTCTTTACAAGTGCAACCTGGAGCCTGCAGGGCTGCTCATGTGCAACCTTAAAATCCCATTCCCCAGGTACTACAGGTGGTATGGCCTACTTATCTGGCAGCATGGCCTTCACCTTGAATCTCAGGCTTTGGGTTTATCTATCTCGTATTTGGAAAAGAAGAAACAGACTGGGACTTTATAGTTCACAGCAGGATGGCGGTATCCAGCTACCAAGTTAGGAAGAATGACCCTCACCCTATGCACTCACACACACGTACAGGCACACACTTACACATGCATACATGCACACCTGCACACACTTGCTTGTATACACACAAGAACATGCACACACACGTATGCATGCACACACACACTAGCACCAGTGACCAAATGGCTGCAGTACAGTCAGCAGCAAGAGTGAGAAATAGTTCAGAACAGGGTCAGCATACCTTCTGTGAAGGATCAGAGAAGCAGTACTTTAAGGTTTGGGGGCCCCACAGTCCCGGTCACAACCACCCAGTCCTGCTCTTGCAGCTCTTGACAGGACATAAACAAAGGAGTGTGACTGAATTCTGATATTGGAATTTCATGTGTTTTTCACATATCATGGAATATGATTCTTTTTTTGCTTTTTTTCTTTTTAACCAATGCAAAATGTAGTATTCCTAGCTTACGGGCCAACAAAATCAGGCAGCAGCCTGTGGGCTATAGCTTGACAATCCTTGGTTTAGAAGATCCCTGTGCAAGAAGTGATCCTGGAATTAAAATTAATCTACTTTCCAGAATATCAGACATCCTTATATCCCTGATTCTTAATCCTTTAGACAAATGAGAATAACCTATAGATTTTTTATTTTTAAAAACTACAAGGGCCAAAGCTTTACAAATTACCAAATTAGAGTCTCTCAGAGCTGGGAGGTTTTTCTGCTGCATTGCTATATCATAATTTATTAATATACCATCAATTATTGAATCCCTTATTGATGAACATTTGAGTTGTTTCCAACTTTTCACTATGATGTAAAATATTATAATGAACATCATTACAGACATATCCAGTTGTGCCCTCAGGATAAATTCCTAAATTTCTAATTGCTTGGTCAAAGAGTATGAAAATGTACAAGTTTGAACTCTGTCACAGATGGGATTGTAAGTCTGCATTTTAAGATGAAAACACAACCATCTGCTCCAAACCAAAGTCATAAAGGATCTTAAACATAGTCATATTCAAACAAGAGTCACTGACATTTCAGTGAACCAGAAATGGACTATTACTACATCGTCTTGGGCTGAGCCAGAATGGTGGACCAGGGCCTGATAGACAGAAGCGCCCATGCTTACCTTCAGTGGGTACCAACACTGGGTCTGGCTTGTGCAACCAGGAGTGAGCACAGAACTGAGGTGGGCTCCCTCACTCAGGAGCAGGGACTCAGAGAGGCTAGCTGACCTTCTGGCTGTCTCCTACATTAAGTGTTGCCCAAAGTAGCAGAAGGGACTAGGGTGCTGTACACAGGCAAGGCCTATGCCACACTACCCACTGGCTCAGGATTTGGATCTGAAATGTCCCTGTGAGCAAGAACTTGAGGTTTCCAAATTAAGACCTAGATTTGAACTGCCGAGCCGAGTGGCCCAGGTGGAGTGGGCCAGTTTCACTATGAAACTTCTAAACATAAAGAAGCAAGAGTAGGACAATTAAGACAAAATGGGCCAAGAATGGCTCCTCCCCATAAGCAGGCTCCTCCCATGAGCAGGCTTCTCCCGGTGAGTTGCATACACAAAACATGCATCTGAGGACAACTCATGCCCTGAAAGACAGACAATAAGCACAACTTACAGAATAATTCAGTCCCCCACATTTTACTAATAAAGCAATCTTTTTTTTAAAAAAAAAAAAAAAAAAGACTGGGATCCCTGGGTGGCGCAGCGGTTTGGCGCCTGCCTTTGGCCCAGGGCGCGATCCTGGAGACCCGGGATCGAATCCCACATCAGGCTCCCGGTGCATGGAGCCTGCTTCTCCCTCCGCCTGTGTCTCTGCCTCTCTCTCTCTCTCTGTGACTATCATAAATAAATAAAAAATTAAAAAAAAAAAAAGACTCTAAGGAAAGTATGGTTAACATTCTGAAAACGATAAAGTATAAAGTTATACATTTTAAACTTTGAAAAAATCGATTTTTGTATATAAGTAAAAATCTTAATGAAAAGACAAAGAAACATAAGCCATAATTCACACATTAGCTGAAGGGATAAAAAGAAGGAGAAAGACTGTGGACAAAGAAAAGTTTACCAACAGAACTACCCTACAACCCAGCAATTGCACTACTAGGTATTTACCTAAAGGATACAAATATAGTGATTTGAAGGGGCACCTGCACCCCAGTGTTCATAGCAGCAATGTCCACAATAGCCAAACTGTTGAAACAGCCCCCGTATCCACTGACAGTTGAATGAATAAAGAAGATGTGGTATATATACGCAGTGGGATTTTACTCAGCCATTAAAAAAAGGGAGAGAGAGAGAGAGAGAGAGAGAGAGAGTGAAATCTTGTCATTTGCAACAATGTGGATGGATCTAGAGGGTATTATGCTAAGTTAAATAAGTCAGTCAGAGGAAGACAAATATCATATGTTCTCACTCATATGTGGAATTTAAGATGAATAAATGAACATAGGGGAAAGGGAGGAAAAATAAGACAAAAATAGGGAGACAAACCACAAGAAACTTTTAACTCTAGAAAACAAACTATGGGTTGCTGGAGGGGAGGAAGAGGTGGACAGGGTAACGGGGTAATGGGCATGAAGGAGGGCACATGATGAGATGAGCCTGGGAGTTATATGAAACTGACAAATCACTAAATTACCTCTGAAACTAATAACACACTATATGTAAATTAAAATGAATTTAAATTTTTAAAAATGTCAGCAATCATATAATAGCAACCTAAAAGGGGGAGAAATAAACAAATGGAGGACTGGATGGATGTGAAAATCTAATGGCTAAAATTTTCCCAGAATTCAAGAGCTATGTAAATTCTCAATTTAAACTGATCTCAGAGTGTCTAACAGAGTCCAAAAAAGGGGAAAAAACAGCTAGACACCTTGTGGTAAAACTAAAAGACACACACACACAGGAGCTTTCCAAGATGAAAAATAAACCTCCTTTAAAAAAAAAAAACCATCAAAATGACAAGAGCCAATAAGTAACGTTTTGATGCCAAAAAAAGAGTAAAACTAATTTATTCTGATTTTAAATGCAGAATGAATGAATGAATGAATGAATGAATAAATAAATAAATAAATAAATAATACCTCAAATTTACAAAATATCAGAAGGTATTTTTCAAAATCATCCTTGGAGTGAATTCTCCAAAAGCTTTTTTTTTTAGCCTGAGACATACCAACTAGAAAGCAAATAATTTAGTAAAATTTAGTATTGACTCCATAAGCCAAAAAAAGGTGTATCCATTTTAATGTAGAACTAAAACTTTAAATGATATCCAAATATTGGGGTTGGGTGCAGGAGAGGAAGTGAAAGGAATCGAGAAAGAAAAGACCAGAGGTTGACGACATGCTAAAGCATTTGTCAAGTTTGGGCAGTGACATAGCAATAGATAAGTGTGAGAATGTAATAGAGAAAAATAGATACCAGTGTGGAAATTAATACTTTAAGGGTAACCTGGAGAAGAACAAAAGGGGAGGGTGCAATTTTGAAATCAGTGGAATAAAATATTCAATAGAATAGATAAATACATAAATAAATAGAAATAAACAAGATTGCAGAAAAGTTCTGTTACATTAATTGCAATAAATGCAAATGGAGTAAACTGATCCAAACAAGATGAGCTTATATTGAATTTAAGAAAGGAAAAGAGAACAAAAAGCAGTAAAAACTAATAACATTCAGCAATGTTTGTATAAGAGACACAGTTTTAACAAAGTGATGCAAAAAGAAATGGAGAAAAGATATACCAGACAAAGATGAGCTAAATCAAGAAAACAAGTTTGATAACAGACAAAATGGAATTTAGAGGTAAAATATGAAATGAAACAAATATTTATATTATACACTGATAAAAGGAAAAACAGAAGACATATGTACATCACAAGATATAAAAAATATGTAAAGCAATGAAACAATGGACAGAAATACAAGGAGAAATAAAAGAAAATCAACAACTCTATGATTATGACATATTTTTTTCAGAAACTGATCAACAGATTTTAAAAAGTAAGCAAAGATACAGAATATTTGAATAACATAATGAATATATTGTAAAATTTAAGAGATAGAGAGAAGTTTATGTCCAACAGAAATGCAGCATTCTTTGGAACCCACATAGAATTTTGTAGATAATAAATATTACACCACACAGGAAGCTCCAAGAAATTCCAAAGAATTAACATCACATCAAGGATGTCCTCTGACCACAATGTAATAAAAGTGGGAATAAAGAACCAAAGCTTCATTTTTTTAATCCTACATATATGAAAGTTTGAAAGCATACTATTTTTTTTGGAAGCATACTATTTAAGCAAAAGGAAGCCATAGGGGAAATTATGGAGTACTTATTGTTGAATGAAAAAAATTGTCAAAATTGGTGAGCTACACCTAAAGTACAGGGACATTTTTAGTTGTGCGTCTGCTTATAAGAACATTTGAAATAATGGACAAATCATTCAATTCAAGAAGCTAGAAAAAGAACAAATTAAAGAAGTAGAAGGAAATAATAAAGAGAAGGGCAGACAAGTAAATGCAGAGTGAGAGAGGAACAGAGAGGATTGGCTAATTGTCTTCCTGGATGAAGCTCCCAGATGGAAAGACCACCAGTAAGACCAACCAACAGAGAGACAGCAAAGATGAAATGAGCAAAACAAGATAAGAAAGGGCAAATAACTACCCACAGCAAGATTTTAAGATACAATGAGAGAGAAATAACTTTAAAAACTGGGATCCCTGGGTGGCGCAGCGGTTTGGCGCCTGCCTTTGGCCCAGGGCGCGATCCTGGAGACCCGGGATCGAATCCCACGTCGGGCTCCCGGTGCATGGAGCCTGCTTCTCCCTCTGCCTGTGTCTCTGCCTCTCTCTCTCTCTCACTGTGTGCCTATCATAAATAAATAAAAATTAAAAAAAAATATTTAAAAACCAAGACAAGATAAATACATTTCTAGAAAATAAGTCTTTTAATGTCAAAATTGACACAAGAAATAAAAAGCTTAATGTAGACCAATGAACATGAAAGGATATAAAGTGCTAACTGAAGCTCTCTCTTGCTGCAAGATGTGGCTTAGGTGTAGATTTTCCCTAATCCTTCTGCAAAAACAAAAGAAAAAGCCCATAGACAACATGTTAAACAAAACTGCCTGACAAAATATTTCCCCAAACCTCAGATTATGGGCAGGTGGGAGCAAACCAACAACAACAGCAAGGGTCTCACCTGCATTGCAAGAGCATCCCTGGGGCACACGATGGACTAAGAAATAAGAAATCCAGAAATCACCTATTAGGACTCACCCTCAAAAAGATGGAACTCCTTCAGACCTGAAGACTTCACTGGCCATAGTCAAAACTGAAGGAGAGAAAAAAAGAAAAAAAAACTGAAGGAGAACATAGTCAAAACTGAGGGAGCTTCTCAGGCTCTAATGTGTGTGTGTGTGTGTGTGTGTGTGTGTGTGTGTGTGTGTGCGTTGTCCATAAATTATGACAGACTTTCTAGAGCGGCAGAAGCAGAAATCCCAGAAGTGCCTGGAAAGCAGGTTTGGATGTTACCAAGGAAGTGGATATGGGAAGACAGCTCTCAGGAAGAAGAGGTTAGTATCAGAATGTCCATCAATGTAACTCATCATACTGAGAGTAAAACCATGCCATTTTCATAAACTCTCATCTTTAAAACACTAAATAAAATAAAAACTGGGGAATATTTCCTGAACACAACAAAATACCCACCTCAACCTAAAACTGGCATCTTACTTAATATGGAATCACCAGCAAGGATTCTTCATGTTTGCTAATCTATGTATTAGATGCATAAAAAACTACATTTTATTTTCACTAACCTCCAACAGAAATATAGCTTTTCCTCTAATTATAGTTATAGGTAATAAACCACAGTAGAAGGGGCACCTGGGTGCCTCAGTGGTTGAGCATCTGCCTTTGGCTCAGGTCATGATCCTGGGGTTCTGGGATCGAGTCCTGCATCAGGCTCCCCTGCTTCTCCCTTGGCCTATATTTCTGCCTCTTTCTCTGTGTCTCTCATGAATAAATAAACTATAGTAGAATTAGATTTTCCTACGATTTTGTTGCCAATACTGTTGTTACAGTTGTTGCAAGTATCTCAAAATTCTATGTATGCCTCTCATTGCTTTGAAATTATGGCATTTTTTTGGACCTGCCACTATATCTTGCTATTTAATATGGTAATAATATTTCAGTAACTATCTAAGTACTTGGTTTCCTTTGGAATCCTATGTATTTTATGCATTTAGACCTTAATTCATAGAAGAGGTCCAGGGCATGAAAAAAAGGGTTATGAACTCCTGCATTTGTCACTTTCCTAATAAAATCAGGAACAAAACAAGGATATTCACTACCTCCAGTGGTGTAAAGGATTTTAAGGCAAGAAATCTAGCAAATCTGCAAATGATAGTCAAGCCTGTTGCCACTCTGCTGTACATGAGCTTTTCTCTTACACACATACACATACACTCAGTTCTGTTCCCTTGCCAATGAGAGGCAAAAGGAAAATGCAGAATGCACAACGCACAAGGCAATCCTTCTGCCTCCAATGTTTGTAGACCTCTAACCCTCTCAACGGCGGGTACAGAGTGAGCCCTGTTAAGTTTGAAACAAATCCTGGCCAAGCCTCACAGGAAGTAGCAGGTCAGCTCCAACAGAAGGTGGAACCTAGAAATGGGGGTACTGCCCCAAACCAGTGCCCTATGTGTCTTGGGGGCCAGTTGTGGGTCCATCAAATAGGGACCAACATTTATTCCTACTTTGTTGCTCCTTCTGGCTGTTTGGGCTTCCTTGGATTTCCTGACACATTCTCATTTCCTTGCAAACATATTACAGCCTTGCCCTGAAACTCTACCCACTTGCTTGGAGCTCTGACTCCTTATGTGGCTTTAAGAAACCTCCTCTCCCAAGAATGGGGGGTCCACTGGAACCAAAGAGGCCATGATGCTGTAATCAACCTAACAATGAACAAAGACCACCACAGCTTAGTGAAGTATTGCATGCTCAAATTATTAGGAGGTCAAGCAGCTATGCACAATGCATTAGGGAGGTATGAGGGTAGGAGCTGGGCTAGAACAAGCATCTTCATCTAAAGACATTCAAATAACATAAAAAAAATGCATCACACCATTAAGTAAGCCAAACAAAGCAAGTCTTCAGGCTTTATCCAGCCCCATGGGCCACTAGTTTGCAACCCCAGCAATTCTTATTGTTTTAGCAGATTACTCAGTCCTGGGGGGAGAAGCTGTGTTCTAAACTAAGCCAACACACATGACATTCTTTGTTCCCCAAATCTGGACTATTTGTTCCCTCCAACCCTGTGGAAGTGTGGAGGCTGCCCACTGCCATAGTGGATTTCCTATTTCTTATATTCCAGCAGCTCAGCAGCTGAGCAGCCAGCATGCCCGGTGCCTGGGTAATGATCCAGGTCAGCACACCCTCCTGTGAGTTCTCAGAACCTCTCTTCCTGAATGCATGCACAAAATTGCTGCTATAATCAAAGAGAATATTTGACCAAAGAAGGTGGCATGAGGAATCTAAATATAGTTACCACTCAGGTGCAATTTCTCCATTGAATAGAGAATATAAAAATTGGAATTTTTTTAACTCTTGGAGTAAAATATATGATTGTGGGCTTCATTCATGAACCAATTCTTTTACATAATTCATGCTTATTTAAAAACATCCTTGTCATTTGACAGCCTACAGAAAGGTAGGCTGACTAGAAAATTAGCATTAGCACTGCCTGCAAATTACAGGTTTTAATAGCTCTAAGTCCCAGAATAACCAAAGAGGATAAAATTCAGGAACTGGAGCAATCTTAAAGGCTCAAAATAAAGGGAGAAACAGCAATCCTTACCGTCTGTACAGCAGTATGAAGATTGCAAAGAGCTTTCATGTTCATTACCTGCTGAGATTTTCATAAGCCAAGTTTGGAGGAGTCATTATCCCCAGCCCACAGATGAGGAGACTGAGATCCAGAGTGGCTCCCTCAACACCCCGACTAGTAAGATCCAGAGCCAGGATCTGAAGCCAGGTACGCTGGCTCTAATTCAAAACTTCTCTACTACACAGGATGGCAAACTTTCTCTGTAAAATGCCAGACAGTGCTCTAGATTTTGAGGACCATAGAATCTTTGGGGTTTTAACAACATTTTTAAAAATATTTTATTTATTTTACAAAGAAAGCACAAGCAAGGGGAGCAAGAGAGGGAGAAGAAGCTCCCCGCTGAGCAGGAAGCCCAATACAGAGCTCAGTCCCAGGATTCTGGGATCATGACCTGAGCTGAAGGCAGAAGCTTAACCAAGTGAGTCACACAGGTGCCCAAAACCCATATAGTCTTTGTTACAAATACCCAACTCTGCCTTTGTAAGACAAAAGCAGCCACAGACAGGACCTAAACAAATGGGTATGGCTGTGTCCCATTTAAAATTTACAGCAGCCGAAGGCCCCAGACTATAGTCTGCTGACCCCTCCTCTACCACCTTCAAGCAGCCACTCTTCCTCTCACAACTGAACTGGTCTAGAAGAGGGAACAATGCAGAAAGAAGAGAAAGTCGAGGGGTTTGAGGAAGCACCACAATAGGAGAAGAGTCCCTGAAAAGGATATTATTTCATAAGGAGTTGGGTCAAAGTCCTGGGTGTTGAATGTTAGGGAAGAGGTGGATAGGCACCCCTCAAGTTTCCTCATGAACTAAAGTGTACTGTGATCCACCAAAATTCTTGTGTTTCCTAAAAAAGAAATAGAAGTTTCAAAGGTACAAATCTGATGGTTGTCTAGTTGACAAGAGTGTCATGATCAAAGTTGGACTAGAAACAGAACCCTGGGCTGCTTGGTCCTGGATCACTCCCCCATCCCATCCACAGAAGCCCTAGAGGCCCACGCACACCCCAGATTACAGGACCCAGCCTGCTTTAGGAAGATTTAAGGAAGCCCTAGGTCCGCTCTCAGATGATGAGCATAGTGTCCATTTGCTCTTGACCTGCATCTGCGTTGCTGACCCTGGGTAGGTAGCCAACTTCTGCTTTGTGGGCTCGGACCATTTGCTCATCTGGTATACCGTTTGGAAGCTGGATCCCTGTCTTGGTCCCTATAGATGCATCCTACTCCATCTCTGTATGACCCTCATTTGTCCTGCTGTTGCCAGTTGCTCTGCTTTGGTGGATGTGCTCAGGGTCAGGCTGAGGACCCTGCCAGGTTGCCGAGTCCTATAGCAACAAACCTCCATGCCTGGTTGTGTCATGTGCCTCCCCACTCCTTCCTCACTGCATGGGTTTCTTTTCCCTTCCCATAGGAAGACAGACCACACAGGACATGCTATCCCTTTCACATCAACATGGAGACTAGAAGAGTCATTTACGAACACTGTTAACTTTACGAAGCAAATCTCCCTTTGGCAGATCAGATTCTTTCATGGTCAGTGGGAAGTCCCAAAAGAGAGGGTGTCCTTTCATCATTGCTCAGAGCAGAGAAGTCTGAAGCCTCCAGCCATGAAGAAGTGGGGTCTGAAATAAAGTGGAGAAGCCATCAACATCCAGAGTCCGAGAAGCAGTCCTGAGAAGGGACAAACTCTGGGCTCACCTATATAGTGCCAGGTTGGTGGGTCCTGGTGACAAGGGTCTGTGGGTGGCCAAAGGATAGTGGCAACCCCCAACTAAGAGTCTCTAACTTAAGTTCATCAGAGGCATTCATCTCTAAGCTGGTGGTGTTGGGTGAGGCAGGGCTCTGCTCTCCCTGTCATGATGGACAAGTAATCCCATTCCTGGCTTGCCATTCTGGGCCAGATGACCTTCAGACTGGAACGGGAAAAAGCCCACAGGCACCTGGCTAGTTCTCTCTCCTGAAGAGAGAGACAAATTCTCTCTCCTGATTGGGGATTCTCTCTCCTGATGAGGGAGACCAAGTGCAGACCCCAGACTCAGTGGTGGCCAGTTCTCTCTCTTGACAAGGGAGACCAGTTCTCTCTCCTGATGAGGGAGCCATGGGAACCCATGGAACCCAGACTCATAGTGGCCACTGAAGAGGTAACTACCACAGAGTGTGCTCACAATGGGCAGAGTGGGCTGTGGGTCCCAAGAGGAAGATCCCAAATCCAGAGTTAGGGACCTCTTCCTGGGGACAGTGGCCACGCAGCGAGCCAGGGAGGAGCAGGAATGCTGACTTACATGCTCCTCTATCAGAGTCATAAACTGGCTATAGGTGATCCAAAGATTTTTCTTCCTCACCTAGCACTTTATATTAAAATCCACTGCCTTTTTTTTTTAATCCAAAATTTTGTATAAAAACTGGGCTCCTCTCCCTTTAAAGAAATGGAAAGAGTCACAATGCAAAGCCACATTTTTACATGGTACCAACCAGTTGGGTCTGAGTAGCTAGCATCCACTTTCAAGAGGGTGCGCCCTCCCCAGCACACCAGTCCCTACACTCCCCAGCACTGAAGGTGACATTGGCTGAAGTCTGTGACTTATGTCTTGTCCACTTCACTCATTTGTTTTACTGGCTGCCCCTGGGGATGTGTTTGTCTCTGACTCTGCATTTTCGTGTCACTCCTCACCCCCTGCCTCTACATCGAGGCACCCAATGTACAGTGCACATTCAATCAGCATTTGATGAACCAAATGGGAAGTTGCCACCTGCCCTGTTTTGCAGTGGAAACAGAGCAGCAGGGATGTGGAGGAGAAAACACGGGATGCAGACCCATGTAGGTTACCCACGGTAACCTCCTCTCTGCTGCCACACGTCTGAGGCAGAACCTCCACCTCATCTAAAAGCTGCAATTGGATTAGATTAAGTACCAGGTCCCTTCCTGCTAGGAAGTGTGCCCCTTTCACAATCCCCAATCAACAGTATCAAGGGGTTCCCGTTAATTACCGAACTTGGTCCAAATTCCAAGTTCTACGACTTTCCAAACTTACTTCCCGTTGTTGCCTGTCACTCAGACATTTTAAAAATTTAATTTATTGATTATATTTATCTATTATGTTGATGGATTTTCAAATACTAGACCAGCAATTTTTCTAAGCACTGCTTTAGCTCCATTTTGAATATTTTAACATGTATTTTTATTATAATACTGTTCAAAACACTTTTTAATTCTTTTTTTAAGATGTATTTATTTATTTGAGAGTGGGTGTGCACATATGTGCACACAAGCAGGGAGGGGCAGAGAGAGAGGGAGAGACAAGACTCCTCAGACTCCTCGCCAAGCACCAAGCCTGATACACTCTCGATCTCACAACTCTGAGATCATGACCTGAGCCAAAATCAAGAGTCAGACACCCAACCGACTGAGCCATCCAGGTGCCCCACACTTTCTGATTTCTAATCTCTTCTTCAACCCAGGAATTATTGAGAAGCATATTCAATTTCTAAATATTTCCAAATTTTCTAAATAGTTTTCTAAAATCTCATTGCTTTGATTTTTCAGTCAATCCCATATGGTGAGACAACATACTCTATATAATTTCAATTATTTTAAATTTTTTGAGACTTGCTTAATGGCCCAACACGGTAGTCTACCTTGGTAACTATAACAACATGCACTTCAAAAGTATATTTTTTCTTCGATTGTTGAGCACAGTGCTCTATGAATATCAATTAAGCCATCTGTGATTTACTGATTTTTTGTAGGTATTATATCACTTATGTAGAGTGAGGTGTTAATATCACCTATTTCCTACTTTGTCATTTTTTTTGTTTCATATGTTTTGAGGCTTTGTTAGACATATCTACATTCATGGTGGTTTTGTCTTCCTGATGAGCTGATCCTTTTGTGATTATGAACTGACCCTCTTTATTGCTAAAATACTTTTTGTCTTGGTGTCTAATTTATCTAATGTTTTTTGTACATATTGTACAAATTGACATTTGTACATATTACAAAATGACCACCACAATAAGTCTAGTGAACACCTATCCCCATACATGGTTATGAATGTTTTTTCTTGTGATGAGGACTTTTACTCCCTTAGCAGCTTTGAAATATGGATTACAATACTTACCCTGTAAAACTATGTAAGTAACTATATAAGTTATAGTTATATGCAATAACTACAGTCACTATACTGTATATTCCTATGACTCATTTATTTTATAAGTGGAAATTTGAACCTTTTGATTCCCTTCACCCATTTTGCTTATACCCACCTCCTGCCTCTGGCAACCACCAATCTGTTCTTAGGAACTATGAACTTGATTTTTCTATTTGTTTGTTTGTTTCAAATTCTACATATAAGTGAGATCATATGGTATTTGTCTTTATCTTTCTGACTTGTTTTACTTAGCATAATGCCCTCAAGCTCCATTTAATGCAAGTTGGCAAGATTTCTTTCTTTTTTTACAGCTGAATAGTATTCCATTAGATATAGGTGTATACCATTATATATTATATATAGTATATATACCATTATATATTACTTATTACATCTTCTTCATTCATTCATCCGCCACCAGATACTTAGGTTGTTTCTATATCTTGAGTATTATGAATAATGTTTTGATGAAAATGGGGGAGCATATATCTTTTTGAATTTGTGTTTTTGTCTTCCTCAAGTAAATACCCAGCAGCAGAATTACTGGATCCTATGGTATTTCTATTTTTAATTTTTTGAGGAGCCTCCATACTGTTTTCCACAGTGGCTGCACCAATTTACCTTCACATCAACAGTGCAAGAGGGTTCATTTTCTCCACATCCTTACCAACACTTGTTATTCCTTGTCTTTTTTATTCTAGCCATTCTGAAAGGTGTGAAGTGATATCTCATTGTGGTTTTGATTAGCATTTCCCTGATGATGAGTGATGCAGAGCACTTTTTCATGTACCTGTTGGCCATCTGGATGTCTTTTTTGGCAACTTGTCTGTTCAGATTCTCTGTCCATTTTTTAACTGGATTGTTTGTCTTTTTGCTACTGAGTTGTATGAGCTCTTCATATATTTTGGATATTAACCCCTTTCAGATATATGATCTGCAAATATTTTATTCCATTCAGTAAGTTGCTTTTTCATTTTGCTGGTGGTTTCCTTTGCTGTGCAGAAGCTTTTTAACTTGATATAGTCCCACATGTTTATTTTCACTTTTGCTGCCTTTCTTTTTGGAATCAGACCCAAAAAATCACTGGCAAAACCAATGTCAATGAGCTTACCCCCTATGTTTTATTCTAGGAGTTTTATGGCTTCAGGTCTCACATTTGAGTCTTTAACCCATTTTAGTTCATTTTTATGTCTGGTATAAGAAAGTGGTCCACTTTCATTCTTTAGTGTGTGGCTGTCCCAATTTGTCCAACAACATTTATTAGAGAGTCTATCTTTTCCCTAGGGGATATTCTTGCCTCCTTTGTCAAAGATTAATTAAGTGCATATGTGTGGGATTATTTCTGGGCTCCTTAATCTGGTATATTGATCTATGCGTCTGTTTTTATGTCATACTGTTTTATAGTATAGTTAGTTACTTTTGTAGTAAAGTTTGAAATCAGGGAGCAGGATACCACCAGATTTGTTCTTCTTAGGATTGCTTTGGCTATTCAAAGTCTTTTGCAGAATCTGCCAGAAGTCATGACCAGTTGGTAAATCAACTGGAGAATATTACCTATCAAAGTTGTAAACAGACTAGATGCTCCTGCCCAGTGAAATTTCACCAGGTTGACCCGAAAAGGCTCCATTACTGAGATTCATGTGGGAGAAATAAAGGCAAATGCTTACGTTGGGACACACTTCCAGCTTCAAATATATCCTTTTAGTGAATGGGAAAAAAAACCAACCCAGCCTTGCTGAATGTGTACTAGTAGAGAAGATAAGTGAGCTTTCCTCCATGCCCATTCTCCTTTCTGCCTCTCTCTTCTCATAATGCCGCAAGAGATCCCACCTTTCCAAACCTACTTCCCAACAATGTCATTCACTCATCCATTTTTCCTCCCTGCCAAAGTAATCATGTATGCCTTCTGCAGAAACCGTATGCTCCCCTAAATGGCATACAATGAAGTTTCTCTTAGTTGTCCTGCACAACAGGTATCCTCCCCAATTTCCTGGCCCTCACACTCAGAACCCCAATTCTGCCTCAACCCTGGGGATGAATGGTAATTTGGTCTAATCTCAGCATTTTTCTCCTGTCGTGTTTTCTCAAACACAAGACTTTCAGCGTCTGTAAAGGGAAAAGGTTGCCATGTCTCCCAGCTCCAGACAATGCAATTTAAAGAAGGCTGCTAGAAGCCTTGGGGAAACTTTGGTTTTCCTGATTAACTGGGCAGACGCAGATGGCATTCTTTCTCCATGCACTCCCCACCTTGAATATAGCTGTGATGCCTGGAGCTGCAGGAGCCATCTGGTAGCCATACAGGGACAAGCTATCATACTAAGGACAACACAGCAACCAAACAACAAGAACCAAGGGGAGGTAGAGCCTTGCAGCAGCATCAAGCCCCAAAACCATCCTTCTTGGACAACCTCTCTTTGGACTCCTTGTAATGTGAAAGAAATAAAAATCTTTATCACTTTATCACTGTTATTTGTCCCTGAAAGAATGCCTCCTTCTTCCTCCCTTTTTTATGGCCTTCCAAATTCATCCTGCTACTGTGAAACTAATTTATATATTGTATCTAGGATAATGTCTGGGCCTTAGTAGGCTCTTTCTAAGTTATCACTATTCCCGCTCTTAGTTCCTTGTCCTTGAGACTCAGAAACAGGTTATCTTTCACGTCCGAAGCTACTGTGGTTATGTTTGAGCCAGCACATTAGTAATGGATCACATAAGGCTGCCTAAAACGCATATTAGAATACCACTTCTTCTGGGTATCTCCTCTCCTTTACTAGAGTATGAACTCTTAAGAGGGAAAATTTGTCAGTTTTCCCCCTACAATATTGTATTTTATCAGACTTAAGATGTTGTTAATTTTTAAATGCACCATTATTTTTATGAACTATGAAGAAAGAAAGAAAAACAGAACTTTGCCAACTAAATGATGACATTATCGGGGAAGAAAACTTTTTCCTTCCTCCCTTCTGGATTCTTTTGCTGGCCTAGTCATTAAATTGACATAAAACAGATTAACAAGAAAGAAACAGGTTTAATTTTGTCTGTATGAGAGCTCCACAAGGACATGAGAGACTCCATGAAAGGCAGTTGAGTCTTCTCCTGAATGGAGAAGAGGATATGGGCCCTGGATTTCAAAAGGAATTAAGACCACTCACAGGAAGACTGAAGAGCATGTGTTTGGTAGACAAGCATTTGCCATGCTGTGCAGATACATCTTCCTGATGTAAAAATGTTATCTCCAGAAACAGCTCTTTCCCTAGTACAGGCCCCCTATCTACATTTGTTCAGTAGTTAGAGGAAAGGTAATAAGCTCCTCTGGGGTCTGTTGTGCCTTGAATGTCTTCAGCCAGAGATAACCTAAACGCCAAAATGGCACATTCTGGGGTGGCCTGCCCTGATCCCCATCAACATATTGTACAATATAAGATATAGTCTAATTTCAGATGTGTTAAAATATGGTGCCTTTCAGAACTGAATACTGAATATATAAACTGAAGATGGCCAGACCATAAAGTAACACAGAACATTGACTTACAACCTGCAGCAACCAGCTTGAAATACCCAACCACAGCCTCTGTCACAATCCACCTCAGATGCCCAAAACTTGATTGATAACTGACAACATCCCTAATGTTTGCCTCTGCTTCCAACTTAGGACCAACTGGAAAAGGCCAGTATGGCCCCTACCAACTACCAGGGGTGCCTGCTTTCAGTTGGCTCGCTTCCAGTTTCCTGGCACCAATTGCCTCCAATTCAGTGCACCTGTGGCTTTCCCTCATGTCCACTGTGAAGCTTTCCCACTCCTCTACAGGCCTTCTCTCTCTGCCAAATGCAAGTGATGGTGGCAGCCTCCCCTCCTGCAGCAAGTTCAGAATAAATAGGCTCTGCCTGGTCTCACTCAGTCCCTCTTTATTTCCACAGAATCAGTGATTTCCCATGGCAGTAATTCTCATGGCAGAATTTTTGTTCAGCCAGCATTTATTTTCCACGTATTGGGAGGAGTATAGATGTCAGGCTGGGGGATGTGCAGAGAGGGGCTTGATAAGCACACTATTGACCATCACAGTCCAGTAGTGAGGCCACTCAGGCTGTTATGCCCAAGATTGCGAATTCAGGAAACCATCAAGGAGCCGACACAGATGCAAATGCATGAGGGTTTATTAACAAGCCGGAGCTTGGGTCCAAGTATACCTGACACAGTGGAGCAGGGGCTTGGACCCCGAGGTTAAGAAGTGTAGCAGTTTTATAGGGGCCAGTGGCCAATGAGATTGTAACACACACAGAAAGTTGCATAGTCATGTCGGTCCACAGGCAGGTGGCCAATTGAATTACAATTTACCCTATAGTGACTGTTTGAACTAGCCTATCACTCTGGTCAGAATTGGCACGCAGGTTTGGCGGGCAAAAGGTAGGGTTTACATGCTTTGGCTGTTAGGGGTTCCACATTCCTATGAGCTGGCTTCCAGTAAGTGTGTGCTCAGCAGCTTGACTAGGGTGGGGGAGTGCCTTAAGCAATAAGCAGGTCATGTGGGGGTTATACATGAGATGGCAGGTGTAGCACAAAATGAAGTTAGTCCTGCTCTGCTTGTCCAGGGGTAGGGGATTTTTGTTAAATTCATTGGGTCCCACAAGGCCCGGGTTAAGGTGGAGGGATAAAGAGCATAGGTTGGGCACAGTCTAGAGAACAGAAATGCCAGATGTGAAGAGTAATCAAAGGAGATGGAGAGAAGCCACTGAGGCTGAGGATAGGGAGGAGTCCCAGGAAAGATCAAGCCCCATTAGGCCAAGGGCTGAGGAGACCCTCAGATTCAGACTATAACTACAAGAAGTCAGGACAGGTAGCACGTTCTGGGGGTATAGCTGAGTCACAGATGCTGAAAGAACATGCTCCTTACCATGAAGCGTGGGTGAGAGTGGGGACTGAGGGGTGGAAGTGGAGGGCTGAGCACCATAGTGTGTGACACACTGTCATGTGTGCATCCTCTGGGCCTGAATGTGGCCCTCTCTAGAAGGTGACACCTATTACTAGACTGCATTTTGTTGATCTCTGTCCCATAAACAACACTAACAAATACAAGTGAATTAGGTTTAATACCAATCATATAATGATCTCATCCTAAAGGCTGGAACCATAGAATAAAAGCTAATCTTTTTTTGGTCTTTTTTCTCCCTAAAAGTCCCTTCTTCTGGTGTTATTGATGTTTTGGAAATGGTTAGGCATGCCCCTGGGTGCAGAGCTGTTAATAACAGGTGAGCAGAAGACTGGGGAATTCACTCATTGAGTCCCTTCATTGAATTCCCCCCTTTAAAAGCCTCAGGAGGCCAAGTATAATTAAACAACATTAATTAAAATTCTAAAGAACAAAAAAGGGCAACCCGCAGGAGGGACAATAGAACAGCATCAAAGAGATGGGAAATGACAAAAATAGGAGCGATCACCATGCATTAAAGCCCCAGGAGGGTGACAGCCCAGCTGAAGTGCCTCCAGGAAAGCTGTATCTCCAGCCCCTTAAGGCAAGGAGAAACAGTGGGGCAGGAAGGAGGAGTCCCCTGGGCACTCAAAGGGTCTCCTTTTACTCTCCACAGATATCCAGGAGGTTCATGGCCTCTCTAGATCATAATTAAACATTTTCCTAGGGTTACCTTCAGAAATTTCTGTGAATACAGAATGTAACACTGTCTCATAATATGCTTGTGCATAATCTCAGTGTTTTGGCTTTTAGTTAAAAAGGAGGAATTCTAGCATCTTGCTAAATAACAGAACTACTGTCTCATATGAATTTCTCTAGCTCAACCTCCATTAGATTTAAAAATAAAATAAACTACTACTGTCAGTAGTAGTACCTAAGGGACTAAGGTATGTTGGAGATGGATGACCGACCCCCAAGGTGGATGTGTGAGGGCCATATCCCACCAAAGGCAGCCCAACACAAGTCTCCCTTCCCAGAGACAACAATCGCTGTTCAATTTATATATCCTCCCAGAGATAATCTGTATGCACTAAGAAAATGCACGCACAAATACATTATTTTTTACAGAAATAGTACTGTATATACTATCCATACAACTTTTTATTTTTTCACTTAAAAATATATCTGAGGGCAGCCCCAGTGGCTCAGCGGTATAGAGCTGCATTCAGCCCAGGGCATGGTCCTGGAGACCTGGGATTGAGTCCCACATCAGGCTTCCTGCATGGAGCCTGCTTCTCCCTCTGCCTGTGTCTCTGCTTCTCTGTGTGTGTGTGTGTCTCTTATGAATAAATAAATAAAATCTTAATATATATATATATATATATATATATATATATATATATATATCTTAGCAAACTTCCATGCCAGATTGTGCTGAGCTGCCCTCACTGGGGATTTATGGGAGTATTCCATTGTATGGATTTGCCCTCATTTGTTGAATCAGTGCTCCAGTTCAGTTCCCCCAAACACACCATATTACAGCCAATGCTGAATAAATAACCTTGTACAAGGGTCAGTTTCATACATGCAAATACATTTAGAGGATAAATTCTTTTAAATGGAATTGCTGGGTTAAGGAATATGTAAAATGAAGATAAAAATAGCATCCACATCCTTGAGTTGTTTTGAGGATTACAGGAGCTTTCCTATGTAAAATCATTCTAAAGTCTCAATAAATAGCTGTTGTTTGGAAGGTGCTATGCTGGGCCCTTGAGGAAAAGGGAGCAGAAGTTCCTAAACAAAAGTGAATTCATAGCCCCTCCTTTAAATCTTAAAGCCCAGTAGGGAGAAATTCTTGACAGTAAATCACACAAGTAAATGCTATCTTGGGCATATACACAAGATTCTAAGAAGCACAAAGAAGAAATGGATAAATTTCAAAAGGAGAAGTTTTCAGAAGAAATGCAGCTTAGGAGCTGGGCTTTGAGGATGGGGAGGGTCTAAACAGGCAGGAGAGGGCCGAGGCAACACTCCAGTTGGAGAGAATTACGGAAAGACCAGATATTTAGAACTGACCCTCTGAACATTGGAATTCTTGGAGATAAAGTTATTCAGGAACCACAGTCTCTCTGAATAAACCTCAAGCATGTGCTTCATTGGCAAACGTTTTATCACTTTAAAAAAATCTAGTAAGGACAGGCTAGAGGAGACTTAAACTTGGTAAATGCTGGTACAGAGCCTTGGTTGATTTCTCATCATGGAAAGATGCTCTGAGGACTTAGGGACTCCAGGAGCTAAGAGGCTCTTATAGCTTCTGCATGGAACACTGATATCCCTGTGCAAAATTCCCTGAGAAATTATAGCAGAGCCTGATCACTGGTATGTTCTTCTAGAATCAAAAAGAATAGTGACCCCCCAGGTGGCCTTCCAGAAGGCATCAATATTTCACCCAAACGGTGCAGGTACCACATCTGTTTTTACTGATAATGGTTTCTTTTTGAGGAATAGAGACTGATAGCTCACGCTTCACAACTTGACTTAAAAATGTGTGGGCACCATGTGGTCTGGTTTGCTCTCAGTGCTGTCACCAGAGAGGTTTACAGCAGAAACCTGCAACTTGCAAGGTCCTTTGAAGGTCCAAGAGGACTGCTGTATTTACCTCTGGCATTCCACAGATGTGTACTGGAGGACCTCCTCAGTGGGACTGAGTGATGGCAACTGAACAAGACCACATTGTCTAGGAATAAGCTATCTAGGATCCCAGACTGGTTCTCCATCCCACAGGAAGAGTAACAAGTCTCAAAAGATGTGAAACTTTTCATACAGGAAAAGAACATTTTCAGATTTTATGAACCAGGAATGCATTCCCTATATAGTAACAGTTGGAGCCATTTTATAAACTTTTTAGGTGAGCCCTGCTATATCATTCAAGCTGCAAATCTCAGGGCAATATTTTGATTCCTCCCTCTCTAATCTCCCCATCCCTGCCATATGCAGTTAGCCCCCAGGCTCAATCATTTCCACTTCTGCAGTCTTGCACCTGTATATTCTTCTGCCTTTCTCACTGCCACCATCTGCTCTGGACATCATCCTCCCTTCCCTGTACCACTGTAGCAAGCTCCTGACCAGCCCATTTGGCCTCATCCCCTCACCACACCATTGAAGGAATCCAGGCATGGCACCCTAAAATTTGCTGCTTTGGCATATTGATTATTCTGAGTTAAAGGCATGTAAGAAACAGCCAAATGCAGGAAGGGCACTCAGCCTCCTTTTTTATTCCTGGAAGCAGGAGATGAAATTCCTACATGAAAGATGTCTCTGTCCCATACCAGAAAGAAAGTAACACTCTCATCATCAAGGATGAGAAGTTGACACCAAGAGAGTTCTGTGAAAACAGACCTTATTAAAATAATTCCAATCTTCCTTTCACCTCCTTGTATAGTTCAACTACCTTTCCAGGACCACCTGTCTTTTTTTAACTTCTTTTTTTATTTAAATTCAGTTTGCCAACATCTAGTATAACACCCAGTGCTCATCCCATCAAGTGCCCTCCTCAGTGCCCATCACCCAGCTACCCCATCCCCCGACCTACCTCCCCTTCTGAACTGCCTATCTTTGATCAACCTTCCATAAAAGCATATAGAGTCTGCAGTTCCATATAAGGGTGCCCCTGCTGCATAGAGGGTGCAGTGAGTGTGTGTGCTTCTCTCCCAAGATCAGCTTTACCTGAGGTACTTACCTGAGCCTAAGAGGGCAGAGGGAACTCTGCCTTCTACATAGTCACCAGTCATCCTCTGAAGTACAGATGCTATATATTCTCTCTTGGGGACATGCATATGACTCCAGACAAGAACCTAAACTCTCAGTCTGGCCATCAGGACCCCTTGTGGTTTGGACCCACCATCCACAGCCTCATCCCCTTCCCTTCTCTCCCACTCCCCGATCCCCAGACATGCTGATCCTCTGGCATCCCTGGAGCCCACAGTGAGCTGGTAAAACTTCACTTCTTCACCCCCCACTGCTGACTCTGCCTGGAGTCTGCTTCTTGTCCTCCTCTTGTCATGCCCCAAACCCAAGCTCCTGCTGACACTTCCCAAAGAGCCACCAGGCTGGGGGCATCAACCTCCAAGGCTCCATGAGCACTTCTTGACAACCCCCACCAAGAGGCCACTCCCCAAGGATACTGTGTTTGAGAGAAAGCCAGATTCAATCCATCTTCATGGGAACAGAGTTCCAAAAGGCAGAGTTTAAATAAAGCCTCTTCAGAAATACTCAATATTCAATAGTCCCAGACAATCCCAGTTTGTTTTGCTATAAAATATTTGTCTGAGTGAAAAAATTTATAATTCCACATCCTATGAAATTAAACCATCTTTAAATTTCCTCCTTAGGACTGTAGGTGCTCATGTCAGCTTGTGTCAAGCACAAACTCTGTTGTTTAATAGTTTGATTGTGTGACACATTGTCACTAAAAACTTGCTTGAGAAGTTAAGAGACATAATGATATAATTTTATCAGAATGATATATACTAATTATAAACATCCAGGTAATATCTAGATGGGAAAAGTATAAAAAATGAAAACAAACAAAATGCCACAAAACTCCCCCCAAATCCAATGCCCCATAAAAGTCGTCACTCATGTTGAGTGACCGCCACTGCAAATGCTACTGTTTCTGTTTATACAGAAACTGGGATTGTGCTTGTCATGCTATTTACATAAAAGATATTTAGTGTAAATTCACTTGTATTTAACAGAAGAAAGAGGAATTGACAAGAAACTGAGGAAATTGCCAAACTTCTGGTGAATGTTTCTTCAGCACAAGAGATGTCCATCCCTAAAAGTTCCCACTGAAAAGAGGAAAATTCTAACAAAAAATGAAAGGTCTCAGAGTCCCTGTTTTGTAAGTTTATATTTGAGTCTTGGTCAACACTAGAGTTCATTCGTTCATTCACGGAGCAAAAACCACACTAGACTCTGCAGGCACTGGCAATTCAATACCTCAATCAAAATAGAATTTCAGCTGGAAATAGAGTTAGGAAGAGAAATAAAGCAGGGTAAGTATTGGAGGGGCCAGCTAAGATGGAACAGCTAAGATGGAGAGCTTCTCTGGGGAGAAGAAAAGGAGGCTGCACGAGGCAAAGGTGAAAGCCATGAAACATGTAGACAAGGAACATTCCAGGTAGAGAATTGTGTGTGCCGAAGCCCTAAGGCTGGGCTAGCTGAGCATCGCAGCAGCAGCAGTTGAAGGCCAATGTGGAGCACCACAGTGAGCACCAGGAAGGGTGGGAGGGGAGGAAGCTGCAGGTCATGCAGAGCTTTACAAGTGAGGGCAAGGCATTCAGAGTGTGTGTCACACATCATGAGAAGCCATTGGAAGGCTTTGAGCACGGGAGCAACAACGACCTGGTTTACTTTTTGAGAAGATTGCTCTAACTGATGTATGGAAATAGCCCATGGTGGGCTTGGGTGAGCACAGAGGCAGGAAGACTCGTTAGCAGGCTCGTTAGCAGGTTATTGCAGTAGTCCAGGAGAGGGAGGACTAAGGCATGGGCCAGGTCATGGTCAAGAAGGTAATGAGGTACCAGATTCAGTCTACCTTTTGAAAGTGGTTCTAACCAATCCTGCTGGTGGGTGAATGGGGCATGTATAGTTCCCCAGGACCACTGGAGCAAACAAAACGTGACAAATTGGATAGCTTTACAACAGAAGCTATTATCTCACGGATCCTGAAGCTGGAAGTGCAAAGTCAGCAGGGTCTCAGCAGGGCCACACTCCTCTGAAAACTGTGGAGAGTCCTTCTTGGCCTCTTCATAGCTGCTGGTGCTTTGCCAGAAATCTCTGACTTCCCTGACTTGCAGCCATATAGTTCCAACCTCCACCTTCACATCCACGTGGCACCGCTGTGTCTGTCTTTACATTGCCATCTTCTTATGAGGACCCCAGGCATATTGGATTAGGGGCCTCTATTCCCAGGTGACCTTATCTTAACTGTTACATCTGCAAAGAACCCATTTTCAAAGAAGATCACCTTCAGAGGTCCTGGTAGTTAGGACTTTCACATGTCTGCTTTGGCCAAAGGAGAGGAAGGAGGTCACAAGTCCCATAGCAGGGTGTGAAAGAAAGAGGGGAGTTTAGAGAGATGTCTTGGTTTCTGACCTAAAGAGTAGAGTGAATGGTTGTGCCTTTTATGAAAATGAGGGAAAACAGATAAGGTGTGTGTGGTAGAGATCTGGAACATGGCCACATTTGGGGAAAGAAGTAAGTAAAAGATTTTTGGCAAATGCTGCATTTGAGATATCTGCAGACACTTGAGTTGGGGCCATAGAGAAGACTGTTGTATTCTGAAATTAGGAGACCAGAAGGCCAGAATGTGCTGGGGATGCTAGCATAGGGAGGGGTGCCATGCCATGTCGAGCTAGTGAAGAAGAGGAGGACCAGCTAAGAGGATGGAGACAGAGCTGGCAGTGGGTAAGAGGAAAACCAAAGAGTGCAGAGTCCAGGAAACCAAGCAAGAGAGCATTTCATGAGGGGGCACAAACTACTTCCCTGGATGCATTATGGGATCTACTATGATGAGGATTTGGAACAACCCCTGGGTTTAACATGTCAGTAATCAGTGACCTTGACACAGGTAGTTCTGTTGAACCTTAGTAATTTGATCTGTTTAAGAGAACCAGTAGTTATAGAAAATTTGAAGAGACTGTTGCTGGTGGAAGAGCAGATGAATAGGGCTATAATTGGAGGAGGGTATGGGTCCAGGAAGAGTTATTTTGTATATGGGAGACATTGTGGTGTGTACAACTGGTGATGGGAATGGCTCAGTGGAGGGGAAAATTGTTATGAAAGGAGAGAGATAATTATAGGAGCAAAGTTTATAAGGACAGAGGGTTTGGAATCCAGTGTGCAAGACGGAAAGGTGGCCGTGGGCAGGAGCAAGGAGAGCTCATCCTTTATTAAAGGAGGAAGACAAAGCATTATGTGTACATGTTAGTAGATGTGCAGATCTGGGAGAGGAAAATAATAAGGCCCTACTCTGATTGGTTCTATTGTATTGAAAAAGCAAGACCAGTTGCTTAGACTGGAAAAGAGGTAGGGTGGGGTGGGAAAGGAGGTTTGGGAAGAAGGTTGAAATAGTTACCCAGGAGAATGGGCAAAAGGGCTGACCACAAGAGTGGGGGCAGCTGCTAGTCAGGTGGTCCTAAATTTACAGCAAGACCCTGGTTACACTCAGCTGCTTAACTGCAGATGAAAAGGGAGCCAAGAAGTGCCTTTAACCGGATTAGCGGAGTGACAGAGGGAGTCAGGGGAAAGGTGAGTGGTTACATAAGTGAGTTATTGTAATGGTGACCCTTCGAATTCACAGTAGATAGAAATTTAGGTGAGGAAAAGAAGCAGAGTTGATGGCTGAAGGTCCTTCAGGGTCAAAGAAATACTGGAATTTATGAGAGAAGTGTGCCAGTGGTGCTGAGTTAGGATTTTGGAAGTGGTGTGGTTGTGGGTCGTTGTCTGCAATGTGTCAGAGGAAACGATCGTGCGTGGAGGGGAGAGTAAAGTCTAGGAGAAGTCTAGATGGATGTTCACCAAGCATGATGACTGGACAGATGGTCCATAAGCCAACCACTGATATCACTGACGGGTGGCCAGTAGGGAATGAGCATGAAGACTGGCATGGGTGCTCCAAGGAGCATTAATGAGCACTTGCTAGAGGGACTGGAAGACTTAGGAGAGGGAAAGAGCAATGCTCAGCTACAAGCAAGGAAAGGCCAGGGGTGCCTACTCCTTTGCCAGGTCCCAAGACCCGAGTGTTGAATTGGTGGTGGGTTTCCATGCTCCGTCTCACCACGCTCTTCTGCCCTTCTCCCACACCCACTCATCAGCCTCGCTGACCCATCCACAGCTGAGCAGGATGAAAGAGAAGTAAAGTCTTATTTGGGCGGTGCTTTCGTGACATTTGGAGACTCCTCTGTTTCTTGGAGTTTGGAAAACTGAGAAACTCCAACTGAAGATGTCTTTCCTCTGGCCTGGCCATAAATGACCTCCAATTCCTGAAACCTGGCATCTAGAGGTGGGCTTCATATGCTACATCCTCTCTACCGGAGCCCCAGCAGCTGTCCCCCTGCTGGCTCTCTGAGGCAAAGTCTACATACCCTGTTGCTTCTCTTCCAGAGGACCCACATATATTCCCTAGATAGTCCTCCTGCTTGGGTTCTACTTCCTCCAGTGGAGAGCCACTTTCTCCAGAGACTTCTTTTCCTCCTCCCTCCACCCCCACTTGTATCCTCCCCAGGGGAGTGATGGGTGAAGGGGCCAAAGCTCTTGGTTTTGGTCACTCCCTCCAAAAGCACCAAAGTTTAAAGCATAGGGAAACCTACTGTTGTATCTTTAGTTTTAGGGACAGAGTCTTGTCAAAGCTCTGCTACATGAGGATGAACATTCTTAGCCTTCTTCATGCCCCCAGCTCGAATGTCAGATTTTGTTAGTTATTTTAGTTTTACTTTTCCAAGAGTTGTACATCTCATATCTGGTCCTGTAACTTTAACTCTCACAGGATAAGAACCATTAGCCTTTTTATCTAAGCTTTTTCATTCCTAAGTGTTTTGGGATCTTTTTTAAATAACTCAGTTGGCGGGATTTCATTGTCAGATAGGATTTTTTCCCATTTTCTTCATACATTCCTGAGAAACCTTTGCTCAACTACTCAAAAACCACTTGACCATTACATTGCATATGATACTCATATATCACATTTTCTTTTGCTCGAAACTTCTTAGATAGTTTGCCATTGGCTCCCACCTCCAAATGAACCCCTAGTCCTTTTTTTTTTTTTTTATGATAGTCACAGAGAGAGAGAGAGAGGCAGAGACATAGGCAGAGGGAGAAGCAGGCTCCATGCACCGGGAGCCCGATGTGGGACTCGATCCCGGGTCTCCAGGATTGCGCCCTGGGCCAAAGGCAGGCGCCGAACCGCTGCGCCACCCAGGGATCCCAACCCCTAGTCCTTTTACTGTGGACTCTTGTTTTGTGAATGGGCTGCCTTGACTTTATAACTAGGTAATTTTACTGTTTTTTTTTCCCCCAATAAAATGTGTGCTGTGATCAGTGTTCAGGAATTTCCACATATGGTCCCCTCACTTAAAGCGTATAAAATTACTGGGTCATATTTTCCTTTCCCCTGAACTTTAGACATTATTCCACTGAATTCTGGCATTGAATATCACTATGAAAATGTCTGGAGGCAGCCTGATTCTCCCCTTTATGGGTATCTTGTATTCTTCTGCTCAAGTACCTGAAGAGGTTGTTCTGTCTCATTCTCCTTTAAATGTTTATAAACTAACAGCCCGTATTTACCAAGTTCTAACATTCCACACCCACGTGCTATGTCATTCTATGCCCATTTTTCCTGGAACGTGGCGTGTTCTTTCAATCTGCCTATGAGATTTTCACTCATTTCAGAGAGACCTTTCTTCAGCTGCATCTGTGGCTATATTTTTGTGTGTCCTTGGTTTCCCTGGCATGTAGTTTCTGTGTTCTGGCACATGATTTATGTTGGCTCATCTTTATTGATCATTGATATCTGTTAGTGTTTCTTAAATCTTGTATCCTTCTATTCTTCTGTCTACTGGCACAGGCCTTTCTTCTACATTGGCTGTTCAGTTCCTAGTCTCATCTGTTCCAATCCTTGATCATCCCCATTTAGCGATGAGCTGTGAGATGCAGTCGCTCTGGTTCTTTGCACTGAACTCTTTCGTGTTATTCTGTGTTTTAAAATCTTCTGTAAAACACTTATCTTGTGGAATTCATAGTCTTGCTAAGGTCTCTAGAGTAAGACACTCTCAGGTAACCTTTTCCATATGCTCTTCTCTCTTGTAGACTTTCTTCGTCAGTCTTACCAACTGTATTAATCTTACCTTTTTCTGTATTATTTTAATAAAGCCATTATTTTTTAGCTTTTCTGATATAATTAACAAACAAAATTATGAAGTATTTAGAGTGCATGATGATCTGGTACAGTATACATTGTGAAGGGATCCCCACATCAAAGCCACATGTTTGTCACTTCATCTAACACCCTCGGTCTTGGTGTGCAAGAGCATTCAAGTTCTACTGTCAGAAATTCCAATTCTATGACACCATGTTATCAACTACAGCCAGCGTGTTATGTGTTAGATCCTCGGATCACATTCTTCTATTAGCTGGAGGTTTGTACCATTTTACCAACCTGTTCCTTTCTCCCTCTACTCTGGTTTCTGAGTTCAACTTTTTTTTGTTTAAGATTCCACAAATAAATGATACCACGCAGTCCTGTCTTCCTCTGTCTGGCTCATTTCAGTTAGCATGATGCTCTCCAGTGAAACCACTATTCTTACTATTAACAGCAGCTGAGTGGCTTCCATGTGCCAGACCTTGTCCTATGCCCACAGGTTAACCTCATAGCCACCCCACAAGGGAGGTAGTAGGAGCCCCGTTTTAAAGATGGTGAGTTTGGATGTTGAACAGCTCCTGTGATGGCCCTTTCCTATTGCTTATGCCCACACAGGCAGTTTTATCTGTACACTTTGCTCGCTTTACTTGACCCACACAGTGTAGTATGGATGAATCTTCTTTGGCACAGTGTTGACCTGAATGTGACATCTGCACTCTTCTCCTTCCAGCCATCTTTAGGGGCTGGAGTCAGGTGTCCTGTCCTGTTCTCTTTCTATAACCACAGGGTTTGGGATGAGGAGGAGACAGAGAGGGTTAGCCTTTCAAAGATCTTCTGAAATGTCCTTGGTTAATTGCCTTTCATTGAAAATGCTCCCTTAAACCCTGAAGTGTATCAGAGAGCCCTTAGAGGTGGAAACTCCTGGGTTGTTCTGTGCATGAGACAACATCCCAGGATGCTGCCATGGCCAGCGACTCATCCTCTTGAGGGCTTCCCCCATATTTCCTCCAAGTAGCACACTCTCACCTCCATAGTGCTCTGGGTCTGAGGGAAGATTCTCAACATTTTTTAGCCAGTTGATCTTTTCTGTATTCAATACAGTTTAGAGGTGAGACAAAGAGGAATTAAGACCTACACAAGAGTCTTGCTAATAACTCTGAATCCTTTCTTAGGATTTTTTTTAAGTTCAACATGAGATAGTAACACTTAAAATGGTACCACTTCCTTCTGTTCTTCGTGCCATTTTACTACTTTTAATTTATGTGGTCAGATATTAGGAAGTGGGAGGTTCCTGTGCCCTGGCTTCCCTCAGTCGTCTTTACCTAAAGCCTAGATTTTCTGATTTCTGTAAATGACTGTGTCTTGCAACCAGTGTTTGCCGCTCCCCAGGACAGAACACCCTCCTGTCATCCATCACTGGAAGCCATGTAGGGCATCAAAATCCAGGAGAAGTTTCATGTGTTTGCTTTTGCCTTTTTAATGTATGTATTCTTTGCTGGACTAAGTGTAACCTGCAAAAACACAGTCATCTGATGCTCCTAGCAGTTCCTCAAACCAGCCGGTTTCTAGAACTTTCCTCTTCTCACAGGTATTCTGCATGAATGGCTGTTTTTGGTAAAAGCTGTTCTAGTCATGAGGTTGTTTCTGGATATGGTCTCCTCCCATCTGGAGAATAGCAGTGATCCTTTAAAATGCGGCTTTAACTTTGTTAGGAGCAAAATGGACAAACTCAGAGCTGCTTGTATTAGTTACATGTTAAATAAGCTTCTCCCTTTGGAAGCCACCTCTGTGTGGGTCAAGTAAAGCGGGCAAAGTGTACAGATAAAACTGCCTGCGTGGGCATACGTGGAGGTATTTTCTGTGGTTATGGTGTTTTTCCCAATTGCTGAGACCTGACCTATGCTTCTGACTTTGCTCTTCGGGATGGGAGAAGGGGGAGCAGAAATATGATTGATCATAAGGGAACCAAGGCCGTGAATCCACAGCGCAGGGAGGGAAGACACAGACGCCTCTGGTTCTATTCGGAGGGGAGAGATTTGCTCATTTTCTTTCTTCAGCTTATGCTCTGTCTTGTGTCATTTTGGACTCAATTGGGATGTGTTTTGATATTTACTTTGTGTTTGGATAAAAACAGGTCCAGTCAGAGGGTGTAAGCTGGTCTTGACACTAACAAAGCTGATGAGGATTGAAGGAAAATTGAGGTATCCACCCCTGAGACCCCACTCCAGGGATTCAGGTGTCTGCAAACTCATTCTGTCTTCGGCTCCAAATGCCTACTCAGCTTCTCCATCTGCCGTTCTGGTGGGGGATCTCCAGCTCAGCACATCACGATCCGGCCTCAGCTACTCCCACAGTCCCTCTCCCCAAGCACTCATGAGGTAGACCAGAAACTCAGAACCACACTAACCTACTCCTTCCTCCTTATTCATTCAACTGAGTCCTGCCACAGGCCACACTAGTCCTGCCTCTGAAAGGTGGCTCAGGGACATCCCTTTCTATGAGGGAAAGGGCTACTGCCCTTTCTACTGCCACACCTATCTGTGTGGATCGCCACACCCAAGTAGTGTCTGTGGTACATGGTGTTCACGCTAGATGCACCTGTGTCTCCCATCCCCTGTGCTCTTGTGCGTTTGACTTTGACTCCCCACCCTCATCATAGAGGAAGTTCCCTCCCCTTGAATCTGAGCTGGCCCTTGACCTGTTTCAACCCATAAAGGCAGCAGAAGTAACCTCAAAGTCTGGATCTCAAGAGACCCACAGCTTCTGCCTTTGCTACTAGAATGTTCCTTCTTGGAAGCCAGCTTCCATGTACGCAGTTTGACCACCCTGAAACCACTACTCCAGGGAAACCCCTTTGCACTGAGGAGCCAGGCAGCAGAACAAAGCCCTCTTAGCTCAGCCTGCAACCCTCTTAGCGCAGCCAATGCCACATGGACAAAGCTGTCCAGCCCAGCCCTGTCTGGTTCCCGACCCAAGACAGCAGGAGCATATGCAGTGGTTCTTGGTTAAGCCACTAGTTTGGGAGTAATTCGTTATATGGCAATTGTTAGATAGAACCATCCATGTACCTCTGATCCCACTACCCTAGGCCCTTTGCCATAGTGTCACCAGCACTGTGTTCCTGAACTCAGATGTGATCACATCACTGTCATTACTACGGAGTCAAATCCAGATGCCTTAGCCTTTTGCTGAATAACCTTATCACTCCTGCTTGTCCTCCTGCCTTGCCTGTTCCCCTCAAGTCCCCCGACATGCATCTCCCCCAGGAATATTTACAGTCCCTCCGACACTCTCCTCTCATCAAAACCACAGCCAGAGAAAGTTCAGTCCCTCCTGAACCATATGGGAGCCAATGACCACAGCTGATTGTTGCAAATACACGTTCCTCGACTTCACAGTGAGTGCTGAAAGTGGGGTCCGAGGCACCCAGGGGTCACGAGCACAGCCCAACAGAGGCTACCATTAAGGGAGTCATGTGACAGGAAAAGAGACAGCCTCAGGGAGAGAAAGTGGATGTTAAAACCTGTTTTGTTTTGTTTTGTTTTGTTTTTTTGCATATTTACACAGGCAATCTCTGCAGGGACAGCTCCCAGCGGCCAGACACCACGCTCCGCATGAACTGTGCATTGGCTCATGGTGTGGGCTTGTTTCCAAGCAGAACAATTCACAACGCCAAGGTCAGCAGGGAAGAGGGCTGGGGCAGATGCAGGCATGCAAAGGAATCTGCCCTGGCTACCGGGTTATTTTACGGAGCACCCAAGCAGCCTCGTTTGTGGGGGGATAAGCAGGTTGTTTGATGCCCACACTTTGGATTGGTGTGTGCACTGTGTACAAACGTCACCTGGGATGCAACCTGGCCAGCAGCTAGGGCCTTGGAAAGTGCAGCCCCTCCTCTCAGGGGAAGGAAGCCACGGCTCCCATCTCTGCATGAGGAAGCAGGAGGGCACGGGATTCTGCTTTTCTTTCTTTGTTCATCCAGGTTTTGTAAGATTTTCACCTTCTCCAATCAAGTTCCTTGTCCCATGCCATTCCATATTGTGGAATTCAGTGAGAGCTCTGTGCAGAAGAGGTGGTGACTCCCAAGGGATCCAGTGGTCCTTCCAGGTGGACACTCCAAAGATAGAAACAAGAAATTGTGGTTATGTTCTTTTGGAAATGCAGGAAGGGCCAACTGGACTGCTTTCAGGATGGGCCTCAAGCCGCTTGAGAGGGAAAGACTGTCACCAGGAGGGTCAGTAACTTGGCTTGGCTGGGTCCCCGGGGGAGGGCAGGTCACCAGGAGAACCAGTGACCAGGTATGGCTGCAGTACCTGAAAGTTGACACAGCTGGGGAAGGGCCTGGTGGTCAGGGCCCATAGTCTGTCTGCAGCACTAACCCCTGACCGCTATGGGTCAGGGGTCACTGGGAACCGCCACCCCCTACCCCTCCTCCAAAGACTGTTAGCAGGATTGCAGCAGCCTAACACTTTAAAAACCACCCAGGGTCTTGGGAGGTCTGGTATAGGTAGGGACAGGACAGCCTTTGAATAAAGAACAGGCCCCCCTATCCCTCAGCTGAACCATCAGGGGAGGTGGTGCTGGAGCCAGGTGTGTGTTAGCATCAGTAGAGCCAGGTGACCTGCGGGCAGCAAGGAGGGTTAGGCCAGGGGCGCCTGCAGAGCATACGGCTGCACAGATCCCGGGAGGGCTGGGGGTCAGAGGCCAGCTCATCTCTGGGATGAAGGCGTGGAAAGGAGGAAGAGTGTGTTCTAGGGCTGGGCCAAGCTCATGCACAAAGACCAACCATGGGAGCTGCAGACTCATGGACACACCCAGACTGGACCATGAACGTCCAATATGCGGTGAACGGGGAGCGACCAGGGCCAGAAAATTAGGGTAATTGGTAAGAAAAGAAAATATTCTGGCCATCAAGGAGCAAGAGAAAATCCTGCAGAGATATTTGGGTAAGGGGATTTTGGAGGGGTCAGGTTCCCTCATTCATGGCCGTGCTGCCTCCCAGCCCTTGGACACAGAGGCCCTGCCCCCCTGCTCAGAATGCCTCAGGGACACTTCCCAGGGCACCTGGCACCAGGATCCCACTGGGTCCTGGAGGGTCCCTCAGACCTGAGCACCAAGACGGTTCCACGCCCATCACCACCACCCAGGGAGGCAATCACAGTAAAACCCGAGGGAACCCCAGATATTTCTGAGCTCACATCATGTTTCTTTTCTTTTTTAAGATTTTATTTATTTATTCATAAGAGACATTGAGAGAGGTAGTGACAGGCAGAGGGAGAAGCAGGCTCCCTGTTGCTGCACTAGATCCTAGGACTGCAGGATCACGACCTGAGCCGAAGGTAGACGTTCAACCATTGAGCCATCCAGGTGCCCCACATCGTACTTCAACATAAAAAATGTTTAGTATTTTCCATCTCCAATCAGCAAAAGAGAAAATTGTAAACTAACTGCCAGAGTTTAGTGCTGTATTTTCCCTTCCATCCAACATCTAGGGAGAGTTTGATCGTGCTGTCTCATAAAACTAATGGGGTAACTTCTCATTTTTATATTTGATTCTTATTTAATTATTCTCCAAAGCACAAAGCCAAGATTTGATACACGCACACACCCACATTTACCAGATTTATTTTGTAAATGTCCTTTTGCATATACATAACATTGCCCTATTATAAATTCAGAAAAGAGAAACTGCATATTGATTTATGATCTTGTTTTTATAACATTATAAAATGGATAAATTAATTACATTAGTTCTGCATCATTTTAATCCTGACTTGACTGCTTTTATTATCTATCATACAAGATAGGTCCATAATTTTTTTCCAGTGAAATTTATAATAGTCTTTGAAATGCTTATTAGCATGTTTGATTGAACTGGAAAAAAAGCAGATGTTTATCTTAATAAAAAGCAAGAATGATTCAGCTCGTTGGTTTTATAGCAAGGACTGACTTTGCTGAATAGATTGTATAGCAGATATTTTACATATACCTAATAACAAAACGTAACTCCAAGGTTTTGATGGAAATATATCCAAAGCACACGATAATTAAAAAGCACTATGTCAAAAAAGATTGTCTCAGCAAAGGTGGAAGGCATTAACAATATACTGATTCTGCCAACAATTTTTAAACTGGCTAAACAAGGTGCCTCTAAATGAAAGAGTAGTTGCGCTCATTAACAGAGAATTGATAATACGGAAAAAGCCTTTTTTGTGTACTTCTCAGTAATTGAAAAAGAGAATGACTCTTTGCTTTTAGCAAAATTAGAAATAATCTTGTTGATAAATCATTGTGGTTTTTGGCATCTAACTCAAAAGGCATTCAAAGAAGTGGGTGACAGTGACGAAGATCTCTTTCTGTGTACTTTTTTTGGAGGTTTTGCTCAGTATTTCCATCTACAAAAAGAAGATGTTGGACTCTGCTTCATTGCATAAATAAGTTACATTCATAAGGAGATATAAGAAATAATTTGGAAAAATCCTCATTCATCTCATTAATAAATGTGTTTCCAATAAGATTACTTATATTTAATAATTAGTAGTAAAATTTTGATATATGTTCTTATTTTTGATCATGTACTACTAATGATTATAACTCGATACAGAACCATGAAACAAAGAAAAACAGAGACAAATCAAAAAACTAGATTCTTAACACTAGAGAACAAACTGCTGGTTGCCAGAAGGGGTGGGGCAGGGGGAAACAGGTGATGAGGATGAAGGAGAGCACCTGTCGTGATGAGCACCAGGTGATGTAGGGAAGTGCTGAATCCTTGTATTGTGCAAAACTAATATTACACTGTATGTTAATTAACTGGAATTAAAAATTTTAAAAACCCTCCGAGGATGAAACATATGTGCATTAACCTAAAATTCTGTGGGAAAAGTGGACTAAAACTATGAATCCATGGGTAAAAGGGAAACAACATTTCAAAACATTGGGGAAAAAAAGAGCTTGTTTACATATTTAAGTAGATGAAGAGGGATCCCGCATCATTATGACATTTAGATTCAATTGGATACAACTGTAAATGTGCAAATCATCTCCTTAAAATTATCCATTCTTGGGACACCTGGGTGGCTCAGCAGTTGAGCATCTGCCTTTGGCTCAGGACGTGATCCTGGAGTCCGGGGATCAAGTCTCACATTGGGCTCCCTGCATGGGGCCTGCTTCTCCCTCTGCTTGTATTTCTCCCTCTGTGTGTGTGTGTCTACCATGAATAAATGAATAAAATCTTTTAAAAAATTATCCATTCTTATAGCACATTGGAAGTCATAGCCTTTGTCATTATTAAACAGAAGATGCAAAATCTTAGATGTCAATTTCATTATGTGCATAGTCATCATTTTCTAAAAAGTTGCTTAGAGATCCATGAGCAAACATGCTTGAAGACCACTGACCTAGACCATTAGAGCTTGCGGACCGTAAGTTCAAGTAACCCAGCACAGTGTTAGAGATGAGAAAACTGAGCCCCTCCTACCCCCACTCCTCCACCCCTTCACCCCAGCTGAAGGCACACAGTGAACCAAATCCATTGCAGGCAGAACCTCCAGACCCCCCCTGACCTCCCCTCCAGTGCTTCTTCCAACACAGTGTCAATAGCAGTGGGTGGCTGGTGTCTACAGTGAATGTCCCTTCACCAAGCTTTGGTGCCTCCTTCTCTTCTGGGTTTGCTCAGCATTTTGTGCATCTCTCTCCAACCAGTCACAGAGGCTTGGCAGTTTCCTGCTATTGCTAACTTATTGGAATCATGGAAGCTATGACAAAATGAAAGCCAGGGACCTAGGGAGACATTAGGGACAGAGAGGAAGGCAAGGAGGACTCATGGGCAGGGCAGTCAAGGAAGCTATGACTCCAGAGGGACAGAGAGGAAGGCACTGACTACATCTACTCTATGCCAGCCTCAGTCAAAGCTGAATGACACCATAGCCAGGGGTGCAGCTGGAAGCTTCCAGGCTCTGTCAACTTAGTATCAGATCTTTGGGTTCAAGAATGGACCCAGAACTGGGGCAGTAACATGACACCAGGGTCAACAAATATGGCAGGGCAGGCAAAAGATTTCTAAGCCCGGATAATTAAAGATCAGAGTTTCAAATATGCAAAAGGGACGTAAATTTTATGCACTGATACCCAAATTGTGATGTTCCAGTCACTGTTAAAGTTGATTTTGTAACACCAGGTATCAAACCAATCTGATTTAATCACTAAAAGTATCTTACTCTCAGGTAGTAATAGCATGCTACAATTGTAGCTTGAAATGTTAAGGCTTATGTCTTAAACTGAAAAGGAAATTAATACACTTGGAATTTTTAAGTCAAAAACAACATAAACAGAACCAAAATTTGTTCCTAGGCCATTTAATTCAAACTAAGCTGAGAATGATGTTTTGGAATAATATTTTGCTGTTATTTTATTTAAAACATGTATATTCACCAAAGAGAAATACAAAGAATAAAACAGAAACAGCACCACTCAAATAACTTCTGACATTTTAGGAACAAATTTTAAGTACAGAGAATGAAAAGACAAGCTACAGACTGGGAGAAAAGATTTGCAAATCACAGTCTGACAAGGGATTTCTATCCAGAATATATAAAGAACTCTCAGAACTAAACAATAAGAAATCTCAATAAGGTCTGTCTGGAGCTCAGATAATCCTCATGTGCTAATGTCATCTTCTTAAGATTTGACAAATGGGCTTCCATGATGAAATATGGTAACAGGAGAAAATAGATAAGAGTGCCAATGCAGTGTTCTGTTCTATTTCTGCACCATTTCTGTAAATCTGAAGTTTGGGAAAACTCAACAGAATGAAAGGAATGAAGGAAAGAAGGAGGGAGGAAGGAAGGAAAGAAGGAAGAAAAGAAAGAAGGAAGGAAAGAAGAGAAAGAAGGAAGGAAAGAAGAAAGAAAAGAAAGAAGAAGAGAAACAGGGAAGAAAGTAAGAAAAGACAAGACCAGACCTAGGTGTACAGGGTATCTGCAAAACCCCACAGGTAACATCATGCTTAGTGGTAAAAGACTGAATGCTTTTCCATTAAGATCAGGAGCCAAGACAAGGCTATCAAAAGGCATCCTCATACCATTTTCTATTCAACATTGTACTAGAGGTTCTGGCCAGGGCAATTAAGCAATAAAGGAAATAAAAGGCATCCAGATTGGAAAAAAAGAATTAAAACTATTTATATTTGCATATGAAATAAGGTTACATATAGGAAATCCTACTAATCAAAAAAAATTCCTGGAACTAATAAATGGGTTCAGCAAAGTTGCCGGATATAAGAACAATGCACAAAGATCAACTGTATTTCTGCACGCTTGCAATGAACAATCTAAAAATGAAGTCAAGATAACAACTCTGGGTTTACAATACCATCAAAAAGAATGAAACACTTAGGAATACATTTAACAAAGAAAATGAAAACTTACATTCTAAAACTGTGAAACACTGTTGAAAGGAAGAAGATCTAAGAGATGGAAAGACATCTCATGTAATGCTGTTAAATTTATCTCCAGATTCAAAGCAATCCCTATGCAAATCCAGCTGTGACTTCTTTATAGAAATTGATGAGCTCTTCCTAAATCTGTCATGGAATTGCAAGTAACCCAGAATAACCAGAACAATTTTGAAAAAGAACAATGTAGGAGAGCTCACACATTCCAATTTCAAATCTTACTAAAAAGCAACAGTAATCAGGAGAGTGTGATGCTAGTGCAGGATAGGCATATATATACATAAACAAAATAGAATTATAGTCCAGAAATAAATACATACTGCACAGTCAACTCATATTTAACAAGGATGCCAGGACCATTTATTAAAGAAAGAACAGTCTTCCAGGGGTACCTGGTTGGCTCTGTGGTCAAGCGTCTGCCTTCAGCTCAGGTTGTGATCCTGGGGTCCTGGGATCAAGTCCCACATCGGGCTCCCCACAGGGAGCCTGCTTCTCCCTCTGCCTGTGTCTCTGCCTCCCTCTGTGTCTCTCATGAATAAATAAATAAAATCTTTTAAAAATAACAGTCTTCTAAATAATCATCTCCAATGCCTTTCACATGGACGCCATACTCCTATTAATTACTCTAATATATAACGGAATAAGAAGCAGATGATTTCTCATTGAAATCATCCTGGAGAGCAATTGTTTTGTGTTTGCTTTTGAAAATAAAATCATATGGCAGGTCTTGGAATTTTGGAAACCAAAAGGACCAAAGTTATCACATAGTAACGTGCCTAATCTCTGTACTTTATAGCTAAAGAGCTCTGCAATTTGCTCAAGGACACACAGCCAACTATTGCCTGTGGAGAGGACTAGTCAAGTTTCCTGTCTCCCAGTGCTGGGTTCTTTCCAGGTCGCGAGTTTGCTTCTCTAAACTATGTCTCTTCCATGGAGAGGGGAAGAAAATGACAAACCAAGTGAATATATCAGAATGACTAAAAAAAATAGACCCACATACCCCTTACTGTTCTCCTTCCAGTAGCCTGGGAATTCATGCGCAAGCTCCTCTTCTTGCTTAAAACATGCACAAATCTGGAAAGAAGTTTTAAGAACATTACTGGTCTGATTGAGAAAAGAAAATTGGTTCTCTATTCAAAATGTAACTCAGTATTCCATTTGAATTAATGCCTGGGTTTCTGTGTCAGCTGCTGAAGATCTGATTTTTTCCATTAATCATAAAGATCATCTGAATGACAGGCTTTGCACTACCTGTTTCCTGTACCTTCCCCCTTCCCTCCAGACTCCATGCCCTGTGGCCCCCTTCTGAGATTGGGTGTTGTGCCAGAGGAGGGGGCCTGTGTCCCCACATAGGGTACTGGCACTTTCACACCATGAATGTTATCCTATGCTGACGGCAGAGAGGGTCACAGACATCAACCCCCCTTCCCTACTGCTTTCTTCTTTAACACAAACTGTGTGAGCTCATTCTCTTGGGGAAAGACTGAAGCAATCCAAAGCAGACAGTGTAGATTGTGCACATTCCTCTCCAGGCACACCGACCCCCACCCCAGAGCTAGCAGTCATTCACAGGGTGGTGGACTGTCTTGTCTCTGGTCTTTTGCGCTATGTACGCCCAGACATGCACATGTTAACATGCACTTACTTTATTAGAATGGAACCCCACTCTAACACTATCCCACCTTTGTGATAACACATTTGAGGTCACACTGCACACAGGCCTACCTTATCCTCGAGTGCCCCATGGTGAGACTGCCTGCAATGGAGTACAGGTTGCTCACTGCATATAAGGACTTATTCCCATACTTTTCCTGTGATTAGCTCTCTCCATCCCCAAGGTAACTCTGTGAGATAGATAAAATCATTGTGCTGAATTTATAGATGAGGAACCTGAAGAAGTAAGGTCGTTTTCCCAAAGACATGCAGCTAAGTGACAGACAATTCAGGCCCTGGCTGTGTGACATCAGAATGCCATACTTTTACCCGCAAGGCTGCATGACTTCTTCTTGATGGAAACAAATGCTCAATGATGCACTTAAATCCTTCCTTATTACAGAATCTTGAGATTGCTTCTAATTTGTCACCGTTATCAACAATGCTGTAATTACATTCTTGTACATGGAATCAAGTCCATCAATCTTTCCTTAAATGTGCATCTTGTGTGGGAAGGCCTCTTCATCCTGAGGTTATAAATAATCCTTCATCTTCGTCTAGAACTTTTATGGTTTAGCTTTATTCATTCAGCACTTGAGGCCCTCTGGAATTTGTTTGATATATGGCACAAGTTAGAAGTTTAATTTGATTCTTTTCCATGTGGATAGCCAGTTGTCCCAATATCATTTTTGAATAGTCTTGGAGGGGAGGGCAGTGAGGAAATACTTCCCAAGAAAAATCTCTTAAGACTTAAAAACACTTTACATCAACACACTAAAATCTACCCATGCTTAACCAACTGTTGAGAAATATTATCATAAAAGAGTTCATTAAACAGACAGAAAAAGTCCAGTGTAGAGAATCGGGAAAACGAGGGTAGAACCCAGGGATTTTTCTTCATATCAAATGCACCGAGTGGATAATTTTATAATGGATAGATTTGGACTTTCAGGTCCTGGCTGTGCCGCTTAAGAAAACAGTTGGCCTGCAATAATACTCACAACATCTGTGCCTCTGTTTCTTCATCTGTAAAAGGGGTGATGGTGACACTTGTCTCAGAAAGATTGCATTGTGCTTAGCGCACCTGACCCTCACCAGGTACACCATGCTCTGTGAACAGTCTGAGTTCCCATTTTCAGTGAAGGAACTAGAGTGTCCCCACAGTCCTGCTCTTATGTCCAAAGGCCTTTACGTGGTGCAACGACCACTCTTCGAGAAGTGCTGTTTGCTTCCATGGGACATTGGACCACATGCTCAGTCGGACCTGGGTTCCAGGGACAGATTTCCAGAAGTAGGTATGAACGTGATTGTTGATTTCTATGTGTGTGAGGAGCCCTCCCTGACCACCTTCTGCCCATGTCTTCAGCCTCTCCTTTGCTACACTGACTGTTCTCGATCAAATCCTAGTTGTTTCTGGTCTTCACCCACACCACCACCCCCACTCTATGCTCCCCTCCAGCTGTTTCCCACCAAACCACCTAAAAGAGGGTGTGCAACCTTGCCATACTCACTTCCTGTCCTCTTTGAAATCTCCACCAGCTATAACCTGATGACACCACCACCTCCAGACCTGCCTCACCAGGGTCAACAGGAATTTTCATGTGCCCAATCTCATGGAAACGTCTAGGTCCTTCTCCAGCTTGACCTCTTGGCATCTGTGCGTCCTTCTGAATGCTTCCTCCTCCTTAAGGTAACCTATTAGATATACTATCTCAGGATGCTGGAGCTTCTTGCTGGTGCTCTACACACTCTACCACTTCTTCAGAGCACCTTGCCCTCTGCCCAAACCTTACAGGCTAGTATCTCTGCAGTTCTGCTCTGGGCCCTCTTCCCATCCCCCCCCCCCCCCACACACAGACATTTCCTGAGAGTTTCTACACCATGGCTGTAGAGTGGTGTACACCACTATGACTACACCACCATGACTTCTACATCAGTCATATGCTGGTGACTTTCAAAGCCATAAATCCATCTTTGACCCCATATGTCCATCTTGTACGTATGTCCAACTTCCTGATAGACAGTTTCATGTGGCCACCACCTTAGCACAACATAACCTAGTTAAACTTTAGCATCATCCCCACCCCACCCATAAACTGTGAGGACGTCCAGATGCTTAAGCCATCCTGCTTTCCACTTCATCCTTCTTCCCAAGTCCTGTCCATTCTACTCCTAAACATCTCTCAAATCAGTCTACATCTCTCCAGCTCCACAACCACCATCCTGATTAAACCACATCATGTCACAACTGGACTTCTGCTGCTATCTCCCAACTGCCCCTCCCCACCACCATCTCTCCTTTTTCCTGTCCTGTCTGGCTCTGCAGTCAGCTCCAAAATCTCAAATCTGATCTTGTTATTTCCTTGCTTTACGTCCATCAATGGTTCCTCATTGTGCTTAGAATAAACTTCAGAGTTTTTTAAATGACTTACAACCCTGCATAATCTTGATTCTGTATCTCTCTCCAGCATTACCCTTTACCACCCCCACCCCATTTTTCCAGAGCACACACACATCCCACTTACACTAAACATTATCTATTTCTCCAAATATCCCTTTTTGCTGTTCCCTCTGCCTGAAAGATTCTCTATCCAGCCCCATCCTGACCACAACCACCTTCAACCCAAGTCAGGCTTCAGATTTCAGGATACAGCTCACCTCCTCAGGGAAGTCCTCCCTAAATCCTCTCCTATGGGCTGCTATGGCCACTGAGGCCATTCTTTATTGGGCTTAGGTCCACCACACTCAGTTACAAACTCTGCTCAGCTGTCTGCCTCCCTCACTGGTCTGTAAGCACAGTGACCAGGTCTTTTGCTACTATTTTCCATCACCTAGTGCAACACTGGATCAGAGTAGACACTCAAAACACTGAAGGAAACCAGAATATGTCTCCCCAAAATATGCCTCCTTGACATAAAAATTATTTTGAACCAAAGGCAATTAAGAAGCAGCAAACAGGTGACAACCTCTCTCTACCCTCTGTTTCTTCCTGAAGGCAGGATATACATTCTCCTTTTACTGAAGACAGACAATGGGCAGAACCAGAAGTGTCTGCAAGCATGGGCTGTTCCACTGGCTTCCTCCCAGGTATTCATCTTCCCACAGGCTGTCATCCTCAGATGCCTACCACTGCCTTCCTGCATTCTGTCCCTTCTCTGCAAATGCAGATGCCACACAAGCCAGAGTTCTGAGGCACCTTCTTGAGTTACTCTTCATATAGGCTTCTCCCCTCTGATGCTCACTGCACAGGTTAGTCAACTCGTTCTCCTGTCAATCTGTCTCTGTCTTATAGATTCCCAGCTAAAAACCTAATGTGGGTGGAGGTGAGGGTCTTGCTCCTCCTCAGCATATTTCTGAATGAGTGAGTGAGACCTGCTTTCTGCTTTCTGGGTATTCACCATTTTATCAGGATACATTGTACCAACAACCATGGTCTTCTAACCAGATGGTTAGTCAAGGTTAAGAGGAGCATATAGTTAATAAGTTTTTATTTTTTAAAATTACCAGCAGCATTTACCAAAATAAGTTCTAAATTAAAATTATCATAGATGAGATGCAATTTATAGCAAAATTGTCTTTAGAAGAACATCCCTGGGTGCTTGGAGTGCCTTCCACCCTCTGCTGCTCCACAGATGACCATTTCCATCCTACCCATGCAAGAAGCATCCTCATCCGCAGGGCTCATGAGCCTGTCTGTGTCCCCAGGGACATGGGATCCTCTGTGCTGAATGTAACCCTGCATTCCACATGGTACCCCTTCCTACATCCATCAAGGATGACTGGCCACTTGCCACAGCATCTCTCAGTGCTTTCTCCCAGCTAGGAACAACCTAAAGAGTCACTTTACAAAATCACTGGAAATTTGCATTTTCCTCTGTCCAACTTGCCTGTTAAGCATTGAAAGAGGAAACACTGCACAGAGAATATGGAGTTGCAGTAGGATAGATCTGACTTTGATCTTGACAATTTACCCAACCTGCTTGGGATTCGGCTCTCTTATCTGAAAGAACAGGAAAAACATACAAACTTCATAAGGTTAATTTGAGGATTAAATGAGATCACATATGTAAAACACCTAATGATTCATGCCTTCTATCTCTTCCCCCATATCCTGGGGATTCGATAAGGTCAGGCCAAAGAAAGGCACCCAAGCTCAAGCACAGATTAGCAAACAATGCTTCCTAATTGTCAAGGCTCCAAGCCTTGCTCTCAACAAACTGAGGAATCACTTTTCATGGCAATTAAATGACTGAGCGGAGAAACCAGAGTGGGTCTGAATGTCATCCAACAGACGGCCCCCACATGAGCTCAGAAATCCAGGTGGCATCAGCCAAGAGATGAAGTTCACAGAGTCATGCAGCCTCATTCCAATGCAGAGGATCCAAACACTTCATGTTGACCCACAGGTAGGGTGACCACCCTCATTCTCCTAAGACCCTCCTGTTTTCATATGAAAAGTTCTGTGTTCTGGGAAACCCCTCAGGCCCCAGGAAAACAACATGGCTGGTCACTCTACCCAAGACAGTGAAATCCCTGGTTGATGAGCATCCAAAGGCAGCTCCTATTCATAAGAACATGGTGACTACAACTGGCTTTCTGAGTCCCCTCTGGTGCCTGGAGGAGCTAATACCACCCTAGCCAGGCTTTAGAACTCAGTGACTCACACCCATGGCCATAGGTGTGAATTGACAGGGAGTCCCCCTATGCCCCCTAGAAACTATGACTTGCTAATTCTGATATGGGACCTGGGTAGGTAGTTTCAAAGCACCGCAGGTGATTTTAAAGCAGACCCAGGGTTGAGGATCACTGGGTACATTCTTTGCAAGAGTATGTCTCCATGCTCACCCTTCAGAAACTTTAAAATGGCTTTTAGATATTAAAAAGGGAGATCTAAGAATATAAAAGGACCTCTTTACGCATATGTAAGCAAAACTAGAATATGCTTACGAGGAGAAAATGCTAACATTCATAGTAAAACTGTCCAGCAATTAAGAATGAATACACACAAAAAAAGGGGTTTTGAGGAAAGCTTTATCTCCAACAAAGATCCTAGGGTTATATATCTGAATTATTATCTCCCTTCAAAGTAGTTACTACATGAAGACAAGTCATAAAACCTATTTTAATGATGCTGCCACTATAGAAACATAAATTTATTAGAGAGAAATTGTCCTTTGAGATTGAAGTAGGTTTATTAAAATGTCTTGATCTTTGGCTGCAGATTTAACCTCTGGAATCAATAAAATAAAATAACCTCTGGAGCCAAGTCAGGTGAGTTGGTAGTTAACCAAACCAGGAGCTCTCATTGTGAGTGTGAGGGGCTGCCACTAACGACTACAGCCTTTGATGACTCGCGCTACCTGGCACAAGTCACAGGCTCAGTGACTGAACTTAACTGAAGTACTATGATGATGATCACAGTGGCCTTGGAGGTCATTCTCAAAGAAGATATGAGAAATGGTTGGAGCAATGTTGGCCTCATTGGAACGGTTTTCTAGGTGGGTAGTGTTCATGCCATGTGTTCATTACAAAAACCACCTCAGCTCTTTCCAAAGATGTTGAGGCACCCATGGCAAAGTCATGGTACCTCCAAGAGATGACGGTGGCTGTGTCTTTGGATCCTTTACAGGAGGACATTCATTACAGTGAACAACCCAAATGCAGGTCAGACCCACGGCTGTGCAGGTTCAACAACATAGTTGCTAGCCTACGGAGAACGGGGCTGGACTCCCATTAGCCAGGATGCTGGCAATGATGTACAACACCAGCATTCCAACTAGTTATGTTACAAAAAGAAATGCAACAGTAATAGGCCCCAGGGCCTCTGCTGATTATTAGCAGCACACTTTCTCCAAAAAATCAGACCTGGGTGGGAAGCCATGTTACCATAAAAAAATGGCATGGTGAGCAGGAACTCAAGGCGAGGTGGATGAGTGGACTAGTTCTAAAGACCAGGTCTCATAGTACAGTGAGTCCATCACAAGGAAGGCAACACTCGACCACAATGGCCAGAGTGCTATCACTTCTGAGGATGAAGTGGCCCACGTTCACCCCTCTCACTATGTTTTAATTTGTATTCCCATCACTGTCCAACCTCGTTTCTGCCTGCCATGTCTTTTATCTGTGTTACATGTTCAGTCATGTTACATCAAATCCTGTGAGCCTTAACAAATGTTTGTCTTTTATGATGATTTGCACCTTTTGCTCTATTATGAATTGATCTTACTTATTATGAACTTACCTCTTATTTCCCTGTTTTTCATGTTTATGAAGGTCAGGAGATATACCTAGCCCATTCTATTCCGACAACATTTGGTAGTATTAGAAGATTTCTCATGTAAAAAAAATTTTTTTTAAGAAAAATCCCTTCATTCATTCATTCATTCATTCATTCATTCATTCAATGAATATTGATTATGCCAGGTGCTAATCCTGACAATTCAGTGGTAGATAAAATACATAGTCTTAAAATTTCATGGGGCTTACACTCTAGTTGAACAAAGCAAATACATGAAAGAATAGTCACATAAAATAACTTCATACAGTGATAAAATGAAAATAAGTGCACTTAGAAATACTTATGAAAATGTTCATTTATAAGCAAGAGGTGACAGTTGTCACCTCTGGGAGATTTTAGAATGACTCGAAATAGCATTGTCAGGGCAGAAACGTGAAAGGGAGGGTCTCACTCAAAAGAATACAGAAACCCATGAGCTTGGGTCCCTTAGGAGCTGGCATATCCAGGATAGGCTGGGCTTGTGAGGCTCTGCAGTCCCACAAATCGTGCCAGGGAGTTCCTCCTGCCCACACTGCCTCAACTTCAGACAGTTTGCTCAGGAACAATGGCCTCAGGTGATGCATGGAGAAGGGGAAATGGAATTACTTTTCTGTGTCTCATTCATCTGAATGTAATGTCCAGCAGATATTACAAAAATGATATCTCACCATGAAGATTGGAAAAAATGGAAACAAGTGGCACCCAAGGACCTGGAAACAGACCAATCATATTTAGCCTACAAGGAAGCAGCAGTCAGAAGTAATGACAACCATTGTGGCATGTGTCCCTTCCCAAATGCCTGCTATGTCAGGTGCACACAAGAGGCATATACACACTTTGCCCAGATGAATTCAAAGACCAGTGTAAGCCAATCTTCACACAGTCACACTCAAAGAAATACATCCAGCAGTCAGAAGACATTTTTTAAATTTATTTATTCATCAGAGAGAGAGAGAGAGAGAGAGAGAGAGAGAGAGGCAGAGACACAGGCAGAGGGAGAAGCAGGCTCCATGCAGGGAGCTGACGGGGGACTCGATCCCGGGTCTCCAGGATCACGCCCTGGGCTGAAGGCAGCGCTAAACCACTGTGCCACCTGGGCTGCCCAGAAGACATTTTTTAAAGACGTTATTTATTTATTCATGAAAGACAGAGAGAAGCAGTGACATAAGCAGAGGCAGAAGCAGGCTTCCTGTAGGGAGCCTGATGCAGGACTCGATTCCAGGACCCCAGGATCACACCCTAAGCCAAAGGCAGATGCTCAACCACTGAGCCACTCAGGCGTCCCAGAAGACATTTTGAAATAGTTCTGTTTATTATTTGCATTTTAAAATAAACTCCTTCAAACCTCCTTTTGTCTCCTCTCTGTGTGTTCACCCAGCCTCTGAGGTCTGGAGTCCCATCCTGTCCTTCCCCTCCAGAAGTCATCTTTCAAGGCAGGGAATGGGTGATGTTGGAAAGACAAAGACAATGACATTTTTTACTAGGTAGGGACAAGGGCACACAGCAGAAAGGGGACAGGCTGAGAACATCTACATGTTAATACATATGAGAAATGATTACCGTAATGGTCCTGGGGATTCCCGTCCCTGTTTCAAGGCCCTCTGTAATGGGACACAGCTCTCCCAAAGGAGTCCTGAGCTGGGAAGGAGCCCAGGCCAGCCTGGTGGAGGGTGAGCCTCCAGGTGGAGGAGGAATTTAGGCACCACCTGGGACCAGACTCACGAGTGAGGTGCATGTACTCTGCAGCCCCAGCAGAGCCACCTGATGACAAGGTCACAGGAGGGCTCCTGGCAAGGCAGCGGAGCAGAGGTCATCCATATACACAGCATTAGCTCGTGTACTCCTTCCAGCACAAAATGGGTTTTTAGTTTAGACATGAGAACATGAAGGTGTGCAAAAGTCAGCCCCTAGCTCCCAGTCACAGAAGTGGTGCCCTGGTCTGCCTGATTTCAGGTCTCAATCCTACATCGCCCTTTGGCTCCATTTCTGTGAAAGCCGTGAGTAAAGTCCACTGAGAGCCATTCCTTGTGTTCCCCCGGAACAGTCTCTGAGTGCCCACCTCCCCCGTCCCAGCACCTGCCAGACTCCCTCGTGTGCATCCACACTGCCGAGAACCAGCTGCATCCCAGCTGGTGTCTTGGTGGCACCATATATATGGTTAAAACATTGTTCTATCTGGACTTCAAAGGTGTCTTAGTGGCTATCCTAACGTCTTCATTTTTACTTACCGTTTACTCTTGTTTACTAGCTATAATAATCAATACCCACTGTTGAGTGTTTACGAGGGGCCACTCGACAAGCACTCAACCTGTGTGTTTCATTTAATCCCCACACCAACCTGATCATGTTGCTGTTAGGATCCCTCTCTAGGTCAGTGAGGAAATCGATGCTCAGAGAGTCATCCAGCTAGTAGGGGTGTAGCTGGGATGCACTTCCAGGCCTTTGATGATAAAGTCTGTGCACTTAGCCAGGGGATTATATTCAGTGGTTCACAACTGGCCCTATGAGGAAAGGAAAGCCATAGTGTACAGCCTGTGCTGATTCCCATGGTGTAAACGCTCCCATCAAATCAATGTCGGCCTAACAGACTGATGTCACTGAGGGCAGAGCTTTGAAAAGCAGGAGATTTAGGAAGGTGTGCACCACACACCTCCCCTCCACGACACAGGCATGGCCTAGGGCATGGAACGTGCCACATTCCAGCTAGCAGCACAGCTGTCCACCAGCTGTCTTGAAGCAGGAATGCTGATAAAGAGCACAATCCAGAAAACCGAGCCGACATTAGATGTCCCAGACATGTTTCCATTTTCCTGTGGTGCCCTGACTGGTCTCTGGCCACTGTACGGCGGGCCATTATCCAGGACACAAAGCACAAACCACCTTACCCGGAGCTGGGAGGGACCTCAAGAGACCTTTGGTCCAAGCTCCTTCTCTGGATAAACCCCTTTTCCCTCATGACTAGCAGAGGGTGGCCCAGCGAGGGTGTTGGCCTCATGGTTTGGGGGTTCCAAAGGAGCACAAATAATGGTGTAGATGTCTACCTGGGTCGGTATAGGGCATGAACACTCAGGAAGAGCAGATCAAGTCAAAGAAGAATGCGAGGCTGGGAGTGTGGGCTCTAGAATCAGGGACACCTGCACAGGATTCCCAAGTGCACCCCGTATTAGTAGTGGGACCTCAGATGAGTTACTTAATCATCCTGTACCCCAGTTTCTCCATCTATAAGATGAAGATACCAATAATACCATCCTCACAGAGTTATGAAAAAAACATAAGTCAATGTACAGAAACCTCTTAGCACAGTGCCTGACACATAAAAATGCTTGATAAGGAATAGCTCTTGTTGGGGAAGATGCAGAGAAAGGGGAAGCCTCTTACAATGTTGGTGGGAATGCAAGTTGGTGCAGCCACACTGGAAAACAGTATGGAGGCACCTCAAAAAGTTAAAAATAGAATTACCATGTGATCCAGTAATTCCACTGCTGGGTATTTACCCAAAGGATACAAAAATACTCATTCAAAGGGAGGCGTGCACCCTTATGCTTATAGCAACATTGTCTACAACAGCCAAACTATGGAACCAGCCCAAGTGTCCATGGACTGATGAGTGGATAAAGAAGATGTGGTGTATATACACAATGGAATAACTCAGCCAACAGAAAGAATGACATCTTGCCATTTTCAAGGATATGGATATAGCCAGAGGGTATGATGCTAAGTGAAATAAGTCAGTCAGAGAAAGACAAATACCATACGATCTCACTCACATGTGGAATTTAAGAAACAAAACAAATGAGCAAAGGGGGAAAAGGGGAGAGAGACAAACCAAGAAACAGACTCCTAACTATAGAGAACACCCAGCTGGTGGCCAGAGGGGAGGTGGGATGGGAGAAAGAGGGGATGAGGATGAAGGAGGGCACTTCTCATGATGGAGAAAAAGACCAGTAGCTCAGAGCATCATTAGCTATTGCTCTAGGAAATACCCAGACAGAAAGAGTCTGGAATATAAACACTGACTGAGCTGCAAGAGCAGATGGACGTCAGGGCAGCAAAATCAACCGCAGGGAGCTTGAAGCAAACATCCTGATCTGAGCTTTGTGATCTCGAAAGAAGGCCTGGCAGGCAGGAAGAGTAGATCAGACCCACTAAATGCCAATGAGTGATGGTGAAGACTTGCACTCAGAGCAGAGACCCTCGGAGGGTTTGGGGTCTCTGAGGAGCAGATGAGCCTGGTGGTGCCAACGGTGGGGGCAGTTACGGGAGGGGAGGAAGTCCAGGCTCAGGTCTGGCAGCCAGCACGAGGGGGAGGATGTAGGGGAGGAAGAAGGGAGAGGCAGGCAGCTGGGGAGGTAATTCCAGGGCTCTGGGGCCGAGGGGGAGCTGGCAGCCTGGGGGCCCCTCTCTCCTGCAGCCAGCCTCCAGTGGCTTCCCCTGCAGGAGCCAAAGCTTTCACCAAAATTGATCAAAACCTTAGCAGAGACTGAGTCCTGGAAAACCAGCAGAAGGATAGAAGAGTCTCTGTGTGAGTAACTCAGGGGGTGATAAACAGCAGCTGCCGGCAAGATAGCAGATTTTCGGGCAGTAAATAGAGCCTCGTGGAAATTAAAAGGAAGGGAGTATTTTACAGCCACAGCGCAACCTCTCAAGATAGCAGTTAAATAGAACACACAGCCAAAGACATTAGAAAACCAAGACTCCATTTTAGGATGAATTCTTTTTCCTCCATAAAATAAATTAGTTTATTTATTGGGTATATGAGAAGGTTTTGAAAATGACCAAAAATGGAAAGATGGAGAAAACTATAAAACAGCTTCATGTGAACAGTGCAGCTGTTAGCATTCTAGGGATGTTGTTGTTTTTTCCCCTCCAGTCTGTTTTTACTACGGTTACTACTTCATGAGTGAAAGTCCTCTCTTTGTACAGTCCACTGTACGTGTGTGTGCAATCCCGCTATGTTGCTCTTTCTCTTAACACTATAACAAAAGCATTTTTGCAAGAATAATCAGGATAATCCATGCAACAGAAAAGCTAGCCTTAACACGGGCCATTTCGGTACAGAAGAATTTATCAAACTTTAAGAGAAGTATTAAAAACACAATGCGAGAGGGGAAGTTAATCAACAGTCTGAGGAAAGCATCCACTTGTCTTCTCCCTTGTGCAAAGGCAGATTGCTGATGGATTAAAATATGTTTTTAAATCAAATACAAAAACTAGAGCAAATATAACTGAATTCTTATTGAACTTCTGGGAAGGAACTGTCTCCTTTCTCAGCTGAGACTTGATAGAATAAATCAAATATAAACTACAAACGATTAATATTCTCTCTCCTTTGAGAACTAAATCAAATCAATAAGAAAATCACTAAACCCCTTGTGACAAAATAGCAAAAATATCAACAGGCAAAAGAGAAATACAACTGGTCAGCAAATGGAAAACTGGTGGGACTCCAGAAATAATCAAAGAAATGTAAATTAAACACAAAGTTACCCTCCCTTTTTTTTTTTTTTTTTTTTTTTTTTTTTTTTTTTTTACCCATTAAATGAACAAACTTTGAAAATTATACTGGGTATGCAATTGTGAGAGACTGGTTATGCGGCATTAAGAACCAACCACAAGGGACACCTGGGTGGCTCAGGGGCTGATCATCTGCCTTTGGCTCAGGTCGTGACCCTGGAGTCCCAGGATCGAGTCCTGCATTGGGCTTTCCCGCATGGAGCCTGCTTCTTCCTCTGCCTCTCTCTCTGTCTCTCATGAATAAATAAATAAAATCTTTAAAAATTTTTTTTAAAAATGCTCCGACCTAGAAATGACTCACTCACTTCTCACTGGCCAGAATGAGTTGTCCATCCTGCCCAACAGCAAGGTGGCCAGGAGGGCCAGGTTCGCCCTCCACCAGAGCTGGGTCTCCGTGAACAGCTCCGATGCTCCCCTCACTGGGTACCAGTGAGGATGAGGGAAAACGCAGCTCATATGTGTGAGGAGGTTGCTAATGGGGCAAATAAAAAGCACACTCATTCAAATCTGAATTTCAGGTAGACAGAAGAGAGCTTTCTAGCACCCAAGCACAGAGGGCACCGTGCCTGCCACACTGTGGCCGTGAGGTGACAAACCCTCTGCGTGAGACGGGAGCAAGGGACCAGATCTTCAGAGATTGCATTTTCCAGGCTCTTTGGTCCATTCATATGTCTGGGTGTCTCCTGTCATGTGTGAAATGAATTTTCCGAAGTTCCCCTCTACCGTCCGCTAGGCATACACGTTTTGGTCCATGCAGAATAGGACATTGACGTTGCGTTCTCTCTTTGCAATGAAATGTAGATTTTTCCATTGAAAGTCAAGTCCTTCATTTCTAAATGCTGAATAGGAGGGCACTTTAAAAAGAATTCCAGATGGTTAAATTAAGAGGCTGAGAATTAAAAAAAAAAAAAAAAAAGAGCAGCCCAAGATTACTCACAGATCCTGAAGCCTTTTAATTTGGTTATGAATGAAATGCATTTTCATTTATCTAAGTGTGCAACTTTTCAGACTTTGTTCTGAAATCATTGCCTTACTCATGGCAGTGAGCCCTGGCACATTTTATGGGTCCTGGCTGTGTCTGCAAAGGTTCTTCTGACAAACCTAAATCCTCCATCTCAAGATAAATGCACCATGTGCTTCCTGGAAGTGAAGAGGAAATGTGATGGAGGTAAGACTGGAACACGGGCAGGATCACAGAAATGAGGCTTCCCTCAAACCCCTTGTGCTGACAGATACTGATGGACAAGCCTATATCAAGGGTGCTGCTGTCTGAGGCAAGGGGCTGACCTCCCAGGTCTGCTGCTTCATGTTGTCACAAGACCACATCTGAGGGAAATAAAGTAAAACATTAAGGCCTGTTGCTGAGATGCAAAAATCAAAAAGATGGAGCCTAGATCCAAAGGGAACTTGACATCTATTTACCATTTTCCCTTCTGTACAAAAAGGCTGGAAGTAGGTAGTAGTGACTAGCAGTTTTAATATCTTAGGGCTAAAGTCTCAAGAGATTTTCTTGGCTATTCCTTCATGAACCCAAAACAACTGCCACAACCCCAGCCATTGCATCTGCATTGCAGGACAAAAGAAAAAGCCCATCAGGTAACTCTGTTTGTCAGGTGACAAGAGAGATTTTCTTGGAGAACAAAATGAAGAGTAGCCAATATGATTGATTGATGAATCACTGCACCTCCAGAGAAGGAAATTGTTTCTTCCTGTATGGCAGGACTAGCAATCGCTGCATGTGGCTTCCCCTCTTCTTTCCTAGGGTGAGGTTTTACTGTGGTTACCTGTAGAGCAGGTGTTGTGTTTCCCATAAGCAGTGATACCTAACAGAGGCTCAGGCAAGGAAGACATAATTGTCTCACGGAGCAAGATGTCTGGAGGAGATGAGATCCAGTTTTGGTGAGCAGCTCAACCCCATCATTGGAACAAAGCCTCGTCGACTGTCTGCGGGGCCACTGTCAGTAGGCAGGCTTCTCCCCCTCGTATGGGGTGAAGGTGCAGGGGAGGGATGCTCTCTCACCCTTGCCGGGTTCCCAAGCTGGAGAGATGGGAGCTGAGGCGTCTGGAAGCCGATTCCCCCATTGCACACACATGGCATGTCAGCAAGAGAAAATCAGTGCACGGAGGGAAGAGCCAGGCCTCAAACATATGGACGGCACCCTAGCAATGCTGCCTGGGCCCCAGAGCCCCATGGCCTGGAAGTCCTCGTCCACATGTCCTGGTTTCCAGGCTCAAAGCTCTTCCTCCTTATTCTCTGTTCTCCTTTGTGATTTAAAGATGGGGTGGGCCAGCTCCCGCTTCTGCATTTACACCCAGAAGCACTGAACACAGGGGCTCAGATAGGTGCTTGCACACTCATGTTCATAGCAGCATTGGTCACAAGGGCTAAAATGTGGAGGCCACCCACGTGGATGGATGGAAAGATTGACAACCATGGCACATGCGTGGCCGTGGAACACGACTCAGCCTTGCCAAGGAGGGAAATCCTGACACCTGCTACAGCATGGATGCATCGGGAGGACACCGTGCCCAGGGAAGTCAGCCGGTCACAGAAGGACAAATTCCATAGGATTCCGTGCATGTGAGGTCCTGAGGGGAGTCGAGTCTGTAGATAGAAAGGAGATGGTGGGGCCAGAGCCTGAAGGTTTGACGGGGACCGAGCTTCGGTTTTGCAGGATGAAGACTTCTGGAGATGGAAGCACAGTCGTGTGAATATGTTCACACTCACAAAATGCAATATGAACGCACTGAACTCTTTTTTTAAGGACCTGAGTGGGGTTCCATCACGTACAACTGAAAGGATCCTGACTTTCGAGAAAGAACAGGAGTGAGGAGGAGGAGGAGGCGGAGGTGGATGTGTGCTGTAGGGACAGGAGGGGGACAGGTAACGGAGCGCTGGAGCAGAGGCTGGAGACACAGCAGGTGATGCAGCCAGTGGGGCGGACACACCACAGACAGACAGAAAGACAAGAGAACCCAGAGCAGGGGGAGTCTCGGGCAGGAGGGATGGGTCAGCCGGTGATGGCGGCCTTCACGGCCAGCAGCTCTTGCAGGCTGACTCCGTGAGACCAAAGGAAAAGACCTTGATGTCAGGGGGTCCAGGAGCGAAGGCAGGTGATCTAAGAAAGAGCTCAGACCTCGATTCCACGACCTCATGGGTCTAACTCTGAAACTGCCCCCAGAGACGCAGTCAGTGCGTCAAACAGCCGAAGCAGCTCCGCGTGGCCAGCAGGGTGGCCCGTCCTGGGCCCCGTCCAGGGAGCCTGCCCTGTGACCCTGCTCTGAACCCTGGGCTGGCCCGCTTGCTGCCCCGGCCTCTCCCCTTCCTCAGCGTGTCCTGCACACCCCACCCCGGGCCCAGCTCCCCCTCGTCGCTGTCTGAGTCTGACTGTGGGCAGGACCATCCTCACACCATGGCTCGGAGCCCCCAGCCCTCAGCTAGCTGACCCCACCTCTCCACCTTCTGCTCTGGAGCCCTCTCCTCACGCCCCCAGACCGGTGCCCCCCAGGGCCCCAGGGAGGCGGTAGGGGCTGTGCCTCACTCCCTCTGTTTATGGCAAACACCTGCCCCTTCCTGCTGGTATTGGGAGACCCGCCTATCCTCAGGGGTCCTGCTCCTCCCGCTCCCCGCCCCGCGGCTGGACCCCTCCAACCACAGAGACCTCCTCCCATGAGGCAGGCCCGCCTGAGACCCTGTGCACCCCGTGGCTACTCAACTCAACTCACAATAATCCAATAAGTGTTGGTGCCTGGACACACCAGCAGAATGATGAAGGCCAAGGTGGTGGGAGTGAGCTGACCTGGGCGCCCCAGCCGTGCCCTGTGTCCCCGGGCGCCTCGCCCCAGCAGCCCCAGCAGCCCCCACTGATGGAGTCCCGCCCAGGCGCACCCCAGCTGCATGTCTGCCCCAGGAGGCCACCTGCTCCTGGCCCTGCTGACTGTCCTTCAGCACCTGTGCACGCACGCTGCTCACCCTTTTACTCTTGGACGACGCCCTCGTACCTGAATGCCCCACGGTGGTCCACGGACCAGCAGCAGCAGACGTCACCTGGAGCCTATCGGAAACACAGAAGGTGGGGCCCACCCCAGATCCCGCATTTTTACAGGATCCCCAGGGCTGCTGTATTTTCCCTGGTCTCCAGCTTCCTCCACCACCGGGGCTGCCCCCTGCTACCCGCCCCACCCCGGGGGGGGGCAGGTCTCCTCCCAGGCCCACGGCCCGCAGTTCGCCCGGCGCACACTGCAGGGTGGCTGTGTGCCAGGCAGAGCCCAGACAGCAGCTGCCTTGCGGGGGGCGGCCTGCCGCAGACCGTCGGGGAGAACCTCTCTCCGTAAGCTGGACTGCAGGCTCTCCTCCTGAGTTCCGTCCTAGGACGTGTCTACATCTGGAAGGATTTTCATTTTTAGCCTCTATAAATAAGCCAACGCATGATGTCCTTCGTCGCACTCTGCCCAGCGGCTCTTCGTTCACTCCTAGGCGCCCCCGTCCTCCCCAGCTCATGGGACCGTGTCGCCCCCAGGCTCGTGGGCCTGCCCTCTCGGAGGGCTCTTGCTGGCACCCTGACCCCCGTCGACCTGCCCCAACTTATGCTTCTGGTTTGAGGCTCCCATCCTGAGCCTCAGACGCACTGCGTTCCCAGAGCCCCAGCCTCTGGGACCCGCTCCTCTTGCGGCTCCGTCTGCCAGACGCGTAATGGCCCGGCTTCCCCGCCGGCGGGGACACCTGCCACTCATTGTGCCACTTGTTTGCAGGCGTCACCCCACTTGCCACTCATCTTGCCACTTGTTTGCAGGCGTCACCCAGAGTCTGCCGTAACCGCCGAGGGCCCCCTCTGACTTCTGTCTCCGGCTGACGGATGGGAGGAGAGAGAACGTCTTTGCAGGAGGTCTAGGAGGAATTTCGACAGGACGCTGGCCACTTCCATTTGTTGTTGTTGTTGTTGTTGTTGTTTGAGATGAAGAGGATGGATTTTGTGTCAGCCCAGTTTTCACATGAATTCTTTACACCCTGCAAACGGCCCCTACTTTGTATCGCTTTCCTTGCAAGGCTGTCTGGGTACCACTGAGCTGGTGGACTGCCCGGGGTTCTGGCAGGGACAGCGTTGATGGGAGCCACGGACTGCACCGGCATGGGGAGGTGCTCACACCCACCGCCCAGGTGTGCTGCAAATTAGAGCCAAAGAGCACTGGGATTAAGGTGGCTGTGGAGTCATAGCTCCAAAATGTCAAAGAGTAAAGGGGGGCAGAGAAAGAATCGTATGTCAGGTGTAACATAAAGTATCTGAAATCAGGCAGCCAGGACAGACACAGGAGTCTAGAGGGACCCTGGAAGGGCAGGTCCTGAGGCAGTGGGAAGGGAGACCGATTAATCGAGAGCCCATACACCTGCCAGGGCAGGGGTGAAGTGGGAGGGCAAAGCTGGTTCTGCCCAACAAAGCAGGACGGGGATGTGAGCTGGTGCTCCAGATAATAGATCCTGGACCAATGACCTTATTGGGAAAGGATCAGATATAGGTCAGTGCACCAAGCGGATGTGGCAGCCTGAGTCAGGAGTGTGACACCACAGGGCACCACATGACACAATAAGCACATGGAAATGCTCAACATCATTACTCACTAGCAAAATGCAAATTAAAACTACAGGAGAAATCACTACCCACTCATTAGGATGCCTTAAAAAAATTTTTTTTAGAGATTTTATTTGTTTATTCATGAGAGACACAGAGAGAGGCAGAGACACAAGCAGAGGGAGAAGCAGGCTCCATACAGGGAGCCCGATGTGGGACTCAATCCCAGGACCCCGAGATCACACCCTGAGCTGAAGGCAGATGCCCAACCGCTGAGCCACCAGGTGTCCCAGGATGGCTAAAATTTTTAAGATGGACCATAGTAAGCATTGGTGAGGATGGGGAACAAACAGAACTCTCACAAAGTGCTGGCGGAGGCAGGCGGGTATGAACTGGTGCAACCACTTTGGAAAACCTTCATTCCCAGTATGTGTTCAACATAAAGCAAAGGCAGGACTACACAGAGATTTTTACCCAGATGCTCTTGCAGTCTTCATTTGTAATAGCCCAAAGCTAGAAAGAACCCAAGCTTTCATCAACAGGTGAATCAATGAACAGCACCCCTGTGCAGTGGATGAGGACCCAGCAATGGCACAGAACGAGCTACCAATCCACAAGAATCCAGGGCATTTCTACAACTCATGATCTGTATAGAAGAAGCCAGTTGAAAAAGAGTGCTGTGTGATTCCCCTCGTGCAAAGCAATGGGTAGTAAGAGAAAGATGTGTGGCCTGAGGTCAAGGTCGAAGGCAGCAAGGGGAATGGGAAGCCTGTCCGGGGAGATGGAACCGTTCAGTATCTTTGTTGTGGTGATGGCGTCAGACGCACGCAGGTGCCGAAGTACACCAAGGTGGGCACTTCAGATGCATGCGGTTTATGATACTTCCGTAGTATCCACCCCCAAACTGAATAAAGGGAGAACAGCACAAACTCAAGTGTGAGATTCACCACGTTCCCACTTCCCTCCTTCCATAGTGAACAGTGATGACCAATGGCAGTAAAGCCTCAATTCCTGGAGGACACCCAGGAAAAGTCCAGAGTCTCTGTGTGGGAGGAACACATAAGACACAAGCTGTTGGGGTTATTTATTGTGGCAGCATAACATGATCCACCTGAACAATGACAACCCCCAAACCCAGCCTCCAGTCCACAGTCTCACCGAGATAGGGAGTTGGTGGTCCCAATTATGGGAGAGGGTGGAACTCTACAGTATATAAGATATCCCATAGAATTTGTGAAGCACAAATCAAACCACTATGTGTTCCAGTCATGGAGTAATAATCAAGTTTCCCTGAAGACGGAAACCAGGGAGACATCGTCTACAGCGTGTGTGGTTATGAGGACAGCGGAACACGGATGGGGGAAGTGGGAATTTTGGGTGTGCTGCAGCCACTGGTGTTGATTTGGTGGCAAGTCAATGGGAATGGATACTTCCTGAAAAATGTAAAGGGCAGTATTATAATAATAATAATATATTGAGGTGATGGTGAGGTGATGGAACTGTCCCTCTGCTCTTGGGGAAGAATGTGAGGCCACATCGAGACCCTTCTTTGATGGCACCATCCAGCCCAGATGCTTTAGATGAGACTTTCTCCCATAATACCGGCGTTCCCTGAAATAAGAGGAGAAGTGACACCCAGATTGATGCTTATGAGAAATGCAAATTCTTGACAAGAAACTAGACAAGTAGCCTATGGGGAAAAGGAATGCCTGGTTTGATGAAGTACTTCATCTGGGGCATTTCAAGAAGGAATCGGATGCTCTGATCCCTAAAGATGGGAACCCGGATTGTGTGTCCACAGGGGCCCAGCTCAGGAGGAGCCAGAGGGACCGCTGGACCCAACTCCAGGAGTATTCCACCTGCAGCCCGTCGGCAGACCCACAGCTCCAGCCAAGTAATCAACTCTTCTGAACAGACTGGGCATAGGATGCATTCGTGTGGGACGTGCTCGTTTGTAAAACGTAAGCTTCAAATATCATCACCGTTGCAACCCTGCTCATCCATCCTTCACTCTGACAAAAAGAGTGAGGACGGCCTGGGTGTTCTCAGTGTCTGGGCAGCCGTGGACAGCACATACCCGTGCCCCTCATCCCCGGACCTGTGGGACCGCTGTGCTGGGCAGAGCCTCATGGCCTTCAGAAGACACAGCCCTTTGAAGGGGGCTGTGGGAGTGACAGGAGGGGGACCATGGAGGTGAAGCTAAGGAAATAAGGGGGTTTCACAGAGGACCCCCCTGCCTCCCGCCCAGAAGGTCTCATTCATTAGGTCTCGGCCCCTCCTTATGCCCAGCGTTCAAGGTGATATTGTTGGTATAAATTCTCCAATGCCATGCTGCTGTAGGACACTCACGGGGATGTCCTATATGGGGTTGTCTCAACACCCACTGGCATTCAGAGCTTCCCCCCAAACCTCCCAGCAGTTCAGCCTCTGGATCCTTGGTTATGTGCTCTCCCTCCCTCATACCCTGTACTTGTCCCCACACCCATCCCTGCACCCGGGACAGCAGGTGGATGTCACCTGTCACTGACTGGTCACAGGGCAGGAAGGAGAGCCTTGCCACTGACCCAGAAGGTCTGTCTGAGCTCGGGGTGGAGGAGTACCATGACGGAGCACTGATGGCTTCCCCAGGAGGGTAGGCAAAGCTGACCCCTGTGCCGTCTGAGACTCACAACCCGGGTTCTCAAATTTTAAAACAAATCTCTAATTAGACTCCATGCTGCCTCAGTCTCCAAACCACCTGATTCCTTTGGGAAGTGTACAGGGCATAACTCTCAGATAATAGAGTCAGGGAAAACGTGGGCAATGAACCCAATGAGATCAGAGGGGCGGAAATTCTGCGGCAGTAGATGGCCTTCCTCTGGAGATGAACAGTTCATGCCACATCTGGACAGCCCGCCTTCCTCTGCCCTGAGCAGCAGCTCCCTTACACAAAGATAAAACGGGAAGGGAGAGACTTCACCTCAAATCAATTCCAAAACCAGGTGGGATGGAGGGGACCATGAGAACATGGTTGTGCCAGCAACGGGTCACTGATCTTCATTTTCAGAAATCCCAAAGCTGTTCAAAAGCATAATTACGACGATGGTGCGATAAACACAGAATACGCTCACAATATGCCAACATAAATGATGACGTCCTGTGATTAAATTTTGTGTGCACATGGGCAAAAGCAGGAGCAAAGCATGAATAAATATGAGCAGCTGATCTATTGTAGCAGTCGAAGCAGGGGTTAATATTTTTTTTCAGCTTGGTTTCCGTCAATGTTGTTCACACGACAAATAATTTGTAAAATGCCATTAAGGTGCCTTGGTGACAACTGGAAAACCAATTATAAATTCCTGCATCTCTGAAATGAGCCTGAGCCAGTGGTGCAGAGCCACAGCATGGAGAAGCAGAGCCTCTATACTCGGGGTTTCTTTCTTTCTTTTTTTTTTTTTCTTTTTTCTTGCCTGAATAAAAGGAAAGCCTGATTTAAAGAGAAAAGGCATTTTTATCTGAGGGTCATTTACCTATGTTTCATTTTAAGAACATGTTCTGTTAAAAGGATGGCTCCAATGGCCTCTGGGCTTCCTTAGCGCATGTGCTCACTGCTGCGTGGCTTTGTGAGATGCTGACCTACTGCCTCCGTGCCCCAAGTGTTACCATCATCGCTGCCCCAGGGCAGACTGCGCCTCTCCACTGGCCCTTTGGCTGGACCATGCTGGTACCTGCAAGGGCCAATTAACATTAACAGCCCCATCACCAGGGCCCCGCACAGCTGGATTCACTGCTGCTTCCCAAGCAAAGTGCCCCATGTCCCGAGGGGAGGGGCTGCCCGGGGTGTTTCTCTTCGAATGTTGCCGCACCCACACGTGAGGTCTGTGTCAGCTGGAGCAAAGTGGAGCCAGCAGGATTGCTGGTGGAATAGTATCCCATACTATGTATATATACCACACCTCATCCACTCATCTGTCCAGGGATAGTCAGGTTTTTTCATGTCTTGTGTATTGTAAGTGTTTCAGTGAACATGGGGGTGCAGATATCTTTTTGAGTTAGTATTTTTCTTTCTTCAGGTAAGTACACAACAGTGGAATTACTGGATCACAGCACAGCTCTATTTTTCATTTTTGGAGGAACCCCTGTACTGTTCTCCACAGTGGCTGCACCAGTTTGCATTCCCACCAACAGGGCACAAGGGTCCCTTTCTCTCCACATCCCCGCCAACACTTCCTATTTCTTGTCTTTTTGATAATAGCCATTCTGAGAGGTGTGAGGTGGTATCTCACTGGAGTTTTGATTTGCATTTCCCTGAGGTTGAGTGGTGTTGAGCATCTTCTCATGTACCTGTTGTGAATCTGTGTGTCTTCTTTGGAATGTGTCTATTCAGATACTCTGCTCATTTTCTAGTTGGATTGTGGGGGTTGTTTTTGTGATTTAGCTCTATGAGCTCTTTATATATTTTGGATATTAAACATCTTTAGCTTAAAGCAGCATTTCCTCTCCATTCATTATCTTACAACTTCATAGTCTGGAAGCCCAGGCAGGCTCAGCGGCTTCTCTGTATGGAGTATTGTCAGGCTGAGATAATGGTGTCTGTGTCCTGCACTCTTATCTGGAGGTTCTGGAAATAAGTCCGCTTGCAGGCTCTTCAGGTTGTTGGCAGAATTCAGTCCTGAGTGGTTGTAGGACTGAGGTCCCCATTTGCTTGCTGACTGCAAGCAGGGGATTCTCAGCTTCTAGAGGCTGCCTGCGTTCCCTGATGTGTGGCCCTCTTTGTCTAGAAAGGCTGCAGGGATGCCTCAAATCTTTCTCATGCTTCAAATCTCGTTTCCTCTTCCTTCCTCCCCTGCACCCAGACTGAGAAAGTTCCTTACTTTTACTGGTCCCTGTAACCATCTTAGGTCCCTCTGGTTAATCTCTCCTTTTAAAGGCCAAATGTACCCTCTGATATACTATAATCACAGGAGTGACATTTTCTTGTATTGACAGGCTCTGAAGGATTAGGGTGACACATCCTTTGGAGGTCATTTTAGAGATTCTGCTACCGTAGCCCCATTCAGAAATATCAAAGATTCCGTGGGAACAAAGTTGGACTTAATGGGTTTGACATGATGAGGCTCTCCTGGAGAAGATTTTGTCCTGTTCAACGGCAAAGCATCTTCTAGTACCAGATGCTGGGAAACAGTAATCTCCGCCCTTCAGAAAGTATAAAGTGTTACCCAACAAACAGAAATCCAGGACCAGACGGCTTCACTGGTGAATTCTACCAAACATTCCAAGAAGAATCCGTGCCAGTCCTTCTCAATCTTTTCCAAAAAAATAGAAGAGGAGGGAATTCTTCCAAACTAATTTCCCAAGCCAGCATCTTTTGTCTGTCCCAAAACCAGGCCAGGAGACCACAGGAAGAGAAAACACCATGCATACACCATATGCAAAAATAAGCTAAAAATGGATCAAAGACTTCAATGTAAGACCTGAAGCCATAAAACTCATAAAAGAAAACATGAGTGAGAAGCTCCTTGACACTAATCTTGGTGATGATTTTTTTATTTGACACCAAAAGCAAAGGCAACAAAAATTAAACAAGTAGACTACACCAATCTAAAAAAGCTTCTGAACAACAAGGGAAACCATCAATAAAATGAAAAGGCAACTTATGGTAGGGGAGAAAGTATTTGCAAACCATAGATTTGATAAGGATATTTAATATCCAAAATATATAAAGAGCTCATAGAGCTAAATCACAAAAACAACCCCCACAATCCAACTAGAAAATGGGCACAGTATCTGAATAGATACATTCCAAAGAAGACACACAGATTCACAACAGGTACATGAGAAGATGCTCAACACCACTCAACCTCAGGGAAATGCAAATCAAAACTCCAGTGAGATACCACCTCACACCTGTCAGAATGGCTATTATCAAAAAGACAAGAAATAGGAAGTGTTGGCGGGGATGTGGAGAGAAAGGGACCCTTGTGCCCTGTTGGTGGGAATGCAAACTGGTGCAGCCACTGTGGAGAACAGTACAGGGGTTCCTCCAAAAATGAAAAATAGAGCTGTGCTGTGATCCAGTAATTCCATTGTTGTGTATTTACCTGAAGAAAGAAAAATACTAACTCAAAAAGACATCTGCACCCCCATGTTCATGTTTGTGCTCATTTGTTACACAGCAATGGAAGACTAATACAGAGGGTCATTTGGTGTGGGGAGGTAAGCAGGGAGGAGTGTTGCTAAGCACATGATTAGAGGAAACCAGATTTCATTCCTGATGTCAACCTACTTAGATACAACTGGTTTCCAGGCAGTTAGTAGAAGAGACTCAGGAAGGGGTCATCTGAAGAAACAGGATGTATCTCAAGCCAATTCCAGTCTCACCTGGCATGGCTACTAGGTGTGCCCTGGTATGAGGCCAAGCCTGGGTTCAGGGTAAAAAAAATCTGTAGTTAAGTAGGCATGCCTGCCTGGAGCCACAAACATGGTAGTGACAAATAGCTCCTATTCCTACTCTAATCTTAACCTTCCAATTTGGGGACTGAAGATCCAGGGAAAGGACAAGATCACACAGGCAGTAACAGTAGAACTAGGATCTCAAGACTCCTAGCACCCAAATCTAATTTTCTTAACGTTGCACAGCTTACTTACCTCTGCTGAGCTACAATATCGATGTGATTCTAATTCACATGTCACGACTCCCCAGACTGGAAGCAACCAATGGCTCACACTGTGAGCACTCATGTCCATCTAGGGCCAGAACCCATCCCCAGGCACCTACCACACTGCATCAATGCAGTGTCCGTGGCCAGAGCCGGCCAGGAGAAGGAAGACATCTCTCCTTCTCTTCTCCCTCACTTCTCTCAGGATGGTAGAAACAAGCTGCAGCCCTGGAATGAAGTGGCAAGGCTGAGAATGAAGACTTCTGTCCATTGGGGACAGCAGAGAAGCCTTAGAGACACAAGGTGAAAGTCAGCAGAGAAGCAGAGAGGGAGCAAGCAGCCTGCAGACCCTGGGGATCTCCTCGAGCCACCATGTTTATTGTTATACTCAGTGTTGGTGGGCTCCACCTGGGCAGGTCTTATCACAGTCCAGACAATAGCCGTTTCCTACTCAGGGAGGTGTCTGCTGTTTGGTTTCTTCTGGAAAGCCTGTGGTTGTGATTGAACAAACTGAAAAGCAGCTCCTGCAAAGACTGTCCAAATTCTGTCAAAGACTCATTTCTGGGGAGAGGTAGATTCCACACCCATCTGTGTGCTCCGGAAGCCTGCTCCCTCTTCCTGGTTTCCTTGGGCTCTGCCTAATGGACTCCTGATTATAACAGTCCCAGGGTGAGCCCAGCTTCTACGTGAGGAAAGGAAATCAGCAGGGAACACTCACCTTATGATGCATAGAGAATGAGCTTCTCGCTGGAAATGCAAATTTTGAAGGATGAAAATCTCACTTCTGAATACATAATTGTCCCTAATTAGCTCACAGGTAATTAGAGCAATTACCAGAGGCCAGCACACTCTTAAAGGCTGTGTGCCTAAGTTATCTTTCCTCAGGGAACATGCACCCAAATGGTTAAAATCCCTTTTCAGCATAGATTACATTTTCTCATACATTAATACTGAACCAACTTTGGTCACATACATTTCTGCCTACAGCCTTCTCTGTAAGTCACTGCTGGTAGGACTAAGAAGGTAGGAGCTAAGAAGCTCCACTCCTGGCTCTGTAATGAGGAAGGACACTCTGACTCAGAGACACAGAGACACTCGTCCATGGTGGGAGCCAAGGGGTGGCCTGATTTGAAGCCAATCAATGTTCTCAAGGTCTGAAAACACTAGAGAGTAATGCTAAGCAACACTAGCCACTCTTCTTTTTTGTTAGCAGACCATCAGAGTCATTCAGTGCAATATGTGCAATATGCCCACACCCTGCCCCCATCATCATTTGTCAACTAATCTGGAAATCCTTTTCTCCAAGTTACTAACCTCCCCTGCAGCCAGAGAAGTTCATGTGATACTTTTGGGGGGGAAAATGATCTCATGGGAAGTCTGCTATGTGGACTTGCTTTCCTGATAAAAATTGGAGTAGTAATTCGGCAGGCACTTCCCCTTCCCCTTTCTTTCCACCTTAGATGTAAATGTGAAGTGCAGGACTACTGCAGCTATATTGTGAGCATGAGGGAAGGGTCAAGAAATTCAGCCCTGTCTTTTTGAGCCACTTGAACCAACTTCAAAAAGTACTTTGATTCGTTTAAAAATCTGTGGTCACGGGATGCCTGGGTGGCTCCGCAGTTGAGTGTCTGCCTTTGGCTCAGGGCATGATCCCGGTCTGAGAATTGAGCTTCGAGCTCTCTGCAAGGGGCCTGCTTCTCCCTCTGTGTATGTCTCTGCCTCTCTCTCTATGCCTCTCATGGATGAATAAATAAAATCTTAAAAAACAACAACAGCAACAAAAACCTCTGTGGTCACATTTCCTATTACTTGTAACCAAACACACACCAACTTATCTAGGATGCTGTACTAGTCAATTTCTATTCCTATGTCATTGGGTTTTTACCATAGAGGTTTAAGGTACGTTTTGTATTTCCCACTTACAGACAAGTTAGTGAGACTGCTGCCTTACACATGATCACTGTTAAATCTCCAAACCAAAATTCACACCCAACCTTTACCCTGGAGCCCATTTCATCATTTCCAGAACAAATAGTGTACAGAATAAAAGGATATTGTAACAGAGAAAGGGATGCCATGCCATGAGGCAGATGAGAGGCGTTCAGACCAGGTTGTGGATGGTGATGTGTGCCATGTGTGCAATGCTAGGGGTTCTGACTCTATTTTGTTGGTAACAGAGGGCAGCAGTGAAGACCTGCACTTCAGCTAAAATCGCTGCCATGCTCCCAAGGCCTCACGCATGCTAGAGCTCAATAAATGTTGGATGAATGAATGAATAAAGTGAGAACTAATTGGATAGAGTTCTCTAGGTACCTATGGAGAATGAATCAGAATAGACAAAGTTAGAGGCAGAAAGACCATTTAGGAAGTTACTGCCATATCTATTCCACGAGAGACATGTCCAGCTATAAACTACGACAGTGGCTATAGGACTGTGGAAAAGGAAACAAATTCAAAGCAATTCAGAAAACAGAATTGATAGGGTCACAATCCTCACATGGCCACCAGCTTGTCTTCTTAAAAGAACATTTCTACTGGGCCGTATGGCCGAGCACAATCTTCAGTGGTTTCTAAATGCCTGTAGAAAACATCCTACAGTTCGCTGCCTGGTGTTCGCTGCCTGGTGTTCACAGCTCTGCATTAGCTTCTAGCTCTAAATCTTCTCCACAGCAACCACTTGTCCAATGCCATGGAATAGAAATGAAAGTTAATTAATTTATTAATATGCATAACATTTAATCACTTACAAATGCCTCCATCTACATTATTTATTTGTTTGGATCTTCCCTCATATGCTATTTATTGTCTCCCAACAACTATGTAAATTATGCAGGGGCAGGACTGGGCAGTGACAAGTTACATAGTCTACAGATGAAGAAACCAAGATTCAGAAAGACCAACTGTCATCTTGTCCTTTTGGTCAGACCCTCCCCATCTGCTGTCCCTGCAACTTGGCCAGTTCATTCCTGGCCACAGGGTCATGGTCAACTTGTTGGGTTTATGGCCCCGGAATAGAGCGCATGCCTGGTATCTAGCCGGCTCTGTCCTGACCTGAGATGAACTCAGAATCAAATCCCACACCCAAACAACTTTCCAGCAAGAAAATTGAAATCATCACTCTTAACCCAGAAATTGGCTTATAGATCTTTGTCCCACACAGATGGATCGTAACACTCTGTCAAATATGAAACTTCTGAAAGCTTTTTAATGGACAAAGATGATTCTAAATGTGAAATTCTTTCACATATCTTCTCATGATTATTGTTGCAAATATTTTCCCTTCAGTTGGCATGAATGTATGTTAGTATCTGGAGTTTCTCTCTAACTGCAATTCATCCTTCAAAACCCTGCACTAAGTCTGCCTCCTCCAGGAAGCCCTCTGGAGTAGAATTGGTTTGCTTCCCATCAAAACTCAGGCTTCCTTTTGATAGGTTTCAGCTGGTTTTGGGGAAAGTCTGCCTGGCCAGTGACTGCATTTCCAATTCTCTAAAGTCTAGATGGGGCCATGGGACTGGTCCTAACCAGTGAAATATAAGGGATAGGGATGAGTGCCACTTCCAGGCCAAGTACTGAGTGCATCTTCCCACATCTCCCTATTCTTCCATCAGGTGGCTAGAGATAACACTCATAGAGGCCCTAGCAACCACAGCGTGTTGAAGACACAGGACTTCTATTGGACCCAGCCTCCAAATGTGAAGAATTTCTCCATCTCCTCGCTGCCTCACCTCCAACTCCACTTCCTACCAACCAAGAGCACCTGCAATCAGCTATTACATGAGCGAGGACTATCTATTATAATGCCAAGCCACTGAAAGCTTGGATTTTGTTGTTGTCATTGCTGCTGTTACAGCTGACATCATCATAACTAATATATACCCTTCAAATCCCTTCAGTGTTGTTTAACATTCTTTTCTTTCAGCCCTGCTAGCTTTATTAAGAAGCTGCACTACAATGAGATTCCATGGCTGCTCTTGTTACATTGTAATATGGCACAGTTACTCATGTCCATCTTTCCTACCAGCTTATACCTCGTCAGGGGAAGGTACAGGGTATTTCCTGATTCTGCATCTCCAGCCACTGGAATGGAGTGGCTCATCATTAGTGTTTGCAGAATTAACTTTTAGATTAGTAGGTTAAATTCTATCATGTTTACCAGTTTGCAAAGTGCTTTCCCCTTATTTAATTTCTGTTTATATCCCTATTTATTCAACATATATTTGCACAAAATTATTTTGCCCTCTGAGTGGAGAGACTATGGTAATGCAATTCTTATTATCCTGCTTTCACCAAAAGACAAAACAAAAACAAAAACCTTTGAGGTTCTGAGAATCTAAATTGTCAGGGTGGCCTGACTGAGTACAGACACCAAGGCCCACATGGTCTGGTGGTCAGGAACAATAATCTCTAACTGATTCCCACTTAGGTGTATGTGGTCAAAGTGCCCTAGTTAATGACTTGCCTTCTAATGTAGCAATGTTTTCTGCTTTTTGTTCTTTGAGAAATTATTAAAAGACTTCACTGCCTGATGGGGCATGAGAGGGATGTTGGTTCGTTCTGTCATTCTCAGGCCTGCTTCAGCCCAGCCTGAGCAAATGCCATTTCAGAAACCTGAGAAATTGTGTAAATTGTAGACAGAATTGCAGGAGAGCTACTGCCTGGTTTCCTGTCTGCTGGATATAGTGCAGCAGCACTTACTCTGGAATCAATGAGAGAATTTAAGTCCAGAAAATTAAAATGTAATACTAAATCCCAAGGAGCAGCAGCCTTACACTGGCACCATCACTGTAACAGCTTATTGTCTGCCTATTCCATGGGCATTCACCTCTTATACCTCCCCGCACAGCCATGTGCTCCTGTTTTAGGACTGGGCACATGATTTAGTGCTGCCCAGTGAGATGTGAGGGGGCGTCTGTTGGGAATGTTCTATAAGAGAGAAAATGAGACACAGGAGAGGGTGGCCCTTCTTTTTTTCCAGAGAATGTGGCCAGCTTTGGCTGTGACACTAGAACGGCTGAATCTGACTTAAAAATGAAGGTGCTGGGCAGAGAAGAGCAGAGCCAAAGATACAAAGAGGAGGACAGCTGGAGCCCCCAAGTGACACCCTTCAAGTCTGTCCTATTGATGGGCTTCCTGTTGTGTAAGATAAAAATCCTCTGGTCTGTTTGTTAGAATTACACCCTTACTCCCTTTATTCCCCTCATTCTAGGAGCTCTCTTGATGTTACTTTTTGGACCACAACTAATCAATATGATGGTATTCTTTGTCTCCTCCAGGCTACAGGCCATCAATTTCCAACTGGTTCTCAACCAATGATATCAACTTTTAGATGCCTACAACTCTTTCCTCTTTCAGAAGTCTTTGAACAGACACCACCAGCCACCACCACCATCTCTCCTCAATAGTCAGCAACTGATGGACTCCGAAAATTTTCACAACACCCCCTAACAGCTTAAAGAAGTCAGGGCAGTCATCACCTCAATCCTCAATGATTCAGGGTCCAGTCACTTGAGGGGGGAATATCAGGCTATTAGTCAAGCATGAGCAAGAAGGGAGAAAGCAGATGTTGCCACACTCTCAGAACCACCCTGGAGCGTTAACAGCCAAATCTTCAGAGCCACCTCCCCACACTAACAGGACTGGAAAGGCCTTGTTACAGAAATGGCTCAAAAGTCACAAGGGGACTTCCAAGAGCTGAACATGAACACAAAAGGTGCAATTTGCCATTAAGGTCATAGCACAAACTCATAAATATAAAATACATAAATAAATATAATTATCACAGAATGCAACACAGCCAGGCACACACACAGAAGTCAAAATGTTATATAACCACCAGGTGTCAATCAAAAATGTCAGTCAAAGCCAAATTTACATACACAGAGAGCAGGCTTAAAAGGATGCAGCTAGAGCTTCTTGGGACCATTGCCACTCTTGCCCTGGTAATGGCCCGCTTTCTCTCTTGAACATGTACTATATTTATCTACTCAATAAATTCTATCTCCCCATTTTGGTCTCAGGGTCTCCAATTCTTTGGTGCATCTGGGACAAGAACCAAGCAGCCTAGTAACACATTAAGCCTTCTTGGGTGGATGTTACATTTACTTGCATCCGAGCACATTCAGAACAACCCACTGCCAGTGTTGCTTAGGAACTGAGTCTGGTTGAATATAACAGAAAACTAAATTAAGAGAAGCTTGAAGAAGATAGGAAACCATTTCTCTTCTATAACAGTAAGTCTGAGGTAGAGGATCTCTGACACTGGTTTGGTGGCTCAAGGATGTCGGGGCCAGGAGCTCTGAAATTATCTTGGCTTTTCCCTCATATTTACAAGATGAACACTTTCAACTCGAGCCATCATACCTGAGTTCCAAGAATTAGGGAGGGCCAGAAGGAGGAGGGTGTGGTATCTATACCAGGAAAATAAAATCCTAGAAACTTTTTGCTTTTACAACAACTGGCTTCAAGGTGATGCTTTGATCCAAGCACAATGCCATGCTCAACAGCACTAGGGTTTCATTGATAAGAAAGAGAATGGCCATTGCATAGAAACACAGCATTTTCTGCTTCATCACTCTGTAACATTCAGGGCTGACTTCCCATTGAAACAAAGGCAATCAGGATCCTTAATTGGGATATCCAGAACACAGTCAAAGTAAGCAAGTACTGGCCAAAAGGTACTGTGCATGAGTGGTCTCTGATACCATAAAAAGTCCAACAAAGAAGAAATTTTGACAAAGGAGACACAAATAATGGATCTGAGCCATAAAGATCAGAGTTTAAAGGTGATCTTACTGTGCACCACAAGAAGATTCTGAAAAGGAGATGGTGCTTTGCCTTAGCCTGGGAACTGTTGGGGATACAAACCAGTTGCAAGCACAGTTAGTCCTAGGTTTGCTGAAGTAGTAGTAGAAAGTCTGTCTGTATATGGAGGCAAGCACAGAAAGGCAGCTCCAAAAATGCCATTTGAATAATGTCACTCTCCTATTCAAGAACTGTTAGCCTGGTTCCAGATGGAAACTAAAGTTCACGCATGCATCTTCCCATTCTCTTGATTTTCTAATATACTGTGTAAAGACATGAGGAAGGTGCCATCAAACGCTAGGAAATGTATGTGAGTTATGTAGAATGCAACTGGTTTAGGGGAATCACCACTAACTGGTAGATAGCATCTGAAGAGAAGGTTCACTCAAGAAGCAAGTGAGAAGTGTCCCTAATAGACCTACAAACACCTAACCTGTAGTGGTAGGGTTTAAAGACAAGTGGAGTTGGAAGAGATGCACACTTGTCCCCATGAATTGTTTATGGACATGCCCCTGTGTTGGGCACAAAGTGGTTGTCTATATGTCTCATCTCTAGCCTTTCCCTGGAGCTAGTTGGCTATTAAGGAAAGCTGAGGTATAGCTTCGGTAGACATTAATGCCTGCATCAAGGGATGGTAGTCTGCCAATCAATTAGCTGCCTCAACCAGCACAGAAACCATTTTGCCCCAGTGTTCCCCACAGCATGACTCTGGTTGCCTCTCTACTTCCAAGTAGGCCCTAGCTTGATAAACAGCATCCCTTGGGATGCCTGGGTGGCTCAACCGTTGAGCGCCTTCCTTTGGCTCAGGGCATGATCCTGGGGTACCAGAATCAAGTCCCACACTGGGTTCCTTGCATGGAACTTGCTTCTCCCTCTACCTGTGTCTCTGCCTCTCTCTCTCTCTCTCTCTCTCTCTCTCTCTCTCTCTCTCTCTCTCTCTTCTCTGTGTGTGTGTGTGTCTTATGGATAAATAAATAAAATCTTTTAAAAGAAAATAAAAACAGCATCTCTCAACTTGTAGCAGCAAGAACTGAAATAGAACCACCATGGACAGTTAGAAGGGAGAAATCTGTGCACTCTCAGAAAAGTGCAAGGTCTCAGAGCTCAGAAAGAAAGGCCTTTGCATTCTTTCACAGCCTGTGCTCTGTGGGTGAGGAGGTGGTGAGTAAAGCAAGGGCATTTGTTACCAGCTAACACCCAACAATGGCAGTGGTGCTGTCCATATGTGGCTGGGGGTGCCCCAGTTAGCACTGAGACCCTACCAGAGGTAAAGAAAAGCAATTGTTCAGCACACCAGGGTAGATCTTATTGAAAATCTGCCTGTGGCTGTAACTTCCTGCCCACTCCCCCAATTCTTCACAGGTAAATGGACATCTAGTCTAACAACACAAAATACTATAATACAATATTTTCTGTCCCCAGTTTCTGAAGGTAAAATATCTGAAAAGGATCTACACAATTTTCAACAGCTTAAAACTCAATAATGCAAACCAAGTTACCTCTCTCTACCCAAATGAGAAAACATACCAGTCCCTGAACATATGAAAAGATTAAGGTATTAAGAAAATGAATATATCAATATTTATTACTTTGAATGTCAATGGTCTAAGTGCACTAATTAAAAAGACTGTCACAGTGAATCAAAAAACAAGACCCAGCTATTTGATCTCTACAAAAAATAACACTTTAAGTGACGGGCACTGAGGGGGGACACTTGATGGGATGAGCACTGGGTATTATCCTATATGTTGGCAAATCGTACTCCAATAAAAAATATACAAAAAATAAGTATAAAGACACATATCAATTAAAAGTAAATGGATGGGGGGCACCTGGGTGGATCAGTTGGTTGAGCATCTGACTCTCAATTTTGGCTCAGATCATAATCTTGGAGTCATGAGACTGAGCTCTGCATTGGGCTTCATGCTCAATGAGGAGTTTGCTGGAGATTCTCTCCCTCTGCCCCCCAACTCTGTTCACTTTCTTTTTCTAAAATAATAAATAATTCTTTAAAAAATAATAAAAACAGGATTCACAGCTGTCTCCTGGCTAATTTCTTTGATAGAAATCTCTTTGCCTTGGAAATTAGGTAACAGAGAAGCACTTCTTTCCAGTAACTGTGATAGCTTATGAGCCCCAGGTCCTGTCCCCGCCCCCTCCCAGTGTTTGCTTCTCGGACAGTGCCTCACCCTCCCTCCTTAACTGAAATGCTCCTGCCCTTCCAAGAACTCCTCCTCCATTTCCTTTTTGAGATTTGCCACCATTCCCCCTTTTCTCTGCTCTCCTATTTTTGGTTTCAAGCAAAGGAAGAAATGCTCCCTCTAATTTCACTCCAGCCCATTATAACCTGCTATCTTGGAGCAGCTTTTGATGTATGACATGCCACCCTTCTCAACTTGGTCTCCTCCAACACTGCTGTCTTTGTGGGGAGCCCTTCCCACAATCCCGACTCTGGTCATTTGTACCTTTCTCTTGTCATCTCTGTACACTACTTATACTCACTGTGGGTTGGGGGGAGCTAATTTTAAGCATGTTCAGTGGCAGCTCCCTGCCAGTTTCAGTGTCACTGTTAAAGTTTATCCAAAAGCAACTTCACTGGGGGTTTTCTTAAGGGGTAAAGGTCTTTTACCGAAGCTAACCCTTCCCCACATGTGGTAGAATGTGCTGTTCTATATCTACTCCTCAATAAAGCATGTTCTCTGCTCAAAAAAATAAATAAATTATAAAAACACAATGCTATTTACATTAATAATGACAAAATAAAATAATTAGGTATAAATCTAACAAAATACATAAAAGATCTATATAAGGAAAACTATAAAAGTCTGATGAGTGAAATGAAAGAACTAAACAAATGGAAAGATATTCCATGTTCATGGATAGGAAGACTCAATATTGTCCAGATGTCAGTTCTTCCAAAATTAATCTATAGATTCAATGCAATCCCAATGAAAATCCTAGCAAGTTATTTTATGGATATCAACAAGCTGATTCTCAAATTTATATGAAGAGGCAAAAGACTCAAAATAGCCAACACAATACTGAATGAGTAGAACAAAGTTGGAGAACTTGATGCTGCCTGACTTCAAGACTCACTACAAAGTGACAGTAACAAAAACACTGTGGTATTGGCAAAGAATAGACACATAGATCAACAGAACAGAATCAAGAGTCCAGAAGAAAACCCTATCAACACAGGCCCCTGATCTCTGACAAAGGAGCAAAGGCAGTACAACAGAGCAAAGACAGTCTCTTTAACAAAAGGTGCTGCAGCAACTGGACATCCACATGCAAAATGATGAATCTAGACACAGGCCTTACACTGTTCACAACAATCAATTCAAAATGAGTCATACGTCAAAATGTAAAATGCAAAACATCTAAAACTCTCAGAAGATAACATAGGAGAAAATCTAGATGACCTTGGGTGTCCTGATGCCTTTTTAGATACAACACCAAAGACACGATTCATGGGTGAAATAATGATTAACTGGATTTGCTTTCAAGTAAAAACTTCTGCTCTGGAAAGACAATATCAAGAGAATTAGAAGACAAGGCATAGACTGGGAGAAAATATTAGCAGAAGACACATCTGACAGAGGACTGCTATCCAAAATATACAAAGAACTCTCAAAACTCAAAAACAAGAAAACAAACCAGTTAAAAAGTGGCCCAAAGACTTTAATAGACACCCCACCAAAGAAGATATACAATGCCAACTAAGCATACCAAAAGATGCTCCATGTCATACATCATCAGGGAAATGCAAATTTAAACATCAGTGAGCTACCATCACACATCTAGAATGGCCAAAATCTGAAGCCCCAACACCACCAAATGCTGGGAGGATGTGGGTCAGCAGGCACTCTCATTCACTGATGGTGGTAATGTTGCACAGTGTGGCCACTTTGAGACGGTTTGGAAGCTTCTTACAAAAGTGAACATGCTCTTACATACAATCCCAGACAGTCATACTCCTTGGCATTTACACAAAAGGAGTTAAGACCCTTATGTCCATACAAAAACCTGCATGTGGATGTCTAGTCTTTTTTTTTTTAGATTTTATTTATTTACTCATGAGGAACACAGAGACACAGGCAGAGGGAGAAGCAGGCTCCATGCAGGGAGCCTGACACGGGAGTCGATCCCGGCTCCCCAGGATCACACCCTGGGCTGAAGGTGGTGCTAAACCGCTGAGCCACCCAGGCTGCTGCACGTGGATGTCTACAGAAGCTTTGTTCATAATCACCAAAACTTGGAAGCATCAAAGATGTCCTTCAGTAAGTGAATGGATTAATAAACTGTCTACGTCCGAACAATGGGATATCATTCAGCACTAAAAACAGATGAGCTATCAGGATGAAAAGACATGGAGGATCCTTACATGCATATTACTAAGTAAAAGAAATCATACAGAAAAGACCAATATTCTGTGATTCCAATAAAATCGACATTCTGGAAAAAGCAAAACTATGTAGACAATGAACAGATCAGTGATTGCCAGAAGTGGAGGTGAAGGCAGAACATAGAGGATTTTTAGGGTGATGAAAATATTCTACAGTAAAATGATGGATATATGTCATTATACATTTGTCTAAACCCATAGAATGTACAACACCAAGAGTAAACCCTAAGATAAACTACAGATCGTGGGTGATTAGCTTATGAATATCTATCTAATTGCCCCAGCACCAGTTGTCCAATAGACTATCCCTTCCCCCAACAACTGCTTTTGCACCTTTGTAAAAAAATAAATAAATATGCTATAGATATAAAGATTAACTTCTGGACCTGTTCAGTTGACCTATGTGTCTATCAGATATAGACATATAAAGATTAATTTCTTAGTCCTGTTCAGTTGACCTATATGTCTATCCTGATTCTAGTATCACACTATCTTCATAACAATCACTTTACAGGAAGTTTTGAAATCAGGAAATAAAAAACTCTCCAACTTTGTTCTTTTTCAAAATTGTTTTGGTTATTCTAAGTGTTTTTGCATTTCCATATAAATTTTAGGATCTTCTTACGAACTTCTGAAAAAAATCTGGAATTTTGATGTGGATTATACTGAGGGAGATAAGTGTCATCTAACATATTAAGTGTTTCAATTCATAGACATGGAATGTCTTTTCATTGATGTAGATTTTATTTCTTTCTCAGCTGCATTTTGTCATTTTAGTGTACAAATCTTGCACTTCTTTTATTATATTCCTATTATATCACATATAATATGTTATACTATATACATATTACTTAATAGATATATAATTATATAAATTATATAATCCTAAATTATGAATTTATTTCTAAATTTATTCTTTTTATGCTGTTGTAAATTGAATTGCATACTTAATCTCTTTTTTATTTATATTTTATGATTCTATTCTGTCTCCACTATTGACTTATTATTTCTATATCTTTTTAATATTTTGTTTAAACAAATTTAAGATTTCTAGTGATTCCTCTACAATTTACAATACACATCTGAGTTCAAGTCTAACTTCAAATAATACGATACAGCTGCATGTGTAATTTAAGACTTTTACAATGTTATACTCCCAATTTCTCCTCACATCTTTTGTGTTATTGTTATACATTTTTATTTTATGTATATCATAAACACACAATACATTTCTACTATTTTTGCTTTAGATATCAATTATCTCTTAGAGAAAATGAATTATATATTTTCTCTCATTGAATCCATTTCTAATGCTCTTCATTGCTTTGGATAGATTCAAGTTTCTGTCCGGTACTGATATCATATTCCTTGGTGAAGAAATTTCTTGGCATTTCTTGTAGTTCAAGTATCCTGAAAATGAATCCTCTTGGTTTTCTTCTATGAGGAAGTCTTTATTTTCCTTTCATTTTTAAAAGATATTTTGCTAGGTATAGCATTCTGCATTGACAATATTTTTTTTTCCTTTCAGCACTAAAAGACACCACTCCACTGTTCTCTGACTTACATATTTTCTGATAAGAAATTAGCTTTAATGATTATCTTTGTACAAATATCTTCTTGATGTAATGTGTCTTTTTCCTCTGACTGCCTTGAAGATTTTGTCCTGGCCTTCAATTTCAGAGTTTGAACATAATATACCAAATGGTTTTGTTTTCTTTTACTTGGTGGTCTCTTAACTTTCCAGATCTGGTATTTTTATATATTGTTTTTTTTAATAATAAATTTATTTTTTATTGGTGTTCAATTTGCCAACATACAGAATAACACCCAGTGCTCATCCTGTCAAGTGCCTCCCTCAGTGCCTGCCACCCATTCACCCCCACCTCCCACCCTCCTCCCCTTCCACCACCCCTAGTTCATTTCCCAGAGTTAGGAGTCTTCCATGTTCTGTCTCCCCTTCTGATATTTCCTACCCATTTCTTCTCCCTTCCCCTCTATTCCCTTTCACTATTATTTATATTCACCAAATGAATGAGACCATATAATGTTTGTCCTTCTTCGATTGACTTATTTCACTCAACATAATACCCTCCAGTTCCATCCACATCGAAACAAATGGTGGGTATTTGTCAGAATTAATATTGTGAAAATGTCAATGTTACCCAGGGCAATTTACACATTTAATGCAATCCCTATCAAAATACCATGGATTTTCTTCAGAGAGTTAGAACAAATTATTTTAAGATTTGTGTGGAATCAGAAAAGACCCCGAATAGCCAGGGGAATTTTAAAAAAGAAAACCATAGCTGGGGTAATCACAATGCCAGATTTCAGGTTGTACTAGAAAGCTGTGGTCATCAAGACAGTGTGGTACTGGCACAAAAACAGACACACAGATCAATGGAACAGAATAGAGAATCCAGAAGTGGACCTTCAACTTTATGGTCAACTAATATTCGATAAAGGAGGAAAGACTATCCACTGGAAGAAAGACAGTCTCTTCAATAAATGGTGCTGGGAAAATTGGACATCCACATGCAGAAGAATGAAACTGGACCACTCTCTTTCACCATACACAAAGATAAACTCAAAATGGATGAGAGATCTAAATGTGAGACAAGAGTCCATCAAAATCCTAGAGGAGAACACAGGCAACACCCTTTTTGAACTCGGCCACAGTAACTTCTTGCAAGATACATCCACGAAGGCAAAAGAAACGAAAGCAAAAAGGAACTATTGGGACTTCACCAAGATAAGAAGCTTTTGCACAGCAGAGGATACAGTCAACAAAACTAAAAGACAACCTACAGAATGGGAGAAATATTTGCAAATGACATATCTATTGTTAAATTTGAAAATTTCTTGTCATCATTTTTTCTACCCCACTGTGTTTTTCCTCCCAGTCTGGGAATCAAATTGCATGTATGTTGGACTAATATTGTCCAGTGGTATGCTGGTCAATGTGTAACAATGTGCTCTCTATGGGAGAAAAAGTCCTAATTTGTGGCATTTGCTGAATTCATTGGTATAAATAACTGCACTCACGTGAATCTCAACCCAGTTCTTGGTCACTGAACAAAGAGTAGGAAAGAGATGTGTATAATTGGCTTTCATTAGCTAATGCAAGGCAGCTGTAGTACACCACTGATGCTGTTGCACAGGTCTTGGATGCTCTGTTTTGCCCTTCACAGCATTCTTTCCCTTTTTATTCATTTGGGTAATTTCTTTTAGCCTATCTTCAGATTCAGTGATTATTTTCTTGGCTAGGTTGAGTCTATGAATGAGCCCAAGGCGTTCTTCATCCTTGTTATGATGTTTTTCAATTCTCCCATTTTCACTACATATCTCCTACTGATGAATTTCTCAGATTAAATCACTCATCAGCTCATGCATGTTGCCCATCTTTTCCATTAAACCTTTAACACATTAATCATTGTTATCGTAAGTCTCCTGTGTGACAGTGCCAGCTTCTCTGTCATACAAGCCTGGTTTGTTTGACTTGCCTCTTGACAGCATTTTTTTCTTGTTTCTTTGAATGCCTCAGATTTCCATTGAAAGCTGGTCATCTTGTGTAGGACAGTAGAAAATAAAAAGAATAATTGCTGTGGCTGGAAACTCCTTTCTTTCTGCTAGGCATTTAACGTGGGGTTTGGATCAATATGGCCAAGGGTGAAATAGCTTTGGAATTTATTGGCTGTGGGTATTCTCAGTACACTACAGCCTTCAGAATTCTTCAACGTGACTTTTTTTGTTTAGAGTAAGGATGCCAGAGGGTTTTTCTTTTTTTTTTTAGACTTTTTTTGTTTAGAGTAAGCATGCCAGAGGGTTTTTCTTAATGTATACTTCATCCTTAAAGTCTTCCCTTTGCACTGAATCTGAGAGACATTCTCTTTGCATGACCTCTCCCAGCAATCACCATGTTACTCGACCCCTCTTGGCCTGATAGGGGAGGGCAGGGTTGTCAGTGTCCCAAGTAAGCTTCACTGGTGGCAGGCACAGTATCAGCATCCCTGGGTCTCAAAGGTAGGACAGTGATCCCGCCCAACTTTGAACTGAGCTGTAGACTCAGCATATTTTCCTATTTCTTCCTTGGATGCAATAGGCTCTTTCTGTCCCTTTCCAGAGCTTTAGTGGGTCTTTACCCATTGCATCTAGTGCCCTTTGCTTGTCCTGCAAGCTTTGAGGCTTTTACCCCACAGAGGAAATATGTTTCTCCCTCCTCTGGGACTGCACCGCAAAGGACACTTTCTCAGGACTCTCCCTCTGCCCCCATCCTTTTTGAGAGCACTTGCTAAAGTCCTTGGAGAAGAGCTTTGAGTGGGTGTGAATTCCTCTGTATCTTTGGCTCCCAGGAGTTCCATATTCTCTCACTAACTTGTACTCTATTTTCACGTCTTGTTCAAAATTTTAGCTGAATCCTTACAGACATCCAGAAGCACTTGCTGTAAGTAAGGATAAGCTGATGTCTCCTCAGTGATGTCTATCTTTCCTTAGATTCCAAGTTAGTCACTTGACCTGCACCTGTTCCCTGATGGATTCAGAAAAAGGTGTGTATTTGTAGGTTTTTAAATATTGTGTCGATTATAAGGGTGGAAATTATTCTCTTTCCAGCTTTCTACATCACAGACAGAAGCCAAAAGTCCCAACTCTGAATTATTTTAAAGTGATAATATACTGTATTCAATTCCACAACAATACATTTCAAAATCTCACTGGAAAGTATGTATTTCTTTAAATCTTATTTTCAACTTAAAATCATAAGAAACATTTTGCTGTTATTATCAAGTACTGGAGATAGGTGACCACTCTCAGTGGGATACAAATGTGAATTCTTTCTCTCGGACTGCAGTGGTCTTCACTTTTGCCTTGTTGACATCATCAACGTGACATCCAGGGCGAAATCCATAGCTTTTTGGTCACTTTTTAGGCAATTAAAAAAGAAAAGTTCAGTCTTATTTGAAACTTCAAGTTCTTGGGATCCTATCCCGTCTTCCTGTTGGCTGTGCTGACGGACCTCCCATGTGCAGGCGCTCAGTGCTGGATCTCAGGGGAACCCACCGTGAATTCTGCAGAAGGGCGCTCCCCACTGCACCATGGCCCGATATGGGAGATGAACTCCAGCCTGCCGTCTTCTGATCCATACTCAGCTTCTCCCATACACTAGCCCCCCAATGCTTCTTCCTGCTGGGTCCCTTTACCCTTTCCCTCTTGAGCAAGGAACCGGTAAAAAGTCCAAGTCCAACTGCTTCCCCAGTGTCCTGCCCACAAGGAACAGACTCATCCTGGATGGAGCCATGACCCCCTCCTCCCTGCTCTGAAGTGCGTGGAGGGGAAGTCAGCCAGCCTCCAGTATAGCGGCTGTCCACCCAGGGATGACATCCCAGTGCCTCCTACTCCCGGGGGACGCCTATTTCTGAAGACACTTGTGTCGAGCCTCCTCCCTTGGCATAAAGGCACGAGGCCGACGCATTCTTGCATTCCCAGGTTTCTGCTCCGTGGTGTGTCTGACATGGGGAGGCATCCTTTTGTTAGTGCTCCCATCCACTACATGACAAAAATCACTTTCACAGTAATAAACAATTAATTAATAATAAGCAAGTAAATAAATTTATAAAAATAAGTAAGTGAATAAACATGCAATAAAACAAATAACAATAGCCAGAAAATAAATGCTGACAAGAAAAATGTTCACTGAGTTCATATTTATAATCATGCCATAAAAAATAAAATAAATATTAAAGCATAAAAAAGTTCAAAAGCACTTGGTTAATACTTTTTAATGAAATTAGCCCATTTTTTTAAAGAAACTATAGAATTTTATTTTTTAAAATTTATTTATTTATTTATTTATTCATGAGAGAGAGAGAGACAGAGAGAGACAGAGAGAGAGGCAGAGACACAGGAGGAGGGAGAAGCAGGCTCCCTGATGGAAGCTCGACATGGGACTCCATCCCAGGACTCCAGGATCACACCCTGGGCCAAAGGCAGGAGCCAAACTATTGAGCCATCCAGGGATCCCCAATTAGTCCATTTTTAAAAAGGAAACTTAATACCTATATATTGGACTCTCTCAGCCATGAATAGTAACATCACAGTTCCTACTTTTAAGGTTTAATTTCTGCAAATTTGTCAATGACTTCTAAAGATTAACCTTCTTTGCACGTTCACATTTAACAAACAGTGCAGCCAGATTTTTCATACAATTTTGCTAGTAGGTGATAAAAGAACTTTTTATAAATTCTAATTTCAAAAAGTCTGTTTCACATGAAGCAACAGATATGTAAGTAGAAAATATTAAGTCTACATGTGCCAAATTCATTTTTAAAAACCCAGTAAGTTCCAAAAATCAAAATCATGTCCATATTTTTGTTTCTTTGGGACAGACTCTAGAGGTGCTCAAATTGAGAACTTCATTAGGAGATTTTTCATGAAAATAGCTTCACCAAAAATCTCCATGTAAAGGTCTGTTGTGTTTGGTAAACACTGCAGTTCTGCTGCTGCTCCTGCCTGACCCGGAGACAATGGCTGCACGCTCTGTGGTGACACACTGGCCCTGGGGCTGCACCAGGGGTCTGGCCCCCTGTCCTGGCCCTCAGGGACCCGGGAGTGGACGTCGCCGTGCTGTCATGGATCTGTCTTTTGAGTCGCCGTGCAAGCACAGATCTGCAGAGAGCAGGGGTGCAGACACCAGCTGTCCCCGAAACAGGCTCCGACAACCCGGATCTGTCGGAACTCGCCGTCCAGCTGGGCGAGGGCTCGGCCACTTCCAGGTGGAACAGTGTGTCGGGAGAAGGCAGGTCAGCCCAAGTGCACACACACGGATAGACTCAGTCCCTGCCCCGTTCCGACGGAGACAGAACGGATCCGAGCAGGACGCTTTGGTCGCGGACACTTCCCAATGCACAGCGTGTAAGGACAACAAAAAGCAGACACTTCAGGTGGCGGCCCACGGTGGCCACAGCGCAGGGCTGGGGTGGGTCCTGCTGCCCGGGGCTGGCACACGAGGCGACACGGGGACACCGACAGCCGTGAGCAGGAGTTCTAGAGCAACACGCAGCCTAGCCTGTCCATCCATTCCCGCCACCTCCCCGTCTCTGGAGTAACTTCAGAGAAGGAGACCACAGCCGGCACCATCCCCTGACCCCCCAGCAGCTCCCCACAACCAGGACAGTGCCCACATTCCTTAGAGGGGGTGCAGCGGGGATGGAGAACAGGAGCTCACACCCACGGGAAAGTTCCCGCACCAGCCACGCTGCATGAGTTCTTTTACTTAAACCCCATGACTCCCTTGAGAGGCAAGTATTATTATCCCATTTTTTCAACTGAGGAAAAGCAGGTGCACAGAGCACAATAAAGACCCAGCAGCACATAGCCAGACGTGCAGCTCTGGGATCCAAACGTGATTCTAGATCCAAGAGTGGACCCTGGGTCTGCATCGGCTCCCAAGGCCCAGCTGGTCCCACGACACTTGGAACCTGCTCCTGGGGCAAGCCTTCCTCTGCTGTGAGCTGGAGCTCCCCAGCAGGGCTGCACCCTGGAGTCACCCGGGAAGCTCTGCACAGACGCAGGGGAGAGGGGACCAGAGATAGCCATTGTTTTCAGGTGAATGTGCAGCTGAGACTGAGAACCGCTGCTCTAGAGCCCATCTGCCACCTCTCTCTGCCTCCTCGCCCCCTACTCTACTCTAACCCCACTGAAACGTGGGTAGCTCTTCCACACGGAGTGTGTCTGCTCACACCACAGGGCCTTTGCACTTGCTGATTAGTGACTTCTCTGTCTGCCCCTCCCATATGACTCAGCCCGGGATCACCTCTTCTGTGGTCTTTCCCAAGAGCCTCTGGCACCATTTGGGCTGCTTCACCTCTCAGACCCGTTGTGCACAAATCTGCCACTGTCATTACCTGGAGCTACCTGTATGGTCATTGTCATACCTTCCCTTTGAGAATCTGAGCCCCGTGAGGACACAGGTGGGCCTTCTCCTCCGTATTCTCCATCGCAGGATGCCATCCATGAGAGGTAGCAGGACCTCGGGTGTAGTTGTTAAATTCATATGTTCTGCTTTCATATTAATAAAAGCTACCACCGGGCAAGGAAGCTTGCCTACTTGTTCTCTGATTCGGCTATTTGCACACATGTCAGCTTGAGCTCGAAACTGCATGGGTCACATCTGGGTTCCTTCACTGACCAGGTGACTGCCATCCAGAGTTTGGTCCTGACATACAGAGAACAGCAAAGTAGCTGCAGGAGAAGGCTAGCCTTGCAGACTCACCCCCTTCAAGGGCCAGCTCAGCAGCCAGCTCGGGGGCCAGCTTCGGGGCCAGCTCAGGGGGCCAGCTCAATAGCCAGCTCAGAGGCCAGCTCTGGAGTCAGTTCAGGGGCCAGCTCAGCAGCCAGCTCAGGGGCCAGCTCAGGGCCAGCTCAGGGGCCAGCTCAGCAGCCAGCTCAGGGGCCAACTCAGGGGCCAGCTCAGGGGGCAGCTCAGGGGCCAGCTCAGGGCCAGCTCGGGGCCAGCTCAGGGCCAGTTCAGGGGCCAGCTCAGCGGCCAACTCAGGGGCCAGCTCAGGGGCCGGCTCAGGGGCCGGCTCAGGGGCCAGCTCAGGGGCCAGCTCAGGGCCAGCTCAGGTGCCAGCTCAGGGGCCAGCTCAGGGGCTGGCTCACGGCCAACTCAGGGGCCAGCTCAGAGGCCAGCTTAGCAGCCAGCTCAGGGGCCAGCTCAGGGGCCAGCTCAGGGGCCAGCTCAGCGGCCAGTTCAGGGGCCAGCTCAGCGGCCAGCTCAGGGGCCGGCTCAGGGGCCAACTCAGGGGCCAGCTCAGAGGCCAGCTCAGCAGCCAGCTCAGGAGCCAGCTCAGCAGCCAGTTCAGGGCCAGCTTGGGGGCTGGTTCAGGAGCTGGCTCAGGGGTTGGCTCAAGGGCCAGCTTGAGGACCAGCTCAGGGGCCAGCACAGCGGCAAGCTTGGGGACCAGCTCAGCAGTCAGATTAGGAGCCAGCTCGGGGGCCAGCTTGAGGGCCACCTCAGGGGCCAGCTCGGGGGCCAGCTCGGGGGCCAGCTCAGAGGCTGGCTCAGGGGTCCAGATCAGAGGCCGGCTCGAGGGCCAGCTCAGGGGCCAGCTCAGGGGTCAGCTTGGGGGCCAGCTTGAGGGTCAGCTCAGCGGTCAGCTCAGGTGCAGCTCGGGGGCCAGCTCAGGGGCCAGCTTGAGGGTCAGCTCAGCGGTCAGCTCAGGTGCAGCTCAGGGGCCAGCTCAGAGGCCAGCTCAGGGACCAGTTCAGTGGCAAGCTCAGCGGTCAGCTCGGGGACTTGGGGACCAGCTCAGTAGCCAGCTTAGGAGCCAGCTTGGGGGCCAGCTAGGGGGCCAGCTCAGGGGTCAGCTCAGGGGTCAGCTCAGAGGCCAGCCTAGGGGCCAACTTAGGGGCCTGTTCAGTGGCCACCTCAGGAACCAGCTCTGAGACCAGCTCAGTGACTAGCTTGGGGACCAGCTCAGGGGCCAGCTCAAGGGTCAGCTCGGGGGCTGGCTTGAAGGCCAGCCCAGTGCCAGCTAGCAGGCTGCAGCCATCCTGGTCCCATATCCGAGGTCCCAGCCAGGCCCTCCCATGCTGGCCTGCTGGCCTGTTCCCTGGGCTCCTGCCACTCATCCAGTCTAGTCTGGGAAACATCTGATTGTGAGGCTCACAATCCCCAGATGACCTGGATTGGGGCCCAGGGACCCTCAAGAGTGGAGAGTGGGGCTGACACCCCCTACCTGTGGGCCAGGCTCACACCCTCCTTTGAGCTTCTCAGCCACTCTTGAATGTGACATTACTGTCCTTATTTCACAAATGAAGAACCAGAAGCAGGGGGAACACAGGACTTGTCCCACACACACACAGCTAATCAGAGACAGAGCAAGGGTCCAAGACCAGGTCCCCTTCACCTGGTGCTACCTGATGCACCGAGGGCACACCCTAGGAGTCCCATGGGGGCTTCTCAACTCCGCACCACTGACCCCAGTGGCCAGACACTGTCCTGGGCCACTGGAGGATGCTCAGCAGCATCGCTGGCCTCCACCTGCTAGACACCAGTGGCACCTCCTCGATGTGTGGCAAGAACATGACTCTAGAAATGGCCCACTCATCCCTGGGGACACAATCACCCCAGGTATTTGCAAGTCTGAGGATGGGACCTCTCCCAGTCACAGCTGTTCCTTGCAAACAACTACAGCTGAGTCTGGTTAGCTTATGGGGGAGGAAGGGGGGCATGTGGGAAGGATCCTGGACAGCACAGAGTCACGGGGATTCTGAATCGAGGTTCAGAAGAAAGGAGATGGACCAGGGAGGCCAGGCTGCCAAATCGCATCATGGGAAAACTTCATTCATTCCTTCCACAAATATTTAACTCAACAGCTTCGGACTGAGTGCCTGGTGCATGCCGGGTACTCGGGACACCTCAGCAAACAAAACAGTCAGAAGTACTCATGCCCGCACTCCAGGTGGGAATAAGCAGTAAATATAAAATGATAAGCAAATAACACAGTATGGTAAACGATGGCAAACGTAGCCTTTTGAAAATGCAGAGCAAGTTACAGGGGCAAGAGGTGCTGGGAGTGAGTTTGCCAGCCGGGCCTCCAAAACTAAGAGTCCAGCCAAGCCCTGACCTCCCACCCAGGTCACTGCCCTGAGGGCCACTCAGGTCACTGCAACCCAGAGATGCTGGAGGTCGAGGTCAGGGGAATGAATCTGTTTCCTCCTTCTCTGCCTGCATAGCTCCAGCCTCATAATCTCTGGCAGGAGTAGGTGCTTAGATAAGCCTGGGTCACATGACCCACCGCACCCCAGCGCCCAGGACACAGGACAGCAAGCATCTGGCCATTTGGTCATCTGTAGTAGGAAGTAAGCTCCCTATCCCCCTCAGACACCACACAAGATGCCCAGCAGGAACAGTAAAAGGGTGTCCAGCATGAGGACAGAAACAAGAAACCAGGCCAGTGGCAGGGCAGGCAAGAGGAACGGGGAACAGACGCCAGCGCACATTAGCAGCATGTTGCGGAGATGAGACTCACATAAAAGACTCTGGTTTCAGAGGCCAGCTCGGTTGAGCCCATTATGTGTCTTCTCGTAAACAGATCCTTTTTTAAAAAACCAACAAACTGTAAATAATTCTGTACAAACTCGGTTTCCACTTCAATGAGTCCGTGTTCAGTAAAGTCTGATGGAGAAAAACGAGCCATTTACATCGCTGTTTCCGTGAGCAGAGCCATGCGTCCTATTGAGCCGCGTAGGACAGCAGTGAGGGCACAGGGGGTCACCGTCTGGAACACAGCGTCCCTCTCCTGTGGGTAGGAAATACCTCCTCTGGCTGTTTGCCTCAACACACAGCCCTGATTCATCCCATAATTACTGTCAAGGCACAGTTCAGTCGTGTAGGTAACACAACAAAACATTTAAATCAGTAGAGAAATAAGCATTTGTGTTTCTTCCCTAGCAGCCCCTCCTGTTAGGAGCCATCAGCATGAATCATTTATGAGACGTTCACACCGGCCACGCACAGTCACAGCCATCCCCCTGCATGTGGCAGCATCTACAAGGACTGGCAGGAAGCTCAGCCCTATGGACACTCAGGATTTGATTCCTGCCGGTGGAGATGCTGGGGCAGCTGGCCCTTCTTCAGCAGAGTCGTGAGGCTCACACAGAACTTGGAAGTGTCCTCGTGGAGTGTGGGGCCCATTCCCATCTCACGGGAGAGAAACGAGGCCAGAGAGACATAAGGACACATGGCAAAGCCAGGCCTTCCTGCCTCCTCTGCTGGCCCGAGAGGTGGAGGCATCTGACCTATTAGGATGAGCAGGCCCCAGGACCGCTCCGTCCAATGCAAACAGAACACAAGCCATAGATATAATTTAATTTTCCAGTAGCCACATGTTTTTTTAAAAAAGTAAAAGAACAGGTGAACCTAGTACTAATATGTATTTTGTCTAACTCAATATGTCCAGAATATTACCACGTCCATGTGTAAGAGGGTGCACAACCCTTCCTTCACACTCCGTCCTGGGGCTTCGGTTTACAGCACATCTCAGGCAGGAGCGGCCGCGCGTGCTAGTGGCGACCATGCAAGGCGGCGTTGTGGCTGTTTTACTGTTCCATCTGGAAAGTTCCTCCTCTGATTAGCTAATCAGCTCTCAAAACATCTTTAAGAGTTGGCATAATGGGAAAAATCAATCAAATATTTGGAAATCAAATCTTTAGCTTAGGCATGTGGAAAAGTTTCCAGCAAAGAGGAGTGCATCCCTCTCTCTGGGATTTTAAGGAACAACCCGACTCCACAAATGGCCTGGGAATGCCAACCACGAGCCGGGTACCCAACTGGCCTCTGGGGAGACAGGCTCAACCCGGCCTCGCAGCTCCCGCCCCTCGATAGAGGAGCGGCCTGTGTGGGGCGCACTGCCAAGGCTGGGCGTGGAGAGCAGCACATGCCGCCCTGTGGCTGTCACACTGCTCCGGGAAGCCGGTGGCCGCATGAAAGGGAACAGGGCCATCCTTCCTCCTCCAGTGTCTGACCCGATTGGGAGACGCACGGAAATCAGATGGGCATCGCTGTGTCAGTCTAACAGTTGCTAGCTAGGCCCAAGGACGAAACAGGTTGTCTGCTCCTTCCCCAGGACTTAGGTGTCCTCCTGGTCATGGCCTCCACGGCTGGACACCTCCCTGTGGGCGTGTGACATGGAGCAGGCCCCGTTCAAGAACTCTTACAGCCTGCCAGGGGAAGCCAGCCTGGGGCCAGGGACGGGGACTTGGCTCTGCAGAGGCAGCACCTGTTCTCTCCCCGACCCCTCTGCAAGTTCAGGTTCCCAGGTTCCCAGGTCACGGGCTGGCCAGGAGCCCCCGCAGACGGCGTGCTGGCTCCTCTTGCACCCCACCGCGTCTACTTCTCTGGCTGTGGCCCTGAAGCATGTGGCGAGGCAGGAGCGTGAGGTCCCCCGTGAAATGGGACGGCCTGCTCCCTCTCCCTGGGCAGACCCCACTCTGCAGACACCAGCCTCTGCTTTGGGACCAGTGGCAGGCTGCTGAGCTTTTGCCCTAAAAATACCTAGAAGTGGACCCACCCAACATATATTAGCTAAAGGCCATTCTGAACTATAGGCCAAAAAGGCACACACTGTTCTAGTTCTAGTTTTGAATTCTCCCGAGACACTGCTGTGTCAGCAGACGATCTAGGAGAGACCCTGTGGCCTTCCGTCCTCAAGCTGGAAGAGAAACCCTGTTCTGTCCTGTGGATGTGGGCTGGTCTGTGCTGCTTGTCTCGAGGTCCCAGCCAGTGAGCACGTGCCCAAGTGGAGGAAAGCCGGCATCCAGCATGCAGCGTGCTCCCAAGTCCTCCTCCTCCCCAACCAGGCAGGAAGCCGGTGGCCTCTCAGCTCCAGGCTCCCTGAGGAGAGGCCAGGCCTTCTGCCACATGCCTGCCTTTCAGCTTGGAATGTCCCCTGCCTTGCTTAAGCTCCAATGGGAGTGAGAAAATCCACCAATCTGGTTCCTGTTTCACTGCAGTTGGATTTCTCTGGACGCCAGTCCCTTAACCAGAACTAAGAAAGAAGATGATGGTAGAAAATGACCAAGAAATGCACTGACCTTGTGCCTCTGCACCAGCAGCACAGACACAGTAAACCCCGGGGTTTGGTGTGTGGGCCCCAGCCTTGTGCCCCGGAGACCTTCTTGCCCTGCTCTGTCATCCAGGAAGAAGAAAGGGACTGCCCTCCTGTAGCAGCAGCCCTCAACAACCAGCATGCTCAGACCCAGGGCGGGGACCCAGGGAATGCTGGGTTTGCAGGTGCCTCCTCACTCAGACTCCAGGGCAGGGACCCCAGGGAACCCCAGAGACAGTAGCGGCTTCCTTAGAGGGAACTCTCCCTGACACCTAGTGAGGGACACCCTCCCGAAGCCAAGAATACACACCTGCAGGCTGAGGTCGGGCCCCAGGCTAGCCCATCGGGCCCCAAGGTAGCCCATCAGGCCCCAGGCTAGCCCATCAGGCCCCAGACTAGTCCATCAGGCCCCAGGCTAGCCCATCGGACCCCAAGGTGAGCACAAGGCAGAGTCTTGCTGGGGTAACTGACCACAAGGTGTCCTCGTACTAAAGAAACCTGTCCAGTGAGCATCTACTTGAACCTGCTGCACACCTAGGGACGTCAGCCAGGATCCGAGCTGCTGCAGACCACAAACAAGAGACAGTCTAACTAACCCCCACCCAGCTATGCCAGGGGGACCTCACCATGTGGGATTTTGGCCTCCATTCCTGTGACCATTTATAGGGTATCCCAGGCTACCCAGCACACGCGGAAGATTCAGTAAGTTAGTTGCCTAATGGCAGCTCTCCTCATTCTGTGTGTAAGAAATGGACATGAGACTCTCACAGGTATCAGAGTATCTGCTTTACTGCTGCTGGTGAGGTTGGATGAGATCAGAAAATCCCACGTGGGCCCAAAGGCAAAGAGGGTTTTTTTTCCACCCAGCCCCAAGCAGAACCTCTGAATAAGTGGAGGCTGCCTGAGGCCCCCAGGCCCAGCTCCACCCTGCCCCCAGGGGCCATGCCTGCTCCCTGTTGCTCCTCACATGTGGGGGGCAGAGGAGAGTAAGCAGGTGGTCGCCAGAGTCCAAAACAGAGATGGCGATGCAGAGGGACAGGCCACCCCGACCCCATGGGCACAGCCATTCCCAGCGCTCCCGGGGTTCAGGCGGTCTAGTGGGGTGAGGAAATCCACCTGGAAAAATACCGAATAACTAGCTCAGATGCCAGTATCCAGCCAACAGGGAAAGCCAGTTGGCCCCAGAAGGGCTCTTAGACCTGGAAAGCTAAGTGACTCATTCAAGATCCCACAACGCAAGCAACCTGAAACCCCAAGCTTCTCCATGCCCCGGGGCATGCTTTACCCAGGGATCACGTATGCTTATTTATGGTATTCTTAAGCTCACCCCTCCTGAGCACTCGCCATAGGCCAAGCACAGGGCATCACATTGATCTATACATGAATCCTATGGGGTGGGAACCACATTGTGACCATATTATAGAGAACTGCTCACAGAAACGTCACAGCCTTACCTGAGATCACACAACTAGTAAAAACATGAAGTCAGTCTGTAAACCTAGATCAGTAGAGTCCTGGCAGGACACATGGGACACGTGCAGACGGGGGCATTTGAAGAGAGATGAAGAAAGGGACTGTGCACAGAGGGGAAGGCGGAGATTAGCTGTGAGGCCCGGGGCTGACTCGGAGCCATCATCCTCCTGACCTCAGTCCAGTTGGGCAGCCTCTAGACACGTCTCTCCTTTCCAGAGTCCAGCACATACGTGGCACCTCCAGGGAAGGTGAATTTTTTTTAAAGATTTTATTTATTTATCCATGAGAGACACAGAGAGAGAGAGAGAGGCAGAGACACAGGCAGAGGGAGAAGTAGGCTTCCTGTGGGGAGCTCATGCAGGACTCGACCCCAGGACCCCAGGATCACAACCTGAGCCAAAGGCAGATGCTCAACCACTGAGCCACCCAGGCACCCAAAGGTGAATTTTTAAGAACCATTTCTGTGGGACTGCTCACTGGATGCCTGTTAATATCCATGGAGAAAAGCACAATGGCAATTTTTCTTTATTTTTCCTTTTTTTAAGATTTTATTTATTTATCAAAAGAGAGAAAGAACAAGCATGGTGGGGAGAAGCAAAGGGAGAAAAAATCCCAAGCAGACTGCACCGAGCAGGGAGCCTGATGTGAGGCTCCATCTCATGACCCCGAGACCATGACCTGAGCCAAAACCAAAAGTCAGATACTCAACTGACCCCCAGGCACCCCAACAATTTTTTTAATTGCTCTTGGATGCTAGATGTATTTTACTTAGCACCATTTTGACTTACCTTGAAGCTCCGGCTCTTATGTGGGCTACATGTTGACATAAAATCATGCATTCTGCAGAACGCTTGGTGGAGGCAGAAGATACAGAGGATGGGTCTTGCTGAAAATATAGTTTGAATCCAGACCGAGAGTATTCTTGTGATCTGTGGATGCCTGCCACGGAAATGCAGAGAAAGTCCTGAATCCATCCCGAGAGGGCTGGACCAGGGGACAAGGAGGGGAAGAGATGCATGTCCTCACCTGGGAAGGAGAGCAGGCAGGCTGATGGACTCAGCCCATGGTCCAAGGGAGGGCTGCCTAGAGACCACGGTGCCTACGGGAAGGAGTGTGCATCAGAGAGCTTTGCTAGGATTAATTCTGAAAAAGGCAGAGCCTCCAGCTGGCATGAGATGCCACCAGACTGTATCAGTTAAGGACACGCTGCCATCCTGGGCAAGCCGGGAGTTGGAGCCCCATAACAAAATGAGCTCACCAAAGTCAAGCCATTGAGTGTGATTGGAGGGCTGTGGCTACGTTTAGAGAGGCTGCCTTCCTGGCATCGAGGCACTGGCAAATCTCAGCAGGGTTGTATGGGAGAGGGGGGGCCTGGCACTGCGGGTTCTCTGCCCGTACCCTTGCCACCCACCCATCCAGATGCATGAGTCAACATGAGGGCCTGCCCCGTGCCTGCACGGGCATTCTCGATCAGGGGCCAGTAACTATCCTCGCCACACGGGGATCACCAAATCTAGGGTCCTGGCTAGAGTCTTGAAGGGAAAGTCAGGTATAAACTTTTGAAGCTGAATGAATTTATTTTTAATTAAACCTGGTACCCGAGTACATCAAGCATTGGAAAGGTAGTTCTGTAGAACTGACGCTTCTGTTATTCAGCCAGAATTTAATGAGCCCTGTCTGAAATAACATCACCGAGAATGCTTGCAAATCATGTTTGCTAGGAGTAAACAGCCGGATTTCCAATAGGCCCCACTTAGAAATTAGCATAGTGTCTCGAGAGTAATTAAACATCATTACTTTAGAACCAAAATGTCCCATGTAGTGGGAAAAATAACTGCACACATCGTTGTCTAGACATCCTTTTAAACAAAAGAATTCTTCTTTAAAGGCGAGGTGGGGGTGGGGGTGGGAAGACCATCGTGTCGGTGCTGGTACTCTGTATGGACTTGCCTTGAAGCCCACAGCAGTGGTTTGCAGCTTCGGTGTTTTGTTTTCCACTAAGAATAGAAAGTTCCTTCACATTGACCTGAGAGGTTCATATTCCCTCTTTCGTATCTTCATCTGTCTTATTGCAAAGTCGGTGTTTACAGGTACTATGTGCTCACTCACATCAAAGTCCTAAAAACCCACTAGCCAGGACTGCTGGTCTTAGTCACTTGTGAGCACACACACATAACACACAGACACACCCATACACACCTATATACACATCTATACATATACACACAAAACACACATCTATACACCCATACACACACATCCACACACATACAAACACACACACATCCATACACACCCATACACAGACATATATATCCATATACACACATCCACGTCCACACACACACACATACACACACACACACACACACACACACACACACCCCAAGGCTCAGAGCAGGGTTTCTCAGCAGTGGCATATTTCCTATTTGGGGCTGTATAAGTTATGAAGGGCACAGTCCTGTGCTCTGTAGGATGTCTACCAGCATCCTTGGCCTCTCCCACCTGCTGCCAGGGTCACCATTCTCAAGTTTTGGCAACCCCAAATACCTGCAAACATCATCAGATATTCTCTAGGGGTATCAGTGCCCCAAGGTGACACCTCCAGTGTAGACCGTCTGATGCCCTCAGGTGACAGCTCCAGTGTAGAGCATCTGATGCCCCAAGGTGACACCTTCAGTGTAGACAATCAAAGTGTGTGTGGAAAATAAAGAAAGAAAGAAAGAAAGAAAGAAAGAAAGAAAGAAAGAAAATAAAAATAAAGAAATAAATAAAACAAAGTGTGTGTGGAGCCCTGTCTCTTTCCCAGGGTAAATGTGAGCTCAAGGGCCTGACAGGAAAGAGGGACTTGCACACATCCATTCTGTGCTCTGAGACGGGTGATGGCAAGGACCCCTCTCAGCCTATACGAGTGGTACAAGGAGACCCCCAACCAGCCTCAAAGCCCACCATTTATTCTGTTGTGACTCAAGTATTAAGAGGGAAGTGCAGCCCAGCTAACAATATCTGATAGGAAGCCAGATGTAACACAACTACAGGTGGCAAGGAAGCTTCCCACATGAGGCAGTCATGGGTGGCGTTACAGGGAGAGGACTGGAGACTCAGCAGTGTGGTGGAGGCCTGTTGACGGGGACGTGGACAAGACAGTCGACCTCCCTAGGGCTCCCCCAGCCCCCTGTCAACTACTTCCCTCACCCTCAACTACCACAGCTCTGACACCGCAGTACAGACACTACTCTCAGAAGCCTTGAGTCTGGGACCCCATGGCAGATACTGTTTCTCACCAGGCTGCTGCATACACAAGAGATCATGGAGAGATAGAAGTGATGAGCTGAGGCTGGGGAGCGAGGAAGACCAGTCACACCACCATGCGGAGGGTGGAGACCAGAGGAAGCAGATCAGTTGGGGAGAGAACTAGCTGGGAGGTGAAACCAATGGTGAAGTACTGGATCTGGAGGTTGAGAGAGGTGTCATGGTCGGCATCAATATACATGGTACCTGTGGAAGGTCTGGGTCCTGGGAAGGCCAGTCGAGCCAACAACCTACATGTGCACACAAGTATATTGGTTCCTCAGAATATGAGACACAGAATTACCGTAGGATCCAGCAACTCCACTTCTGGCTATTTACCCAAAAATATTGGAAGCAGGCATCCTGATCTTGGTGCCAACCTGTAATTGGAGTCTGAAAGTGTGAAACAAGATAAAGGAGATGATTTTATACACTAAAGGCCAGCACATAATGAATTTCCCAATGTTAGTGATGTCTATGCACAAAATAGCACAGCATCAACTTTTCAAAGCAGAAACGACAGAAGATAGGGGAAAGCCTGGACAAACCCATGCTAATAACATGAGAATGTAAAACCCCTCGTTCTGATCTAGACAAATTAAGGAGGAAAGATCTAGCAACGATAGAGAGAACCTAAATAAATCATCAGTCTTAGAGTGCTGTGTCCAATCTAGCACCCTGATGATATAGCATATTTCTTCTTGTCAAGTGCATTTAGATCAATTGTGGAAATACATCATATTCTGACTCATAAATAAGATAAATAAATTCTAAGACAGAAACATTATTAAGAGCATGCCAACCAGAATAAATAAAATGACAAATTACTAACAAATATTTTAAAATATGCTCTTGGGTCAAGGGAGAAATGAAAAATGAAACCACAAAATTTCTAGAAAACATGAAAATGAAAAGCACATCTAGAAATACAACCAAAGTAGCACTCATAAGAACAATCCACATATCCTTGAATAATCAGACCAATAGGGATAAAAATGAAAATAAATTAATTAAATATTCACCTCAACAAACTAGGAAGAACAAAAACAAAACAAGCCAAAAGAAGGCATAAGAAAGAAATTTAAAACAATAAAAGCGGAGGGGCAGCCTGGCCGGCTCAGTCGATAGAGTGCATGGCTCTTGATTTCAGCATCATGAGGGCTTGAACATGAGGGCTTGAACAAGCCCCACAGTGAGTGTGCAGCCTACTCTCAGTAAATAAGTTAATTTTTAAAATAAATAAAAGGACAAAACAGAAATGATTTTTATACAGAAAACTGCAGAACTTACACATATTTTTTTTTAATTCAGCAATTTAAAAAGGGGAAAGGGTGCCCATGAATTGCAACATAGAAATTTAAAGGAAGAAACAGCCTTTGTGACAGATGAAATTTTTAAATACTAAGAGATTACTTTCTATAAACATGTATAAGTGAAGAATTTTATTTTATTTGAATGCAATAACATGGAGAACACAATGCGACATTAGTTTCGGGTTACAGTAGTGATTTGACAGGTCTGCAGGTGATGCTGCGCTCACCACCTGCCCCACCCCTGTTTCTACAACATCACACTGACTGACTCCTCCTGCCCTGCTCTCTATTCCCCTGACTTACTCATCCCATAACTGGAGGCCTCTCTGTCCATCTCCTCTTCACCCATTCTGCCCAAACCTCTACCGCCCTCCCCTCTGGCAACCAGCACCATGTTCTCTGTATTTTAGTTCCAATTCTGCTTTTTGTTTCTCTATTTTTTTTTTAAGATTCTATTTATGAGTGAAATCACATGGTACTTGGCTTTCTCTGTCAGACTTATTTCACATAGTATATTACCTGCTAACTCCATCTGCATGGTCACAAATGGTGAGATCACATCCTTCTTTACAGCTGAGCAATATTCCACTCTGTCCATACCAGGGTGGCTAAAATAAACACCACAGGAAACAACAGGTGTTGGCGAGGGCGTGGAGAAAGGGGAACCTTTGTGCACTGTTGGTGGGAATGCAAGCTGGTGCAGCCCCTCTGGAAAACAGTGTGGAGGGTCCTCAGAAAGTACAAGTCAAGAAAAATTTTAAGGGTAAAATGAATAACTTCCTCAGAAGATATAATGTACCAAAATTGACTCCATAAAGATAGAAAATGCCAACAGAATATTTTTCACTGAAGACATAAAGAAGGGTTACCAAAGTGCACCTCCCCCAGCCTCAAAAGATAGTCACTGGATTTCACTGGAAAGTTCTAACCCAAAGTTTTAAAGATTTGATAATTTGCAACGTTCATGTTCTGGAACACAGATAAAGGACAAAGATGTAAAATCCCTTAAATCAAACGCTGACAAGTTTTCATAAACACACACAGTACAGCCCCATCTCACCTAACAATATCACTACAAAAAGTCCTGATAAAATATCAGCAAATAGGGGCGCCAGGGGTCTCAGTCAGTTGGGCATCTGCCCTCAGCTTGGGTCATTTGGGGTCCTGGGATTGAGTCCCACATTCAGCTCTCTGCTCAGTGGGGAGCCTGCTTTTCTCTCTCTCTCTCTCCCCCCACCCCTTCCCATCATTTGTGTTCTCTCGCATGTGCAAATAAATAAATAAAAATTTTTGAGAAATCAGCAAATAGAATTCAACACCAAAAATAAAAATACATATGATTGAGAGATTCATTCCAGAAATGCAAGGGCAGTTTGATAAGAAGTCTGTCAACATACCTCCCCGGAATGAGAGAGGCGAGGAGACAAATTACATCATCACCTCCAACAGTGCAAGGTCACGGCAGTCACGGCAGAAACCTGGACTGTGTCTTCCAACTGCCTCCGCTTCTCAAGGAAGGAGGAAGCAAGGTCACCAAGGCTGCACATGGGAATTAGGGAACAGGGGAAAACATGGATATGAAATTATCATCCAGGAAACAGTTTATCTTAATCACATCGAGCAAAACTGTGTCACCGTGGAAGATTATTCCTGCAGTTTTCAGAGGACTGGTGTGTATCCATGTTTCCCAGCACTCAGGGAATGTGCAGGCCTGGCCCCACAAGGGGATGCTCTGAGAGCGGGCTCTGCAGGCTCATCCCAGCGATGCTGTCCCCCAAGGCGGCCTCCTCCCCTTCCCGCCTGTGTGATCTCCTTCATCTTCCACACTCGGTGTCAGTATAAATTACAAGAGATTAGTAAGACAAAGTCATCTTCAAAACAAAATAAAGATGTCACTTCTTCAAATCCCCCTTCTTGGAATTTAACCTACAAATGTATGAGCCCAAGCACTTGGTCGTACCTGCCCATGGATGCTCACTGTGGACTTATCCCTGGAGAAAATGATCAAAATGCCCATCGGTGAGGGACTGGCTAGAAAACTGTATTACCACCGGGCAACATGACACTACACCAGGCATGAGAAGAAATCGGGTAGATCTGCACATGTGGACTTGGAGAGCTGTCTGGGATATATTATGAGGCGGAAAAACATGTTTTAGAGCCATACGAATAATATAACCCCACATCTTTTTAAAAATTGTGTATGCATATAGGAATGCATTACCTTACCTATTACATATTACATTACATATTACATATTATGACATTACATATTAGCTGCAAGCTTGTAAAGAAATCAGAAATCAGGCAGCCCAGGTGGCTCAGCAGTTTAGTGCCGCCTTCAGCCCAGGGCGTGATCCTGGAGACCCGGGATTGAGTCCCACGTCAGGCTCCCTGCATGGAGCCTGCTTCTCCCTCTGCCTGTGTCTCTGCCTCTCTTTCTCTCTCTCTCTCTCTCTCTCTCTCTCTCTCTGTCTGTCTCTCATGAATAAATAAATAAAATCTTAAAAAAAATAAATCAGAAATCTTTGGTAGGAAAATGTTAAGGAACTTACCTCCTCTAAATAAGCCCCCTCCTGGCTGGGCTTGCCTCAACTCCTCCCAACACCCCCTCCATCATCTTCTCCAGGCTGCCGCTGGGCCGCAGGAGGCTCAGTGTCTATTTTTGCATGATTTTCAGAAGCACTAGAGGGCCCTGGTGCTCCTATACCACTATTTACAGGAGCAGCTCACTAGGGCGCCCTAAAAATCATCAGGAAACTGGATTTCTCATCGGCTATGTGACTTGCTTAAGGCCACATATCTAATTAACATGAAAGTTAAATTTTGAACATGTTCTCAGTCCCATGGCTGTGCCACTATGTGTATCATTGAGCTGCATCGTCCTATCCATCCTTCAGGACTGTCAAGCCGACCTCACCTACTCTGTGAAGTCTTCCAGGATGCCCCCTTCCTCTGAACAGCATGGGATGTGAATCACTCTTATGGACTCTGTCGTTGCCCACTTTGGTATTGAGTCGTCTGGCCCGCTCCTCCATGAGCTCCTGGAGGGAGGTTTCCTGCATGCACTACATTTGTGCAATACCCATGGCCAGGATCAGGGTGAAACAATAAGGAACCTAGGGCCAAAATTCAAGGAGGAGCTCACTCTCAGGGTCACTCGTCTCACCCTGTCCCAGCCTGGTAACACATGATGGGAAGAAAGATCTACTGTATCCTGTAAGTTGCCTCCACACACTGGAATGCTCAGAGCAGCTCTTGGTGGGGGCCAGACCGTGCAGGGTCAGCCACGACGAGCAGCTGACGGCACAGGGATCCCAGCGCTCTCAGCCTTCCTCCTTCTGACATTCACTGTGGAAGGCGCCACACAGAGCGCCTGGACAGGACCAGGAGGAAAGGGCGCTGCAGAGGTGGGTGAGACGCAGGCACCCCCTGAAAGCACTCACAGGCAAGGAGGGACCCCTGGCTATCTGCCACTACTTTCCACGGGGCACAATCCCGTTATCGAATTCATCTTCTGTTACTTCCAAAGTAGTGATTTATTAATAAAATGTGCCTCCATGCGGTAATTTGAAATTCGATGAAAAAGAAAAAAAGAAATCAGATGAACGAAGTGGACCCATTTATCATTTCCTTTGTCTCAGGGTCTGAAGCGCTTCCTTACATTTGTATTCATAGCTGGACACTTCGATTTCCAGAATGAGCCTGCCGGCAGCGCCCAGCCCCGTGAGACCAGGCAGCCGGCTCCCGCCGCACTCCCCGGGCTGCACAGAGGGCCACGGCGCTCAGGCTTCATTCCAACCACCTGCCACATCACTCCTTGGGGGCGAGGTGAAGAACTGAGGTAGACTTCTACTGCCACAGTGGGAAAGGCGCTGGGGGTCTCCTCGGCTGGAGGCCAAGCTATTCTTCTAACTCCAGACTGCTCTGGTCCCCCCAGCAGGATGCACGATCCGAACATCCAACTCCCTGGATGTGGTCCTGCTCCAAACAGCAATCTAATCGGTTGGGTCTGTAGAGAACAGCCCCCAGGATTGACACCTGTATTTGTTCCTCCTAAGCAGGCCATGTGAGGAGGCCCCTCCAAGTCACCTTGGTTGGCCCCAAATTCCTGTGCGTCTCTTGACCAATGAGAAGCCACAGCCAGAGTCCACCTGCCCCTACTTACAGCTTACCTTACCCTCTGCCTCTCCACCTTCCTCCCATCTGACACTCTGAGATCTTGGCTAAGATCTCTGGAGCGAGCGAAGCAAAAGCCAATTGGTTCAAAACCAAAAACCACTGAGCATCAAGCTGATGAGATGATTTTGAGAAAGCAAGAGATCCTTAATCCCTTCTGGCTGATGCACAATCACCAAATCGTGTTGTCAGTGGGCTCCTTGATGTTTCTAAGGATGAAACCACCATGTAGTCTTGTCAGAATGCTAGAGACAATCACATACCATGTCATCACTGATCACTAATGGATAAGTGAAGGGACCCTACTAAGGCCAGACAGGAAGACGGAGAAGAATGAAGTAGAGCAGGCCCTGGTGCCAATTTCTGTGCATGCTCACCAACACTTGTGATCACCTGCGTGTTTCATTTTACATGGACTAGAGGCTGTGAAACAGTATTTCATTGTGGCTTTGACTCTCATTTCCCTAATAATAAGTGAGGTGAACATTTTCTCTTATGTCTATTGGTCATTCGCATAACTTCCTTGGAGGACTGTCTCCTCGGACTCTTTGCCCATCGCTAACTTTTTGTTATTAGGTTCTAAGAGTTCTGACAACCAGGACCTTTGCACATGACTTGCAAGTATTTCTTCCATCCCCTGGGTCGTCTCTTTGCTTTCTTCATAGCATCTCTGGGACACAAACATGTCTAGTTTGAATACAGTCTAATATACCTATATTTTCTTTTGTCACATTGGCTTTTGGCATCATGCCTAAAAAAAACAATTCCTAATCCAATGCCACAAATATTTATTCCTATATGTTCTTTTAAGAGTTTGATAATTTAAATCTTCTTATTCCTCTCGAGTTAATTTTTGCCCATGCTTTGAGGCAAGAGTCCAACCTCACCCTTTTGTAAGTGGCTATCCTGAGGTCCCAGCAGCATGCCTTGAAAACACTGTTCTTTCCCCACTGAATTGTATTAGCATCTCTGTCAAATCTCAACTGACCATAGAGGTGAAGGTTTATTCCTGTCTACTATATCCCATTAACTTACATATTTATCCACATGTTAGTGTCACACTCTGGATTACTGAGCTTTGTAGTAAGTTTGAGCCTGGGAAGTGTGAGTTGTTCAATGAATTTTTCTTGGCCATTTTGGATTCTTTGCATTTCTTTTTATTTTTTTAAGATTTATTTCTTTATTCTGTGGGGGAGGGACAGAAGGAGAAAGAATCCTGAGCAGACTTCCTGCTGACGTGAAGTCCCACATGGGGCTCAATTCCAGGACCCTGAGACGGGGACCTAACTCAAAACCAAGAGTCAGACACTCAACCAAGAGAGCCACCCACACACCTCAGGGCCTTTGCATTTCATATGAATTTTAGGATCAGCTTGTCCTGATCCTAAATGGCAGCTGGAATTTTGGTAAGAATTGTCCCATTGTACTTCTTACCTGTCCTTATTTTGCTTCATTTGGTCTGAATGATGGAATTTTGGTTCATGGACATTGATTGAAGTGTACTCCATGAAGCAGGAGACATGGTGTAGTTTGCCCCTGTGATGCCGGCAGATGTACTAATGTCTACAATGTGCCCCTGAAAGCCACTGAGCCAAACCAGTCTATCCTCCCCTGTGCCATCCCATGAGTCCATGGACCACAGCAAGAGGTCAGGCAGGAGGCCTGACAGAGGAAACAGAAAGTCCTCCCTGACCCCCTTCCAAACACTCTTCCAAACTAGAAACCCTGTCCAGTTACTGTAATTAATGTTCTTAAGCCAGGAGGGAATATAAATCAGACCTTCCACTAACTTGCATCAATGTGAATCCATACCCAACACACACACACACACACACACACACACACACGCACGTGTGCACGCACACTCAGCCCCCATTCACCCTACAAAGGCTTAACTTCTAGAGAAGCTTGATTATGAACAGAGAAGTGCTTTTCCCTTTATTCAGTTGTAGTTTCAAGATGGTCCTGGCAAAAGCTGATGCTCAGCCGTGAGGCTTCTGACTGCACATACATGATAACAAGCAAGGAATGCATAGTTTGTTGGTCATATTTGCATATGCAAATTAGGCCAGTATCCCTAACTTCTCTTCCCTAGCAAAAATATGGTAGGGGATGCCTTAGTCTGACAAAATTTAAATATTCACTTAGACCTCAGCCATCTTTTGGTAAGTTAAGAGCCAGGATATCAAATTGCATCGGATAGAAAATCATTCTCACATCTGTGCCCTAAAAATGAACTAACTTTGCTTTAAGTAAATTTATTTTTAACTCATAATGAATGTGGAGTGGAGGCTGACTCTATGAATAAGTACACATAGTTGAAATTCAGGTTTGACCATGTACTAAATGCATTCTTCGTGGATTTACTCTTCAGGGACCAGACCTACACTTTGCACACTCTGTCTGTAGGAATCAGGTGAATTTAGTAACACCTGACCCTCTGGCTCTCATCATATCTACAGGGTCACTTGTATTTCTGGAGTGCGGACAACCCACATGTAGGAAAGAAAGTAAATGAAATAAGTTAATTTATACAAATGGTGCTTTAAAAATCGTATGATTTTTAAAATGTTAGTTGTTTATAACTATATTACTATCATGATAATTATTATTAGAGCAGGAACCAGGAGGCTTTGATTTTTATTCTATTCCCTGGCTACATATACTTTTTTTTTTCTTTCTGATGCTCTGGGGCATCCTTGACCCATTACAACAGACACTGACCTTTCCCATCATGGTACCCAATGGGCAGAGCAGGATTTCCATGCCACAGGGAAGGGAAAGGTTGAAGGCAATAGACCTCTGGCTTTGAGGTTAACCCATAGAGCCTGATTCCAAGCTCCTGGACTCTCTATCTCTCCCAATCTTTCTCCTCCCAATCCTTCTGCCTCCACCTACCACCTGCCATCACTACCAGGAAAGCTGAGCCTTGAAAATACGGCTCCTCGGTGACAGATGTGTGCAAACACACAGGATTCGAGGAGGCACCATCTCTCCTATCCTACTCAGCAAGCTAGAAATGGCGACCCAAGACATGTGGTAAGATGATGAGCAAACAGTGCTAAATGGCTCTGGTTTGGAGTCGAGGAAGAATGCCATATGGACCCAGGTATACAGACAGACCACCACATCCTGTTCCCCAGGCAGCTAGACACTGCTGTCTCTGTGTGGTTGCTGCAAAGATGGTGAAACAGGTGTGCTCCTTCTCCGGCCACTCTGAAGCTGTCATAAGTGTCATCAGCTGGACTCAGTAGGAGCACGGAAGACTAAGGGGTTAAGGGACCTCTGGACAAATCCCACCAGAGGCAGAAAAACAGGAGTCTCATCCTGGCTCCTTGGTCCCTAAGACTCTACTTCCATGGCGTGCTGTACTGGAAATGCTCCAGGATCTGGAGTGAGACATCACAGATTTGAGTCCCAGCTCTCCCCTCCCCCAATCAGCCATGGGACCCTGGCCACTCTTGTTTAACATTTTTAAGTCTTGATCTCTTCATCTGTAAGAGGGAGATCCATGAGCTACCAACCTGACAAGGTTTTGGTGAGGGTCCAATGAGATAATGGGTGGCGAAACCCTTTGAACCAAACTATGCTGAGTCCATGGAGAGTCTCCTGGGCCCCCACCACTGTGGCGAGCTAGTGAGCACATCAGTGTTAGCCCACAGACAAAATCACTGCAGATAGCGGTTTTCCCTGCAAAGGAGCCAATGTGGGGCATGCAGACCTCTCTGGGAGGTGAGCCCAGGGACAGGTAAAGGGGAACCGTAGATCCAAACGTGGGCATATCCGTGGTCACCAACAGCCCTTTTCAGGAATCACGGGCCATCTTTTCATCCTATTCCAGGCTGGTGTCCTGGCCATGAGGTACGTTGTCACGGACCTACTAATCCAGCTGCCTCTGAAATCCACCCTCATATCTGTACAGAGGAGAAACTTCCCCGATGTGGCCTCCTCCAGTGACAGAGAGCAGTAGGGCTACAACGCCAGGCCTGTTGGGGGGACAGAGGACTCCTCCCATGGCTGATGTTGGCTCAGGGAACTCCAGTGGCTTTGCCAGGCCTTCCTTAGACAGCATGGCAGCCTAGGCGCTTCCATCCACCTCTACCTCCCTGTGTCCATCACACAGGGCCGACACAGCATGTGCAAAGAGACCAGCTCAGAGAGGACGGGGTCAGCCCCAAAGGAAACAGCCAATATACTCTGTAGCTCTGTTTGCACTTGCCCATACGGAGGGATGGGCCAGGGAGAGGCAACAGGAAAGAAAGGGTTAGCAGAGGAGGAGACAGGCTTTTTTTTTTTCATGTGAAGGGAGACCCTATTTTTAGAAAAAAATAGTAGAGCTTTATAAAACCATACCTTAGGAGCTGCCCCAAGGTAGCATTGGCTTGGAAGCAGGGCAGCCCCTGTCACTGGAGGTGTGTGGTCACAGGACTGTGGATACTTTGCAGGGATTTGGGTACATGACATGGGGGTGGGGAGTGGGGTGCTGAACCTGACGGCCAGTGAGGTAAACACAAAGGTGAGTCTGTCCACTTCCAATATCTTAGCACTGGGACAATACAGAGCTCCCCCCCACACCCCGAACGCCCAATTTAGTTCTCCATGGAAATGACCACAGTCCATCAACTCTTACATGGCTTCCTCCTGTTCTAGACCTTGAAGGAAGCCCCAGTGACCAGCTGGATTCCAGTCCCACCACCCCTGGAGACATGGGCACTTCTGCTGGGCGTGGACTGGACACCAGCCACCCTGATGGGAGCACTGGCAGGAGCACTAGGTGCTAAGGCTTCAGTGTGGAGGCTCCAGGCTCATACAGCCCTGGGGAGGCCACAAAAGGCTGGCCTCTCTGCCTCCCCCAGGAATTCGGCAGTTCCACTAGCTCCCCAGGGATGCGCTGTAGAGGAAATGGTGGACATATAGGAGGGGATCCATGCCTGGAGTGAAAATCAGTCTCACAGAAGAAGAGTCAGGCTCACCCTGGGTGGCTCTTTCCTGGCACCCTGCCATCCTAGGAGGCATCACCGCCACCCCCTCCCCCAGGTCCCCGCCACACTGACTGGCCCACGGTGACTTCTGTCACTGCATGACCTTGCTGTCCTCCAGCTGGGACCTCCAGCTTGCCCAATCCAGGGGACAGTTCCCAGGCCTTGTCACACATGCCCTTCCGGAGCAACTGCCAGCGTTGGCCACTGCAACCTCTCCTCCTTGGCGTTTTCTCCAGCTGTGTTTGCAATCCCTCCTACAAATATTCCTTCTACCAGTGTCCCCCAGGCACTGGCCTGGGCACTGGGAATATGGCAGTGATCGATTCCTATCCTTATGGAAGCTACACTCTAATAGGAAAGTCATACATTCAGCAAACAAGTGTACAAATAAATGTCAGATAGTAACTGTAGCAGCCGATTCATGGGAGAGGGACCCAGCACAGGGGGGTGGGGGGAGCAGAGGTCTCCTATCAGGGACTTGGATCTAGTTAGGCAAGCCAAGAAAGCCTTCCCAGAGGAAGTGAGGCCTGCGAAGCGCTGGAGGGCAGAACAGGGCTCAGGAGATAAGCAGGCGCAGGAAGACCATGCAAGGCAGAGGGAAGAGCTCGTGGAAGGCCATTTAGGGGGAGGAAATGTGATGGGCGGGGCTGAAGGGTGTCCTCCATCATGTTTCCCAGAGCCTACAGCGGGGATCTGGGGGCATGTGATTTAGTGAGGGGGTCTGTCAGTGTCCTAAAGGAAGCAGGATGGGGAGTAGGGCAAGGACAGGAGTCATACCAGGCTCAGGTCCCCTTGAGCAGGGCAGCGGGAGCTAGATGTAGCTGCAGACTGCACAGGGGGACGGGGCCATGTGGCCTGCCTGCCAGGGAAGCAGCCCCACTGACCAGAGGCAGAGCCAGGAGCCAAGAGTATGCCCCATGGCCGGAGCAGGGGTGCCCCAGCCCCACAAGGGGTATCCAAGCAAGACACAGATAGCTCTACTGCAGATCCACATGGCCAGGTCCTGAGCAGAACATGGCTCTCCCCAGCCCTGGCCCTCCACTATGTCCTCCCCCCTCTCTTGCCCTAGGCTTCCTTCCCATAAAATCAAGTGCCTCTCTGGCCCATAAACAAAACACGGCTGGTTTCCACCTCTTGGATCCCAGGCTCCATGGAGCCTATTCCAGGACACAGCCCAGCCCCACGGATGTGCATCCCTAGAGGTCTGCTACCAGCATCCACATCCCCTGCAGCAGAAGAACCGCAGGACAAGTCAGGTACACTGCCCGACACATAGATCTGAGGGCATGGGGCCCAGACACCAGTAGGATAGCAGGGTGTCAGAGCTGGGGCAGAAGCCTGGACCTGGGGATACATGCGGAGAGGATGTCCCCCCAGGAGGCTGCTGGGGGACCAGGGGTCTTCGGGGGCACTCGGGATCCCTCCCTCACCTCATGGGACCGCTGCTGGGCAACTGGGAGCTCTTCTTCCTCCCTTCCAGCTTCCCACAGGAATCCCACCCAGTCATCCCTCCTATCCTGTGGAACAGGCTAAACACTGAAAACTCAAAGTCAGCAAGGAACGTAGCCAGCAGAAGAAACCAGAAGAGTGAGAGAAAGAAGAAGAAGAAAAAAGAAGAGGAAGAAAGAAGAAAGAAGAAAGAAGAAGAAGAAGAATGTTAGGATTTTTTTTTCTTTTTTAAAGGGAGAAGCAGGCTCCATGTAGGGAGCCTGACGTGGGACTTGATCCTAGGTCTCCTGGATCATGCCCTGGACTGAAGGCGGCGCTAAACCACTGCCCAATTTTTAGCTTTTAAAACAGTCAGCCCATGTGTACATGTGTGTACGGGTCGCTGTGAGCAGCCTGTTGGCTGGTTTTGGCAATGCATCTGCCAAAACACCACGCCGTCGCCCACCAGGACCCCGTGACATGGCCTGCATGGCCACCTTCCTGTGCACTGGCACACTGAGCTTTGAATCCACTCTCGAGACAGTGCTCGGTTTTACACGAGCATCTTTTTCATCCTTTCCACAAGACTCAGGCAGCATAAGTACATCCATATCACAGACGGGAACACAGGGCAGCTGGCAGGCAGATGGAGACTCTGAGCACAGGCTGGGATCCCTCTTGTGACCACGGAGGTACTGACAACGGAAGCACCAGCCCTTCCCTATGCCCAGGGATGCCTGGAGGGATGACAGCACAGCCTTCCAGAGACACAGATTTGGGAGCCCAACCCAGCCTGCAGTCAGGCTCCATCACTGAAGGATGGAGCAGGCTTTCCAAGGTCATTTGGAGCAAAGGCCAGGTGGGCAGGGGGGCTGGGGGGGGGGCAGGACACAGGGCACCGGGGTTCTCGAGCTGGCCAGCAGCCTTCTGTCTGTGGAGGGATGGCCTGCCCCTGTGTCCTGACCCCCAGGCCACTTGGGCAGCCTCACCCTCCTGTGCCCTGTGTTTGGTCCAAGAAGTGGACACATGGAACCAGACATCCTCTGTGTGGTTTAGTGAATTGATGTGGGAACAAATGGCCTCCTTCCCTTTGGATTGTGTGTTCATTCCTTTCAGCTGTTATGACACATTCCAACAAGCTGGCTGGCTCAGAAACACATAAATTTATTCTCTTACAGTTCTGCAGGTTAGAAATCCAAATGTTGGTGGGGGGGGACTGGGGAGCTCAGTCAGTGAAGCCTCTGCCTTTGGCTCAGGATGTGATCTCAGAGTCCTGGAATCAAGTCCCACATAGGGCTCCCCGCAGGGAGCCTGCTTCTCCCTCTGCCTCTCTCTCTGCCTACCCTATAGCCCGCGCCTCCACCATGGGGCAGGAAAGTTATGGGGCCGAGAGCACTGCTGCATCTGAAACTTGGCTTGGCCACTCATCAGCTTCTGCAGGACTTTGCCCCCACCCCCCAAGTGTTTCTTCACCTACAAATTGGGCTGTTGATAATTTTCATAACCCACCATTGAATAAATTGTAAAGTGAGCTAAAGTAAAAAAAAAAATTCTCTCATGAACAAATAAGTAAAATCTTAAATAAAAGACATTGTTAAGAAAATGACAGGACAGGGTAGACTAGAAGATAAATTTTTCGAAACATTTATTTCACAAAGGACTGACTTATACCCAAATTTACAAAGAACTCTGTCATCTAAATAACGAGAAGACAACTCAATTTTCTTAAAAGGATGAGTCATTTGAACGTTAGCTCACCAAAGAAGAGGAACAAGTGGAAATAAAAGAAAAGTTGGTCAACATTGTTAATCGTCAGGGAAGTGGAAACTAAAACCACGCTCACCGGAACGGCTGAAAGTAGACCGATGGTACCAAGGTGGGCGAGGATGCAGAGAAACCCAGATGCCCACATGTTGCTGGGCAAGGACACACCCTCTTTGGGGGAGCCTGGCAGTTTCTTACAAAATCAGACACACACACCTGTTCTGTGACCCAGTGATCTCACTCCTGGGTGTTTACGACGCAATAAGAAAACCTAAGTCCACACAAGGCGTGTCCTGTACTCCAAGCTAGAAACAACCTAAATATCTACTGACTGGTGAAAGGTAAGCAAACCACCACAGAGCCGTGCAGCAGCCCAGCACTCAGCGAGACTGTGGACGGGCAGCAAAAGCGTTACGCTAAGTAAGAGACGTCAGACGCAAGCACACATGCTGCAAATCCGTGTGTGAGACACTCGGCACAAAGCGAAACCATGATCAGAAGCAAAGATGCCGGGACCCACGTGGGGCTGGGACTGGCCCCCAGAGGCACAGGGGAACTTTCTGGGGCATGGAGGTATTCTCCGTCACGGCTATGGCAGCGGTTACATTATTGTGTATCTTCCTCAACAGTCATCAAGTACAAAAATTGTACTTTTACACTGATGTATTGCACTACATGTAAACGATTTCAATGAAACTGATTTTTTTAAACTTAAAAAAAAACTAACTTAAAAAATCCTCTCCTCTCCTAGAGTAGAGGACCCAGCAGGCCTCCAGCACAGCAGAGCTACCCTTTTGGGTTTTTGTTTTGTTTTTTAAAATATTTTATTTATTTATTCATGAGAGATACAGAGAGAGAGGCAGAGACACAGGCAGAGGGAGAAGCAGGCTCCCCGGAGGGAGCCCGATGCGAAACTCGATCTCAGGACGCTGGGGTCACGACTTGAGCCAAAGGCAGATGCTCAACTGTTGAGCCACCCAAGCATCCTGCAGAGCTGCCCCTTGAGAGAAGGATGGAGAACACACCTCACTTCCCTGGCAGGTAATCCTCACTTCTAAAACATCTCCCTTTGCCTTACACTGATTTATCACTTTTGTAACCAGAAGAGTTCAGGCTAAGATATTGCTTGATGGGAAAAAATTAAGTTTCTCGAGTAACTCAGGAAGTCCAAATTACCTAGAAATAGAATCTCATAGAATCTTCTAATATTGTATTCAGACGGCTCCCTCCCTTCTGGAGTGCTAATTTCAGCTTGCCGTCCTCCTAATATCACTCTGCGCGTAATCAGAGCGATTCACCATCCAACTGGCACCGAGTCCATTTGAGAACTAAACTCATCAGACTATAATGATTCCAGAAATTAAGATGTTCCGGGCAGAACGGTTTCCGTGTTCATTCTTCCTGCATATCACACAATTTAAAGTTCAATTCTCTGCGATGACTCGGTCGCGGCAATGGCACTAACACACGAACATGCCGTCTCTCCAGCGCTGCCCTGGTCGGGACCGTGGCATCCGGGCAGCTCTGTGCTTCCAGATGGGGAACTTGGAGCGCTAAGGCCCATCCAGGGCGGGGGCTCCCGCCTCCTGGTCCTGGGGCCCCTGGGACACCCCATGGAAATCACGGTGCTCCTCCTGGGCACTGGCTCCCACACAGTGGCTCAGAACCACAGCACTGCTGGACGGCGAGCACTGCACGGGAGCTGTCCCCTGCCACGGCGGGACGGCTCGCCACGGCATTACAATTCCATTGGACACCCTAAGTTTCATCCAGGGGCACCCACAACCAAACATTTCAGTATTTGTATCATGACAAACATCATAATGAGACAGACGGACCTATTGGTTCTACGGTGCAATTTTAAACCTCAAACTGCCAAAAAGAAGCCTGTCATTTTTGCAGGGACCCCAATGCTCACTGGGTGGCTCACTGGGTCCCTTTTTGAGCAGACAGGGCCTTATCCCGTGCTGCTTTGGGTGTCTGAACACTTTAGAAGTAGGAGGCTGGGCCCAAGGATGCCCCGAGATCCTCTCAGCTGGGATCTGAGACACTGGACAGAATGTGTCCGACTCGGACGTTCTGAACCAGGAAACTGCAGTTGCCACTAACAGGTGCACACATTTCTGCCTGTATCGGTCTGGGTGTGCTCACGCTGGTATTGGGAGGTCTGCATGAGTCTCAGGGGACTTGTGTGTGAACATCTACACCCCATTATCTGAATGAATACGTCTCTCCGAGTACTGCTGGTCTTGGATGTCAGTTCACCCTTCACAGCCTGGGCCGGTCCCCACAGGTCGCCCACGTGGCATGGACCCACCAGTCACACACAGCCTCAGGGGCCCAGGGACAGAAAGAAAAGTGCCCTGAGCCACAGGCTGGGGCTGCAACTGGCCAGCTGTTCAGCATGAGGCAAACCTCTTTCCTCTCTGCGTTTCCACTCCTCATCTGCAAAACAAAGAAAAACTCCCTAGTTCCCAGGTCCCTGGGGGGGGGGATCCAGCAGGATCCGGCGGGAAGGGCACATCACCAAACCCACCACTACTCTAGGGACGGCTTCCCCCCACAGGGCCACGCTGGGGAACTGTGCAGACACCTCCCCAGATGTGAGCCCACCCTGCCAGGAGGGGGGCTACGGGTCCCATGCCAGCTCTGATGCTCGCAAGTGGGGTGCTGGGGGGGGGTCACCTGCCATCTGCACACCCTGCCCTGGGAGTATGGCCGCTCACCCCGAGCACAGGGCCTGAGGGCCGAGAGCAGAGAGCAGCTAGTGTCTGGTTCCAGGATAGAGCAGCAACCCCACAAAGCCAGGTCTCACTGCAAACACCTCATTAGGGCAGGCCTGGATTCCACAACCCGAAGTGTAGGAGGGGCCATTTCCGGGACGGGTGAGCCAGAGAGGGAGCTTGTGCAGGCCTTCCACGGAGTCACAAACACAACTACTTTTGAGCAGATGCCCTGTGCAGACCCTGTGCTGACAGCTGCAGGCACGGTGGCGAAGATGACAGACGGGGCTCTGCCGTCCAGGACACCCGGTGGGGACACCCGACTCAGCCCAGGGCAAGGACAGGTGCACAGTTACCTGCGGTGGTGAGCGGGCATGCGCCATCTGGGGAGACTGGGCGGGGGCAAGGACACCCCAGGGGAGACTTCTCTGAGTCAGTGACATCCAAGCTCAGACTTGAAGGCCAAGTAGGGGAGGGAAAGTCTGAGCAGATGGCAGAGCGTGTGCAAGGGCCCCGAGGCAGGGAAGAGCCTGCCACTGTGTGCTGGCAAAGGTGTTTGTGGCCGGGGAAAGGGAGCGTGACCGGAAATGAGGCTGGAGATGGGGATGAGGAAGGTTCCAGACCTTAGCCTGGGAGCAACGGGGGGCCGATGATGGCTTTGCCGCCTGGGAGTGTCCTGATCAGACTGGGATTTGGGAGAGCGGCTATGTGGGGATGGGCAGCTGCGGAGGCTCCAGCCATTAAAGACCCCTGGCCCAGCCTGGGGTGGCAGTTCTCCGAGGAGCTTTGCTGGGGCCAGTGCACAACAGAAACGCCAAGTCCTACAAGTGGGGTCCAAATGAAAGGTTCAAAGGAGGTGCAGGAGGGTCCAAAGGCCTCCTGGGGGGATTGCCCTGGAGCCAGGCCCCACAGCGTGGGTGACGGTGGGCTGTGGTTGGCATGGAGAGGGTGTCCGTGGCCGAGGGGCCAGACCAGGTAGCCGTCCTCGGTGTCTATGTGGGAGGTGGCCTGGTGGGGGCCCAGCTCCTCTGCTTATTGTGCTACCACTCTGCATCCCAGCTGCCAGCGCAGGTCATGGTGGTGGCTCACGCATCGGGAGTGGCGGTCCTGATCCCATTGAGGGGCGATGATGGCACAGCCCGGGCTGGAGGGCAAATACACCTAGGAGGCAGCAGGAAGCCACCCACGAGCACAGTGGGGCACCTGCTGGCTCAGCACCTGCTGGCTGGGCTGTTGGGTGGGCTTCCCACCCTCTAGTCAAACTCGCCCTGGCTCCGTTCAAACCTAACACACATGAATAACCACTTAAAACCAGTTTTCTCTTGGGCATTTCAGGAGACCTGCATGTGTGTGTGCATGCACACGTGTCAGTGTGAATACATCTTTGCAAGCATCCACGAACACACCTCCCTGTCGGTGTGCAAGGAATGAACAGCCTGAGCTCCCTGAGCACCTGCAGGAAGCACCTGATTTAACCCCCACAGAAATTCCCCGGCCCTGGGTGTAACCTCACCATCCCCACCTCGCAGACCCCGGAAGGCAGGAAAAACGTGAGCAGGCACCTCTCTGTGCGCAGAAGGTTTGCTGGCTCCTAGAGTCCAGGACACCCTTCGGCTCCTGGAAGGAATGAAATTCTCATCTGGCGCCAGGGTTGGGCATCCCAGACAATATTTCTTTATCGAAAGCCTTTCAAAACACTCCACATAAGTTGGCTCTGAAATATAAGTATGCCATTTTCACGTGGTCTCAGAATTCTGACAGTTTACCAGGGAAATGCCTGCGGTCCTGCCTGGACAAAGGACATAGCCTGGTAGGGTCGGCGCTCACAGGTTGGGTCGTGGCTTCTCTGCACTCAGGACACGGGTGACAAAGTCTCATCTCTGACAGCATGTGCTCTGCGGCCACCCTCTGACTCGCCAGCTCTTTACAAAACAAACAAGTAAAATTTAATTTGCTCATAACAAACATTTTTAGGTTTCTGGCACAAGAAGAAAAAACGCTGCAGGTAGAAGGCAAAGCATCCACGTTATGTGGTTTCCAACCCACCAACTCACTTGAGCTTCACGTCCAGCCTCGGATGGTCCAAACTGATGGGAACATGAGGGTGTTAATGCACGTGGGGATCTGGTGCATGTCACGCTGTGGGTCTCCCCTCCGTGCCAACTCCAAACGGACCCAGCCACCTGCTAGGAGTCCACACTGGGGCCCCGGCCCCTTCTTTCCTGGGAATAGCGCTCAGAGCCCATGGAGCCCGGCCGGCACACCACGAGCACCGGGACCACGGCCACTGCCACCATCTGGGCCTGAAGATAGGCATCCCCTGGCCCACAGCAGAACAAGCCCCTGGGCCCCTGTCCACCCTGCATTTATCTCAGAAGTCAATGGAAGCCCCTGCATCTGCCGCCCTGACTTTCCCGGACATTCTCTCTCTGGCATCAGGATCTCACACTCTGCTCCAGGCCTGGGACACTCATCCTCCAGGCCACTGCCTGGGCACCGAACGAGGTCTGCTTGGAGCCTCATCACATGAAATTTTAAAAACTGCAAAAGCAATATGAGAGGCTGGAGACAGGGTAACAGGAGGCCTTGACCTGGAGGAGGTACAGGTCCTCCTGGAGCCCTCCCAGCTGAGCAGGGACTGTCCACAGTGCTCAAGGGGCCACGGGGTCGGCCCAGGAGAAGCACATTCCAGAAGGGAGAGAGACGGGCGGGGCAGCACACAGGTGGGAAGGAGCTGGCACTTGCGGGGCATGAGAGGAGGTCACAGAGGGCGAGGCAGAAAGCAGCTGGCCAGGGCAGGGGTCAGAGGGCACTGCCCATCCCCACAGGAGGCCGCGGCAGGCTCCCAGGGCCTATGTGCCTCTGTCAGATCGGCGGCCCCACACCACACAGCAGCGCACCATCGCAGGGTGCGGGGCACCCTCACGGGGTGGGTCCTCATTTAGTAGACATCCCCCCACGGAATAGGGCAGCTTCGCTGCAAAATCTCCATCCCCTTACATCCAAATAGGACCTTAGTTCCAAGAGGCTTCTCCGCGATTTCTCTCTCGGGAAGCCCAGAGAATCCTCAGGACAGCGGGGCTCCGGGAGCCGGGCTGAGATCCTGGGCATCTCCGGACGCGCGTGTGCGCCGAGGGAAGCCCCGCACCTGCCACCTGCCGGGCGCCCAGGTCACTCACGCACCGGGATGGAGCGTGGTGTGGTGCTCGTAGCTGGCGCTCTCCTTGTCACAGCAGGGTCCTTCTCACTCACTCCTTCACTCCTGCTCCCAAGACCCCTTCTTGGGAGTCTCTGCCCTGGAGCCCACAGCTACCGCCTTCCAGAAAGGGGGTGCCGTGTAGCAGTGCCCAAGACCGCAGCTCCTTTAAATCTGTGTCTTTTCTCTCTCTGTCTGCTCTTCGTCTTCTGGGTAATTAAACCCAAAGAGCCCAGGAAACCCTCATCTAATTAATAATTCAAAATGTTGGTCTCCTGTGACTTTTTTTTTTTTCATTACAATTCTATGGGTCAGGCATTCATGAATTCTCCAGGATGGAGTTCCCTGCTGGGACATGGAAGTAGAATTAATATCGTCTTTGGATAATTATGTATTTTCAAATTATCTTATTTTTTTTTCCTTAGCAGCCAGAAAGAATTGTTTATGAATAAAGGGAAATGCTATGGTCTCATGAGTTGGGAATTTGTAAAGAAAGAGACATTTGGAGTAGTTGCTGAGTCAAAACAGGTGAAAATAGTTCAAGCCCCGTTTAAAGATTCTTGATGTGACATTTTGGTTCTGTAATGAGCACCTCTGGGTGTCCCTTCTCTGCTGGCCCCACCCGCCAACTCTGTCTTCCTGGCTGCAGGAGCCAATGCTAGTGGCCCCACCAAAACCCATTCTCTCCTTCCCTCAATGTTCTATTTTAGTAACAGAACATTGATTTTGTGCAACATGGCAAGGTGTCCAATTTAAAATGCTTCTCGGGTGAACATGTCTGGCCAGAGAGAGGCAAACAGAAATCTACCGTGTGTGGCCTCAGGGAAAACGAAGCTGACTCAGCTAGCATATGCCCGTGCCTTTGCCTTTCTGTCTTCCTCCTGCCTGGAATGTGAGAGTGATGGCGGGGGGAGGAGCAGTCATTCTGCAACCATGAGGATAAAGCTTACATGTTAAGAACGCCAGAGCAGAGAGCCAAAAAAAAAAAAAACCAAACAAAACCCTAGGCTCAGCTGCACTGGTCCTGAATCAGCTTCCTTAGGAGTCTTGTGATCTGTGAAAAACTAATTCCTATGTGTTTTAGTCACTGTTAGATCGGCCAATGCAAGCCCCGAATGACATACATTTCTAGATAACAGGACTTGCAGAGTCAGCTAAGCCAACACGTCTGCGGGAGCTCTACTCTGCTGGACCTGGCATCTCACCCACTCTCCATGCTCAGAGGAGACGTGGGCATCACCGAAGGCCATCCTCCATGCACCTGAAACAGGCTCCTCTGCCTGCAGGCTGGAAATGCAGAAATGAGTAATGTGATCTCTCAGGACCACTACCTCTGGGGGCTGGAGCGCCCCGGCTGGAGCCCAGGCCCCACAGACCCCTCTGTGGTGGCACGCTGTCTGGTGCCCCTGCTGCCCACGGTCACTGGCCTCACAGCAAATCTTTCACAGGGGTCGCCTCCATCTCTGGCCTACAGCACCCTCTCCTCCTGCCTTTCCTTGGCAGCACTGGCTCTTCCTCCCCAGGGGCTACTGTCTCTCCCCGACTTTGCCCACTTGTGTTTGGTGGATTTCCACTGAGACCCGATCTGGTGTCCTTCTTCCCTGCATCCTCCCCCAGGCTGGGCCACACGATCACCTGCGTGCCAAGGATGCTAACCCTTCTCTCCTCTGCAACGCGGCCCCAGATACATGCCGTGTGCCTGATACCACCACGGGGACGGCTCAGAAGGATCTCAAGCCTCAATGTCCACACTTAGAGGTTCATCTCATGTAAATCGAAACCACTGCGAGAAGCACGTCATGCCCATGAGAATGGCTGTTATTTAAAAAAAAAAATGGAAATAAAAAATGTTGACAAGGGTGTGAAGAAATTGCTGGTGGGAATGTAAAATGGGGCAGCCGCTGTGAAAACAGTCTAGAGACTCTTCCAAAAATGAAATAAAGAATTAGCATATGATCCAGCAGTTCTCCTCCGGGGCACCCAAAGAAGGGAAGGCAGGGTCTCAAGCAGATCCCTGTGCACCCACATTCATGGAAGCAACCAAGTGTCCACTGGTGGATGAACAGAGAAGCAACGATGGCCCCCACCCCGTGGAATGTTATTCAGCCCCGAAGAGAGCAGACAGCCTGGCACCTGCCACCACACAGGAGAGCCCTGAGGACATCACGCTGAGGGAAACACGGCAATCTCGAGAGAATGAAGGTGGCATGATTCCACTTACGGGAGGGGGGGTCCCTGCCACAGTCACACTCACAGAGACTGAGCGGATGGCAGGAGCCGGGGGGGCAGAAATGGGGGATTGGTGCTGGATGGAGACCAAGCTCCGTGTGGGAAAATGAGAAAGTTCTGGAGATGGAAGGTGGGGACGACTGCACAGCAGTGTCCGCGTGCGTCCTGCTCCTGGACTGCACACTTCCACACTGTGAAGAGAATGCGTTTTGTGTTGTGTTTATTTTACCACAATTTGTTAAGTGTTTTGCCCTCCCTCTCGTCAGCCAACCTTCCCTGTATGTGCACTTGTCACAGAAGCACCACCTTCCCAACACCCGGGGAGGCATCCTTCACCCCACCTCCCAGCGTCCCACCAACAGACCATCTGCAAGTGCTGTCCACGCCACCTTCTAATATGGCCCCATGTTTCAACCCAGGTCTTCTCGTGGCCACCACGGTGATCCAGAGCACCCTCATGTCTCCCTGTGCAGACGGGAGGGCCCTGCCTGACCTCCCTGATCTCCTCGCCAGGGCAGGCCGCCTCCCTGCCTACCACCTCTCCACAGCTGCCCAATGCACCTGCAGCCGCATCCACGCCTCCTGGCACCCAGCCCTGCATAATCCCGTTCCCGACTCACTCTTCAGCTTCTGTACCACATTCCCCGTGGGGCAAGGACTCCAGCCAAACTGCACCGAACACACCAGGGCCTTTGTCAAAGCCCTTTCCTGGGCTGCTTGCAGCACAAGTGCATCTTTCTCATCCTTCAGGCAACTCCCTGAAAGTCACCTCCTCAGAGAGGCATCCCCTGGCCCCCAAGCACGGGAGCCTCTCGGCTGTCTCTGACATAACATCCATTTGCAATTATGCATCTATTGAGTTGTTTGATGTGCATCCACGGCCAGATCGGGAGCTCCAGGGAGGGCATGATGAGAAAAATGCCTGCCTGGCACACAGTAGGTATTCAATAAATGCTTGTGTACCGAATAAAGATGCAGGCATGCTAAGCTCTCCCGATCTGGTCAGGGCCCAGCAGCTCCCTCTGGGGAGCTGTATTCTCCAGGGGGAAAGGGGCTTCTCCCTGTAATCTGTGGTAAATCCATTAGGAACCAGGTTTAGAGGCGTTCATTCCCAAGGGAAGAATGCTTCCACCAGGGTACATGACAGTGACTCTGCTGACCTAGAAGGTAACACTGTCAATCAGCACCCTGGGCTCCTCTTCCCACTGAATCGACAGCCCAGGGGCTTCCTGTCCCAACTGAGATGACTGGTACCAACTATCAAGGGTACAACGGGTTGGTTCTGTGCCACGAAGGACAAGCGTGTGCAACGCAGGATGTTCTCTGGGCTGCCTCCCGGGTCTCCTACGTCCTGCGATCAAAGTTATTTGGAAAATGATACCAATACAATTCTAAGGGCCATGGGCAGCTGTCAACAAACAACAGCCCACAGGCCAAATCTGGCCCTGCACCTACTTGTGTCAATAAAGCTTTATTGTAACACAGCAACAGCCATTGGTGTGTGCGTTGTCTGTGGCTGCTTTTGCACAGCAGAGCTGAGCAGGCAGGACAGTGACTATATGGCCCTTGAAGCCCGAATGTTTACTCCCTGAGCCTTTACAAAATAGGTTCACCAAATCCCGGCCTCGGCCCACCACCTGGGGTGCCCACGGAAGGCAAAGGGAACATGGAGTGAGTAGCAGATCTAGTGGAAGATAATGACCAAGACCAGCTACGACCACTAGCGACTTGTAGAAATGAAACTATAATGCATATAGATGCTTCTTTCCTATTTTGATACAAACGTTTGGGTAGACAAACCAAATATATTTTTCTCCCTCCATCAACCCTCTATCATCTACATAAGATGTGTCAATACCACCTAACCTCACATCTCATATATATATATATATATGCACATGTCCTTCAAACACCAGAGGCAGAGTTTTAATCAGCTAAGAGAAAACTAAACATTATCCCAAGACAAAAAGAGGGACTTTATGTCCAACTCTGGGGATGCGTTAGTGACAGTTTGGTTGCATGTGGGCTTGGCTGTCTCACGTAACACAGATACATTGTCTGTATCTGGAGAGTAAGTGGTATCACGAGACATGTGAGGCGCCAAGTAGACAGGGTGGGCGAGGTGACTTTCTAGAGTGGAACCATGTTTTAGGCTGCACTGGGCCAGGCCAGGCGAGTGCACGGTGCCAGGTCTATGCAGCCGGTGGAAACAGCAGCCATTCTGCCCACGTGCACTTCACTGACCTGCAGACCCAGCTTGTTGGTGCAATGTGGCAGCAGGCTGGCCGCCACCCAACCTCCCCAAATCCCTCTTGAACTTCCCCAGCTCCTGGGCCAGGCATGGTTAATTCACTGCAGACCAGGGTCCTGACTTCTGCAGAGCAACGGCACCACAGTCAGAGGCAAAGAACGGAGCTGGCTCCAGCTCATCCTTGCAGTCCCCAGCCCGTCCTTGGTCACCTCCCCTAGGGCCAGCCTCCGAACTTCACGCTCCCACACCAGAGGAGAAACCAAAGTCCTGACCCTATAACAGAACCAAATACATATGTGGACAGCCTCCTAACAGTTCTGCCTTCCTGACTGCCCCCTCCCCCGACACATGGGCCCCCTACCAAGGGCAAGATGCCCTTGAAGACGCAGAAGAGGAGTGGGCATGGAGCTCCATCAGGAGATCCCAAATGAAGAGCAGGAAATAGGGATCAGATTGCTCAAATCCAAGGGAAAGGGTACACAGACCATAATAGGACATACACCACGAGCTCCAGGGACATGGAAATGCACCTGCTGGCTGCATGCTGCAGGCCGTGTCACCCCGCGGGTGCCTGTGTGCCCTCCCCTCTCCTTTCTGGGACGGAATGCCAGGGGACGGCGTCTCTGATGGTGGGGACCATGTCCAGAAAGCTGTCGCAGAAGAGGATGTGGTGTTCCAGGCGGGCCTCACGGGAGAGGCGTTCCACGTTGCGTTTTTCCATCATGTGTAGTAGGAGTTAATGCATTTTTGGTGAGATGGAGTGGGGAAAGGTCATTCTGCAAATATTCAAAAGCAATTTCATGAAACAGTGGGCTCTCATCCATCTGCTGTAACAAACTGGCTGGGCGCCCTGGAGCCTGCAGCCTATACATTCCGTGAAATTATGACTCCCTCTGGGGATATATCGTGTTTTTTTCCAGGGCTGAAATGAAAAGATATACAGTACACTGTATACACGGGCCCATTATGCTGGGGAGACGCTCGGAGCCGGTGCTGCTGTTTATGGAGGATCGGTGATAAATCAAGCTGTATAATTTGAAACCGACGGTTTCATTTGTTCTGTAATGTTCCTCTGATCTTTCGGAAATGAAGGAATTTCACATAAAACAAGTAGTCTGACGAACTTTAATCTTGCCCATAATTGGATAATAAAATCGGGTACGTGCAGTAATTAAAAGGACAGTGATGAAAGAGTCAGCATGCAGGTTCACGTGGCGCCTCTGCCAGAACCGAGGGGTTCAGTTCAGGGCACACTTGGAACCAGAAGAGGCCCCACGGCAGAAAGGCTGTGCGGTTGTTCGTTTGTTAGACATAAGTGTTTGTGCAAACAAGAGACCCCATGCCAGCGATGGCCTCGTGGTGTGCATCAGCATTAAAGGTCACGCTTGGAGCTAGTAATGGGCAGGAGTTAAGTGCCTGCTTTTCACTTGGGCGAGTTCACCCTTCTACGCCCATCTGCTACCGCTCCTCCACCGCCTCCTATCCGCACAAGTGTGGCCCTGCATCCAGCACACGAGTCCCGTGCCCAGTCTCTGTTTCTGGGCTCCCCGGTCACTCCTGCCATGCCTGCTCCCGGCCTGAGAAACAGAACCCAAGTCTCTCCCCGGCCCAGCCAGCCTCCACTCTCTAACACAGCCTCCACCCACCGGTGTCTGGCCACCAGGACCCTATGCAGTTCCTGTGGCAAGGCCACCACTCCTGGGATGGCCCCTGAATTCAGGGCCACCTGTTGGCTTTCCAGCTCTTGCCCGGCCTCCTTCATCTTGCCCGGGCTGCTAGCAACCTCTGCGCCCTCACCTGGTGATGACCCAGATGCACTGCATGGACCCTCTGCGCCCAGGTCCCAGCCAGCTTCAACTCACCTGTCCATTCTGGCTCCCTCAAACCCCTGCCTCTGTGACCCACGGGGAGCTTTTCATTGCAGCGGAGCATAGAAATACACAATGGGTTTGTCGATCATGAGCCAACAACAGAATCTCCAGCGGCCTCCTAAAGGCTGATGTCCTCTGCCCAGGGCTGCAATGCTGTTGTGAAGACAGAAGAAGGTCTGTGATCGGGAAGTCCTCGAGCACATGCGACTGCACCTGCATGGGACCAGGACCGCTGGCTCTGCAGGCGAGGAAGCCGGTCCTCACACGACGCCGGGGCCACCCCGGGCCCAGGATGCAGACCCTCCTTCTACACGCCAGTAAGCAGACGGCCTGCTTTCTCTCTGTCTTGTTTTAATAAGTCGTTTCCCAGATCTCTGTGTACGATGAAGCAAACGGAGACACAGTCACACTAACAGGATCTTATGTCTTTTTCCATTGATTTTTTCCTACAAAATGCAATTGATAAGGTTTTTTCCTCACAAAATGGAATTACACTGTGACATACCACTTTGTAACCTGCTTTTTTTTAATTCTAGAACTTGAACATTCCTCCTCTTTAAACATTTGTCAACAGTACTTTTAACAGCCTCCTAGCGTCCAGTGGTATAAATGACCAGCCCGCCATTGCCATGTGGCTGCAATCCACACTCACACCACAGTCACCACTGTGCAAACAGCCCCAGGCTGAAGGTCCTTGAGCACGACACTCTGCAAACAGCTTATGCTATTTCACGGAAAGTGAAAATGCAGCGTCAAAAGTCATGTTAAACTAGAAGATTTTTGCTATGTTTTGCCAAAATACTTTCCAGAAAGACTGAAAAGTTCATACTCGCACAGCAGCATGTGAGAGTGCGATCTCCCTGCATCGCAGCCAAACCCAACATTACTGCTCCCATTAGCTTTCACCCCTCGCACACTCCAATCTGCGTTTCTTCGATGATATGCATGACTGAACATTTCTCATCTAGTTGGCACTATCTGTGTCTCTTTGTTTATGAATTACCTTTGTGTGTCTTTTCTGTTTCTCCTGGGCACGCCTCACTGTTTTCTTCCCGACCTGGGGAGCAGGTGGAGCGGGACGATGAGAGACCTCCCATTGGACCCGCCCTCCACAGCCAGAGAGACCCGAGGTCCCGCCACGTGGGCCAGAAAGAGGGCGTGTGACAACTCGGCCCTCCTGGCTGAGCAACACGTGGCCCTGAGCAAGTTAATCTGTGTAAGCGAGTCGCAGGGAGGGAAGGGAGAGGGTACCACAGCCCCTGCTCCAATTTCAGAACAGGGAGAAGGAAGGAAGGAAAGAAGGAAGGAAGGAAAGAAGGAAGGAAGGAAGGAAGGAAGGAAGGAAGGAAGGAAGGAAGGAAGGAAGGAAGGAAGGAAGGGAGGGAGGGAGGGAGGAAGGAAGGAAGGGAGGGAGGGGATGAGGTTCATGCAGGAAAGATTCAGGGGACTCAGCATGACGGTGGGGAATACATGGGACAGCAGAGGTGCCAGCAAGGGCTAGAGAGGGTGTCTGCAGAGAGGTTCAGAGCCACGCTGCAGGCCTGTGGCCAGTTATCTGGAGGATGTCACACAGGAAAACCGAGCTTACACTCACGGAGGGAGGGTGGGAGGTGGCGAGGGACCTCTACAACCTCTGGACCGTCATGTGCCCAAGACACACCCCAATGCCTGGAATCTGGGTCCCTTGCGGCTACATCATTCTGCCTTCTGCACCAAAGCCACTGCAATCACTGTACCTCTCAGAGGCACATCACTTCCTCTCAGACTGAAATGCTGGCCAAAGGCCAATCATTTTTCATCTCTGATTAAAATGTCTCAGGAAGAAATTGGAAATAATTCAGCAAAGGAAGCTCCAGCTCTTGGAGGTGCAGGATACACTGTAATTCTGGATGCAGGAAGCCTATCAGCACAACTGGGCTCCCTCCCACCAATTGTGAGGGTTCACCGGGTAGGTGGGTTCCCAGGGGAACAGGAATGCTTAGGCCACCAGAGTACAACATTCCTGCTTAAGAAACTCACAAGCCACCTGTTCAACTTTTCCCAAGGACACCTTTGTTGGATGCACTTGTTAGAACTACAAATCATCAGGTGTTTCTCCTGGATTCAAACTCAATATGCCTAGGGTAGGACCAGGAAATCAGCATTTTTAAACAAGGGCCTCAGGTGCTTCTTACGACTGGGCAAAGACCTGATTTTGGGGGATGCCTGGGTGGCTCAGTGGTTGAGCATGTGCCTTCAGCTCAGGGCATGATTCTAGGATCGAGTCCTACATCAGGCTCCCCACAGGGAGCCTGCTTCTCCCTCTGCCTATGTCTCAGCCTCTCTCTGTCTCTCATGAATGAATAAATAAATAAAATATTTTTTAAAAAGACCTGATTTTTGTCTAGCATTTCTCACATTAAAATTTTGTTAATTTAAAATTAAAAGGAGATAAAAAAAATACCAAGGAGTTCCACTTCTGCCTATGGCCAATAATGTACACAGATCAGCTCTTCTCTGAAGAACAAACAGAAACTATGAAAAAATGTTGAGTTTCAAAAAAAATCTGTTTAAAAATATCCTAGAGCAATAAAATGTGGGAGTTCTTAAGGCAGCTGAGAGATCTCAGAAGAAAATCACAAAGGTGAACCTGATAATTCGGCACAGCTATTCACCTTGAAGCATCTGCTGATTCTGAGAAAAAGCCTAAAAGCTGAGAAGCTGTGCTTTGTCGGAGCTGGTCAGCGAAGAAGCCAAGGGAAAGAGGGACAAAAACAGAGCCAGCAGCCAAGAGGTGGTGAGGCCAAGCACAGCCATTATAGTCTGACCCCTGAGAGAGCAAAGCTGGGCTCAGGGTGGGCAGGGGGAGCCTGGCGTGCAACCCAAGCTTTTAGACAGGATCCAAAGCCTAGCAGAAACATACCAGTTTGCACAAAGACCAAAGCCTGGCTTCCAATCTGCTCAATCCCAGACTCATTATGATGTTCTTCCCCTCCCTCACTTCCAAAAGCAAAAGTGCATCCTTTCAGGAAAAAGATGGCATCATCCAAACCCTCAAGTCACCTCTGGGTTTTCACATATTGTACCTGACATTCAATAAGCAAACCACACAACAGGAGATGTGGAAGGCTCAGAACCAAGAGAAAAAAACAGACATAGAAATAGACCCAGGGACACCCCCCTTTTCGAATTATCAGATGTCTGAGACAATGAAAAGCTAGATGGAGAATTTTAGCAAAGAGAATGTATTTTAAAAGATCAAATACAAACTCTAGAACTGAAGTATCTAATAACTAGAACCAAGAACTCTGTGGGTAGGTTTGGTTGCAAATAAGGTGCAGCTGAAGAAAGGATCGGTGACTGTGAAGATAGGTCAGTAGGGAACACCCAGGCTGGAAGACCAGAGAGAAGAAGAAACAACAGATGGGAAATCCTGGAGGCAGGGGAGTGCACAGGACAGGACAGGGTATGCTGGGGCCATGGAGGAGAAAGGGCAAGCAGGACACAATTGATTTGTATTACATCACAATTTTCCAAAACTGACAGAAGACATCAAACCAAAAATATAAGAAGTGCATCCCCAACAGGAAACATACAGAGAATACCAGATCTAAGAACATGTAGCAAAACTGCTAAGAACCAAAAACAAACATTAAAATCTTTTTTAAAAAAAGTTAAACATTAAATTTTATTTATTATTTACTTGTATTATTTGTTAATGACCAATGACATCAGAATCTCTGAGAATTGGGCCAGAACGTGAGTCCAGGGGCAGGGATGTGTGCTTTTTGCAAATGCAGGTCCTAGGGCCTCTCCACTGGAGACTGATTTGGTCAACTTGGGCAAGGCCTGTGAATCAGCATTTCCGACCAGCCACAGAGGTGATTCTGTAGAGGTTCACAAACCAGCCTGTCCCCACCCCTCAGAGGACAGCTCCAGGGCACACTGTGAGCTCACAGCTGTGCATTCTGCAGCGGGGGAAGTTTGGGAAACAGCTCTTAGGACCCGGCAGCCACGGGACCCCGGTGTGCTGGAGGGTGGACGGTCACCTCAAGGGCCTGCAGAGACTCATGACCAGAGGAAGGATGGCAGGAAGGGACTGAGAATTCCTGATCATGCATATGAGGCTTTCACAGACTTCCTCCGATTCCAAGTGGGTCCACAGTTACACCATCTGTCCGGCTTTGTGGGTGCCAGGTGCTCTGGTGAGCGCTTACCCATTTATCCACGGTCTCCTTCAACCTCACACTACACACCTGAGAGGCAATGGCCTTACAGAGACATGAGGAAGCTCAGTCACTCACCCACGGTCACAGCAGCCCATCACGCCATGGGCAGAGGTTCGGTGCTGCCAGCCTGGATACCCCTGGGGAGCCACGCAGAACCCACCGTGGAGCCATCTGCCCCAAGATTGAGAGAGAAATTATCCACTGACCCTCACCTTGTGCTGCTCACAGCCGCCCCTTGAAGTGTGGATGCCCCCATCCTTCCAGGGTTCTGTGAGGAGCAAATGGAAGAGGAAGAGGAGGAGGAGGAGGAGGAGGAGGAGGAGGCCAGGAACAAAGAGAATGGGTGGAGGAGGAGGGAAAGGGGGAGTAGTAGGGGGAAGAGGAGGAGGCAGGAGGGGAAGAAGGGAGAGGAAGGGGAGGAAGAGGAGGAAGGAGAGGAGGAGACAGCGATGAAGTCCTGATTGTGCTCGCCAGCTGGAGTCATCCCTGAAACAATGCAGCCCCAGGTCCTCAGCAGATGCTAGCACCTGGTAGACCAGAAGGCAGAGGGGACCAGAGACTGTCCTAACCTGGGCCCAGCTGCACACGTGACAATATCGCTGGGTTGAGCAACCCAATGCAGCTCTGATGTCGCAGGTCAGCTCCACCAGGTGAACCTTCGGTCCCTGCAGACAGCTGCATAGGGTTTTGGTGGCTGGCCAGGACATTCCAAATTAAGCTGATCTGCCTCCTTCCTATCTGCCTGTGATAGATCTGCCTATTCCCACGTTCTAGTTCTCTCTGGACTTCAGATTCCCGATTCCTGTAGAATCTGTTCCTATAGCTCTAGCATGCATAAGACCCCCACCCTCCCGCCACACACACACACACACACAGTGCTCGTTTTAAATGCAAACTTCCAGTTTCCTGCCCCTAGGGATTCTGATGGCCTAATCTAGCAGGTGATTAAGCAGGTGAGCTGTGCTCTCCAATGGAACCGTGATGGTGGAAATGTTTAACCTCTACACTACTCAGTACGGTAGGCACATGAAATGTGGCTAATATGATTATGGAAGTGAATTTTAAATTTACTTTGAATCGATTTAAATTTTAGAAGCATCTGTGACCGTGGGCTACCACGGTGTATAGCACAGCTCAGACCCTTGCTTCTCAAAGCGCCCAGCTCACCTGCAGCCGCAGCGGCATCGCCGGGAAGGTGGTCAGAAATGCAGAATTTCAGGTGTGCTCAGGACCTACCGAATCAGAAACCTGCATTTTAACCAAATTCTCAAGCAATCTGTCCATAGGCTGATACTTTCTGGGACATCCTGGTGCCTGAAATCTCCCATCACTGAACCATCCACTGCTAACACACTTCCCTTGTGACAGACTAACTCTAATATCCAGTTGTATAATCTAGCTCTTACCCGAAATACCAGGTCCTGACATAATGAGCATTACTGATCTGAGGGGTAAGAGGCGTGTGTGTGTGTGTGTGTGTGTGTGTGTGACTGTGATGACAGAGATGAAGGGAAGTCGGGCCGAGATGGATAGGGTCCTGCGTGCATGCCAAGGATTTGCACTTTACTTGCTGAGCAACAGCAAAACAACCAACGCTGCTAAGAAGGCAAGTGACACAAGTAATGGTTCATGACAACGTGGGGCAGTGTGGTGGACAGGCTGGAGGAGGTGACCACACTACTCTCCACTGTCCACTGCTTCTTGTATTCAGCATCATTTCAGGGAGTAACATCTGCTATCTTATCACATCCCTAGAGTTGAGACACAGGAAAAATTTAGGACTTACAACAATGTATCTCTTCCACGCTATCAACGTCCACAAGTATCCCAACCCAGATCTCCAGAATAACACAGTATCCTTTATCTCTAAACTGAGGAGGAAATAAACACTTCTTCCATTTCAGTCCTGAAGAGATTATTTTCAGTGATAAACCAAATAAATGTTGGCCATTTATAGCAGAGTGAACTCTTTGGGATCTGACTCACCATTGATTGAGACAACTGTCTGCTATGAAAGCACAGTCTGTAAATGTACCATGTTTAAGATTCAAAGTATAAAGAAGATATTCGCAGGACACATAATAATCAAAACCATGAAACAGTGGATTCTCCTGCAGGTATCTTGTCCATTGGTGTTCACGTGATCTATTGTCACAACAAACCACAAATATGAAGACGGAAGAGCTACCACTGGTGGTGGGAAGAGGGAGAAAATGCAAAGAGAAGTGTGAGATTGAGAAAATGTTTCTGGTCTTTTATCCAGTCCCAGAAATCCCTCACTACACCCACAGGGCAGATCCCAGTCGGTGGGTGGGGAAGACTGAAGGGGAAGAGCCAGGAGGGGTCTATTGTTTCCTAGGTGACAGTGTTCTGTAACATGCTGTGTATTTTTTATTTTTAAAGATTGTATTTATTTATTCATGAAAGACACAGAGAGAGGCAGAGACATGGGCAGAGGGAGAAGCAGGCTCCCCACAGGGAAGGGGGGGGCAGTGATACAGGACTTGATCCCAGGACCCTAGGATCACGACCTGAGCCAAAGGCAGATGCTGAACCACTAAGCCACCCAGGTGTCCCCCATGCTGTTTTTAAAGGCCCAACTCAAGTTGGTGTTTCAACACAAATATTGCCCAAGCAGAGCACCCAGACGAAGACAGGATGAAGGGGTCACAGACTAACGTGAGCTGAAGACAAGACGCCAGCCCAGGGTCAGGAGGAGCTTAGGCAGGACCTCCTCGTGCAGGACCAGCAAAGCCAGCCCTCTAACCCACCTGGCCAGGTGCCCAGCAGTGGTCTCCACAGGAAGGACACACCCCAGGAGCAGGCCAGGGGACTGCTGGGGTTTAGGAAGAAGAAACTAGAATCTCTATTTGTATTTACTTTTTTATCTTGACAAGACAATAAGTTAACTTTAGCTGAAAGTTCAAATATAGATCGACCCTCGCTGCACCTACCATCAGAAGTCCCATGCTGCTTTTTCAGTGTAGCGAGTGTACTGCATCTCCTCTATTCCAGGGCATGTGGATTTACCTACTACATAGCTCTCATTGAGCCAACCCTCTTCAATGGCCTAAGTGGCTTTAAAAGACTCTTGCAAAGAAACAGCAGACTGAAGATGATTCATAGGAGGCAAGTGGGAATGAGCAACAGGAGCTGATACTTCTACTCCCAATAAAAGCTACTCACCAGCCTTACAACAAGGAAAAACAGTAACATCTGCCAAGAAGCGAGCTTCCAAATCAGAAACTTTCATGAAGATACTCCGTAGTAGGAATCTGTGCTCATCACAGTTAACAATGAGCCTCTTCCTATTTAATGAAAACTGTGAAGCCACCATGGTTAGCAGAGGCTACAGACCCAGAAGATGGCAAACCTCCACAATGTTTCCAGTAAGTTACCATTATAAAATACTAATTCCAACACATTTTCAACAATGTTCACTAAATATAATCATAAATGTTTATAAGTCTTTTAAGAGCAAAACACAAACAGGTGCACACCATCTACAAAATACTTGTTCTTCCTGCCGCAGGACTATGGGTGACATACTCATCAAACAGTTGACGGGATAAAACTCTTAAAAAAAAACATCTTTTACTGGGTAACAGGGGAAAAAACACAACCCAAAGAAGTACGTTCAGGGATACGTTTCTCAAAGTGGGCAGTTGGGTAAGGGGACAGAAGTTTCTGGCACATCCCTGCTTAGAGAATCATCACAAGAAGCATGAATGAAAAGTGGAGATATTAAAGGCATTAAAGTCATGAGGAGGACAGGTGCCTCAAAATCTGTCAACATGTTAACAGTGTTTTAGGACAAATGATGTATGCCTAGCTGGGATGGGATTCCTCTGGCTGGCACGTGTTTGTGACAGAGGGCAGGGTGGACCACCATGAAAGGCTCAGCCACAGCATCACCCCGTAGTTCACAGACAAGAAATGCACCATGTGATGGACGGTATCATGATTCCATCACACTGAGCTCTTGAAATGAACAGAGTATTTACAATACTGTATGGTAGGAGAGACTCATGAAAAGTATTTTGGTTCACCTACATTTTTCTATTTCAGGGTAAAATACTTCTCTAAAAGAGCCAGGAAGCTTCAAGATGAGTTTGCGTGTATTTCTTATACAAAGGTGACTGTTCCACATTTTCTGACTTTTCTGTGGCCCACCCCCTAGGCATGTGCTGCCACGGAATAAATACACCTTATCTGAATCTTGTGGGTAGAAGGCATGCTCCATCAATGAGACAGGACGGAATGTCTTGTGATACACACAGTGCACAGTAGAAATGGTGATTTGGAAAATTCTCATCATTATGTGATCACCCTGCTGTCACAGACGATGCATGGCATCTATAAACACTTCCACATCTGTGCAACCGAAAAACCTGGAAGCAAAATTTTTCTAGCTTGGTTTAAAACCTTTCAAGACTTCCAATAGGTTTTGAACCCATCTGCTAACAAAATAAATGTGCAGCGTCTTCTGATTAATAGGCAGGAATGATCCACATCAAGAACATGGGTATCCACCATTTGCTTCGACGTGGATGGAACTGGAGGGTATTATGCTGAGTGAAATAAGTCAATTGGAGAAGGACAAACATTATATGGTCTCATTCATTTAGGGAATATAAAAAATAGTGAAAGGGAATAAAGGGGAAAGGAGAAAAAATGAGTGGGAAATATCAGAAAGGGAGACAGAACATGAGAAACTCCTAACCCTGGGAAATGAACTAGGGGTGGTAGAAAGGGAGGTGGGTGGGGGGTGACTGGGAGACGGGCACCGAGGGGGGCACTTGATAACACTGGGTGTTATTCTATATGTTGGCAAATTGAACACCAATAAAAAGTAAATTTATTTAAAAAAAGAACATGGGTATTTACTAGACCGATTTCGATTAAAAAAAAAGACCTCTGCAAAATTACTAAACAGCATCAGAAATTTTAATTTTAACAAGTGCAGTCGTGCTTCCGTATGGATCTGCTTATCTCTGGAAGGTATCATTTTCAGCTATAAAAGCCCTTAAAAAACCACACGTTTCAATCATTCCAAGGGAATTAAAATAAGGTTTTCAAAAACAGTACATTTCCAAAAACTTTCCATCACTGCTTTCCCTTTTAGAAATTAAGTACATCCAGATTACAGGTAACAGACCGTCTTAACCGTCTCCTCTTCTTTCACTTGTGCATAAAATGTTATCCAGAAAAGAATTTGTTGTTTATTTTTAGGCATAGAAACCTACATTTGGGGAGGGGGCTCCCAGGCATGAGAGCTCACCCCTCTGAGGGCAGGAGGCCAGGAGGGACGATGACTATGAGATGCGTGAAGTGGGGTGTGCACAAGGCCGAGCATGGACCGAGGGGGAGGGTCACGCAACCACAATGACACTGTGCTCTAGAATGACCCAGCCCCGAGACAAAGCTGAAAGGGCAGCAGATAGCGGCCGGCATAAACAACAGTGAGGGCACAACACAGCCAGGGCAGCCTGCACACGAGAATTTACTATTTATTTTGTGCTGGGGGCTTTCAGTGAGCCCCACACCTGGCAGCGCATGTGCCCGTGAGGAAGAGATGAGCGTGCAAGCGCATGATTAAAATGCAGCTTGACAAACTGAATTTCAATGATCTCTGGAAGAAAAAAACGGAGAACCGTGACCAGGACCTCGGCTTCTGCATGGAGCCATCCACACCTGGAAACACGCATCGCTCCCACGTTAGTGGGAATGGTGACTAAACATTCTTGGTTACCATCTGCTGGGTGGACTAGACTCCACAGTTTACCTTGTCAAATTACACTCAATGCTAGGGCAGGGCAGGAATCGAAGAGAGACTTTGGGGCTCTGCTCTATCTCCAACTCCCCAGTACAAAGAACCGTCTCTGTTGAGAGCTGCTACCTAGACTGTCCCCTTGTCCAGGCCCCAGACCACGCTGGCTCGCTTCTGGGCCTTAAGGCCTTGTATTCAGCCTCTGCCGATGCCCTAATGGGCATTACCTGCATCGTCGGGGATTTTTTCCTTCCCGACACCCTCTGCACAATGGGTCACTGCTCATTCCTAATCACCGTGTTCACTGTTGCCAGGTGGAAGGCCTGTACCCCTCTGGCCTTCCTGAATCTCAGAATCGCACATTTTAAAATATTTTTTACTTTTACACACAGAACACCAAATCATATGCTATTATCGAGAGAACATGGATCCATGCCTTAAATGGAACACTTCTGCATGTTCAATGAACTCATTCACACAGATCCTCAGACACCAGCCATATGTGCAGGTGTTTGTTAAGAATGAGAAATGCTAGCATCATCCCTCCTCTTTGGAGCTCACAGTGGATGCGTACGGCAGGAGGACAGGAGGATGTGGACCAGGGCTGTTTGTATAAGTGCAATGACACTAACTCTGCCCAGGAGCCTCTAGGAGAACCTCACGGAAGAGGTAACCCTAAGCTGAGTCTTAAAGGAGAGATGGAAGCTTCAGCTAGAGAGGAAAAAGGGCACCATGGCTGGCGGCATAGGCATGCCCACAAGGCGCAAGGGGCAAGAGACACCCATGCTGCTCAGGGGGGAGATCTCCATCAGCGAGGGGGAAGGACCTCCTACAGGAGAGCATCCAGCCACTCCCCACTCCCCGGGAGGCCCCCAATGCCCCCTGAAAGCCTCCAAGCAGGGCTGCTGCCCCGTCGGATTCACGCTCCACAAGGTCACTTAGATCATTTGGGGAACAGAGTGCAAAGTGCCAGTCTGCAGGCAGCAGAGGCCAGATGAGAGTCGCCTGCTCACTTGGCCCAGAGATGCCAGAGCCTGGACACAAGGACAGACGGACAGGATGGGATGGGACCTGGTAAGGAATGGATGTCAGCAGCACTTGGATGGCAAATGCCACAGGACCGGGTGCAGGCAGTGCGGGGCGGCGGGGGGGAGCACAGTGTCCAGGAAATCTCATGGGCTTCTGGTCACGAGCAAACCTGCCGCACAAAATCACCACTCCCTCGCTGTGATGCCATCTGCCAGCGTGCAGCCCACGGCACATTTCATTTCCAAAGCAGACACCACAAGCAAACAAACAATCACTAACAGACAGAATATCAGATCGTCAACTCATAATTGACTGACACACGGCACAGCAGAGACAGAAGCAGAGCATTTAAATCATCTGAGGGTCCAGTCCACTAACCGTCCAAAGCTACAAAGCATCGGACACAGAATCTCAGGGTGAGCAGATAAAGTCATGATGAAGCCCTAGAATATTCTGGGGGAACCCTGTACACAAACACATGGACAGATCCTCAGCCGTCTGCCAAAAGCTGACCAGGCCCACGACGGGACTTGCCGAGACCATGTCCAAGCGGCTGGGTTCACCTTGCTCTCACACTCAGGGCAGACCACAGCCCTTCACAAACAAGGGGCGTGTGCTGCAGGAACACGCCTGTCACGTTGACCAGAGAGATGGCTGCAGGTCATGTGGTCCCCACCCCCATGTTCATTCACAATCTACCACTGATTTTGGAGGGTGATTTAACATCAGGTGTTTTACAGGTAGGAAGCCAGCAGTCCATATTTACACTGATGCCCCGACCAGGGAGAAGGGACAGTCTCTAGCTTTTCTCTGGGGCAAAACCCTGATGTCAGGGGCAGGCATCAGGCTTTATGTCGAGGACTCTTCGTATAGGACTTCATCAACCTTCATGTCATTCTCGTCCACAGGGACCTGGGGGCAGATCTGCTCTCGGAAGGCCAAGGCCATGGTGTAGGGCGGCACGTCCTGCTGCTGCAAACAGCGCCTCAGGTATGCATCGTAGTAGCCTCTGCCCCGGCCCAAGCGGTTGCCGTGCTTGTCAAAGCCGAGACCCGGCATGAAGATGAGATCCAATCCGCCTGTGGGAGACAAGGACACAGTGAAGAGGGTGAATGGTCCCTGAAAGAGATGACCCCTCGGGAGTCTGGGTTCCACTCTGGAATGACATCGATCCCCTCTCTGATTGCTAAAGAAATGTGTGAGCACTCTAGAAAATCCAACACGTACAGAGCCAGACAGAGAAGGATGTAACACCCAGCACCCCGCATGTCCGTCATCCATCCCTCCCGACGTTCTGTGTGTACCTTGAACAACATGGGTCTGTCCTATGGAAGTCGTTATACAGAAATGTTTTCACTACAGAACAGTGCCATACACGTACCCCCCTCTTCCTGAGACTTTCCTAATGTTTCTCTTCCTACAGCTTATTTTATTCTAAGAACACAGTACATGACACAAATAGCATACAGAATACGTGAGCATCAACTGTTCACATCATTGGCAAGGCTTCTGGTCACCAGGAGCCCATCAGCAGGTTAGGTCTGCAGGAATCAAAGGTTGCACATGGATTTTCGACTGCATGTAGGGTTGGCACCTCTATCCCCCAAGTAGTTCAAGGCTCATCTATATGTATAAAATCATCAGGTTCCCAGAGCCCGTCCACACCTAAACAGAATCTCCAAGGACAGAGACTAGGAACTTTTAATCTTTCTTTCAAGAATCCAGGTGATCCGGGGCACCCAGGTGGCTCAGTAGTTGCGCGTCTGCCTTTGGCTCAGGGCATGATCCCACGATCCGGGATCGAGTCCTACATCGGGCTCCCTGCAGGGAGCCTGCTTCTCTCTCTGCCTCTGTCTCTCTCTCTCTGTATGTGTGTCTCTCATGAATAAATAAATAAATAAAATCTTAAAAAAAAAAAAAAAGAATCCAGGCGATCCTACCTATCTGCCGGGTTAGAGAGCCAATGTCCCAGCATAATGACAAATGGAGGAGGGAGAGAGGGTCAGAAAGAAGCCAGGAAGGATGGAGCTGTTGTCAGAGGCAGTGAGCAAAGCAGTTTAGCTGCTACGAGCACCAAGGTACCCACTTCATTTCCACTCCCGCTGGAGAGCCAAGGCCTGCCAGGTTGCCAGCTTCCCTGGATTCACATGAGAGCAGGCTGAGCCAGCCAGGAACATTCCAGAGGTACACATGGGGCCCCCTAGCTGTCTTCTGGCTGGAACCCTCCCAGGGACACAGGGACCATCAGATGATGCTCTGTAGCATCATCAAGACAGAGCAGGTTGCTAAGGCTCAGGGCATGAGGCAGGGTCTTGGAGGCTGCAGAGATCTGACCGCAGTGGAAGGTGTGGGGAGCCTCATGAAGAAGGCGGCAAAGATCACAAGGTGGAGAACCTGCATGGATTTTGTGAGGCCCACAGAACAGCCCTTCTAGGCTCTAGCAGGGAGCATGACAGACCAGCACTAATCATGAGCCACACCACATGTCCAACTCAGGGCTGTGCCCAGCAGCCTTCCTCTGCCGGTCCTTGGCCTCTGGAAAGCCACCTGGAACTTCTGGGGGACCTGAAGCTTAGCATGGATGAAGCTCTCACATAGCACTGCTGCCAAGGACATACCAGGGCTGGGAACGGGGTGTTCAGGGTAGCGGTGTTCATACTGCCAGCTAGGCCGGCCCCCCGCCATCAACAGCTGCTCTGAGTCCCTGCAGAAGTGCGAGCTGAACCCGGCACACACCTGCTGACCTGTGCCTGCCAGAACCCAGCAGAGCCCGCCTCAGACCACAGTCCTGACCTTCTGTGAAACCTGCTGGTCTCTTCCAACCCAAACCCTGGTCACTGACCTTTCCCCTCCCTGACCCTGTCCTGCTCCTTTTTCTCTCATGGGATTAACAGCGGCTTGTGCATAGAGACTTTGCTGGCTCCGGGTCCTTTTTGTTGCCGAGCAGACTTGGGCTGGAAGCTCAGCTCTGTCATCTGTACAGCATATGCACACACATGTTTTTTTCTGAGGCTCCTGCCTCTTTAGAGTCCATCAGGGCACTTTCTATAAAGTCCTCCGGGGGCATGCTTCCTCCCCCTCTAGGGAATGGAATGGGGCTCAGCTAAAATAAAGCAAGCATGTGTGTAACACCTATTCCAATGCACGGCATGCTCTGCCAACTGCCCCAAAGCAACAGGACAGGAAGCTCTAGAAGGCTTCAACAGAGGGAGAGCCCACCTGGCTGGATGGTCAGGGAAGGGCTTGTCGGAACCTGGTGGGACCAAGGCTTGCATGGAAGTGCCAAAACTGGGTTTGAGTACGTTTCAGAGAGTAAGGAAAAGGTGGCAGGAGCAGAATGACAAGGAGGGAACAGTCAGGGTGGAAGGACCCCGCTAAGGATCAGAGAACGTGCAAGGCAGCCAGGTCAGGGCATGAAGATATGGAAGGTACAGGCCAAGTGATCCCCACTGCTCAAGAGCAAAATGACAACGCCAGATTCAACAACCTGAACTGACAATTCTCCAGAGAAGACCAGCAACGGCCAACAGGCATAGGATTCCTGCGGATGAATTTTGTATCCTGTGACCTTACTGAATTCCATTATCGATTCTAGCAGCTTTCTGGTGGGAGTCTTTAGGACTATCTATATACAGTATCAGGTCGTCTGCAAATAGAGGAAGTTTTACTTCTTCCATATCAATCTGGATGCTTTTTCTTTTTCTTCTCTAACTGTAGTGGCTAAAAAACACTCAGGACTATGTTGAATAAAAGTGGTGAAGATGGACATCCTGTCTTGTTCCTGACTTTGGGGCAAGCTCTGGTCTTCCCCTTCGACTGTGATGTTGGCTGTGGGTCTCTCCTATATGCCTTTACTATGCAGACATATGTTCCCTCTGGACCCACTTCGTTGAGAGCTTTCATCATAAACAGATGTTGAATTTTGTCAAATGCTTTTTCTGCAACTATTATAATGATCATGACTTTTATTCTGCATTTTGTGAATGTGTGTGCTGTGATGACGGATGTGTGAATATTGAGCCATCCTTGCCACCCTGGAATATATCCCACTTGATTGTGGTGAGCGACCCTTTAAACATGTTGTTAAATGTGGTTTGCTAGCACTTTGCTGAGGATTTTTGCTCTGTGTTCATCAGGGGCACTGGCCTGTAATTTTCCGTTTGTAGTGTCCTTATCTGGTTTTGTTGTGAGGGTAAAATGTTGCCCTCATGGAATGAATTTGGAAACTTTTTTTTTTTTTTTGGAATAGATTGAGGAGACTAAGGATTAACTCTTCTTTAAATGTTTGATAGAGTTCCCTTGTAATCCATCTGGCCCTGGACTTCTTTGGGAGTTTTTTGGCTTTGGTTTTTGGTTGTTTTTTTGTTGTTGTTTTGTTTTTGAAGTAGGTTCCATGCCTAGAGTGGAGCCCAACCTTGAGCTCAAGACCTGAGCTGAGATCATGAGTCAGACGCTCAACTGATTAAGCCACCAGGCCCCCCTGTTGGGAGTTTCCTGATTACCAATCCAACTTTGTTACTAGTAATTGGCCTGTTCAGATTTCCTGTCTCCCCGATTCAGTGTAGGAGCCAAGAGGTACATAAAAGGATGTTCAGCATCACTCATCATCCAGGAAATGCAATTCAACACCTCAATGAGACACCACCTCACACCTGTTAGGATGTCCATTAAAAAAAAATAAAAATAAATAAGTAATAAATAAATAAGTAATAAATAAGTAATAAATGTTGGTGAGGCCTACGGAGAGACTGGAACCCTTGTATGTTGATGCTGGGAATATAAAAAGGTACAGCCACTATGAAAGACAGTATAAAGTTCCTTAAAAAAATTAAAAGTAGAACAACTAGTAGTCTCATTTCTGGGGTATTTAGCCAAAACACCCCTGAAATCTGCATCTTGAAGAGGTATTTGTATACCCATGTTCAGAGCAGCCTTACTCATAGTAGTTCAGAGGAAGAAACACCTCGATGTCCACTGATGGATGAATGGATAAACACAATGTGGCACATCCACTGGAATACGACTCGGCCATGAGAAAGAAGGGACTCTGGTCAGTCACCTGCAACAGCCTAGAGGAGCTCTGAGTACATCAGGCGAAGGGAAATAAATCAGGTGCAGGAGAACAAATGCTGCATGAGTCACTCACAGGAGGCACCTGAAGCAGCCAAACCCCCAGGAGCAGAACGTACTGCAGTGGCTGCGGGAGGCTGGGAGGAGAGATGGGGGCTGCTGTGGGCACCAGCGTCAGCAGGGCAGGATGAGGAGATACAGCAAAGGTCTGCTGTCCAACACTGCACCCACAGGCAGCATGCACTGCACACCTACATTTTGTTTACAGGGTGGATCTCATGTTATACCTATCACATTTTTTTCCATAAAAAAAGGCATAAAAAAAAATACTAAACGAAAGCCAGGAGGAAACTGGGATTTCTACCAGTCAATACACAAAAAAATAGATGGTAGAATTTCAGAGGACACACCTCCAGGCCGCCAGAGGAAGAGAAGGAAGGAAGGAGACAGACAAGAAAATATCCATTTCTAGTCCCTCACAGGACATGTCTCTGCCCGCCCACCCCACCCCGCCCCAGAATCTCCGTGACCGCCACAACGCTGTCCAAGGTACCCGTCATGCGTGAAGTCTGAATAAGACTTCTAGGCCAAAGGAGGCCTGAGAGACACGTCTATCCTCTACAGAACGGGCCAACCTGAGCATGGCAACCCCTGATGTAGCAACTCCAAAGTCTGGGTTTGGATCAAGGAGGCAACATCATGGGATGAGATGGTGTAAGTGTTACCTCGCCCGGTTGTTCAACCTGAGCCCTACGAGTGAGAAAGGAGAATGGCTCTGGTGTTCTCAGGTGACAGGATGTGGTAAGAGCAGGTCCAGACATCCTGTGTGGGGTGTTGCTGCTGGACCCCCCAGCCCACAGGATGGGCATTGCCACACCCTTCAACCACAGGGTCACCTGCAGTCCCAGCTCAGGTCCTTGGAATCCCCATCTGGCCTGTATCCACCTGATGAATCCAAGTGTTTTCCTGAAACACAGTTTCCTTGCTATGGAAGGAAATCTACTTGCTGTCACTAGAAGGTCCTGCTGTGTCCTCCCCACCGGTCACACGCATGCCTCCCCCTCCCCCACGCACTCCCTGGTCTCCTCACACTTTCACAACACAGTACTGGAGGCTTTCCCTCCCCCAGAGGCACGGCACTGATTGGGCTTGATGATCACACACAGGCTTACAAGTGCCCCTGGCATGCGCTGCTCCTACCCTGGGCCGACCTGCTAACAGGGTGGACCCCAGACGTACCCTCACACACTGCAAAGTCAAAACTCACCAAGGAGAACAGGTAAAAACGCTCAGTCTGTGCCCAGATTCTCTATGAGCCGCTGGCATGGCTCTACTTTCACCAGATGCTCGGTGAGAAAGGACAAGGACACAGTACAACACACGGGGAGACCCCACCTGATGTGTTCACTCCTGTACAGTCCTCAGAGCACCCCCATGGCCCCTGGACTGCACCCCACTGCTCAGTAAGTACTCTCTGGGAGTCACAGGACTCCTCTGCAGGGTCATGGCTTGGAGGGTGTCTCTCTCCCAGTTTTGCTAGATTTCGAATGTGATTCTGCACTCCAGAACTACAAGGCCAAGATTCAGGACAGTCGCCCAGCTCCATGGTGCATCTGCTCAGACATGGGCTGCCTTAGGGTTCGTGCTGGCTCTGAAGCACCAGTGCCCTCTGGAGGCAGCCCACCGTGGAGGCCTGGGCCCTGGTCCCACAGCTCTTGGCTGGTTGTGCTCCTACGCTTCAGGCTTCCGTCTCCTGAGCTGGCGATGCAGCTGGAACCCATGGCCACCGCTGCAGGCTGAGCACAACAATTAGACGAGGTTGTGCCTGTGACTGCCTCAGCCCAGACCCAGGCTATGCTGAGGATAACACTAAGAGCTTCCCTCTTTTAACTAAGAAATGTCACACTCTTTCTTGAGTCAGGCAGCAGGGAAAGGGCTGGAGACGCCTCAGTACTCAGTGATTTTTCAGCCAGAGCTTTTCCAGCCTCCCCTTAGAACAGGCTATCACTCGTCCTCTCAGCTCCGGGTATGGAAGGAGGGCAGGGGAAGACAAGGTGGTAGAACAGGGTGAGCAAACTTCCTGTAATGGGCCAGAGAACACGGAATTCAGGCTTTGCAGGCCACGGGGTCCGTGTCACAACCATGTACTCTGCCCACAAACAGGCATGGCTGTGCTCTGAGGAAGTTTTATCACAGACACAGGTGGCAGGCCAGGTGTGGCCCATGGGCTGCAGGGCACTGACCCTGTCCTGGAAGATAAGGAAAGAGTTTCAGGAAGAAGAGAGCAGCATGTCAAATCCCTCCAGAAGGGCAATCAGCTTCTCGGAGAGAAAGCTGAGGCCTTGCCGCCCCGGCTGATGAAGATTCAACACACACGGCTCCTGATGCTAAGAGATGCACATGGAACCAGGCAAAGGGACGGAGAAAGCACCAGAAGCACCTGTACTTTACAGGTAGCAGAGTGGAGAGGCCGAGTGTACAGGATTCTCAACACACTGTAGGGCCTGCACCCCAGTGCCGGCACTTAGTAGCTAGGAGACATCAGTCAAAATTGCCTTGACCTGAAACCTATGATGGACAAGCATATTAGGAAGTGGAGAGTCTCTACACTCTTAATACCAAGTGTCAACCAACTGCTGCATGATACTCCTCAGGCCCCACAGCTGATTAGAAATGTGCCTCCGGAACACAAACGAGCTGAAATCCTAAAATAAAATACAAAACCAATAATCCATGACAGCTCTTGCAGCAGAACTCCCAGAGATCAATACCTGATGCTTGAAGCTCACCATAATTGCCTCTGAAAGGACAGATGGAAGCAGGACCGCCCCCCCCCCCGCCCCGCCCGACTCCCTCTTCATGGTTTAACTGTACAGAGCATGCAAGGGGATAAAGTGTTTACGTGCTCACAGCATCAAATATTCTCTGCTTCTCATTGTATATAACCACCAGGATTTTCAAACATTTATTTCCCTGCAGTTGCATACCGCTCTTAAGGAGTAAGCAACTAAACCACCTAAGGCAGAGAGCTGTTTGGGTTTCTTATTACATTGTAAATGTACCTTCATTCATTCTGCTGTGTTTGGTCACAATGCAGTTGGGCCATTTGGGGATCTCCATGTACAATCAAATACACTGTAGTAATAATCATCTTTCTTATTTTAAGGTATTTATTTACTTATAGAGAGCTTGTGAGCAGAAGGAAGAGCAGAGAGAGAGGGAGAGGGAGAGAGAATCTCGAGCAGACTCTCAGCTGACCCTGGAGCCCAACACATGGGGCTTGAGCTCACAATCCTGAGATCACAACCTGGGCCAAAATCAAAAGTCAGACACTTAACCAACTGAATCACCCAGGCGCCCCCCTAAATTTCTTTAAAACCCTTTTGAAGTATCGACCTTCTAGCATTTGTAGGACAAGGGCCTTGGCAGTAGTATGATGCTGCAGGTGAGCGTACTTCTAGAGAGGATGCCAGTGCATGAGCCCCTTAACTATCACTTACTGGTGAAGAAAAATGTTCATCAAATTACTTACCTCCTCCTAAAACTCAGTGTCTTCTCTGTGAGATGGAAACAATACTACCACCTACAAACAGCGTGTGAAGACTCTAGCATTTGCTCAGTAAGCACTGCCATTCCTAAACTCTGGGTACAAACAACACCTGTTCTCTTTACAATGACTCTGAAAGTCATTTCTTCTCAAGTTAATGCAAAAACTTGTACAGTAAGACTACGATGGGGTGATTGCACAGATCTCCTAGTGGCACAAGGCCCCTGCAAGGACAGCTATGACTCTCTACAGCCACCTGCTGTCACAGCTAGAAATGTACTGGCGGTGCCAAGCAGGAAGCCAGGGGGACTGTGACACACGCTGTCCCTGAACCCGGCTTTGCGGGGACATTTTCCCTGTTCCACAGGGCCTTTCCTGTCACCAAAGCCACCTGGAGGGGAATCTGCTGCACACCAGGGAAGGTGGGGTCACTCTGTAAGCACCCCTTTCATCATTTAAAAATCTCCCATGTGCCAGACGCCATGCTGCGCCCTCAATGGGCAGAACCTCATGGAGTCTCCCCAGCAGCCCCACAGAGCGGGGGTGTTACTCTCCCTGTTTCTCGGATGGGAAAACCAAGGCTCAAGAGAGCATGTGACCTGCCCAAAGCCACACAGCCAGGAGATGCCAGGGCTGGCATGTGATCTCTGATTTCCCAGCACCTGCAGTGGGTGGAAGCCCTTTGTTTCTCACCTGGGGAGGTAAAACAGACAAGGAACGTGCTCCTTAGTGGCCTCAGTTGGGTGTCGGGGGGTGGGGGTAGGGGGGTCCATGGACACCACCCTGTACCATCAGGTTAGGGCCACAGGGAGGGACACACAGCACAGTCCAACTAGGAAAGTGAGAGCAGAGTAAGGGAGAGGGCAGGGGGCAGGGAGGGCTGAGAGGGGGGTAGGCAGCGTACACCCCCTGCACCCTCAAACACACGGGCAGTGCTGCAAGGGAAGCCAGGGCAGCTCCAGGCCTGAAGGCTGAGGGGTGGGAGCAAGAGTGCAGGAGCCTGGGCCCCGGGAGCTGCAGGGGGAGGGGCTGCTGTCAGGGCAGAGGCTCTTAGTAGAAGATGCACTGGGGTGAGAGGGGAGCAGGAGGGAGCAAACATCCACCTCACCCTCCCACACCCTTTGGTCTCCATGGGTGCCTCCTGCTGGCTGAAGAGCTAGGAGCCAGGGCACCTGTTATGGGGTGCATGCAGGGGGACCCTCCCCAGCATCACGCAGGTGACGGACACTGGATGGGTCGGGAAGGGGCCACGCTGACAGTTCAGCAAAGCTTTACACATGCCTGCAATCGTGCTTACCTCCAGGTTTGGGGAATTCAGCTTGCTTGTTATTTCTTTATATTTCTCTGCTCTGCTCAAGTATATCTTATCCTTATAATCAGAACAAAGCTATTTTCCTTTAGAAAAATATTTTTATGAACACTCAGAAAAATGTTGAGTCTCCGTTCAAAGACGTACTGCCAACATGTTAGCTCTTTTCTTAGATCTTTTATTATATCACAAAGCTAGTTAGCATGGTATATAGAAAATAAGCCCAAGTCTTACTAAATTATTAAAAGTCGGGAGGAAGTGATAATTGGATTTGCATTTTTTAAATCATCATTACCATCACCCTAAACAACAACAGAACTGCCTCCTGTGTGAAGGACAGCAAGCAAGGTGCTAAGGACCAAAGAGGAAGAAGCGGGGGTTCCCCCCACCCAAGTCCAGGGTCAAATCTGGCCTGTCACCTGCTTTTGCACCAAGTCTCTCTTTTTTTTAATAGGGCTTTATTTAGGGCACCTGGGTGGCTCAGTAGCTGAGCATCTGCCTTTGGCTCAGGTCATGATCCTGGGGTTCTGGGATCAAGTCCCACATCGGGCTCCCTGTTCAGTGGAAGCCTGCTTCTCCCTCTCCCTTTGCTGCTTCACCTGCTCATTTTCTCTCTCTCATTAAAAACAAACACACACAAAATAACAACCCAGCCAGCCTTTCCCATGTGCTATCAACAACACCTAAGAAGGTCTCCTGGGAGCACCCTGGGCAGCCAGGTCTCTAGGCCACAAACCTATCCCTGACCCTAGACATCAGCAACATATCCCCACTTAACCAGCAAGAAAACTGGATTTCCTCTAAAGCTTCTTAAATCTTTAGAAGGGGTGGCACAAAGGACTTTCTTTGTAGCAGTGAAAGTCCTGCATTTGTGTGGTAGTTACACAAATCTGTCCAATTGCACAAGCGCACTGAGATGCGCATACACATCCTGCACATCGGGAAGTACACATGTAGACAGCTGACACTGAGTCAGGCTGGAAGGCTACTGCAAGAGTCCGTGCCCTGGTGCTGCTACTCTACTGCAGTTTTGTGAGATGTTACCATGGAGGGAGGCTGGGTGAAGAGAACACAGGACCTCTCGCTACTATTTTTATAAATTATTTCAAAATTAAAAGTTTCAAAAATGTTTAGAAAAAAATATCTCCTGCTGGGACCTCCAACTCAAAGAATCTAAAACCAAATCAGCCCCAATCTACTCTCAATCTTGCCTTCCTCTGATTGACCTTAAGTTCTAAAGATAATAGAGTGATTGCCCCTTCACTTGCATGGTCAACCATGGGCCATGAGCAGGTGATTTTCCCCCAAGATGCAGTACCAGATGGTGGCAGCAGCCTAGCGCTCACAGCAACTGCGCCCTCCCCTCACCGCGTCTCCTCAAATAGGCTCTGCACACTCTCCCATTGCCAGAGGGCTGAGTCAGAATCACAGGTATCCTGAGAGCGAGAGAGACCACACATCCATGTAACTTTTATTACAGTATATTGTTATAATTGTGTATTCCATTGTGGGTTCCTGTTGTTCATCTCTATGCCTGATATATTAACTAGACTTCATCCTATGTATGTACGTATATGAATGAACATCATATATTTGGGGGCTGAGGGAGGGGGTTGGCAGGGGTCTCCAGGGGATGTGGGACACACTCCCTCAGGAGAGGGGGGATCTGTGTAACCTATTCACTACCTGCCCTGACAAACATGCTTTCCAGACTTCCCCACACATGTCCTGCCTGCCAAGTATCTGTGCCCTGGTGATTCCTACCATTCCTCTAAGACTCAAGCTTCTCTGACTTCCTTCACCTTCCTACCAACACAAGGGGCTCTCGCCCACACCCCACCAAGCCCAGGGGGCATTGGTGTCAGGGAAGCAGTACCGCCTCCGCCCTATAGATTAAACACCCCCTACACTCTCTGCAAGCAGACCTAGAGAAGGTGGAGCTGGCGGGCTACAGGAAGGGGATTTCTCTGAAACGCACATCTTGCCCACTTCCTAACGTGGTCTAATGCTGCCCGTAAATGTATATCTAGCTTCCTTGCCCTGATTTCTCATAACATGTAACACAAAACACTTTTCTATTGCTCATTGTCTTTCCTGGAAAAGATCACAGACTCCTTGATGGTAGGTTCTGACACAGGTGCAACAGAATGGTTCACAGGCACTCCTGCTGACGTGGCAAGTGAGGCTGTGCGGAGTAATTCTAGTGGCCACACAAGAGTGTTACCCAGTCAGGAGGAAGGACGGGACAATAATAGATTGAGGGTCACTTTCACATCCAGTAATTCTACTTTAGGGTAACAAAAGTTAGCTGCTTTCAGTTTGTTTCACCCAATTATTATAACTCAAGAACCTAACATCCTATTTGTTAAGAATCTCTAAATATATATCTCCCCAAATTGAACTGCATGCTTCTCTATTGCATAACTTCTCTGTTGGGCCTGAACCTCTCCTCTCCTCTGTGACTTTGGGGGCTGATTTTTACCGTCAATTGGGGACAAGAAGAATCTGGGTTTTGGCCTCCCCCCAACGCACCTGCGTGACCTTGGACTGGTCATTTCCAGCCTGTTTCTGCTCCCTTGACTGCAGGACAGACAGACCGACTCAGAGGGTCTCCAAAGTCCCCTGTTGTGCCCCCATTGTGCCAGTTCACCAAATGAGGAAGTGAAACGCAGGATTCTGCAGATAAAGCTGCCACCACAGACCCTCACTGATATCTCCTATAAACCGGGGAACCGCTCAGCGCCCTGAAATCTAGCAGTCTTTAGAAACCCAGCCTTGCACACTTCACTTTGAAAACATGTCATCAGCGATGCAGGCTTCTTATGAAATTGACTTTCCTGATTTCCTAGGACTTGATTTCCTAGGACTTAAGAAAATGTTGAAGAAAATAACTTAGCATGATTTCAAGGACTTCTGGGGACACCTAGGTGGCTCAGTGGTTGAGCATCTGCCTTTGGCTTGGGGCGTGATCACGAGGTTTTGGGATCAAGTCCCACATCAGGCCCCCTGCGAGGAGCCAGCTTCTCCCTCTGCCTATGTCTCTGCCTTCTGTGTCTCCCATGAATAAATAAATAAAATCTAAAAAAAAAAAAAGAAAAGAAAAAAAAGGACTTCTGTTTCCATCTGGAAATCTGAAACCATGTTCCTCTGTTTTCTACAAAAGAATTTGATGATACAATGGAAAAATGTTCTGTTCACGATAACAATGAATATTAATCACCTAGGAATGCACTTAACAGGCAATGTGAAGAAACAATATGATGCAGAGCAAACACATCCACAGAGGATCAGAGAAGGAGCCTGGAACAACGGAAGAGGCCATGCTCCTACAGATAGCTTGATGTCATAAAGAAGTTTATTTTCACAAACTAATATAAAATTTAACACAATTCCAACCAAGATCCTACAAGATTTGGATTTCTCATAACGTGTAACAGAAGATAATTTTAAAGGGACACTGCCAAGATAATTTTAAAGTGAATCTCAAAAATCAATGGTTCAGAACAGTCGGCTAAGTTTTTTAAACTAGGGATTGCAGGGACCCAGACCCCCTCTCCGAGGCATCACAGCGCGCCGGGGGAGCACACACGGCTGCACACATCATGCACCAGCACCAGGAAGGCAGAGAACCGTGGAGAAGACCAGCATGCCCAGGAACAGACCCAAAAATAGGCAAGAATGCAGGCCATGAAAACAGTGGCATTTCAAAGTAGAGGAAAGAGAGTAGATTATTTATTAAATGTGTTGTGATACCTATTTTTTTTTAAATAAGTTAGGTTCCTTTCCTATACCTCAACACATATTCAAAAGGAATTCATATTTTAACATTGAAAAAAATAAAGTACTAGGATAAAACAAAAATTTATATATTCTCCAGAATGAAGAAAGTCTCCCTAAAAATGAAGCCAAAGGCAGAAAATCATAAAGGAAAAGACTGATTTCACTAATAAGATTTTAATACATTTATATTCCTCAAAACAGAAATATATACAAAATTAAAAAGAAAATGAAAAAAATATTTATAGTATGTATGGTAGACTAATGGCTAGATTTAATAAAGAACTGTTACCAACTGGGAAGAAAATGATGAAAAATATATATTTATTTATTCCCCAAAATAAATAGGCAACGAACAGTACTTTATGAAAGGCAGATTAAAAAACATATAGCCATTATGTATTTTCACATTTTCCATAAGGCACACATGTTAATCACTGCAATTCTTTAAAGAAGGAAGGAGATCAAAACAAGATTGGGGGCAGCCTGGGTGGCTCAGTGGTTAAGCATCTGCCTTCAGCCCAGGGTGTGATCTTGGAGACCCAGGATCAAGTTCCACGTCGGGCTCCCTGCATGAAGCCTGCTTCTCCCTCTGCCTGTGTGTGTCTGCCTCTGTGTCTGTGTGTGTCTCTTATGAATAAATGAAATCTTAAAAAAAATAAAACAAGATTGGAGAATTCCTCTTTTCATTCATTCTTCAGCACAAAACCAGAAACAATGATGAGTCAACAACACCAAGTCCCTTTCGAAGGCTGAGAATTCAAGCAGCATAGGTCATTAGATGTCCCAATGGGTTTCTTCTGAGACTGCTAACCAATTTTTACTAGAGTGGGTTTCCTGCTGGTCACGCACCTGTCACGCACCTGTCCTGGGAATCTTACTGCTTTATTTCCTGCCGACACCACCTCATGGTGAGCCATGACTCACACTGGCTCAGCTCACATGGCTCTCACATGTCTCCCCAGACATGTCAGACAAAGAGTGCCCTCCTCTGCCCTGGGCCCCTACAATGCTCCCCCATGGAGGTCACTGTTGCCAGGCCTGAAACCACCATCCCACATGCGATGGGCATCACTGCTGCCACCAAGCGCTTACTATATCACAGGCACTGTACACACCTTATCCAAATTTTCTTATTCACATCATGTCAGTAGAGCAAGCACCATTATCTGTATCTCCAAATGAGGAGCCTTGATTCAGAGGGATGAGAGGACTCTCAAAGTCCACTCAACCAGTCTGCGACAGAACAAGAGACTAAACCCAGCTCCCTCGGAGGCCAACCCCCCCACCCCACCCCACTTAATCACTGCTCACCCTCTCTTCCTCAGTAAACTGAACTCCAGTGGCCACAGTCTCCCGCCTCCCGTGCGGCCTTTCTAGGGCATCGCCTGTGACTGCCATACCACAGGGGACCATGAGTGCATGGACGTTCATTATTGCCTTCACTTGTCCATCCATCCAGGGAAGGGAAACAATCTTCTTCCAGGATGGTGGTGGCTGTGCAAAGCTGCACAGCCTATTCTGAAAGCAATATCAAAACATCTATAAAAATTTAGACTCTGTCCCCATGGCACTGCTGAGAGCTGACCGTCTGGAGTTATTTGTGTAGGTATGCTAAAATATATCAGGGTGCTCTTTCTGCTGTTGTTGGTAATATTTTTAAAAATGGAAGCAATCTAAATGTCCACTAATGGAGAATTGGTTAAAAGAATTAGAGTACCTCAATGCTAAACAACTATTTAAAACAGTAAGGCAGATCACCATGTGTAGCTATGCAAGTAATTCTAAGGTTTACTAACAAGTGAAAAACCAAAACATAAAACAGAATGTAGAGCATCATCCGACGTGCATACAGTTTTTAAAAAGAATGTACACGTACAGAGAGAGAAGGGTACCCAGATATGTTCCTGGTGCTCAGGTCTGTGGGGGGTAGATGGAGGGTAGACTTTGACTCCTCTGCATCTCCCTTACAAAACCACTGGGGTGATTTACCCTGAGCGTGTAATTACTCACGAAGGAATGAAGGAACCGTTGCTCTACCACTCGGGGTTGTCCTGTCTCATCTGTCTCGTACACAACAAACCACACGGAAACAGGGTATGGTTAGCGTGGACAGGCCAGGACACCTGTTGAGAATCAGTCTCCATACATTCCAGGTCTTCTTTCACTCCAAGACCATATCCTTAGAGCAGGATTGGTGGCATGCACTCAACTAAGCCACCTTCTCACCAGCAAAAAACAAGTAACATACATAAAATCATCCTTGCCTTCAGCATTTTTTAATTTTACTTGTCAAGCCTACAGGGTACACAAGAGATGCTGGTCTTGCCCAGGGGTGGCTTTGCCTTATACTTTTTTGCCAACTGAATGTGCAGCTAACGCACAGTTCACGATGACTCGGGGATGGAGGAACCACAAGCATCCGGGTGAGTGGCAGGGCGGTTCTCGTGCATCTCACTAGCTGCGTCCATCCATCGCATCAGTCCTAACGAAAGATTGTCTCGCCCAGAGATACGGCTCCTTACTCCAGAACCCTTCCCTCTTGCCTTTTCAGTGGCAAAAGCAGACATCTGAAAAAAGACTCTATCTGTGGCCTCTGACACCTAGCACATTGCTAACACCCATTTCCATGGACTTCAGGGTTCTCTCTTCTCCTTGCAGCTAACCCTTTCTAAATATATATCTATGTTTTTCTCTCCACTTTCACAAACTATAGTAACCTAAGAAATAACATCAAAAACACGCAATCTGAGAAAACCTCATCTAGAGAGGGAAACGACTACGTCTGGCCCATGTTTGTCACAGCCTCATCTACCGTTGGCTCCCGTCTACAGCCTCAGGTTTTACCACGGTGCAGTGGAGACATGCTGAAGTGACTCCTGCATCAGTAACTATTTCCTGACCTCCCGACCTATGCATCCCACTAGCTACCTACAGCATCTCCTGGAGGCCCCAGAGCCACTTCAACGGGGTTCATCCCCTGCCCCCAGACCTCCTGACCCCCGGCTCAGTTAATAGGACCATACCCTGAAGGCAGAGCCAGGCTGTGCCTCCGCGGCCTAGAGTGCTCAGTCACCAGGGCCTGCCACTACGCTGTGCATCAGAACTCGTGTGTCCTCTCTCTCCTTCCAGGGACAGTCAGTTCTCTTCCCTCCTACTCCTTCAGGTTCCCAGTCTCCTTGGTCTTTGTCTCCCCAGCCCACCCCCCTTACAGCTGGCAGAATGATCTTTGCAAACACAGACTGTCCACATCACTCCCCCAATTAAAGTATTTTGGGATTTCCCCAAAACTTCCAGAATGAGGTTCAACCCCAAGTGTAGGACGTGCATGATTCTTCACAAGGCCTGTGAGTCCCCGACTCGGAGTCAGCCCGAAACCATCTGCCAAGTCACTGCCAGCCTGGGGCTGTCCATCCAAACACCCCTTCCCCTCCTGCATCCATTCTGCCCTTCCTCCTGAGTCATGGAACCACGACCTCACTCAGGAGTCCACGAACCCCATGGCAAGACTTCTGCAAGCCTCTCACATTTACTACACGGCACCAGACAGAAAATGTGTGCAGTTCCCTGGTCTAGAATGATGAGTGGAAAAATCAGGGCGACCCAAGAATTCTATCTGGGTGCAAGAATTCACCAGTGTACACAGAGGGCCAGCTTCAAGAATAAAAGCCTTGTGAAAATACCACACTGGAAAAATTCATGTAAAGGCATACTCCATCTGACCAGAAAAACAATAAAAATATAGAAATCAAGAATGAGGAAGGGATGCTTTAAAAGCAGAAGTAGCGAACCATGGACCCAGGAGAATTTAGAGTTGAGTTTAAAAGACTGTCCTTTATTAACGTACTAAGAAAATAACCAAACGTCAAAAACATTACACTTTAAGGCATAGATACACATCTTCAAGTTATTAATGATTTTAAAATCCCAGTTTGTTTTGATAAACGCTGGGAAGAATAAGCACATTCACTTTCTTATCTCTTACAAGCGGTCAAGTTAACAGAAGTCCTCTGGATAAAGCTCACAAGAATCTAAGGTTCGAGAGGTGTTTCACGGTAACCAACAGGCATGAGCGGGCAGCTCCAAGCTCTAGAGGGGAAGGATACAAAGGAATGCAAGTGGAAAAACACATTTTTCCCCCCAAAATAGAATCCAAGATGGTAGAAGTAACCAGAAGGAAGGCCAAGTGCAACAGTTAGCATGAAACAGAGGGCAGGCCAACTCCCCTCTGGAAGGCAGAAACGACTCCCAGTCAAGAGCAATCCAGAAACCCAGCCACGTGCTGTCCACAGGGGACACAGCCCATAGACCAGGGTGCTGAAGATCATGGTGCTGAAGATCATGGTAAGGGGGAACCAAACGCACACTCAAACGCAAGGAGCAAAATCTATAATAAGGAAAAATTCAAGACATTAGCCTTTTCATGGAAAAGGAGGGTTGGTTTCCCTCCATTTAAAAAATGCACAATTGACCGTAACAGATGATAACTCTCTAGTGCTAAGAAACACAGACACAGAGCATGTTAATTAAAGAAATGAACAAAACCTTCACCGCACTAGGACAGAACGGTAACCCTCTTGGGCGCCTACCTTCACACAGAAACACACTTCACAAGCGTGGCAATCTGTGTGTGTGCATATTACTACAGACCCCGCCCCATCCCCACACCCAGACAGGACTTTCCAAGCCTACGCAACACTCATGGGCGGTAAGTGCTACCGACCTGGTACCCACCCTGCCTGTACTTCCTTATTACCAGAACCATGACATCTTAAAAAAGGACTTTTTTTTTTTAAGTATATTCCTACTCCTCCTTTATGGACAGGAGTCATCAGAGTTTAAGTCCATGAGATGTATGGGTTTTCAGAGAAGCTTCTTAAAGCAGGGAGACTCAACCAATGCCCCTTGCTTCATTCCTCCATCTTCGAGCCCAATACAGACGTGATGGCTGGATCTGTGCAGCTGTTCTGTAACCACAGGAAGAAGGCCAGGAAGACCACTGCACACCTGGCATCCTTATCCTGAGGGGGCCAATACCAACAACCACTGCTGCTAAAGTCCTCATGGCATGAAAATAAAAGTAACTCCTTTCCTTGTGTAAAGCCCATCCCACAGGGTTTGTTTCTTAGAGCCAAACGCAGTTCTCAACTCAAGCGCAGTAAGCAAAACATGTAACCCAGAAAAAAAGCACTAATCAACTTGAAAATGATAAATTCTATGTGTCAATACTCCCTTAATACAGAGCAGTGAAATTCCAAAGTGGTCAAAACAGTTTAGAAATTTTTAAAATTATGTTACCTGCCTCCTGAGCCAGTGAAGCATCCAGTACTATTGTTATAAAACAGAAGATAATGGGGCCAAGTACATGACATGTCAAAATCCATGGAATGTCATTAAAGCTATGCTCAGAGAAAAGAATTAGAAGGTTTAAATGTTTTTTATTAACAAACAGGAAAGAATGAAAATAAATGAAGAAGAGTCAGAAAAAAAAGAAACCACAGGAGAGTAGGGATGTGATAATCAAAAAAAAATAAAAAATAGAAGTTAATTAAATGGGAGCAGGAGGAAAGATGCAGCAAAGCCAGGTGGGCGACACTCTGGAGGTGGGGCGGGCCACACGGCAGTGCACCTGTAGCTAGCAGCATGGTCTGTCAGCTGGGACAGTTGCCAGCATTATTCTCATAATGATGAGAGTTAATAATAAGGAGAGTGGGAGTAAACTTTCGGGGTGACAGACAGATTTACAGCATATGGTTTTTGAAGCCACGCTTATGTTGTATTTACAGTAAGTGCATACAGGTACCACTTATCTGATATTGACAGCACCATATGTGGAGCCATTCAGCAGCCAAGTCACTATATCTGGGAGGAGAAGCATTTCAGCTTAGCCTTAAAAATGGACAATTAAGATCCCAAAGGGCTGACAGAAACCAGGGGCACATCAGGATGACAGCAAAGAGACCTCAAAATGAGGAAGCACAGTGACACACACACCTCTGTCCTCTCTCTACTATCCCACTACAGAAAGTGGACTTCTGTTTCAGGCACAAGAGGAATACAGTCGAGATGAGAGCTTGGGTCCCTGTGTCCGCAGAAGGGCAGCCTGGCACATATGGTCATGACAGGCAAAGGGGAGATTTCATTTCATGTACCTCTTACTCTTGTGTCTCAAGGGAGAAATTCTCTAAGCCCTTTTTCAAGAAAGAACACATCATAACGTATCATGAAGGAACATAATGTTATTACCTTCTGAGACATTCTTATGAAGAATATAGACAGGCTGCATTCGCTGCTGACGGCACTCACAGAAACAGACAGTGTTGGCTCCTGCCCGCAGAACAGGTGACCCAGAGGGAGGTGACGGAGTACCTGGGTGTGTGCCTGCAACTGTCCATTAACCCCTGGGGGCGGCAGACGGACAGACGAGGAAAGCACCTGGGCAAGATAAGGTGCTGTCTGCAGGCACATGAACCCACAGTGGCACCTGTTTGCACGCAGGCTTCCCTTGAAGGATCGCAAGGCTAAACTAAAAACAATTTCCTTTTTCCTAATTCAAATCCCTATGAAAAAGTCCGCATCTACTCTGAGCTGAACGTCTACAGAAACAGCCATAAGCCTGATAAACACTCTAATGTTTTGATTAAAGGCCAGAAAATAAAAACTGAATAAGAGAAAGAGTTTGAGCCCCTGAAGATATGGGATGAGGAGCTGCAAGTGGGCCAGTCGTGGAAGTGACGCCGAGGCGGGGGCCAGGATGCCAGATGCATCATCACAAGAGCGTAGAGTGCTAAACCCAATCATGTGTCAAGGCAAGAACAGGCCATGACCTCTATAAAATGATCTTTTAATCTGAACGGGCTGGGAGTTAACAAGGGAACAGCACTACTCTGTGAACTGATGCTGTGAAGTTGTCCTGCAAAAGATAAAGCAGACAGTCCTGGGACAGAACCCAGAAGCCTACAGAGAACACACCTGTCACTCAAACAAATGCCCTGGAGGTTCTTCCTGTGTGTTTACCTGAAAATACAGTGACTGGAAAAAAGTGTCTGGGGCACTTGGGTGGCTCAGTGGTTGAGCATCTGCCTTTTTTTTTTTTTAATTTTTATTTATTTATGATAGTCATACAGAGAGAGAGAGAGAGAGGCAGAGACACAAACAGAGGGAGAAGCAGGCTCCATGCACCGGGAGCCCGACGTGGGATTCAATCCCGGGTCTCCAGGATCGCGCCCTGGGCCAAAGGCAGGCGCTAAACCGCTGCGCCACCCAGGGATCCGAGCGTCTGCCTTTGACTCAGGGTGTGATCCTGGGGTCCTGGGATCAAGTCCCACATTGGGCTTCCCACAGGGAGCCTGCTTCTCCCTCTGCCTGTCTCTCTCATGAGTAAACAAAATCTTTCAGAAAAAAAAAAAAAAGGCATCTGAACTTGAAGACCAGTGTGCTTTCAGATACAGTGACTGAACACAGGTTCCTCCCTGGGAAAGCAGGACAGTGTGCCCAGGAACCCAGTCCCCAGGGTGCCCACTCCATGAAGGTCGCTCATGCAGAATGTAGCCAAAGCAAAGAAAGCTCGCCTGTTGGTCCAGCATCTTCAAGAGTGAGGCACTGGGAAGAGAACTGGCCCTCCCACAGGAACTGGAGGGGAAGCAGGAGAACAGATGACCAACCTCATCAACTGCCCATGTGCCCTCAGGCAGTCCCGGCCACCTATGTGAACACCATGAAGATGCATGAAGACTGTGGGGCTTCCTCCCTATCCTGCGGAGCCGACCTCTGGGGGCAGCTCTTAGCTGCCCACACACAGGTCACCCCAAACCCCCACACCACCACAGGGGATGCCCTCCCAACTACAGCTGCTTGATGTTTAGTCCTGACAACTTATTGTGAAAGTCCATGTAAAATGAGTGAAGGGGATTTCCGTGAAAAAGAAGAGACACATTAAAGGTCTAGAAACACCACTTCTAGTAAGAGCATGAACTGTTGCCATACATCCCACCAAAACATCAAACCACGAAAGATGTTAGAACTACTTATTTCTTGGCTTAGGAAAATTAAACACACAAAAAAATTCACATTGTGCCAGTTGCCTCCAGAGACTCGTGTTGGGAGTCTTCACGGTGCTGCTGGATAATCCCAGATGCCATTCCAGGGTTCACTTGGCCCTGTGATCTGAGAGACACAATCCAGTTCTGAATTATAACGTGGACACGGGTTTCCAGAGCACAAGCCACACACCCCACTCACCTGGCCCAGCAGCAGTCCATCCACGGCTCCTCTCTCCCCCTCGCCGACGCAGAGAGCACTGAGAGCCTGGTGCGTGCAGACTCCCTGGTACACCTGCCAGGTACCACCATCTTTTACATAAGCCGAGACCCACAGACCCGAGGTCAGCGCGCAGACTCAGCACCTGACCAGGTGCAGCACCAAGAGCAGACAGGTGGCTGTCACACTCCACGTCGACCTTAGCTCTGCAGCATCCCCAAACCAGCACCAGGACAAGACCAGTTCCAAGGTCCCTGCAGCCCAAGACTGATGTGAACCCCTTACTCACAAACACAAAATAACAACTCCTAGTGTCTTATACAACAGCTATTTCTGACAACTTGTCTAAGTGCCCCTGTGTATGTCTTCTAATTATTTTTAAAACCTCACTTTCCTTGAAGGGATATAAAACACTGCTCATCTGTTAATTTACATAAGTGTTCTCGAGATTCATGATAATCTCAGTGCTGGCCCCACCTCTACAAACTTCAACTCAAGTCTACAATGAGCACCACATGATGCCTTCGGAGCACGGGGAATCAGGAGCGCTGGTCTTCCAGAATCCCAGTCTCTGGTGTGTATTCTTTCCACCAAGCAACTCACTGACACCGGCCAACATCCTACAGTTAAATCAATTCTGACACTGCCCACCTGGAGACAGCATCAGATTCCACAGGGGAAGGACTCGGTCCCCCAAGACTGTCCCCTCTCAGACACCAATCACAAGTCCTAGTGGTCATCTGTGCCTCTGACCCATGGCCCCTCCCTGGGCCTGTGAGTTGCTCACCAACCTTAGAGAGACATTTCCCTCACTAGAGTACTGGATGATCATGAAAGTGGTCACTCGGGAATACCCAGATGGAAGGGGCACAGAGGGCAGGTGTGGGGAGGGGGCGGAGCTTCTGTGACCAGTGCCAGGTGTTCCCCAAGCAGGGAGCTAACCGGTCCTTGTCAGGTCATGCTGGGGGCTTCACTGCATAGACAGAATGGATTACATCACTGACCACTGGCATCCCTAAACTGGGAATCCCAAACCTTGTTGACACAACTCGCTCCCCCCACTAACAGCCCCCACCCTTCGGTGCCTTCCGACTGTCATCTCATTGACACAAACCCGGGTGGCATTGAAAGATATTTTTATTAAAATCGAGATATGTTTATCACTCTTATCACTAAGGAAATTACAGGGGTTTTAGAAGCCTCCGTGCCAGAAACCAGAGCCAAAGACCAAATAGGTATATTTCTTATTATAAGTCACAATGTCATAGGATCTATCAGCAATAAGAGGCACCTAGGTGGCTTGGTCACTTTAAGCATCTGACTCTTGATTTTGGCTCAGGTCTTGATCTTGAGGTTGTGGGATCGAGACCCATGTTGGGCTCCATGCTCAGCAGGAAGTCTGCTTCTCCTTCTCCCTCTGCCGCTCCCCGTTTGCATGTGTACACGTATGCACACTCTCTCTCTCAAATAAATAAATAAATCTTTACAAAAAAGTCTAACAGCAATAAAAAAAATGTATCCCCAAGGAGAAATAATACAAGGTATATGTTAGATGCCAGGTGAGTGGGCATTAGAGCAGGAGAGGAGTGAGGTTTTGGGTGCAGCCAAGGAAGGTTTAGAAAAGGCAGCTGAAAAAAAAAAAAAAGAAAAAGAAAAAGAAAAGGCAGCTGAGCTCACAAATGGCCAACTGCCACATATTGAGCCCCAACTACACAAGGGAGCACGCTAGGCACTTCACACACATTCCACTCCATCCTCTCAACACAGGCACTGCCATTATCTGCAATTTTCACATGAAAGAAATTCGTACTTTAAGATGTTACATAACTTGTCCAAACAGTAAAGCCTAGATTCAAACTCAGGTCGGCCTGAGTCAAAGGCAACACTCTCAAGCAATGGACTAACAGACACTTCCATGAACAGACACATGAGACACCCCAGCCCGGAGAGACAGTGGGCACAGGGTCACCGTGGGGCACACAGCACACTCTCGGGAGACAGGTCAACAGCAGTACACAATACAGCCAAAGTAGCCAGACAGGTGCCCACACGGAGCAGGCCACCACCATGGTCCCGTGTCAGCTTCCCCATCGCACTACAAGGTAGCCGTGACATCCATCTCCAGGGTCTCAAGACATCTGAGGTTCCAAGGCTACATGCGACCTTTCCAGCCATACCGTAGAAAGGAGCAAAATTAGAACTCAGGCCCAGGCCTATGTGATTCCCATCTGTATTCTGGGCTCCAGACACAGTAGTCCAGCTGATCACTATGGCTGAAGAAGAAGGACAGCACCAGAGAGAAGTGAGAGTCTACAGGGAAGGACAGGAGGATTAGAGAGTGACCTCCATACGTAAACTGTATTCAGTGTCCCTCCTGCTGGCAAAAATCACCTAGTGGGAGCTGGGGTCTGCCCAGGAAGAGGCCCAAACAGGGTGGCGGACCTGCCACAAAACGAATTTCAGGAAAGTTATTATGTCCAAGAAACCGATCTGGAGATTATTCCAATGGAACTAATCTGAAGAATCAAAACTGTAGACAAAAGATTCCCCCCATAACTGGGATTAGAGGCAGGTGATAAAAACGTTATAAGGAAAAATCTGGCGATATCTGAAAACTGGATGGGTGGTGGAAACACATGATATGTAATATGTGATATGTGAAATTATATGATAATCACAGTCTTGCAAACTGTCTACCCATAGGAAGGGGAAAGACACAGAGAATGAGAAGGGTGAAGCCAGACATGCTGAAATCTGGGGTCAGTGGGACATTGAAATGGCAGCAAAGCACTGAACGGGACAGCACAGAGCAGAGAGCCCTGTGACTGGCCAGCACAAATCCATGTCGGCAGGGACCACAGGTCATCAGCTTCGCGGCGACGGGGACCAGGCCTGCTCCCCGCCCTGCCCCCATCACACCCCACGCCGACGGGGTGCTCCATAAATATTTTCTGGATGAAGTCTTATGATCCAATCTCAATGTATTCAGCTTATCCTCAAGGATATCATGACTCTGTCAAATACCTTGATGAATTTCACACCCACCCTCATTATTTTCTTTCTGAGGCCATGCAATCCTATTAAAGAAACAAATGAGGTCAATTTAATGGGAATTACTTTGAGTGAACCAACCGTCACCCTCCCAGAAGCAGCGATCACAAGCAACCGAGAAGGACGTGACACTTGTTATGGACAACATCCCATTCAATTACTTTAAAATGTTCTGGTTGAGGACGAGACAGCCTTCATTAGGATCATTCATTCAAGTTATGTCTCAGGTGCCCACACAAAGGTATGAGTTCCCAGAGAGCCTCCAGGAAGAAACAAAACAGCCCTGACACAGTGATACGAGCAAATAGTTTCCTATATTTTGTGGAATTTCAGAAAAGGGGCGCCTGGGGGGCTCTGGTGGTTGAGTGTCTGACTCCTGGTTTTTGGCTCAGGTCATGATCTCAGGGTGGTGGGATCAAGCTTCATGTCGGTTTCCCTGCTCAGCAGGGAGCCTGCTTCTCCCTCTCCCTCTCCCTCTGTCCCTCCCCTCTGCTTGTGCGCTCTCTCCCCACCACACACAAAAAAGAATAGTTACTATTTACCAAATAGCTTCTAGAGACAAATCCTGTGCTAAAACCATCCTCATTTACTTGGACAGAGCTTATCGTAACTAGGAAGCACAACTAGATTAAGGGGAAAGATCGTGTCTCTTCCTCACTCTTCCCACTGCCGTCCTCAAATACAAGTAGAACAAAGGCATAAATGGACACGCTTTAGCTGAACCTAAGGAATACACTCCACAGTGGGCCGAGCTGGTACAAAGACCACAGGCTGTGTCCCTGAAGAACTGGTGACAGGAATTTCCGCAGGACATTCCAAGGTGATGCAAGCATTGGAGGAGCAGCTCTCAGGCTCAGACAGAACTGGATGGTCCTGGGTCCCAGCCCTAGGCCTGCAAGTCTGGAGAAGCAGCTACATTAAGTCTGAACAAGGCCTCAGTCTCAATTAACAAGCCTGGGTGACTCCCCAAGATGTGTCACACCCCTTCCTGTCTCACTGTCTTCAAACGCTTGCAATCTCTGCCCCTGAAGACATGCCATGGTCCAACAATGTTGAACGTTCCTCCAGTCCAATACTGGCGTTCCTCCAGTCTACCAAATGTGGGACAGGAAGGAGGTAGATCTGTGTATACCTTTGCCTAACTTCTAGCAGAGTGCAGGACTGGATCATAGAGGGGAAACAAAGGTCACAAAGCAGATGACAACCCCCCCTCACTATGAGCCCCATGACCTTATCCTCTCCTGCCCCATTATGTCAATTTTGTAGGCTACAGAGTTAGCTTGGAAGGAAGCAGAAATTGAGAGATGACCGCACAAAGCTGCTCTGCGGTTCCTTGCCACTACTTAAGTCTTAGTCAAACATACATCTTTAAGGCAGGTCTGAGTCATCATTTGACAAAATAGTGCTCCTGGCTTGTTTTGCTTTCAGCAATTTGACTGCTCATTAACAATTAAACTCCCCAGTGGCTGCTGTCCAGGGAAGAGTGTGTGCAAAGGTCCAGTGGTAAAGGAAGCAAAGCAGAGCTGGGAAACACACTCAGAGCAGCTGGAACTCAGGTTACACAGTGGGGGAGTGGAAATACCTGAAAACAGACACACAGAACCTTTTCCAAGTCAGGAAAAGCCTTGTAAGGAGTGTTCACATCTCCCCACCCCCGCAGGGCAACAGGAGGCCCCAGAGACACTTGAAACGGGAAAGAAACCATCAGATGGGTGTTTTGGAAATCTCATTTCATGTACTGCGTGGAGAATGGACCGACAAGCAGGAGAGGATGCAAGATGTAGTGAAGAAGAGCAGTGAGGAGCAGCGAGGAGGCCATCAGGACCACCCTGGTGGCTCAGGCTACAGTCCCTGCAGTGGACACACTCAGTACCCATTCAGCTGTAAAATCAGAAGGACTTGGCAATGGGCCACACAAGGGGTGTGAGAGAGAGGGGGCAGGGAGTCGAGGAGGACCCTGACACTCCTGGCACCGTCTGCTGCATGGCTGCCGGTCCCACATGCCAGGAGGGACCCACAGCAGGAGGGACTGAGGGCAACAGAATTCAGCCTGGAGCAGGTGATGCCCACAGGACATCCAGGAGATGTCCAGAAGCCATCAGCTGATCTGGAGGCAGGAAAGCTTATTAGCAATAATAACGTACTCATTAATATACAGAGCACAAGGGAAATCAAGGGAAATGATAAAATTACTCACGGAAAATGTCTAATTAGACCGACAGGTAAGGGCCTGAGTTTGCACAAAGATGACCACATCTCAATACCTCACTCTCACAGCTTACCAAGGGCTGCTCATCCTAAGCAGGGTAATAGGGGTACTTGGAATGGAAGCCCCATACAGTTCATCCCCTTAAGAAAGTGACCTCCACAATCTGAATGTAACCGGTGGGTCAGGGGCCTGACAACCTGTTACCATCGGGTCATTGTCTGATGGCACCCAAGGGGATCCGTTCTAACACCATCAGCGCTCACCTGTGGACAAAGCTTCCTCCCGAATCTCATCCTCTCCAGGCTGGTGGATGTTCCAGGACGTTTTGGGAAGTGAGGAGATTTCCTCGGGTGACGCCAGCTTCACCATGTCCATGTGATTGCTCCTGAACTGGTAGCGTGGGATAAAGCAGGTCTTGCCTTGCTGGAAGATGTCCCTTATGATCTCTTCTGTCTCGATCTCGTCATGCATGCTCAGAAAGATGGAGATCCTCTTGGACTTTTGATACTGACTATGGGCAATCACCTGCATGGGAAATGACGGCAGTCACGTGGCTGCCCCCAGGTTATGCTCTTAAACACCAGTGGCTCCCCCCCTTCACTGTTGTCACACTTTCTCCCTGGTCTCTCAGCCTCCTGGGGCTTCTTGGATGCTTCAAACACAAAACAACAGACAGCAGAGTGCCAGGGGGCCAGTCAGGGCTGCATCCTGAAGCCAGGGCTTGGTTCCAAACCCGGCATCTACCTCCCTGACCCCCTGCCATGTTGGTCTCACATACCTGCTCCAGCAGGTGGGAAAACCCATGAGAACCCCAGGCCTGCCCCCCAGCTGCAGCCCATCCCAGCTGCCCTCATCTGTCATCTCCCCTTCCTTTTCTGTTCTTCTGAACTAAAAAGACAAAGATGCTGCAACACTGGCTGATAACCAGGACTAGCAGAAAGAAACAGGTACAGAAAGTCAAGGTATCCCTCACAGGAAGGAGCGCATAGAAATTCGGTGGATAGAGGATGCAGGACAGGTGCCAAGGAGGTTAACTCCATCTCCCTGGGAACTCAGAACACTGGTAGGAGGTCTGACATAATGCAAAACAAAGAAAAATGCGACACTCAAACCCTGGGCAGACCAGGAGCTTCTGGCACCCAAGTATCTGCTGAGAAAGTAAAGTGTCTGCCATGTTCTCTTTAAAGAGAATATAAAACAACCAGAGCTGAACAAACAGCAACACACATCGGCTAAAATTCAGCGTAAGGCTGTGCGCACACATTTATCTTTCTGGCTTCCTAAAATCTCATTTATGGGACAGTAATGAAGCACAAAAAAGGAAAACCATTAGAGCGCAGGGAACGAGAGACTTGAAGAATTTCTGCGAGACGGAGAGAAGACAGGGCTGTACTTCCAGACAAACTGCAGCACAGGCAGCCCTCAGCAGACGTGGCTGTAGCCCATTCCTCCCAATGTGCCTGCAAAGGGCAAGGAGATCCCCAGGAGTTGTCACACCTACATTCACAAACAGTCCCCACAATAAAGTTTCAGCAAACATTTCAGAAAGCCAAAACATAAAAGAGAAGGACTAAAGGGGTGAGAGGGATGATCCAGGAGGAAATGGAGATAATTCAAAGAACAAGGAATTTTGAAATTCTCATTACTTTTCTCAGACAAGTTCAAGAAGATAGTTGCATCAAATAAAATAACAACAGACTGCTATGGAAAGAAAGCAATCAGAGAACTAAGAAGTAACACTTGAAAATTAAAATTAAGAATACCAAAATTTAAAAATTCAGGAGAAAGTCTTAAAATAGGAGAAATAAACAAAGAAATGGAGGAAGTAAAAAAAAAAAATCTTATGAAATACAGAAAGGCAATACAGGATTTTCCCTAGTTGACTTCCAGGAAATGCAGAAAGGGACAAAGAAAAAAGAAATAACCAAAGATAAAACAAATAAAAATAACACTCTTCAAGCTGAAGGGAGGCTATGGGTGCTGAGCAGAACAAGGAAAAATATTTTGAAACTTAAAATTCAAACTATCAATCAAATATGAGGATACAGATATTTTCTAAGATATATAGTCTTAAAAAGTTTTCCCCTATAGACATTTCTAAAAAAAAAAAAAAAATTAAAAAAACCCACAAAAATAATTACTTGAGAAAATACTCTAATAAGATGGAAAGAGGGATCCCTGGGTGGCGCAGCGGTTTGGCGCCTGCCTTTGGCCCAGGGCCCGATCCTGGAGACCTAGGATCGAATCCCACATCGGGCTCTCGGTGCATGGAGCCTGCTTCTCCCTCTGCCTGTGTCTCTGCCTCTCTCTCTCTCTCTGTGACTATCATAAGTAAATAAAAATTAAAAAAAAAAAAAGATTTAAGATGGAAAGAAAGAAATCTAACCTAGAAGACACTGGGTTTGAGCAGCAGCCCCAGCTTAGAAGCAGGGTGGGAGGGAACCCAGACAGTGGTCGTGCCCTGGGCTGGGGCAGAGGGAAAAGGGGCTAGAGTACTCTCAAGAAGAAAACGGGTTTATTTTAATAGACAAAATGAAGAAGAATCTACTGAGAAGATAAAGTCTTGTTCTGCCAAAAAGGAAAAATAAAGGCAATCAGAAACTCCTTGAAAAAAATAGAGGTAGGTGAGAAATGCAGAATTCGAATTAAGAACAGATTAAATCACGTTCAAAGTTCACTGTATAAAGTATGAATTGTGAAACACCGGGTTGTGAAACATTTCTTTGATGTATTTGCAGGAGGTAAATTGTACTTATTACTGAGGGTCATGGGTCTGTTTTTCAGCTTTTCTCTCTCATCTGCCGCCAGCTCTGAGTTGCCATCGTGTTCTGTCACTGGTTCTGTCTATAATTCCGACCTGGAATTTATGAAATCTAATCTTCTATAGGTGGACAAACTGACTTCATCTTGGTTTTCCCTGGGCAATTCCGAAATCTGCTCCGACTTCTATGGGCCTCCTGCCTATTGACATTAAATCGCCAGCTCTGAATTCTGAAATCACACAGGACTCCCCTCCTTTCCCCCGTTCTCTGAGCTTTATCCAACCAGTTGGCAGGTCTTGCTGATTTTCGCCGCACCGACTCCTACTTTCCAAAATGCTTTTCCTAAAAGATATATCAAAAACACATGTAGGGGCACCTGACTGGCTCAGTCAGTGAAGCATGCAACTCTTGATCTCGGGGTTGTGAATTCAAGCCGCACCTTGTGTGTAGAGATTACTTTTAAAAAAATCTGTAGGGGCACCTGGGTGGCTCAGTGGTTGAGCATCTACCTTTGACTCAGGTCATGATCCCCCTGGGGTCCTGAGTCCCGAATCGGGCTCCCTGCAGGGAGCCTCTCTCTTTCTCTCTCACGAGTAAATAAATATTTTTTTATTCTGTAAAAAAAAAAAAAAAACCAATGTGAAGCACTGAATGCATCCATCTACACACCTGTTTAAACCCTCACAGTAGGCCTACAAGGATGACGTGATCCTTTTACTGGAAAAGGAATCAGACACTGGGAAAGATTAGGAGCCCGGGCCACCACCACACACCGCTAAAATGCAGATCTGTGCGGCTCCACAGGCCCTGCTCACCGGTGTCCTTCCACCTCTCGCCAGGACACGCTGCAGGGGCTCACCCAGGCCATCCCGCCTCCACCGGACAAATCCCGTCTTCAACTACAAACTGCATCTCGAACATCTTCCACTGGTGGTTTCTGGAGCTTTGGTGTTCATCGTACACCTGAGGGCACTGCGATTCTCTATTCTCAGGCCCATTTCCTCCTGCAGACTCTACTTCACAGCAACCGCCAAATCTGTCTAGTCCCTGCAACCCGCACACAGCCAGTGTGGACCAGGACGGGTGCTCCCAGGGCGGGAGAGAACCCGCCAGGATCTGAGCACCTGCGGGCCGGGCCGGGCTCCGGTACTGTCTACACCACCGAGGCACCCGGCCAGGCCTCTGGCGGCTGCTCCAGGAACTCGGTGCAAATGCACACACCCGCCCTGCACCCCTGCGTGGGGCGAGACGGAGGCTCTCCGGGCCGCTGGGACCCCTGGGGACCCTGCGCTTGGGAGGTGGGGGGACGACGGAGCAGGGAAAGGCGAGGAAGGGGTTCCGCGGGCTCAGCTCCCTGAAGCGCCTCCAGGGAACTCCGCAGGCTCCGCACCGAGGGCCCCGGCGCCCGGGGGAAGCCGCCGGACGGCTCGCCCCCGCCCCCGCCCCGCCCCCGCCCTCGGGCGTCCCACCCTCCCGGCCGCGCTCTTGGCTCGTGTCCCCGAGGCCGCTGGACGCTCACGCTCCCGGGAACTCACGGGGCCCCCCGCTCAGCGGGCCGGAGCTTCCGGACCCCACCCTGCTCTCACCCCGCCTGCTGGCCTTCCCCGCCACCCTCGCCCTCCCTAGCCGCGGGCCCCCGACGGAGGGACGTGCGCGCCCCCGGGGACCCCGACGGAGGGACGTGCGCGCGCCCTGGAGCCCCCGACGGAGGGACGTGCGCGCCCCCGGGGGCCCGACGGAGGGACGTGCGCGCCCCCGGGGCTGCCCACGGAAGGACGTGCGCGCGCCCGCGAACGCCGTACGCGCCCGGGAGCTGCGCCTGCGCAGTCTGCCAGCCTAGAGTCGCCAGCCGTCCCCGAGCGCGGGGTCCCCTCGGTGTCGCACCTTCTGGGTCAAGAGGCGGGACTGGCGCAGCCGCTCCTCGGCGCTCATCGCCCGCAGACGCTGCTTCAGCTCTGCCCTCAGGCTCCGCTTGGCGCTGCTCACTGCCGCCACCGCCGCCATCCCTCGGGTGCCCGTGTCCGTCCCGCTTCCGGCTCGCGGCCGCCCCGCCCCCAGCACGCCTCCTGCGGGACCGCGTTGCGGGCGTCGCGGGGAGGGTCCGCGGTCGGGGCGGGGACTGGGGGGGAGTCGGAGGGAGACGGGGGTGGGGGGAGGGTGGGGAGGCGGCGCCCCAGGGGCGGAGCAGCTGGCCACGGGGTAGGGGGAAGGGCCCGAGGTAGGGGCGGGCCCTGGGGGACGGGGCTCCAGGGGGAGGGCCCGGGGGAGGCAAAGGTCCCGCGGGGAGGCCCCGGGGGCAGGTGCGGGGTAGGGAGGGTCCAGCCTGGGTGCCGGCCCGCCCAAGGGGCGTTTCCTCCCCTTCCGGGCAGGGACCTAGTGACGCCTGCCCCGCTCCGAGCGGCTGTGGCCGGCCCGGCCTCGGGGAGTGGGGGGCCTGGGCCTGGGCCTGCGCGAGCCCACGGCAGGCCGACGCAGACCCACTGGCCAAAGGGGAAATGATGTGGGGTTTTGGCAATAACGCTTCCCCCTCTCTTCTCTTCCGTGGGTAGGACGGAGCTGGCGTATTACCAAGGGGCCGACAGAGCTTTCCTGTTCACCTGCAGAGAACCCGGGACTCAGGCCACCAGTTCGGGGCCCACAGTGTGCTCGCCGTGCAGTGCGGGCAACGCGCGCCTCTTGTGCAAGCTCTGCCTCCTGGGGCACCGGGGTGGACGCTCCGGGCTTCCCGTGCTTGCCGGAGCTTACCTGGACCAGGAGGAGGGAAAACCATAGTTCCAAGGAGTAACTCCATGTGGAGAAAGGCTCTTAAACTCAGTTTACATCAGTGACAGAAAGGTGAGAGGGCTCATTATTTCACAGGTAATGAGCTGTAAAACAATTAGAAGGAGAAAATTTCGTAAGTTTAACGTCAATTTTACCGAAGTTCCCATTGGAAAACAAGCATTTAAGAATAGAGAAACACTGAAAATGAGAGCCCCCCACCCCCACCCCGGGAACTGGCCCTTCCAAACCTTGAAACAAACTATCAAGCCTCTAGTATTAGAACACCATGGGGATCCCTGGGTGGCGCAGCGATTTGGCGCCTGCCTTTGGCCCAGGGCATGATCCTGGAGACCCGGGATCGAGTCCCACATCGGGTTCCCTGCATGGAGCCTGCTTCTCCCTCTGCCTGTGTCTCTGCCTCTCTCTCTCTCTCTCTCTCTCTCCCTGTGACTATCATAACTATCATAAATAATAAATTAAAAAAGAATACCATGGCACTGCCACTTGAACATGCAGTACAACATTAGAAAGCACAGAAATAGACCAGAAGTCTTATGGAAATTTAGTATAGACAGAGATGATATTTCAAATCACTGGGGCCAGCATCATCTTTTAATAAATGGTCCAAGGAGAGCTGGACAGCCATTTTTTTTTAAATAAAATGTCCATATCTAACACCATACATAAAAAACTCCAAATGGATTAAGGATCTAGTGTAAAAGCAGAGACTAGGCAGTAGTGGGAGAGACAGCAGTTCCCCTTTAACCACAGTATAAGGCAAGGTGGTAAGAAAAAAGTTTGATATATTGGACTACGTGAAAGCTTTTTGTAATTTTTGCATAGTATAAAAAGCCATATGCATAAGTAACAACAACTGACAAACTGAGACAAGATACTTGCAACATAAACCACAAACAAAGAAACTATTAAAAATTGGGTTATGGGGTTACAGGCATCCAGACTGGAAAGAAAGAAGTAAAACTCTCTCTTCAGATGACATGATCTTACATGTATGACATCCTGGGGAAATCCATAAAAAATTTAAAAAATATAAAAATTCCAGAATTAATAAGCTGGGACTCAACAAAGTTGCAGGATACAAGACCAGTATACAAATATACCTCTTCCAGCCCAGCACTCTACATATGGAACATATTTCTGGTTCTGATTCTACAGCAGTTCTTGGCCTTTGGATTCAAATTGGGACCATGGCTCTGAAGATTTTGCTGACCTCCATAATCACATGAGTCAGCTCTTTACATAAGTCTTGTTATCAACAGACACCTCCTATTGGCTCTGTTGTGCAACATATACACATATACAACATGTATATGTGTATACGACATATACAGCTGACCCTCAGACAACATGGGGAGTAGAGGCATTGACCGACACACAGCTCTCCAAAAATTTAACTAATAGCCTACCATTAACAGAAGCTTTACAGATAACACACACAGTTGGCTACTAATAGGCTACTAATAGCCTACCATTAACAGAAGCTTTATAGATAACACACACAGTTGATGAACACCTATTTTGTATATGTGTTATAGACTTTTTTTAAGACTTTATTCATGAGAGAGAGAGAGGCAGAGACATAGGCAGAGGGAGAGGCAGGGTCCCTGCAGGAGCCCAATGCAGAACTCAGTCCCAGGACCCTGGGATCACGACCTGAGCCAAAGGCAGATGCTCAACTACTGAATCACCCAGGCGTTAGTATAGACTATATTCTTCCAATAAAGTAAGCTAGAGAAAAAAAAAGGATGTTAGTAAACTCATAAGAGCAAATACAGTACCAGACTCCTTATTAAAAAAAAAAGAAAAGAAAAAGAAAAAGATCTGGGGCAGCCTGGGTGGCTCAGCGGTTTAGTGCCACCTTTGGCCCAGGGCCTGATCCTGGAGACCCAGGGTCAAGTCCCATGTCAGGCTCCCTACATGGAGCCTGCTTCTCCCTCTGCCTGTGTCTCTGCCTCTTTCTCTGTGTGTCTCTCATGAATAAATAAATAAAATCTTTAAAAAAAAAAAAAGTCTTCTTTAAAAAATAAAAAAAAAGACCTGTGTAAGCAGACCCACACAGTTCATGACTGGTATTTCATTTTGTATATATATATATGTGATATATATCAGGAAATATATATTATTTTTTTATATATATTTATGATAGTCACACAGAGGGAGAGAGAGAGAGAGGCAGAGACACAGGCAGAGCGAGAAGCAGGCTCCATGCACCGGGAGCCCGACGTGGGATTGGATCCCGGGTCTCCAGGATCGCATCCTGGGCCAAAGGCAGGCGCTAAACCGCTGCGCCACCCAGGGATCCCAGGAAATATATATTATAAATGAGATTTACATGTATATCTGATATGTGTATGTTATTGAGTATATATGATAGTAGGTACATATAATATATGAGGTATATGTAATAAGCCTATACATATGGATCTCCTGTTGATTCACTTTCTCTAGAGAACCCTAACACAGATTTTTATAATAAAGTAAATAGTCTCAAATTTAAAAAATAATTTCATTTGCAGTAGCATCCAAAAAAGTACTTAATAAATTTAACAAGTGTTAGAGTTCCAAAAACTACACGGCATTGTTGAAAGAAAGAAGATCTGTATAAGGTAAAGGATGTCCCATGTTCATGGATTGGAGGACTTGATATTGTTAAGATAGCACTACTCCCTGAACTGATTCTATAGAGTCAACATAATACCTATCAAATTTGGCTTTTTTGCAAAAATCAATAAACTGATCCTAAAATTCTCATGGAAATGCAAGGAATGCAGAATAACCAAAACAGTTAATAAAAGAGAACAAAGTTGGAAAACTCACACTACCAAACCTAACAAGTTACTACAGAGCTGCAATAAGACAGTGTGGTCCTGGCATAAGGATAAAAATATGGGTACTTGGCATAGAATTGAGAGCTCAGAAATGAGCCTTCACAATCATGATCAATTGATTTTCCTGAAAAAAAAGTGCCAACATGATTCTATAGGGAAAGAACAGTCTTTTCTAACAAACAGTCCTGGGATATGCAAACAAGGAAGTTGGACCCTTAACTAACACCATATTCAAAATGTAACTCAAAATAGATCAAAGGGCTAAACACAAGTGCTGAAACAAAACTCTAAGAAGAAAGCAGGCATAAATCCTTATTACCTTGGATCAGGCAATGATTTCTTAGCTGTACACCAAACACACAAGTAACAAAAGTAAGTTGGATTTTATCAGAATTTAAAACATTATGCTTCTCCCTCCACCTGTGTCTCTGCCTCTCTCTCTCTCCCTGTCTCTCATGAATAAATAAAATCTTAAAAAAATAAAAGAAAAACATTAGTACATTAAAGGGCACCATCAAGAAAATGAAAAGACAAGCTATAGAATGGGAGGAATATCAACAAATCATATGTCTTCATCAGATATTTATTTATCTGGAATTGAATCCGGAATATATAAAGAACTCTAACAACTCAGAAATAAAAAAGGATAATCTAATTTTAAATGGCAGAAGAGTTAAATATAGACATGTCTTCACATAAGATACACAAATGGCTAATAACCACATGAAGAGATTTCAGCATCATTAGTCATTAGAGAAATGCAAACCAAAACCATGAAGGAATACCACTTCACACACACTAACGTGGCTATAATAAAAAATACAGGGACGCCTGGGTGGCTCAGCAGTTGAGCATCTGCCTTTGGCTCAGGGTGTGATACTGGGGTCCCAGGATGGAGTCCCAAATGATGCTCCCCACAGGGAGCCTGCTTCTCCCTCTGCTTATGTCTCTGCCTCTCCCTCTGTGCCTCTCATTAATAAAGAAAATATTTTTTAAAATACAGGGGTATCTGGGGGGCTCAGTCAAAGCATCTGCCTTCAGCTCAGGTCATGATCCCAGGATCCTGGGATCAAGGCTCACATCAGGCTCCCTACTCAGCAGAGATCCTGCTTCTCCCTCTCTCCCTCTGTCCCTCCCCACTGCTCATTCTCTCTCTCTCTCTCTCTCTCTCTCTCTCTCTCTCTCTCAAATTAAATAAAATCTTTAAAAAAATAAAATACATAAGACGAGTTGGTGAGGGTGTGAAGAAATGAATTCTCATACTTGTGGGAATATGAGACGATACAGCACGGATAGGTCTCAGTGACAGGCCAGACATGAAGGCCACATATTGTAAGATCCCATTATTTGAAATATCCAGAACAGACAAATTCATAGAGACAGCAAGTAGATGAGAGGTTGCCTGGGGATGGAAGGAAGGGGCATAGAGTACAGGGTTTCTTTTTGGGGTAATGAAAACATTCTAAAGTTAGAAGTGATAGCTGCAAAACACTGTAAATGTACTAAAAACTACAAATTAATACATTTTGAAAAGGTGAATTTATTGTCCACCACATCTCTATAAAATAAAGAACAGTAAAAAAGAAAATATACATGTATCTGCTCATTTCTTTAAAAAAAAATGCAATAAACGAAATGATCCTTGAGTCCTGTAGGGAATCTGTGAGGACAGGGTAGGAGAGTGGGAAGGGGATAGCCATATGACGAGAGGAAAATGATGTTTCTTTGATGACACCTATCTGGGTAGTTCTAACACTCAGAACCATGCAGACAACTGCATACACAGGTGCACAAGTACATATAGCCAGGGTGTGGAGGGAAGCCAGAACACAGCAAGCAGGGACACAACTACATGATTGACAATCACCATGAATGGTGGAGAAAAAAACTTAAGTTACTTTGGAAACCAGCATTTTGACTGTGTACTACTGTAATATTAAAGGCTGAAGTAACATTACACTAATATGATGCTCTAGTGAAGATATTTTTTAGTAGGGTTATAAATTAGTAATTGTGAAACTATTTTTATCTGTGCTCTAGAATTGAACACATAAGTGAATACACTGAGAATCCCAGCCTCTCCTTGTCAGGAAAAATTAGTTACAGATAAGGAAGGAATACAGGTGGGAATGACCTTGCTGTGTTGGCTTGGAATTGGAAGTATTGATATGAATTTGTGATTTTAAATACATATACAAATGGATAGATACAGAAATAAGTAGAGGTATGTGTGTTAGATTACATACACAGGTTTCCTAGTTCTGTTCATCAGAGGATCTAGAAACAAGGACCCTCCATAGCAGTGATATCTGGCATCCAGATGTTGGTTTCCAAATGTCATTCTCCCACAAAAACAAAAAAAAAAATAGGTTTCCAGAGTTGAGGCAGGAGCAAGATGGGCCTGGGAAATCCTGTGGTGCCACAAGTTAAGGAGGTGATCACAGTGGGAGGGAACATGGCAAAAGGGGCGCCAGGACCCAGACAAGTTCCTAGTGGCTGAAGCTGGGACAAATTGAGCAACAAAATAATAATTTTACTCTATAACCCATGAAATAAATATCAGTAAGTCCATAGTGATTGATAAATGAGTAATAATAAATAAATGACAAAAACAAGTAGGTATAACTCCTTATCCTATAATTCTAGTTAGTAAATGTGGAAGGAATGATGGAAATCGAGAATCACCATTAAGCAAACATTGCACTTATGATCAGTGCAGGCAAGGACCGTGGATGGGCGCTAAAATCAGTGGGCAAAAGAATAAGGAACAAAAAGAATGTTTTTATGGTCTCAAAGTGTCTCCCCACAAGACAATAGGTCTTCACATGTGATAAGACACACATGCCCCCTAATATGATGCATGGAAACGGACACAAATTCGTTTGTGTGGTATTCCTTCCTGCCAGATAAATCAAGGATAGCATGAAAACCTCAATCATGAACAATACATCAAACCCAAATTGAGAGACCATCTACAAACACCTGACCAGCATTCTTCAGAATTCTCAAGGTCATGAAAGACAATGAGAGACCAAGAAACTCAGGAATTGGAGACTAAGGAGACACAACAGGACAGTTAAATACACTTCACTATCCTTGATGTTCAGAAGAAGGACATTAGAGGGAAAACTGGTGGATTTAGGGAAGGCTTGGACATTAGTTCACGGCGGAGTATCGACCTCAGTTTCTTCAGATATCTATCTGCACTATGATTATGTGAGATGCTGACGTTATTGGAAGTTAGATGAAGCATGTACGGAAAGTCTATTTTTGCAACTTTTTCTGTAAGATTAAAATTAGTTCAGAAGAAAAGGTAAAAAAACTGTTAAGTAAATAAAGTCTGTAGAAACATGAAATGGGAGAGATGATCCTGTGAGAAAACAGGAGTTTAAGTTGACCCAAGTGTACATGAATAAACATAGACTGACCACCTGTTACATCAGGCCCCTAACTCATCTCCCAGGGATCAAGCTCTCCTACAGCCTAGCCTGGTCCCAGCACTGCCAGACTCAGCATCCTCCCTCTATCACTGTCTCCCCAAAATTCCTCTAGTGAAAACCTGTCATTGGCGCAGCTCCTCTCTACTACCTGGGCTGCCCGGTTGCTTGCCACTCCCTAGCCCAGTGTGCTATGCTTCCGCGGACCCCTGGGCAGGCTGATTGCAGAGCCATCCTAATGTGCTTCCTAGGAAGGCACCATCTATATGACTGACTTGATTGATTGATTGATTGATTGATTGATTGAAAAAATCCTTTGATAAGGCACTTGGGTGATAGACCAAAAGCCAAAATGATAGAAAGATGGTCCCTAACCTCTTGTGCCTAAGATGGTCAGAGGAGTTTCAGTTACTTCCCAAAGGGGGAGGAGGGGGGATGGAGGCGGATGAGTCACATAGGAAGGCGGTGGCGGAGCTAACACATTCAGTTCCGTTGTGTTTGAGGGAAGAAAAAGGGGGAAATGTCCCTGGAAGCAACAGCCAGGAAGAGGAATTTTGGGAAATGTCCAGGAAGGGTTTTCTTGGTTGTATGCTCTTGGATGGCTGACGGAAACCCTCCCACCTGTCTCCCTGACAGACTATCCCGTGGTCCTTACTGCAGGGCTCTGTTAACATAGGACTGCTTACGATGGGATGGGCGTGTGTGAGGGGAGCGTTGCCCTCTGAGCTGGAGCAATGCCATTGACAAGGGCTAGCGTTTCTTGAGCTTGCTCTGCCACATGCCATGCTAAGTTCTCAACACAGAAATTGTGACATAGATATTATTATTGTGTTATCTTCACAGAACAGGAAACAGGCCTGGAGATTGCCCAAGCTCACGAATGTGGAAGGCTAGTACGTGAAAGAAATCAGGATCTCCAAAACCAAATCTCAACCGCCTGCTCTTGTGACCAGCAGTGTGCTCTCAGCCTGGGACCATGTGGGACAGATGCCTGTATCCTCGTGCTCAGCACTGGACCACATATGGCGTGGGTGCTGGGTGGATATCTGTTAAGTCAGCGAGTAAAGGCTGGGTCATGAGCAAACTCAGTGGGAGAGCAGTGGGCTGAAGCTAATAAAATCCCAAGATGCGGATGAAGTCCAGGTCAGGAGACCCCTCATAGTCTTTAACAGAGGAGTAGGGCTAGCTGAGGACAAAACACAGCTGATAACCCGCAAACAACCCACACCCAGGACGGGATATGTGTGTCATTCCTCAGGACACTTTCAAAAGTCTTAATACCTTAGTCCAGGGAAAAACAATCTTTACCTTGACAATGGCAAGGCCTCCCGTATCTCACATGTCCTTCTTAGCATATGAAAATTCTTTCAAAATCTCCCTTTTCCTTACCTCCCCCAACTCTGCAGGTATAGAATCAGCCAGCCCTCATAAGCCCAGGGCAACTGCTCTTCCTGCCCATGGGTCCTGTCCCCCGTGTTTTAATAAAACAACCATTTTGTACCAAAGAGGTCTCAAGGATTCTTTCTTGGTTGTTGGCTCCAAACCTCACTTATATTCCAAAACTTCATCATTCTTCACTGGTCAAACGGTAGCTGGAGTACTGAACCAGGTGGAAGCATAATTTGACAAGCGAGGTAACACTCAGGAAAGGGTGGCTCCCTCCGCTCTAAGTGGTAGGCACCCATTCTAGAAATGTAAAAAGAAAAGTAATAATGTCACCAGGGAATCCCACTGACTCACGTCCGTCCATGACACTGTGCTGATAGCACACCTTCCGTTCAACAAATGGTGTGGAAATCGAGCATGTGGGTGGGGACGCACAGGTTCAAAGAGGGAGCAGCAGAAATGAGCAGAGTTTCCATCCTCAAAAGTGAAACAAGCACTGAATTCATTTATATGCAGGGTGTCTTTCTTACATGTTTCCACCCAAGCCTTAATTTTCATTAGCATGGCAAAATGTGATCCACTTACCGATATCTTTTACTTTGACCTTGTCCGTGACCCATCAGCACCATCTGGCACCTTGTAAGGTAGCCAGGGTCTCAGGCCCTCCCCAGAATCTGTATTTTTATCTTAATAGGTCCCCCAAGGGATTTGTATTCATATTAAAGTTCAGGCAGCACTACCACAGATTGGTGTTAATAAACCAAGTGCCTGGGACGCCTGGGTGGCTCAGGCCAGTCGCGGTTGAGCGACTACCTTCAGCCCAGGTTGTGATCCTGGAGTCCTGGGATCGAGTCCCACATCAGGGTCCCCACAAGGAGGCTGCTTCTCTCTCTGCCACTGTCTCTGCCTCTGTGGGTGTGTCTCTCATGAATAAATAAATAAATACAATCTTTAAAAATAAAATAAAAAATAAAGCAAGTGCCAGCTTGCAGGAGGAAATAGAGCTATCATGCAAACCCTCAATACAGTCAGCCTGCACAGAGCATTCCTACCGTCTACACAGGCCTGGAGGTGTCTGATGACTACACCTCCGCCTCAGCACCCCCATCACGAGGAAGTGGCATCTCAGCTGAAACCCCACGGTTGAGTAAGCACTAACCAGACGCCAGGGTGGGTGAGAACTGAGAAGGGAGGTGAGAGAGTCTTCTATGAAAAAACAGCTGTATGTGCAAAGGGCCTAAAGGGAACAACAGTGTGATGTTCCGGAGGAATCAAAAATAGCTGGAAATGCTCATCAGCAGAAAGGCAGGAGATAAGGCCGAAGGGCTGGGTCCAGACAATGTGGGGTGGATTTGATTCATCTCTTTGTGTCTTAATTAACGTTTTTAAAGCCTAAATTTACATAAAGTTTCCATAGGAAATATGCATTTTCTGTATGCCCCTCCCCCAGCCCACAGCATTGGCACCTGGCGTTACTGTGGTGCACACGTCCAAGCTAAGAAGCCAGCGTTGGTACATTGCTGCTAACTCAACTTCAGACTTTACAGGGATTTTTCTAGTTCTCCCACTGACACACTTGTCCTGTGCCAGGGTCCCATCCTGGATGTCCTGTTGTTTTTAGTTGCTGTGTCTTCACAGGCTCATCTTGACTGCTCGTTTCTCAGAGTTTCCTTATTTATTTGATGACCTTGATGGTTTTGAGGAGTATTAGCCAGGTATTTTGTGGAATGTCCCTCGATTTGGGCATTATGGGTTTGCAGAAGAATACCACAGAGATTAAATGCCTTTTCATCACACACATGTTATCAACGTCTGTTAACTGTGATCACCTGGGTAAAAGTAGTATCCGCCAGGCTTCTCCATCACAGCTTTGTTTCCCCTTTCCACACTCTTCTTTGGAAGCAAGTCTCTAGGTCCAACCCACACTCAAGTGGGGAGGGAGAATGACATAGAGATTTGTGGGAGAATTTGAGTTCCTAAGAAGAATGAAAAAACATTGAATGAATTTAAGCAAAGGGGTGACATTGGATTTACATTTTCAGACAAGGATGCTAGCTAGCTGTACTGAATATACACCATGGGGGCTGGCAATGGGTCAGGGTACACATCCCTTCCAGAAGTAGTCTGGGTGGAAGTAATAGTAGCTTGGTTTAGTGTAGGGGTTAAGGATAGAAGAAGAGATATGGATGGAATAAGAGATATTTAAGAAGTAAAGTTGCCAGGATTGGGTTAATTTATGGTTGAAGAACAGGAATAGAGGACAGGAAGTTTTGAGGATGACTCCCAGAAACCTAGTTCATGGTTTGAGCATCTGGTTGACTATCAATAAGATTGAAGGCAAGGACGCAGATAAGTAGGCAAGCAGAGCCTTCCGGGGACTCCCAGAGCTCAGGGGTCCTGCTAATGGTCAAATGTCTCTGCTGAACTTTGGAGGCATTGTTTCCCTGGGTGTCCATGGCTACTCTGGATGGCTCCGTAAGCTGAGTAGAACCCTGTAACAAGAGACTTACCTGGTTAGGTAACGCTTTGCCTCTCTTGGGGACGACAGTCTTCCTTGTTTACTCCAAGTCTTTGAGAACATGGCAACAATGCAGCAGCTGTACACCGCACCTCCACCAAGGACTATGCTTCTGGAAGCAGTAGCCCTATACTGGCATGCCCATGTGACACCAGAGGTGATGTTGCTCTGATGTCCAAGTCCCCAGACAGCTCTGTGGGCTTGGGGGTGGGCCTCACGATAGAGTCATCACCATCTGAGTCTCCCCAGGACTGTTATCCTCAGAAGCCAGACAGTATCCCCAGCTGGAAAGAAATGGGGACCCTGGAAGGAACACATAAGGCTCACCCAAGGGCTCACCATGTGCCTGACACAGCAGGGATAAGCTCGGGCTCTTCACAGGCAGGGAAAGTCTCATTATAGAAGCAGCAGAATGAGAATCCTTGTAAGGATGTTAGAAGCTTTTGGCTTTTACTTGGAGGGAGGTGAAAAGTACTGGAGAGTTTTGAGTAGAGAGGTACCATATGTTATCTTACTTTTTTTCCCTTTTTATTGAAGTATAGCTGCCACACAGTGTTACATAGTTTCAGATGCATGACATAGTGATTGAACTTCCCTATATGTTCTGCTGTGCTCCCCACGGGTGTAGCTCCCACCCGTCGCCACACAGCGCTGTCACAATACCACTGACTATATTCTCCAAGCCATAGCTTTAACCCCTGTGACATACTCATTCAAGTCCTCTTACATTTTAAAGGATCCCTCTAGCTGCATGTCAGGCATATGCTGTGGACAGGCAAGGACAGAAGCAAGACAACCAGTTAGCAGCCACTGCAAAATCCATCAAGAGATTTGAGATGGTTTGCACCAGGTAGTGGTGATGAGGATAATAACAGGTTGCTGACTACTGGGTGTGTGTTGATGATGGAAACAAATAGTATTTCCTGATGGATTGCACTTGGGGTTTGAGAGTAAAGGAGTCAAAGAATCTAAAGGATTTGCCTGAGCAGATGGAGAGGGGGAGGTGCCGTTAACCAAGATGGCCAAGGAGGCAGGTTCAGGGAGTGGAGACAGTCAGGTGCTCAGATTTTACATGATGGCATTTGATACACTTGTTAAACATCCAAGTAGAAATATGTCAGATGAGTAGTTGAACACCTGATCTGAGTCTGGAGTTCAAGGGAGAAGTCTGGGCTGTGGTGTGGGGCCAGCATGTGGTGGCCCTGTAAAGCCACCTCGCTGAATGAGACACCTGAAGTTCAGTGTAGGTGTGGGGGTGAGGGAAGCCAAGGACCAGCCAGTGGTGCCCCGGATTCAGGGCTGGGCAGCTGGCTTGAGGAGATGAGGAAAACCCATCACAGGAGATGAGAAGAGTGGCCTATGAGACGGGAGAATGGAGAGACCGGCGTCCCTGAAGTCAGCTAACAGCACATAGAGAGAGTCGTCTGCTATGTCCAACATCATCATGCCAGGAAACCTGAAGACTGGGAATCCATCCTTGACATTAGGGTCCAAGAGATAATGAAAGAGGAGAGAGTCTGGAGACCAAATATGGACTCTCTTGTGAGGAGGTTTTCTGAGAATGAGAGCAGAGGAGTGGAGTAGTCACCGAGAGATTGTGTGTCTGGTTCTGTTTGGTTTTAGGATAAGGGAGGCTGAAGAGAGGTTCCTGCAGAGGCAGGAAGGAGCAAGGTGTCACCCACAAGTATAGGGCTTGGCCTCCTAACACCTGGCCCTGCAATCATAATAGAAGGGGAGAAAATATGCCAATACAAGTGCAAGTAGGCAGCTGACTGTGGTGGGTAGGGATGTGGGAGTTCTCAGGGCACTAGGAGCTAAGTCAGTGGGAATTAGATTGTGTCAGAGTACTTGTGTTGCAAGTGTCTGTAATACACACTTTCTGTATATACATTTTTCTATTGCTCAAACAGCAGAGTCATCAGCCTGGAGCTTCAGAACAGTTTCAGCAAACACTGGGTGCGGGTTTGGTTCTCCGGGGAGCCAGTTAGGTCTACTCCGTTAAAGCAGCAAAACATAGCCCTAGGCTCAGTCAGCTGTCTTGAAAGTCCTGCCTTCATTTCTAAAGCAGACGAACCAGAGAAAACCCACCAACACCATGGAAAAATGATCCAGCCATGTCCACCCTGATGCTGTGTCCCAAATAGCATCTTCCAGCACAAATAGCCACACACGGCCACCAACTAACTGTAAAGACAGGGTTTATGTTCATGCTCCATGGAGGTACTCAAAGCAATATCTCCCTGTCAGCAGCTTTGCACCCTCTGCAGAAAGTTCCCAAATACATGACAGTGATGATCAGTTTAAGTTAGGGCAGTTCTATAGGAAGGACACACATAAATGGGTGAAGGGTGGAGACGAGGGAGATGAGGACACCCACATGGCTGTTGAGGATGCATGCCCTTGGTGGGGAAACCAGTTCCAGCCAGCTGGCCCACACACAGTCCCAGTGTGAATGGAATGGCAAAGTAGGCATCTGGGAGGCTCATGGGATCAGGAGGAAGTGGTAAGGAGAGGAGGCTCAGGGCAGTGAGTGCCCAGTGGCTTCATGGCCAACGTGACCCACCTACCCAATCCCATTAGCTTGGGCAAGTTTCTTCCTGCTTCTAAGCCTGTTTCTAAGATGAGGATAATACCTACTTCAGAGGAGTACATGAAAATTAAAGGTGATGACTTAGCTGGGGTTTCTAGTGTGTGGGGGAATAACCAGTAAGCAGCCATTACCCTGCCATGCAGTTTCAGCCAATATGATGTTCAGCCTCATTCCAGCCTCATGGGCGACACATCCTTTTTTAAAAAATAATTTTATTTATTTATCTGAGAGAAAGATCACGCACCCATGAGCCGTGGGGAGGGAAAGGGAGAAGCTGGCTCCCTGATCATCAGGGAGCCCAACGTGGTGCTTGATGCTGGGACCCTGGAATCATGACCTGAGCCCAAGGTGGATGCTCAACCACTGAGTCATCCAGACACCCCTCCACTTTATTTTTTTTAAGAGTTATTTATTTATTTTAGAAAGAGAGAGAGTATGTGTGTGTGTAAGCTGGGTGGGAGGGGTAGAGGTAGAGGGACAAGCTGACTCTGTGCTGAGCACAGAGCCCAGCTGTCCAGGACCTGAGACCAAAGAGTCCCCACACCTCACCGACTGAGCCACCCAAGCACCCCAATAACATTCTACTTTAAATTAATATTTGGAGGACACCTGGGTGGCTCAATGGTTGAGCATCTGCCTTCGGCTCAGGGCATGATTCCAGAGTCCTAGGATCGAGTCTTGTATCAGGTTCCCCGTGGGGAGCCTGCTTCTCCCTCTGCCTGTGTCTCTGCCCCTCTCTGTGTCTCTCTCATGAATAAATAAATAAAATCTTTAAAAATTAATAAATAAAAATAATTTAGTATTTGGGGTGATGCTATTTCTCTCCTTTTATACTTTTCCTTAATTTGCATGGTTTATAATGAGTATTTATCATTTTTTTCTTCAAAAACAAGAGCTTTCTAAAAATCCACTACGTGGAGATGTTATCTATAATAAAATGCACCTGTTTCAAGTGAGCACCACTATGAATTCCAACGAATTTATCCACCACAGTGCAGACGCCGAACACTGTCATCGCCCCAGAAAGATCTGTCCCACAGTGCCCCAGCCCCCACCCCAGGCACCACTCATCGGTTTTCTGCACCAACCAGTAGATTTGTCTTCCCTGGTTTCATGTGAAAGACCCAGCACACTCTGTACTCATTGCTCACGAGCTCCTTCACTCAGCGTGCGTGAGGTTTGTCCATCGGATTTCGTAAGCCATCCCCTGATTATTGCTGAGTAATAGTCGTCTTGTGCTTGGGCTACAATTTGTTAAACATTTGGGTTGTTTCTGGGCCTTCCTGCCATTATGAATAAAGCTTCTGTGAAGAACATGAATGTGTTTTATATCTTTTGAGTGGATACCTAGGAGCCCTAGCGTCAGTGTGTGTGTCACTTTACAAGAAACTGTCACACTTTTCCACAGACATACCATTTTACACGGTCACCAGTCATGCACGAGAGAGTTCTAGGCTCTCCACGTCGTCCCCAAAGCTCGGTGCCATCAGACCTTTCAAGGGGGCCATACGCTGGTCTCATGCTGGTGCACATGTGCATTTTCCTGGTGATTGGTGGCGTCCAGCATCTCTTCTGTGCAAATTTCCCATCTGCTCTCATGAAGCATATGTTCCAAACTTCTGCCCATAATTTGGCTGAGGGTTGTGGTGCTACTGGATTGTGAGTGTTACATACATTCTGGATGCAAGTCCTTTGTCAGATATCACTGTGGCATATGTTACCTGCCATTCCATGACTGGCTTTTTTGAGTTTAACAACTTTATTGAGATATAATTCTAAATTGTTTTTATAAGAGTATAATTTTTAGGGTTTTTTTTTTCTTTTCTGGTACAGGTTTTAATGCTATAGCTAAGAATCTCTACTCCAAAGTTGTGAAGATTTTCTCCTATGTTTCTTCTGGGATTTTTATAGTTTTAACTTACATGTAGGTCTATGATCTGTTTCACCATCTCTGTGTGTGGCTTGAGCTAAGCATTGGGGATCATAAACCCTCCTCTTTTTCTGTAATAAAACACATGGGAGCTGCAGTTTGAAAGACCAGGTCACAAACCAAGCCAGAAGTGTCACTGGTTTCCTAGGAGTTACTCTGTTACAAGATCATTGTGGCATAGAAGCCAGGGTTTGGGGGGGCCTGGATGGCTCAGTAGGTTCAGTGTCTGACTCTTGATGTCGGCTCAGGTCGTGATCCCAGGGTTGTGAGGGAGGTCGAGCCCCAAGTAGGGCTCTGTGCTCAGCTGGGAGCTGCTGTAGACTCTCTCTCCCTCCCCATCTCTCTGCCCCCGCCTCACTCACACTCTCTACCTCTCTCTTAAAAAAAAAAAAAAAAAAAGCCAAGTTTTGTGGTTTCTTGTGCAAACGTATTCCAGGTAGCAGCACCCATACATACACTTCCTGTTCTGTCCATTCATGACTCTTTGTGCTGGACACTTAGTTCCAATCCGTGGGAACAGGAAGCAGGGAAGCACTGAGCTAGAACAATGGGGTAGGAGGGCCCCCTGTTTCAGACTCAAGCCCCCGGTGCCCCAGGTGGTCGGCTCTCAGACATGATTTGATGAATCAGCCAAAGTTACTTCTGCAAAAGACGTTTCCCAACCAACTTGCCCCCCTGCCCTAATCCACACTGTCAAGAATCACAGGGGACATTTAACCACGGAGGCCACACTTGGTCACCGAAGGGAGGTGGGCATTAGGAGCACACTTGTCCTGATGGAATAAAATACAATAAGATACAGAACCCGTTGGTTGTCTGGTTGTCTGAGGTCTGCTCTGTGGGGGGCACTAGACGGCCACAGGGTGCATGCATGGGAGATCTGTGCTGCGTAGACACTGCCTCAGGAAGACTGATTCCTGAAGAGGTTTCTTCAGAGCAACTTTTTAAAAAAAGAATCACAGAGGAAGTGAAGCTTGAATCAGCTGAAATCCCCTGTGAGAATGCAGAGTCTGAGAGCAAGGGGCTCAGTTTCTTTCGATCAACTACTTCCTCAGAAAGGTGACACAAGCCTCCGGGGGCAGAGACCGTGTCTCCAGGGTGGGAAAGAGTAGGAAGGTCTAGAACAGAGTATGTATGGTGTTAACTCCTGTCTTGCAGTTAATTCTACTGATCTGAAATTGGAACTCAGGATGTAACAGAAGACACAATTTTCTAATTTATGAACTATTAAAAAAATTTATTTAGGAGTGCCTGGGTGGCTCAGTGGTTGAGCGTCTACCTTTGGCTCAGCGTGTGATCCTGGGGTCCTGGGATCCAGTCCTGCATCCAGCTCCCCACAGGGAGTCTGCTTCTCCCTCTGCCTGTGTCTCTGCTTCTCTCTGTGTGTCTCTCATGAATAAGCAAATAAAATCTCTTTTAAAAATGTATTTAAAAAATAATAAAAAATAAAAATGTATTTATTTGAGAGCAGGGGGAGGGAGAGAGGGCAAGAGAATCCTCAAGCTGACTCCTCACTGAGCACAGAGCCCGATCCAGGTCTCAATCCCATCACCCCGATATCATGACCTGAGCTGAAACCAAGAGCAAGATACACAACCAAGGGAGCCACCCAGGAGCCCCCTAATTTATGAACTTTTTAAAGGGGAAAGTTTAACTATGGCTCAATGCTGAGTCACTGGCATATGTGTCTTTGTTCCGACTACCCCAGAGTATCCCTGGGCATCTATTGCTGTCCTTTTGTCAACAGTGGGCCGGGGAGCGGGGTTTGTGGGGCGGGCATCAGTAGAAACCCCTAACCATCCAGGGTCATGGGGGCCACAGGAGTCAGGACCTCACTCCCACGCCGTGTCCACCATGACACGTGACCATGACACGCCGTGACATGGAAACGGACTTCTGGGGGATGGGTGCACCCTCAGGAAGCTCAGCCACAGGGCAGAGAAGGCGTCCTTCCACTTCCACACCTGTCCCCCGTCTGAGCTGCACCCTTTTGCTCAGCTCCCAGGAAGCACACAAATTACATACAGAGACAAATATGATTTATTCATTTAAACAGGGAAAAAATTCCCATGACACTGACTATGGAGTTACAGCAGCACGGTCACTTGTTTGGAAATAGAAATAAGTGCTGGCAACACTTTTTGCAAAACAGTCAAGAGAACTTGGCAGGTTTCACAATCAGGAGAGTCCCTCTGGGCCAGTCAGTAGTATTGCTTTAGGTGTGACCACATTTCACACACTGTTCCCAGAACTTCCAGAAAAGTCAGCCATCCAGACTTGGGTTCAAACTTCTTCACAAAGCCGTTTTCCTGTTAGAGAACAAATTTCACATTTTAAAAATCAGGGGAGACAGTTTTGTGGGACAAAAAGCAAACACTCCCACCCCACTGCTGCTGGCAGTTGGTCCCATCTGTGCCTGCACTGGTCTCCACCCATCCGACTGTCCGTCCGTCCATCCACACCGTGGCTGCGGGGCAGCACCGTCCCACAGAAACACAGTGTAAGCCACAGATGGACCATTAGGTTTTCAGTAGCCACATTCTTGAAAAGTAAGGGGAAATAGGTAAAATTAATTTTAAAAATATATTTATCTAAAATATTATGATTTCAATATATAATCAACATGAAAATTATTGCGATATTTTACCTCTTCTGTACCCAATCCTTGCAATCCAAGGTATGTGCTGCACTGACTGGCCCAACTGAAATCAGACTCGCCACATTTCAAGTGCTGAGCAGGTACAGGTGCCCACCAGCTACAGTGCTGGACAACACAGCTCTAGAGGACAGAAACCTCCTTTTCTGGCTCTTTTTCAATTGTCTGGCATTGAAATACTCATTGATGTTTGTAAACAGAATCATGCAGGGTCATGAGGCTCATAATAAAGCTAAATTAAACAGTGCCTCTGAGCCTATGAGGAGGTGGTTGTTTCTACTATGATTCATTCTCTTTTTGGTCATTGTTTTAAAACAATAGAGTGTGAACTGTACACTGTAATTTATGACTATAATCATAGAGCATCCTTACTGCAGAGTACCTCTGAGATCCCCCAGCCTAATGGTGATATAGGCCCATTATACCAAGGCCCCAGAGAGAGCCAGTGGCCTCTTACCTAGCTTTTTAGCACCTGGGCCTGGAAGGGGATGCAAACACTGTTCTTCCCATTCCATGAGCTTCCAAACAACTACCCAAAGGATTAGGACATTGTTAGAATAATTTTTGTAAATGTTCACCTAGTAAATGTTTGATCTGCCTCCAGCAGGCTCCAAATTCTGGGGTGACAATGCCTTCAAGCAGGTCCTAGTGCAGGTGGTTCTAAAAAGCAAACCAAGCACATCTCTGGATAGCTAGAAGAGACTTGTGGCCCAGCGCCCTGCCAGCACCTGCCTGAGCATGGCCAGGGCACACTGACATGAGTCAGGGGGATTGTCCATGTGAAGGGTTGCCCAGGAATGCCAGCTTCTGCCCACGTACGAGTCAGGTTGCAGTCATACTCTGAGACACATGATGTCATGGCCTAACAGAGGGAACAGTCTGCTGCTTCTCTGTCCTCCCTCCTCCCTCTAGACTTACATGCACATGTTTCTCATTCTAGGTGTGTGTGTATCTAGCTGCTTCCCTTTCCAGGATTTCAGGAACCCCATAGTAACGAGGCACTGTCAGATGACTTCTTTTATTACAACAGTGATCACAGTCTATTACGATTGGGCAGTTAACATGTCATCTTCCATACATTCAGCTTCTCAACAATGGGAAAAACTGACAAATTCAGCTATATGAAGATTAGAGCTTTTTTTTTAACTATATGAAGCTAAAATTAAAAGGCAAGAATTCACAGTAGCTAAAACATGAAAGCAATGCAAGCATGCATCCATTGATGAACAGATTACCCAAAAATGGCATATTCATACAGTGGAATACTGGTCAGCCTGAAAGGAAAGACACTCTGACACCTGCCACACTGTGGACGAGCCTCGAGGATGTGACGCTCATTGAACTAAGCCCATCACAAGAAGACAAATACTGCATAATCCCATTTATATGAAGTATTCAGAATAGTCAGCATCATCAAGACAAGGTAGGATGGTGGTTTGTGTGATCTGGGGTGCAGGGGATGAGGAGCAAGTGTTTGGGGGCACAGAATCCTGGGGGTGGATGCTGGTGATAATGCACAATGGCACAACTGTATTGAACACTGCTCATGTGTGCACTTACATGTGGCTGAGCTGTAGGGTTTATGTTATGTGCATTTTAACAGAATAATAATATAAAAAGAACCAACTAGGAGAATATGTACATTTATATGAAATACTTCATTCAGATGTAAGAGAGTCATCATCAAGCCCTTAAGAGTTAAACAGACAGGGACGCCTGGGTGACTCAGTGGTTGAGCATCTGCCTTTGACTCAGGGCATGATTCCAGGGTCTGGGATCGAGTCTCGCATCGGGCTTCCCACAGGGAGCCTGCTTCTCCCTCTGCCTGTGTCTCTACCTCTCTCTGTGGGTCTCTCGTGAATAAATAAATAAAATCTTAAAAAAAAAAAGAGTGGAACAGACAAAGGCTGTTGAAAAGAGAAATATAATCACAAACAAGTGTATGGGGAAAATTCAACATTACTAGCCGTTAAAGAAATCCATGTTTTAACACAATCTTAATGCTTTTTTAGACCTACTACATTGACCTTGTTATTTTGAGTCTATGAAACCCCCCAGAGTATCCTGAATGGTCCTGCCCCATGCTGGTGGAGCTGCTAGGACATCATTCCATTGCTAAGGCCCTTTCGGGAAGCAGTAGATAGTCCAGTATGCATGAGCAGCGCAACAGTCCTCACACCTATGAACCAGTCCATCTCTTGTCAGAGATGGATCATGGGGCCAGTCTGGAAGTGTTATTTCTAAGAAGAAAGACAACCCAAATGTCTAACGATTGGGAATCAGTCGAGTAATTAAGATGCATAAAGTTGGTGGGATATTCTGCAGACATTAGAAATGTTGACATGGGGCCTATGAGGCAGTGTTGAAAACATTTGTCATATCACATGAGAAACTCTTTGTGCACCTTCATCGTAATTACATATGATGTGTGTGCAGGGACACATTAAGGCAGGAGAGTGATTTTTCTACTTTCAAACATATATTTTCAATGATAACTATTTGTATCTTAAAACCATTACATGGGGGCACCTGAGTGGCTCAGTAGGTTGAGCATCTGACTCTTAGTTTGGGCTCAGGTCGTGATCTCAGAGTCATGAGATAAAGCCACTCATCGGGCTCCCTACACTGAGTGTGGATCCTACTCAAGATTGTCTCTCTCCCAATTCCTCTGCCCCTTCCCACCCGGCTCATGCTCTCTCATTCTTTCAAAGAAAAGAAATTATATGAGAAGAGATACAGAACTAAGGATTCAATATCCTGTCAGTAACGCAGTAATATGCAGGGAGTGCCCAGATCTGGTTCTTTCTGTGAATAGTTTTTATTAAATACGGCTACCTTGGCTTCAAGAACGCCTGAAGCATACAATAATATCCTGCATCAATAACTCAAAGAAAATCAGACCTCAGTATTGTTTAGATCTAGGGAAATACCGTGGTGCTATTCTCACACTTCTCTAGAGATTAGTCACTCATTTATTCATTTGAGAAATATTTATTGAGCATCGGCCACATGCAGGTAGTGTTGTAAGGACTGGAAACACACTGGTGAACTAAACATGCAGGACCCCTGGCCTCACTGGGCTTGTCATTGAGAAAGACAGAACAGACAAGTAGTCCTGAAGCGGTTGCCAAGACATCAAGCAGGGCACGGGGATAGAGTGGTGGTGGTGCCATCAGAGACAGGATGGCTAAGGAAGAGTCCCACAAGGAGGGCAGCTTTGGCACAAAACCCTGGGAGGCTCCACTGGGCCTATGCAAGCCTCTGGCTTTGGAAAGAGCAAGGCGAGGGGATGGGGTGGGGTGGTGGGAAGTGTACTTAGCTTATCCAGGGAGGATGCAGCTATGAGAGCACAGGAGGGACTCGTAGAAAATGAGATCCAATACGGACTTGAGTACAGCAGTCAGGACTTTGTATTTTATGCTTGCCCCCAGGGTGAAGGGGTGCTTAGCAGGGCTCTGACCAGGCCAGGACATGGTGGGATCCAAGCTGCTCACTGGCTGCTGCATGGGGAGCAGCCCATGGCAGGGTAAGGATGGAAGCAGGGAAACGGGACAGGCTACGGACCCATCGGGGGAGATGGGGCCTAGGTGTCCTGGGGATATGGTTTCAAAGGTGCCACCAACAGGACTTGCTGATGAACCTAACATTGGGTGTGAGAGCGAGGAGTTTAGGGTGACCCAAGGTCAGAGAGTATTCTGGAAAGACCCACGGGGAGGCTTGAGTTCTGTCTCACCTCACTTTCCATGAAATGATCATAAATCTCAAGCTAAAGTTCAAGAGAAGTATAGGAAGAATCTGGCCCCCAAATCTAATCCAAGGCTGTGAGAGACTCCTAGAAATTCCATCACCTCACGACTATCTCTTTATACCCATAGAAAATGCCTCTGCCAACAGGACACTGGGTCTCCAGCATCTTTTTGTGTGGCTCCAACACACCAGGGGTCATCAAACACCAATACCAGCCAAAACGACCTAACTCTCATTTGGAAAGCACCCGCACTCCCCATACATCCCTGCTTTCAAAGGGGCTTTCTTTTGGCATTTGGGTAGTTTTCAGAATTACGCATTTAAACCTCTTGAAATTTCCCTTATAACCTTCATAGTCGCATCATATTTGACATTTTACTAAGACAAAGACAGAAATATCTTTCATCTTTTAACTCCCCTGCTAAGGCTGGCGTTCTTGTCTTCCTTATATGCTACGTATATAATCTATGCGACATTATATTCATTATAGAAGGTTCTGAGTCTCGGGTTGCTTCATGACTCCCTCAGGATCATAACTCTGGTGATTAGCAAAACCAAAATTTAAGTCTCAATTTCGATGTTTTCATGCAGTCGTTCCATTGGCCAGTATTTGTGGGCTGCCCTCTGTGTAAAAGGCCTCTGCCAAGCATGGGGAGGATGGTGGAGCACTGAGCAGACGTGATTCATCCTGGTCTTGGGCTGTGCCAATTGCTGCTCCACCAGCACAGGCCCAGGAGAGTGCTTTGTGGGAGCAGACCAGAGCCACCCGGCTCCACAGGACAGGGAGGTGGGGGTGAGGCCACAGGCTCCTCTCAGATAGGGAGCTCCTCTCAGGTAGGGAGCTCTCGTCCACTCTCAGCACTTCCCAGGGGCAGAGGGGCCAGAGGAGCGAATAGTGCATGTGAAGGAGGAAGCGGAGATGAGAAGCAGCCCACAGAAGGAGAGAGGGGAGGTAAGGACGAGGGAGAGGGTATGGGGCAGAGGAGGGGGGAGAGAGGAGGGGGTAAAGGGAAGGGAAGAGAGAGGGGGGTACGGGGAGGGTGGGGTTATGGAGTGTAGAGAAGGGGGAGGAAGGGGAGTAGAGAGGGAGAGAAGGAGGGAGGAATGGGGTACAGGGGAGTAAGGAGGAAGGGAGGAATGAGGGAGAGGGAGGGGAAGGGAGGGTAGAGAGGGAAGGAAGAGAGAGGGAGGGAGGAGGGGGGAGGGGGAGGGGGAGAAGGGCAGAGGGAGGGGACCGGAAGGGAGGGAAAGAAAGGAACTCAAACTGATCAGCGTGAGAAAGAGCGTGAGTGGCCCACGGGTCTTTCTTCCCAGCAGGGCCTCTGGTTTCGGTGGTGACAACCACATAATTGTTGGGAGTATAACTTAGGAAGACTAGGTGTGGTGAACCAGGAAGTCAGCAGTACAGCTGCTACGAAAAACCGTAATCCTAAATTTGTGTTGCATACATCTGGGAAGCTGTTCTAGGTGCTTTACCTACAGTGGTGACTGATTCACCCTTAGACAGGTCCTGGGTGCAGGTGGCCCCATTACCCCCAATTTACAGACGAGGCATTGAGGCTCAGAGAAGTTGGCTAACCCATCACGACCCCCGCACCAGGAGCCGGCAGCCAGCATCCCGCTCAGATCCCTCTGATTCTCAGCCGGTACTGTGATATCTGTGCTGCCTCATTCTCCGCCTTCTTGACCCAAGAGTTCTCATGCTTGAAACTGAATTAAACTGTGGATATTCTTCAGTCGGTGCTAAATGCTCTTCTCACCTTTCATTATACACAAGCATTTCAAAATTTGGAGCCAGTGACCACAAATCTGGGTGACAGCAGACAAGACACTGGACCCTGTGCTTCTGGATCTGTCATCTTTGACCGGTTTTCACCGATCTGTATGTTTACACTCCAAGAGAGCAGGTGTGTGATTGTGGCCCGTGCCCTGAGATGAACCCTTCATGTGTTAAGTTCACGCACCTGAGCAGATGTGTCAGCATCTCTGGGAAGATGGATTCACGTGGCCGTGATAGCATGTGCTGACTCAGATCACCACGTTTCGGGTCAAGACTGCCTCTGCCACATCCCACATCTAAGCATAGGTGTGAAAGGTGCTCCAAGTCCACCCAAACTGGGGGACCCTGTGAAGACTGAGCGTGCACACGGGCACACATGTGTGTCTACTGAAGACGGCTCCATCCTGCCACACTCACACTCACACCTGGGCTATCCCCAAAAGGCAGGTCCACTTCTAGAAATTCTCAGAGATCATCCCACATCCGCACTGAAGACGAGGTCCATGACCTCACAGAATATATCATTGAGGTGTTACATTTTTAAGTCACATTTATCACTGTGTATGTGTTCCAGGTGCCACGTGAGGCACTGGGCACAGTAATCTGCAGGCTCACATGCGGGCCCCTGCCCTACATAAGTGTCGTCTTCAGTGGAACCTCCACCCACGGCCAGTAGAGCTTCCCACAGCCGACCAGATGGGGGCGGGACCCACCACCCCCGGGGCTTCACCCAGCCCCAGGTATATCGGGTCAGGAGAACACAAGAAGGGGTGATGCAAGGGACGTCACATAAAATGCAACTGCATCAAGTTTTAGAACATTTACAATAACCAGGGGCACCTGGGTGGCTCAGTGGGAGGAGCCTGCGATTCTTGACCTCAGTTCGGGGTCATGAGTTCAAGCCCCAAGTTGGGTATGGAGTTTACTTAAAAATAAAATCTTTGGGACACCTGGGTGGCTTGGTAGTTGAGCATCTGCCTTTGGCTCAGGGCATGATCCTGGGTCCTGGGATCCAGTCCCGTATCAGGCTCCCTGCATAGAGCCTGCTTTTCCCTCTATCTGTGTCTCTGCCTCTCTCTCTATCTGTGTCTCTCATGAATAAATAAGTAAAATATTTAAAAATAAAATCTTCAAAAAATAAATAAAAAATAAAGCATTTATAATAACTGAAGACAGCTATAGTTTTAAACGACAACATATTAGAATTATCTGTCACATATATACAAATAATACATAAAAATATTTTTTTCATATATAAAAAGATTTGAAAATAAAAACATACAAGAAAGAATTGCTATAAATCGATGAGGAAAAGACAAGAAGTAGGAAAATGGGCAAAGAATGTAGCAAACAACTCCCTGAGTAAGAGTTAGGTGTGGTCAGTGAGTGTCTGGAAAGGAGCTCAGTCTCTCTGGCGACCAAGGGAGCAGGCACTGAAGTGAGAGAACAACTTTGATGTATTTTCCTAACGCAGGGCAGGTCAGCGGGCATTCAGGCCTCTCCGGAAGGCAATGCCCCACGAAAGGGGTGCATGAATGGGGGTGCTCGGTGAGGTACTGTCTGTGGTGGCAAACTGAACATAATAGAGCTCTCCACCTGCCAGAGATGGCCGGACCCTCAACAGCACATACACAGGACTCTTTTTTTTTTCTAGGTCTCTTTAAAATAATTATTCTATCTTTAATAATTATTTTTAAATAATATTTTAAAAATAAAAAAATAAAATAATATTTTAAAGACCCTCGGATAAAAAAAAAACAGCGACAGAATAAGTACCGTGTACTATTTATATACATAAAAAAAATTCTACAAAAAAAATACTATGTTTATTTTCTTTTTCTTTTTTCTTCTCTTTTTAAGAGAGGGACAGCTGGGTGGCTCAGCGGTTGAGCATCTGCCTTCAGCCCAGAGCATGATTCCGGAGTCCTGGGATCGAGTCCCACATTGGAGTCCCTGCAAGGAGCCTGCTTCTCCCTCTGCCTGTGTCTCTGCCTCTCTCTCTGTGTGTGTCTCTCATGAATAAATAAATAAAATCTTTAAAAGAAAAATGAGAGGGAAAGAGAAAGAGAAAGAGAGACGGCGGGGGAGGGGCAGAGGAAGAGGGAGAGAATCCTGACATGGGGCTCCATCCCACAACCCTGAGATCACAGCCTGAGCCGAAATCAAGAGTCAGCTGCTTCACCCACTGAGCCACCCAGGTGCCCCAAAAAAGAACTTTGTGTATTTTCTCTGGATGTAACCAAGAGGCAAGATTTGCATGCAACATAACTGATAACAGTGGGGAACCCCTCTCTACGGGGAGGAGAGGGCTAGATTTGGGGGATGGAAAGAGGATCCATGAGACACGAGTGCTGAAAAAGTCAGTGTTAAGTATTTCAGGTTTAAAGACAGCTGCTACTATCCAGCTACGAAAAGCCTCTTATCAGTGACTTTTGACACTGCCCTCTCCGCCTCCCAGTCTGGGCTTTTGGAGGCTTTGATAATAAAGTGAATTGTTGTTTGAAAACTCTCAAATAAAGATTCTTGCTAGAGGTACAGCATGTGATATATATATTTTTTTATCAGTAGGCTTTAACAGCCAGATTCTGTTCTATTAGAAAACTAGGGGAAAAAATCAATTTGTAAATGATGAACTTGCAAAAATGTACCTGTGTTTTGCAACATAACAGCTACCCAGTACAACAGCATCTCACAGCAGCTCTCATAACGCTGCGTGGTCCTGACAGCCTGGCCAGAACTGCGCCCCCAGAAGACCTCGCTGCAGATGCGGACCGCTCACCTGGGGCTCCCCAGGTCCTACCCCCGTAGCTCACACACCAGGAATAAAAACTGCAAGCTCCTGTTACCTTCCGATTATAGAGTTCCAAGTTCCTCCTCATTTTGAAAACGTGAAACTTTTAAAATAAGCCACCCAAAGAAAACGGTAGATTTTTCAAAACTAGGGAGAAGCCATCAATGCCCACGTCAAAGGTAAGGATGGCGAAGAAGGTGCCCATCGTACGTACCCAGCCTCCGTTTTGTCTTATCCAGTCTCTCATGTGTCTCGTGATGAACTCTGCCACGAAGTAGGAAATCTTCTCGGCATCCACATCCGAGGAAATTCGCTGCTCGAGCAGTTTCTTGGTGAGAATTCCTTCAAAGGCAAAAACGGTCACGATCCTTCCCCAGTTAATGACGCCGTCTTCAAATTCCTTCTCCATCACCTGATTGAATATGGTTCTGGCCGTGTCGACGGACACCACGTCAAAAGTGTCCAAGCACGGCTTCAGGTTCTTTTCCACCTCCCCCTGGACGGAGAAGGCCACGTCCTGGAGCACCCTGGACGCTCTGCTGGGGGCCGGGCCGGGCTGCGGGATCTGCAGGACGTGCCTCACGTAGTCCTGGGCCAGCGCCAGGGTGTAGCCAAACTCGCAGTCCGTCATCTTCGGCCCGCCCGCCCGCCGGGATGGGAGCCTGGTCCCCCGTGCGCTGCCTGAGGCCCTGTGAGGCCGGGGCTGGCGGGGCTCGGGATGTGACTCATGGCAGCACGTGGAAGCTGGTGGAATTTCTGTGTGCATCACTGGGCCGGCTCCTTCCTCCTCGTCACTCTCGGGCGGGCGTGGGCTGTGTGCGAAAGAGAAAGTTGAAAACGTGTAAGAGGAAACCGGTTCAATGAGAGGCTACTTCCTTAAAGTGTTGGTGATTCATTCAGGGACTTAAGGTCTGAAGCCAGGGCGGAGAGAAACCGGGGCCCCCGGCCCCCGTCCACACCCGGGGAGGTGAGGAGGCAGCAAGGCAGCCTTTGTGCAAACTGGCAGGTCCCCAAGATGCCGCGTGAATTGCCATCCAACCCTGCAGTCCTGCCCTGAAGACCTGGAAGCAGGTTCTCAAACCCTCACACATGAGCGTTCGCAGCAGGTCTCTGGCTGCCCAAGTCACAAACGGTCCCTCTGCCGCAGAGGGCACGAGGCACAGCCCCAGGCCTCTACGGGCAGGGGCCCCAGGCCTGGAGGCCAGGGTAGTGGCCAGAGTGGTCCCACGTGCTGCCACTCCACCTGGGTGGGGAGGTGAACCCACACTCCCAGAGCCCATTGCAGTCCGTAATGGGGAGAGGGGTTGGGAGAGCCTGTGGCTGTGCCGGGGACAGGGTTTGACAGGACTCCACTGAGTTGTGCATGTCGAAACGGCCACTTTTAAATCTGGGAAGGTCACTGCAGAGAAGCGTCAGAGGCGGCCACCTGGGGAAGATCTGAGCCTGAGCATCTGCAGGGAAGCATCTAGCCACTGTGTCCTGAGCCAGGGGGGCGGGGGACAGTGCAGCCTCCAGCCTCCATATCCCATAGACTCCAGAACATCTGACATGGAGAAAACAAGCCCCTTGTTCACGGTCTTGAGTCTGTCCCACGACTGAATCAGACACAGTGGCCCCGGGAAGGGCCCTAGACTCACACTCAGGTCCCCTCATCCCCCACTTGTTGAGTGCCCCACATGTGTGAGGAGACCATGAAGACAGCTCAGGGCCTGAGGTGGGTGAGTGGGTGCCTGGAACAGGCCTGGGGCTGCCTCCACTCCAGGCCTCATGAGTGGCCACCTCCCTGGTCAGGGTGTCACTTGGTGAACACAGTGTGAGGTAGGGACAAGTCTCTGTTCAAGCCTGAGCCATTGCCAGACATGGACACAGTGCACGACTGGCGGCAGAGAGGAGCATCGGGAAAGGGTGGGTAAATGGCAGGGGTGCAGGGAGGCCCAGGTCCCCAGCCATGGCCATGGCCACTCTGCAGAGCCAGCCTTGCCAGCAGGAGAGAGCTGGACACTCTCCAGCCACATATGGAGTGATGGTGATGTCACATCCAGTGTCCAGAACAACCACAGAACAATCACTCATGTACCAGGTATGTGTCTAAACCCACAAGCCAGGACTAACAGGCAGGGGAGGGTCCCAGGGCTTGAGGTGGCCATGAAGGCACACCTGTCAGCCTCCTGCTTCAGGAATGCAATCAAAGAGGCCCCATGGCTGCACCCCAAATCCCCCTACTGGCAGTGAGGCCACACTCTCACAAGCCACCCCCTGTCCACGACTGAGCAAGGCAGGGGCTGCACAGACACCAGCCCATGGGTCAGCCTCCTCTGGAGCACAACTTGGCTTCAGTGACTCGCCAGCAGCTCTGGGGACACTTTCTGATGCTGGACTATGGGTTAAGGCGCTTCCCTCAGCCTCCCCTCTGCTGCTCACTGGGGTCCTCAGAGCTCCCAGCCTCGCCCCCTGCCTCACCCGGCTGGGGCTCTGGCATTTCCCCAGTGAGTCTCTGGAACACCCAACCCCCTGGTCCTGGAGTCCTGAACTGATGGGGCCTGAACAGAACCAAGAAGCCTGCAGACATGCACCAGAGCCTTTTCTCCATGACGTCCCTGGGGACAGTCCTCCCATGCCCACCCGTGCTATGTCTACTCACCCACAGGAACATGAAGCCAACAGCAGGCAGCCTTCTCTCCCCAGAACATCGTTGGGCATCATAAGAACCACCAAAGAGATGGGACATTTTATTTCTCCCCAGCAGTGATGCACATTCCTGCACAAGCAGTATAAGCACATGGTCTCAGAGCTGCAGGCTTTCCGGGGTCAGGTCCACACTTTCTCTTTCGCTCTGCTCAAGCCTGCAGCTGGGAAGGCAGCTCAATGATCCGTTGAGTAAAGGAGATGCACTTCTCTCACAACTTGGGCCAACCCCACTTAGGGCTCTATCTTCCTGACCTTCTGGATTCACAAAGGTGTTGCCGTAAAAACTCTGAAATAGTGTAGCCTGCTAATTTACTTCATTTAAGAGTATCCAAAGAATCATTTCTCAAGAATAGCCGGTAGAGAGAAAGATAAAGTCTTTACCAAAAAGATTGATTTCCTTTTTATGGAAAGTGCAGTGACTGAAGGGGGATGTGGGATGGGAATACGCAGCTACCCACAGCCTGGCTGTGAACACAAAGGAAGGTGTCCTGTCTTGTGCCACCACAGCCCGGGTCTGCATTCACCAGAGGCCAGTGTCAGCACGTTTTCCTATCTCCTGAGCTCTGTCCACCTGGGGAATTCTGAAAGAAATTAGGTCTCTACTCCCAGCACACACTGAGGGTGTCATCCAGAATGGGGGTGGGGGATAGAGTCTGGAAACCGTACATGGACTGTCAGGTGCTCGGGATAGAAATGTCTGCCCCTGGAGAATATTCCATCCAGGAGAAGCCAAGCCGTGTAAGAGGCAGCCGAGGAGCTGGAGGGGGAATAATTAGAGGTGGTCTCTGCAGCATCCCTCCTAGTATGGGGGGTCCCTCCTAGAGCCTGTCCTGAGGCCACAGAGGCAGGTGTGTGGGCACATCACAATGCCAAGGTTCTGGAAATGCACCTGTATCATGCTCATCTACTGTGGGCCTCGGGGCAGATGGATGGTAGGAAATGACAGATGATTCCTTAAATCTGTCCACACTGAGCCAATACCCGGGGCCTGACCCAGGTTTTCTCTATACACATCTGTCCAGAAGCTTCTACTGAAGAAGTGTGGAGTCTGGGTAGGGCTGAGGGAAGAACACATGTTTGAGAATAATGACCAGGGGAGCGTGAGTCATCTGAATAATGACCCGCCCCTTCCACCTGTAAAGTGCATTAGGCTGCATTATGTGGAGACATGTCTATATTTCAGTCTTCTGCCGATTTAAAATCAAATTATCCTTTTTTATTGCTGAGTTGTAAGAGTTCTTTATATATTCTGGATTCAACTCCAGATAAATATCTAATGAAGACATATGATTTGTTAATATTCCTCCCATTCTATAGCTTGTTTTTTCATTCTCTTGATGGTGCCCTTTAATGTACTAATGTCTTTAATTTTGATTAAGTCCAACTTACTGTGTGTGGACAACCTCACACCTACTCCTTGTGTGTACATGAGTCATCACGTCTATCCACATACATTCCACTTATCTACTGCTTTGCACCAAAGCAGCCCCCAGATCTTGGTGGGCTGAACGACATACTCGCTCACGCATGTGGAACGTGGGCAGGGCTCGGGAGCGGGCACCGGTCTCTGCTCCACAACGCCTGGGCTGCAGTCTCAGGACCGTTTTCTGTGGGGTCCCCAACTCAGTTCATACTTCTCACATGGTGGCTCCAGGTCCTAAGAGCAAGTGTCCCAGCGACAAAGGCAGGATATGAATGGCCCTTCCTAACTGTCGTGAGCTCTGAGGGCACCATTTCTATCATCCCGTACTGGTAGAGGTAGCCACAAGCCCATAGCAGTTCAAGAAGAAGAAGCACAGACTACTTTTACTGATGAGAAGGGTGTCAAAGAACCTGTAGCCATGTCGTAAGGCTGCCACAGTGGACCACGCATGTGCAAGCTCACACGCACACTCATACGATGTAGTCGGTGGGATCCTCAGAGCACCTGCGGGCTGGTACGGCGGAGATGAGCCTGGGAGCCAGTCTGCCCATCTGTGTGCCCAGCAGGTGATGGCGGGGCTGAGAATGCCCTGGGTCAGAACCCCCCCGCCCCCCCCCCCACCCCGAGACAGGATCACCTGGAGAGGATGTCCTCTCTCCTCCCTCCTGACTGTGGGGACCACCGTGTGTCCTTCCTCCCTCTCCTGCACCGGCAGAGTGCAACGAGGAGTGGAGGGAAGAAACCTGAGGCTACCTAACTGTGAGTGGCCCGGCGGATCCCAGCTCCAGGACAAGGGTCCCAGATGTGTGACCTCAGGGAAAAGCTGCTGAGGTCAACTTGTGTTTTCTCCAAAGAAAGAACTTGGGAGGGAAGCTGCTGGAATTTTTGCTGCTTCAGAGGAGGAGGCTCAGGGGAACCCCCAGCCCTGGCTTCCCCCTTCCCACACCCGTGGCCGGGGCAGACTGTCTGCGGAGGGGAGTGGCCTTGAACAGTGACTCCAGCAGGAGGACACAACGGTGAGTGGGATGTGCACAAGAGGGCAGACCCTGCGTGCCCCACTGTCATCCCCTTGGTCCACAGGGGCCTCGCCTCAACAATCAGGAGAGAATGTAGGCAAGTCTGCTCCACGTCAGGAGAAGCCGGCGTCCAGTGTGATGAGGCTCCTGGTGGGAGTTTGGTTTCCATCTGAGGAAACTAATTTCCAGGAAATCCTATGAGCAAAACAAGGAGGTGGGATTTCCCCCAAGTCTCCTGCTGTACTTGGCAGCGAGGCCTAAGGGGGTGCTGAAGAAGCGAGGGTAGAAGGGAGTGTGGCCACATGTGGCAAGTAGGGTTGGATTTGTAACTAAGGTGGCCTGGGGGGGTGCGGGGTGGAGGAGGAATGAGAGCAGGGAGCGCCACCGGGAGGTCAGAAGTATGAATGGTCCCACAGAAGAATGGTCGTGAGGACAAACCTGGAAGACTGTGCTAGTTTGTCTTTTATACACGTGTGCAGAGGTGTGCACTCCAACCAGCCCATCCCGACCATCTCTCTATCTTACCTGGATACCCTGGATATCTTACCTGGAGCCCATTCTGCTCCCCAGCTCAGGGTCCACCAAGGGCTTCCTGTGGCCTAAGATGAGAAGCCCAACTTCCTAAAAGGACCTCACGCTCTGGCTTAACCTCCTTGGTCAACCCAACTCCACCGCACTCCACCCCTGGCCTTGACCCTGGGGAGAGGTCCGGACTCCGTGCCTGTGTCTCCACATCCCCATCTTCAGGGCCCTATGCTCCAGCCAGGAAACATCCCTGAGCTTGTGTCCCCGCCGGCATCTAAGCCTTGCACAGGTCTGCTGGCACGTCTCCTGCAGCAGCTCCCACGCCCTGTGCACCTGAGCCAGGCTCTCCCAGGAGAAGGGCGGCCCACTTGCCTGGATTCCCCCAGAGACCCCGTGTAGTGCCTGGCGCATGTGGACACACCACAGATGCTGACCGGGTGCCAGTCCTACCTCTGCCAGCGCCGCCGAGTGCTTGACAAATGGCCAACCTCGCAATCAGGCGGCGGCTACCATGGCTGAAGTTACATTCATTCTGCAAAGTTTTACTCAGCAAAGCAAAAGTACGACGTTCACTTCTTTCTTTCCCCAAATGTCAGGGGAAGTACAAGACACAAGCCCATTTGAATGGGCCCTTCCAGTGGTCTTAGCAGGAGGCCTTGGACTTTCCCCTGCCCTAAACGGAATGGCAGATCTAGAACAGAAATGGAGGAAGCAGAAGTGTGTTCGGTGACACATGAAACGGGCACCCTCTCCCCCCCTACCCCCGAGCGTGGTTCTCCGTGGAGAGTGAGGACTCAGGACACCCCGAGGAGCAAAGCACAACGGGCTGGCGGCTCCGCAGGGCTCACTGCACACCTGCCCCAGGTGGGCCCTGTGCTGCGTCCAGTGCCCAGTGTCGTTAGCATCGTCCTCGTGGTGGAATGGATCTCACGAACCACTGGACACTTCTGCTGCCGGATGCTAAGGGCCTCTGCACAGCACGACAGGGAGGAGGCCAGGAGGAGGCCGGCTTGGAGACTCAGGCTGGCTCCTGGGGACGAAGGAAACACCGCCGGCCCCATGCACAGCTGCTGAACACACCCACGCAGGGGTACAGAGATGCTTTCTGACGGAGCCCAATGCAGACCCAAAGCCTCATGGAGGGAAGACTGGTCACAGCAGCTAGAGAGCAGAGGATGGCCTGAAAAACAGGAGCGACCCTAGGGAGGTTTAAGTAGAGGCGTGATGAGGGCAGTGCCGCACTCTGGGAAGGTGGGCTGGACAGGACTCCCCCACAGGACTGACACCAAGGACACAGGGGTAACAGAGACTCCGTACTGATGTTATTGAGACATAATTTTCAAAAATTAAAATCCATCTGCATCAGGTGCGCTCTCAGTGCATTCAGACAAGTGTCCAAACGTTCCATCAACCTACAAAGCGTTTGGAGCAGAACATCTCTTGGTGCCCGCATCCACTCGGTCCCTCATGCCCTCCTGGCCACAGGCCACCACCCCTCTGCTGGATGTCACAATGGACTCGTTTTTCCTCCAGTCTCATGAACATGAAATCAGCCGTGCATGCTCTTCTGAGCCTCCCTTGGTTTGCTTAGCTCAGTGGTTTCGAGATGCACGCGTGCTGCTGAGTAGATAGACAGGGTATTCGCTTTTGTTACCGAGCAACACGTCCACGCGTGGACGTCCCTCAACGTGTGTATCTGATCCCTCCCGACTGTTTTCAGCTGCCATGAATAAAACTGCCATAAACTTTCACGTGCAGATTTCTTTAGTGAACCTGTGTTCACTTCTCCCAGGAACACCTCTAGGGCTAGCACTGCGGGGTCGAGTGCTAAGTGGTTCATTTTGGTTTGGTTTTTTTGTGAGGATAAGCGGTTTCATCAGAAACCACTACCATGTTTTCTGAAGCAATGGCGCTGCAGTCCAGGAGGCCCGGGCGCTCTCCCTCCTTGCCAACATTTGGCGTGGTCCATCTTGTCAATGTCTCCATTCTGGCATCTTGTTGTGGCTTCACATGTGTCTTCTTTTTTTTAAGATTTTATTTATTTATTCATGAGAGAGAGAGAGAGAGAGAGGCAGAGACACATGCAGAGGGAGAAGTAGGCTCTGTGCAGGGAGCCCGACGTCAGAATCAATCCTGGGATTCCAGGATCATGCCCTGGGCCAAAGGCAGATGCTCAACTGCTGAGCCACCCAGGTGTCCCTCACGTGTGTTTTCATGACTGTTAACACCTTTTTGTGTGTTCCTTGGCCATTTGTGTATCTTCTTTCCATGAAGCATCTATTCTAAGCTTGTGCCCATTTCCTAAAAACTCAAATTGTCCTTTTTACCAAGTTTAACAGTTCTTTATGGGTTCTGGGTACTCCCTGCAGCATATTTAAGGGAATTTCAGTTGCAGGTGATACTGTCTGAGCTGGGTCACAGAGCGACTGGCAGGGCAGACTTGCAGGATCCAGGGGAGGTCAGGGCCCCATTGGTGGCTCAGAACCAGCAATGGGAAAGAGTAGAAGGGCACAGGTGCTACCATGCAAGAGCCTGTGAAGGTGAGGCCAGGACAAGAAGCCGTCCCAGCTGCCCCAGCAGACTCTTGCTGTGTAACAGACTCCCCCAAACCCAGTGTGCTGCTCTGATAATCGCTCAGTGACGTGCCCACTGGTTAGGACACGTGGGGTGGCCACTGAGCCAGTCCTCCACGCCAGGTCTGCAGTCAGCAGGGACAGCTCTCATTCTTGGGGGGCGGCAGCCTGGGTGACCCTCGTCCTGGAGAAGGCTGAAGCACAAGTGTGTGAGGCCAACACTGAAACACGCTGCAAGCCCCTGCATGAGGCACATCTGTCAACACCCACCCAGGACAATGTGACTCTCACGGCCAGTCCTCTAGCAGGAGGGGAGTGCATACTTGTCAAATAATCCAAACTGTCCTACCCGCTACCCAGGAAGTCCCCCTGAAAAAAGAGAAGTTGGATCTTTACTGACCCGGTGCTGTAGGAACACGTGTGCTTCCACCTGCCAGCACTTCCCCTCTTTCTGAGGAATCTTCCACCTGCAGCCCCGTCACATGGCTCCGACTAGAGGCACCCACCTGGTCTGCAGTGAACCTCCAGAGCCCTGAAAATCATGGGCGGGGCTCGGGGTTGGCATCTGACCTTAACAGAGCCAATCAGGGCCTCCCTCAAGACACAGTGAGGATAACAAGGCCTCACCAGCGTGGGGTCTGGAGATGGGGCCTGGAGTCCACAGGGGCTGTGTTGCTCTGGATGGGACATTGGTAGGAATGAAGGAAACCTGCATGCAGAGAAAGGGGGTCCTTGCTCTCCCCACGTCCTTGGGCCCACCTACCCCGTCCCGTGTGCAGGTGCCTGAGAAATCACAGAGGCTTTCCAATACATTCTCCTCTTTGTCAAGGTTACAACTCGTCACTCCTGCCTAGCGGGAACTCCATTGCGGTGTCTCTCCATCAAGATGCCTTCAGGAGAACGCAGGCGTTGGCTTTACTGAGAATGTTCTTGAAAGAAGTCACGTTCTCTGAGAAAGAAACACTGTTTGCAGTAGAGCGAGGTGCTGGCCTGAGCAGGACATGCGGCAGGCAGCAGGTGTTTCTCTCCCCAGCATGGGGGGTCATCTCCCGACCCCTGTTCTTCTGCACCTTCTGGGGGCAGAACTGCACATAGTGGGAACAGGACTGTCTTGGCAGCCCTGCCTACAGCCTCGGTCCCCAATCGAACACAGGGTAAACAAGACATCATCATGAGCACAGACCCCATTTCCTTTAGCCGCTCACTCGTCGATGGACATTTAGCTTGATTCCACATGCCGGCTGCTGTGAATAGCACTGCCAGGAACACGGGTGTGCAAATATCTGTTCAAGTCCCCGCTTTCATTCTTCTGGATCTGCACCCATGAGTGGAGCTGCTAGATCACACCTATTCCATGTTGTGGCTACGAGGGATGACTTTCTGGAGAGCAGAGGAGTGACAGTAGATAAAAATGATGCCAAGCCCCGTGATAATTCTACCTCCTAAAATAACTGAAGACGAGCTTGCATTGTGCTGACTCCCCCGCCTGCACCCACATGCACACTCACTCCCATGCACACTCATAGCTCTCTGGCGCACATACTCATATGCTCTCAAACACATAGGCACCCATAGAGTGTGCTCACCCATGCTCGCTCACCCACACTCGTTCACCCACCCTCGCTCACACACCCTTGCTCACACACCCTCATTCACTCACACTCACTCACACACCCTCACTCACCCACAGCTACAGTAAACGAGCTGGAAGCTGGAGCACGCACCCACAGTGACAGGAAGGACACCCCTGATGGGCACCCCTGACATGGCCCCGAGCCATCTCATGCTGCTGTTGGAGTTGGATCCTCTAGGACAGGGCCGCCCCACAGGCCAATGCCCAACTGTCAGGAAGCTCTGGGGATGGAAGTGTTGACAGTGTTGGGCTCTTGCAGCTCCCCGACTTTTGGTGACTTTCCTGTACGCTTGGCTGTAGGAGGGAAGACCCCCAGCTGGTCTGCTTGCCCCTCACACTGAGGATGAGGTTCTTGATGACCTCATGGCAGACCGTGCCTGACTCAGAAGATACTCACCTGTCTAGGCCAGTCTCTGCACATATCCCATTCACCCCGAGGCTGGAGCATGCATCTTCCCCGCTGGCTGTGCTTGCATCCCAAGGTCCTTGGAAAGCCGCACAGTTGGGACCAGGAGCACATGCGGATACGGTATTTTGCAGGATACATGAGCAGGGCTGGCTCAGCTGGCTCAGGCCCCAGAAGGAGTCCTCACTCGACTTGATACCTCTCGTGCCCCTCAAGAGGCAACCTAAGCAGCAGTGGCAGCCAAGACTCATTCCCATCAAGCCTGTAGGCCCTTCCTGCCCACAGGTTTCTGGAATTCTCTGCCTCTGTCATCTACACCGGGGAAGAGATCCCCATGTGCAGGGGAACTCCCTGCACTGGTCAGAGCCAGAGGTCTTCTCTGTGTTCACAGTGACCAGATCTTTAAAGGAGACCACATTTCCCCTGTCACAAAGCCACCATTTCTGTGGCTCTTCCTCCCCAGCCTAAGCTTGCAGGTGATGCTCGGGGGCCAGGCTGTGGTGCATCCTGACATCCAGCAGGGACATGGCACAGCCGAGAGAGAGAGACCCCGGATTGGGGAAGGCATTCGGAGACCCAGATGCTGGTCCCAGCTCTCTGCTGACTTAAACCCCTGGGCCTTTGGCTGATCAACACAATACCCGCTGTTCTCAAAGGTGGCTCAACATGCAGTGTCTCACAAACCAGAAAGCTCCGTGTCAATGCCAGCTGCTTCCCCATGTGCTAAGGACTTCTGGAACGTTCTGAGTTCTGCTAACTGCCCGCAGCACCAGTGTCCGGACCCTGGGGGTCCTGCAGCCTGGTCTCTAGGCCAGGCTCAAATGCAGGCCTCCTGGGCCCATTATCCTACCTGGGCCTTGATCTTTCCACCTGTAACCTAAAAAAAAAAAAAAAAGGACCAGAACATTTCCACATTTTCTCCCAGCTCCCCAATTCTTTGATCCTTATCTTAGGTCTGTATAAGGGCTAATTAGTCTCCTGAGACAAACAAGAGCTGTTTCTACCCCAGCAGAGGTGCGAGGCTGGGAGGGAGGTAGAGTAGCATGAGCCAACAGGTGCAGACGTGGGACGGGGTCAGGGGCACACCGAGCTCTCTCTTGTGTGTGTTAAAAGTCTTCTGCAGTAAAAACGTCTTGTTAAGAGAAGTTCTGCTGAATGTGTGTTCACGACCTGGTTTCCAATGCCCTCAAGTAGTAGCCGTTCTGATACAGGTGCCTTCCGAAGGAAACTCCCCTCCTCTGCCACCTGGAGCCCCCGCCTCTGCCTGGGCCGCAGACGCTTCACCAGCATGAGACGAACTCAGGGAGGATGGGGGTTTCCAGAATCTTCTATTCCCACTTCTCATTTCTCAAGTCACTTGAATGATCACATACATAAAGAAAAATGTCAGGGACGGGGAAAAAGTCAAACTGTCACGGCATGAAGGAAGGAAAGCCCTGTCTCTGGAGCTGAGGCTCCATGTTAGAACCATGGTCCTGATATAGAGGGGTCAGCGGTCAGACGTGCATCCCCCTGTTTCATTATGGGGACTGTGTCCTGTAGCACTTGGGACGTACCAAGGAAGTGCAGTGCTTGGGAGGCTGTGCGGCTGCAGTGATGCTCACCTGGGAGCTGCTTGCAATGCAGGGTCACCTGCCCAGGGGTTCCCTCAACCAGAGGGAACTTGGGGCCACCTGGACAGACAGAAACAGCCCCCCAGAGTGATACCTAAACCTCTTCTCCTGGGAGTAGAGGGGCTGGCAGGATTATGGGGACTCAAACTTAGCCCTAAACAGAGAGGGATCATCTCAGCGGTGGCCCCTCCCTGCCCACGCACCCGCCCAGCAAGGGCAGCAAGTCTAGCCTGAGGGCACCTGCCCACACCAGTGCCTGTGTGTCTACCCTGAGAGGCCACACTGGTCTTGCATGGGGGCTCCAGGAGGGCCACCCTCCAACCTCACGACTGTAGGCAGGCTGCCCAGCCGTCCCCAGGCCTCCAGATGGCAGGGGAAGGCAGAGAGGCCTCTGGGGTCACTGGCAGCAAAAGTGCCAGTTCAGGTTTTATCATTTCCCCAATTGTGTGTTTAAAGCAACAATCGTCAAGCACTCAGACCTGAATGATTCGGATTTTTAAAGGACCCAGGAAGAGAGCACCCCTCCCCTGAGTAGGACCGCAAGCCTGCAGCGAGCTGGGAGCCTCACAAGGAGCCAGGAGCTGAGCGCTGAGGGCAGACAACAATCAGACCGGTCCTGGCCCCAGGGAGGCCCCAGGCTGGAGTAAGTAGCAACACGGGCAGCGGACAGAGAGGCTGTCATAAAACAAAATAGAGAGCGGTAAGCATCCGGGAGGAATCTCGGTGGTAGAAGGATGTTTGCAAGGGCAGATGAACACTTACGGAACGTCTACTGTGTGCCCGGAACTGCGCTGCAAACCTCACCTCTCCGAAACTCCTAAAGGGTGTTAGGAACTCCATGTCACAGAGCCCGACACAGCCACGTCAGGATTAAGATCCAGGACTGTCTCACCCCAAAACACATAGATGAGATGCTTAGCAAAGATTTTAAAATTCACATCTGGACACGCGCCGGTGCAAATACGTGTTAGCTGTGTTCACCGTGACACGTCAGTGGGGTATCAGTGTCACCGGGGCTCCCAGCTGCAGCCCGGAGGCGGTCACACCCAGGAAAACCCCAGGGCCTCTGCGGAGCGCCACCTCGCGCCCCCACATGGGATGACGGCAGAGGCAGGAAGTGGGCTGGGGTGGGGGCGCAGGGGAGCCCTGGCCAGCACCACCCACAGAGAGGACAGGGTGCGGGCTAGGGTCCCTGCTGTGTGAGCACCAGAAGGAATCTGGGTCGGGGCCAGCCTCTCCCAAGGCACCTGTGGTCCGGCAGGGGAGCTGTGGCCCAGGATGGGGCACAGCAGGGAGGGGGCAGCCGTGACGCTGTGATGCTGAGGGCTGCATGCTGAAGAGGAGACCATCGGGGGGTAGACACTCCAGCCTGCGCAGGACAGGCTGCCCAGCAGGGAGCCGGTGGGGAGCAGAACAGGGGCTGGGGGGCCTCAGGTAGAATCCAGCGGCCACAGGAGCCCAGGCAGAAAGAGGGCCGAGGCCAGATCATCAAAGGCCTCACGCCACGTGTCAGGAGGAGACCTTACTCTGCGAGACGGGGCTTGATGCAAGGCAGTGCCGCAGTCACATCTGCATTTTAGAGAGAATGATCCAGGAACAGAGGAAAGTCTGGGTGGGACAAGGGCCCTGGGGTGATGGGCCCTAGGGTGTCAGAGACACCTACACAGACATGCTCAGTGTGACCTGGGGCAGGACATGCCTCCTTCCCGGGCCTCTGGACTGGCTCAGACTGACCCGCAGGCACTAAGGGCTCTGACGGGGGAAAGAGGCTCTATTTCTCCCCAACACCCCACTTCCTTCAGAGCACCTCTGCTTGCACCTGCCTCATGGGGTGGGTTCCACGAAAGAGGTCATTTGAGAAAAGTGTTTTGTCACTTTAAAAAAAAAAAAGCCCACTGTAGAACTCAATGGCCTCTTGAGCTTTTCCTGTTCTGCTGCTTTATGAAGATTTATTTGTTTGGTTCACTAAATATTTATTGAACACATACTATATAGTAACAGTCTCTATAAACATAAAGTTAACCACAATGTGCCCCTCTCCTCAATGGGCTTAAAATCTGGCAGCGGAGACAGTAAGAGAAGGGATAATTATGCAGATCACGAAGTAGGGAAGGATTTTAAAGACAAGGTGGCATTTGAGCTGGGCTTTGCAGACTATATAGGAGTTGGTGCTCCACAAACAGGGATGGGGCACGAAGTGATGTAGACTGGCTCTCCCATCAAAGCCAGCCAATGCACCTGCTTTGTGGCATAGTGAGGTAAGAATGTGGCAAACATGACTGGGCCCAGATATAAGATGGGGAAGGGCCGGCGAGTCTGAGCATTTGGGGCCCTTTCTCCCAGGACAGCTGAGGGCTCAGAGTAATTGTGATGCATACACATCATGTGAGGCTCAGCTTACTCCAGGAGTTCAAAGTTGGTTCAAGATTTTAAAATTTTTTCAGTATATTTTTCCAAATGAACATAACAAGAAGAGCAATCATAGGATCAAGTCAATAAATGCAGAAAAACTTTTGATAAAATGCAATGTCCATTTTGGGTTTTTTAGAAAGTAAATTAAGGGGAACCTGGATGACTCAGTGGCTCAGCATCCGACTCTAGGTTTGCCTCAGGTCATGACCTCAGGGTTGTAGGATCGAGCCCCACATTGCGCTCTGTGCTGGGCAGGAAGCCTGCTTGAGATTCTCTCCTTCTCCCTCTGCCCCTAATAAAAAATGCTAAAAAATTAATTAATAATAGAAGTGAACTTCCTTGATCTAATACAGATATAGGCATACCTACAGCAGACATAGGATGATCACGGGACCCAGCAGCTCCATGCCAGGTATACACTCAAAAGAACTGGAAACAGGTGTTCAAATCCAATTGTGTCCTAGGCAGTGCTGTACACACCACTGAAAAGTGGACTCAACACAAATGTTCATCAGCTGAGGCACAAACAAATGGAACATGACCTCTCCAAACAACGGAGCATTCTTCAGCCATAAAAAGAAGGGAGCACAATACCTACACAGGAATCTAGTGAGGTGGAGGGGAAGAAACCAGACACCGTGGGCCACATGGCCTGTGACCCAGGAGGCAGGAGGATGGGCATGACTGCTTACTGGGGAGGAGTTCCCTTGTGGGGGAATAAGGTGTTTGGGATAAGACCCTGGTGATGGTTGCAGGACACCATGGGTGCACTAAATGCGCCAATGCTAAGTTTTCTGTTATGTGTATTTTATCGCATGAGAAATTAGCATTACCACATGTTGGCAAGAACTGAATTCTTGTGCCTTGCTGGTCAGAATGTAAAATGGTACAGCCACTCTGGGACACGCTGGGCATTTTCTTTTAAAATAAAAGTGCATCTGTTTCCCATCCCCACCCTGAGGCGAAAAGAACCCAAGAAAAATGACAACATATGTTTATATGCAGTTTTACAAAGAATGTTCATGGCAGCTTTTCCTCTTAACATCCCCAAACTGGAAACAGCACAGTTGTCCCACTGAATAAACAAACTGGAAGACATATAAGAATGGAATACTAGTCAATGATAAGGAAGCATGAGCAACTGATCCAGGCAACAACGTAGATGGATGTCAAAAACATGATTATGCTAAGTGAACAAAGCTTTCCAGAAAAAGCAAACACTGTACCATTCTACTTACAGGATTCACTGTAAAAAAAAAAAAAAATCAGAAACATGGTTGTCTCAAAAGGGCAAAAGGAGGGACTGACTATAACAGGTGTAAGGGAACATTCTGGGGTGGCAGCAACATTCTGTAATGTGATGGGGGTTCGTGCTACATCGATGCATTGGTCAAAGCTGAGCAAATGTGCACGGGTCAGGAGGGAGCTCATGTGTACCTCGCTATCTGTTAATGTTACATCGAGAGAAAAAACTATAAGCAAATACTGAATGTTAGTTCATAATATGCTTGCTGTCCTATCTGGAAGCAATGTCCTGATATCTACAGTTTACTTGAAAATTTGGTCATATGATAATGAAGCACTGCTCTTCATCCAAGGGTCTGTCAAGAGAATGACAGGCCTGAGTGGTGATGTCTGCAACCCTAGTGATGGAGAGCATCCTATCCATATCATACTGAGTGAGAACTGACTATATACACATATATGTACTTGCACATTATAGACTTTAAGTGTCATAAAATGCTTACATTCATAAATGTGCATATACACAGATGTGTAAGATATAAGTGTATTTTATTATATGTGTTAGTCTTATGTACACATATATGTATACGATATGCATACATTTTTCATACACATGTCTCTCTCTCTCTCTCTCTATATATATATATATATATATCCAGAATATGGAAAGAAAAAGACAGCGCACACAGCAGGAAAACAAGCCAAAGCCTCAAATAAGCACTTTGCAATAGAACACATCCCATGGCCAGTAAATGCATGTAAAGGTGTTCGAGCTAACTCATCACCAGGGGAATACAAGATGATGCCATCTATACCCCCCAGAATGGCTAAAATTTAAAAAGCCAACAACACCAAGCATTGGTGCAGGTACAGAGCAGGTGCGGCTCTGATAAGCTGCTGATCAGAATATAAGTTGATAACGGTCGCTGATGTGCCAAAGTTGACAATATGCGTACATACCCACGCGTACCGTGAGACCCAAGAATTCCATCCCAGGGTTTACAGCCAGCGGGACACATGCACATACGGAGCTGGAGCTATGCTCTGCGCTCACAGCAGCATTATTCATAATTGCCAAAAGCCAGAAACAATGCAATGCCCGTCACGATAGACTAGATCAATCACGGGTGGTCTCTTCAGACCGTGGAAATCTGTACAGCACACAACGGGAACAACCTACAGCAACACACAGCAACTAGAATGGACCTCACAAATGTAAAACTGAGCCAAAGAAGCAAAACTCAAGAGTGCACATGGAGTGATCCCGTTTATAAACAGTGCAAAACAGGCAAAGTTAAACCATACAATTCAGGCCGACATTCCGGTGTGGCAAAAGGGAAAGAGCAGCGAAGTGGTTTCCATGAAGGTCAGCGCAACGGAGGCAGAGGATGGTAATTGCAGAAGGCCTCGGGGAAAGGGAAGCAGAAGGGGGAGGGGGCCGAATGCCCATCAGGGTTCCAGAATGTTCCATGTCCTGCTCCATCGCTGGTTACTTGGATATCTGCTTCGTAATAATTCCTGGAGCTGTGTGTTTATGTTTTATACACTTTTCTGAGGGAGTCTTACATTTCACAATATATATATATATATATATTTTTTAAAGAGGCTCATGATTTACAGCAGGGAAAAGAGAATTATCGAAACTCCCAGGTGGCACTGCGCAAGCAGGAGTCTCAGAGACCTAGAGAAGAGCTGCAGAGAGGTAATGGGGCCTCAGAGCAGGTGGCACAGTGGGGGCAGGCAGGCTGACTGCAGGTCCCACCACAGAAAGGCTGAGGAAGCCAAAGGAGAATTCAAGGCCAGATTAGGAAGGATGGGGAACAGAGCCAGCACACCAGACTGGAAGGTGTATACCCCGTGTGTGGGTTCCCAGCCAGGAGGGCAAAAGTGTCCCCTGGCACCTGCCACCTCTGTCAGAGGGAGTGACATCCTGTCTGTTCTTCACAGAGCTCTGACCCCTGGAGGGGACAGTAGCTTCCAAGTTACTTTTTCTGATAATTCTGAAGCTCTAAAAATAAAATTTTAAAAAATTTATTGTCAGGGGATCCCGGGGTGGCGTAGCGGTTTGGCGCCTGCCTTTGGCCCAGGGCGCGATCCTGGAGACCCGGGATCGAATCCCACGTCGGGCTCCCGGTGGATGGAGCCTGCTTCTCCCTCTGCCTATGTCTCTGCCTCTCTCTCTCTCTCTCTCTCTCTCTGTGTGTGTGTGTGTGTGTGACTATCATAAATAAATAAAAATTTTAAAAAATTATTGTCAGGACCTGGGACTTGACTCTGGAGGCCCTGCCATAACACGGGGTAGGCAGTCTTTCAACACCAGACTCAAGTCTGCCCAACACTTCCTTTCCTGCCGCCATCAGAGGGCTCCGGGAGGGGAGCCCCACCAGGTCTCTGGCTTCTCTGCTGCACCCCCAGCCTTCCCCTCCACTGGCCCCCTGCCACCCTGTGCCCCATGAGCCAGAGGGCATGCCAAGCCCAGCAAGGACTCCTCAAACATCACCTGCCACCAGGTTCCATGCTTGCACTCAGGCATCCCTGAGGCCGTGCCAACGATGGCATAGAATTAAGCCACTATGGTAATTTATAATAGGATAGAGTGATCTCACAGGTGGGCAGGTGCCAGCTGCTCTGAAATACGAAAAGGCCAGACTGTTTTGAAGGTTTTACCAGGAGGCCCAGGGTCAGCAGTGTCAGGAGGAGCCGCACTTGAGGGGCCTGAGACCTGGGGCAGTGCAGGGGGGCTTCCTCCAGGCCACCTTCAACTTCCGTGCACCCCAGTCCCTCACCACAGAGCTTCCAGAGTGGCAAAACATCTTGGAAAACCTCCCCTCCCATCATTAGATGAGTAAGACTAAGGACAAGCAAACATCCTTTCTGAGCTGGAGGGTGAGAACACACCTGGGAGCAGGAAGCCCGGCTGTGCTGACCATTGCGGTGAGTGCGTCAGCACCCACCAGGCTCCCTGCCACCCTCCTTCCCAGACTGGAAGTCTCAGGGGCCCCAGGGGCATCGGGGGCCTTCAGAAAGAGGAGATGGACCCCACATCCCAGAGCCCCTATGCCACAGGGACCTGCACCTGCCTGGGTATGGGGACAGTGACAGCTCCCACCTGCCCTTCCTGTGCTAGAGCATGGGCAAGCCCCCCTGCCATGTCTCACGGGCTCTCCTGGGCAAAAGATAGCGCCCTGGGTTGTCTTTGCTTTTAGTCTTTGTCCCAATGGAATCAAAGCAGAATGGGATGTCGACACTGCAGTAGAACAACAGGACCCTAGAACCAGCAGCTCAGCCAACATATTCTGTCACATGTGATGTCCAGTTACACTTCTCGCCAAAACCTTCCGTCCCTACCCTGGGACGTCTGGATACTCTTGTGCTGTGAGTAAATTAAATTGAAATTTTGGGAGCTATGTGTCAACCCACCCACGCTATGATACTGTTCCCAGGGGCCAGGCATCCTCGTGGAACCACCCCGACCTCTCGGCAGCGTCCTCTCTGGTCTCCAGAGTAGGTGCAAGTTCTTGACACTTTGCACCTGCTACATTCAACTTCAGTCATGCCACCGGGAAACCCAGATGTGACTGGGACTCTCTTTCAAAAGCAGGGCCTTCCTAATTTGATGCACTAAAACATTTTGCACAACATTGAAGAAAATGAGGCATAAGTGTCTCAAAATGAAATCTGATCGTGTATCATCACCATGCAATGAAAAGAATATAATTTGAAACTATTAAGTAAAACAAAAAAAAAAATTGTCCCCATGGAGAGTTAGAGATCATCCATTAAGGACAGATTTCCATGAAGCATACGGAGTATTATGGCCAAGGGGTCTCGTGCAAACCTCATCAGCAGTGAGTCAAGTTAAAAGTTCACCTTCGCTTCAAACTTTAGCAAATCCTTGAATTCATTAATATTTGCAATAGCTCATTTCTCTCATTTGAGCCGTCAGGCTCCATTTCCTCTGTCTCCTGGCTTTGAACCTCTTAAAGGCTTTTTTTTAAAAAAACCTTAGATCTTTGGCGAGAACAGTATTTTAATTACATTTAATAATTTTTCAGTTCTCATTCTCCAGCATCTTCTCTGTTCCATCAACTGTGTATGGGCAGCTGCTCAGACACGGCTGTTCCTTCTAAGATGAGGCAGCCAGGCGTTACTCTGACACTATAATAATCTCAAAATGTACCGGTTTTCCTTGTGACTTAACAAAGTTTAGTGGAAAAACACTGTCTCCTCAAGCGATCTTTTGAACTGTGTTTCCTCTGAACCGTGTTTTCGCTTCTCTACAAAGAGCGTCCAGCACCTTAGTCTGCTGCAGGAATGGAAGCACAGAGGCCACCGCCTACTCTCCCCCCATCCCAGTCCTCAGCCTGTGGGCATGAGCAGACAGGTGGTGGGCTTCTGGGGATGTTTCTCAGAGCTGGGGACGAGTGCAGCCTGTGGGCAAAGATGGTACAAAACTGCATGCGGGACGTAGGAGGCTGAACCCAGGAGAACGTTCTGGAGGCAGGTCAAGAGACAGTATTGGAGGCCTCTGGCCTCCTTACCTTGTCTGTGCCATGAGCTCTGCACTTTTGTGCAGCTTGGGTAGCTCCTTCCTGGGTGAGCACAGAACAGCCCACTGGGACAGAAGCCCCACTGGTTCTCTGGGGGGTGGGGGAAGATACCAAGGGACACTTGAAAAGTCCCCCGTGGCAGGCCTCTCTTGGCCTGTTTGCCTGGTCTTCACTAGCCAGCAGTCCCGCTTGACCAGACATGGCAAAACGTGGTGGTGAAGAGCTGGGAGCCAGAGCACATGGGTTCAAATCCCAGCTTTGCCACTTCACAGCTGCATCACCTTGGGCAAGTTACATAATCAGCCTGTTGACTTGGTTTCCCCGCGTGTAAAACAGGGATAGTAAGAGTACCTGTCCCATAGAGTTGCTGTGCAGACCGCATGGTTAACATGTGGAAAGCCTACAACACAGCCTGGAGCATAGTAAACGCTCAGTACATGCAAGTCACCACTGTCGTTTCCATGGAGTTGGTCTCAGGGTCCTGGCATCGGAAGCCTCCGTCTCCAGGCTCCTCTCAATGCCTACCTGCATTTCTTTACCCCTAGAGACCAAGGTCCTCATTCTCTCATTTTTTTTCTTATAATAGTCCGAGAGTTTCCATCAGGAAAAGCCTGATTGTTTCACCAAAAAAGCCACGTCTCCTAAACCATAAAACTGCTGATAAACTGAACTTAATCAAAAATAAAATGTGCAAAGAAGGCTGTCGAGAAAATAAGAAGTCACAGATTGGGAGGGGAAAAAAATCATAATGCATGATATATCTGATAAAGGAGCTGTATTCAGAATATATAAAGAACTTTTACAAGTCAATAACAAGACAAACTACCCACCCCTTGATACCCTCTGGGATGGCTGAAAAAATACAAGAAACAAAAAGGACAGAGCTCGGGGATGGCAAGGTTGTAGGAGGATCCAGATGTTCACAGTGGGATGACGGGAATGGGAGATGCTACAATTATAAACAAAGTGTGGCCATTCAGTGTAAAGTTAAACGTAAACTTCCCGTGCAACCTCAAAACTCCACTGTTAGTATTTTACTCAAATACAATATATCCGCCCAAAGAAGTGTGCTCAGACGCTCATAGCAGTTTCGTTCATAATTACCCCAAACTGGAAACAACCCAAATGCCCATCATCAGGGGAACGGATAAACAAAATGGTATATCCGTGCAACGGAACACTGATCGACAATAAAACAGAATGCATTACTAAGACACACAACCCCGGGGGGACGTTTTTAAAACAGTACGTTAGGTGAAAGAAGCCAGACACCAAAAAACGACATGCCATATGGTTCTATGCATATGACAATCTTGAACAAGCAGGGCAAGCAAATCGGTGGTTTCCCGGGGCCGGGAACGGACAGTGAAATATTTCTGAGGGGATGGAAATATTCTATATCTTGATCAAGCTGGCTGGCAGTGATGCAGGTGCCAATACTTGTAAAAAACCTGCTGAACTGAAAATAAAAAGCCCCACTTCGAATTGTATACTTAAAATGGGTGCATTTTATTATATGTAAATTTTACCACTGTAAATTTGCTTTTTGAAAACCAGCCAGCTTCATTTCTTCAGCAGGAGAAAAGCTAGTTCTCCATGCGTGGGTTGGCAGAGGGTAGAGCAGTGGGAGGAGACAATGTCCCTGCAGGGGACAGGCCTCCGTGGCCCTGGAAACGCTGTGTACCCCGCCTCCGCTGACCTCCCCAAAAGGGTGCATCACAGATGAAGAAGGTAGAATGTTTGTACCCCATCACCCTCGGGAACCCTAGCTCCGCGGGGCTCGGGGCAGCTCGGAGCAAGGTCCGGAGGTCCTGGGGCGGGAGGGAGGCCAGGAGAGGTGTTTCCACCACCTCTGCTGGCAGTGTGCAGACCCCCGTGGGCAGAGCCAGTTACACAGGAGCAACCGAGTCCAGACGGAGCTGCCGTGTGGCCTCCCCTGCCCTCTCCAGCATCCCCACGTCCAGCCTCACGCCAACGCCATGAGTGCTAGCTTCAGATGCGCCCCCTTCCTGGGCCTCTCCTGCTCCTGCTCCTCCCCACAATCCGTCCAAAGCTGCCAAGTGTCTCTTAGAAAGTAAACTAGACTAGACAACTGTTTAAAACCCTTCAAAGCTTTGTGGTTACTTTTCAGAAGAACTCCAAAGTCCTTCCTGTGCACTTTGAGGCTTCCTGCCAGGAGGTCTGATGCCTGCTCCTTCTCACAACGGGTGCTCTGGCCACCCCGGGCTTCCCTTGCCTCTGATACATGCTTTCTCCTGCCTCAGGGCCTTGGTGCCTGTTGCTCTCTCTTCTTAGCTGTTCTCTGCACTCTTCACTTGGGCCACACTTCAGGCTTCAGTTTAGAAGCTACGTCCTGCCCCCTTGTGCTCACACGGAAGCGTCTGATTTTTCTGTTTGTAGACCTTGTCTTATTCTGTGATTATACACATATCCCTGTGATGATTTGTTTCATGCCTGTTGCCCTCACTGCATGTCTTAAAAGACAGCAACAGGGGTTGCTCCTTACTGGGCTCTTGAGGCCTAGAACCATGCCTGGCACTTAAGAGGCATAAGTAGATATATTCCTCAAATGGGTGGATGAATGAACAGAGGGGTGTTTTAAAGTACAGGTTTTATGATTTTTTTAGATATGGCAGGGCCAACAGATCAGGATTCAACTGCCATTGAAAAAACTGTGTGTTATACTCACCGATCTCGGGAGAGCAGCACACATGGGGGACATGCAGGGAAGCATCAGGCAGGAAGCAGGGGCCGTAGGGGGAATTGGGGCAGAAACCTTTCCTGTGGCTTCCAGAGGAAGGGACAGGTGAGGCAGCATAAGAAGGCTTGGGATTGGCCAGTTTGGAGAACCTCAGCCATCCTGGGCAGAGCAGGGGCTGTCCTTGGGCATTGGGTACCGGGTCCCGGGGGATCAGGACAGGCAGTGGCCCAATGCAAGAGGCAGCTGGGGATGTGTATTGTGGATGGGTGGGTTCCCACTCAAGAGATGCTTATTTACTGTGTCTAGGAAGGACCTGGCCAGCCCCAGAAAGGGAAGTCTCTGCTGCATCACAGGGGCCTTAAGATGGCCAAGCCTCAGAACACAGCACACAGAGGCTGTGAGTGACACCAGGGACAAGCCTAGTACTTGACTGGAATAAATTCCCCAGAGGACTGGTCCTTCCATTATTATCACACGCACAAGCATGTGTACACACACACACATAAATTACACTTGACTGTGGCATAGTAGAACTAGAGACAGCAGCTGCCCCCGGACTAGGGTCACTGAAGGAGGTGCTCCCAGCATGGCTCACCACCTTCTTTCCAGAAGCAGAATGGACCTTTCTTCCAGCATTATCAATAACAGGACCTGCCTCCCCAGCTGGAACCTGGTCAACTCCCCAAGGGCATGGGCCTCTATTTTAGCAAAGCCACCCACCCAGCCGGAGCTGGAGCAGTGGTGTCATCCCAGTCCCCGGGGGGAGGGCAGCACTGTGCTCCATGCCCACTGCGCCTCTCTCGCAGCCTCAGTTACCAGAAAGAACCCGACTTCGGTCCTCCCAGGCATGGGGTATGGATCAGATTCTCACCTGGAGACCACAGAATCTACCCCAGCTAGTTTGAACAGAAAGGTATTTATTAGGGTTTCAAGGCAGACCACAGAATTGCTGGGGAGCAGACAGAGGAATGTGCCTCCAGGAAGGACTCCCCCAAACCACAACACAGAACTGCGTGGCCATGGGCTCTTCTGTGTGCCCATGATTTAGCAGCTTCAGACAGCTCCCTGCTCCCTCTCTGGCCAGCTCCCCGAAGCCACCCCCTAAACCAGGCAGCCACCAGCAGCCACCAGCTCCATGTGGCCTCCCCCACATTCCTCTGCCCATGTAATCCAACATCACATGCAGTCCATCTGGGTGATAGCAAGGCACTCACGTCTTGTACCCTATGGGAGTCTGGGAAATGCCATTTTCAGCTCTAGCCTCTCCGTAAGAATGGGTGTGTGTGTATTCATCCATGTGTCTACCACACACTGCTCGGTTCCTTTCACTGGGCCTGATGTGTGTCTCTAAGGGACAAGATACATTTGCTTAAAAAAAAATGAACTGTTGGACAAAATTCTGTCCTTAAATCTCAGTGGCTATGGCTCTACTCCCCATGATCCATCCTTCTATATGCTCAAGGCCATCTCTCTGGACATTGAAGTTCTCTACCCACTGTTGGCAAATGCATATGGCTTTTTAGAGCACAGAACCAAACATTTACCCAAACTCCAGGTAGACATTGGGAGGCTGTGGTTGTGGCTGCTCATCTAGTACATGATCCCATTTCCTAGCTGCCAATGAACAAATATGACCTGCTGGGCCATCTCAAGAGGCTAGGCAATTGGTCTCAACTTTCTCTGTCCCTTGAAATGCATGAAAAAGCCCTGTAACCTATAAGACATGCAGATGAGGAATACCTCGTTGGTATCCTTGGGATTTACCTGGAGATCCCTGCATTCAAATCTTGAGTCTCCCATAATGTGTGTGTGTAATTCGGGGCAAGTCATTTAACTGCTTGAGATAGCCATTTTCTCATCTATAAAACAGGCCTGGTACCAACCACTTCACAAAGCACTGAGAAAAGCAAAGGAGACGATGTACAGTAAAACGCCACACAAACTGGTAAAGTATCGGCCAAGCAAGCAAGCAGGCTACATCTCAAGCCAACACCCATGGATGGATTGGGCCATCTGGAGAGGTGTGTTGAGAAGGGTTCTGAGTGCCACTGGGAGGCAGATTGCTGGCACTGGGAGGGTGTCACAGACGTCACACACTCAACGCTATCACTCTACATAAGTGGGTACTGTGGCTGTCATCAGAGTGACAGAGTGTTCTGGAGCAGCCTTGGGACAATGGAACTCCATCGTTAATGAAGAAAGAGGAAATCTCTTGAAAGACATCATGGCTTGAAGAAAAAAGTGATTTATTTTCTTGGACGGACTTGATTTCCCAAGCAGCAAACCCCAGGCAGGGCTGGGGGAGGGGGCAGGCACGGGGCCGACCCTCCAGCTCCTTCTCTGTCTGCACTGTGAGCCCCTTCTCCAGGCTAGGCCCTCTTCTCCACCCATGACACAGACTCCCAGACAATCCTGTCTACGCCTATGGCTGCAAATACCTCCATGGAAGGCTCTGTCCCGAGGCTCCCAGGCTCAACCTCCGCTAATCCAACTGCTATTACACATTTATACTTAGTCTGTTGACTTGCAAGCAACAGAAAATACCTTTGGCAAATATAAGCAGAAAAAAATTCATTTGAAAAGAAATTAAGGGGCAGCCCCGGTGGCGCAGTGGTTTGGCGCCGCCTGCGGCCCAGGGCGTGATCCTGGAGACCCTGGATCGAGTCCCATGTCAGGCTCTCTGCATGGAGACTGCTTCTCCCTCTGCCTGTGTCTCTGCCTCTCTCTCTCTTTCTGCATCTCTATGAATAAATAAATAATCTTTAAAAAAAAAAAAGATATTAAGTAGCTCCCAGAAACTCTGAAAGGGCAAGCAGACAACACAGCAAAGAACAGGATCGAAGATCATGCCACAGAACTGCCACTAGAGGACTCAGGCACCCTCTCATGGACGTTGAAGAGTGCGAGGAAGACGCAGCCAGAAGAGGCGCCACTGTAGCCTCTGACACTGGCCACTGCCTCCCTCACTGAATCGGTTCTACTTGGCTGCAGTTCACAGTTAACCTTCCGAATCAAAGTGTTGGGGAGACGTGTCTGGATGTCAGAGCCTCAGTCATGTGTCCGTGCTTTGGACTCAGGGGAGTCTGAGAAAGCAAGTCTGGATTTTTGGCCATATGGTGGCAGGTGGGCTCTGCCTCATAAAGTTTAGAAGGAGGTTTGGATGCTAGATGGTACTCTGGGGCCAGCCATGGTGGGTAAGAGGCACATGCGTGTCCTCCTGTCTCCTTTCTGTTCAACTCTAAGGCCAGGAGATGGTGGAACCACAGGACGGAAGAACCCTGGATCCCTAAACCACTGTATTGACATGCCATCATGCTGACCAGGAATGTCTCTGTACTGGACAATCATGGGGACCAAAAAAAATATTTTTTAATAAGAACTTTTATTGTATTAGGCCACTGGCATTGTGGAGCTTATTTCTCAGACCAGCTAGTATTATCCTAACTTTCACGGTGGCCAAAAAGAATTTAAAATTTCCACTTCATGGTCTCAATGGGTAGCTCATATTTGCCAAGTGATCCTCTTTATCCCACACCTACACACCTGCTCTCACTTTTATTTTCAATCTCCCCCACTCTCAGTCAGAATCCTGGTTGTCACCCTCCATTCCTCCATCTGCCTCACTCCTGACATTCAACCAGAGGTCAAATCCTGCAGATTCTTTCCTGCCAATCCTCTCCTAAGCTTCCCCAGTTCTACCACTTTGGCTTATACATAGATTCTCACCTCTTTCCTTCCTTGACTCAGTCTCCTAAATTGGTCCCTACCTTCACTATGCCTCGGCTCCAGTTCATCCATCCATCCATTCATCCATTCATCCATTCATCCATTCGTCCATTCATCCATCCATCTATCCATCTATCCAACTATTCATTCATCCATCCAACCAAACATCCACCAATCCATCCATCCAACCATTCATCTCTCCATCCAACCAAACATCCATCCATCCACCCACACATCCATCCATCCATCCATCCAATTTGTATTTATTAAATGCATTACCATGTGCTAGGCAGAGTAAACACTATATAATAAATGAGTCTCTGACACATATGATTGTGAGGACCAACACTAATGAAATAATCCCCCTAATAAATACATAATTATAGGTTCTATGAAAGAAAATGACAGGTTTTTATGAGAGCATCATAATGGGGCCTCAAACTGGTCAGGGGGCCAAGGGAACCCTTCCCTGTGCAGGTGACCTTTGAGCTAAGGTCTAAAGAACGGAGGTGGTAAAACAGCAAGGGGGTAGAGGAAGGGACTAAGATCTTCTGAGAGAGGGAATAGTTGAACAAGGAGGAGCAGGCCCTATTTGGGATCCTAAAAGTCCAATGTTGCATAGGAACCAGTCTTTTTTATCATTGTATTCCCAGGACCTAGCAGAGTACCTGGCATATAATAGGTGTTTCCATAGTCTGTGAATGAGCCAAGGAATACTGAATAAGTGAAAAGATGGGTGATGGGGACAGATGGACACGCAGCTGGAATTCACAGCATAGTGTATAACCGAGAAACAGAGCTGCAGCCTCCTTAATGTCCTACCGGTCCAGGTTTGCCACCTCCAACGCCTGCTGAACCCCACGGCCACAGGTGCTTACATACATGCATAGCACATAGCACACTGGATGTCTCGACTGGTTATTGTCTTACTCCTCGCCATAACGAGGTCCATGGGAACTCGTCCTGTTTACCAGTATAACCCAGCACCCAGCCCATCACCTGCAGAGGAAGCATAGCATATTAATATTTAATGAGTTGGTAGGCACAGCAGGTAAACACCAAGCATCAAAGTCAGTGGGGAAGGAGAGGGTGGAGTTGGGGGGGTGAGTAAAACACAAGTCAGCTGTGAGCGTCAGTAGGCATGGAAGGGGCTGAGAGCCAAGGGGAACACACATATGCCCCTGGTGTTTGACAGTCACGTGGGGAGCCAAGACCAGAGGTAGTAGAGGTGAGCCAGGCCACGGGTGCTGGGGACTCAGGGAGGAGCCACAGGGCAAGCCTATGTCACAGTGACAACACTCTGGCTTACACCTGTCAGGTCATGCCATGGCCCTCAGAAGAAAGCACGCACACCTGACACTTGGCTGTCCTCTCCTGCATTACAGCTCTGTGTGTCTGTGTGTGTCTGGGCTGAGTTTCCCCGGGACACACACACCCTGGGGATGGGGAATTCCCTTTCTATTTGCCTCTGCACCCTGCAAGTGCTCTCTTACTGGGATGCAGCAAGTGTGTCTGGGGGAATGGATGGCCAGCAAGAGTGAGCATAGGACCTAGCCATCAGACCAGCTGGTGGGGAGGCTAAACAAACAGAACCTTGGCCAGGAGGCCAAGCAACACAAAGCCCCAGGGATGACTGTGAGGTGCTGTCTGAATGCTTCCTGTTTGCTTGCCTGAAACCAGACTTCCTATAGTGTCTATTCCAGTCCTCTCATTTTGACTTCGCATCCTTCAGAATGAGCAGCTTCTCCATTTCCTTCTGCCCTTTGGCTCCTAGTTTCTGCAACAGATGAACTGCATCTTCGTGCATTGACTGAGCGCCTAGCCTGTGCTGGGAACAACGTCACCAGACCACAGGTTCTGCAGGAGAATCCAGTGGGAAAGATAGCCAGATGATAAACACGCATAATCCAGAGTGACAGGGGAACAAAGCACCCTGGGGATTCTGGGAGTAGATGCCTAAACCAAAATCATGTGTTACTTGACCTCTAATTTTTTTTGGACTCTACTTCTTCATGTAAAAGAGTGACTGATGAACCAGAATTGGAGGAATTTGGGTCAGAGATGCTGCTAACGACTACTTGTTTCCCAAACAGCCAGCTGTGTGGTCCTCCAGAGCTGCTCAGAACAGATACTAACCCTGCAGCATTCAGAGCCCAGGTACCCAGCCTGGGGGCTTCGCCTTGAGACCACCAATGACTTGAGGGCACGTGGCCCTCCTTGGTACCTGGCCATGCCTCACGCCCAAGTGCTGAGGTCCTCAATCCTGGGACCTGGTCACTGTCCTAGAGTGACCAACCGCCCCAGTTTGTCCGGGACCGGTTCTGTTGTGGATAAACCGGGAGAGCCGGTCACTGCAGTCTGAGCAGTGCACCTGCCGGTGCACGCACATTCCGGGGCAGCCGGTCTGGGTGGTGGCTGGCCGAGGGGGCGGCGTTCACAGAGGCGTCAGAGGATCCTGGTGTCAGCACCTGCCCCCCTCTGATCAGCAGCTGGCCAGCCCCAGTCCCGGGATCCAGGCCACGGAACCTGCTGCCTGCTGACTCAGCCATCCGGGCCTGCTGAATCAGGCCTCAGGAAGGCAGGAAGAGCAGCTCTGAGCTCCCGAGGGAGGTGGAGGCCCCACTGCCCCCGGGGCTGCATCGCTCTGCCCCAAGTGGCCAGCTCGAGGCCGCTTCGTGGGGAAGCAGCTCAGTGATGCGGGAGCAAGCAGTGCTTGGGCTCTCGGTTCAGTGGGGTGTAGAGACAGCCCTGACACAGGCCACGCACATCCCCTGTCAGCTCTCTCCTGTGGCCATTTGGACTCAGAACCCCCGGGTCCCTCCCAGGGGCCCACGGGAACACCCATGTGCCTGGAGCCCTTCCCTCTCTGATCTTCCCACCCCGAGGGGACTCTCAGATCTGCCATCAGGTGGCCTCACCTTGCTCCTGCCAGATTCCCATGGCCCAGCACTGGGCTTCCAGGCAGACCTCCGGGGTATTGGCTGCCCAGTCACCCTGGGTCTGAAGTCTGGCAGCCAAGGACCCTGTTCTACTTCGCTCCTCCTCTGGAAAATCTGTGTGTTGACTTTCCTGAACCTTTGAGCTGGCAGGTCCTGGGTTCTGTTGCCACCCCCACCCAGCTGTACCTTCAGGGTCGGCCAGCTGACCAGGCAGAAAGAGGGAGAAACACCAGTCTTTCTTCCTCTCCTTCCCAATTGACACATTTGTCATCAGCGTGCCTGGGAGTCCCTGAGGGCAGGGCGGGGGCCTGGTGGAGCCCTCTGGGTCATGGAGCCTGGCCTCCCACCCGGGCACACTGATGACATATGGGACTTTAGCCTTTGCAGAATCTGTGCTGATGGGATGTTCGCTCCCTCTCCAGAACCTGGTTCCCGGCTGGGTCATGCCTGCCTACCTAGGATGTTCACCCTTCATGTTCATCTCTTAGAAGGAAGCGAACCCCTTGTGCATGTTGTGTTCCCATGCTGGTCCCCGGTATGCTGGTGAGCTTAGCAGGCATCTCTAGGGTGGGGTGACAGCTCTCCTGAAGGGACTGACCATTCCCCCTCAACTGTATCCAGCAGGGTCCCAACAGGGGGTCCACTCAAACTAGGATAACATGAGGAAGATGTGTTTAGGAAGGGACTCTTGGTGGGGGGTGGGGAGTGGGGGGGTGGGGAGTGGGGGAGGCGACACACCACAGGAACAGTGCAGTGACCTGCTATAAGGAGTCGTAGGGAGCTTACAGGGCAGGCCTGGAGGGCCAGGGCAGGGAACCTGGAGGGACTGGCAGGTAGAGGTGTGTCCATAAGGACTGCTGAGGGGCTTTCAGAGACGCTCCCCACCCCCAGACTGCCAATGTTGGGGTAGGACACCGGGCGGGGTCTTGAGGAGAGGTTCCAGGGCCACCGGTGGCACGTGCAGTACTGCAAAGCAGAGATGCTGGGCAGCAGCATCGGATCTGAAGGCCAAGCTTAGAGCTAAAAAAGCAAAATCAAGGGACGCAGGATTCAGGCGGCTGCTGGCCTGTAGCAGGGAGGCTGGGCTGAGTGCACAGATGCCTGGAGAATTCCTGCAAAAGCAACGAGCCATGGTGCCTACTGCCACCAGTCTGTGGTGCTTCCCAAGAAGTTTTTGCTCTCCCAGACCCAGGACCCATTTCCCGAAGGAGCAGATGACTCCTTCCTCTCCCCCCCCCCCCCCAGGGAGCTTGTTCTGTCTCCCTGGACTCCTCTGTGTCCCTGTTGGCTCCAAATGGTGACCCTGCCCCGAGTGAATCCTGGTGGCTGGTGCTGCTCAGCTAAGTCTCCTTGTCGGGGTCCGGGGCCTTGTTCTGGGGGCCCACCCACTTCCTGGTGAGTTTACCATCCAAACCAGTGCTTCCCAAAGTGCAAGCTGCACAAAAAGATCTAGGGATCTTGTTGATGTGACAGTATTAGCTAGTAGGTCTTAGAGGCTCAGAGGCCAATGCACTTCTGAGCAGCTCTCAGGAGATACCAATGCTACCTGTACTGGCAAGGCTTTACCCTTCTTGAACTTTGGCTGGGTCAGGACCACCCAGAGTACATGTGGAGACACAGAGGCCCATCTATCTGCTCCCCGGGGCCAATGAGCATGAATAACATTTGTTTGGTACAGGGAACAGGCTCGTGTACTTGGGTTGCCATGTGAGGATGGTTCTCAAAGATTCAGAAACAGTTCCTTACCTGATGGGAAGACTGTAAAATAGTGAGAGAGGAAGCAGCCCTGAGGGAGGCCTAGGGGAAGTGCAGTGAGGCACCTCCCGCCCCATCTCCTCCAACCCTGCAACCCAGCCAGGATGCACATAAGAGCAGCAGCACAGCAAGATCAGTGTCAAGACCAGGGTGCAACACCTGCCCTGACAGCCCCGATCTGAGATGCGGTCAGGCTCCTTGTCCTGGACCTGGCTGTGTGCAAAGCCTGGAAGGGGATTGGGGTGACTTTACGGTCTCCTGCGGTGCCCCCTCATTCTCTCCTCATGGGACCCGTCTGCAAAGCTTCAGGGCCCTACAGGTGAAGGTTATCCCCACTGCCCAGAGTAGGGCTGACAGACTAGAGCCCTCAGGCCAAATCCACCTGGCCACTTATTTTGTAAATAGTTGCTCTGGAATGCAGCTGGGCTCATTCACGGACATCTCTGGTTCTCTGTGGGGAGGGGGGGTATGCTCCCCGCCCTGAGCCTGGGCACATTCTGGGGTGTCATACCCAGGGCTGCAACCAGGCCCGGGAGGCTCCCCTACAGTGCACAGGACGGTCCCCATAATGAAGACATATCCAGCCTAAAGTGTCCGTAGGGCCCAGACTGAGACACCTTTACAAATAATCTGTGGCTGCTTCTGAGCCACAATGAGACAGATGGGGACCTGTGACCTATAGATTCTAAAATGTTTTCTGTTTGGGCTTCATATTACTCAGGGCTCTCCAGAGAAGCAGACCCAACAGGGTGTAAGAGTGGGTGTGTGGGTAGAGAGACAGTGTGTGCAAGAGACAAAGATATTTATTGAATACATTGGCTTCTGTAATTATGGAGGCTGGTAAATTCCAAATCTGCAGAGTAGGGTGGCAGGTTGGAGCCCCAGGGAAGAGCCTATGTGGCAGTTCAAGTCCCAAGACATCTGCTCAAGAATTCCCTCCCGCTCAGGGGAGGTCTGTCTTTGTTGTATTCAGGCCTTCAATTCATTAGATGGGGCCTACCCACATTACTGAGGCCAATCTGCTTTACTCAAAACATTTAAAGCTTTAAATCCAAATATTCAAAGCAATATAAATGTTACTGTCACCCAGAAACATCTTCACAGGGTAATAATGTTTGTAATGTTTGACCAACTATCTGAGCTCCATGGCTCGACCCAGTGGACACATAAAGTTAACCATCCCGGGCTTTTGTCAGAACCCGGTACTGGAGCAGGCCCAGAGTCACACCCTCTCCAAACCAGAAGACGTGCCAGCCTGGGCCCATGAGACAATTTTGGAGAAGACATCTCTGTACTGCGCTCAAGGTGGGCATGATTATGGGGGTAAAGAGGGAGAAAGCACCGCCACTGGTGATGGTAAAGCTGGGGGCATCCCTCCATGACCCAGCTGACCCTCCCGGGGGAGAGTCCACCCTGACTGTGCTGACTCCCAGTGTGGACATAGCCTTGATTTAGGACACAATTCCACAGGCACTGCTGTCCTTTGTCTCTGGAAATGGCCCTTTCAGGCTGAGTCAGGGCAGGCGGACCTGTCTTGCTAGATGGCAAGCCAAGGCCCAGACCAGTGAGCTGACTCACTGGCCAGGGAGCCGGGGGTTGGTGGGTGGCATCTCCCAGTTCCCAGCTGGAGTCAGAGCTCACTGCAGGGTGACCAGCTACCCAGTTCTTCTGGGTCCGAGGGGTTTCCTCGGAGGCAGCACTTTAGGTGTAAAACCAGGAAGCTCCTGGTGGAACTGGCCGTCCTGTTTCATCTCCTCTGGAAGTCTGACCTTGATGGTCACGCTAGCACCAAATAGAATAGGATAACCAGGATCGCAGGCCACATGTGAGCCTCCCCACGGGCAGTGACCTGTGCTCGCTCCATGTAGCTTGGAGAGGTGAGGAGCAAGGAGCCCTGGGTCCTGGCTGCAGGGGGCTGGTCCCTGGTGGCACCCCGTGTGGTGCAAATCCATGCTTGGCTGTGAGCATCTCCATCTCTAAAAGTACCATCTCTGAGCACACCTCACATACTATTAAGAAAACTGAGGGGGGCCTGGGTGGCTCAGTCTGATGGACATCCGACTCTTGATTTCAGCTCAGGTCATGATCTCAGGGTCATGAGATGGAGACCCACGTCTAGCTCCATCCTCAGTGAGGAGTCCTCTTCTCTCCTTCTGCCCCTCCCTCCCCTGCTCGCACATGCGCTTTCTTTATCTAAAATAAATAGATCTTTTAAAAAATTTGAAAAGATTACACTTTCTTCTAGCATCAGAGTAATAATCATTCATAATCTTAAACATGGAAAATTCAGAAGAGGAAGAAAAATATTTAACATCCAATTTCCACTAAGTTCTAGTTCTTCTCAGATTTGTTTTCCATGCACAAAGTTATTTACTTTCACCAACCAGTGACCATACTCTACCGTTTTATTTTTTCTTTAACATTTTGGTTTTTTAAAAATTCCTTTTCAGATTTTAAAGTATAAGGTCATTAGTAAAAATATGAAAAATACATGAAAAAAAAACCTATAGTAATCCTCCTCCATAATCCTGTGACTCAGAGACAACTATTAAATGTGTGGTACATGATATTCCCATCTATTTTCCTAGGCATGCAGCTGTATATGTAATATAAATACATATAATTTATATCTCTGTTTATATACAATTTAGCTTTCTTTTTTTTAAAAGATTTTATTTATTTATTCATGAGAGACATAGAGAGAGAGGCAGAGACATAAGCAGAGGGAGAAGCAGGCTCCCTGCGGGGAGCCCGATGCAGGACTGGATTCCAGGACCCTGGGATCACCACCTGAGCTGAAGGCAGACACTTAACCACTGAGCCACCCAAGCGTCCCTACAATTTAGTTTTTATTTTTATTTATTTATTTTTAAAGATTTTATTTATTCATGAAAGACACACACAGAGAGAGAAAGAGAGTCAGAGACAAGGACAAAGAGAGAAGCAGGCTCCATGCAGGGAGGCTGATATGGGACTCAATCCCAGGACTCCAGGATCACACCCTGGGCAAGGCAGACACTCAACCGCTGAGCCACCCAGGCGTCCCCCTACAATTTAGTTTTTAATACAAAATTAACATCTAGTCATTATAAAAAAAAAAGTAACTTGAACACTGCAAAGGAAGTTTCCTCTTACCGCTCAAAGCCACCTCTTGGGGATGACAAACACTACATGATAATTTGGTATCTATCCTTTCAGGCGTTTATCGTATGTAAATGTATACATATGTCTGTATTTTTAACACAAATATGACCTTAACAGACTGCTATTCTGGGACTTGCCTTTTTCACTTAATATATTACTAGCACGTTTTCATATTCATAGAACTTTCTTTTTTGCTTTCTTCACGGAACATTCGAAGGGGAGCTTGCAGACTCTATAAAGTACAGTATTCCACTGAGTGACTCCAGATGTTGAAGTTCATGTTGGCATTAATTTGTTGTTAATTAAGAATCATTCTGACTCTTCTAAAAAAAATTTTAAGATATTTATTTATTTGAGAGAGAAAGAGCGAGCGTGCACGCACAAGCAGGGAGAGGGGCAGAGGGAGAGGGAGAAGCAGGCTTCTGAGCAAGAAGCCCGATGTGGCAGGGGATACCACTTGACCCCAACACCCCAGGATCATGACCTGATCCAAAGGCAGATGCTTAACCCACTGAGCCACCCAGGAGCCCCGATTCTTTTTTTTTTCTTCAAGATTTAAGAGTGGAGGAAAGCACAAGGACTTGATTGTATTCAATTGCTACATAGCAACCCAAACAATGGCCATATCCTCATTTGGTTAGGTGTTTCCTATTGATGGCTATTGAGGTGGTTTCCATTTGTTTCTCTATATCTATCATCTGCCCGTCATCTATCAGCTAGCTGCCTGTTGTTATTACAAACTGTATTACTTCTATTACTTTTTTGTGTATTTCTTGACTACACAACATAGTTACTGGGACAGAAGTAGGTCAATTTTAAATTACTATTGCAAGGGCGCCTGGGGGGCTCAGTTGGTTGAGCAAATGACTCTTGGTTTCTGCTCAGATCACGATCTCAGGGGTCTTGGGGTTGAGCCCTGCATTGGGCTGGGGAGTCTGCTTGAGATCCTCTCTCTCCCCCTCTGCCCCTTCTCTGTCTCTCACTCTCTCTCTCTCAAATAAAATCTTTAAAAACACACAGGGCACCTGGGTGGCTCAGTGGTTGAGCATCTGCCTTCAGCTCAGGGCCTGTTTCTGGGGTCCCAGGATTGAATCCCACATCGGGCTCCCGGCAGGGACCCTGTTTCTCTCACTGCCTGTGTCTCTGCCTCTCTCTCTGTGTCTCTGGTAAATAATAAATAAAATCTTTAAAAACAAGCAAACATATTGCACTCTTGTATTTTTAAGCCTCAAACTGAGTGACTCAGAGTCCCTGATTCACTCTGTCCTTTCCAATGTTTAAGTAATTTAAGTATCACTAAAGCAATTTTCTCATTTCAGAGCAAGACATGGTGTCTCACTGTTGTTTTGCTTACTAGCAGGGTGGAACATGTTTACCACTCTGCCTGCCAAGTACGTTTAGCTTGCTTGTTAATTGTCCCTCCTGGATTATCTATTGCACAAGACCATCAGATTTCGGCCATGACCGGGGGAGAGAGCATGCACAACTACTGCTTATGGACCATTTATCTTTGTGAAAGACCCTGCGCTCGAGCATTTTGCATATATCATTTTTCATGTCCTCAACCTAATGAAGAAAATAATAGGATCTCCACTTTAAAGAGAAGGCGTGGGAGCCTGGATGACGTCCACCGCTTGCCCCAGATCGCTCGTCTGGTTGAGAGAAGGAGCCGAGCCCAGTGCCCGACGCCGGCATTCTAACCACGGGCTGTTGGTTCCCCGCCACAGGGGTCTCCCATCTGTGCCCGTCCCTGATTCATCGGCTGGTTCGTTCACCTGACAAACATTTATCGAGGGCAAGCACATAGCTGTCTGGTACCCAGTCCCTGGTGGGGTTGCCAGGTGCTACTGATAAGCCCGACCCCCAAAACGTGGAGTGCAGGCTGTGCTCCGCACTGATAAGAGCTGGGAGGGGGGAGCTCTTTCTAGAACTTGTATGAGGAGGTGAATGCAAGAGGCCACAGTGACAGGAGCCACAGCCTTTGATAGAAGAGGATCACTCTGTGATGCAGCACAGCTAGACCCAAGAATAAGCACTCTGGCCGCAGGCTCCTTCTCCCTCCCACCTCCTACACCCCTCCCAAGGGCCAACCACAACTGGAGGCAGGACAAGGATGCTCACAGAGGCCTCTGGGGGGGGGGGGGGAGAAAGGCTGTGCAGAGGGGCAAACAGGAAAACACCCAGCATCTGCCTCCATCAGCAATGGCAATGGCTGGTCATCCACCGTCTTGCTCACTGAGTAGCCAGTAGGGAGGCCCAGCTGAGGCAGGCCACTGCTGCATGGGAGCCTTTAGGAGAGAACACAGGTTTTGACAGGTGTCTGAGGGTCGAGAGGGGTTTCCTTTTTCAAGAAAAGTTTGATTTTATAGTACTTTGGGATTTATAGAAAAGGCATGAAGACAGCGTGGGGAGATCCTACAGACTCCACGCCCACTTCTCCCAACTAGGAACATCTTATGGTCCATGTGTCCTGATCAGTGAGCCAAACTCACACACCCATTACTAACTGTAGCTCCTAGTTGATTTGTCCTCAGTCCTTAATGTCCTTCAGCCATTCCCAAAGTCCACCCCCGACACCACGTTGTATTCAGGTACTGTGCATCCTCCTCCACACACTTTCTCAGAGATGCACTAAAAGAAGTAGAATTCTGAAAATACACATGGGAGGAGTCTCTTGGAGGAGAGATAAACCAAAGTGGGAATCAGTGTGGGACCCGTGCACACAGAAAGGCACGGCTCAGAGGCAAGTTCGCAGTCCTAAAGGTTTCTATATCAGAGAGATTACAAGGAAACATATCCACTGTATGATTTGGGGGAAGGGGGAGCAGTCCTCATGAAACTATTAGGAAGACAATAATTAAGTTCAAATATTTAAATCAATTGGAAGCTATAAAAAAAAGTAGAATTGATAAATAGATGCAAGATCATATGCTTCAAAAATGATAAAAAAACAAACAATCCAGGGCACCTGGGTGGCTCAGTCAGTGAAGCATCTGCCTTTGGTTCAGGTCATGATCCAGGGTCCTGTGATTGAGTCCTATGTCAGCTTCCTGCTCAGCGGCGAGTCTGCTTCTCCCTTGTCCTCTCCCACTGTGCTCTCTCTCGTTCTTACTCTCTCTCAAAATAAAATAAATTTTAAAATTCTTACTAAAAAAAAAAAGACAATCCTGTGGACTCTAGTTTAAGAGCCTAGCCTAGCAATTACCACAAGGATGTAGAAAAGGAACACACAGGTGGGTTTAGGAGAGTGCTAGGTGCAGAGAACAGTTGGCTTGACTATCACAGTATTGTTAGGACATCCTGCCTAGATGAGGCCAGTGGGTGCCCCCCAAAGCTTCATAGGGCAGCAGTCCCCATCCTGATATGGTTACATCAGGTCTCCATCTTGCATCTCCGAATACTGCTTTTGTCATCAGATTCATTTCTCACAGACAGACTCACATTAGCCAAGGACACAAGACTGATGTATAAATCCAGGCACCAATTTATAAGTTAAAACTAAGAAATATGACTGAGGCCGGAAGAGAGCCAGTCATATTAACTCATAACAAAGGAAGTCAGATAAATGGAGCATGAATAATCAGAATGGCCTCATAAAGAATGTAAACTGGATAAACACTTTCATCCTCTGATAAAAATGGGCTTGCCAGCTAGGGCTGCAGGGATGGAATTCAGCAGCTGAAGTAGCCTGTCCCCTGAGCAGTCTGAGGGTTCCATCTGTGAGTCTCCTCTCTCTTCTGTGGTACCCAATCCTCCCCAACTCGTGAGGGACACACACTTACTTCAGACGTCAGTGTGCTGGAAAAGGCTAACCACACTCATCAAAGGCCACTGGCCCACCTTCTAACTGTGGGATCCATGGATATAGGCCCGTGGGCCATAGACAGGACGGGCCTAGGATGTACAAGAATTTCCTAACCTGGACAGAAAACCTGACATACAGTCAGTCAATGCAGTTTTCCAAGGAGAGTCTGTGGCCTCCATGAGGCCCATAAACCACTGTCAGTGACTGTGGACTGTCAACAGCTCCGCGATGGTCCGTGGGACTGGGGTTTGCAGCTGGATTCTCAGCAGCCAATTTCCCATCTTAGTGTGGGGAGGTGGTGAGACTCACAGTACCAGCGTATGCTCACACATTTGAAAATCTCAATGAAACAGACCATTTTAAAAAAAATGTATCAAAGTTGATGAAACCTGGCACAAAATACCTGAACAGACCAGTGGGTCAAGCAGAGAGTGAGAGAGCACCCAGGAATCCTGTTGGAAAGTCTCTCTCTCTCTCTCTCTCTCTCTCTCTCTCTCACACACACACACACACACACACACACACACACACAAGTGTGTGTTCAGGAGACTGTGAGCATCGTAGAGAGGACTAGAAACTAGGAGCACACAGACTTTCAGAATGGCCCGTGGGTCCAAGGAGCCAGGCAGCAGGTGCTCCTGCACCTGATCATCTCACAGCAGGTGGACCCTGGATCCCAGAGAGGAGTGGAGGAAGGGGTGCTTTGATCCCCCTGCCTCCTGGCTGCTGCCCCTGGGGGATGTTTGGATATCAGCCCCATCACTAAGCAGATCTTGCACAGGGGAAGAGGAGATAGGACACGTGGGTAGGACTGGTCACTGTGGATGCTGACCACCAAGTGTCTGCTGCTCGCTCTGGACTTACCCTCTCTCTGACAGTAAGTATTCTTTGGGCCACCAAGTGAGTCCTCCAGAGTCAGCACAGAAGGGAGCATGTGGGAGAACCTTTACGATGGGCAGGATGGGAGTTTAGACCCATTTAATGGAAGCCAATTTGAAACCACTGATGGATTGGGCTAGATCATGTAGATAAAGATGAAAACAGAGAGTAAGAAAAAAAACAGTGGTGGATCCCTGGGTGGCTCAGCGGTTTAGCGCCTGCCTTCGGCCTAGGGCGTGATCCTGGAGACCTGGGGTCAAGTCCCACATCGGGCTCCCTGCATGGAGCCTGCTTCTCCCTCTGCCTGTGTCTCTGCCTCTCTCTCTCCCTCTCTCTCTCTCTCTGGGTCTCTCATGAATCAGTAAATAAAATCTTTTAAAAAAAATCAGTGTAAGTAGCCTATTAATCTGCTACTTTACAACTACAGATCAATTATGAACATGATCTTAGCAATGGTCCTCACAAATGGGGGAAATTCAGCCATACAATTCAACAGCCATTTCTAAGAAATACTACACAGAAACGTACAAGCCACTTCCTTAGCATCATCTTTTTTAAAAAGGTATTTATTCCAAATAAATCACCATTTGCCAGAAATTAGTCCAAACTGTCATCTGTTGTCAATATTAATTAATTTGGTGTGGGCAATTCTGGCTGCAGACAGTAAGACATAAAATAAGAAGTACATAGATTGTAAAGGAAGATGGAAAATACTGTTTTGATCAAAAAGCAATCAACTGAAAAATTATTAAAGACTATTTTAAAAGATCAGGTAAGTGGTTAGATGTAAAATGAGATATATAGAATTAAGTAGCAGTTATAATACATTATCAATGACCAGTTTGAAGATATAAGAAAAAAACAGAACTTTGCCCACAGTATCAACAAAGCATAAAATACCTAATGAATTATTAGTGAAAAATACTATGATTGTGTGCCCTCTCTTTAATATTTCACTGTTACATAAAATTAAGGAAGCAAACTATGTTGAGAGCCTTTTTTTAGGACAATAAATTATTTTTTAATTTATTTTTTATTTATTTTATTTTTTGTTTTTCAAAGACTTTATGAGAGAAAGAAAAAGGAAAGAAAGAGGAGGGGGGAGGGATGTAGTGAGAGAGGGAGGGGGAGAGAGAGTATTTTTTTAAATCTAAAATGAATACACTTTTTCTTTTCTTATAAATAAAACAATTAAAATGGGTATTGACCTGATCAACTTTAACAAGATATAACCAGGAATATATTTTTATTTTAAGTTTTTTTGTAGTTTCAAATTTTATTTATTTTTATTTAAAGATTTTATTCATTTATTCATGAGAGACACAGAGAAAGAGAGAGACAGAGAGAGGCAGAGATTAGCTGAGCCACCCAGGGATCCCCTCAACTATTTTTTTTTAAGATTTTATTTATTTATTCATGAAAGAATACAGAGAGAGAGAGGCAGAGACATAGGCAGAGAGAGAAGCAGGCTCCATGCAGGGAGCGGGATGTGGGACTCGATCTCAGAACTCCAGGATCATGCCCTGGGCCAAATGTAGGTGCCAAACCGCTGAGCCACCCACGCGTTCCCCCCTCAACTTATTTTTTTTTTACACCCAATTGAATTAATCTCTTTATTGCATATTGCTTTTTTAAAAAAAGATGTACAGGGCAGCCCGGGTGGCTCGGCAGTTTAGCACTGCCTTCAGCCCAGGGCGTGATCCTGGAGACCCCAGATCGAGTCCCACATCAGGCTCCCTGCATGGAGCCTGCTTCTCCCTCTGCCTGTGTCTCTGCCTCTCTCATTCTTTCTGTGTCTCTATGAATAAATAAATAAAATCTTAAAAAAAAAGATGTACAGTCTCATAATACATACAACATTTTTTTGGTACTATAACAACAGTCGTGCACCTAAAGACTAAGTGGTTCCAACTACTAAGCTAGTAAGATACAAGACATATAACTAAGTTTACGAATTACAGTGCTTTCTTTTTGGCATTAATTTACAAAAACAAACAAAAAACTTTAAAATACACACCCAAGAGAGAAAAGTGGCTACTTACACCAGCACCAATCTAAAAAGTAGATTTTTTTTTTCAACAATGGCACATGGAATTTTTTTTTTATTGGAGTTCAATTTGCCAACATACAGCATAACAGCCAGCGTTCATCCCGCCGAGTGCACCCTCAGGGCCCACCACCCAGTCCCCCCAACCCCCCGCCACCTCCCTTTCCACTACCCCTTGTTTGTTTCCCAGAGTTAGGTGTCTCATGTTTTGTCACCCTCACTGATATTTTCACTCATTTTCTCTCCTTTCCCCTTATTCCCTTTCACTAATTTTTATATTCCCCAAATGAATGAGACCATATAATTTTTGTCCTTCTCTGATTGACTTATTTCACTCAGCATAATACCCTCCAGTTCCATCCACGTTGAAGCAAATGGTGGGTATTTGTCGTTTCTAATGGCTGAGGAATATTCCATTGTATACATAGACCACATCTTCTTTATCCATTCATCTTTCGATGGACACCGAGGCTCCTTCCACAGTTTGGCTATTGTGGACATTGCTGCTAGAAACATCGGGGTGCAAGTGTTTCAGCATTTCACTACATCTGTATCTTTGGGGTAAATCCCCAGCAGTGCAATTGCTGGGTCGTAGGGCAGGTCTATTTTTAACTCTTTGAAGAACCTCCACACAGTTTTCCAGAGTGGCTGCACCAGTTCACATTCCCACCAACAGTGCAAGAGGGTTGGTTCCCCTTTCTCCGCATCCTCTCCAACATTTGTTGTTTCCTGCCTTGTGAATTTTCACCATTCTCACTGGTGTGAAGTGGTATCCCATTGTGGTTTTGGTTTGTATTTCCCTGATGGCCAGTGATGCAGAGCATTTTCTCATGTGCTTGTTTGGCCATGTCTTACCTGCACAAAGCTTTTGGGGAAAAGAAACCCAAAACGGAAATGGTGAAGGAGGACTACCAGGATGGCTGTATCAAAATGAGGAGGATTACAAAGGGCAAGAGGGACATGCTACGTGAACTTGCTCCTTTATGCGACACTCCACCCACTTGTCCATTCCTTAAACTGTAAAACAAAGCCATTTTCAAAATACAGTTCTAAAACTGAGCCAGACCAAATTTCTCCTGCTACAAATAGAAAAGAAGATAGAGGCACTTCTGTTAAGAAATAGACATATCCATCGGCATCTCCCATTCCTCATCTCCAAGCCTTTTTGAGCAAAGTCTTTGCACCTTTAACCGGGTGTATTGGCAGACCTTGGTAACTAGGGGATGGGGGCACAACTTCTGCTGGGAGTTTATGACTATTTTATTTGCCAGAGTCATTTACTTCCATAAAATGGGTAGAAAGTCTCTAAGTTTGCAATGATGCCCCCCTCAACTTTTTATTTAAATTCCAGTTGGCTAATATGTAGTGTAGTAACAAGTCTCAGGTGTAGAATTTAGTGGTTCATCACGTACATACAACACCCAGTGCTCATTATAAATGTCTTTTTTAATACCCATCACCAATTTAACACATCCTCTCACCCATATTCCCTTCAGCAGCCCTCAGTTTGTTCTTTTTTTAAAAAAAATATTTTTTTAATTGAAGTTTGATTTGCCAACATATAGTATACCACCCAGTGCTCATCCCATCCAGTGCCCCTCTCAGTGCCGGTCACCCAGTCACTCCATCCCCCTGGCTACCTCTCTTCCACTATTCCTTATTCGGTTTCCAGAGCTAGGAATCTCTCATGTTTTGTCACCCTCTCTCATTTTTCCCACTCATTTTCCCTCCTTTCTCTTATAATCCCTTTCACTATTTCTTATATTCCCCATATGAGTGAACCATATGATGATTGTCCTCCAGTTGACTTACTTCACTCAACACAATACCCTCCAGTTCCATCCACGTCAAAGCAAATGGTAGGTATTTGTCCTTTCTAATGTCGAGAGTCTTTTTTAAGCTAAATAAATGAAAAAGAAAAACCTCAGCAGACCTCTTGATGGGCCATCCAAATTCTCTGAAGACACACATTTCTTTCCCTGCTCCCCCAAACTGTTTTAGGCATATGGAATCCCAGTTAAAAGCCTAGCAGAAGAAAAAAAAAACCCTGGCAGGAGGGACACCTGGGCAGCTCAGCGGTTGAGTGTCTGTCTTTCGCTCAGGTCGTGATCCAGGGGTCCTGGAATCTAGTTCCGCATCCAGCACCCCACAGGGAGCCTGCTTCTCCCTCTGCCTGTGTCTCTGCCTCTATCTCTGTGTTTCTCATGAGTAAATAAATAAAATCTTAAAAAGAAAAACCTGGCAGGATATTTCTTGGCAACTGACAAAATTATTCCAAAGTTAACACGGAGGCATGAACAGATCAGAATTTTCAACAAAATTCAGAAGGAAAAAAAAGTAGATGGAAGGACAGACTCCATTAGACCCTAAAACTTCTTCTGAGGCCATGGTGTTATCACACCACAGGTCTTCATTAAAACCAGACATATGGCTGAAGCAAAGCAACAGTATTAGCGGAAAAACCCAGATCTAAAATCTATTATACAGGGGCAGTCTGGGTGGCTCAGTGGTTTGAGCACCTGCCTTCGGCCCAGGGTGTGATCCTGGAGTCCTGGGATCGAGTCCCACGTCAGGCTCCCTGTATGGAGCCTGCTTCTCCCTCTGCCTGTGTCTCTGCCTCTCTCTCTACCATGAATAAATAAATTTTTTTAAAAAAAGATTTAAAATCTATTATACAGATTTAAAGCAAGAAGTTAGTATACGATAAAGGAGACCTCCAACAAAACCAGGAGGAAGGGGAGGATTCAAACATTTGTCAGGGTCCTTGGTTAGTGATTTGGAAATGGATCAATTTACAACCCACATCTTGTTCCAATACGGAAAAAACAAAAAACAAAAACTCAACCCAAACATCAGATAAAGAACTTTCTGTTCTAATTAGAGAGGAAGCAAACAGACTAAAAAGTTTTCCATTCAACAGGGTAAGTTCTAGTGCAGAAGGAGGCATAAAGTGTGTGACTACACATAAAGAGGAGTCCTAACTTTGCCTATAGGAGTCAAGAAAGTCTTCAGCATGGAGCAGGCATTTATAGTGGGTTTTGGGGGATGAGTAGGAGTTTGGTGGGGATAAGCAGAGTGCACACACAAGAGTAAGGTCATAAAAGGGCTGATGAATGAATGTAGGAATGTTAGTAGATGGGCAGCAGCATGTCCATGGAGTTAAGGGATCTGCTGGCCTGGGCCAGTTGGGAGAACAACTCTGGGTGGTTGTCAAGTATGATCCATGGACCCCTGGGGGTCCCTGAAACCCTCTGAGAGGGTCTGTGAGCTCAAACTGTTTTCACTATAATACTATGTCATCATTTGCCTTTTTCTTTTGAGTGTACAGTGGGGTTTTGCAGAGGCTATGTGATGTGTGATACTGCAACAGAGAGAATGCAGAAACAAATATGAGAATCAGACTGCCTTCTGTACACAACTGTAGCATGGTATCACTCTTCTTACTGATTCATACTCTGGAAAATATAATTTTTATTTGGGAATGTTAACATGTAAGAGGGTTGTTATTACTATTTTTAAATGAGTTAATGTTTACTTTTAAAACACCTCATTTTTAATTTCTAATGCTGTACATATTGATAGAGGTAACCCACATAAAAGTTATTTGGGGTCCTCAATTTTTGAATATAAGAGGGTCCTGAGACTAAATCCTTTGGCTTAGATTCTGATGAAAAGTCATCAGAAGAACCACTACGGCTAGTCTGTGAGAAGTTTTTCTGAGGGTACTTCCTCCCCTATTGCTTGGAGCCTCAGGGTCTGGTCTGGTTCTGGCAGGTCCCCACTGAGGTTAGAAGGTGGTGGGACCTGGAGATGGTGTTGAAAAGGTGGGTGGATTAACATGGCCACAAATTCTCTGCAAGTTCCTTGCTTTAAAAAGTAGCATCCGTTTCCCTACTCCTTGATCTGGGTTAGTCTCTGTGATCATTAGAACAAGGCAAGTGGCATCCAAGCTCACACCCTTTGTATCTCCAAAACCTCCATGCTATGAGACCCAACTGAACAGGCATACAGCTCAACAGTTCCCAGCAGCTTCTCCATGAGAGAGTACAGGCAAGACCAGCAGATCTGCCCAGCCCGGCCGCACAATCATGAGAAATAGTAAATCATTGTTTTAAGTCACTAAGTTGGAGATGGTTTTTCAGAGTGATAGATCTTTTGTAGAGCTGGGGACCAATTAGCCAGACTCAAATGCAGAAGTTCATATTTTATCTCCTATAAATACTGCCAGGGTTCTCAATTTGGCATGACTGAAATTCAGGGCTGACAATTCTTTGTTGGCTTGGCGGGGGGCGGGGAGGGGGATTGTACACTGCAGTATTCTAGCAGCATCCCTAGTGTCACTAAGTGATAGCTACACCCCCCCCCCCAAGTTGTAACCACCAAAAATGTCTCCATACATTGCCAAATGTCCCCTGGGGAATGAAGTCACCCCTGGTTTAGAACCATTGTTTTAGGCAAATGATTCTGAGAATAAAAATCACCTGGGGGCTTATTAAAAATAGATGCCCAGGCTCATCCCCTAGAGATTCTGATTCACTGTGTCCAGATCACGGACCTGCAATCTGAATTTTTAAAATGCTGCAGGTACTCTTATTGGAGGAGTCTGAGAGTTGTTCCAGGAGGAATGGGGAGCCCACAGATGTCTGACCTGCTCAATTTGTGTTTCAGGACGATCATTCAGGAAGTAGCTGGAGGACTACCTGGGTGGGGTGCAGAGACAGGAATTGTATTGGAGGCTATTACCTAAATCCAGGTAAGAAATAATAAGCGGTGTACAGGGCAGTGTGGGGGGTGTATTTCATATATATTTCTAAGGCCGAATCAGTTAAATTTGTGACTAATTGGATGTTGGGAAAGGGAAGACTTAATTAAAAGGATGAGGCAAAATAAAAAACTTCTAGGCTTCAAATGATATCAGCAAGCAAGTGAAAAGAGAGGACCCACACATGAGAGAAAATATTTGCAAATTATACATCTGATAAGGGACTTGTGTTCAGAATATGTAAAGAACTCTCACAACCAAAAATTAAAAAGACAAAGAACCCAATTTAGAAATGAGCAGAGGATCTGAATAGACATTTCTCCAAAGAAGAGCCACAAAAGAGCCAATAAGCACATGAAAAGACACTCAAGGTCATTAGCCATCAGGGAGAGGCAAATCCCAACCATTTTACTCTCATGAAGGTGGGCTCTAATCCAGAAGACAGCCCTTAACAGGTGTTGCCAAGGGTATGGAGAAAGTGGAATCCTCACTCCTTGCTGGTGGGAATGTAAAATAGCAAATCTCCTTTGGAAAAGCAGTCCAGCAGTTCAAATAGTGACAAGCAGAAGCACCACATGGCCCAGCAATTACACACCTAGGTACAGACCCTAGAGAAGTGAAAATGTATGTGCCCACTAACTCTTGTAGATAAATGTTCGTAGCATTATCTTTTTTTTTTAATTTATTTATTTATGATAGTCACACACAGAGAGAGAGAGAGGCAGAGACACAGGCAGAGGGAGAAGCAGGCTCCATGCACCGGGAGCCCGACATGGGATTCGATCCCGGGTCTCCAGGATCGCGCCCTGGGCCAAAGGCAAGCGCTAAACCGCTGCGCCACCCAGGGATCCCCTCATGGCATTATCTACCCAGCTCACCTGCCCTGCGGCCCTCTAATTGGGTCTCAGTCTGGAACGCTCTTCTCCCAGTTATCCATAGGACTATATCCTCACCTCTTATAATTCTGTTCAAATCTCACCTTCCCAATGATGCCTATGCTGAACACCGTGTTTAATACTAAAACTTCCCCCCTTCCTCGACCCTGCTCTACATTTTCTTCTTCTTTTTTTTAAGGTTTTATTAATTTATTCATGAGAGACATGGAGAGAGAGAGGCAGAGACACAGGCAGAGGGAGAAGCAGGCTCCATGCAGGGAGTCTGATGTGGGACTCAATCCTGGGCTAAACCGCTGAGCCACCCAGGGATTCCCTACATTTTCTTCTCTCTATACCTCTTACCATCTTCTAATTCACAACACAGATACTTATTACATGTGTCACCCATTAGAACAAAAAATGAATGAAGGCAGGCATCTTCGTCTTATCCACTGTTTCCCATACTAATAGAAAACCAAGACCCAGGGAGGTTGTGAGTATTGCTAACTGTCAAAAATGTATCTGAGTAGGGATGTGAACCGTGGCCAAAATCCTAAAATTCCATATAGTTCTACTATCTAGTGACAAGAGGACAGTGAATAATAGTTGAGAGAAATCCCCAGTCTGCAAAATTATTCCTAGTACTAGCAGAACCCACCAGATTGCTATAATCCACCATTCCTTCCCTTCCGATAATTCTTTTCATGCTATAATGGCTTCTCATTTCCCACCAAGTAAAGTCAAATACTCAGTTTGGCTGTAAAGACTTGTAACACTTGACCCTAAAACTATCTGTAGTCTCCAAGTTAACCTGGTCTCCATGATCAGACATGATATCCCTGGGCAAAACCCCCTTCTCTTGGGCTAACCCACTGTGTGTGTGTCTGTTTTTAAAATTAAAAATGAATGCCTGTTACAAACACCCTTTGAATACCTTTCCATCCTGTGCAAACTGTCCCCCTCCTATTGCTGACGACACACTCAACTCTACACTGCATATTCCTCACCTCACATCACTGTTCTTCAAACCTGGAATTCCATCTTCTGGCCTCTTTAGGAGGACAGGAAAATGCTGCTTTCCTATGCACTCTCCAGTGCCAAAAGCCAGTGCAACCTCCTCCTTGAAGGCTCCTTTCTGGCCTGAATCTTCTCAACTGTTAGGCAGTTCTTATCCCCAAGCCCTATTTGCAAAAGACCTACTCTACACTTCCAGTTCCACCAAAATCCCTCTCCACTGGGGTTAGGACACTAAGCTAGTGACTTCAAGCCTAAAATTTAAAGGGGAACCAAAAAGCTCAGTAATCAAGATAAGTAAGATCCTCAGACTTTAGTTTTTTTGCACATTAATGCAAAAAATCCATGGTGAGTAAAATAAAATGTCCCATCTGGAAACATACGGGACCTTTGAGGCTCCTACCTTTCGGTCCCACCCTCTCTTAAGGTCGGACTTAATGTCCTCGAACTGGTCTTGGGCCTCCCGCGCGCGCTGCACGTGAGCAGGAAGGCTGAGCTGCTCTGGGGGCACCGTTCCTATATCGCTCCGCTGGGCAGGGGTCTCGGGAGGGCGCGTGGCAGGTGTGCACAGCAGGTGTGCACGCATGTGTGCATGGCACTGTGTGCATGCAGTGGTGTGTAAGCAGCTGTGCACGGCACGGTGTGCACGGGCTCAACGCTGCACGCACGTATGCACTGCACGGTGTGTCTGCAGGTGTGCACGCGCTCCCGGCTGCAGGCTGGGGCTCGGGACCCCGCGGCGGGGCGCCCCCGCAGCTCGACCCCCTGCGCTCTCCAGGGTGCGCGTGGGGCCGGCTAGGAGTGCCTTCGCGGACCCCTGGCAGGTGGAGCACCGGCTTCCCCGCGCCACGCCCCGCGAGGCAGCGGAGGTCCCGCCCCCACCGCCCCCCGCACAAGGTTGCAGCTCTGGCGCGCGCCCAGCCCAGGAAGCGCCCGCGGGGCGGCAAGGGCGGGGGAGGGCTCCTCGCTTGCGGCCCCGCCCCCGCACGGGACTCCGGCCAATCAGCGCGCGCCGCGGGCCCCGGCCCCGCCCCCCGCGTGCCCGCCCCGCGGCCCCGCCCGGCCGGTAATAATTAGGTGGCGGGCGGGGCGCCGCGTCAGCGCCGGGCGCCGGCCAATCGCGGAGCGCGGGCGCCGCCGCGTCACAGGCCGAACAACCAAACAGAAAAGTTTAATAAACAGCGGACGGAGGGCCGGCGGCGGCGGCGGCGGGGCCGGAGCGAGCGGGGGTTCGGCGGCCTCACCTGTCCCCACTCTCCGGCGGCGACCGGCGGCGGGCAGCGCGGCGGGCGGGGAGGGCCGCCGCCAGGTGAGCAGCGGGGCGGGGGCGGGGGCGGGCGCTCCCTTCCCCCACCGGCTGAGGCGCGGCCCCGGCGCTCCCGGGCGGAAGCCGGGGCGGGGGGCAGGGCGGGCCGGGGGTCCGCGAGCAGTTGGTGGGAGGGGGTGGGCCGCGTGGAGCGGGCGTGCACCTGCTGCGGCCGGGGCGGCGGGCGGTCCCTCCTGTCACGGCCCGTTCCTGCGGCCCCGGGGTGCGGGGGGGGCGTTCCGAGCGGCGGCGGGGCGGGTCCGGGGGTCCCGAGCGGCGCCCTGGGGGGTTCCCGCGCGGCCCCTGGGCGGGGGTCCGGGGGTCCGGAGCGGCCCCAGGGCGGGGGGTCCGGGGGTCCCGAGCGGCCCCAGGGCGGGGGGTCCGGGGATCCCGAGCGGCCCGGGGGGCGGGGTAGGCGTTGGGGAGAGCGGTGGCCCCGGGCGGCCCCGGTGGGGGTGGGCGTGGCAGGGGGTCCCGAGCGCCCCCTCTGCTGCAGCCGCACCTCCCGGGCCGTGCGGGGGGCGGAGCGCCGGGGAGGGGGCGCCCGGGACCCGGTGCGCGCTGGAAGTTGTGGGGCGGTCGGTGCCCCACGGTGCGCTGGCCGTGAGGCCCTGAGACAGGGTTCCGGTAGGAGTTTGCTGTTCCCGAGGCTGGGCGGGGAGTCACAGGCCAGAACTTTAGGGGAAAATCCTTTTTTCGCAAAAGTTGCGCATTTAGGTTTATGCAACAGGTTGTGTCTCAGCTGTTCCTTGCACGTTTTACGCCGTAGTCCGGGCGGGCAGGGGGCCCGGGGGCACCTGAGGAGGGGTGGGGCGGAGCGGGGACCGTGCCCTGGGACTGTGGGTCCGCGGACGCCTTCCCTGCGGGCGGTTGGTCGTGAAGCCTCCTTTGGCAGGGCGAGCGACTCGGGGCCCCAGGGGCGCACTGGACCTAGGTGGTAGGACGGGAGAGGGACCGGCCAGGAACCCGCACCTGCTGGCCGGTGGCCTGCCTGTCCTGTGCCCTCCTCCCTGGCAGGTCAGGCCCGCCCGGAGTGTGTTCATCGCGGTTTCCTCACCCGGTTCGTGTGTCCACCACGTGCTGTCGGGCCTTTCTCCGCAGCCTTGTCGGGTCAGCGGGGCCCTGCTCACAGCCCGCCGTCGTGGGCCCCTGGAAGTCACGGCACCTTGTTTGGCGTCAGCACCTGGCTCCCGCTGCGCACCTGCAGACGGTGTAGCCCGTACTCAGGAGTGGAGGGCGTGGGGGGAGCCGAGGGACTTTGTCACGGAGGAGCCGGAGCCGGAGGACTACTTCCGAGTTTTGAACATGTGAATGAGAGACCGAGATCCCCTCCGTGTGTGTGTATGATGGACCTCCTCTGGAATCACCGGGGAGCAGTCAGGCTGTTTGCTACCTACTTTTTCAATGCTAAAGTAATATAAGTACAAAAACCACTTGATTGTGTGTAAAGTAAGTCACCGTGTGTGCTGGCCACTCTGTGTCACCTCTGGCCACTCACCTAAGGCTCTCTTCTCCCTTAGCACGTCCTGTAGGAGAAACCTGCCCTAATCGTCCTTCCAGCTCTGCACCGTGGGCCGAGGGAAGCCCCATCCGATGGCAGGGCCTCTTAAGGAACAGGATTGGGACGGAGGTGCTCTCTGTGCAGTGATGTTGACCGTGTCCTCCGGGGCACTCTGGGAGGACTGTGCTGGCCGGTAGGATAGGCTCACCACACATTGAGGGACTTGACTTCCTTAGCCTTGGGTGTGTGCCCTGAAGGAATACTTCTAAGGCCATGTGTTATTTACCACGCTCAGCAACGCACTGACAGAGTAGGAGCGGTATTAATTTCCGGAAAGTGGTGTGTAAGTAATAGGAGTTTATATATAGCTTCAAATAAGTTGTCTTTAAAGGCACAGGAGTAGAGGTGCTTTGTTGTTGTTGTAACCAGCCTGTGTAGCTTGCTGACAAATAGGGTGTTTTTTTCTTTGTTTGGTTGGTTTTTTTTGTTTTGTTTTGTTTTTTTGTAGGGCTGTTTTATTTATCCTGTTGAAAAGCTTTTTTAAAAAAAGTCATTTTTGTATTAAGGGCAATGTGTTTTTGGTGTCTTTCCTCCCCTAGCTTTCAGAAGGAATAGAAAGTTACAAAGAATAAATAACCGTTGCTAAAGTTTTGACAGGTATACCCCTAGTCTGTGTGTGTATATTCTACACAATTGGAAGTGGGATTCTGAACAATACTGGGTTGCGTCTACTTTCAAAGCTTATCCCAAATGCAATCCATCTCAGCGCCTTTGTTGTACACAGGACAGTAACAGTAGTCATCTAACTGGTGTCCCTGCTTCAGTTCTGGATCTCCTGTGGGGGAACCATCATTTAAATATGTAAGGTGGAGAGGCTCAACATCCTCCAATGACTTTTCAATACACAAAATAAAATCGAAACTCTTTACTATGGCACCTATCCCCCAGACCAGCAATCTCTCATGGAAATAGAATGGGAGCCACGTAAGTAATTTAAAGTTTTCTGATAGCCCGGGGCGCCTGTGTAGCTCAGTGGTTAAGCATCTGACTCTTGATTTTGGCTCAGGTCAGAACCTCAGGGTTGTGAGATGGAGCCCTGTGTAGGGCTCCGTGCTCAGTGGGGAGTCTGCTAGAGGTTCTCTCCCTCTGCCTCCCTGTCTGCACTCCCTACTGCTTGCGCTTGCTCATAAATAAATAAATAAATAAATAAATAAATAAATAAATAAATAAATAAAATCATGAAATAAATCTTTAAAATTTTCTGATAGCCACGTTAAAAAGAGAAACAGGTGAGATATATTTTACTTATCCCAAGATACTATGATTTTAATAAGTAATTAGCATAAGAAATTATTAATAGGATATTTTACTAAACTTTTCAGACTGTCTTCAAAATCCACTGTATATTTTCCATGTAAAGTGCATGGGGGACTGGCCTCGTTTCAAGTGCTGATTAGCCAGCCACACATGACTTGTAGCTGTGGGTTGACTATCCAGCCTTGCCAACTTTCCCCAATTCATGCACCTCCAGCTATACTGGTCTTCTTGGGATTCTTCAGCATGCCACGCTTACTTCCTTAAAATTGTTGTGTTTTTCTGCCTGGCACACTTCAATCTTGTATCTGCTCAAATGTCACTGCTTCAGGCATGCCTCCACACACCATGTTCCCTGACTATATGACTCTGCATCATGTCCTTATGGAACCTGTCATCCGAAGTGGTTTTGGTTATTGTCTGTCACTTGAGGGCAGAAGTTAGGACTCTAAGGTACACAAGCATTTCATCTTACTGTGATTAGTCGCCTGTCCTGTGGGGCTTGTTGCTTTGTCCTTTTGTCACTGGAGAGAGTGGTAAGGAGCTAAGTCTCCACATATTCCTCATTTCTTTGGGATTCAGTCTGTCTTACAATGGCTGAGTCAAAGCACCTGAATTTTTTTTTGTGTCTTTTTATAAATATTGCCAAATCTTATTGTAAAATTTTGCTGAGATTATAATATAAAGTTGACTGAACCAGTATAAAGTTTGATGAAAAATGTGAGAGTACAAATTTTCTCTGTATCTTTGCCAACACTTGAATATTTTCTTTCCTGCCTGCCTTCTTCATAAGACTCTTTATATATTTCATAGAATAACTATGATGACAAATGGAGAGAAAGGTATTATGTCTTCTAATTTGTTTTTGCTTATTTGGAGTGATGTTCTATGTTCAAAATACCCTTTTTATTCTTTTATATAACTAGAATAGCAATCCTTTGTCACATCCCACAGATATTTTCCCTGGCTCTTCGTTTGCCTTTTACTTGCTTATGGTATTTTGTTTTTTTAACTTCAAAGAGTTTTTACCTTTTAAGAAATTTAAGTTAGTAGTTTCTTTTTATGGCTCCTACTTCACTCTCATGTTTAATGGGTACTCCTGCCCAGATAACTCTTCTAGTTCTTCTGTGGTTTCATTCTCATACGTATCTCTCTCTGTTTATCTGGGATTTGTTTTGATAGTATAAGTCAAGAGAAATAACTTCTTTATTTTTCATTAATAGTTATTTTAGCCTGATTAACAAAAATCTTGTTGCCTTGAAATAAAACTGCCTTCATTATATACTAAAAGCATATATATACTTGGTTCTTTTTACCTTTTATACAGTGTTCATAATTTGATGCTAGTGCATTGTTTTAGTAACTGGGAATAATGTGTTTTCGTTTTGTCTCCCTCCCTTTTCCTCCCCAAGTTTTTGACTGTTGCTTTGTTCTCCAGTTTTTTAGTTGATTCCTTAGAGTCTGCAGGTGGTTTGGGGTTTTGAAATTTTAAATTAAGTTACTGTATTTCTATACTTTGTTTTATTTTCTATGATAAAAATATTTTGTGCCATTAAATTTTCCTTTGCGTGTAGTTTAGCTATGTTCCTTAAATGTTGATGTGTAAAAATATCTGTATTTAGTGACTCTTCCATCGTCACTGCAGTTGCTCCTCGCTGCCTGTACTTTGTGCCCAGTGCTGAGGCCTTCACCCAGTTCAGAACCTCTGGGAAAGCTACGCTATTCATAGACCGATGAATAAGGAGTTTTCAGATGTTGACCAGTGCTAGCAAGGAAAGAAATTGGGTGTGCCAGCAGAGATTGGAAGGTGCTAACTCCACGTCCTAAGAATGTCTCTGTGAGGATGTAACATTTAGGAAGATTAATGGTGGAACCAAGGTTTGTTTGGGGAGTTTCTTTGGTTTCCCTATCTATCAGAACATTAAAACATAGTAACAGGGGCACACTGAATTTCTTTTGCAAGATTTTTTTTGTAAAAATTGCCTTGTAAACAGTTATGAGCCCATAGCTTGTCCTGTAGAAAATTTGCAACTGTGATTGTGAGTTCTGAGATCAAGAGTCAGCTGGGGGAGTGCTGGCTCGAACAGGAGAGCTTGGCTTGATTCAGGATGCGCCAGAGGAGTGGAGCGACTGGGGCTCCCTGAGGGAGCATTGTGGGGCCAGCCAGACTTCTTGGGGAGACAGTCCTTCCTTAATGCTGGCAAAAGAGGTTAAGCCTCTGTTGGCTGTATTTATTCATTTCATATTGGACATTTTTTTCTGCTGTAAACACTTGTAATAACTGCAATTCATTAAGTGTGTGTAATTTGTTTTACTGTCTGTTTCTTCCCTTGAGCTGTTATTTCCAAGCTAGTAGATAGCCACTTGTCACTATTTGAATGCATTAAAATTAAATAATATTAAAAATTCAGTTCCTCAGTCATACTAGTAACGTACCAGTTGCTCAGTAGCCACATGTGGCTAGGGGTTGTTGTACTGGACAGCAGAGATATAAATTTAAGTAGCCAGTGGCTGTTGAAATATCACAAATCTGAATGATGCCGTAAATATGAAATAGGGACTGGATTTCTACTGCAAAAAAAAAAAATCTCAATTTTAAAAATGATTACATATCGAAGTAATGCTATTTTATGTGTATTGTGTTAAGTCAAATATATTACTACAATTGATTTAACTATTTTAATATTGTAATGTGGCTATGAGAACACTGAAAATTGCCCATGTTCCTATGACATCCCTTGTGGTCTGACTCTAGACCTTAAGTCTCCACAGTGTGAGGGACAGTCTACCATGATGTGCACTGCTACTAGTGGTGCCCAGCACATAGTAGGTGTTCTCAACCTTTGATGAGTTAAGAAGCTTTTCTTTTAACTTTGAACATTACTGTGTGATCATCAGAGGATGTTACTTACCTGTTCAACTTATGCTTTTCAAAACCGTTAATTTTCTGTGACTATAATTTTTAAAAATTTTCCATGACTGTTGAAAAACGCAGCTTTTCTTTGGATAGCTGTATAAAAAATTAATCTTACTAAATAATTAGAGTGGATGATTTATCTTTTCAAATTTTATTTATTTTTTTTTAGCTTAGGCTGCTAAGGAGAGAGGAAGGAACTTAGAATCTGCCTATCTGTTTTCCATCACTTTTCTATGTCCCACAGTTTACTTAGATCAGCGGTGGTGTTACTTGGCACATGAAAATTAATGGCTTTTAGTAATTAAGCATTGAGAATGCTTTTTCCTTTACATATACTTTTGTCTCAATATTGTGACTCCTGTTCCTTTTTAATTTACATTTGTTGGTGACCTTGCTTATCCCTGTAGATCTAAAATAGTTTATCATCTTATAGAAAGATACCTCAACTGGGTTTAGTTTATGCTTTCCATGGTTCAATTCCTGAATATTTCCTTTGTGTTTAGTATTTTGCTGAGTGGGCCATTAGCCCTCTCCCAGTGCTCACCTTGTGTTGTTTTCCCTTCATGAATTGGAAGACCCACGACAGGAGTTGGAGACTCAAATACATGCCTCACTTTTGTAAGCAATGTGTATTTGTCAGGGAAATATTGTTCTAAATGATTTTCTTTTTCTCCATTAGATAGTGATTTTGAGACCATATCTTTAGGGACCCAGTCATGCTTCGTGAATGTCAAGCTGGGCCTTTTATCAACTACTGCCTAGACCCACCTGTTAGCACCCAGGGATGATGCCAAGGATTAATTTTTGTTGTATGAAGAATAGTTTGACCTCCTCTCTCAGTCCTTTAAAATCCGGAGGACATTTTCACCCTGCTCTGTACCTACTGAAAGTTACTCTTGATGGTCTAGGTACTTAATTCCTTATGCAGGGTCTTTTTAAAATGAGATGAGACCAGTTGTTCTGGCTTATCTTCTCCATTGTTAGTTGATAGGTTTGAGAAAGCTTCTGAGCTCCTCCCCCACCAAGAATATACAGTACATCCTTTGAATCCTTGATGTTCAAAAAGTGATATTGTCACATGCAATCAGGAAGCCTTGGAGCATTTGCAGGCTCCGTGTTCCTATGAAGCAATATTGTTTTCAAATAATCTCAGTTGTGATATTACTTTCCTTTTATTTATTTTTGCTGTTTTCTTCTGCTACAGACTTAGAAGTGGAATAAAATCCGCGTATATAAAATGACATTTATCACCATGAAGTTCTTTCAAGTAGATCCTAGAGACCTTTGAATGGTCTGGTATAATCATATTTGTATTTCTTTTTTGAGGGTGATTGAGGGTGGTCCTGGTGTTCTGTAATATGTGTCTGTTTTATACAAATAATTGACTCTGAAGTGAAAAATTGATAATGGAACAAAAGTTATTTTGGTTCCCGTAACTCTACTAATTTTATGCTTGCCAAATTTTAAGATTTAAATGCTTGCCATCTCTTTTTCTATAGCCCTGTCAAATTCTGGCCATCTAAAACCTTTTTTTTTTTTTTCTTTCAAATTTATGCTGTAACTAAAATTTTGTATTCTTTCTGTTACTTGTTCCTGTACCTCTTATGCTTCCAGTGTTACTTTGCCAGAGTGGGAAGAAGACCTCAACTTGACTTGTGAAGTACTGGGCATTCAGGGCAGAGAATCCTTGCAAAGCATCTTGGGACTAGGCCTCTGTGAATTGGCTCTTTCAATTTGTCCACTTAAAAGGCATAATAGATGATGCAGCTGTTTGGGCTTCTGCAGGGTATTACTCCATATTCATGTCTAGTTGCAATTATGTGAATTTTCAGTTTCGTACAGACTTCTCTTTGTAGTCAAAACAAGTTTGTTGGCTTTGTGTTCTAATATATGGATTTTTCTGAGGGAAAATGCAAAATTTTAGACTTTAAAAACTGTACATTTAATGTGAAACATTCTTATATAGACTTATTGAAAGCGTTTTTAAGAAACTTTATTTTGCTTTACTTTTTGGGTTTTATTTTTATAAATCACTTAAAATTTTGGTAGAGTTGAGAATCATACCTTACTGACCAAGTTAAATGCCATTCAATCAGGTAAATGATTCGTGTCAGAGTAATATTTGGTGGGCCAAGCTACTAGGACATACGGAGTTTTAATTGAAATAAACGTACTAAAATACGGCAAACGGAGTCCTGTGTAAAGTGTTCGTGTGGATGTTTAGAAGCCCCGCAGGTGACTTGTACTGTCACCCGGGATTTTCAGAGGAAGACCTTGCCCTTGGCTGCAGCCCGGGTGAACTAAGGGATACTCAGGTGGGCTGCACCCCCAGGTGAACTAAGTGATGCTCAGGTGTGCTGCACAGTCGGGTTCACCGGTGTTTAGAAAGCAGCAGGAATTGGAAACTGAAACAACTCGAGCCCTCCTGACCTTGGCCGGCCCTGCGCTCCGGGCACGCGGCCTCTGCATGCGTCGCGGCCCCTCTGCGGTGTCCAGGCTGCCCCCGAGGCAGCCCTGACCCGACTGCAGGTGTTGGTGCCCTTGGCAGTGGCGACGGCAGAGGCTGGGCCCCCACGTTCTCGGCCCGGCTGATGCTCAGGACGCGGCCGGGACTCGGATGGCGCAGAAAGGAGTGTTGTGCAGTTGGTGGTGCAGGGCTCTCTATTTTCCATGACTTAAGTGATCCTATTTTCAAGTCTTAGAGAAAATATCGTTTTGTTCAGTTTGGCAAAATCTTGCATTGGATTTTCTGTTTGCCACCTTAACACAGAGAGCGAGTGTGAACAGAGCTTCACCGTCCCTCCGTGGCTGTGTGGAGGCACGACCAGACGCAGGCGGGGAGCGTCGTGTCTGCAGCCGGGCCGGGCAGCGCCGCCGCGCTTGCACTCGGTCGCGGCACCGCGGGGTGCGCGTTTTCCCCGAGACAAAAGAGCGGCCGACACTCCGCGAGGGGAAACCGAAACCCTGCGTCCTGTCTCTTTAAGAAACCAGCTTATCAGCGGGTTTCGGCCGCGCGACCTAACCTGCTAGCGAGGAAAAGTTCTTTAAAATAATGGATGTCAGCCGCGTCCAATCGCCGCGGCCGGCCGCCCGGGCGGGGCGGGGCCTGGCGGCGGCGGCCAGTGGGCGCGCTGGGGGCGGGGCTTGCCGTGCAGGCTCGGTTGCCGGGGAGCACGGCTTCAAGTGAAGTTAATCTGAGGGGAAGCAAACAGAAAATTGTGGAGGTTTTGTTGGTAGGCTTTTTGTTCCGATCTTCTAATAACCCTTTATTTTACACTCTTGCTCCTTTATGTTTCTGTGTGTGCTAGGTTGTGTCATTGTGCTATTTTCTGCGGCAAACCGAACATGAACATTAAGCAGGGAAGCAGAACAAAAGGGCTGTTTGGACAGGAAATAGGTGTTGAGAGGATCAAACTTGACTTTGTTCGTCGGGCTCCGTAGTTGGGGCCCGAGTGGGGGCCGGGGTCGCCTCCGACGGCGGGCGCCTCCGCCCTGCCCGCCGGGGGGTCGCGGGGTCCCGGGGGGCGGGGGGGCGACCTGCCCCGGCCCGGAGCGTGCAGGGGCGGGGGGGGGGGGGCGGGCGGGGGCCTGGGCGGAGGCGCGGCACCCCGGGTCCCCCCCCCCCGGTCCCCCCCCGTCCCCCCCGGGTCCCCGCAGGCCCCCCACTCCGTCCGCCTCTCCGCGTGCGGGCTGCGGCGGGGGCGGGCGGGGGCGCGGGGCGCAACTTTCGGGGGCTCGGCGTCGGCGTCCGCGTCCCGACGGCGCCCGGTGCCTCGGCCCCGCCGGCTCGTGCCGTGCCCGTCCGCCGTCTGCTCGGGCTGCGGCTCGGAGCGCTCCGCGGCGGCGGCGGCGGCGGCGGCGGAGCCGGAAAGTCGCTCCGCACCCCGGTCCCTGTGTGCTGTGCTCGATTTTACTCTTTTCTTTTGTACCTTACCAGATTCTTGCATTTTTTCCCCCATAATGGCAAATAAGTGCAGCTTTACATTTTTTTTTTTCAGTAAACTGTGTTATCGGTTAACATTTCTTAAATTTTAGTTCTATAATCCGTTAAAGTTAGTAGGACCTAAGATATACCTAGTCTTTTGCCTATTGTGTTTACGTTGTTCCCACGTTTTCACCATTTTAAATAGTATTGCATTAAACAGACTTCTGTGTGTACATTTAAAAATACTTCCTCCCCCCCCCCCCCCGCAAGATTTTTCTTCTTCTGGAAAAATCCCGAGTGGGCTTACCTACATCAAAGGATATGAACACTTGATTGGCCAAATTGCTTCTTGGAGAGGTTGTACCAGTTTATATTGCCACCAGCAGGACGTGCTTCGAAATTTTTCTAATGGGCATCCCCTGAAATGTTCTGTTGGAGTGTGCCTCTGAAGCTCTCTGATTGGGTGACTAGTTTTTGCCTAAACTAATGACCTATTTTAAATCCCATCTTCCAAGATGTAGATGAATATAAAGTCATTTTCTGGACATTAAAGCGAGCTGAAGGAAATTGGAAAAATTTTTACCTGCTTAAGTGAGCGATTATATCTTTGTTGGGTATTTTACTCATTGTATGTATTTCTGTCAGTACTGGGCTTAATGTTTTACATCAGCCTTGCTGTTCAGACCAGGTTTTCTAGTAGATGCTTTTTCTAGTAAGCACATATTGGAGGAAGTATTTTCTTGCAAGATCTGTCAGAAACCTTTTTTTTTTTTTTTAGAGAGGAGCTGCAGTGGCGCCACTTAACATTACCTGCCTCTGAACAGGTGTGGACAGCCTTTGTCACTGTGCTTCTCTGGGTTTTTTTTTTTATATGGGAGAGAAACAGACTTAGTATGCGTGGATCTATATTTTAAAATGGTATATCAACACCTTTTTAGTATTGCATAGGCTTTCAATTAAATGTGAGAAGATGACTGCACTCACACATAGTGGTACTAGACCTGTGTTGTTTTTGTCTTTAAGAGCGCTCTTTGTTTGGCAATGACTGCTGATCATGTGCTCTTAACAGCCAGTGTGTTCAGTGGGCTAGGCGTGACTGCTCAGGGTATCAACTTGTTAACTGATGTTCCAGAATAAACTTTAAAAAAGTTGTTTTAAAGCAAAATTCAAAACGATTAAAAATACTAATTTAATTGATGAATGGGAGGCAGTGATGAATCTTGGGTTAAGCTCTAACTCACTGATGCAACAGTAGTTGAGCACAGCTGCAGTTTAAATAATTTAACGTATTTTCTGTGAATTTTTATTTCAATTACTCATAACATCATGTCTCCAACCTCCAAAGTTAATATTGCTTTGTTGGTTATTGTATTCTTTTTTTTCCAGGGGAAAGCTTTTTTAAATGTCTGTTTTGGGTGAAGATTTGGGTGAGTTTTCCAGACATTAGGATTTCTCTTAATGTTTGGAGTGGAGGAGGATTTAAAACTCAACAGTTTTAACTACTGAAATAGTTACCGTGAAACACATTTCCCATACATTTAAATTTTGTGGCTGTATCAGAATTTACACAGATAAATTCTTCATTCATGAATAGAACTTGAGTTTCACTTGAATTTTTGAAATTTGTGTTAGTGCTTCAATATTTATATCACCAATCTTTCCTTTGTTCTGAATTTGAGAAAGTGTGTTGTTTTTTTTTTTTCCAATCTTAACAGATTGATGTTGTTGCTCTATAGAGACGAAGATAATTGTAAATTTAACTATCTTAATGAAAGCCTTTGCAGGTTTAGCTGTGGCTCACATTTGAATGGGGGACCTGTTCCTCTGGGGCTCTGGGAACACCAGCACTTAGAGAAGTGAGCACCTGTAAAAGTGGCTGTGCTGTGTGTCTACTGTACTGCTCTCTGGTTAACAACACTAGGGAGTCGCAGCCTTTCGGTAAGTAGGTTTCATTCAGAGTAGAAACCAGTTTTCTAGAGGGAGAAGAAAACTCTTAAATTGAACTAATACTGAGGCAAGATAAAAATAATGATAGCTCAAAAAAAATAGTGATAACTCCATTTTATTAAGGATTAGAAAAAAAAAAGTGATCTGAGAGGGAATATTAAATACATTCAGAGCTTCTATTGTTAAATGTCTCCATTCAAGGGAAATGCAATGATTTTTTTTTTCCTCCTAATGACATAGGGCAAAATTTTAATGGGCAGTTAAGTTGGTAAAACTTGAGAGAACCTAGAACCAGTGGTTTAGTATTTACAAAATCGCTTTGTTCCTTGAAATAGGGGGGACTTTACAGTTTTGCAGTGTTCTCCTGTGTGACTTCTTTACAAAAGTAGGTAAATGTTTTAGGAAGTAATTTTTTTTCATAACTTAGAAAGTGTTTATTAATTGATGTGTCTGAGAACCTGTCTGACTTAAATCTGATTTTTCATAGTTATTAGAAAAAAGGAACTTGAAACATTTTGTTTTTGGTAAAAAGGAGCAGATCCATCATCTGTCTTTATACCTTTTACTTTTCCTCCCCAATATAAGCGCCTTCCTCCCCTACCAGTGGACTTTTGTTGAGTATGTACTTGATTTCTCAGTAAAATTTAGCACTGTTAACTCCTTTTATTCTTCTTGAAACTCTTCCGGTGAGTTTTAGGATATTGCTTCAGCTTCTTTTTTGTGATCTCTGTCCTTTGCAAATGTTTCCTCTTTATAACCATTAAGTATTGAAATTTCATAGGATTCTGACCATAACATTCCTCTCAGGCTAACCTTGGGTGAACTCTAGGACCACATCTTCAGTTAACTACCTGTACATAGTAACGATTCCAAGATCTGTATCTTAAATCCAGATTTTTTTAGTTGCACTTGAAACCCATGTCCATCCAGCTCACAAAGGTCTCTCTTCTGTACCTATGTGGAACTCAGCAAGGCTAAATTTTAACTGCCTTTTGTTGCCCTCCCAGCAGTATCCTACAATCCTTTCTTCCCTGTCCCAGAAAATGGGTGGTATGCAAGATCTATTTTTTTTTATTCTTCCTTCTTTACCCACACTGAGCCTCAACGTCCTCTATCAATTCTGATTATCTATTTTAAAAGATTTTACTTTTAAATACTCTCTACACTCAACGTGGAGCTTGAACTCATAAGCCGGAGATCAAGAGTCAAACACACCACAAACTGAGCCAGCCATCTATCTATCTCTCCTATCAGTTTAAAATCCATGGCATCTAGGGTCCATGGCTTCTTATTTAGATTACTAAAACAGTCTCTTAACTCATCTTCACTTCCAGTTTTGTCTCTCTACATTCTCCACTGTGCAGTTGTGTCTGTTTTTCTCTGCTTAAAATTCTTCAGTGTTTCTTGTTGCCCTTTGAACTTAGTTAGCTACCTAGGGTGAGAATAATACCAGCTAATTCTGTGCTAAGCATTCTCTGAGGTAGTCCCCAAACAACTTTAAGAGGTTAAGTACGGTTACCTTCATTTAACAAGTGAGACAATTTGGAAAGGCTAAATAATTTGTCCAGGGTTGACTTAGCTGGTGAGCAGCTAGCACACTTTGAACTCAAGTGTGCCAGAGCAAAGTCCTACCTCTTAACTACTGAGCCATGTTCCCTCCTAAGCTGGCCTCTTGCTTCTTCACCCCCCCACCCCCACACACACCAGTTCATTTCATCCTCTCACCAACTATTTGCAGTTCCTCCTTAGTCTAGAGGATACTCAAAACTTGTTGCTGGAGTCTAAAAGTGCTTTAAGGGTTTTCAAGAAAACATTTTTGACAATTTTTTTTAGAACACTCCAAAAAAGAATCTAAGAGATTTTAGCATCCCCAAAATATAAGAAGATAAATATGAGATATAGGAAAGATACAGGTAGTTTTTCATACGTAGTTGGTTTTGAATTTCAAAGCTGTTAAATTCTTCATGTTTCATAAAAAGCTTGACACCTAGCTGTGTAAGAGGAAGATTAGGCAAAGTGGGAAATCGCTTATCAGAGCTATTTAAAATGCTAATGGGCTCTTTACATGGCTGTTCTTGTAGACCTTGTGTGTACTTCTGTGACCAGGTGTAGGAAGCTTGTACCTGTGAACACAGGTCAAATAAGTGACTGCATGATGGTGGTATATGTTCTTTTGCATCCAACATTGTATCACTACAAAAGGTTAAATACTGCAGCTGATTTTTTGCAGAAGGAAAATCGAGGTAAACAGAGACATGGTAGTTGTTTTGTTTTGTTTTGTTTGTTTTTTACCATTCAGGTATTTTAGAGGCAGGAAAATCTGTAGTACTGTCAAAAGTTTTAATTTGCCATACTTTATTATCCAGAATTATCTTTTGCTATTTTCTTATTTGATACAAATGCAAAGTAATAGGTCATTTAATAGATTTTAAGTTTTTGTATTTTACAATAATCAAATATAGAATTTGAAAATGTATAACAGTGTAGGTGAATAGAAAATACAATCTTATTTTTTTAACTAATTGCTTGAAAGTGTATAGTGTATCTCTTTTCAATGGATACCAACTCTCAGTAGCTATAGAACTTTATAAAATAGAATCAGTTTTAGTGGGAAAAATTAATCTTGGCCTATTATTTAAGATGAAAACCCACACCAAAAAAGTCTCATTAATTGCCTAAAAATAATAGTTGAGTAAGCAAATTCTTATTGAGCTGTGTTCACAGAGGCTAGTCAAGTAGTCTGACCCAGTCACCTAATCAAGTGAGTTTGCCAAAGTGCTGAAAGACCTTTTTCTTTAGCAAGTTCACTTATTGTTTGAATAAATTGGGGCATCTGAATATTCTCTGTCCTATAAGTCAGTGTTTTATGTTACTGAGTGCCAAATTGTGGTTTGTTTATAAATGATTGCTGTAGAAGCTTAGCAGGGAGAAAGATCACTGAGGTAGGATAATTAAGAAATTCTAAAAAAGTAAAATCTGAAGCAGGTCTTGAAGGTTAGATACGTTTGAGACTACAGCAGTGACAGCCTTCTTCTTGCTTTTTAAATTTATTTATTTTGGACGTAGAGTAAAGCTTTATTCTTTTCACCTGAATAGGGACAACCTTGAAACAGTAGAGAGTAATAAAAGAGAAACTCTTATCTGCCTTCCACCAAAGTTTTCCTGCTTTGGTGGCTGCCATATAAATTTCTACTTGTCCAGTAAGCAGGTGGATGTCTAGTTGTTCCAGCACCATTTGTTGAAAAGACCAACTTTGTTGTATTGCCTTTGCTCCTTTATTAAAGATCAGTTGGCTGTATTTATATGGGTCTGTTGCTGGGTTCTCTGTTTTATTCTAGTAATCTGTTCTTTCACCAATACAATATGGCTTGACTACTTCATATTAAATCTTGAAGTTGGGCAGTGTCAGCTCTTCAGCTCTGTTTTCCTTCAACCTTGTATTGGCTCTTCTGAGTCTTTTGCCTCTCCATATAAACTTGAGAATCAGTTTGTTTATATCGCAAAATACCTTGTAGGAATTCTGACTGGGGTTTTATTGCATCTGTAGATTAAGTTTGGAAGAACGGACACCTGGATAATACTGAGTCTTCCTACCCATGGACATGGAATATCCCCATGTTTTTTAGTTCTTCCTTGATTTCATTCAGCAGAGTTTTGTAGTTTTCTTAATATGGATTATATGTGTTAGATTTATACAACCTAGGTATTTCATTTTTGGTTGCTGACATAAATGGTATTAGGTTTTCAATTTCACATTCATTGTTGTATAAGAAAACAATTGACTTTTATATATTAACCTTCTATCCTGCAACTTTGCTGTAATCACTTACTAGTTTCATGAGATTTCTTTGTATTGTCGTTAATTCACATTTTCTGCATAGGCGATGATATTGTCTGTGAACAAAACCAATTTCATTTCCTCCTTTGTAATCTGTATGCTTTCTATTTTTTTCTTGTCTTATTGCAGTGGGTAGTACTTTTAGTACCATGTTGAAAAGAGGGTACATACTTGCCATGTTCCTGAACTTTGTGGGAAACCTTCAAGTTTCTCACAATCAGGTATGATGTTACCCATAGGATTTTTGTAGATATTCTTTATCAACTTGAGGTTTCCTTTTGTTCCCATACTTAACTGTTCAAATCCTCACAACAAACAGTACATGAGCTGAGTCTCATTGTCTGTTCCACAGGTGATGATACTGAGGTGCGTAGGGAATTTACACCACTTACAAAAGTCAGACAGCTGGTTATGGCACGTTCAGTTTGGCAGGTCTGACACCAGTGCATGATCCTGCCATTCAGATTTGCTTGGAGAAGAAAAGATACTCAAGGTGGGGAGACTGCCAGGATTGTTTTGGGAAGCTCCATGGTAATCTGAGTAATTTTACTAATCTTCTTGAACTTTAGGATTGTGAGCTCAAGGCCAGATGACTTCCTGGGAGAGGTAAGGAGTACACCTTTCTTATTCCAGTGAGTGTCAGATGATAGAATTGGTGGAATTCCAGCTCTATTGGGTCTTTGTAAGGCTGGGACCATGACTTCTCCCCACCTTTTGCTGAGTTCACATCTTCTGGTTCTTTGATTTACTGTGAGCTCAAAATTAGAAGTTTTTGTGGAGATTTATTCATCAGTCACCCTGTCTTTACCTTTCTTAATTTTCTTTTACAAAAATTTCTGACGTGGATATGGTGCAGATAAAATGGTGGTGTACTGAGCACTGTGCTTTCTTCTTTATTATTTTTAACCTTCTAGCCCTGTGAACTCCTGGTAGTGGTACCCACATTGACAGATATTCTGCAGATTTCTTGATCACCTACTAGGTGCTTTGGCAGGAACTTACGATATCTTGGGGAAACCTATCCAGAAGGATTAAAATGTTTGGAGATATAAGGGGAAAAGACATCAGGTTTGTTTGTTTTTATAGATTTTATGTATTCATGAGAGGCAGAGACACAAGCAGAGGGAGAAGCAGGCTCCCAGCAAGGAGCCTGATGTGGGACTCAATCCCAGGACCCCAGGATCATGACCTGAGCTGAAAGTAGATGCTCAACCGCTGAGCCACCCAGGCGCCCCAAGACCTCAGGTTTTAATAAGAGCAGAGAGTGAGAGAAGACTTTATAGAGGAGAAAGTACTTATACTAAGATTAAGAAGATACTAAAAGTTACCCAGATTGAATAAAAGGGATGGAATAGGGTGGGTCTTGTAGCTGGAGAGTAAAGCACTTGCAAGATAATGATTAACAGCATAGACGTGGGGAGCTTCAAGACCCCCTTAAGAAAGAATGACAGGAGAATGAAAGAATGACAGGAGAACTAGGCTGGATAGGCAGGCCAGCAGAGTCTATTCTCTTAGTGATGGAAAGCCATTGGGTTATTGATCTGGGGAGTGGTCTGACCAGGTATATTTGCTTGATTATTTACTTTGGCGGTAGAGTGGCAGAAGGGGTTCAAGGTTACGTTGCTGGTAAGAATCAACAGCAGTTTGAATTGAGGTCACTCTGCCTTTCTTTAAATCTATTTAAGCATAGACCATTTAAGATACCTGTTCAGGTTCATTGGTTAGTAATGTGGGCAGGGGAAGTGAGTATAGTACACAGGTAGTTACTGAAAATAAGCTCAGAAGACAAGAGATTAGGTGAGATTTATCATGAGATCTGTCTAATGATTGAAGTGTGACTGGCCAAAAGTGGGAAGATGTGGACTTAAACCAGGTATAATTGCATAAAAGGGTGAGATCTGAAGGATCAAGGACCTAACTACTAATTTCCATTTGAAAGAGAGATCAAAATTGACTAGCGAGTTAGTAACCCAAGTTGGCAAAGTGAGAGATAGTTCCTTGAAAGAAATTACTGTCAGGCAGAGGTATTTTTTTGGAACAAGTTCTCAAGCAGTGTTGAATTTTGAAGTAAACCGTTGAGGGTGTTTGACACTATTAGCCTGCACACTTGGCTGGCTATTAGACTCTGAGGACACACAGATAAATGAGACATGCTGGCCCAGCACCTGAGGACCACATCATGATCCTCTTGCATCTTTGACCTTCAAAATGCCTCCTAGGCTGCAGCCTAAACTTGGTGAAGAATTTTGAGGTCATTTAATTCCTGCCATGCCCACTTTATTCTTATGCCAAGTACGGTGTACTCTACTTTGTGCTCTACAGCTCTTTTCTAGAGGGAACAAGATCTTTAACTCTTCACAGAATATTTCTTTGTCACCTGCCCCTAACTGCAACTTTTCTCTTCCCAGAAGCCACCACTCTACTGTGAAATTGTACTTTCTACTTGAAATTGGTGGCAGCTGATGCCATACTCCACACCAAGAAGTTAAAAGGGATGTGAGGTCTGTGTTTTCTAGCTCCATTTGTTATTTGCAGATCATTATTACTCTTCCAGGCAAAAACCTAGTGATCTATCGTAGCTTTTTTCCTATTCATTATTTTCTCTACATCATTTTCATGTTTATTGAGGATTTGGCACCCGATTTAAGTTCTGCTTCATCCCATTCAGCCATCCATGTGACTTTCTACTTCTGTGAATGAAGAGATTTTGGATTTTTTTTTTTTTATTCCTGTATCCTCAGAGCCTATAACAGTGGCTTGTACATAAGAAATACTTAATTCTTATTGAATAAATAAATTCAATTGTTAAAACTTGGTGACTTGTGTATCCATAGAGCTTTAGCAACCCACTCCAAAGACCAATCCTTACACCTTATTGCTTGAGGCAGTTCCACCTCTGAAATTGTTTTCCACCTGTGGAAGTGTAATACATATTATTAAAAATTTTTTAAATGAATAGACCAAAAAAAATTCACTTACAGTCTAGCTACCTAGGGATGAAAGTGGATATTTTGCTTTTATATCTCTCTAGGCTTTTTTTCCTATGCACATGCAAATGTATTATTTTTTAGTTTTTTGAGAAATCACAGTTTCATAATGTGAGATCTTTCCATGTTATTATTCTTTATTAAAACATGAATGTGTGCTGCGTGCTAAGGTGATATGTCAGTTGCAGATGGTATAGGAGGTTAAAGGAAACAGGCTTTGCAGTAGAGCTGCTTATGGGAGTCTGGTAGGCAAGGGCATCATGGCTGATGGCTGCACAGCGCTCTATCACACAAAGCACCATAGTTTGTGTAACCACCAGATATTCTTTTTACTTTGGGACTGATTATTTTATTGTTAGACATAGTGCCACGATAATTATGTCCTTAGGGTAAATTCAAAGTGGAGTTTTGGGTCAAAGACTATATGCGTTTTTAACTTGTTGTTTTAGAGAAAAGTTATACTACTTTATATTCTCACCAGAAAGGTGAGCTAGTCTGTGTAAAAGCTAGTTTATCGGGATCCCTGGGTGGCGCAGCGGTTTAGCGCCTGTCTGTGGCCCAGGGCGCGATCCTGGAGACCCAGGATCGAATCCCACGTCGGGCTCCCGGTGCATGGAGCCTGCTTCTCCCTCTGCCTGTGTCTCTGCCTCTCTCTCTCTCTGTGTGTGACTATCATAAATAAATAAATAAATAAATAAATATAAATAAATATAAATAAATATAAATAAATATAAATAAGTAAGCTAGTTTATCTGTACCCACACCGGAAGGTATGTGAGGTTTTTTTTAATGATCTCTGTATTATGTAAAATTCACCCATTTAGTAAGAGTTCAATTCAGTAATTTTATTTTTTAAAGATTTTATTTATTCATAGAGACAGAGAGAGAGAGAGAGAGAGGCAGAGAGACACAGGCAGAAGGAGAAGCAGGCTCCATGCAGAGAGCCTGACGTGGGACTTGATCCAGGGTCTCCAGGATCTTGCTTTGGGCTGCAGGTGGCACTAAACCGCTGCGCCACCGGGGCTGCCCCAATTCAGTAATTTTAAATAAATTTACAAAGTTATGTGTTTATTACCACACTCCACTTAGAACATTTCCGTCATTCTGAAAAGATCCCTCAAGCCTGTTTATAAACAGGTCTCATTCCCCAGCCCCAGTCCTGGGTAATCAATATATCTGGTCACTGTCCCTTGTAGACTTGTTCTTTCTGAATATTTAAATGAAATATATATTAATGTGGTCTTTTGAGTTTGGCTACTGTCACCAGCATGTCTTTGAGGTGCATCCATGTTGTAACACCTGTCATTAGCTTGGTCCTTTTTTCTTTATTTTTTATTGTGGTAAAATACACATAAAAATAAACCATTTAAATCATTTTTAAGGGGATCCCTGGGTGGCGCAGTGGTTTGGCGCCTGCCTTTGGCCTGGGGCGCGATCCTGGAGACCCGGAATCGAGTCCCACGTCGGGCTCCCGGCGCATGGAGCCTGCTTCTTCCTCTGCTTGTGTCTCTGCCTCTCTCTCTCTGTGTGACTATCATAAATAAATAAAAAATTCATTAGGAATTTAAATAAATAAATCATTTTTAAGTGTAGAGTTGATTGGTATTAAATGCATGTACACTAATGTGCAGCCATTACTGCTGACCATCTCCAGAACTTGTCTTGAAACTGTACCCATTAAACAGGAACTCCCCATCCCTGCTGCCCAGTAATTCCTATTATTTGTGTCTCTGTGAATTTGCCTATTTGAAGTTCTCTCTGTTGTTGTTTTACAGTAAGCTCTACACCAGTGTGGGGCTTGAACTCATGACCCCAAGATTAAGAGTCTCATGCTCAAAAAAAAAAAAAAAGAGTCTCATGCTCTACCAACTGAGCATGGTGCACCTGAGGTTCTTTGTAAAAGTGGAATCAAACAGAATTTGTCCTTTTGTGTCTGGCTTATTTCACTTAGTATGAGAATTTCACTCCTACTAAAGACTAATATTCCATTGTGAGTATGTATATCTTACTCTGTTTAACCATTCATCTATCTGCAGACATTCAGGGTCTTTCTACCTTTTGGCCGTTTTGAGTAGTGCTGCTGTAAACTCTGGGGGAGAAGTAACTGTCCAGTTCCTGTTTTCACATCTTTGGTAATATGCCCAGAAGTGGAGTTGGTGGATCATATGGTCATTCTCCATTTAGCTTTCTGAGGAACCACCAAACTTTTCTGTAGAAGCTCTACCATTTTACATTTTCACCACCATTGTGCAAGGGTCCCAATTTTTCCACATTCTCACCAATACTTGCCTTTTTGAAGTTAGCTATCCAGGTGGTATGAAGTGGTATCTCATTGTGGTGGTGATTTGCATTTTCTAATGATTGCTCAGATGTTGAGCATCTTTTCATGTGCTTCTTGGTCATATATTAGTATGTCTTCTTTGGGGATATGTCTGTCCAAGTTCTTTGCCCCATTTTTGGATTGGGTTGGGTTTTTTGTTTTTGAGTTGTAGTTCTCTGTATTTTCTGGATACCTATCTGACGATAGCATTTGCACATATTTTCTCCCATTCTGCAGGTTGCCATTTTACTCTGCTGATTGTGTCCTTTGGACAGAATTTTTAAATTTTGATAATGTCCAAAATTATCTTTTGTTACCTGTGCTTTTGGTTACCTGTGCTTTTGGTCATATCCAAGAAATCCTTGCTAAATCCAACATCCAGTCTTTCACGGTATGTTTTCTTTTAGGAGTTTTATAGTTTATATGTTTAGGTGTTTTGTCCATTTTCAGGTCATTTTTGTACATAGTATAAAGTAAGGGGCAAACTTCATTCCTTTGCCTATGGAGATCCAGTTTTCCCACCACTGGCTTTTGAAAAGACTGCCCTTTCTGCCATTGAATGGTCTTGGCTTGTTAGTATTCATTATGTAGATATATACCGCATGTTACTACTCCGCTTACCAGGAGTGGACATTTGGGTTGTTTCCAGCTTTTGGGCTAGTCTTAATGCCACTGTGAACATTTAGGTGGAAGTTTTTGGGTGGCATACATTTTTGTTTCTCTTGGATAGAAACCTAGAAGTGGAATTACTAGATCATACAATAACTGCAAGTTTAACTTTATAAGAAATGGCAAACTGTTTTCCTAAGTTCCCACAATCTTTTACATTCCCAGTGGCAATGTGTGAAAATTTGTTTTCTCTTCACCATCACTAACACGTGGTAGTCAGTCTTTTTTTTAAGTGTAGCTACTCTAGTAGATAATGAGTGGTATCTCATTGTGGAGGGAGTTTAAATTTCTTAAACAACTGCACACAACTCCTAACTTTGAATGCTAGTGTAGGTCTTTCTGCTGGAACCTCCTGTTGTTCTGCTGTCCTCCTCCTTTTCCCACCACTTAGTCTGAAGCTTTATAACCCCCAATCTCCGTATGACTCTTGTTTCCTTCTCCCTCCCTTGTAGCTGCAGATACTTCTTCAGTAACTTTGAGTTTCTCATCTTGGACCAGGTCAACCATTTATATACTCTACTTCTAAACCTAAGCAGTTAATGCTTTCAGAGAAGGTCACATACTTTTTGTTTTGATAATGCTGTGAGTTTCTATAACTTTTTATGTTGATTTAGTTTCAAACTTAATATAGAAGTTGCATGAATAGTGTAAGGAACTCCTGTTTCTTTTCCCCAGATTCTGAATTGTTCTGCTTTGTCCCATTTGCATATCATACTTTTTTCTTTCTGTTTCTCTATAAGTATATGTGTATACAAATATATGCATATTTTTTCCTGAATCACTGCTGTAAGCGGAAACTTACTCAGGTTGCATAGCTATTGAATGGTAAAGCAGGGATTTGAATCCAGATCAAGTGTCTGTACGCATGCGTGCACGTGTCTGTGTACCTCTTCAGTATCTGGCACATACTTTTGGTACTCAGGAAATGCCTCTTGAATTGACTAGAGACCACAGTTCACCTGTCAGAATCTGTATCACATCTCTCCTTGGGGTTTCGGCATGTATAGGTGCTTGGGCTTTGGAGTCAGACTCTCTGGGTTCAGATCCTTGCTTTCCTGCTTAGTAGTGGTTTGTCTCAATCAGGTTCCATCATCTCACTAAGGCTCAGTTTCCTCATCTCTAGAATGGAGGAGACACAGGTCCCTACTTGGAAGGAACATTATGAAGATTAGAGGAGACAACACAGGTATAGCATTTGTCATGGACATTATCACTTCTGCTTGTGGCTCGTCCTGCTCCTCTGATGTAGCTACTAGCTTGTCTTATTTTGGAGACACTTGCTCTGTGCTCCTACTTTAGAGCTGTGAGACTGAAGCTTCATTCATAAAAAACACAGATACCAGGGGCGGCCCGGGTGTGATCCTGGGCAGGGGCAGCGATTTAGCGCCCGCCTTCAGCCCAGGGTGTGATCCTGGAGATCGAGTCCCATGTCAGGCTCCCTGCATGGAGCCTGCTTCTCCCTCTGCCGGTGTCTCTGCTTCTTTCTCTCCTCTCTGTGTTGCTCATGAATAAATAAAATCTTTAAAAAGTATATTTAAAAAAAAAAAAAAAAAGATACCAGGCGTGGAGATTTTGAGATCTGGTTCCAGGAGCCATGCTGCCTTTGGGTGTTCCAGTTTTTGAATATTTTTAATTGCCCTTCTAAATGAATGGAGTATTTCAGAAATACCATACCTTTTAGGGCCCATAAAATTCAGGGTCACGTTTGGAAGCAGTACAGAAATTTGAGGTAGACTAACATGTCTGCCCTGTCCTCCAACCCTCTCAAAGGTACGTGTATTTTCCAGCAAACTGTTCTATCATGTTGTTAGATCACACATCCTAGGTTTTTCTTCAAAAGATAAGGTCTCCTTAGGTGTGATCCCATTTGGCAAGTAGGAGGAAGAGAAAGTCATAAAGCAAAAACTTCCAAAGTAGGATTTCATTGATCTTGTCTTTTTAGTCAGTGGAATAGTAGCCTATGAGGTGATGGGGTTGTTTTGTTTTGTTTTTTAAATATATATATTTTTCTAAATAGTGAATGAGGTAAGGGGGTGCATGTGAAACTAGAGACTGAGGGTAGGTGAGAGCATAGGGGCATCTCTGAGGAGTCTGGATGTTTAATTGCTGGTCTATGTATGACTGAACTCTAAGCCATATTTTATTATTCTAATGATTTAGATAGTTTTCTTGGAATAATTAAATATCTTTTTGAAGGAAACAGTTCTTAGCACCTCTTATCTAATTATTTTCAACAAATGAGTTTCATTTAGGCAAAAATTTTAATGTGATTTTTTTTTATAATGCTGTCTTAATTTTTTATAATGCTGTCCTTTGTTAGGCCTGGGTTCTTCAACAGTTAGAAGAGACAACCAAGTGTTTAGTAATGCCCATAGTACAGAGAGCGCAGGCAGCAAGATAGTGACTGAGTTTCTGTAAGGTGGGGGCCACAGCTGAGCGTTTCCAAATGATCATAATCCCAACAGATCTGACTATTTTATAATTTATGTTTGCCTAATCAGAATATGGAATATGAATGACATTCCATCTTTTTTGCTGGAAACCTTCAGTGCATTGTAGTTGGTTTCAGAAATTTAGAAAAAGCAGGAAAAGAAGCTACATTAACTATAGCTATTCTCTACAAAATGTGAACATCTTGGAATAATTTTTTTTAAAGATTTTATATATTCATTCATGAGAGAGACCGAGAGAGAGGCAGAGACTAGGCAGAGAGAGAAGCAGGCTCCATGCAGGGAGGCTGATGTTGGGACTCGAATCCGGGACTCCAGGATCATGCCCAGGACTGAAGGCAGGTGCTCAACCACTGAGCCACCCAGGTGTCCCACATCTTGGAATAATTTAAGCACAGTAGATGTATTGTAGCTTTGTTCTGTGAAGTCATACATTTATTTGTGTACATGTCACATGTGTTACCTATTCTATAAAAGGATAAAACCCAGGAAAAGCTTATGAAAGTCTCAGTTCTCTCTGAAAAATAGGCCCCTCGGTGAAGAAGGACTTGACTTGTGTTAGTATACGAAGGTAGCATTGACCATGTTCTTGTGTTAATTGGTACTCACCCCCAAAAAAATTGAGGCAGAGAGAGTGGAGCCAGGGATTCTGACTCTCCAAACTAGTGTTTCTTTGCCTCCAGCTGCCACAGCTTTTCCACCATACATGCCAGTCTGAGGAGTGAGGTCAACGAGGACTGGTTTTGTGATTTGGATAATATAAAGATGAGCTAAGTGTATCTCTTAAGATTTCAAGAAGTATATATCATATACATGCTTTAAATGTGTGACATGCTGAAAATTATAATTCCTTAAACTTAAAAATAATTTTGAAAAAGTAAAGTTCTTATTAGTTCAGTGCTTGCTACAAGGAGGCTTTCAAAAAGTAATGTTTTTTTCAGTTCTTCTGTTTACATGCACTGTTTTGCCTGATAAACTTTTCTGTTTGCACTTTGAGCTCTTTTTTGTAGGTAGGAGTGGGATTGGTGAGCAGAGGGAAGATCTAAATTTTCTTTATACAAATTTTCATTTTTCAAACAACTTTCAGGTTTCTTTCCGGGTCAGATGGCTTGTGCTTATCCATCCCTTTGCCTTCAGCCTGTTGGCTTTTCCTCCCTTTAGTCCTTCATCTTCCAGGCCTTCTCTCACCATGATTGTAATTGGGTTGTGGTTCAGGGTTACACTTGTCTTGTGTTTCATTGAAGACAGAATTTGTGTTCTATTTCTTGTCCTCCTTGTTACTGCATGAGTATGAGAGAAACTGTTTTATTCTGTAATCCTGAAATTGGAAGTCTGTGCTCATTTCCTGTTCTATCACGGTGCCTTCAGTGCCTTTCCAGCATTTCAGAGGAAAGCACATAAAATGGACCATAATCACCCTGGGAGTAGAACACTGTATTAGTTCAGGACATACCATCTTGAAAAATTCTTCCTGTGTACTTGAACCCCCGTCTCCTCCAAGTTTTACTAAAATTTTTTGCCCCAAGTTCTGAGCAGCAGATGTCTACTAATACCATTCTTATTGTAGTTATGTCCATTACTGAAGAGTGGAGGGAACCACTTATTCCCTACCAGCTACTTTGGTTACTTACAGACCATGTTTGCTTTTGTCCAGCCAACAAAAAGCACTTCCTAAAATTTTAAATAGTGGTTCTCCAGAGTTTGTAGTGAGAAACCATTGTTTTTTGACATTACTTTTGAGATGCATCCTTTCACCTAATTTTACTTGGCTGAAATTATTCCAAAGTTACAATGTGGTAATTTGAAACTTGTTTTCATTTCAGCTGTAAATATGTATTTACTGTGTTTTTACTGCGTTTTGTGCTAAAATAATATTTCCCAGTATGTATCTAAAGTAGTGGTTCTCAGACTTGAATCTAAGAATTCCTCGGAAGCTTGTTAGAATGCTAATCCTTGGTATCCATCTCCAGAAACTGATTTAAGTAGGTGTGGGTTAGGACCTAGAAATTTGTGATTTTCTGCTGTTAATCCATGTGTTTGAGAAACATTGATGTAAAGGTTATATAGGGAAACTGTTTTCAGAGGTTGGGTTAGGAGAACTCTTTAACTCTTTCTTGAAATTTTGTTTTTTGTTTTGTTTTAAAGACATTTATTTAAGAGACAGGGAGCACAAGCAGGGGGTGGGGGGGCAGGGGAGGGCAGAAGGAGAGGGAGAAGCAGACTCTCTACTGAGCAGGGAGTCTGACTGGGGGGCTTAATCAGAGGACCTGGGGATGGTGACCTGAGCTGAAGCAGATGCTTCACCGACTGAGCCACCCAGGTGCCCCCCTCTTGGAATTTTGAATCCTACTCTCCTTGGTCTTTGCTTTTGGCTGGCTTAAAGCTAACTCCTTGTGTCTGTTACAATCTCGGCAGTGTTAGGTAAGATAGATTTAGAAGCAAAGAATGCCTGAAAACTTGCTTCCTGCCCTCCCAGATATGTATGTATACATATAAATGTCCATACGGATATACAACCCATATTTCTTTTTTTTTTTTTCTTAAGATTTATTTATTTGGGGGGGGGGTGTGGAGGAGAATCTCAAGCCGACTTTGCACTGAGGGTGGAGCCTGACGTGGGGCTTGATCTCAGGACCCCAAGATCACAACCCAAGCTAAAACCAAGATTCAGGTGCTCAATAACTGTGCCACCCATGTGCCCCTCACATCCCATATTTCTTAAATTAAGGATTTTTGGTCCAAAATTGACTTAAATTTTAAGTTTGAGTTAGCTTTCTTTTACAAAGTGGATTATTATGATTCTTGTATTGAAAGGGCATCAACCTGCAGCATTCAAAGATTGGAGTTTGAATTGAGATCGGAGGAAAATTTGGAAAGCTAGTGCATAGATCCAATGGGCAAAGGATTTGATAATGCACTGCCTGAGAAAATGGCAGCGAACACAGGTATTCAGGTCAGGATAAAGTACCTTTGCCTTGTTTTGCAATTAAGCATTCTGTAAGGGCCTATAAAGTGCCTTCTTTAGACAAGATAGTTTGCTGTTGGGTTACAGAGATTAATCTGCTAGAGAGCCTGCCTGAAAGAAGGCCACAGCTCTGTAACAGAGTTGATCTGGAATTAGCTAAAGTACAGTAAGCAGTGGGCCACAGGATGCTCATACCTGTTGGAGGGGATCTTGAGTATAGGAGACTACAATCATCCTTTCTTCCCAGTTCATCTTTGCTCAGCCTTGACTTTCTAATATTGCTGGATATCTATCCCTCCAATTCCTGCCTTCTTTGTTAGTACACATAGTGCTATCATTCTACTCCTTTCCAAAGTGAATTGTTTGTGAGATTTTTCCTAATAGAGAGACTATTGTTCTGTGCCTCTTGAAGAGGGAAAAAAAAAAAAAGAGTATGGTTATAACATGCAAATAGTTATACTGTAGTCAGAGCTGTGCTCTTACAGCTGTTAGTCTTACAGAGGCCCTTATAACCATAGGTGAGCTGGAGTACAGGAGAAGACTAAATTGAACTGAAAACAGGGAGGGGAAAATAGGCCAAGGCACTGGGGAGGAAGATGAGCTGGGTGTTCGTAGCCTTTCTTATGCTTGCTTTGTATTCTTCCTCACTGTTTTCTCTTTTTTCCTCCCTCTTTATTTTATGGCTTCGTGGCACTGAAATGTTGTATATTACCCATTTGGGGGCCAGCTTCTCAGTGATTAACATTCTGTTAGCTTGTCCTTTCCAGGTGCTCTGTAGTGAATGTGTGCTCTATCAGCTTTTTATTGGCATTATTGAGTTTTGTTTGGGGAGGGATGTTTGTTTTACTATTTTCCTTGCATCTTGTTGATCACTCATCTCCTGTTTTGGTTCTGCTTTGTTACCTGGCATAAGCAGAAATTTACCTGGAGTTTTTAGCAAGGTGGCACCCTTCTGCATTCCCCAGTTGAAGAAGAGCAGTTGGCCAGTGGGAGAGGTCTGCCTCTCTGACTGCTGTGTGGTTTGGGGGAGGTTGCAGCAGGGTAACAAGGTTGGGAGGACCCACATGTGCCCTTGACTCAGATCCCCTGAGTCATACCTTATCATCAGTGTGGAATGGCCTGTGTCGTCATTCAGCACTTTTTAAGTCATCCATCCACATAGGTTAATCAAAGAGGACTTCAGGTTGCTGTTGGATAGGAGTTTGAATATATGGAGATCAGATTGGATAATGGTCCACTTGTTCGGTATTCAGAATCCTTAGAACATCAGCTTCAAATATTATTTTTCTCAGGTTTTATTTTGAAATCATTTCACAATTAAAGAAAGTTACATTGATAGTATAAATAATTCCCATATAAAAAAAGTAATTCCCATATACCTCTTAGCAAGATTTACCTACTGTTAATCCTTTGCCACATTCACTCTCATTCTCTCTTGTATTTTTTTCTGAACTGTGTGACAGTAAGTTTGTGCATCCTGTCCGTTTACCATGTAATGCTTACACATTTTCTGATAAGGCCATTCTTGTATTTTCAAAGACAGTTCACTTATCAAATAAAGGAAACTTAACACTGATCTAATAGAATTCTCTAATACAGTCCACTTTTGGATTTCTCTCTTTTTCCCATCATGTCCTTCCTTCATTAATTTTTCTCCAGTCCAGGATCCAGCCCAGAATCACCTGATGCATTTAGTTACTATACTGCTTTATTTTCCCTGAGTCAGGAGCACTTCTTTCACCTTTCCTTGTCTTGTAGGACATAGACATTGTTTGAAGAGTGACCATTTATTTACAGAATCCTCTCAATCTAGGTTTGTCTGATACGTCCTTGTGATTAAATTTAGGAGCTGTAGTGTTGGCAGGGATGCTCCACTAGTGACGTGTGCTTCTCAGTGCATCACATCAGGAGGCAACATGCCCATCTGTCCCATTATCAGTGATATTAATTTTTTATCTTTTAGTTAATGTGGTATCTGCCAGATTCTTCCATTTAAAGGATTGTTATTTTTCATTTTGTAATTAGGAATGTGTGGAGTGGTAATTTTGAGACTCAGTATACACTATTACCTGTCGAGCCTGCATCTGCAAAGACTTTCAATGTGCTTTGGTCATTTTGGCTGAATCAGTTTTTACTGTGGTAGTTGAGGTCTGTGCACTGAATTGCACAGACTCAGTAATATAGGAGGGAGTCTATTCCAGCTTTTGGATTCCCTAGAATCAGAAAGTGTCCTATGTTGAACTGGAATTTGTCTTCTGAGACTTCCACACATTGTTTCAAATTCTGTACTTTTGCACCACATGAGATAAGCCTGCTCTTTTCCTCCTCTGTAACAGCCCTTCAAAACGCATTGCTTTCTGTCTCTTCCCTAGGTTACTTCCATTTCTCACAGTCATTTCTTGTGAGAGATGGCTTTCCTGAATTTGTAGCCATCCTGTTGGTTACCTGATGGCATTCATTCATTAGCACCATCCCTTCTCATGGGGAGCCATATCCAGGTACCTGTTCTAGGTGTGGTTGATTAGGACACTGGACTGCTGTTGCACCACATTAATCTAGATTGATGCTCGAAGCACCAGGCTTTGGAGACAAATAAATCTGGATTCAAGGCCTATCTCTGTCACTTATTGGCTCTGTGATCTTAAACAGGTTTCTAGCATCTCCAGACTCTTCAGCTCCATAATCTGTAAGGGGTTAGTAATAATTGTACCCACCCTTTATGGTGGAATGAGGATTAAGTGTGCATGTAACATTTTCAGGATGGGGCCTATTACACTGTAATCACTCATTAAATGTTATTGTTATCATTCAGAAAGTGTGCTTCTGTTTTACAGCCCAAGATATGGTACCATTTATTTGTTAGCTATTGTGTTTTACTGTAGGCTTATTTAAACCTAAGGTGACACTCAAGAAGTTTGAGTTCTGCTGCAGCACAGGGGCGACTCTTGGACAAACACTTCAACTCGTGTGAAAGTTACTCCCATCGAGTTATAGCTTTTATGAGGCTTGAATTATTTCTTAAATCATTTATATGCACAGTATAAGTAAAATATAAACAATTTTCTTTTATAGTAAATATGCAGTAGCTTATTTCAGTGTTAAGTAATACTTTAAAAATGCTCAGTGAAATTTGAGTATTGGGATGTTACTTCTCATATTTCTAAACCATGTTGCTATTATAATTAGTAAGTTTACTCTGTGAAGTACTAAATCATCTCCTAAAATTTTTTGTAGAAAATTTGAGACCCATGTTATACGTGTAGGTGGGAAGTAGTTAACCTGGGTATTCTAGGACACTTTGATTGAATGCAGTTCTGTTTTCCAGGCAAGCCTTCCTGTAACAATAGTGCTACTATAGAAATTTGAATCTGTGGGTAAATGTACTGTAAACTTTCATAGTAGATGTCCGAAACCGAGCTCTTACCTCTATCCAAAACAGGACCAGGGATCTCATTCTCTCTACCCTGGAGTGTCCCAAGGATACTGAAGTCCTCCCCTTTGACTGTAAAATTTTTTCTTTAGTTGCTGGCTGTTTGTGCTAAATAAATTAACTAAACTTTGGAAAAGCAAAAAAGTATACCTAGTTTTGCTTATTTTGGGTATAGATGGTATATAAAAAGTAATTCTTGCTCACCTAGCCTGGGGCCAGGTGAAGAAAAATTTATATGGTGAAGTTACATGTTGCTATATTGGTGTCAAATACCAAATAAAATGTTTTTATTACTTAATTTTACTTCAACAAGCCTTTTTATGTAGCTATAATAGTGAAAACACTTTAAAAATTTTAGACAATTAAAATGTACACAATTTTAACTGTCTCAACTCTGTTTCATGTTAAATGTGTTACAGGAATGAATCTGAAGTCTGCTGCAGTAAAACACTGAAGGCTTTACAATGTTTTCTTGCATAAAACTCAAACTTTAAGTAGCTGCTTATGAGGCTAGGGAAGGCAGGAGGCTAATGTGTGTCTCAAGATACAGGACAGCTGTTTGCCCATCAACCTCAACTGTGTGAGTAGACTTAACCTGTAGCCCTAGGTCATTGGGAATAGTAACTAAATTTTTTAAATCTAAAGTGTTTGACGATACACTTGAGTCAGCATGATGACACATTTTTTTTTAGAGTCTGTTTTTTTTCTGGTGGGTAGGATACTGAGGGTGGAGTGGGTGGTAGATTTTTATTTATAAAATATTTTTGAGAAAAAAATATTAAGTATCAGTGATCATGCATCTTTTTTCAGATATATTTTAAGCATGGGAATTTGTATTAACTGATCTTATTAGAGTGAAGCAAAAGGTTTTAATTCTTAAGATTGCAGCTTCTTTTACAGTTTCTTTCATAGCATTTTTATATTAATATTTTTACCAAACAACCATAAAAATGTATTTTGGGAATACAGTGTTCTGTATTAATATAGGAAATTGCTCTTAGGAATAATTTCATAATTTAAATTACAATTAAATTGCTTAATTTTTAAATAGTTCTGTTTAACCAGACAAAGCATATACTTCCAAATAAATAAATTCTTGTTGTCTAAATGCAGTTTGGAAGTCTTTTCAACTTACCAACTTTGTGTTTTAAAGGCTTGCTTTGATAATATAAGTACCTATTGAAGAAAAAATTCTTTTTCTCTTATTAAAAGTTATTGCCTTAGGAATCAACAGGAGGCCAGCGGGGGTGGGGGCTTTTTTTTTTTTTTTTTTTGTCCCCCCTGCTGTTCCCTGGTTGTGTTTTTTCTTTTGTTTATTTTTTTCCTTTGTTTTGTGTTGGGGTTTTTTTTTCCTACGTGGATTTAGGAGTAAGACTCTTAACTTGATTTTCCCCCTTAGAGGAATACATGATACGTATAGATGAGGTGATTAAAATACAAGATGTTGCTGTGAGCAAACTGTCACATGGAGTGGAGGGAATGGTATTTGCATGAAGATGAATTTGCTCTCTCTTTCACATCACAAATGTCTTGGTGGAAGAAAAGTCAAAGTTGACAGTCTTTAGAATCAGTGAATGAGAAGACATTTAAGAAGCTCATGAGGAGCATGCCCCATGTATGAGGTCAGGTCCCAGATGTCCCTTTGCACAGCATGTTTTATTGAACGAGTGACTTCAGCCTTTCTGTGCTTTAGTGCCTGTAATCTGGAAAGCAGACATTACAATCTGATATGGGATCTTGTGAGGCTGAGTGAGTCATCAATACTTGTAAAATACTGTTATTATTTAAACTTTTGCTTCTTTAAGAGGAGGAATACTAAATGGTATATTCCAAATCCTCAGAGGAATAGATTTTAAAGGCTTTAGGATTAAGAATTTGGAAAGTCACAAAGTTAAGGGGTTTTGAGGTAGGTATCATGGGAGGCATTTCCTTAGTAGTAGGATGGAAATCCTTAACTCTTCTGCCCTCCTGTTCCCTGTCAGCTATGTACACTAGCCCTGTTTCAAATTCTCAGTAGCCTGGTGTGGCTCATGTATTTTCTAGGTAGTTGGATTTGGATCTAGGTAGTGCAGTTCTGTTAAATGTGACATTTCTCAGTGACACACAACTCTTTACTTGTCTGGAACACAAAAGATTGGCTCTTGCATCAGACTTAAGTCTACAAAGGAAGAGGAAAGTAAACAAAAATATTTCTTTCAAAATCTTGGTGAAAGTTAGGTGTGTTTTCTCTGGGTTTTAGGTAAAGTAATTTTTAGGCAATATACAAAAATCATTACAGCTTTTTTGCAGTGAAGGCATGGATGAGCACTGAGGGGGCCAAGCAGTGTTCCAGGTATTGAATTCTGTCTGTATTGACTGCTGCTCGGATTAAAGCAAGCCATTTTTTATGTTTGGATGCTGCTTCATCAGAGTGCTTTCTGATACAGAAGCATCTTTGAAAGAGTGGTGGCATGGGTGGTACACGAATCTGAAGACTTTAAGGAAGGGCTAGGTATCAGTTGGCAGTTTTAATTGAAGGGGAATCTTCTCTTGGACGATCCTGCTACAGGCACCAAAGCAGTCTGGATTTTAGCCTGAGAATCACTCTTACTGTGTATTTAGAAATAGTGCAGGAGTTCAGGGTATACCAAGAAGTAGAAACATGGCTCTGTGTTCTACAGGAGCTCACTGTTTGCTAGATTATAATCAAAGAGCAGAACACATTTGGACAGATAACTGTTCTAACTAAAGAAAGGATAAAAGAATGAAAAATCCTAAAAGAATTGCAAGAAGTTTGCAGCCTTGGTATCTTTTAATGTATCTGATATTCTGTCTCTTCCCCATCCCCACATCTGAATTTAGGTTGGTTCATTGAGTCATGTGATCACCCAGGTCTAGTTAGCTTAACTGGAGTATTACCCATGGTACCATCAGAACAGCAAGAGTTGCAAGTAGTGCAGAATCTATTAAAGGGGGATGTTCACAGGGAGACAGTGATTGGCGTGTCAATTTTAATTTCTGTAACTGAAAAGTGGGTGGTGGGGGTATGCTCTTGGAGCTCCCCTCATGGGGATACGGTGGGAACCGAAGGCCGTACTTCATGTAAGGCCGTAGCACAGGGCCTCATACGTAGTGATAAGGGCTGACTTGTTCAGTGAGAGCCTACGAATACATATCTAAGTGTGTGGCTTTCTGATTTGATTTTTTAATTTAGAGGAAAAGTTTGGAGAATATAAGATGGAATGATGACCTATGGATACCTACTCAGAGTATCTTAAGCCAGAGGTGGAGTGGCCACCTAACCAGGCTGGTGGTCTGATGATGCTCTGGAGTTGTTGGTGGTAGCCTCCCAACCCTAGCCCAGGTTGGCTTGCCATCGGGCACTGTGTGCTCTTAACCAGGAACTTAGGGTGGATTTTCTGTATTCTAGCCATTAAAACCTCTTTGTTTAAATGCAGTCTTTTCTAGAAACCTGATCTGTAAAAATACTAGAGGAGAGAGGTTTCCGTGTGCCATCTCCTCTTTGTCCTCCCACTCCCTGCCCTCTGCCTCCACAGTAGTTGAGTAGAACGAAGCACACACAGTGAGACAAACCCGATGAAGGACCGCTGGAATGCTAAGCATATATGCTAAGTCCATGCACACCCTCAGATGCTTGCAGATTTTGTGACTCTGGCTTCTGGCACACTGCCCATTAACTGAAGTTGGGCCATGATATTATTGTTTATATTAAAAGGTGATATCAGTAAACAACCCCCAGAAACGTGTACTTTACTTGACAGATCTGTTGACCCTTTCACGTTATGCTCTACTTACGAACTGTAGAGGAAATGATCTTAAGTCATATGAGTCAAGTTAATTGAACTTCTAGATAATTGATTTTTCTTTTCTTTCGGATATTTTACCTCTTTGCTGATCATATTCTTCTTTGCCTTAACTGCTAGGGTGAATAGAGTCAAATGGATGGCTTCTATTTCACAAATACACCCTTATGGGCATGTGTTTATTGACAATATACCTGACCTCTCCTTGCTTTTCCTTCCATTTTTCACTGTATCAACCATTTTTGCTTGCTTCTAATGTCATACAGCATGCACTTTTAAAGTCACTTGAACTCCTTTTCAGAACAGCAGGAGGTGCATCAACAGTGGTGGTGGTGAGGTATTAGTGAACAGTTCTGGAGAAACCCTCCTTCCTACTCTAGGGGATTGGGTTCCCTGTGGCCTGCAGGTTTACATGCAGAGCCACTCCCACCTTCTTCTGTTCCGGGCCTCTAGTGAGTTTTTCACTGGCAGTTATCCAAAATGACCAGTGTGTCCTTTCATGAACTTCAGAGAGGAGGATTTAGAAACCATTCCCTCTCACTTTTAGTCCAGAAGGCCGTATGGCTTCAGTAGTCAGGGAGGATGTGCTCAGAGGTTTGCTAGCGGGCAATCAGTCTGTGATGAGGGCGCCTCTTGGGTTAGCTGTGGGCAGGTGAGGATTCTTGGCTTTATGACTGCAGCTTCTACCAAGTACCTGGCACTGTGCAGCTTTCCCTCACAGAGGGGCCTGCAAGGGGTTGACTTAAAAGCCACCAAAATTGGAGATTTATATTACTGTTTATAGGTCATAAAGTGTTCCACAATCATGGTCTCAATTGATTTCCTAAAGTCCTATAAATTAAAAAAGATTATCACTAAATTTTAACATGAGGAACCAGAGGCTGACCATTTATCTACATTGAAGGTGGCAGAGTCAGAACCAACTTGAAGATTAAGTCCATTCTTTGTTCTTTCTACTCTGCCATACTACATATCAGGTTGTCCTATGTATATACGGTTGTTTGTGATGGTTCATAGTTGTTCTTCTCACAATGTATTTGTTATCCCTCTCTCCAAGGTATTACATTTTAACTGAAAAAGAGTTATCAGCTTCTGGAATGTCTTGCAATTACTTTGGGCAACTATTTTTTTAAATACCTCTATGAAAGTAGAGTACCAAAAACTGTGTTTTTGGTATTGCTTATTAGCATTTTGTGGAGGTTTTTTTTTTTTTTAAGATTTTTATTTATTTATTCATGAGAGACACACACACAGAGAGAGGCAGAGACACAGGCAGAGGGAGAAGCAGGCTCCATGCAGGGAGCCTGATGTGGGACTCGATCCTGGGTCTCCAGGATCACGCCCTGGGCCAAAGGCGGCGCTAAACCGCTAAGCCACCTGGGCTGCCCTTCATTTTGTGTTTTTGTGGCTGATAGGGCTTACTGTAATTTTGGAGTTGGATGTGATATCTACAGATACATGAAAATCACACATTAATATTCCTGTCCTTATACATCCATTGATCCTCGAGCAGAATTGTATCATGCCTACTGTTCTACAGTTCCTGATAAATCAGTAGGCACCACAATAAGCTTATCAAGCAGGACACCCTTGTAGGAAGGGCTGTGACAAAAGAAAGTGAAACTGATTCACTCTTGTATAATTTTACTATCTTTCCTGATAGCATTCCACCTAAAACATTTTGGAAACCATTCATTTGTTCATCCAGAATCTGTTTGAGAATTTCCTCTGTGCCTGGCATTTGGTCTAGAACTGGGATTGGCACACTGTGGCCTGCTAGCCAAACAAAACCTTTTAGCCACCTCTTTGTGTAAATAAAAGTTGTATTAGAACACAGCCCATCCATTTTTATAATGTGGTGGCTTCTCATTATCAAAGTGAAGTAGCCCCAATGGACTGTCACAGAGTACACAGAGCCTTGGGTCTTTTAGAAAAAGTTGATCAATCCCTAGTCTGCACCGCTGGGGTAAAACCCTGAGCAAACCAAGTAATTGGTTTGTGTATTTAATACATTTTTTTCTGTTCTAGTCTAGTCTACTCTTAGTCCTTACAGACCATATTATCCATTAATCATTCATATTTCAGTTTGTATTAAAGAACACTGTTGATTCCTAGAAGTTGCTCTCTGTTTTACTGGTATCAGTGCTAGGCCTTTCCCAGAGATGAGATGCAGAGTAGGGGCTGTGTGCCCAAGCTCTGTCCTGGGGTGACTCTAATGGGACATGTGGCTGGAAAACAGGCAGGAGGAAGACTCTGCTCTGGGATGCCAGTGTGTCAGAGTAGGTCAGTGAGGCAGAACATGAAATAGTAAAGCCAGTTATTCATATAAAAAGTGTTGCACGGTTTCAGGGGAATGGAAGAGATTTAAATGTGAAGGTTGGCTATATTAGAAGAAATCCGAGAGATTCATTCACAACTACTGGAAGCTGCATTGGAGATTTGCCTTAGGGGAAGAGTGTCCTGAAACAGTGATGGGGCAGAGAATGAGGCACAGTCTTCATGATTGAATTACAAGCTTCAAGATCAAAGAGGAGAGAATTTTAAAAAGTGATTTTGCATGTGGATCTTGCATATATAAAAATCGTATTCTGTGTTAATCTTTTTGAGAAAAAGAGTGAATGAAAACCCATAAATGTGGAACCCAGTGGGAAATAAGAGAGGGTCCCTCCCCGTCCCCCTCACTTTTTTGCAGAGAAGGAGATTCAGTTGCCTTGTGCAGATAGTAACTGTGTCTTGATTCTTTAAGGTATACAATGTGGAACCTAGGTCAGTTTGAGAACCTAAAATTGCATCTTAGGTTTAATGATAAAATTACTACATATAGTGTTCGAACCTCCTAGTGAAGCCCTCCCTCAGCGGGCTGAATTGGAAAAGACATCCATGGGCTTGGAGCATTGGAGCATGAAGCTAACCATCTTTGTTCAGTGCATACACTACCTAACCAAAGTAGTGTCCCCTGCTGGCAGACCTGGATCTCTTGTCAAACAGCAAGTTCAGTTTTTTTTTAAAGAAGAGTCTATTCCAGTTTCTTGCCTTGTAGTAAATATTTGAGCACTCCAGGTTGTGTGCTGGCAAAGTGGCAGGGCTACTTCGTTTGTGCATGCATTCTGCAAATACTGAATGCCTACCATGTGCCAAGCATTATTTTAAGCAGCACTGAACAAAATGGACAAATTCCCTGCTGTTACTGAGATAGCATTTTAGTAGGGGAAAGACAGACAAAATAAATGTGACTTAATAGTAAATTAAGATTGAAATTAAGGACATTGAAGAATAATAAAGCTGGAAAGGCTAATGATGCTGGGGGTAATTTTAAATAGAGTGGTAACGGGACATTCTCCCCCAAAGGGTGACATGCGATTAAAGGCCTGAGGGAGGTGAGGGAACCTGCTCATGAGGATGTCTGGGGGGTGGACGGTAGAAGTACAAAGTCCTCAAGACGAAGGCAGACCTGGCTTGCCTGGAGGTATGTATTGTCAGGGAGTCGGGGAGCCAATGATGAGGAGCCTCTGTCATGGTAAGGAATTTGACTTTTACTCTTGGTAACCGGAAAGCCTTTGGAGGATTTTGAGCAAGCTAGTGGTGTGATGTGCTCTGGATCTTAACATGATCACGGCTGGTATTGAAAATAGACTATAGGAGGACAAGAACAGAAGCAAGGGGATTTCTGTACTAGCAACTAATGTTATCAATTGCTGTATAACAGAGTACCTCAAAACTTAAACAATTGATGATCTCACATAATTTCTGTCAGGAATATGGAGGTAGTTGAGCTGCGTGGTTCTGCCTCAGGGTCTCCCGTGAGGTTGCAGTCCTCTGGAAACTGAACAGGGCTGAAGGATGGGCTCCTGAGTTCACTCACATAACTCTTGGCCAGAGGCCTTCCCAATGGATGATCAAGAGGGAGAGAGAGAGCAAGGCAGTAGCCACAGCATCTTTCATGGCTAGGTCAGAAGAGGTACAGCATTGCTTACATGGTATTCTGGATCAACACTGATACAGTGTGGGAGAGGGCTAAGGGGGGCCTGAATACCAGTGGCCTGAGGATCCCTGGGGCCACTTGGGAACTGGCTGGCAAACAAGTAGAAAATGAGGTTTTTAGAATATACCATTTTAGAGTCAGTGTTAACAAATCCCATACCTAGGAACGTCTAACAAGGTAATACAAGTCCTCTTCATGAACACTGTAACACGTTGGACATTTAAAGGAGACCTAAGTAAATTGAGGCTTATGCTGTGTTTGTACATCTGAAGATTGAACATAATCCTGTTGGGTATTTTTTTTTTTTAATAGAAATTGACAAACCAACTCTAAAATTTGTATAGAAATGCAAAGAGCCATAAAGAAGCAGCACAATCTTGAGGAAGAATAAAACTGATAGTAGATGTTTGAGCCTGAACTAATACCAGATATCCAAAATCTATAGTAGTTCAGAACAGGATAGACAGTCAAGTGGACTGCTAGAGTGAGTGTGAGAGGCTTTGCATGTACATGGTGCCCAGTGCGTGGACAGAGATGAGGTTGTAGTGCCGCTGGGAAGGGCAGTCTCTTTAATAATGGCTTTAGAGTAATTAGGTAGCCATGTGCAGAAACACATGAATCTGAATCTCTACCCATACCTTATTTTAAAAAAAAAACAAAAAAAAAAAACCAACCCTGGATGGATTGCAGACTGTAGTGTGAAAGGTGAGGTTCTAAAATGGAGGAGAGAACATGTTTATGACCGTGGAGTAAAGCACAGACTTAGTAAATCACTGGCTATCAACATACGAGAAAAGTTTATCAGTATTGTTAATCTATCAATCCAACAGGTTCAGGATGCACGAAAACCTTAAACAGGCACTTGACACTAGAGGACCCCCAACTGGCCAGTAAGCACATGGAGGTGTGTTCAGCTGCCTTAGTCTTCGCAATAGTAGGAAGCCTGAGACAGCTGAGACATCACTACACCCATGAGAACACTTAAAATAGAAAGACAGACGCATTGGTTCTCAGGTCTGCTGTGACAGTTTACCTCAAACCGGAGGCTTAGAAACAGCAAAGGTTTCTTCTCCCACAGTTCTGAAGGCCCATGGTTCAAGATCAGGTGTTGGCAGTGCCATGCTCCCTGCGGAGAAGCTTCTGGAGAGAATGCTTTCTTTGTTTCCAGATTCTGGCTGCAGGCATCCCCTGGCTCCTGGCCACATCACGCCAGGCTCTACCTCTGTCTCTGCACCCCCTTCTGTATGTGTCTCAGAACTCCTTCCGCCTCTTACAGTTCAGGCCCACCAAGGAAATCCAGGGCAAGCTCCCCCTCTTAGAAGGTAATGTTCACAGGTTCCAGGGGATAGGACATAGACAGGTCTGGGGCCACTACTCAGCCCTGTGCAGCACAGTGTGCCACATACTGGTAAAATGGGGAGTAACTGGAATGCTCTTTTGTTACCAGGAGATATTCTTTCATTACCAGTAGAATTGTACGAATTGTTTCACTTTGGGAAACTGGTAGCACCTGCCAAGGATGAACATACATGCAGTAGAGCATGCCTGTGAAACCTTCTGGAAGATGAATAGGCTACAGTGAGGAAGCCTTTATCATTAATTTATATGGAAGACTTTTGAGTGTTCCCAGACCCAAAAATATGTCAGGATACATTGCTAACACGCATACACCATAAACCAAGATGAAGCCCAGATGCTCACAGATGCAGTTACAAGCTGTGGTGGGCTGGATGCTGAGGTGCTGAGCGTGGCTGGGGGGTGCGCACTGTCTGTAAACTTGTAGTGAACGCTGTTTCTGCTTGGTGTCTCTTCTCATAAAAGCTAAAATAATCTTCGAATTTCTCAAAATAGGTACTAAATGTAGATCTTTCTTAAATTGGAGCAACAGGACACAAACCTTGGAAAGGCAGGGGATATGTGTATGTCCTGTGACCAGCATTTCCACTCCTATATATTTATACACACACACACACACACACACTCAGGAGAAATGTGTGTGTTAATCAAAAGACACATGTTCAAAACCACAGTATTTGTCATATTCCTAAACTGAAAAGTCCCCAACCCCTGTCAACATTAGAATGAATCACGGTTTATTTGTACAGTCAAATACTCTAGATAGCAGTAAGAATGAATGCACTACAGTTAGACACGTTAGCAACATTGAATCTCAGAAACAGTGTAAGAGCAGCCAGACACCGTGTGTATACACTATATTTCCATTTATAAAAATTGAAGAGCAGAAGCTACTCTAGGGATTTTGAACCACACAGTGACTTTAGAGAAAGGGTATACCTGGGAGAGGTGTGAGGAAGCTTTTGAAGCTTACTGGTGATGTTCAGTTCTTATGGGGGCACCAGTTACAGTGTTCAGTTCACAAGCATTTAAGCTTTACGCTTACGTTTTTTTCTTTACGTTTTTTTTCTTTAATTTTCTTTAAATCCAATTAATTAACATATACTGTATCATGAGTTTCAGACGTAGAGTTCAATGATTCATCAGTTCTGTACAACAGCCAGTGCTCATTCCATCACATGCCCTCCTTCCTGTCATCCCTCAGCCCTCGCCCCTCCTAGTATGTTTTTCTGGGTGAAAAGAACGATAAGTAGTGGGAATTGTGTTGATTTCTTTCTTTCCTTTCTTTTCTTTCTTTCTCTATCCAGAATATCTCACTTGGACTAATGGAGTACTACCTTCATTTTGATATCATTGATTATTCCCTTAAGTTGGAAGAGTTTTGTAGGGCAATATTTTGTACTTCCCTAAGGACTTGAATTAATTGCAAGTGAAAGCAGCCCAAATGGAACTAAAGCAGAAGCAGGATTTGTCTCCCATAACTGGGAAATCAGAGAGTTAGAGATGCCCTCAGCAAGGTGGATGCTGGAGTTCAGACCCTGTTGGATCTTGGCGCTCTCCTCCCTCTCTACCTCTCTACCCATTTTGGCTTTGCTTACCCTATTTTTAATTGTCATGTGGAGACTGTCAGTTGTGGCAAAGAGGGCCCCAGCTACACCTAGGTGTCTGTCGTTGGCCTCTTCCCCAGCAGGACCAGTAAAATCCAGGGAGGACTGACTGGCCCAGCTTGAGACACTGCCCACCTGTGAGATGGTCCGGGCCCAGGGAGGGGTGGCTAGGCCTACCGCATACAAATGGAATGCTCTTGCCACAGGGAAGAGGTTCTGTTACCTGAAGGAAAGAACATGCTAGGCAGACCAGGACTACCTATTTCAGGAGTACAGGTATCTTCCAGGTGCAGCTACTGGGTGATTTTGTAATTATTCAGATACTTTAGCCTTGTTAAGGAGAAGATGGCATGCAATGCAGAGGTGGGTTTGTACCAAGAATATTTCTGCCACTTTTCACATTGTCACTGCACTTCTGTATAAACCTGAGGATACAGGTGTGGATGAGAGATTGCCTTTTCTTGTCCTTTCCCTTCCTGGGTGGTAAACATATACTAAATTAAGAGATGCGACTTTAGCAAGAGCAAATGATACTTAACGTTTATGTTCCGTTTGGATTAGAGAATCCCACAGTTGAGTGCCTCTGCTGGAGCCCCATGTCTACCTGGCCTCCCTGCCTCATCTGTGGCAATGCTTACACTAAAGTCACCTGCTTGGGGCACCTGGGTGCCCAATTGGTGAAGCACCTGCCTTTGGCTCAGGTCATGATCTCAGGGTCCTGGGATCAACCCCTGCATTAGGAACCTCAAATAAATGAATACAATCTTAAATAAAGTCACCTGCTCATTTAATAGAGAATGGAGAGTTTACAAACTTTGGGCTTGTCACCTATTTTTGTTCAGCTAAGAATGGTTTTCATGTTTTTAAGTGGTTAGGGAAAAAATTAAAAGAGTAACATTTTGTGATGTGAAAATGCTGTTGAAATTCAAATTTTGTGGCCATAAACATAGTATTTTTGAAATACAGCCATGCTCGTTGGTTTAGAACTGTCCTTAGCTGCTTTTACAGGACACAGCAGAGTTGAACGGTTGTAAAAGCAACAGTATGGCTTATGAAGCCTAAAATATTTACTGTCTGGTCACGTACAGAAAAGTTTGACAACCCTTGATTAAACATTGTTGGGCAGAATGTAAACAATGAATGCCTTATAAGCTACTTTGTTGGAAACAAAGAGTTAATTATTTGCTGGGAAAGAATGAATATAGAGTTCCTCCAGTGATGCTACCCTCACATGAGCCAGACGGCACCTTTGTGTTTTTCAGCCCAAGCAACAGCAGGAAAGACAGCCTGACCTAGGGCGTGGGGAACTGCTGTACACAGACACGACTACAGAGCATCCTCCGTGCAGTAGGAACCCCAATCCAGAGTCCCTATACTTTTATACTTTTATCAGAGTGAGTAGCTTTCATCCCAGGTAGTTTATATCAAGTCATACTTTCTGATCTATTTGCTTTATGAATTTTCCCAGTTTTTTTGGTCATCTCTGCAAAGGTTCTTGACCCCCAGAACATAGGTATATTGCCCATGTGATAGCTGATAGATCCACATGCTCATAATGCTATGGGGAATTACTGTATGCCTCAGGAAATAGTCATCCCAACTATGCCAGGATTCTCTTCTGAGATCTCCATTTGATGTAATTCCAAAGATAATTAGTTCCCAGTGATATCCAGTGATTTAAAAAGCAGGAGGGTAGGGGAAAACTGGAAGAATGCACCTTTACAAATTATATTTCCAACCTGTTTTTTTCCGGAGGAGGGAGAAAAACAATGAAAAGAAATATCTGTGTGTTTTACAGCTGACTGGGGACTGATGGTTGTTCTTGCTGAAGGACAGCTTCATTATATAAATTATGACAACTAGGTGTGAAAGCATTTGATTCATGTTTTCTCCCCTTTTCCTTGGAAAAACAACCATTTTTGCCTGACGTGAATACTTCTAACAATAATGAAATGTCTTTATTCAAGAAAATATTCTGTGGGATTCATTCTAGACATGAAGGGGGTTTGAAGAAGACACTTAGGAGTTTAGTTGGGAAATTATCTGCTGAAAGCACCTGAGTGATGGCCAGCCAAAGTGCCACAGAGGGGGGATGAGTGCTGCTTTGGGGAGAAAGAGCAGAGGAGGATTGTGGTGGGCAAAAGTGGACCCAAAAGAAAAATGTTTGAACTGATTCCTGAGATCAAGATTGTTGTAGGCAGAGTACAGAAGCAGACCTCATCCACCAAGAGAGGAGCAGTGTGATAGAGCTGGAGCTTGTGTCCAGCAGATGGGGGCTGACTGTGCTTCCAGGAGACGCAGAGGAAGAGCCAGGCACTGTCTGTGCTTCCTGTCTTCCTGTCAGCATTATCTGTAGTCTGGTGAGACATGCTGGATGCGACCTCCTGGGGAGTTGACACTTGGAGAAGTTTGGTAACATGTCCAGGCTATGACAGGTGACAAACACGGTGGAGCAGAGCATCAAACCGATGCCAGCCTGACCCCACACCCATCCTCTTCTCATGCAGCCTCCTTTCTAGGGGCTGGTTGGAGTAAATGATCTACAACATACGTGCTAGGTCTAGTGCTCCTTCCTGGAGCAGCTCTACAGTAACTAAAACAGAAGTAATGTGATGGGAACTGGGTGTTTTAGGAGAATGTCAATAAATGGGTTGGGAGGAGGGGGAGTAAAACAGAAAAATCTGTTAACTCAGCAGTGAAGTGATGAGCATCAGAATTTGGAACGGAAAAGAAAGGAGCATGGGATTTCAAAATGATCGGAACCTGGTGACTCAAACTCTAAGGCACAAAACAGGAAAGGAAGTTTATTTGACATGTATTTGCAGTTAATAATGAGGTCTGTGTTACATCCACTCATTGCTGTTCTTTTATCAGAATTTTATAATTGGTAATGAATTTTCTTTGCAGTCTTAAAATTTGATCTTGAGTTTTTTAATGCCATTAGGCATTAAATTTCTTAGGTAAAAAGATTTGAAAAACAAATTTTCTTCAGAGCTTGGTTAACCTTATTGAAGCTCATAATATCTTAAGTCAAATAAATGAGTGAAAATTTAAATTATCTTTCAATGAAAAGCATAAGAATTCGTTGATTGCTCACAAAATCACAGGTTTAGTAGGAGCAGGTTGGACTTTGAAAGTCATTCTCTTGTGTTTTAGGAGATAAAGGAAAAGACACTGACCAAAGACAGCTGCTTCCTAGATATGTGGCCTTGGGCAAGTTCTTAAATCTCTTTGAATATCAGTTCCTAATTTTTAAAACAGCACAGGGTTCTAGAGCTAAATAAAACAGAAGACATGGTTCTTGGCCCACAGTCAGTTCTGGTACCTGCTCAGTACCATTTCAGGGAAGAGAGCAGACTTGGCTGTGGTTTTGATTACAAATAGTAAGAGTCAGAAACCACATTTTCTGAATTTTCTGCAATGCATAGACATTTGTTTTTAAATTATACCATGCTAGTGAACTTTTCTGTTTATGTCTGATAATCCCGTTCTTTACCTCCTTGACTTTGCTGCTTTATAATCCCTCAAAATGGTAGCTAAGGGATTGTTCTGCATTCTCATTCCCTTACACTCTTCCCTCCTGAGTGCCAGTCTGATGGCCTGCAGAGTCCTTCCCTGCCTCCCTCCCTCCTGAATGCCAGTCTGGTGGCCTGCAGAGTCCTTCCCTGCCAAGAAGGTGCAACAGAGGAAGGCAAGATTTCCAGTTTCTCCACAACTGCGCCATCTTTGCCACTGCACATTGGGATAAACTAAACTACCCTCTTATGGTGGTGGTTCTCTTTGTGAGTCTTCATGGAAAGGTATATTTTGTAGCCTAAAGATGAATAAATGTCTTTTTTTCTTTTTAAATAGCCTACAAAATCCTTTGTGCTTTTTACCTGCCAAGATGATAGTTTTTTTAATAAGAAAGCTCAACTTATGAAAATCATTGTTAAATTGCTGCTGTGCAGGGCAGTTTGGCTTGGGGAAATCTCTAGTGCTACATGTTTTTAAAATTTATTCAGAAGCAGGTAATATGAATGAAAGCTTGGTGGTCGTATTCTAATCTGTGACTATTAAGTTTTCAAAGAAATAGAATATTTCTCTTCTCTGGGTGCTTATGATTGCCGGCCAGATGCTGAAAAGTTTATCTGTGCCACTGGAGAAAGTCTTTTTAAAGATTTTATTTATTCATGATAGAGAGAGAGGCAGAGAGACACAGGCAGAGGGAGATGCAGGCTCCATGCCGGGAGCCCAATGCGGGACTCGATCCGGAAACCCCAGGATCGCACCCTGGGCCAAAGGCAGGCACTAAACCATTGAGCCACCCAGGGATCCCCTGGAGAAAGTCTTTTAATTCCCACCTTATAAATACCATTATAATGTCATTAATAGGCAACACAGGATAATTTTGGTTTAGAACAATGTTTTTCGATCTTTTTTTTTTCCTCCCTGACAAAAAGCCTTTTTAAAGTTTTTTCCAACTTAGCTTCCCACCTCCATAAAATTTTAATCCACAGATATACTATATCTCTATTTATGTATTCCATATATACATACAGAGTAAGGTTTCTTAAGTGCTTCCTTCCCCCAAAGAGTTGGGTTTTGTGTCCTTAAGTTGATACTGTCTACACTGGGGATGCATAGTTTACAGCAGTGGATTCTCAAAGTTTTTCATTTCAAGACTTTCATATTCTCTAAAATTACCGAGTACCCTCAAGAACTTTGGTTTATGTGTGTCATATTTAGCGATACTTATCTTCTTACAAAATAAGGCTGAAAAAAATTACAAAATAATAATGTTAAAAAATATTTTGTCAAGGATGCCTGGGCGGTTTGGTGGTAAGCGTCTGCCTTCAGCCCAGAGCGTGATCCTGGAGTCCTGGGATCCAGTCCCACAGTCGGACTCCCTGCATGGATCTCTGCCTGTGTCTCTGCCTCTCTCTGTCTCTCTCTCTCTGTCTCTCATGGATAAATAAGTAAAATCTTTAAAGAAAAAAAATATTTTTTTTGTCAGAAGTAACCATCCCTTCCCTCGTCCCCACCATCACCACCAAAAAAGTTTAGTGAGAAAAGTGCCATTGTTAGGGCATTTGTGCAAATAGTAAGATTCTCATAGTTGGCTCTGCATTTTATCTGTTACAGTGTTATAAAGAAAAACTGGTATCATACAGATGCGTCATTGAAAAAGAAAGGATGTTTTTAATAACCTTTTCAGATAACAGAGGTTGCCTTTCTTTGATATTATACCAAAATTTGGCAATTTGTAGTTTCTTTAAAGGGTTAATTGCAGTCTAGCATCTCAAACTATATGTAAAAATTTTCTGTCCCCTTACTTTAAAATTCCTTGGTCTTCCAATTTGAATGGATCTTTTGTTCATGAATCATTTTGTGCCATCATACATGATCACTGGAAAATACTGCTTCTCTGACTTACCCAGATCCTCCAGATGTTAATACCATACCAACTACTCACATGTCATTAATATCACTACTGATCTTATCAGAAACTCTAAAAATAAGAGATACTTGTCAAGCTTTTTTTTTTCTTTTTTTTTTTTTAATGTGGTCCTTGGCAATGAATACTGTTATTTTTCTTGAAGTGACAGGCTCACTTTGTTCATTTATGAGAAAATGTCTGCTCTATACTCAGGTTTAAATAAACAGAGCCAGTTCTTGAAATAAAAAACGTCTTCCATGAAAAAGGTGCCTTGGGCAGCTTGAGCATTTGGGCCAGTATCTCTCCTTCCCTCTGTCTTCACACTTCTGTATGCAGCAGGAACAGTCTGTATACTTTCCAGTTTGTCACCCAAAATATTTACAAGACGTATGTTCAGGCTCAAGATTTAATAAAGTTAGTCTGTTGCTGTGAAAATGTGGCGAGGGGGGATATAGCTAGTATTGGGGCATTTTCCTGAATTGGCTCCTTAATAGGGTTCCTGTCATCGACCCATCATTGCTTGTGCACCACTAGTGCACATGGCAACACAGTGGAAAGGGACAGACAGCTGGTAATGGAAACAGTTCTGACCTCCCTAGGGGTTCACAGAAGCACACTTTGAGAACCACTGATTGAGAGCAAGAACTTTGAGCCAGTCTGCCTGGATTGACTCCCAACAAGTTGTAAGCTACATGCATGACCCTGAGCAGTTACCCTGATAACCCAACAGCACTCATACACATTTTACCCCCAGAACAGAGGCTACAAATCCCCACAGAATGTTTATTAGTTTTTCTATCCCATCTTTGTTTTTGGTGTTTTGTTTGTTTGTTTCATTTACATGTATATTTATATAGAACTACCAAAGTAGTCCATATAGGGAGCAGAGCAGCCAAGATTGGATTCTGAAGCAATTTGCCATGATGGAGTAAGAAAGAGGTTTGTCCAAATCCCAAATTATTCCCAGGCTAAAGGTTTAAATATTCTCATTGGTTTTAGGGCGGTTCTTTGTAAAGGCAAATGCAAAATTTGCTGCTTTGTTTTGTAATCCTGTCAAATGCATTACAGCTATTGGTTCTGAAATTTGTGTTAATTATACCCCTCACCCAACAGTCTCTTCAAATAATTCAGGTAAAGAAAAAATCTGTCCATGATAAACATTGAATGCTTTCCTTCATTGTTGATTTGATTCAGGGCAACTTTAGTGGCAAAACCTTTGTCCTCCTCTGGTGATTCTTACCCCTCAGGATCCTTTATAGACTTGTCTTTAAATACACATACACCCATTTTGGAGTAACCTTCATTTCATTTGGGAGGGTTTGGGGTTTGTTTGTTGTTGTTGTTTTAAATAGTCTGATATTACCTTCTGTCATGTTATTCATGCCAAAGGATCACTCGCTCTATGGGAGAAACAGCACATGGGGTTCTTCCATCTGTTGTGATTGATGACCAGACAGGTCCTGTGTCACAGCAGTTCTTTCATCTTAAGCACTTCAGTAAATATTTCATTCCCAATCAGGCACATTGTACCTTCATTTAAAAGGATTTCAGAAGTTCAAAAAAAGGATAATTCAGCATTACTAGCTTTGCTGTCCTCAGCCACATTCTTTCCTGTCCTTCGCGATGGTTGTAGATTCTCTTTTTGCCCTAATTGACAACACATCATATATACATTTCATGTTGTGTCTTTTGTTACCAGCATTCTCTTCTACCAAAAAAGTCTTCTAAAATGTTTTAATAATCTATAACTTGAAACAAATCCATTCTCCTCATGTTGAGCATTTATTTTAAATTTACCAACATTATAAATAGTGCTGTGGAGCACATCTGTTAGGTGTTTTGGTCTTTTTTTCTGATTGTACTCTAGTTATTCCGTTGGAGACCTGTGGGAGAGTGACTGGTTCTGAGGGCAGTTTTGTAAGGCTCTTAAGGTGAATTGCTAAATTTTTTGCCAGAAGGATTGAGCCAGTTCCTCATTTCCCTTGCATTCTGCCCATTTCTTCTTATCTTTACCAGCATTGGTATTCTGTAAAATGCTTTTTAAACAGAAAAATATTATACAAGTAAAATATGAACTTTGAGCATAAGTGTCAGTACTTAGAAATTAATAGTATAACATATAATAAAATGTATAATGTATTATTATTAGGAGTCCAAACTGAACTAGCCTCAAGGAATTTTCCTTAAGGCTCTGGTGGTATGGAGTCTTCAGAACAGACCTCTCCCTAGAGTCGTTTACATTTTCTAAGCCAGTACAAACCTTGTGTAGAGAAGGTGAGAAATACAAGCTTTTGTATCTTTTGGTTTTTAGTTTTTCTATCTTAGCCCTAGGTTTTAAGACAGGTGTATAGAATGAGTGATTTTAGATAGAGCAGAAGTGTATGTGGGTTTTTAAAAATTATATAAAGCAAATTTGGATAATGCGTGACTGCTGTGTGTCTGAGTTCTTTACTAATTCTGTGTAAATTTCAGGTGTGCAACAGAGGAACATGGCTCAAGAAACTAATCACAGCCAAGTGCCTATGCTTTGTTCCACTGGCTGCGGATTTTATGGAAACCCTCGTACAAATGGCATGTGTTCAGTATGCTATAAAGAACATCTTCAAAGACAGAATAGTAGTAATGGTAGAATAAGCCCACCTGGTAAGTAATTCTGTCAAAACCCAGCAGTATTCATCATTTAGTTAGATTCAGATAGCATTAATGCCCTGGATACGTTTTTATGCTCTCACGTTGTGCACATATTACTGCATTCATATCAGAAAGTTCCTCCTCCCACATCATCATTATCAATGGTGTCCTTACCCATTGAAAATAACCAGTCCAAGTCCATTCCACAGCCTTATTTGCTGTGCTATAGAACTGTTATTTTATGAAAGTACAGGCATACTCTGAGTATATGTAGGTGTCTGGGTAAAGTCAGGTGTAAGTGAGGGTGGGTTATGAAGACCTTGGTTATTTTATTGATGACTTCAAAGTCAAGATAGCTGTAGAAGGAAAGAGTAGGTTACAGGTGGCCACAGCTGACTTCAGAGAAAGCCATATGCTGTAAGCGGGGAGAGGTGTAGCAGTGTGACTGGGAGTAAGGGGTGTTCATCGCCTGCTCACCTTAATTCTGGGTGCATACTGTGTGTCTGAGGATTCTGGGGTTGCAGAGGTGGGTTTCTTAGGTCAGCCACTGGTTGTATCGGAACAATCAGAAGGATTCTGAGTGTGAGCTTTGCAGAGGTGTAGCGGTCAATGAAGGCTGTTACCTAGTTTGTGTAAGATTCTGCATGGGGTCTTTCTCATCATTGCTTTGTGTTCAAGCCAAAAGCTAGAGCCATTTAATCAAAATTTCTCCAAATTTTCTCAAAGCTAAGATCAAGTGAATATAAATTGTTTTTTAAAATTAAATCATCTACATATTTTGCCTTATCTTCATAAGGCAAGGAATATTCACAAGGAATATAGCTAAAATTGCTAGCACAGATTTCAATTCCGAACTTAGGTTTGCCTTAACTACTACATCTTTTAAATACCTCATTTGTGTACTAGGACTTGACTTGCAAGATGTGTGTGTGTGACACACAGTCCTGAGAAAGAGGAGTTCAGTTCATTAATATATACAGTTTGTATATGGTTTCTTTCTTGGTTTAAATGATCTTTTTTCCATTGGGAAATTACTGAAAATCCTTACTAAAAGTAATGAACCAGCATATGATAGATGTTAGTAAAACAGGATTGGCCCACTCTGTTGCACAGATAGGTATTCTCTGTTTAGATCAGGTGTTGGGATTCCCAGAGCACAATGTCCCTAATGCGAAATGTGCTTCTGTTGCAGCAGCTTCTGTCAGTACTCTGTCTGAATCTTTACCCGTCCAGTGCACAGACGGCAGTGTCGCGGATGCTCAGTTACCACTAGACTCCATGTCTGCATCTGTGCAGCCAAGGTAAGATGTGGGCTCTGAGTGCTGCTTGTGAAGCTAGTGAAGAATAAAGCACATGTTCTCTATTTGATCAGGGCTGTGAGGAAAACTGGGTCCAGTCCCTTTAGGGTTAACCTGCCCAAAGCTATGTCTATCTCATTACTGACCAACTGACCTGTTAGAAGAGGCTTCTTGTTGTGTTTGCATTTTTAAGCAGTTGGGAAGGTGTCTTTAAGTTCCCATTTCTTTTGAGACAGCCTTTCCTTTATTTCTCCCGGTAACATGTCCCAGCCCTGAAGTCCTTCTGAATTCAGACACTGGGTTCTCCTAACCATGGCCTGTCCCTGCAGGGGCCCTGCCTATGACTCTGCTCCCTCCCTGGCATGGCGCCCCCAATTCAGGCCGTGCCAGAGCTTTCCATTCTCACTGTGAAGTCCCGCCAGATAGAAGCCTGAAAACGCAGAAGTACTTGATTCGCCTGCAGTCTGCCGTTAGGAGACAAGGATGACATTTCTACTCGATAGTTTCTTTCCCCAGTTTGTGATGGGAGATGCCTAGTTCTGCTGCACCAGCACATACTTTACAGTATTATACCCGGGCTCCTGACTCTGTACCAGGCGTGACTGCACTGGTGTTCATGTGCTGAATTCATGCACAGAGACCACTCACTATTGCTCTTATTTTTAAAAGCCATGTATTTCTGGTCCAAACTTGTCTCTGAGTTCATGGCCTGTGGTTCATGCAGAGGTTAGAAAACAGTATCTCTGTGTTCTCTCTTGTAATGATGTACTTAGATATGTTGAACTTGTACTTATTACATCACTTTAATTACTGCTCCTACATGAGATCATTTTTCAAATCTACATATTTTTGCTTTTCTAGCCCTGTATCAAATCAGTCACTTTTATCAGAATCTGTAGCATCTTCCCAAGTGGACAGTACATCTGTGGACAAAGCAGTACCTGAAACAGAAGACCTGCAAGGTTTGCATATGAGCTAGCATACTTTTGTCGTTCATTTAACAGTTGAGGATTACAGGCCAGGCAGTAACCTAGGTGCATATTTTTTTTTAATTGACTGCCTAAAATATATTTTTACATTTATTATTAGGAGCAGAATATTTTATATCTCAAGTATTTAATTGAAGTGTTGGGAGCCATTTCCCACTGATCTATAATTATGTCATCAACATAAATGTGGAAAATTGTAAATGTATTTAGTTTGAGAACTATAAGTGAATGAGTAGTGGTATTACAATATACTGTTCTCTTTTACTGTTATTTTTACCAATTTAACCTAAGTATTATTTCCCCTGCAAGCAACTATAGCTGCGGCCTAAGAGGAATCTCTTGGGTTCTTTTGTTTTGTTTTGTTTTTGTTTTGTTTTTTAAAGATTTTATTTATTCATGAGCGACACAAAGAGAAAGGCAGAGACGTAGGTAGAGCGAGAAGCAGGTTCCTTGTGGGGAGCCCAGTGTGGGACTCAGTCCTCGGATCGCAGGAACATGCCCTGAGCCGAAGGCAGATGCTCAACCACTGAGCCACCCAGGAGCCCAAATCTCTTGTTTTTTGACTCAGATTGTCAGAGACTGTTTGACTTGACTGGTGGTTGCCCATCTCTCAGTATCTGTGGCCACGAGCATAGCCATCACATTCAGTTTCCCATTTTCACAGCATGGTGCCTCTAGTTCTTGCCCACACTCTTTATATCCCCATTATGTGGATTAGAATGATGTAGAAGGGTTTTAAAATGTGTATGAAGGCTTTCTGGATATGCAAAGATGATAGACATTGTGGAGGCTGGTAGATAGTGCATGTATGTGTGGAGACAATGGCTCACTGAAGGAGGACACTTGGGAAAGGTAAGCCCATGGCTGAGCCTGCGGCATGATTTAGAGAAGATGCCCAGACCAGTGAGAACTTCCATCAAACATAGTGTTCATGTGGTAGTGACAGAGAAGTTTGCTGAAGTTTAAATGTGGCTGAGCTGGCTGGTTCCTTTGCTCTGAGTTTATGCCCAGCAAATGATTAGCATAATTTGCCTATTCATAGATGTTGTTATAGCAAGAAAATAGAGCATCTGGCCAACATCAGTATTGTCTTCCATGCAGCATAAATATTATTTTAAGTTAAAGAATAAATATTATAATTGAATAAATTTTACTTTTTAGTTAAATCGAAAAATCTAAGGAAAGGCAGAAATAGAAAAATCCCTAAGATTTTGTTATCCATGGGACGTGAGGAATAGGAGAAGGGTGGTAAGGCTTTTTGGTTTTGTGATGGTGGCAGTGGCCAGCAGCTTTAGATGGGGTGCTGAAAGAGGTGGTGTGGCCAAACAGGATGTGCATAAAGTTGGGCGTGATCGCATTTCAGAACTAGCTCCATTGGAGATTGTAGGTAAGTAATTGTTATTTAAATATGTGAGGAGTATTAATGTCTGAGATTTGGGAGTCCTTGGCACATGTTGAGAAATGAGGGCTGGGACACCTGGGTGGCTCAGCAGTTGGGCGTCTGCCTACAGCCCAGGGCGTGATCCTGGGGTCCCAGGATCGTGTCCTGCTTTGGGCTCCCCGCATGGAGCCTGCTTCTCTCTCTGCCTGTGTCTCTGTCTCTCTCTCTCTCTCTCTGTCTCTCATGAATTAATAAACTCTTAAAAAAAAAAAAGAAAGAAAGAAAAATGAGGGCTGAGATTAGGAGGAGCAAGTTGGAAAATGAGTCAGCAAAGGAAGGAGGAGTCATCTGGGTCCTGGTTAATTCCAGCCCACAGGTGCCCACGTCGGAGTGTTTCTAGAAGCAAGGGTTGCTTAGCAGTTTAGGAAGAGAGCTAAGTAAGGAACAGTGAAAACAGGCTGCTAATAATCACGAAGATGTTACGTCTCGCAATGGAACAAATTTCAGAATGTTGGTAATGAACAGAACAGATGCGGCTTAAGGATCTGGTAGCAGTTGTTTCGCAAGTCTGACAAAGGATGAAGAGAGGTTGGTGAAAGATCATTGTGTAAAGTGCCTTTATACCACTCATGGTTAATGGATGACAACAGCCCTGAGAACAGGAATGGAGAAGGTGGTCTTGAAGCCATAGCAGGAGAAATTGAGGGTTTTGAAAATTACACTCCTTTTTCCACGTACAATTTCTATGACTTTTGTGGTTAAACCAGTATTAACTTGTAAGTACCTGTCTTTACAACTTAGCATTCCTTATTTTAACATTGCAGAATCTTTGAAACATCGAGTATAAGTTTCATCTGAGTTTGAGAGGATTCATTTTTCAGTATGTAAAATCCTCTAATAGCCTAGTTTTTAAAAAGGTCTTGCTTATTCTGTTGAATTAAAAGTGTCTTCTTTCATTATAAACATGTTTCTCCTGCTATCCAAAAGTAGAGTATTTCTGTGAAACCTTTTGTAAACCAAAGTGGTGTAAAAAAGCAATTACCATTTCATAAAAGCGAAAATTCTCTTTGGATATTTCAGTCAGCAAAAAAGGTACTAATGTAGGTTTTTCATAAAAGTGAAGTGGCATATAGCAAACTCTCAGTAGCGGGGGAATTGAATGTGTGTGTATGTGTGCCTTTATGTATACACATACACTCATAATGTAAACGTACTTGTGATTTCTCTGTTGGATAGAAATAAATGCAGAGAATATTTTTTTCCCATCTATTTAGTGGATGGACAAAAATTGATAAAGAAGTCTTGTACTCAAGTCCTGTGGTCATTTGAGCTAGAACCGGAACCCAGGCATCTGACTTGAGGCCAGTCTGTCTACAGGACAGTTGTAACGCTCCCTAGACTGGGATGTGGGTATGTGCGTTCCTCTTGACACGTGAGGCCCCACCATTCATTCAGCATAGTGTCGTCTGGTTTGGTGACTGACCAATTATCTACTTTCTTCCATATTATTCCATTTGCATCCTTCAGGGAAATTTATTTAGATGGGAAGATCATCCCAGATGGAAGAGGGTACATGAGTAGCAGCTGTGCATCTAATCTAAGCCAGTATCTTCTAACATTCTTTATTAGAGTTTTCAGATTAGTTTTCTTGAAACAGCTTTCTTCTCTGTAGGTATCCTGCTTATAATGAGGATATGTTGCTACCAGTTGGGTGGGACTGCTTTCATTTTGTCCTCGTGGCTCTGAAGAATTTTTCTCCTCTTTGAATGAGAATTTAATGTATCATAGCATGTTTCTCATTTAATTTTTTTATTTTAACCATTGGCAGTACCTAACTTAGATTGTCTCACTTAGGAATGTCAGATTTTTAGTTGACAGAAGCTAGCTTTAAAAACATTTTTTCAAGTGTTTTGGTACATTTCACATTATCATGCTGGATTGTCGTGCTGCGCATTATGCTTCGCTTCATTTAACCGCTCAGTTCCTCGGTTCCTGGACCTCAATAAAAAGAAGTGGAATTTGGATCAAAGGTTCTGTTTTCATACATTGACACCTCCACTTCTCTGAGCCATATTTTTATCACTTTTAAAGGAGAATAAGTAATAGCCACATGCACCTTACAGGGTGCTCGAAGTCATTGAAATAACAGAAGTGAAGTGGGCTTTGTTACACGTAAGAGAGGATTGTGAAGCTTCCCAACAGTAGCACGAGGTGATGAAGCAGAGGGCTGAGCCCTTCATCAGTGACACATTCTAGGAGGACTTGAGTTCCTGTCAGCACAGTGGATAGGAATGCCATACAAAGTAACTTCGTGCACTAGACTTTCAGGCTCCAGCTTTCAGGGATCCTGACTTCATGCAGACTTGAGTGGACAACTCAGTGGCTCAGAACAATCTGAGAGGAATAGTCCCATTAGACTAATTTGAGAAAGCTGCCTGGATTAAAAAATCAAAGATTTCTTCTGATTTTAAAAGCTGGGTGAGAATAGCCAAATAATCTTGAAAAAGTAGAACAGAGTTGGAGGAAAACTAACCATTCCCAGTCTCAGAACTGCCCACCAGCTGCAGTAGTTGAGACTTACAGACACAGGCCTGAGAACACTCCTGTTGATGGTGGGGCTAGCACAGCATCCAGAAATACGCTCTGATGGTTGTGGGCAGTTGATGTTCAGCAAGTGTGCCAAGATCTTCCAGTAGGGGAGGAGTAGGCTTTAGCAGATGATGCTGGACAGTTGACAGAGTGAAGTTGGATCTCTGCCTCACCTTATACAGAAGTTTACTCCAGAATACCAGAACATAGGAGCCAAGACTGTAAAACATTTAAAAGAAAACAGACGTAAGTCTTAATGACCTTGGCTCAGGCATGCTTCCTTACGTGGGGTATCTGAAGCACAAGCCACCAGATTAAAACACACATTAAACCTATTACTTCAAGGGCCACCATCAAGACAGTGAAAAGGGGGCAGCCCGGGTGGCTCAGCGTAAAGTTTAGTGCCTCCTTCAGCCCAGGGCTTGATCCTGGAGACCCAGGATCGAGTCCCACGTCAGGCTCCCTGCATGGAGCCTGCTTGTCCCTCTGCCTGTGTCTCTGCCTCTCTCTCTATGTCTCAAATGAATAAATAAATAAAATCTTAATAAAGAGGAAAAAAAGACGGTGAAAAGGCAGGCCACAGAATAGGAAAATAACATTTGCCAGTGACATATCTGATTAAGATATAAAGAATGTTATAATTCAACAGTAGAAAGACCACAGTTTTTTAAAGGGCAAAGGATCTAAATAGACGTTTATCCAAAAAAGATATGCAGATGGCCGAGTGTTAAGGAATGGAGAAATTAGAACCCTAATACATGCTTGTTGGGGGTGGAAAATGGTGCAGCCATCTTGGGAAACATTTGGGCAGTTACACAATTAATTCAGAAAGAGAGTTAACCCATATGAGCCAGAAATTCCATTCCTAAATTCCAGGGGACTGAAAACGTGTGTCCACACAGAAACTTGTGTGAGAATGCTCATAGCAGCATTGTTCATAGTTACCAAAATGTGGAAACAGCCCAGATGGCCATCAGCGGGTGACTGGATAAACGAGATGTTGCCTGTCCATACTGGGGTGTGTGCTCAGCTGTGAAAGGATTCCAAGTTCTGATACCTGCCACAGCAGGAGTGAACTCTGAAAACATGCAGAATACATGCAGGTAGCAAGGCCACATGTCGTATGGTTCATTTATACAAAAGGTAAGTCTGGTGGAGAAGGCTCCCAGCCGGAGCAGAAACTGTGGGACAGGCATACAGGAGGACACATGCCATTGTGGGTGGTGGGAGCTGCGGGAGCAGCGCTTGCTGGAGGGGCCAGTTCAGCAAGTCTGTGTCAGAACTAAAGCCAAGGAGGTGGTTGAAAGCAAGTCATAGACGATCCCTGAGGTATTAGTTCTAATAAGTGGTTAGGGGGAAGAGAGCCTCGTGAAGGAAGGCTGGTTGGTTTTTTGTTTTTTTTTTAAAGATGGCCTGAAATTGTATTTTAAGAAGATTAATATGACACTTCTTCGTCCCAAGATAGCTGCTGATAGAAATTGCTTTCCTGCACAGAGCTGCTCTGTCCAGAAAGGTGACCACACATCTCGGGTAGCTAGTGAGCACTTGAAATGTGGCTTGTCTGAAATTAGGTACTTTTTACTACATATTTGTTTGCTAGTTACACCAAGTGTAACATACACACAAGTTTCAAAGACTGAGTATCAAAAAGATGAGAAATGTTAAATACCGATTACATTTTAAATGATAATATATGTTAACTTTGCCCTTCCTATACTTTTTAACACAGTGACTGGAAAATATAAAATTAAATCTATAGCTTGGTATATTTTTTTTGGAGCCTGCTATACTATAAACTTATTTTTCCCTGGAATATTTAAAATGTTCTCATTTTGTGAACAATTTTTGAGCTAGGACCACAGATCATTTTGTCCAATCCCTCATTTTACATAAAGTAAAGGACAGGGGAGGAAAATGAATGTTCTCCCAGTGGGTTATTGGGAAGGTGTGTGTTCATTCAATGTTTGTTGAGCGGCTGCGCTATCAGCACTGGGTGGAAGTGGTGAGCAGAAGCCTCCCAGGAAGGTGTGTGTGTGTGTGTGTGTGTGTGTGTGTGTGTGTGTGTGTCACTTCACGTGGGGATTGTGTCTGCTGTCAGACGACTCCAGGTGCCTATTAGTATCATCACGCATATTAATATGCTCCCAGAGGTAATGCTAAATTGTTTATATACTTTTATATTTGTGTGCTTTTTTTTTTTTTTTAACAGGACCCAGAGCTGAGGGCCTTGTTCCTCCTGAATGGGACCCTCCACGTGGGTAGTTGAACTAATTTTACCTACCCTGTGCTTGTGAAGTGTCAAGTTACTGGCCAGTACACTTTGTCTAGTTGGGATTCCCATTAAAAATTAAGTTTACTTAAAAAAAAAAAATTAAGTTTACTTCCCAGGCCTCATGCCTAGGAGTCCCAAACAGCCCCTGAGGACCAGCAGGTCACACGCAGGCAGCTGACCTTGTGCATAGTTGCCATGTCAGACTGAGAAACTGCCTAGTTCTGAGGACACTTGTTCTTTTTGGCATCAGATGCAGTATGTGTACGGCTCTTTTAAAAGATGAATTGTTTCCTTTTCCATAAATAAGAGTCTGATAAGGCAGGCTTTGATTTTCAGTTTCACATACAAGAAAATGGGTCATTTTGGGGAATCCTGAGCCCTCACACAACACTAGATCATTTTCCCTATGAACTAATCCGGTGAATGTTTAAATTCAGGATGCCAGGGCAGCCCGGGTGGCTCAGTGGTTTAGCGCAGCCTTCAGCCCAGGGCCTGATCCTGGAGACCTGGGATGGAGTCCCACATCGGGATCCCTGCGTGGAGCCTGCTTCTCCCTCTGCCTCTCTCTCTCTCTCTCTCTCTCTCTCTCTCATGAATAAGTAAATAAAATCTTAAAAAAAAAAAAAAAATTCAGGCTACCTGTCCCCTAACTAGTTTGAAACAAGTGAAGGTCATCTTAGTCTCATGGGATCATGGTGGACGGGTGAGATCAGCCTCAGAAGATGGTCCTCATGCGTAAGCTCTCAGGCTGCCTGTGGATCCTTAACTCTAAAGATAGTGCGTTTGCCATCGACAGGTTGTTGGAGCTGGTACTATGAAATGTCTTCACAGAGATGTGTGTACGGAGTAGCATTTGTGTTTGTGGCAGGGAAACATGTTTTCACTCTCCTCCATTTCCAGATTCCAAAGTTTGTGCCTCAGCAATTTACCCAGTTTTGTTTTAAAAAAGTTTTCTTGGAATAGTGCTGTTATTGCTGTTAAAGCATTGTTCATATAAGTTTATGTGAACATCATAGTTTCTTGGGAGACCAGGTTAGATATTATGGCTTATAGATTTCAAAGGTAATAAACAGATTCTTTTCTGATACCAAGTTAAACTATTTTTGAGCTCTTTACAAATAGTGGAACGTTATTTGATATGTTCTGGGGGCTGTGGGTAAAACAAGTAAGACATTCAGAACCTATCCTCATGAGGTCACATTCTGAGGATATTTATTTATTAATACTGAAAGGCTTTATGTGTTCCATAGCCTGTTTTAAAACATTCATAAAATGTTTATATTTACAACTGTCTCCCATCTGGTTTCAGAATGTCTAGGTGGAATAATCAGTTATAGAATTGTTCATTCGTGCATATTTACTTGTTAGTTGGTGGTGTTTTGTCTTTGTCATATTTTGTTAAAACGGGAGGTAATGTAGTTAACATAAGCAGTCTAGAATCCATTACATCAGATGCTTGAGCATCTACTCTGTAGAATTCACTGTGCTGGAGATTCAGATAGGAAATAAGAAATCATCTGTCCTTGGTGGGCTTACAGTGTAATTGGGGAAACTGGGGCACTTGACTCCAGTAAGTGAGTAATTGAGGAATGCAGTTGAGCAGGTTTTTGTGGTGTGCCTGCCAATGTGGTCTGGGATGTGAGGACAGGCACTGGTGGCAGGAGTGGAATGGACAAGCTCCTGCCCTGGAGGAGCTCACTGCTAAGCCAGGTTAAGACAGAGGCCATTATAATAGCATGGGCTATACTATTGGGGTACATAGGAAGAGCTTCCTATTCTAAGCTGTTGCATAGGGGATAGAGTGAAAGTTGATGGTATAAGCTTAAACAAGACAAGAGAGACCAGTTCAATTAAGCCAGGTAAAGAGTGAGACAAGAGGGCCATGGGAAAGCATTCCACACAGAAAGGTTATTGACAGAAGCCTTTGTATGTTTGGAGAAACTGGCATTTCCTAAGGCTGGAGCCGGGAGTGTGGCTAGGCACGGGAGAAGAGTTTTTTTTTTTTTTTAATATATATATATATATATATATATATATATATATTTTCCAGGTGATTTTAATTGTGTAAAGTGAGTTTGACAGGCCTCTGGGCTTTCTTCTGGAGGTGAGTCACACTGTCAGACTTGCACTTGGAGCAGGTGGCTGGAGGTAGCGTGTGTAGACTGCAGAAGCAGTTGTGCCCACAACACGAGCTGTGCCCAGGACTCGACAGAGCCTAGCAAGGGAGCCAAGGCTAATCTGTGAACCCTGCATTTCTCCAGAGCAAGGGGGGCTTGAGCTTCACCTGCACAATGGAAGAGGTAGACCCAGGGTAGATGAGGAAGAGAAAGGAGTACCTTTGCATAGGTTATAAATGGTGTGAGCAGAGGGCTGGCTTCACGGTTAAGTAGCAGGCTGCTCAGGAAGGACTAGAGGGTGAGAGGGACACCTGGGTAGTTCAGCGGTTGAGCATCTACCTTTGGCTCAGGGTGTGATCCCAGTGTCCTGGGATGGAGTCCTGCATTGGGCTCCCCACAGGGAGCCTGCTTCTCTCTCTGCCTGTATCTCTGCCTCTCTCTCTCTCTCTGTCTCTCATGAATAAAATAAACTCTTTAAAAAAAAAAAGACTAGAAGGGTGAGAACTTGGCCGTGGAAAGTCACTGTTTGAGAGCAAGATGTACTGTGCGCTAGGTTATGCGCAGACTCTGGTGGCAGTGTGCAGGAGGGCCAGAGGGGTCACATTGGTTAGGGTTGACATACCGTGATTTGACTGAATCTTGCTGCAGCCAACCTTGGCCTTGCTACTTGTGTGCATCCATTTGTTATCCTAATTTTAATGTTCTGATAAATTTATCTTCTAACATTTTAGAGGTTTTATGTGAAACATTCTGGAAATTTGAAACACGGCATTCCGTCTAATCTTGGTTTCAGCTTTTTTTTGTCCTTGTTCTCTGAGATATATACATAGTTCTGACCCCAACGATATTTCGACGTTGACACGTGGCTGTTTTACTTACGCACTCCCTTAGAATACCCAGCTAGTATTTGTGTGTGTGCGCTTGTGCGTGCGCAGGCACACGCACACCTTTTATTGATCAAATACATAATTATTAAAAAAAGGGAATACAGAGTGAGACCTCAAGGCACTGCTTTAACATGTCAGTATACTAGATTTCCTGTTTGTGTATGCACAGATACGTAATATGTACATACATATAATGAAAGGGTGTGTATTACGTAATCCACTTTGTAACTTTATGTAAGCTTCTTTCCATGCTAACAGATTCCTCAGCTCTCCTCACAATAACAGATCAGTGAGGTTGGGGTAGGGGGACAACCACCACCCAGCATTAAAATCTTACTGAATAATTAAATTTTACCACCTTCCTGTTTTTGTCAGCTTCAGTATCAGATACGGCACAGCAGCCATCTGAAGAGCAAAGCAAGTCTCTTGAAAAACCAAAACAAAAAAAGAATCGCTGTTTCATGTGCAGGAAGAAAGTGGGACTTACTGGTAAGGACCTAAATCTAATGGTTTGAACTTAAGATTACATATTAAAATACGTATGGCTTACTGTTCTGGCTTCACTGGAGATCATTTTTGTTACCGTGAGAGTTAATACTGGATATGCTTCAGTGTCTGAATTTTCTTAAATAAAGTAGCTTTAATTATATACCTGAAAGTGAAATGAATAGATTTTCTTTTAAAAATTCATTCCAGCTGGGTTTGAGAGCATTAGACCCCAGGTTGACCCCAGGTTGGGTCAGTGTGCCAGGTGCTTTGAAAAATGTGGCTCCTGCCTTAGCATAGCCAGAAATTGCAGATGAGGGAGTGTTTAAATACCTGAGAGGTACTTTCTCTGTGTAGAATGGCTATTGGTAGTGGTGTGAGGGCTCAGTGAGTTAGCACTTGTGAGGTGTTAGCCCAGGGTCACCACACGACTGCAATGGAGCTGTTGACAACATTGTTACTAAGAGAGGAAGAGAAAAATATTTGAAACATTACTTGGGTGTTTAGCAAACAAAATAGATGAAGTGCCATCAATAGATTACTTTGGGAGTTCAGGGATAGGTATCCTAATTAATTCATACAAAAAGGGAATAGAGGCCCATCATGGAAAGTATCATGGAGACCGTGTGTTTCAGCTGGATCTTGAAAGATAAGGAGGACTTAGAAATGATGAGAATAGGAGCATTTCACGCAAAAAGAATAGCTTGGACAAAAGATCAGAGAAAGGAAAGAATAGGGCCTGTTGAGGGTCCCAGATGGAGAGGCTGGCTGGCGACAGCATGCAACATGTGAAGAGGGGGTGTCAACTGCTGTGGCCAGACAGGCGCCTAGTGGAGGCTGCTGCTTTGGGCTGTGCTGAACGGTGAGAGCAGGCCCAGCTGGAAAGAATGGTCATTTATTATTTATTGTGTGCCAGGTGTTGTGCTGAATCCTCCACATAAAAATTTGACCGAGGAGCTGAAGAGAGTAGATTAAGATTTTTTGGTATCTCTTAGGAAGGTTTCTCTGGCCAAGGAATAGGTTTTAGCTAAGGTGGAAAGGGGAGGGGAGTACAGTCTGATATCAAAGATGTTTAAGATTGGCTCATACTTTGGCAAATGTGTTTATTTAAAGAATACATGAGCAATGAGCCAATAAGATATTTTAAAATATACTTATTTAGTGTCAAATGTAGTCTTTTACATCTCAGAAACTCTCAAACTGCATGATTGGAAGGCTGAGACTTAGTAACTTTTGTCTTGTCCAACCTGTCTGGTGTTGCTGTTGCTTCATTTTCCATTTGTTATCATGAAGCTACGGAATGTTTCTAAAGCTAAAACAAAATGTGGTAAAGGAAGCTTACATCAGATGTCAGTATTTGAAATATTGATTCCTATGCTCCATTTCCAACAGTTCCATCATACCATAAAATCTTAATTTTAGGAAGTAGGACCTGTTTTATGTTTTATATAGACTATCCACACTCTCTCTTGGCTTCAACTCCTTGGGTATTTCCCTAAAATAAATATCATTTATTGCATGTTTACTAAATATTAAGCACTTAACACATTATTCCCTTAATCCCTAAAATAATTATTCCAAAATTATAGATGCAGAAACTGAGGCTCAGAGAAGCTAAGTAATTTGCCTACGTTAGTATAAGTAGATTTCTGCTTAGGCGCCGGACTCCAGCCCCTGCTTTTACTCAACCAGCAGGAGCAGCTCAGTCACCTCTGGCAGTCTTCCAGGGGAAGCCAGCGTGGATACTGCAGTGTTTCTTAACAGTTCTGCCAGAAGTTTCGTTATGCCTTTCTTAGTTAAATTTTAAGGTTGCTTATTATGACAGTGTGCTTATTTTCACATTTCAAGAATGTCTTCCATCCAGTGTAGCAGTCCTGATTTTGATAGGAAGTGATCCTGGCCACATCACAGGTGAAGAGACCTGAGCTCAGGGAAGTGGCTAGGATCTGTTGTGGTACAGACCTCTATTTGTAAGATAGGAACACGAAATGAAGCTATCAGCTAGTGAATTCTGAAAATGTTATTAGGTCCTAAACTGTCTGGAATGATTCTTTAGATGGCTGTCCTTAAATACATGATATTTTTAACATTAATGATACTAAGGAACTTAATAGTTCGACCTTCAGTCTGACTCACGTGTGTGTACTGATCCATTTGCAGGGTTTGAATGCCGGTGTGGAAATGTTTACTGTGGTGTACACCGTTACTCCGATGTACACAATTGCTCTTACAATTACAAAGCTGATGCTGCTGAGAAAATCAGAAAAGAAAATCCAGTAGTTGTTGGTGAAAAGATCCAGAAGATTTGAACTCCTGCTGGAATACAAAATCCTTTGACCATCTGCAAACTAAAAATTGACTTGAGGTTTTTTTTCCTAGTCATTGGGAATGTAGAGCACTGTATCTTGCATAGACCTTTTAATCATGCATGTCATCAGAAGAATAGATTTTTGTTTTTGTTTTGAAAATGACTCTGAACATTTATTTCCATTGCAGTTTCTGTGGCTGAAAAGACTTAAGTAAACTTTACAAGTATTATCCTTTTAAGATCATTTTAATTTTAGTTGAGTGCAGAGGGCTTTTATAACAAACGTGAAGAAATTTTGGAGGGCCGTGATTTTTCCAGTATTAAACATGCATGCGTTGATCTTGCAGTTTATTTTCTCATTGTGTGTGTACATAGCTTTTCTCTGCAGCACGACCTCTGTCGATGGCGCCCCTTGGGGCACAGCTACTTACCAGTCACTGAATGTACCTTCATCCTTACGGCTGCTTTGGGGTTTTCATTAACAAAGGTTCTACATATATTAGCATATAGTTTCTTTGCACCCACTATTTATGTCTGAATCATTTGTCACAGGAGAGTGTGTGCTGATGAGATTCTAAGTTTGTGTGTTTTTAAATTTTTTTGAGCGAGGGAAGGAAAAGCTGTATGCATTTCATTGCCGACTGCAGGTTTCTTTCAGATTACGTTCATCGGTCTGTGTGTATACAATATGAAGAATGATCTGAAGTAATTGTGCTGTATTTATGTTTATCCACCAGTCTTTGATTAAATAAAAAGGAAAACCATAATTGTTCCCTTGTATTACTTTTTCTGTTATTCTTTCTGGTAGTTCATTTTGACTTTTGGTCCTTTAGTTTTCTACTATATTAGTTTTGTTCAAGTCCTGCTGCTGTTCCATGAACATCTATTTGTGACCAATCTTATGAGGATAAATTGTAATCTTAAATTCCTTTGAGTTGGAGGTGTCAGCATTTCTTTAACACCACGAACTACTTTCTGTCACGTAGATAGCAACTTTTCCAGCTCTTTTCTACATCCCGTCATGCTGAGTTAGCATCTGGTTAGGAGCTCCTTTTTCTGGTAGAATTCAAGAAAACCGAAAGGGCATAATTCAGACATGGCAGCTGGAGGATTGTAGATGAGAAAGACCATTTGTCCTGTGGTTTTCAAACTTATCTGGCAACCAATCTTTTTTTTTTTTTTAAACATGAAACATAAAACGGGTGAAAAGCACTATCTTAAAATACAAATACCTAGGCTTAAATTTGTTTACCACTACTTTATTTGTAAGTTCTATCTTACTATGTAAGAATGGCTTAGCATGAAAATCTATAAATGTAATTTATTTAAATGTAATCTGTTAATTTATTACACAAACAGATTAAAAAGAGAAAACTGTTCTCAGTAGCCCAACAGATTCAGGCTATAAGTATTTAATAGAATTTAACACCCGTTCATGATGAGAACTCCTGATAAATTAGAACGAGGGAGGAATTGCTTTAAGCTGATAGTTTCTATGTAAACCCAAACAAACGAAAAGCAGGCATCTTTCAAAAAGAGGAAACTCATTCCCTTTTTTAAAAAGTCAGAAACGGGATCCCTGGGGTCGCTCAGCGGTGCCTGCCTTTGGCCCAGGACACAATCCTGGAGTCCCGGGATCAAGTCCCACATCAGGCTCCCGGCATGGAGCCTGCTTCTCCCTCCTCCTGTGTCTCTGCCTCTCTCTCTCTCTCTCTGTCTATCATAAATAAATAAATCTTAAAAAAAAAAAACAAAAAAAAACGAAGGGCTGCTGGCTGTCCTGTGCTTGTTCAAAATTAAGTTGGAGATCCTGTATTCAATAGAATAGTCAAAACAGTCCTAAAAAGGAGAAAGGAAAAAGCACTGGATATTTACATGTTAGGTGTTTGTTCTTAGAGAAAATCCAGATGAATCTAGAGAAAGTACTAGACATAAAGAATGTGGTTAAGCAGCGAGTATGACATTAACTTTTGGAGGCTGGGTGCATTCCTGATAGTGGTAATAACTAGAAAACCAGAAGACAACTTTTATGGTAGTATCAACCCCACATACCTAGGAGATTAACCATACATATTGAAGGCCTCTTCAAGAAAAAATTCTAAAGTATTATTAAGAGACAATAACTGAGATTTCAGTAAACAGGAGGGACACATGTTAATGGCTAGGAAGACCATATAAAGATGCTGTGTAGGCAGCCCCAGTGGCGCAGTGGTTTAGCGCCGCCTGCAGCCTGGGTTGTGATCCTAGAGACCCAGGATCCGAGTCCCATGTCGGGCTTCCTGCAGGGAGCCTGCTTCTCCCTCTGCCTGTGTCTCTGCTTCTCTCTCTCATGAATAAATAAAATCTTTAAAAATAATAAAGATGCCATGTGTCCCCAGAGAAACCTATAGATGCAACGCAATTCCAATCAAAATCCCACCAAGTTTTCTCCTGGAACTTGTCAAAGCAATTATAAAGTAAAAGGTTAAAAAGATAAAGGGCTAGGGCGTTTTTGAAAAGAAAGGTCAGGGAGGTGGGCACTTGGCCTGACAGATGCTAGTGCACATTCACGTGAAGCCACATTAAAGAGTTTGGTATTAGCTAAAGGATGTATGCACTTCCCAGTGGGATAGACTTGATTGCCCAGAAAAAGGCACGTATGTACTGAACTTTGGTGTAAGAGGTGGTATGTCACGTTGGGGAAAGTTAATTTGATAATTTGAGCTAGAACAGTTGGTTATCTGTGTGGGAAAGAGTGAAAATTGACTCCTACCTCCTGCCCTAGGAAGTTATTGTCTTAAATGTAACACAAAATTTTCAAACTTGGGAAAAATGATAACTACTTCTTTGACCTTGAGATAGAGTACTACTTAAGACACAAAGCATTAACTGATAAATTTGATATTAAAATGAGGTATTTTATACCTAGGAATAAATTTAACCAACTTGGTAAAAGACCTGTACTCAGAAGACACTGGTGGAAGAAATTGAAGGTGATACAAATGAATGAAAAGATACTCCATGCTCATGGATTTGAGGAATTAATATTGTTAAAATGTCCATACTACCCAAAGTAATCTACAGATTCAGTGCAATACCTATCAGTATACTAATAGCATTTTTTCACAGAATCGGAATAAATGATACTAAAATCTGGAACCACAAAAGAGCCCAAAAGGATTTTAGTCCCATGCTTTAATGGAACTACCTCAAACTAAAAAGCTTTCACATAGTGAAGGAAACCATCAACAAGATGAAAAGGCAACCTCCCAAGGGGAGAAAATGATTTATCCAATAAGGAGTTAATATCCTATATATATATAAAGAATTCCTACAATTCAACAGCAAGAATTTTAAAAATGGGCAGAAGACCTCTGAGTAGGCACTTTTCTAAAGAAGACCTTACAGATGCCCAACAGGCACATGAAAAAGATGTTCCACATCACTCATCAGGGAAAGGCAATTCAAAACCACAAGGAGATCCCACCTCATGCCTGTCAGAATGGCTAAAATTAACCCAAGAAACAACAGGTATTGGCAAGGATGTGGAGAAAGGGGAATACTGTTCCCCTCGTACACTGTTGGTAGGAATGTAAACTGGTCCAACCACTGTGGAAAACAGTGGAGGTACCTCAATTAAAAATACCATACATTTCAATAGTTACACTTTGGACTGTTAGGGAAACCAAAAGCTAATTCAGAAAGATAAAAGCAGCATCATTTTTATTGCAGCATCGTCTACAGTAGCCAAGGTATGGAAGCAACCTATGTCTCCAGTGGGTGAGTGGATAAAGAAGATTTGTATATATAGGCACAATGTAGTATTAGTCATAAAAGAAATGAAATCTTGCCATTTGCAACAACACAGATGGACCTAGAGGTTATTTTCTTCAGTGAAATAAGAGACACATATTGTATGGTTTCACTCCTGTGGAATAAAAAAAAAAAAAAAAAAAAACATTAACTGCAGAGAACAAGCTGGTGGCTGCCAGAGAGGAGGTGGGTACAGTAGGTGATGGGGATAAAGAAGTACAAACTCATATTTAGAAAATAAGTCACGGGGATGAAAAGTACAGCACAGGGAATATAGTCAATAATACCATGAGAACTGATGACAGATGGTGATTCCACCTAACTGTGGTGAGCATTCTGAATGTATATAAATGCCAAATCACTGCCTTGTATACCTGAAACTAATACAACGTGTGTGTCAACTATATTTCAGCTTTAAAAGGAAAATGAGATCTTTTATGCACTAATACGTAATTTAAGATATCTTCAAAAAAAAAGAAAAGATGAGTTACAGATTGGGAGAAATTACAATGCAAATCAATACCAAAATGAGATACCCATTTTATATCCATTCAATTGGCAAAAATTTAAAAGTCTGGCAACATGTAGTGTTGGAGGGATCCCACATAACCTCTTCTAGGCTGCTGGTATTAGCCAAGAGTGGTTCAGTCCTTTAGAAGATTTGGGAGTTGCCTTTTATTTTTTAACCTTTTTATTGAAGTTTTTATTTATTTAAGTAATCTCTGTGCCCAACATGGGGCTCAAACTCACAACCCCGAGATCGAGTCACTTGCTCTTCTGACTGAACCAGCCAGGTGCCCCTGGTGTTACCTTTTAAAGTTGTACTTTCACACATCCTGACATGCAGAAATTTCAGTCCTAAGTATATACCCAAGAAAAACTTGCACATAGATAACAGGAGACATGAACAAGAATTTTCGTAGCACTGTTTACAGAAAGCAAAAACCTAGAAACAACCTAAGTCCCATTAAAGAATGTGTGAATAAAATATATAATCTCACAGTAGAATATTGTACAGTAATCAAAGCTAGTGATCCTTAGTGACAACAGAATAGAAGGCATAGTAAACCTTAGAGGCATAGTGAGCAAAATCTCAAAATATACAACATGCTCACCTATAAAAGTTTTAGTAAGATAACACTCCTTTGCGAGTCCTATAGATGTGATTTAGATGAAGAGAAAATAAGGATGGTACATGTAGAAGGGAGGAGGCAAGGGATGTGGTGCCATGTGGTCAAGCCCCCAACTCTAAAGAGTAAGTTCAGTTCTGTTTTCAGCAGGCTCCATGCCCAGTGTGGAGCCCAATGCAGGACTTGAATTCATGACCCTGAGATCCAGGCTAAAGCCAAAATCAAGGGTTGGACGCTTAACCAGCTGGGGCCCTGAGAGTAAGTCCATTCAGGATGCTTACGTTGGATATAACTGAAGGCAGACTGTGTGTGAACCAGTGCTGAAAGTGTCATAAATCAAAGATTAAGACTAATCCAGTTTTCTGTACCCGAGTTCCAAAGTATTAAGTTATTTATAAAGCCATTTTGATAAGCACAGTTTGAAATTGAGGATAATATATGAAATGGGCTGTTGAATCAGCTCCAGCATTCAATTTGTAATTTACTTTTTTTTTTTTTTACAAAATTGTCACAAATCCATTCACTAAATATTAAAGCCATAAATCACAAATTGTCTCATAGTTTGGTCTTCATATCTAATTTGGGATTTCTATACTGAGATCTAGCAAAACGTCCTTTCCCCTAATTTTACTGGAATGCTAACTTGTGTACTTTGCAGTGAAATTATTCCTTTGCTTTAAGCTCGAGGCTCAGAAGGCCTGTTTTTTCCTGATGTGAAGATGGTTTATGCTAAAGTGATAATGGCTAGACAGCCCCCTTTTCCCCATAGGTTGTCTAGAACATCTAAATAGATACTCTTGGGAATTTAGGAAAGGACTCCTATTGTTTGTTGTATCTTTCCAAAGACTGGCTTCCTGGCCTTGTTTTTCCTCTTTTGTTAACACACAGCATGAAGAGTAGTTGAGAGAGTCAGTAGAATGGAAAATAAGGAATGCGGTCATGAGATGGATCTCTCAGCAACATCTGGGAACCTCTGTAGAGGGAAGCCTCCCAAAAGGCCAGGGATGTCTGTAACATCAAGCAGCAGCTCCAAGAGAGGCCACTGCATATCCCACAGGTGTTAAAAGAGTAAGGGAATATTATGAATAACTCTCTTTCCTCACAAATGTGATAACTTAGATGAAATGGACCAATTCCTTGAAAGGCATAATCTACCAAAATGCACACAGGAAGAAAGATAATCTAACAGGCCTGAATCCAAAGAAATTTAATCCACAATTAATTATCTCACAAAAAGGAAAGCACCAGGTCCAGACAGGTCAATTCTACCAAACATTGAAGGAACAAATTACTATCAATTCTCTGCAACCTCTTCCAGAAAATAGAAACAGAGGGACTGTTTCCTAACTCATTTTATGGGGCCAGCATTCCCATAATAACCAAAACCAGACAAAGACATTACAAGACAAGAAAACTAAAGCCTAACATCTCTTATGAACATACGTGCAAAAATCCTCCACAAAATATTGGCAAATTGAATCCAATAATGTATAAAAAGAATTGTACCCCACAGCCGAGTGAGATTTATTTCAAGGGGCCGTTGACATCCAAAAATCAACTAATATGATCATATTCATAGGCTAATGAAGAAAATAGGGTCATATCAACAGATGCAGGAGAAGCATTAATTAAACCCAACACCCATTCATCATTAAAGAAAAAAAAACTCAGGAAAACTAAGAATATGTAGAAACCTTTTCAGCTACATGAGAAACATCTATGAAAAACCTAGTTAACATCAGATTTAGTGGTTAGAAACTAGATGTTTTCCCTCCTAGATGAAACAAGACAAGGATGTCCTGTCTCACCTCCAGTCCTATTCCACATTGTGCTGGGATTCCTAGCTAATATAGTTAAGTCACCCCCCCCACACCTAAAAAAAAAAAAAAGAAAGAAAGAAAGAAAGAAAGAAAGAAAGAAAGAAAGAAAAGAAAGAAAGAAAGAAAGAAGTTTTATAGATTGCAAAGGAAAAAAATAAAACCATCTTTGTTCACAGATGACATGATTGCCAAATTTAGGAAAATTCCAAAGGATCAACATATAAATTCCTGGAATGAATAAGCAATGATAGCAAGATTGCCAGGCACTAGGTTAATATACAAGAGTCCATTGACTTAATAATACCAGCAACAACAACAACAAAAAAATAGATTTGAAATAAACATGTTATTTTACATTAACACTGGCAAAAACATGAAATACTTAGGTAAAAAATCTAATATGTACAAGATTTCTGTCAGGAAGACTACAAAATTAATGAAAGAAATCAAAATCTAAATAAATGGAAATAAATCCATGTTCGTTCATTGAAGGATGACTCAGTATCCTCAAATTCTTCCCAAGTTGATCTATAAATCCAACACAATCCCAATCAAAATCCCAGCAGGTTGTTTGTGGATAGTGATAAAAGTGATTCAGAAGTTCCTGTGGAAAGACACACAGTCCTGGATAGCCAGGGCAGTATTGAACAAAGTCATAAGATTGACACCATCAGACTTGAAGACTCACTACAAAGCTGCCATAATCTAGACTGTGGTCATGGTGGACGAATACATCAATGGAACAGAACAGAAAGCCCAGAAATAGACCCACATAAACAGTCAACTGACTTGACAAAGGAGCAAATGCAATTCATGGAGAAAAGAGAGTCTTCAACCAGTGGCGCTGGGACGACTGGACATTCACATGCAAAAAAAATGAATCTTGACACAGACCTTGAACTTTCACAAAAATAAAATGGATCATAGACCTAAATGTAAATCACAAAACTAGAAAACAAGAAAATCTAGGTGACTTTGGGTTTGATGATGATTTTTTAGATAAAATATCAAAAGCTTGGGCAGCCCGGGTGGCTCAGCGGTTTAGCGCCACCTTCAGCCCAGGGCGTGATCCTGGATACCCGGGATCAAGTCCCACGTCAGGCTCCCTGCATGGAGCCTGCATTTCCCTCTCTGCCTCTCTCTCTCTCTCTCTCTCTCTCTCTGCCTCTCATTAATAAATAAAATCTTAAAAAATAAAATAAAATAAAACATCAAAAGCTTGACACGGGAAAGAAAACACTGCTAGGCTGGACTTTATCAAAGTTAAAAATTGCTCTGTAAATGACCCTATTAAGAGAATGAAAAGACAAGCCAGAGACAAGCAGAAAATATTCACAAAACACATATCCGAAAAAGGACTTTTACCCAAAATATGTAAATAACTCAAACCTTAACTATGAGAAACCAACCCAATTGAATAATGGGCAAAATATCTGAACAATCACCTCATCAAAGAAGACATATGTTATGATAACCAAATGGAGAGATGCTCAACTTAATAAGTCATTGGGGAAATGAAAATTGACTGAGATACCACTACCTATGTATTTTTATAAATATGTTTATGTATGTGTATATATCACATGTGTATATAATAGCTAAGATTGAAAACCCCAAATGCTATCTCATTCATTGCTGGTGGGAACACAGCATGATGCAGCCACTTTGCAAGATAGTTTGACAGTTTCTTGAAAGATAGTTTGGCAGTTTCTAAACATAGTCTTAACCCTACAAGCTAGCAGTTGCACTCCTAGGTATAATTTGTCCTTAAGACTTAAAAATGACTTAAAAAGTCAAGACCTGCACACAGTCAAGACCTGCACACAGATGTTTTTAGCAGGTTTCCTTATAATTCCCCAAAATTGTAAGCCACCAAGATGTCTTTCAATAGGTGCACGGACAAACAAACCATGGTCCATCCAGACAATAGAACGGTATCAGCGATGGAAAGAAATGAGTTGACAAGGCACAAAGACAGGGAGACATCTTAAATGTAAATTGGGAAGTGAAAGAAGCCAGCGTGAAAAGGCTGGCAACTGTGTATGACGACAGCGACAGAGTGGTGGTTATGGTCCGAGTGGAGGATGGAAGACAGGAAGCATAGACCGGCGAAGCGTGGGATTTTCAGGGCAGTGAAAGAAAGTCCGTATGATCCTGTAATGGTGGCTCAATGACATGATGCATTTGTCAAAGCTGAGGACTGGACAACACAAGGTGTAGAACCATACTGTCAACCATGGGCTTCAGTTGATGATAATGTATCAGTACTGGTGCATCAATTGTAACAAATCCACACAAATCCAAGATGTTAATAATAGCAGACTGTTGGGGGTAGAAGATAAGTGGGACGCTGTGTACTTTTTATTTTTCTGTAAACTTAAGACTGCTTTAAAAAACAAAGTCTAGGGACGCCTAGGTGGCTCAGCGGTTGAGCATCTGCCTTCGGCTCAGGTCGTGATCTTGGAGACCCAGGATCAAGATCAAGTCCCGCATTGGGCTCCCTGCATGGAGCCTGTTTCTCCCTCTGCCTGTGTCTCTGCCTCTCTCTGTGTCTCTCATGAATAAACAAATAAAATCTTTTTTTTTTAAGTCTATTAGTTAAAAATGCCAAGTGCTCTTCTTTGATGGTAGGTTCAGACAAGTCTGTAGAGACCCCTGCAAGGTAGATTGGGTTGGGCCTGCTTCTCCTGGCTCTCTGGTTTGCTGTATTTTTTGGCAGCAGAGTAAACCTTTCACCCTTTTAAAACAATGTCATGTTAAATTCCAGGGCCCTGGGATACCGCCACAGACAGCAGCGGAGTCTGCAGGAGTGCTGTCTAGTATAGTAACCACCAGCCATGGGTGGCATTGTAAACTTAAATTTAAATAAGCTTAAATTAAGTAAAATGAGGACTTTGATTCTTCATTCACAGATGACGTTTCAGATGCTCTGGTGGCTCTGTGTTGGGTAGCACAGATCTAGAACACCTTTGTCCTCGCAGAACTTTGTTAGATCACGGTGGTCTGGCCCAGTGATTGTGTCTGGTGTGGCTGCCCTGGTTTCTCCCCTCCGTGGTGGACGGGCGGCTTCCGGATGCCCCTGGGGTGTTCAGCACAGAGGGATGGGGGTGGGTCAGGGGCTTGGAATCAGACTCAGAGGAGGCAGATGACAGACAAGGAAAGCTTTTGGTCCAGAAACCTTAGGGAGAGAGAAACAGGCCTGACCTGGATGCTTCATTCCTGGGGAATCTTAGAAGAAGGGAGCAGAGATGTTGATGAGCAGTTGGTGAGCAGTTCCTGAGAGAGGAAAGCCGCATCTGGGGGAGAGAGGCCCTGAGAATTGTCTGCTCCACACCTAATGGGGTAGAGATGGAGTGCATGGTAAGTGTCGAAATTCCTCTGCATTTCTGGGTGTGCAGGGAGACACACAGCTGTAATGTAAAAGGGCCCGGAAAACTCACTTGGGAAAAGGAGGAGTTTGGACGGAAAATCCTCCAGTATGTATTCATGTGAGACTGAGAAACAAAGAGATGAGTATCTTGCTGAAATCATGGGGATGGAGAATCTGAATTCAGAGTCCCTTGTTGCAGTGGTAACCATAAATGGAAACTCACTACATGCTACACATCATCTTGTCAGGCCACCTGTCTATCATAGTCTTCTTCTAAAGGTCTTCTAGATCAGCTTCAGTCCCCACATGGCTGTCAGGTGGGTGCTCCACCAAGACATGGACACACACAGTGGCACCTGGTACAGGTAGAGCAGCCTGAAGCCGGGGGGGGGGGCAGAAAGGGGAGACCTGGTGCTGCAAGCCCCCCCAAGGCGCTGGTTGGGCTGGTTCCCTTGGCTTTGCACTTGGGGAGTCTAGAAACCGGGAGCTGTGACAGAGGCCCCACGCTCGGATGGAGCGTGTATCTTCTCTCCTTCAGGCTCATGCCTGGAAATGTTTATTGCACACATTTTAGAGTGGGCATCTTGTGTGTGGCATGTGTGGCATACATTTTGTCATCAGAGGAATATGTATCCTATGCAAACCCACAGGATATTCTGTGCTCTCAAAGGAGCTCACCACGTAGGGGACCTTGGGGATTGCCCTCAGGTATTTTGAGTGCTAGTGATGTCATAGGGTGGGTAGAAGGGTAACGGGTGGGCCTCCTGAGGACTGCAAAGAGGCCACCTGACCCATTACCCCCACTGCAGGCAGTGTCCCCCTCCTGCGTACCTGAGGGCCTCCAGTAGCTGTGCCCTTTCCCCTTCTCTTGCAAGGGAGTGAGGGGCGCGCCTGTGTGAAGGGGCCCCCAGTGCAGCTGCTGGAGCCTCTGGGTGCTGGACTGTAGCATCCGAATTTGGTGCCTCCCAGGCTCAAACCAGCCCTTGGCCGTGGAGGTCCTGAGAGCATCCGCACCCTCCGCCCAGGAGCCCGCGCACAGGCAGTCATGCTGGGAAACCCCGCGCACACAGATCTTCATCCGTGGGTTCCCCAGGCACCGCAACGTCTTCAGCTGCTGAAACTGGCCACGTGGAAACACATTCAGGAGAAAATTACAGGGACTAATAACCAGAGCAGAGAGTAGGGTGGTGGGGTTGCGGGCAGTCGTTTTGTCTGCAAGGGGTGTAACGGACATGCTCAACACATCCCCCTCCCCAAAGGGAAGGAGGAAAGAGAATACAGCGTATTTGCAAGTTGGTTCGCATGGTTTTTTGCCAAATGGAGAACAGCTTCGGCGTTTTCAGGCACGATGTATAATTAGTGGGTTGGCGAGTCTATTTTAAAACTATAAAATCTTCCTCCCCCTCAGTTCTCTCGTGCCCACACCCCTGCCCACAGGCACATGTGCCCCACGCCCCTCCCCCAGAAGGGCTGTTGGTTCTGTGTCTCCGAGGCCCTCGCCAGCCCGCTGAGCTCAGCAGAGCTGTCGCTGAAGCTGCCAGGGTGGGAGCCGGCTCTCGGCCCAGGCCCCCTGGGGGGGGGGGGCTCACTGGTTACTGATTCCTGGCCTTCGCTCCGCCGTTGGATATTAACCCCTCTGTATTTGCAGAGCACCCGTCCGGTGCCCGCTGTGGGCTGGGTGTTGGCAGAGCGGCGTACCAGACGTACCAGACGAGACACTTCGAGCCGTAGGAGGAGGAGCCGGGCCAACAGCACAGAACCTGGGAACAGCTCCGGGCCCTCAGCCCAGGCAGCCCTGGAATCAGGCCCCTGGTCAGGCCTCAGGACAGCTGCAGCACGCCCCTCCTCTTCCCCCTTCTGGAACCTCCTGAAACCAGCCAGACCACCTGCCTCTGCCACATCTGCCTTCATCCCTCCCAGGGCAGATTAACCATGGTCGGGGTGGGAGAGCCAGGGGGCTGGGCACGGCGGAGCCCCTGACCTGGAGATCGAGGGCCGGCTCCGGTCACTTCGGGGCCTCGGGTCCGGGGCAGCGCTGCCTCTGCTTTCAGGCCCTCCGCTCACGGGACTCCTGCAGCTTCCAGCCTGTCATCCCTCCAGGCCGAAGGCAGGACAGCCTCCCTGCCTCTGCACCCACACTGTGCCATTTCCCAGGGAGCCCCGAGGACCGGTCCCTGGCCACTCTGCTAAGTGCGCTGGATGTGATGTGATGTCATCCCTGCTGCACTCACAGCCCCTTCTCATTCGCATGTGCACCTCAGGTGATTCCAGATAATGCCTGGAATCTATCCTAACACATTCTCTCTTCCTTCCCCCCTCCTTCCTCCCCCTCCTACCCTCCCCCCCTCCCTGCTCTGTGTTCCTCCTCCTCCTCTTCCCTCCTCCTCCCTCCTCCCCTCCCTCCTCCTCCCTCCTCCCCTCCCTCCTCCTCCTCCCGTACATCACTCACTCACAGGTATAATATTGTATTCTAACTGCAAGTTACATGCTACGTGTCTTACTGCTGACCTCGTTGAGAAGGCAGAGCTGTTTCAGCAGAGATGAATGAGCAAGGGGTCCGGGAGGGAGGAACTGAGGCCTGGCTCTGAACAGTGAAGATCACTGAGGCTGATGTAGGGAGGAGGACAGTGGGAAGTGGGCAGAAGAGTCCCAACTTCTTCTTTTTTTTTTTTTTTAATTAATTTTTATTGGTGTTCAATTTACCAACATACAGAAAAACACCCAGTGCTCATCCCGTCAAGTGTCCACCTCAGTGCCCGTCACCCATTCCCCTCCAACACCCGCCCTCCTCCCCTTCCACCACCCCTAGTTCGTTTCCCCGAGTTAGGAGTCTTTATGTTCTGTCTCCCTTCCTGATATTTCCCAACATTTCTTCTCCCTTCCTTTATATTCCCTTTCACCATTATTCATATTCCCCAAATGAATGAGAACATACACTGTTTGTCCCTCTCCGATTGACTTATTTCACTCAGCATAATACCCTCCAGTTCCATCCACGTTGAAGCAAATGGTGGGTATTTGTCGTTTCTAATGGCTGAGTAATATTCCATTGTATACATAAACCACATCTTCTTTATCCATTCATCTTTCGATGGACACCGAGGCTCCTTCCACAGTTTGGCTATTGTGGCCATTGCTGCTAGAAACATCGGGGTGCAGGTGTCCCGACGTTTCATTGCATCTGAATCTTTGGGGTAAATCCCCAACAGTGCAATTGCTGGGTCGTAGGGCAGGTCTATTTTTAACTCTTTGAGGAACCTCCACACAGTTTTCCAGAGTGGCTGCACCAGTTCACATTCCCACCAACAGTGTAAGAGTGTTCCCTTTTCTCCGCATCCTCTCCAACATTTGTGGTTTCCTGCCTTGTTAATTTTCCCCATTCTCACTGGTGTGAGGTGGTATCTCATTGTGGTTTTGATTTGTATTTCCCTGATGGCAAGTGATGCAGAGCATTTTCTCATGTGCATGTTGGCCATGTCCATGTCTTCCTCTGTGAGATTTCTCTTCATGTCTTTTGCCCATTTCATGATTGGATTGTTTGTTTCTTTGGTGTTGAGTTTAATAAGTTCTTTATAGATTTTGGAAACTAGCCCTTTATCTGATATGTCATTTGCAAATATCTTCTCCCATTCTGTAGGTTGTCTTTTAGTTTTGTTGACTGTATCCTTTGCTGTGCAAAAGCTTCTTATCTTGATGAAGTCCCAATAGTTCATTTTTGCTTTTGTTTCTTTTGCCTTTGTGGATGTATCTTGCAAGAAGTTACTGTGGCCAAGTTCAAAAAGGGTGTTGCCTGTGTTCTCCTCTAGGATTTTGATGGAATCTTGTCTCACATTTAGATCTCTCATCCATTTTGAGTTTATCTTTGTGTATGGTGAAAGAGAGTGGTCCAGTTTCATTCTTCTGCATGTGGATGTCCAATTTTCCCAGCACCATTTATTGAAGAGACTGTCTTTCTTCCAATGGATAGTCTTTCCTCCTTTATCGAATATTAGATGACCGTACATTTCAGGGTCCACTTCTGGGTTCTCTATTCTGTTCCATTGATCTATGTGTCTGTTTTTGTGCCAGTACCACACTGTCTTGATGACCACAGCTTTGTAGTACAACCTGAAATCTGGCATTGTGATGCCCCCAGCTATGGTTTTCTTTTTTAAAATTCCCCTGGCTATTCGGGGTCTTTTCTGATTCCACACAAATCTTAAAACAATTTGTTCTAACTCTCTGAAGAAAGTCCATGGTATTTTGATAGGGATTGCATTAAACGTATAAATTGCCCTGGGTAACATTGACATTTTTACAATATTAATTCTGCCAATCCATGAGCATGGAATATTTTTCCATCTCTTTGTGTCTTCCTCAATTTCTTTCAGAAGTGTTCTATAGTTTTTAGGGTATAGATCTTTTACCTCTTTGGTTAGGTTTATTCCTAGGTATCTTATGCTTTTGGGTGCAATTGTAAATGGGATTGACTCCTTAATTTCTCTTTCTTCAGTCTCATTGTTAGTGTATAGAAATGCCATTGATTTCTGGGCATTGATTTTGTATCCTGCCACGCTACCAAATTTCTGTATGAGTTCTAGCAATCTTGGGGTGGAGTCTTTTGGGTTTTCTATGTAGAGTATCATGTCATCGGCGAAGAGGGAGAGTTTGACTTCTTCTTTGCCAATTTGAATGCCTTTAATGTCTTTTTGTTGTCTGATTGCTGACGCGAGGACTTCCAGAACGATGTTGAACAGCAGTGGTGAGAGTGGACATCCCTGTCTTGTTCCTGATCTTAGGGGAAAGGCTCCCAGTGCTTCCCCATTGAGAATGATATTTGCTGTGGGCTTTTCGTAAATGGCTTTTAAGATGTGGAGGAAAGTTCCCTCTATCCCAACACTCTGAAGGGTTTTGATCAGGAATGGATGCTGTATTTTGTCAAATGCTTTCTCTGCATCTAATGAGAGTATCATATGGTTCTTGGTTTTTCTCTTGCTGATATGATGAATCACATTGATGGTTTTACGAGTGTTGAACCAGCCTTGTGTCCCAGGGATAAATCCTACTTGGTCATGGTGAATAATTTTCTTAATGTGTTGTTGGATCCTATTGGCTAGTATCTTGTTGAGAATTTTTGCATCCATGTTCATCAGGGATATTGGTCTGTAATTCTCCTTTTTGGTGGGGTCTTTGTCTGGTTTCGGAATTAAGGTGATGCTGGCCTCATAGAACGAATTTGGAAGTACTCCATCTCTTTCTATCTTTCCAAACAGCTTTAGTAGAATAGGTGTGGTTTCTTCTTTAAACGTTTGATAGAATTCCCCTGGGAAGCCATCTGGCCCTGGACTCTTGTGTCTTGGGAGGTTTTTGATGACTGCTTTAATTTCCTCCCTGGTTATTGGCCTGTTCAGGTTTTCTATTTCTTCCTGCTCCAGTTTTGGTAGTTTGTGGCTTTCCAGGAATGCGTCCATTTCTTCTAGATTTCCTAATTTATTGGCGTACAGCTGTTCATAATATGTTTTTAAAATCGTTTGTATTTCCTTGGTGTTGGTAGTGATCTCTCCTTTCTCATTCATGATTTTATTAATTTGAGTCTTCTCTCTCTTCTTTTTAATAAGGTTGGCTAATGGTTTATCTATCTTATTAATTCTTTCAAAGAACCAACTCCTGGTTCTGTTGATCTATTCCACAGTTCTTTTGGTCTCGATATCATTGAGTTCTGCTCGAATTTTAATTAACTCTCTTCTTCTGCTGGGGGTGGGGTCTATTTGTTGCTTTTTCTCTAGTTCCTTTATGTGTAAGGTGAGCTTTTGAATTTGAGATCTTTCCAGTTTTTGAATGGATGCTTGTATTGCCATGTATTTCCCCCTCAGGACTGCTTTTGCTGCATCCCAAAGATTTTGAACGGTTGTATCTTCATTCTCATTAGTTTCCATGAATCTTTTTAATTCTTCCTTAATTTCCTGGTTGACCTTTTCATCTTTTAGCAGGATGGTCCTTAACCTCCACGTGTTTGTGGTCCTTCCATACTTCTTGTTGTGATTAAGTTCTAATTTCAAGGCATTATGGTCTGAGAATATACAAGGGACTATCCCGATCTTTTGGTATCGGTTCAGACCCGATTTGTGACCCAGTATGTGGTCTATTCTGGAGAAAGTTCCATGTGCACTTGAGAAGAATGTGTATTCAGTTGAGTTTGGATGTAAAGTTCTGTAGATATCTGTGAAATCCATCTGGTCCAGTGTATCATTTAAAGCTCTCGTTTCTTTGGAGATGTTGTGCTTAGAAGACCTATCCAGGGTAGAAAGAGCTAGATTGAAGTCACCAAGTATAAGTGTATTATTATCAAGGTATTTCTTGAGTTTGGTTATTAATTGGTTTAAATATTTGGCAGCTCCCACATTCGGGGCATATATATTGAGGATTGTTAAGTCCTCTTGTTGGATAGATCCTTTGAGTATGAGATAGTGTCCCTCTTCATCTCTCACTATAGTCTTTGGGGTAAATTTTAATTTATCTGATATAAGGATGGCAACCCCTGCTTTCTTTTGAGGACCATTTGAATGGTAAATGGTTCTCCAACCTTTTATTTTCAGGTTGTAGGTGTCCTTCTGTCTAAAATGAGTCTCTTGTAGACAGCAAATAGATGGGTCCTGCTTTTTTATCCAGTCTGAAACCCTGCGCCTTTTGATGGGGTCATTAAGCCCGTTCACGTTCAGAGTTACTATTGATAGATATGAGTTTAGTGTCATCATATCTATTCAGTCCTTGTTTTTGTGGATTGTTCCACTGAACTTCTTCTTAAAGGGGAATTTTAAGAGTCCCCCTTAAAATTTCTTGCAGAGCTGGTTTGGAGGTTACATATTCTTTCAGTTCCTGCCTGTCTTGGAAGCTCTTTATCTCTCCTTCCATTTTGAATGAAAGCCTTGCTGGATAAAGTATTCTTGGTTGCATGTTCTTTTCATTTAGGACCCTGAATATATCCTGCCAGCCCTTTCTGGCCTGCCAGGTCTCTGTGGAGAGGTCTGCTGTTACCCTAATATTCCTCCCCATAAAAGTCAGGGACTTTTTTTCTCTTGCTGCTTTAAGGATCTTCTCCTTATCTTTGGAATTTGCAAGCTTCACTATTAAATGTCGAGGTGTTGAACGGTTTTTGTTGATTTTAGGGGGGGATCTCTCTATTTCCTGGATCTGAATGCCTGTTTCCCTTCCCAGATTAGGAAAGTTTTCAGCTAGGATTTGTTCAAATACATATTCTGGCCCTCTGGCCCTTTCGGCGCCCTCAGGAACCCCAATTAAACGTAGGTTTTTCTTCCTCAGGCTGTCATTTATTTCCCTTAATCTATCCTCATGATCTTTTAATTGCTTGTCTCTTTTTTCCTCAGTTTCCCTCTTTGCCATCAACTTGTCTTCTATGTCACTCACTCGTTCTTCCACCTCGTTAACCCTCGTCGTTAGGACTTCTAGCTTGGATTGCATCTCATTTAATTGATTTTTAATTTCTGCCTGATTGGATCTAAATTCTGCAGTCATGAAGTCTCTTGAGTCCTTTATGTTTTTTTCTAGAACCACCAGTCGCTGTAAAATAGTGCTTCTGAATTGGCTTTCTGACATTGAATTGTAATCCATATTTTGTAACTCTGTGGGAGAGTGGGCTGTTTCTGATTCTTTTTTTTGAGGTGAGGTTTTCCTTCTAGTCATTTTGCTCAGTGCAGAGTGGCCAAAAACAAGTTGTATTGGGAAAAGGAGAAAAAGAGAGAGAAGGAAAGAAAAGAGAAAAAGAAAAAAGAGAAAGAAGAAAAAAAAAAGGGGGGGGGGGAGAAGAAAAAGAAAGAAAAAGAAAGGAGAAAAAAGAAAAAAAAAGGGTGGGGTGGGGGAAGCAATCAGAAATCAAGAAGAAAGAAAGAAAAAAAAAAGCACAAAACAAAACAAAACAAAACAAAAAAACACGGGGGAGTATCTTCCGATTCTGTGTACTTTAAGTCCCTTGACTTCCCTTGGAACTGGTCCGTCTCGCTGGTCTTCTGGGGGAGGGGCCTGCTGTGCTGACTCTCAGGTGTTAGCACTTGGGGGAGCTGCTCTGCCCCTGCCTGGTGCAGGGCTCAGTGGGGGTCGTTTACCCCGTGAGGCCCCGGGAGGAAGCCACAGTGGCGGGGGCAGCTCTGGAGCCCTGGAGTCAGCCCCCGCAGTAGCTCCGGGGCTCTCCGTCTGCAGGGCCTGGGGGCTCTGGGGCGGGGCCGCTGATCTGCTCAGCTCCAGGCAGGAGCGTCCTCGCTGTTCTGGGCCCTCCCGGCCTCTGCCTGTCCCGGGGGAGGCCGGATCCTGGGCTGTGTCCCGGCGCCCTGTGCTCCGGGGCCTGCGCTGTTGGATTCGCGCTCCCGCCCCGCAGCCCCCTCCGCGGAGCCGCCGCCCGAGCCCCTCCGAGCTGTTCCCGGAGCCGCGCAGCCCCCTCCGCGCGGAGCTTCTTCCTCTGCCCGAGCCGCCGCCTCTGAGCTGTTCCCGGAGCCCCGCAGCCCCCTTCGCGGAGCCGCAGGCCGAGTCACTCCGAGCTGCTCCCGGAGCCCCGCAGCCCCCTGCGCGGAGCCGCCGCCCGAGCCCCTCCGAGCTGTTCCCGGAGCCGCGCTGCCCCCTCCGCGGAGCTTCTTCCTCCGCCCGAGCCGCCGCCGCCGAGCTGTTCCCGGGGCCGCGAAGCCCCCTCCGCGGAGCCGCCGCCCGAGCCCCTCCGAGCTGCTCCGGGTCCCGCCGAGCGCTGCAGCCCTTAGGGAGCTCGGCGCATCTCCCAGGGCGCAGTTCCTCTGTTCTGTCCCCGGGAGCCCGAGGGCATCCCCGCCTTTCTGGGGATCCTGCTCCAATTCCCCGGGAGGCCTTTCCACGGGGAAGGTCGGTGCAGCTCCTGCTCCTCCGGGACGGGGCTCTCCTGTCCTGGGGACACTCGCCCCGGCCTCAGCCTGGCTCCTCGCGGGGCCCCTCCCCCTCGGAGGCCTTTTGTTCCTTTATTTCTTTTTCCCCGTCTTCCTACCTGGATAGAAGCGCGAACTCTTCTCACTGTAGCGTTCCAGCTGGTCTCTCTTTAAATCTCAGGCCGAATTCGTAGATTTTCAGGATGATTGGATGGTTTTCTGGGTAATTTGTTGGGGACAGGTGACCTGGAGACCCTACTCCTCCGCCATCTTGCCTGTTTCTTCCCCCCAACTTCTTCTTTATGTGTAGGTCTTTCTGTCTGTTGTTATTATTATTCGTCAAAAAATGTTTTTGAAGGAAAAGGGCTATTTTTTACAAACCAAACCTCGGGATGGTTCTACAACCTTTAAATGTTCTTCATTAAAATAATGTCTAGGATTTCGGCTTAAATTTATTTTCAGTCCGCTCTACTTGTGTAGTCCTTGATTCATGAACATCTCCTCCCAACTTTATTGAGGTATAATTGACACATAACACTGTGTCACTTCAAGGTGTACAGTGTATTGACTGATACATTTACTAGTTGCAGGATGATTAGCACCTCCATCCCATCACACAGCTACCAGGTCTTTTTTATGATGAAAACATTTAAGATCTACTCTCTTGGGATGCCTGGGTGGCTCAGCCGTTCAGTGTCTGCTTTTCGCCCAGGGCATGATCCTGGAGTCCTGGGATTGAGTCCCGTATCTGGCTCCTTGCGAGGAGCCTGCTTCTCCCTCCACCTGTGTCTCTGCCTCTCTCTGTGTCTCTCATGAATAAATAAATAAAATCTAAACAAAAAAAAAATCTAATCTCTTAGCAATATTCAAGCATATGATACAGTATTACCAATACAACCACCACACTGTATATTAGACCTTCAAACTTAGTATATTTTAAAGATTTTATTATTTATTTGAGAGAGTGAGCACATGTGTGTGAGAGAAGCACAAGCAGGAGCAGAAGGAGAGGGAGAAACCAACTCTCTGCTGAGCATGGAGCCTGATGGGGGCCTCCATCCCTGGACCGTAGGATCACAACTGAGCCAAAGGCAGACACTCAACCACTGAGCCACCCAGGCATCCCCAAACTTAATTAAAAAAAAAATTAAATGAAGCATCGTTGGCATACTAGTTTCAGATGGATAATGTAGTGATTCAACACTGTGTGCATTCTCAAGGGCTCACCGAGGTAAGTGCAGTCCCCTCCTGTCACCATACAAAGTGATTACAATATTATTGACCATATTCTCTGTGCTGTATGTTTTTCATCCCTGTGACTTTTTACTTTATAACTGGAAGTTTGTACCTCTTCATCCTCTTCACTCCTGTCCTCTGTCTCCCCACCTCACCCTCCTCTGGCAACCACCACTTTGTTCTGTGTCTAGGAGTCTGTTCCTGTTCAGTTTGTTTTGTTTGAGTATGAGTGAAATCATATAGTATTTGTCTCTGACTTATTTCACTTAACATAAGTGCTCATAAATGGCAGGATCTCATTTTTTTGATGTCTGAGTAATACTCCATTGTGTGTGTGTGTGTGTGTGTGTGTGTGTGTATCACAGCTTTATGCATTCATCTGTGGGTGGACAGGTGGGTTGGTTGCTTATCTTGGCTATTGTAAATAACGCTGCAGTAGATGTCGGGGTGCATGCATTTTTTTTTGGATCAATTCATTAGCTTTTGATTCTAACGTAAAAATTCCAATGCAAATCAACCAAAAGTCAGTGTTTCAAATACTAGTTTGTGTATTAATAAGTAGTGCGCAGCCTATACTTACATAATTCTAACTTTTTAAGAATTTCAAAATTTTAAAACATAATTTTATTAGATCTCTAAGAAATTTACATTTATATCATAAACGTACTTTCAATCAGTGATGACCACTTTGCTTTTATAGTAGTGTTCTCTCCTTTTCTGATTGTCTTCTTCATAAAGAAGAGCAAAACTCCGAAACAAAGGAATGGCTAACATTCTGGTCAGATGTCCCTGCAGGGAGAAGTGCTGGATTGATGCGGAGCTCTGTGCCAGGCATTATTTGACCATCAGGCAGGTGCCAGCGTAGGCCTGACTCTTACTCTGTTCTGCAGATGAGCAAACTCTGGAGGGCAGAGGTGAACTTGCTCCGGGCCCCGCACTTCCTTGCTGTCCCCGGCGGACCTGAGCTCTCCGTGCGTTCAGCTGTGACCCCCTGCCCGGACCTGCGCTGTCCCGTCCCCGCTCTCACGAGCTCCTACGAGCACCTGCGTCCAGTTAGTTCACTGCGGAGCCGCCCTGGAGGCAGCAGGAGCGGGGCCCTCCGGGGGACGAAGCCCTCGCAGCGGCCGGAGGTTAAGTCCAGCGGCTCGTCCGCGTCATTCTGACGTCAGAATGTGAAACCGCAGGGGAGCTTCACTTTTTAGACCTCATTCTCCTTCCCTGCAGCCCTCCTAAGGCTCGCCCGTCCCTGTGACCCCCGCTCACCTCCTGCCGGACTCTCGGGCCGGGGCTGCGTCCGCGGAGGGGGCCCGTGGGGCGGCGGGGGCGGGGCCGGGGGGAGGGGCCAGGGGCGGGGCGGGGGTGGGGCGTGGAGCCCCGGGGGGAGGAGCCAGGGGCGGGGCGGGGGTGGGGCGTGGAGCCCCGGGGGGAGGAGCCAGGGGCGGGGCGGGGGTGGGGCGTGGAGCCCCGGGCGGGCCCGTGAGGTCGCGGGGGCGGAGCCGCGGGGGGAGGGGCGTGGAGCCCCGGGGGGGGGCCGTGAGGTCGCGGGGCGGAGCCGCGGGGGGCAGGATGCGGAGCCCCGGGGGGAGGAGCCAGGGGCGGGGCGGGGGTGGGGCGTGGAGTCCCGGGCGGGCCCCGTGGGGCCGCGGGGGCGGGGCCGGGAGGGAGGGGCCAGGGGCGGGGCCGGGGTGGAGCTGTAGGGTCGCGGGGGCGGAGCCGGGGGGCGGACCTCAGGGGCGGGGCCGGCCTGGAGCCGCGGGGTCGCGAGGTCTGCGGTCGCAGCACGCGGGGCGCGGTCCTGCCGGGCCCAGTGGCGCGCAGCCGGCCCTGCCCGTCGCTGGCCAGCATGTCCTTCGTCGCGGTGGCCGAGGATTCGGACTTCCCCATCCACAACCTGCCCTACGGCGTCTTCTCCACCCCAGGCAACGTGAGCTGCTTCGCTTGGCCTCTGGGCGGGGCGGGGGGTGCCCCGACCTGCAGCCTGTGGCCGGGGCCTGACCACGCGGGACGCCGGCCCGTGGCTCCCCTGCTGGACGCGGCCCGCGGGGCCCCCGGGGGTCACTGGGGGCTGCGGTTTCCCTACTGGACCTGCCCCCCCAGCCCTCTGCCATGCGCCCTGTGGTCACGGGGGGGGGGGGGGCGGGGGGAGGGGGAGTGGGATGGGGGTGGAGGGAGGCTTTGGCACTATCTGTTGAGGAGCCTCTGGTGCTGGGTGTCTGTGGGCCTGAATCTGGCCTGGTAACTTTCTAGATGTGCACAGGATGTGCGTGTTTGTGTGGGATTAGATGGGAAATTAGGATCCACAAGTGTCCCTCCCAGGCAAGCAGAGCAAGACGATTATTGCTACCCAGGAGTTGAAGCGCCTGTTCTCACTGCTTACTCCGAGTTACTGGGGTTTGTTTTCAACCCCCAAACCACCATGTGGTGGCTGCTTCTTCCTCCTGCAGGCTATTATACCCTAACCCTAGGACCCACGAAATGTTGGGGACCTCAACATTTTTAGTAGCTTAGTAAAGGGATGAGCACCTTTGCTGGCCACCTGGCTGGAAGAAATCAAGCGAATTTGCCTCCAGCTAGAATTCTTTCAGCTTACAGGGTGGGCCCCCTGGCCTTCCCTTGCTGACCAGAAGAAGCCCTTTGGACAGAGAAAGGAGTTCTCCCTTAGTAAGTATGGCCTGATTGGTAGAAAGAAATCTGAAAACTGGAGGTTTATCAACAAATATGTAAGAAGATCCCTGGGTGGGGACGGCAGATTCCCTTGGATATATTCATGGTATTTTTTGCTTCCAACCCTAAAGGTGACCTCTGGATTCAGCTCTGTAAACCCTAGATCCCCAGAATCTGCTTACGGTGTTCAGAAAATATTTACTAAATGAAGCTGCTGGCAGTCAGCCCCTTTCCCCCTGGTGGACCTTTGACACCATGTGGCCGGCCTTCTGTGGGCCTCCCTGCAGCAAATGCCCTGGTCTGCTAGAGCCAATGTGTGCTTTCACAATGGCCAGGACTGAGCAAACATTGCAAGGATGTGGAAAGTTAACACTGTTCCCTGGTAGGACGGGAATACAATGAGGCAGGTTAACCCTTGACCTGTGTTAGCCAACCACACTCTGCCCACCGCCCTCCCACTTGCCCTCAGCGGGATGTCCTCACCTTTCCCGGGGGCACAGAAAGCTGGTGACTTGCTCTGACTTACCTTCTCAAGGACTCGAGAGTGAATGCCCTTTGGAGGGTGGCTGGTGGCCTTTGGACCTCGGGCCCCTGCTGTTGCCATGTTAGAATGTGCAGGGACAGCCACCAAGGAGGCCTGGGGGACGGGCCCCTTCCCATGGCCCTCTGAAAAGCACACTGCCCCACTGGCATTCCAGAAGGCTCAGCATGTTCACAGGGAGTAGGGGTCTCGTCTGAAGCGGTCCCTGCTCTCAGTGGATGTTCCAGGGTTGATGTTCCCTCTCAGGGCTGGTCTGGCTGCCAGGGCACAGCCTCCCCTCCTCTGCCCCAGTGGCCAGCTCTTCATAATTTGGGTGGAACAGTAGTGAATTAATGTAGTCATTACCTCGTTCATACTCTTACACAGGGATTGGTTAAGAACCCCAACTTGGGCCAGACTTTGGGGGATGGGGGCTGGAGATCAAAGACACACGAGACCCCCCTCCCTCCATCTCGGAGTACTCATAGATTGGTAGAATGTAGGAGGCTTTCTCTGTGAGGACAGGAGTGGTGGCTTCGGAGATAGGACACTGTGGTCATCTGCAGCTGATGGCCAAGTTGTTAGAGTCCCGGGGCCTGATGTACATGGGGAGGTATCCACCTCCTATCAGCCTGCTGAAATGAGCAGCCACAGGGAGAAGGCCAGCCTGTTACCCACATCTAGGCTCTGGAACTGAAAGGGTTATGCTGGTCCCTCGGGAGAGGTGGCATCTCGGCTCAGGACGGGGCTCCCGGAGGTCAGGTCTACAGACATGCTCTCTGGTTCTTTGTTGACCAGAAAAGCTCAGGGTCATGGAACAAAGGCCAGACCTTGCCAAATACTTGAGACACCTTCATAGTCTGGGCTGAAGCTGGGATTTTATGTTGTGGGAAGGAACTTCCCTGCATGTTCTAAGCAGCTTGGCTTCATGCTCCCTGGTAACCTGAGCTCTCCGCTGTTTGAGCCATAGTAGGCCTCATTCATCCAAGCCCCTGGTCTTCACATTGGGCCTGGGGTGCTCTCTGTTCTGCCGTGCACAGAAATTCCCCCAGGAAGGCCTACAGTAGTCCTGGGAAATAATCCAGCTGCTTGGTGAGATAGGGAGCTCCTCACCAGCAGAAGCATGTAAGCAGTAGCTGAGGAGCTTCTCTGGGGACGTTGCCTCAATACGGGGCTTAGACTAGGCCACTTGCATCTTCCCCTCTCCAGGGGATTTATCTCCCATTCATTGAACATGGTTTTTTTCTTGTCCGAGAAATAGAAAGGGTTCCAGGGACACCTGGGTAGCTCAGTGGTTGAGCATCTGCCTTTGGTTCAGGTCGTGATCCCGGGATCCTGGGATCAAGTCCTGCATCGTGCTCCCCAGAGGGAGCCTGCTTCTCCCTCTCCTTCTGCCTATGTCTCTGTCTGTCACGAGTAAATAAATAAAATCTTAAAAAAAAAAAGAGGGTTCCAGATTCTGCCGGGGCAGAGATCACTGGGGCGATCTTGGTTCACTGGGAGACAGGGAGCTGGGGTCCGGCACTCAGGATGCAGTTCCTTAATCCCTCTCCTTAGAGGACCATCAAAGGGAGACCATGGGCTCTTAACTAGACAGATCTTTTGGGTGAAGAACCAAGCCTGGCCAAGGCTCCCCTCCCTGTTGACTGTTCTGTCTCCCTCCCAGCCAAGACAGAGGATTGGCGTGGCCATTGGGGACCAGATCCTGGACCTCAGTGTCATTAAGCACCTCTTCACTGGGCCCATCCTCTCCAAACACCAGGATGTGTTCAATCAGGTAGGACACGGGGATGGCAGGTCCTGGATCTCAGGGGCATTTGTTGCACATGCCACCAGGATGAAGCTCTTTTCCTTCTGTTCCAGATAAGAGATAGTGCCTCTGGAGGTCTCAGAAATATTACCTGGGTCAGGCTGGGTTGTTTTGGGACAGGCTGGTAGCCCACAGCCTGGGGGCAGCTCCCATGGGTTCCTAGGTGGGAAGGATGTCTGTCTCTACAGTGCCGGGCCCTTCCCAGGGGTCTCTGGATGAGGCTTTCCAATAATTGCTATACATTCCCCCACCGAGCTGAGTGGGTGCTGGCCCTTGGGGTCTGTAGACACAGCCAGGGAGGAGCGGACGGCTCACATGCACAGAAGCCTTCCGTGTTCCCAGCAGGTGGGAGGAGTCAGCCTGAGGTCCATGTCCCTGTGGGATGGATGAGACTCTCTGGCCCCATCAATGGTCAGGGGCTTTGATGCACGCCTCCCGCTCCATGGCTCAGGAGGGAGGATGGTGTTTGTTCCGCACCTCCTGTGTGCCAAGAGTTTCACGCACGTCTCTCATCCCATCCTCGCAATGACCCTCTGGCACAGGAATCGGATCCTCGTTACTTGGTTGGGATCTCCTCTGAAATAAGCGGCGATTCTCCATGTCACACGGCTACAAGTATTAGAGCCCTCAGAATGCACACTGCTCCTTTTGTCACACCTCCATGGCTGAGAAACCTCATGAGGCCAGTGGAGGGGTCCACGTGGACTAGTTCCCTGCAGACAGAGCGTGTGCTTCCGTGGCAGGAATGCAGCCCCCCTCAGCTGCACCCCAGGCCAGGTGGTCGCGGGGCTTTGCCCCAGATAGTGGCTCCCGGGCTTTGCCGTTCGTGTGTAAACCCACAAGGTTGGGGGGTGGGGGATGATCCCTTTCCCCAGTTCCAGGGGCAGCTGGGGAAGCTAAGGACAAAAGTCCTGAGAGTGGGGGACCCTGAAGGTGGCCGGCCTCTCTTCCTGGGCTTTTCCGTGTGTGATCTGCTCTCTCTGTTCCGGGGTAGCCAGCTCTCAACAGCTTCATGGGCCTGGGCCACGCCGCCTGGAAGGAAGCAAGAACATTCTTGCAGAACTTGCTGTCCGCTAACCATGCCAGGCTCCGAGACGACACGGAGCTTCGGAGACGGTGAGGGGCCTGCGGATGTCGGCAGGCGGGAGTTGGGGACGGTGGGGTGATCAGGTTGACAGCCTCTGCCTCGTCCAGCCCCTGCCTGGGCAGGTGTTGGTGGCAGGGCTCTGGGCCGACTGGGACGACCCGTGTGCCTGGACTGGAGGGTCCTAGCTGGGTCCAGCCCCCTGCACACTCCTTTCTTCATCAGTATGTTCCACATCTGCGTCTGGTTTCCAGAGAAGAAATAATGTGGCTCATTTTCTAGAGGGGAAAATAGGAGGCATCGTGGCTCTTGTGGGCGGATGCCCTCCCTAGGGTGGGCTGTTGTAGCCGAGCCCTGGTCCTAGGCCAGTCTGGGGGTGCTGGCCACAGGCTCTGAGCAGGATTCCAGGGCTGGTTTGGGCTGAGCCTGCAGTGAGTGTCCAGAGCAGGGACCCCACTTCGTGCTTGACCTTGAAGCCCCCGGTTCTGTGTTGCAGTGCGTTCACCGATCAGGCTTCTGCTGTGATGCACCTGCCGGCTATCATAGGTGAGTGTGGTCCCTGTCCCCAGAGCAGCTCAGTGGAGCAGTTCAGTGGGCCCAGATGGCTGGCCGGACGCTGCAGGCCTTGCTGCCTGTTGGCGGGGGGGTTGGGGGAGTCGGGGAGAACGATGGCACGGGGAAGACTTCTGGGCTTTACCCCGTCCCCTTCACTGACCCAGGCCCATCTGAAAGCCAGAGCCCTTGCCGGGTGGCTGGTACCTGCCAAGATTTGCAGATGGCCACTGGCTCCCTTGGCAGCAACTCACTGTGTCCCGGAGGCCGCAGGTAGTGCTCCCAGCTCATCCAAGAGTCTGAGTCCCACAGACAAGAGTCTGAGAGCAACAGCGTGAGCCCTCTGCAGGGAGTCTGATGGAAGTTTCAACCAGCAAGTTGCAAATGTGCCAAGTCCCTTAGCTGAAGCAGAGGAGGCTTTCCACCTTGGTCTCCCAGCCCCTGGGCCCACCCACTGGGTTTGTCTAGGCATCTGTGTTCTGGAAGCTTCCAGAACCCTGGGCTGCGGGGCCCTGGCAGACCTTGTGTTGGGTCTGCCCTGAATCCTAGCACTGTCCCAGGAGGCCTTCCTGGTGGAGAATGCCCTTCCAGAGGACAGGTACGTGAATCACAACTTACCCCATCCTCAGGTCGGAGGGTTAGAGCAGCTGAAGCGCACAGAGCACAGAGCTAGGTCACGCTGCATGTGGTCAGAGCCTGACACCCCTTGGTTGCTGCTGCTCCTCCTCCCTCTCCCCCTGCTCCCCTCCTCTCTCTCCTCCTCCTCCCCCTCTTCTCTTTTGTCCTCCTCTACCTCTTCCTCTTACCCTCCTCTTCCTCCTGGACCAGTCCTGCCAGAGAGAATGGGGGGGAAGGGGCTTCCAAATGTTTCCAGGATTTGGACTCAGACAGTGGAGGCGAGAAGCCATGCAGGTGGCAGACGGCGCTCAAGCAAAGGCGTGGGGAGCAGAGCCCTGGGTTGTGGGTGGTGACGTGAGAAGCCCAGGAAGGGGTGGAGTGGCCATTGTCTATCTCAGGCTGTCTTGGCTCCTTGTTCCTTGTTTCTCGGAGGAGAGCTCTAAGAACAGATTGTGAATGAGGTTCCCTCGTGTTGCATTTCTAGCAAAACCTTGGACGGCGCTGTTGGGGTGCACTCATGGGGTGGGGCTGAAGGGAAGCCTGCACGCCTGCCTCCTCCTCCTGACCTGGCTGGTCCCGGGCTTGGAGACGGTCCGTGTCCTGGGCTACTGGCCACCGCCGGGATCTCTGTGTCTCTGCAGGTGACTACACGGACTTCTACTCCTCCCGGCAGCATGCCACCAATGTCGGGATCATGTTCCGGGGCAAGGAGAATGCACTGATGCCAAATTGGTACGTCTATTTCCAGCAGCGCATTTCCCAGGAGCTATATAGTCCTGCTCATGGTAAAGAGACTGGAGAGGGGACCCCATGCCTGTGATGCCACTACTTCTGGACACAGAGGGACCCCACCCCTCAGCCCCTTGGCTCCTCAGCCCCTCAGCCCCTTTGTCTAGAGAACGCCAGCTGAAGATCCTTCCCCGGGGGCGTAGGTCCTCCTAGGCTCCTTCATTTGGGAGCCCTGTGTTATTACTCTATTGACATGCCTTCTCCATACTTGGAACTTTGCGATGCCCGAAAATCATCAAGCATGCCCACATTCTTTATCCCTCAAAGTGTAGCCAGCCCACCCCTCAAAGTGTAGCCAGCCCACAGCCTGAGCCCTGTTTGTTTGTGTGATCCACACACTAGCTGGTGGGGTCTCCAGAGCTGGGGTTGTTAGCCCCATTTCATGGGAGGGGAAACAGGCTGAGAAGGGTTGACCTGCCAGAGGACAGACAGGCCCAGAGGTGTCTCCTAACTCCAGATCAAGGCCACGCCCCGCAGGGAGCACAGGGCCCAGATCCTTGCCCCTTTGGTCCATGTTGCCCTCTGGATGTGGCGTGTACTGAGAGCGTGGTGGCAGGTGTGCACCCCAGGCCGGTTCTACCAACCACGCGTAGGCAGGAAGCTGTGTGTCAAAGTCCAGATGGGGAAGGAGATAGTGAAGCAACCAGACCAAGGTGGCAGGGCAAGGTGGGTGGGCCTGGGAGTGCAGGTGCTTGCAGAGAGCGGACCCTGGTCCCATGCAGGCTCCGGGCCTAGTAGGGGAACCAGGCGTTGCTGTCTGTAGGTGCGAACAAAGGGGCTCCTCTCGGGACGTTTGCTGTGAGGGGGCCAATCGAGGTGCCTTTTTCACCCTGCAGATATCCTTTAGTATAAGGGGTGTGTGTGTCTGGTGATGAAGCCACGCTCTCCCTCCCTGCGCCCACCTCTGAGTCCCTTCTCCCAGGGCGGAGCGCTTGTCTGTTTCCGAGACTCTTTCACCCGCATCCAGGCCTTCTCTCTGCCAGCTTTTCTATGCAATCCCTGCCGCCTTATTATTCTGAAAGAATGTTTTGTGTGTGGTAGAAATGAACCCTTTGCTGTCACACACGGTAAATATTTTCTCCCAGTGCAGTGTCTCTTTGCTCACTTTCTTAATACAGAAACTCAACGCTTTTATAAAGTCAAACACGTCATTTTTTTTTAAAATGATATTTGCTTTCATGTCATCCTGAGGCTTTTTCCTGCCCGAGAGTTTGGGGATAGTCTCTGTGCTTTGCTCCTAGCGCTTACAGTCACGTGACTCTGTGCAGATTTAGATATGTGCCCCACCTTGGGACTCCCCACTATGTAGGATGGGACGTACAGGTTCGTGTTTGCTCCTGGACTGCCATAAGGCTGCTCTAATCCAGTGGCAGAAATTTATGGAGGCTGCAGGTGACCCCGGGCCTGACCTGTCACTGGATTTAGGGCCCCCCTGGGTGATCCAGGATGACCTCATCTCAAGACCTTTTTCCATAAGGTCTTTTTTGGGGGACCTACCACCAGGTCTGACTTGTGCAGACATTTATCGTCTCTGTTTGTCACCTTATGATGCTGTCACCTATGCTCGGGGCCCAGATTGTTGGGTCATCCATTCCCACCGCGCTGTGCTATTTTATTTTTATTTTTTAAAGATTTTATTTATTTATTCATGAGACACGGGGGGGCGGGGGGCAGAGAGAGACATAGGCAGAGGGAGAAGCAGGCTCCATGTAGGGAGCCCAATGTGGGACTTGATCCCGGGCCTCCAGGATCACGCCCTGGGCTGAAAGCAGACGCTCAACTGCTGAGCCACCCTGGCGCCCCAGCACTGTGCTATTTTAAATCACATTTTGATATTGGGGTGCACTTTCCTATTTGACTCCTCTGCCGCTCTTCTGTCCTGGAGACAGAGCTCTTGGCATTGTTCCTGCAGCCCTGCAGCTCCTGTGTTCTGAACCTCATGGGCCAGGCCAGGGTCCCAGGATGGCGGGGAGGGAGACCTCGGAGCAAGCAGAAGGGCTTTGCCATCTGACAGGCCTGGGTGACCCAGGCCGAGCCCTGGACGCTGCTCTCCGTGAGCCCGGCTGAGTTTGCAGGGTGCTGGCCACTGGCACCTGCAGCTCAGGGTGTGGGTGCTGCCAGCTGGCTCTGAGCGCCGTGTGTGCACGGCAGCTGTTAACGTGCCCATGTCCGGTGGTGCTGGCACTGGAGACCAGGATGGAAGAACCATGGGCGAGTGTCAGCTTCTGTGGCCCTGAGGACACTCACTACCATCCACCTCCAGAACTTGCTCATGTCGCACAGCTGAAGCTCCCCAGGCCCCCTGCTGTGGCTCTAGGAACCACCCCTCTCTTTGAGTGTGGAACTGTCTGGGTCTCTGAGACAGGCCAGTGTGGTGTTAAGGCTCACCCGCCGTGTGGCGTGGGCTGGCATTCTCCCCCCGGGTTCATGCTTGCTGGGTGGTCACTGTCCACGGCATGTGCCAGCCTCACTTTGCTTATCCATGTGTCTGTGGGACACACACTTTGGAATACCTTTTGGTTTTGAACCATGCATATACATGTGGGCTCCCTTTTTTGTTTATAATTTTTAAAATGGAGATTTATTTTGCATCGTGTAACTGTTGGACGTCCCTCCGCCTTCTGTCTCAGGCTGCACTTGCCAGTGGGCTACCATGGCCGTGCCTCCTCTGTCGTGGTGTCCGGCACTCCGATCCGCAGGCCCATGGGACAGATGAGCCCCGATGACTGTAAGTGGCCCTGGCGCCCAGGCCTCCCTGGTCCCTGCTCTGTGCAGCCATGCGGCCAGTTCTGTGGCCTGGCGCCCACCACAGCCTCTCTCCTGGTCTCTTCCAGCTAAGCCTCCTGTCTATGGCGCCTGCAAGCTCTTGGACATGGAGCTGGAAATGGTAAGCTGGGTCTTGGTCCCTGTGCAGGTGTCTGGAGCAGCAGTGCCCCCGAGAGGGTGGCCGCGGTGGGGGGGACGGTCCATCCTTACACGGGCTCCCTGTTTGGGAACTTGCTGAACGTTCACCAGGGGCTTCGCGGACAGAGCTCGCAGGGGTCATGTGTGGACTTGCACCAAGTCCCCAGCACGTGTGCTCCCTGCCGGACTGTACAAGGCCCTGCTCCACCTTCTTGTTCCAGCTCACGCTGTGAACAAGTATTATTTGCACTATTTAAAGCCACGTTATTTTGCACCTTTGTGCTTTTTTGGGGGGATTTTAAAAAATATTTTATTTATTTATTCATGAGAGACACAGAATGAGAGAGAGGCAGAGACACAGGCATAGGGAGAAGCAGGCTCCATGCAGGGAGCCCAACGCGGGACTCTGTCCTGGGTCTCTAGGATCAGGCCCTGGGCTGAAGGTGGCGCTAAACCGCTGAGCCACCCAGGCTGCCTCCATGGGGGGATGTTTTCACTGTTTCAGTTACCCCTTGAGTGCTGTACTGTCATCATCTGGTGTTCGTGGGCACGAGGCGGTGGTGGTGCGCCCCTCAGAGAAGATGCAGGTGGTGGATGGCCTGCATCGGACAGGACAGAGCTGGCGCTTGTGCCTTTGTGTCCGCACGTCAACAGTAGATGTTGGACAGGGTGCCTTTAACCCAGCACACCCAGAACCAGGTCACGTATTGGTTGGTGATACAGGCCTGGTATCTTCCATAGCACTGATGGTGTGCAGGTGGATGTTCTTTATCGATAGACTGTAGGTAGCAGGAATTGATGCTGTAGCCCTGTTGCCACCGTGGCCCACGCAACCTCAGAACCATGGCTGTTCCAGGGCTGCAGGGTATTTTAAGCTTTTTATTTTGAGATAACTGTAGAGTGATGTGCAGTTGTGAGAAATAACATGGAGAGATCCCGAACGCCCTCCACACAGTCTCCCTCCAAGGTAGCATCCCCCGTGGCGGTACCTGCCATAGCCTCAGCCCTGGGACGCTGGCACTCGTCGTCAGTTCCGTCACCCCGAGGACCCCCTCATGCTGCAGGGCATTATATGGGGTATGCTGAACTTAGGGCAGCCCCCAAGGCAAGAGGACAGTGATGGGAGGGAGGAGGGAGGAGGACTCTGATTCCTGGGGCAGTGACATTGAGCTCTGCTGGGTGGCCAGAGGGTTCGCAGTGGAGCCGGGCCTGCGGGGGAAGCGCAGGCAGGCAGGTGGCGGGTGGCTTCCCACGATCAGCACCTGTGGTTTTAGGTGATGTCTCTTGGTGGCAGGTGGAGGAGAAAGGGTTGTGGGGCCACCTGAGCTCCGGTCCTGCCACGTGGTTTCCTGGGCTTCCATCCCGAGGCAGGAATGTGTGCACACTTCCAAACAGCCAGCCCTCTGCCTCCCCACAGTGAGGGTGCCACGCAGACCTGGGGAGGTCAGCCATTCCAGAGGCCCTGCAGCTGGGCAGATGCCCACCCTCCCCTTGGGGTGGGCAGCAAGCTGGGAAAAGCCAGAAAATCCGTGTGTGGAGAGGTGTGGGGTGGGGAGCAGACAACCCGTCCTGGATGGTGATAAGATTCCAGATAAATTGGTGCCCTTGGGTTTTTTTTTTTAAATATCTTGATAAAAAATATTTGCAGTGTTTATTTTTTTTTTAAAGATTTTATTTACTCATTCATGAGAGACACAGAGAGAGAGAGAGGCAGAGACACAGGCAGAGGGAGAAGCAGGCTCCATGCAGGGAGCCCAACGCGGGACTCTATCCTGGGTCTCCAGGATCAGGCCCTGGGCTGAAGGTGGCGCTAAACCGCTGAGGCACCCAGGCTACCTCCATGGGGGGGGTGTTTTCACTGTTTCAGTTACCCCTTGAGTGCTGTACTGTCATCATCTGGTGTTCGTGGGCACGAGGCGGTGGTGGTGCGCCCCTCAGAGAAGATGCAGGTGGTGGATGGCCTGCATCAGACAGGACAGAGCTGGCGCTTGTGCCTTTGTGTCCGCACGTCAACAGTAGATGTTGGACCATGCAGGGAGCTGGACATAGGACTTGATCCTGGGTCTCCAGGATCAGGCCCTGGGCTGAAGGCGGCGCCAAACTGCTGAGCCCCCCCTGGGCTGTCCTATTTGCAGTGTTTAAACACTGTCAGAGAACAAATCAAACTGTGAGTCAGGTTTTGCAAATGTCACAACTGATTGTGTATGTCTGATGACTGTTTTGCCAACTTCTTCCTCCAACGATGACTCGGAATTCTGCTGGTGCCTGAGCGCTGTGTTGGTGATGTTTCTCTGCAGAGGGGGCGGGGGGATGGGGGTGTGGAGGTGTGGAGGTGCCCAGGTGCCCCCACAGAGGCAGACTTTAGATTTTTCATGACACGAGTACACAGCCAGATAGTTCGGTCTTCTATAAGCCTCGTGTAGCTGTGAGATTGTGAAATGCAGCATGTGTGTGTGCAGGGGTGTGTGTGCATGGGTGCAGGGGTACAGGGGAAAAGCAGGGTGGACTGGGGCTCGCTGAGGGAGGGAGTGGAGCCAGCACACAGTCCAGGGCTGTCAGGAGGCCAGGTGTGCTGGCCCTGTGCCGCTCACCACTCTCCGGAGGTGGCCATCTGTCTGCTTGAGTGCAGTTCATGATTTAGAACTTGGAGTGGGTTCGTAGCCTGGTTGGGACCCTGGGACCCAGGTGGCAGTCCTGGTCCCTGTCCTGGGTCAGCAAATGCCTGACCTTTGCCGCCCCAGAAGCCACCCAATTCTAATCAACTTTTCCCCACACCAGGCTTTCTTTGTAGGCCCTGGGAACAAGTTTGGAGAGCCGATCCCCATTTCCAGGGCCCATGAGCACATTTTTGGAATGGTCCTCATGAACGACTGGAGCGGTAATTATTGGGGTGTGGGCGTGCTGAGGTCGGGCTCACTGTGCACACTGCCGTGGGTGGAACCCGGGTGCTGGGGACACAGTCACAGAAGCCACAGATGGTCTCCAGGTCCGGTGCTGGTCAGAGGCTGGGGTTTCACGCAGACTTGTCAGCTCGGAGCTCCTGGGCCAGTTACCTCCCCTCTCTGATCTCTGGGTTTCTCTTAAGGTCAGCAGGGGCAAAGCAGACATCACAGCTAACATTCATGAGCCCTTGTGTGTGGGGCCCCGTGCCGAACCCCTCCTAGGGGTGGCGACGTCACCTTTCCCGGGCGAGGCACTGAGGCACAGGGAGATTGCACTCCGTTGCTGAGCTGAGATTACAAACTGAAGCAGTCCCATGTCCCAGCGGCTGAGTCCTGGGACATCTGTGCCCCCCACCCGGGGGAAGATGAGCCTCTAGCCCCTCCTGGGGAATGCCTGCCTGCCCTTTGGTCATCCTTTTTGCTGTGACCTGGCACAGACCTCAAAGGAACTCTGTCCTTGGCACTGAATGCTGTTGCACGCCGCCCCGGGCGGGGTGGCCAGGCCAGAGCTCCTTGCAGGACAGGACGGTGGACGTGGGGGTGGGGCGGGGGATGGAGCCCTGGGGAAAGGCCGGGCGTCCTCTGTAAGCCCTGCCCGGCCGTCTCTTGCAGCTCGGGACATTCAGAAGTGGGAGTATGTCCCCCTGGGGCCGTTCCTCGGGAAGAGTTTTGGCACCACCATCTCCCCATGGGTGGTGCCCATGGATGCCCTCATGCCCTTTGTGGTGCCCAACCCGGAGCAGGTAAGCATACTCTCGGCGCCTGCTTGCCCACCAGGCATCGTGCTGTCTGACCTGGGGGAGGGCTCTGTGCCCCCCACATGCCCCTGTACCGGGGAGCCGGCTGGCAGGAAAAGAAGGGGTCCTGGCCAGTGCCTCCACCTTGCACAGCCTCCCCGCCCTGAGTTGTGTCCTGTGTGGTGGCGCCCCCTGGGCCCCGATTGGCAGAATGCAGTCTCGAGCCAGGCCACGGAGGTCCTGGCCCCCACCCAGAGCGTGACCTCTCCCACCTGGCCCCGTGGCAGCCCCTGCTCTTCCCCTGTCCTCCCCCTGCCTCCCGTGTCTCCCCAGGCCTGCAGTGCTCTCAGCCCTTTGCCGAGGTCCTCACCGCCTGTTACTTATTTGATGTTTTCCTTTAAAGCAGTTTCTGTTTTTAAACTCAATATATTTAGAAAAGGAAGCTTTGTTTCTTTTACTTGATATTCCTACTGGTGTCACTAGGCTCCAAGTTAATCATAAAAAGAAAAACATACCTGTTAAAATCACCCCAGATTACTCGAGTCTTGGCTTCAGGTAGCCCTGCCAGGGGCTGCCGTGGGGACCTGTGGCCGGGCCGTGGGGCTGCCTCCACCTGGTCCCCGTTGGCTGCTGCTTCCCCCATGCTCTGCTCGCTGGCTCTCCGGGGTGTCTCTGATCTGACCTCTGCACCCTTGAGCTGTGGGTGCTCCGGCCCCCATGTCTCTCCCTGTGCCTGGGGAGCAGGTTCCGGGCCAGAGCCCTCTGCCAGTGGCCCCACTGCTGTGCTCTGCCCTCACAGGACCCCAAGCCCCTGCCGTATCTCCGCCACAGCCAGCCCTACACATTCGACATCAATCTCTCTGTCACCCTGAAAGGTATTGTCGTGGAGTGGAGGGCATGCCCAGGCCTGGGGGAGGGGCACATGTGGCCCAACACCGTTGCCCAATTGCTCCTGAGTTCCTGGGGATGGGGGGCAGTGAGAGGGTGTCATTCACTGTTGCCTGGAGCCACGGGGAGATCTTGCACAGGGAAGAGAGGGGACGGGATGCCCTTTGCTCCTGAGGATGCCAGGTGGAGCTCGCAGGACATTGTGGCCTGTCACTGCACTTTCCACTCTCAGGGCCAGAATGTGTGGAGTCTGGGTGGGGCCTCCCCCATCTGCCTGAATCCCCGTGCCAGCTCCTCGGACACAGTCTGTCCAGCCTGCACTCACACACACCGACCCCTTGCTCCTGGGCCCCATGTTCTATCTGGGGCCTGTTGGAAAGCCTGGCTCTGCTCTGGGGCCGCACACCTGGGCCCCCACACCCCATGCAGGGTCAGCCCTGAGAGCCTGGCAGATGAGGCCCCGTCCCCTGGAGGCTCCTCAGCTCGGCTCCATTGATGGTCTGCTAGAGCCTTAGTGTAAAGAGCCCGGCCCTGCAGGCGGTGGCTGGGGCCCAACGCACACCTGCTTGGCTCTGGGCTCTGGGCAAGCGGCTGGCCCGTCTGTGCACCAGGTTGTCATCTGTACAATGGGACAGTAATGGCCCTGACTTGACTCCGTGGTGGTGAGGGTTAACGAGATGGATTCACATGGAGGTCTAGAGCAGACCAGTACCTAGGAAGAGCATGGTGGTGTTCCCATTCCTGGGGCCCTGGCTCTTGCTGCCTTTTCCAGCGTCCCCACCCTTCACAGAGGTGGTCCTCCTGCAGAAGGGTTCAGAGCTGTCACCTCGGGGGCGGGACGCTACCAGGGGACGGGGCTTCAGAGCTGTCATGGTGCCCCCTGGACATCTGTGGTGGCCCTGTCCTTCCATGTTACGCTGTGGCAAAATGAGGCTCAGAGAGGAAAACAGGTTCACCTCGAGTCTTTTAGGGGGCTCCTGGCCAGGCTGAGAGGAGCACCCAGTGTCGTTGGATCTGGGCTAGTCTCCTCCTGTGCACAGACCCTCTTTGGGGCCCATTTGTGTCTCAGGTTCCTCTGCCTGCCTGGAGATGTACAGAGGAATGTCCTGTCAGGGAAGGGGAGAGATTATCAAGAAGATGTGTCCGGAGTTGTAGAAAGACCTAGAAGGGGAGCATGGAGTGCAGGGAGGGCTTCCAAGACCCCCACTACACCGCAGTCCTGAAAATGCAGTTTTGACAGCCCTTTTTGGGATCCGGGTGATGGGTGTGGGCAGGAGGAGGCTCGAGGGCCGACCTTGTGTGGGGCTGAGGAGCACACCTGCTCTGTGCAGCTGTTGGAGGGACGCCAGGGCCCTGTGCCCTGGGGGAGTAAAGGGCTGTCGCGGTGTGAGCACTGTTGAGAAGCGAACAGCAGTGGCCTATGCCCTACCTGTAGTAGCTGTTCAGTTAATGCTGCTGCAGTGAATCACAAAGCGGGACGCTGCACATCTCGGGGGTGGCTTATAGGTGTCAACGTGTGCACGTCTCCCGGTCATCACTTCTGGGCGGGAGGAGCTGTGAGCTCACCGTTCTGTGGGCTCCGTACATGAAATGCTTTTGGACGAGTGCAAGCCTCAGCCACCAAACCCATTACCTAAGTGCCCCCTGCCCTCCCCACGCCCCGTCCTTGATGAATGGAGTGAAGGTCCTTTGTCAATGCTGCTTGTGTTTCCAACAGGAGAAGGAATGAGCCAGGCAGCGACCATATGCAAGTCCAATTTTAAGGTAAGTGTGGGAGTTGGGCAGGCTGCTTCTTGGAAGCTTGGGAGACGGAGGGCCGTCTGGGAAGGAACGGGAGGTTTGCACTGATGTGGGGACATGGGGATGGGCCCGTGCCTGGGCCTGGAGTTTCTGTGGCCCTGTTCCTTTCTAAAGAGGTGATGAGGCCACAGGGACTCCTCCAGATGCAGAAACGTGACCAGAGGTTTCCTTGGGGAAATGATAGATGTTCCTATAAGGGTCCAGTCTCCTGCTGCTTCTGTCCTGGCAGGGGCTGGATTGGTCCCAGTGATTTATTTGTGTTTGAACTGAGCTTGTAATTGAAGCATCCCACACACGGAGGAAAATGCATAAATTATAAGTGTCCAGCTCAATTGCTTTTCACAAAATCCACGTTCTTGTGTGGCCAATACCCGGGTCGGGGAATGGGAGATTTGCAGGGCGTCAGCTGCCCATCGCTGTCCCTATCCAGGGACAGTGTCACCACCCCCTCCTCCCAACCTGAGATGCCATGCATTAAATTGGTCTGTTCTTCTGTTTTGTGGAAACAGAATCATACAGCGTGTGTGCTGTTCCCCGCGGCTTCTTTGGCTCTCACATCGTAGCTATGTTGCCGTTTGTAGTGCCATTTCTTTATTGCCTCTAGATGTCCCACCACTGGTTCTCCCAGTCCACTCTTTTTTTTAAAGATTTTATTTATTTATCTGAGACAGAGAGAGAGAGAGAGAGAGCACACAAGCAGGGAGGAAGGTCAGAGGGGGAGTCAGAAGCAGGCTCCCTGCTGAGCAAGGACCTGCTCCCGCGCCACCCCCCGCCACCAACCCCCTGCCAACATGGGACTCGATCCCAGGACCCTGAGATCATGACCTGAGGCAAGGGCAGACGCTTCACCCACTGAGCCCCCAGGTGCCCCCTAGTCCATTCTTGATGGACACATGGGTTGTTTCCATGGGGGGTGAGGATAGACTCCCTAGAAACAACCCAGAACACGTCCTTTGGGGCACACGGGCACTTTTCACTGGGTGTGAATCCGTACAGTTGCCAGTCACAGAGCACATCTTATCTGTGTACTCTGCCCACAAGGACTTCCAGGCAGCTTCCTGAGGGGCCCTGCTGGCCTAGGGGGCACCCCAGCAGCACGTCAGCATCCCTGCTGCCTGGCTGCTCCATGTCCTGGCCGGCACGGCTGCTGTGTGCCTTCCCCTGCTGCTCGGAGGGTGGTGGTTTCCACGTGCGCCTCCCTGACGACAATGCTGCTGGTGCTGGGCACCTTTCCATGTGTTTACTGGGTACACGAGCATACTCTCGATCAGTGTAGCTCTGTTTCCTGTCTCCCTTCAAGCTGGACACTGTCTGGGCTCCTTAGGCTAAGAAATCAGGGGCCTCCTCGAAGGGGCCTATTTCTGAGTTTTCCTGCACTTGGACATGCAGCTGCAGGACCAGCAGATCTAAGACGTTGTGGGTTTGCACTGCATCTGAGCGTTTGGGGGGCCATGGTCCTTGTTCCTCTTCCCCTGGTGGAGCTCACCTTCTGCTCCTTCACTCCTGGGCCTGCCTGGACATCCTGTTTGCATCGTTTAGCTGGTGGCCCCTATCTGCTTAAAGGCCTGGGAGCTGGAATGGGTGGGGACTGGGGGGGGGGCGGTGCAAGTGTGCTCTTGGCCCACGAGGAGCCTCTGCTGTGATGAGGTCCTAAAGCGTGCCAACTCAGTACCCAAGGGTAGTCACAGGGCAGCATGTGAGTGTGGACACCTGAGCAGGTTGTAGACTGAGCATCTGGCCAGAGAGAAGATCTGCCTTCCTGGAGAAGGCGGGTTAGGGACGCCTGAAGGAGCAGAGGAGCTGAGGTCATAGCCAGTGCATGGCTGGGAGGGAGGGGAGGACCCTGGGTGACCCCAGGAGGACAGCTTGTGGTTGCCATGGGCGATGGGGGCAAGCTGGTGGGGAGAGCACCTGGGGACGCTGTCTGTCCCAAGCGGCTATGGGAGCTGCTAGCCTGGAGGCTGGGGTCAGTCACCTTGCCTGTCCCCCTCTATGTCCCTGCCCTCAGTACATGTACTGGACGATGCTCCAGCAGCTGACCCACCACACCGTCAATGGCTGCAACCTTCGGCCAGGGGACCTGTTGGCTTCTGGAACCATCAGCGGGCCGGTGAGTGTTTGGTTGCCTTGGGCACTGCCCATGTAGCCAGCCACCCCCCCCCCCAACACACACAGACCTAAAGGCCCTCAGCTGGTCATCCACAAGGGACCTCCCACCCAGGGTGGATGTATCCTAGGACCCTGACCCGCGGGGATGCATGCGGGGCTTCCCTTCCAGGTCCAGACCTAAAGACACTGTCAGAATGGGATGTCACATGTGTCTGTATAGGGGACAGTCAGAGTGACGTGTGTGTGGGGGGGAATCAGGGAGCGGCCACGGAGCCTGGCTGTCACTGGCTCTTGCTGGGCAGCCCCCAGAATGAGGTGGCGCCACTGCTGTGCCTGCCCATGCCACCATAAGCCCATGGTAGGGTCACAGAACCTTAGGGGCTTGTGGCTTTGGGGTGGTGTGTGTACCAGCACCTCCTGCAAGGTCCTGACCGCAGCCTCTTGGTGGATGGGAAATCTCTTCCCAGTGGAAGGGTGTCTGGCATGGCACCATGTGGATACACTGCAGCCCCCAGGGCTGGCGGGGACCCGGGCACACGGTTCCACACTCCCCGAGTCCCGAATAAAGCAAGGAGGGCACCATGCCGAGGTCCCACCGAGGCAGGGTCTTTGAGGGGCACGGCACCCTGTCCCTGCCCAGGGCTCCTAGGCTTTGCTAAGCATCCAGTCTGCGGCTGCCACACTCACCAACATGTGAATACACGCAAGGCTTTCTTCCCTTTCCTGTGCTGAAGGAGCCAGAGAGCTTCGGCTCCATGCTGGAGCTGTCGTGGAGGGGAACGAAGGCCATCGAGCTGGGGAACGGACAGACCAGGAGGTTTCTGCTGGATGGAGATGAAGTCGTCATAACAGGTGAGGGCAGCCAGGCCTCGCGGGCTCCGTCCCGCTCCTTCTGTTATGACCGCGTGGCGCTGCGGGCTGGCCGAGAAGCCATCTGTCCAGCTCGTCCCCGCGCTGGCATTCCCAGGCCCGTGTCTGCGCCTCGTGACCTTCCCCCCGGCCTTGGCCACCAGGGACTCTGAACCGGACCAGAGAGCCCACGGGAGTCCCACTGTGTCTCCCTTCTGAGCAAAACTGTAAAGTGACTGCAGGCTCCCGGAGTTCTGGGCTTTGCGGTGTGGAGGCCCGAGTCCTCTGACCCGGCCGAGCCAGTGACAGGTGTCCCAGCAGCTTGTTCTCAGGGGGTGAGGGCACCCCTCCTCTCCGGGGGCCATTCCGGCTGCTGTATGGTGTGACTCGGGGGAAGGCCCCGTGGTGGCCAGCAGCGCCCTCTTCACAGTCAGACCCAAGTTGCCCCAGAGCCCCTTGGCCGTGTGACCTTCACCAAGCTATCAAGCTCTCTGAGGCTCAAGTTCCTCATTTTTAAAATGGAGTCAGTGATACAGAACTGACCCTCATGTGGCTGTGAGGATGAGGGGAGCCGGCTTACCCCTCCATGCCCGCACACCTGCTGGGAGTCCCACTGTGGGGTCCCAGTCGTGAACGGGACAAATGCACAGTCTGGTCTTCGGGAGTGCCTGGCAGGGTTCAACTGCTTGCCTGGGGTCTTACCGCCAGCAGGTGCTGAAACCGAGGTCCCCGCCCAGGCGGCTTATGCTGGGACCCTGACTCCTAACCCCTCTGATGGGGTGACAGACTGTTTTCCCTGTGGTCACTGTGGATTTTTCCAGACACACATTTTAGAATGCAATGCACACCTGCCCCAGCCCTCCATGCCCACACCCTACGTCTGCTCTCGGCCTGCTGACCCACACGCCACTCCTGAGTGTCATATTGCCACCCTGCTTTCCTGGCTCCGTCTTGGTACTGCTGACTGTTTACTCTGTGGGCTGGCACCTTGGCCCCATTCCACTCTCACAGCCTGCTGACATCCTTCTAAAGCGTCACGCCACCTCTGCAGCTGCCTGCCCCATGCCACCACCCCTCCGTTCCTGGACTGCCAGCTTGTGCCGGGCCCCTGTGGTCCATCCTGCGCAGGGCACCTGGAGGATGCCCTTCAGGGCTGTGTTCCCGTCCCTTTGCTGCTCCAGGTTGCCTCCTGACTCCTTATGGCCTCTTGCGTCTAATGTGCACCTGCTGCTCCTCTGATTCTGCTCCGCCCGCTAAGCCCCATCTAACACCTGCATGCCTTTGACTTAAATCTCGCTCAGCCCACACCAGGTCCCCTTTGGTCACTCAGGTAGACTCAGTCGGTGACAGCAGCAGCCCATCTAAAACACCGAATTCGGGTTCATCTACGCACATCTGTTCCCTAGCTTAGCTAGGAGCCTGGATTCCTTCCTCGGGCTGCTGTAACAAATGGCCACAAACTTGCTGGCTTAAAACAACAGAAACTTATTCTCTCCCGGGGGGCAGATGTCTGAACCCCAAGGGTTGGCTCTAGGGGAGGACCCGTTCTGGCCTCTGCCACTGGCTAGTCAGTCGCCTGGCAGCCATCACCCCAGCCTGCTCGGCCGTCCTCATGCAGATTTGTCCCTGCTGTCTCTGTCGTGCACTCACGGTGGCATTTAGGGCCCGCCTGGGTCATCTCCACATCTAAGATCCCTAATGTAACTCACACCTGCAAAAACTGCTCTGTTGGAAAACCGTCACGATCCCAGGGCCAAGGGCCTGAGGTCTTTGGGGTCATTGTGCAGCTGATTGCACGGTGCTTACAGGGCAGGCTCCAGGCCCTGCACGTCTCTGCAGGCTGACTGTGTGCCAGTCACACAGTAGGGCTTGTGCGGTGGTTGGTTGATGAGGTGAAGTGGAGCTGATAGAGAAGAGGCAGGCGGAGCTCAGGCTGCAGCACAGGGTACCCCAAATGGTCGGGAAGTACTCACTGCCCTTGCTGGTCCCATAGCCCTGTCACAGCCTAATTCCAGTTTCCCTGAGTTTATTGAGAACCTGTCAGGGACCAACCACGTTGTAGCACATATGCCTCCCTGACTCTGTCTCACATTCACAGGAACCCTTGGGCAAGGAATCGTTACCCCGATTTACAGAGCAAAGAGCTTGGGTTACCTGCTGGGATCACACTTGGGGAGAGCTGGGATACGGCTCAGGTCTTCTTCGTGGCCATGGTCCTCTCCGTGGTCGTTGTCCTTTCCATGGTCATGATTCTCTCTGTGGACATGGTCCTCTCAGTGGCCTTGGTCTTCTTTGTGTCTGCAGTCCTCTCCATGGCCATGATCTTTTCAGTGGCCATGGTCCTCTCAGTGGCCATGATCCTCTCCATGGCCATGGTCTTCTCAATGGCCCTGGTTCTGTCCGTGACCATGGTTCTCTCTATGGTTATGGTCCTCAGTGGCCATGGTCCTCTCTGTGGCCCTGATCTTCTTCGTGGCCGCAGTCCTCTCCATGGCCATGATTCTCTCAGTGACCATGGTCCTCTCAGTGGCCATGATCCTCTCTTTGGCTATGGTCCTCTCTGTGGCTTGGTCTTCTTTGTGGCCACAGTCCTCTCTTTGGCCATGGTCTTCTCTGTGGCTTAGTCATCTTTGTGGTCACAGTCCTCTTTATGGCCATGATCCTCTTTGTGGCCATGGTCCTCTCAGTGGCCCTGGTCTTCTTCGTGGCTGCAGTTCTCTTCATGGCCATGATCCTCTCTGTGGTTGTGGTCCTCTCAATGGCCCTGGTCCTGTCTGTGGCCATGGTTCTCCCTGTGGCTATGGTCCTCAGTGGCCTTGGTCCTCTCTGTGGCCTTGGTCTTCTTTGTGGCCACAGTCCTCTCCATGGCCATGGCCCTCTCAGTGGCCATGATCCTCTCCTTGGCCATGGTCCTCTCTGTGGCCTTGGTCTTCTTTGTGGTCACAGTCCTCTCCAGGGCCATGATCCTCTCTATGGCCATTGTCCTCTCAATGGCCCTGGTCTTCTTCGTGGCTGCAGTTCTCTCCATGGCCATGTTCCTCTCTGGCCGTGGTCCTCTCTGGAGCCCTGGTCCTCTCTGGAGCCAGTCTTATTTCCAGGGTTCCTGTGATGCTTACCGACTCTGCTGCAGACCCTCAGTCCTCCTTCAGTGCTGGAGCATTGAGCCCCGAAGCATTTTCTGAAGTTCTGCCTGGGGAGGGAGATGGGAAGGGAGAGGAGGGAATTCTGGCTTCAGCTCCCTGTCCCTGTCCTGGGCCCCCCCATCCCTCCAGGCTGTTTCAGGCGGGCAGTGGTCCAGGCTGGGGCAGAGGAGCCCGGTGCTCAGGCCGCTCCTGTGACCATGGCATATGAGCCACCCACGGCGGGAGAAGGATGCGAGAGGCCGTGAGGGCCGCTTACTGGTGGTCATGCGTGCCTTGCTCAGGAAGGAGTTATGGAGGCAGAGACACTCGGGAAAGGCAGTTCCTTGGTCTGCAGCAGCGAATGTTGGCAAGAGAGGAGGGACTTGGGAACAGGTTCATGGAATCTCCGGAACCAGGACGGAGAGTTAGTCAGGCCATGGGAGAGGTGTGGGTTGCATGTTAATAGAGAGATAAAGAAGAGAGACTCATGGAACTGCAGGGAGTGGGTGCAGGGGAGACCCCACTGTAGGCTCCGGCAGGAGGGAGTGCGTGCATGTGGTGTGGGCAGTGGGACCTGGGTTCACCTGCCACCACCTGCAGGGCACCTGGCCCTGCTGCGCTGACTCGGACTGGGAGCCACTCTGCATCCCTGTGGCCTGGTCCCTGCTCAAGCTGATGCCGCTCAGATGCCACCTCGTCATCTCCCAGCTCTGCCCTCACGGGGACTGCCCCCACATCCGTCTCTTACCCTCAGGAACGTGACGGGGCGCTCGGAGGTCCTGATGGCGCCGACATGGGCAGCACATTCCGTCGGCCAGACACTTCTAGGTGCTTTACCTGTCACACACTTCACATTCCGCACGGGGCAGGGGCCCTGCTCATACCCACATTTCAGATGCGGCAACCGTGGCCCAGGAAGATTCATGTCTCCCCACAGTCACATAGACAGTAAAAGGTGGAGCAGGATTTGACCCCAGGTGGCTGCGCTGCGGGGGTCCATGCTCTTAACCATCATGTCACCTTGTCCATCTGTGACACAGCGTGACCCTCCTTTCCAAGTCCCCCAACCACGCAATGCTCAGCAGGAGAGGAGGCAGGTAAACCCTCAGCTCCAACAAGACTCTGAGCACTTGGATGCCGCCCATCCATCCCCAGGCCTGCCGTCTCTGCCCATCTGGCGTTCAGCCCGGGACCTGGAGGAGGTGTCTGCTCTGCAGACATTCGCGCAGCTCCCCGCGTGGACGTTTCTCACCCTCTGTCTGGTGGTTGACGGGTTGGTAGTTGTGCTCAGGGGTGGCTTTTTCCTTGGCATCCACAGTTATTTGTGGGTTTTTTTTTGTTTGTTTTAATATTTTATTTATTTATTCGAGAGAGAGAGAGAGAGAGAGAGGCAGAGACAGGCAGAGGGAGAAGCAGGCTCCATGCAGGGAGCCTGACATGGGACTTGATCCTGGGTCTCCAGGATCCCGCCCTGGGCTGAAGGTGGCGCTAAGCCACTGAGCCACCCGGGCTGCCCCGGGATCCATAGTTATTTGGAAACGGTACTCAAACATCTCTCCTGTGTTCCCCGAGGCTGCCCCCACCCCCAACCACCGCGCAGGCGCCTTCAGGCAGGTCTGTCCACCTGCTTTCCATCCCAACGTGGCTGCTTCCTTGGCCTGCTCTGGGGTCCGTGTGCAAGGCTGACGGGAGCGACAGGGCATGGGTGCAGCAGCCCTCTTGTCCGGGATCCTAGACGGTGGCCTGGGTGGCTGTGCAAGGGGTCTCAGCCCCATCAGGGGAGCCACATGACTCCCGTGGAGCCCTGAGAGTCAGGATCGGTCTCTTTTTTCTCTGCTCTTGCTCACTGGCTCCCTGACACTTGTGAGCCCTGCCAGTGGCATCTATTCTTGTGCTTTCACCTTGGCCAACATTTTGGGCAGAGAGGCCTCCTATGCTCAGTGCCAAGTGCGGGTGCTGGTGCACGTGGGTCCTCTGCCCGACCTGCCCTCTGGCCGTATCCCATGGCTCCTCACCCTCTGTGTCTCCTGCCACCGCCGCCCCACCCCCTCCAGCCCCATCTTCTTCAGGAGTTTTGCTTCCTTCTGTTGTTGATGTAGACTCTTCCCTGGTATTTATATTTCTTGGGCCATTTCCACAGGAATAAGAGAAGGAGAAAGTTAATGTGGAATCAGAGCTCCATCCTGAGCCAGAAGCTATTTAGCAATAATCTTTATGTAAGATACAAAGGTCCGTGATGAGCACAACAGCAGCACGATGGTTTACTGTGCACTTACCATGTGCCAGGAACCGTGCGCATCATTTTACACACATCACCACATTGAATTCCCCCAATGCTGTTTTGATTTACAGAAAAGCCCTTGGAGGCCCCGCGGGGTTAAGTACTTGGACCAGAACCATGGTTAGCAGGTGGAATGCCCCTGACTGCCTTGGGATGCAAAGCCCACCACCTTCACCTCCCCACGAATGCAAGCCTCCCCCATCTGCTTTCCCCAATCAATTCCTTAGTTTGGTTTAGTGGTGTAACATGCTTGGGACTCCCCAAAGCTCTGGTGGCAGAGAGACCCCTGGTTTCCAGCCTGGCTCTGCCACCTGGGGCTGGTCCCGGGTCCCTGGGGTTCCTCTGCAAAGGGAGGCGCTGGCAGGAGTGGCATTCCAGGAAGCTAGGCAGCTGGGCTGCAGCTGTGGATTCGCATTTGCATGGGTGGGATGGAGTTGGGTGGTGGGCAGAGGGTCAGGAAGGGCCAGTGAGGTCAGGATGCAGGGCTCATACTCCAAAGAAGGGGAGTATGTTTCACCGTCCACTTCTACAGTTGGTAGGAGGTGGGGGGCTGACCCTGCCCTCTGGGGTCCCTCTGTCCCTGCGGGGATACACCTGCCCCCAGCTGCTCCTCTCTAGACCTGGAACCAGCATCATGGGGTCTTGGGAAGGCTCTGGGGTCGCTCCCCACGGGTTGCAGCTGCTTTCATTCCCTGGACAGCTCTGCCCCTCAGGGGACATTTGGCAACGTCCGCAGAGAATCTTGGTTGGTGGCCGTGCATGGTGAACCCTCACTAGTGAGTGACACCCGGCCCAAGATGTCACTAGCGCTGGGGATGAGAAGTGCCATCTAGGCCACCTGCTGTACCAGCCATGACATGGGGAGGATGTGGCCAGCCTCATCTATGGGGTGGCCGGTCGGGAAATGAAATGATGGGATCGTGGATCTGTGTCCAGGAAGCAGGCTGTGCGTTAGTGGGACTGGTAGCTGTCCTGCTCCAGGGCCAGGGGCCCGTGATGGACTGAGCGTTGGGGTTGGGGCAGGGGCCAGGGGAGGAGGCTGGCGGGTCAGTGTTTGCGGAGAGGAAGGCCCTTTAAAGATGCTCCTGCTCTTAGTCGCTTCGACACATTTCCTGGTGGACTCTTGTGTCCTGGTGTCCACATGGGGCAGCAGAGGGCCCAGCCCCGGATTCTCCAGCAGGTGGGGGGCAGGGGAGTCTGGTGGTGTTTTTCTGTACCTCAGGGTCCTGCAGCCCTGCAGGAGCACTCAGTCACCAGAGCCAGCGCTGCCCCCTCCCATCCCCAGCTCTGGCTTCCGCGGCCCGGGGCCTGGGGGATCTGGGGAGTCTGACACTCACAACTCTGGGTGTTTCCATCCGCCCAGGCTCTCTCTGAACTGTAGCTGGAATGTGTCACCGTCTGGCCTGAAAGTCCCCAGTGGACCCTGGGGGGCTCCAGGATGAGATTCAAGCTCCACACCACGGCTCATCAGAGCTCCTGTAACCAGGCTCTCGGCCCCACGGCAGCTTCAGGCAGCACCTGCCTCTGGCCTGGGCCTCCATTCCTGTGCGGTGCTGGTCACCTGGTGCCCTTCTGGTGAACTCCTACCCACCCTTCAAATCCCAGCTCAGGGCTCCTCCCTTCCCCCTCTGAGCTCCTCCACGCTGGCCTCTCCGGAGCGCGCGCGGCCCCTCTAGCCGGGTCTGGACAGGCCCCGCCAGACCCTCCCCTGGTCCTTCCCCCACTTCTGTGGAGGTGGCATCGGGGTGCTGAGGCTCACGTGTGTTGAACATCTACTCTGCGATGGGCATCACACTGGCGGCCCCAACAGAAGGCTGCTGTTGCTGTTTGCAGACGTGGGGCTAGGCTTAGGTCACCATTTCCCGTGGCCACTGCCACAGGCGCCGGCTCTATCCAGGCAAGGACGGGCTCCTGTCCTGTTTCCTGCACGTGAGCTCAGCCCCACGCTGTGGGTACTGTCCCCAGAGCCACTTCACAGAGGAGGAGACGGGGTTCTGGGGAGACCCACGGCCAGCAGGTGGAGCGGCCAGGGTTGGGAGTCCAGCCGTGTGGCCTCTGGCCAATTAGTAGGCCTGGCCTTTGATCCCAAGCCCACTCGGGGAGGGTGACCCCCGTCAGGAAAGCCACGGAGCCAGTGCTTCGGAGGGGCCTGGGCGGCAGAGCGTGCCTGGAGCTCCTCGTGGTCCTCCGTGGCTCTGCTTGGCCTCCACTCGGCCTCCGCTTGGCCTCTGGGGAGAGTGATTCTTCTGTTTGAAATACAGGCCATCGTTTGCGCCTAGGGCCCAGCCACAGGCCGCCCGGGTGGTGTCCAGTGTGCCCGGCAGCCTCGTGGCTCACCCTGTCCTTCTCTGCCCCAGGACACTGCCAGGGGGACGGGTACCGTGTCGGCTTCGGCCAGTGTGCTGGGAAAGTGCTGCCCGCCCTCCCGCCAGCGTGAGGTTGTCGGCGGTCCCGAACATCAGGAGCGCCGCGCCCCCCGCCTGCGGCATCAGCGGCATCAGCAGCCTCAGCGGCCTCTCTGTGGCTGTGGGCCTGGCTCTTCGTTAGTGGTAAATAAATCCACAGTGCTCGGCGTCCACGTGCTGAGCCCTGTGCTGTCGTGTGTGATGTCCACTTGTGTGCTTGGTTTGACCCAGAGGGTCGAGGCGTGTCCCACTTCCTTGAGAGACATTCTTGTGTTTCCTTGTTGTTATTAGTGATGCTCATCAGGCATCCTTCCCATCAGACATCCCGGCCCTCTCAGTGCTCGCTGGGGGGTGGAAAGAGAGTGGACCTACATTGGCCAGGGTCCTCAGAGAAACAGATACTCCTTATTTTAAGGAGTTGGTTCATGTGGCTGTGGGGCTGCCGGGTCCAAATTTGCAGGATAGGCCGGTAGGCTGGAGATGCAGGGAAGAGGTATAGGTTGAGTTTGAAGGTACTCTGCTGCGGAATTCCCTCCTCCTCAGGCAAGATCAGGCCTAGTTCTCTTAAGGCCTTCAGATGATTAGATGAGGCCCACCCCCATTATGGAAGATAATCTACTTTACTCAAAGTTCACTCACTTAAATATTAATCTCTTTTTTATTTTTTTATTTTTATTTTTCATTTTTTTAAGATTATTTATTTATTTATTCATAGAGAGACAGAGAGAGAGAGAGAGGCAGAGACACAGGCAGACGGAGAAGCAGGCACCATGCAGAGAGCCTGATGTGGGACTCGATCCAGGGTCTCCAGGATCACGCCTGGGGCTGCAGGCGGCAGCTAAACCGCTGCGCCACCGGGGCTGCCCCTAATCTCTTTTTTTAAAAAAGATTTTATTTATTCATGAGAGACAGAGAGAGAGAGGCAGAGACACAGGCAGAGGGAGAAGCAGGCTCCGTGCAGGGAGTCCGACATGGGACTCAATCCCGGATCTCCAGGATCAGGCCCTGGGCTGAAGGTGGTGCTAAACTGCTGAGCCACCTGGGCTGCCCAAATATTAATCTCATCTTAAAAATGCCTCCACAGAAACCTCTAGACTAATGTTGGACCAAACATATGGGTATCATAGCCCAGCCAAGCGGATGCATAAAATCATCCCAGCATCCCACACATCCAGTATTCCTTGCGGCTGCCTCATGGGGGTACACGAGGTGCAGACTTGGTCCACAGGCTCTGTGGCCATCTCAGCACATTGTGAACCTCAGGTGGAGCTGCCAGGATGTGGACACACACACCAGAACTGTGAGAGGGCAGAAAGGGGGCTAGGGGCTAGCATTGCTTCCCCTGTAAGCCCATGAGAATCCAGAGGGTGCACTCCATGCCCTCTCCTCCACCCTATCCATGGCAGACAAGCAGCCCCAGTCCCAGCCTAGTCCCTGGTTCCCACGGTGGCTTTTCCTGAGCCTGATGGACCTCACACCAGAGCCTGGGAGGATGATGATCATGCCATTCACTGAATCCCTAAAGCTTTATCGAGCGCCCCCTTTGTGCCAAGCATCGTTCTGGGCACAGGAGATGCAGCGGAGCACAGAACAGCCCCACTTCTGCCCTGTGGTGTTTATATCCCAGGAGGAGGGAGACATACGATAAGCAAAGGGATGAGGAAGAGATAGCGTATAAGGTAGCGATGACTTCTCTGGAGCACTGGGGGCGTGGATGTTCTCATAAGCAGGCTGCTCAGAGAAGGCTCGATGTCATCCTCAGTGCTTTCCTGCCCGGAGGCCGAAGGAAGTGAGGGAGCCAGCTGGATGGTATCTGCAGAGAGAGAAAGCCCCGGGCAGAAGGACTAGTGGCACAAAGCTCCGAGGACGGAGTGTGCTTATCACGTCTAGGGACATCGAGGAGGCTGCTCATTCTCCCATGAAAGCATTCCAGGGCCGGGATGCGTGGGGTTTGTACACAGCACCGCAGTGTCATGGATCCACCACATGGCTCATCCTCGGCACATGGTTTTCATCCTCAAGGCCACCTCATGGTACCAGAGGCTGCTGGAGCTCCAGCCACTGTGCTCAAGCTCCAGGCCTATAGAAGGAAGTCCAGAGGCAGGGCTTGGGGAGAATAGAAGCAACCCCCTTCCGGCTGAGTTATATCAGTTTAAGCAGCCGTTCTGGGAGTTCCAGATCACACTTTTAACCCAATTTCATGGGCAAGGACTTAGTCACAAGGCCTACCTCATTGCAAGGAAGTCTGGGATGTAATCTTTTTAGCTGCATACATTGTTTCTTCAGTTAAAACCAGAGCTCAGTGGCTAAGGAAGAGGAGGGGCGCGGCAGCTGGGGCAGCTGGTAGTCTCTGCAGCCCGCTTGCTCGGAGGCACACCTGCTCTCACACAGCCGACCCTTCCATGGCGCCGAGCCCTGGGCCATAGTCTCCGATCTTTGCTGATTTCTTGGAAATCCTGTATAGCCTGGGTGGCGGCAGGGATTCCCAGGCCCCTATACCATCTGGATAAGATTGATCCAAACACTTACTCTCTGAATTTGGAAGGCCAGACTCTTCCTGGGGGGGGTGTGTTCCCAGGGCCGCCTCCCCTTCCGTGGGCTCTGCTGGATTCTGTTCGCAGCAGAGCTTTCCCAGAGGTCTCCGGCTCACAGACATTAAAATCATCATCACTCTACCTGGCCACACTGACGCCAGGGAATGCTGGAATTGGCTACTGAAACCACACACTTATACCCCCGCTGTGTACTTGAAGTGGAAATCTGCTGGGTGGGGCTGGGGAGCCCGGGACGTACCGGCAGGTGGACCCAGACGCATCCACGCAGCCCGAGCACGCACCTGTCTGGGCTCCCTCCAGCTGGGACTCCTTGACCTGCAGCCGCCAGGAATACCTGGGGCGCCCCCGACCACAAGGGAATGAGTGCTCTTTGGTTTGGGAGCCGAGCTCATTGAAACATCTTGTATGTGAGGACAAGAAATACACAAACACAGCATTCGTGGCCAAATTTTCTTTCTTTAGCCACGGTGTGTCGTGAACTGGAGGCTTTTTGAAGCTGTGGATGGAGCTTGCGATCTGGTGGCGTGCATCCCCAGGCACAGTGGTCACCGTAATTACTGCATCTTATTAATTCATATTTCATTTGTGGTTCCTGTCTCTAGGGGCCCTGGGGAGTGTAAATGGATGAATACACGACTGAGTACAATCCTTTAGACAGGCCCCGACCAGGAGGAGCGAGCCCAGAGGTGTCTCTGGCAGGATGGGGTCTATGGGAGGTTATCCTGGGGGTGCTGATTGGACTTATGGACACCCTGCTGCAGGGAGGGAGGACGGGGGAGGAGCCCCGTTGCTCCCACCACGGGCCCTCCATACCCTGCACCCTCTCCCCGATGTTGCTCCACCTTTGAGATGCCTGTTGCACATTTAGAACTCGTCCAAGAATGAGGCTAACTTCAGGCCAACACCATATTTTTTTTATAATAAATTTATTTTTTATTGGTGTTCAATTTACCAACATACAGAATAACACCCAGTGCCCCCCTCAGTGCCCGTCACCCATTCACCCCCACCCCCCACCCTCCTCCCCTTCCACCACCCCTAGTTCGTTTCCCAGAGTTAGGAGTCTTTATGTTCTGTCTCCCTTCCTGATATTTCCTACACATTTCTTCTCCCTTCCCTTATATTCCCTTTCACTATTATTTATATTCCCCAAATGAACGAGACCATATAATGTTTGTCCTTCTCTGATTGACTTACTTCACTCAGCATAATACCCTCCAGTTCCATCCACGTTGAAGCAAATGGTGGGTATTTGTCGTTTCTAATGGCTGAGGAATATTCCATTGTATACATAAACCACATCTTCTTTATCCATTCATCTTTCGATGGACACTGAGGCTCCTTCCACAGTTTGGCTATTGTGGACATTGCTGCTAGAAACATCGGGGTGCAGGTGTCCCGGCGTTTCATTGCATCTGAATCTTTGGGGTAAATCCCCAACAGTGCAGTTGCTGGGTCGTAGGGCAGGTCTATTTTTAACTCTTTGAGGAACCTCCACACAGTTCTCCAGAGTGGCTGCACCAGTTCACATTCCCACCAACAGTGTAAGAGGGTTCCCCTTTCTCCGCATCCTCTCCAACATTTGTGGTTTCCTGCCTTGTTAATTTTCCCCATTCTCACTGGACAACACCATATTTTTGAGGACAAGGGAGCTTTAGGATTTGAAGTGCCGTATTGATTTTATCTCAAAGATTCCTGATGCAAAATGGACCACAAAAGTGGTTATGTATTTTTTTTCTTTCTTTAGTTTTGAAGCATGTATTTTTTAACGACCTCAGGAAAAATTAACGTGGCAGGGTTGCCTTCCAAAGCATGAATCTGCTTCCTGTAAATGCCCCTTATCTGCCCCCTCGGCAGGACCCTCGGGCCTGGGGGAGAAGCAGCAAGGACTCAGAGGAGCCACTGATCTACGGGAGCTGGAGACAGTAGATGCTTCCTTGCAGATTCTGCTCTTTTGTCTGTTTGGCTTTGTTTTTCATGGTCTCAGACTAAGACCGGGGCCAGGCTTATTTCGAGACCAGCGCTCCAGTAGCTGGAGCAGGGAAACCTTTCTTGCAGCGGGATCGGGATGGGACATCTCCGTGTCCATGGAGGATGTGGCCTCCGCGATAACGGACCAGTGTTGTCTGATGATGTGCACAACGTCTGCCTCCTCCAGAGGCTCAGCTCCCGAGGGCAGGGCTAGCTGCTGCTCACGGGCATTCTCCACTACCCAGCCCGGCGCCTGGCCAGCACAGTAGGCACGCAGCACGCATTTGCTGAATGAATGAGTATCTGGGAGATCCCTGGGGACAGGATTAGGCCATATTCCTAGGTCTACCCCTAAACTGCGAGACCCACTGAGACCCATTTCTGCCTCAGTACTTAAGATGTGTAAGCCATGCTATACACTGAAATAAAATACATCCTGTTCTCCTGCCTCGACGTACGTTTTCATAATGACAAAACAAAAATAGTTGCAGAACTATCTGTAGTGTTTCTATGATCGAAAATTGGCAAGACATCAAAGTAACAGTTCTTTTTCTTTTTTGAAGTGTAATTAACATACAGTATTGTATTAGTTTCAGGTGTAGAGCTTCAGCACTTGCTTACATCACCCCGTGTCCTCTTGCTCCGCGGCCTCCGATGAACCTACCTCCCCAACACGTTCCCTCTATTCTTTTTTTTTTAAACAATGCTACCACTTTTTTTTTATTAAATTTTTATTTATTTATGATAGTCACAGAGAGAGAGAGAGAGAGGCAGAGACACAGGCAGAGGAAGAAGCAGGCTCTATGCACCGGGAGCCTGACGTGGGATTCGATTCCGGGTCTCCAGGATGCGCCCTGGGCCAAAGGCAGGCGCTAAACTGCTGCGCCACCCAGGGATCCCCCCTCTATTCTCTTAATCAGACATAATGGCTCAAGCTCTGCACATGAGCCGTGCTGGGGTGGCAATGTGGGGGTGAGCAATAAGACACACAAATTCACGAGTTGTTTTATAAATATTTTTAAGTAAAATGTTAACATTTAAAATCTATCATTCTTAATTTCACTAGAGTTGCTAATTGCTTTGTCATAACCTAACTCTTGACATAATTCAGGGTTTTTTTTAAAAGATTTTATTTATTTATTTATTCATGAGAGACACAGAGAGAGAGAGGCAGAGACACGGGCAGAGGGAGAAGCCGGCTCCATACAGGGAGCCTGACGCGGGACTTGATCCCGGGACTCTAGGCTCATGCCCTGAGCTGAAGGCAGATGCTCAACTACTGAGCCACTCAGGGATCCCCAATTGCATTTTAATCCTTTAGATTAATCTCTCAATAAAATCTGAATTATGGGGGACAACTGGGTGGCTCAGCAGTTAAGCATCTGCCTTTGGCTCAGGGCGTGATCCCAGGGTTCCAGGATCGAGTCCCACATTGGGCTCCCTGCATGGAGCCTGCTTCTGCCTGTGTCTCTGCCTCTCTTTCTGTGTCTCTCATGAAAAAATATAATCTTAAAAAATAAATAAATAAAATGCAAATTGAATGATCCTCAAAATGTACAAAATGTGGAGTCTCACAAAACTCTAATATAAAATTTATTTTATATGCATTTTTCAGTTACTTTTCTTTGATAACATTCAAAATGTCCATTAAAATTAAAGGCAGGATACAAATTATAATTGAAGAACATTAACGTTTCATATCAAAATTATTTCAATCAAGCTGAAATGTTTAAATTGATTTTTAAAAATTTTAATTAAATCATTTACATACTTCTCATAAAAATAAAACTATTTGCAATCCTAGTGTTTAGTGTCCATCACGTTGCCAAAATAATTCGTATCACTCTTCATGAGTCCTGATGAGGCCTAATGTTTACATAAATTAATACGAATCAGTTAATATTGCCAAGTGTGCCCTCATTGCCATGTGCAGCTGTTGTGACTACCAGGCTGAATCTGTACGTGCCTCCAGAAGCAGAAATTGGAAAAAGAGCAAGAAAATGGGTATTTGTTACAACTGCAAAATGCCACTGGGTTGGGCCTGAGTCGGTTGCATTTGTGCTGAGAACATTCAACCTGCTAACCAATCACCTTCCCTTTTACCCATTTTCTTTCTAATGCTGCCCTGGGTCTCCACGATCAGGGACGAACCCACCTGCCACCGTGGCCCCGACCCACCACAGACCTGCGTGGCATCCACACACTGTTGCTCCGAGGACATGGCGCAGGGCCGGGGGAGGCCGCCCGGCAGGTGTCACTCACGGGAGGGGCACCTGTGGTGCAGGTCGTGACGCCAGGTGGACTCTCGGGGGCTCACGGGGCCCCGGGACTCTTACGTGAGTTTGCACATCTATCTGCCTCATGCTGGGCCCTGAGAAGTGTGAGTCCTAGAGGAGGACCCCCGACCCAGGGGTAAGGGCAGGACGGCTCCCGCACCTCCCTGACATTTGGTGTGTGAGTGAAGAGGCGTGTTCCTCTCTGACACCCGAGGGAGCGGCGGAGCCGAGGCGGGACCCAGAGCTCCGAGCCTCCAGGGCAGATGCTTCTCTCCGTCAGGCAGAGTCTGGTGCTTGGAAATTTTTTTTTTAAGATTTTTTTTTTAAGATTTTATTTACTTATTCATGAGAGACACACAGAAAGAGAGAGAGAGAGAGGCAGAGACACAGGCAGAGGGAGAAGCAGGCTCCATGCAGGGAGCCCAATGCAGGACTCGATCCCAGGTCTCCAGGATCACACCCTGGGCTGAGGGCGGCGCTAAACCGCTGAGCCACCCGGGCTGCACAGGTGCTTGGAACTTTGGCCTCGACCTGTGTTTTGCGTGCGAACCCCTGTCGCATGGGAGCTGCTCAGAAACGTGTGCACGGATGTTCGCCACAGCCCTGCTTGTGGAGCCCAGGCCCCAGCTCCGGGGCGTCCGGTCCCTTGGCCTTCTGGGCTCACCGTCCCGGCCCCCACTCTGCCTACAGGGTGAGGCCCGACTCTCCCCACGTTGTGGGCTAATGGGCATGCCCCGAGGGTGGCTGACGCTACCGACTGTGACTACCTGGGAGCGTATTGATCAGCTGTGTCCCCTACGGTCCGCCTTCACTGTGTCAGGCCAGAGGACGCTCTTTCTCTCGGAGGAGGGGACCCAGCGGGACTTAGCCAGGGTGCCCGTGGCTTTGCTGCAGCCGAGTGGAGAGAGAGAGAGAGGGAGGACCGGAGTGTATAAAGAGTCCCAGGGGCATCGGGGACTGCCACTCCAGTCCTCGTGCCCGAATATTCAAAGTTAGAAAATCGGTTTGGGGCCGTGGCTGGGCCACGCCTAACATCTGTTGGCAGGAAGAAGACCACGGGCCCAGCGCTGGCGGTGCTCCCTTCTCTCCGCGTCTGTTCTCCATCCTTCCCTGCCCTGCTGTGTCCCCGGGGGCTGACATCGCCCAGGCTCATGCCCTCTGCCTCCTGGTGAGAGTGGGCAGTGGAGGCTTAAGGCGAGAGTGGAGGGCAGGAGGAGAAAGCAGCTGGGAGCAGTTGTTCTCACTCCTTCCCTTCTGGGCCAGGGTCCTGGGGTGGCTGTGTCCCGCTGTGTCCCTCTACCGATGGCTCACAGCTCCTCCGGGCACATGGCTGTGACCCTTGCTGGCTGGTACTGCTGGTACTGCTGCCCCCTCCCCCAAGTAAGGGATGGCAACGGCTTCTCATTGTCATCGATTCCGAGTTACTCAATGTCCCTTAGTCGTTCTTTTAGACCTGCCTACGCTGCTGAGAATAGTCCCTAAATTAAGCCCTCCTTGATGAATCCTTTGAGTGTCTGGAGTGATGATGTCTTGGGTTTCCTGGGAATACTGGGGAATGAGTCTGAGGGCTCAGGGAGATGGGAATGTTGGGGTGAATCTTTCACGTGCAAATGGTTCAGTCACCCCAAACCCAACCTGTCTAGGGGGCCCTGAGGATGATTCTATCACAAAGCATTGAGAATGTGCTAGTGGGGGGGGGGGGTCCTCCAGCATTCTTGTAGAGCTCTCCCTCAGGGTGGAGACAATGATGTTCTTGCACGAAGTTCCCAGATGTCAGTGGTAATAACGGGGTCCCATGGACTGGAAGGGGCCAGGTGGTCCGGGAGACCCAATGGCGTAGGGAGGGTCTGCAGCACACAGGGATACCGTGTGGAGCTTCTAACCATCCCCAGTGGGAGAATCAGAACAGCGGCCCAACTGTAGAGGATTCAGGAGGAGACGGTGCAGGGCTGTCCCCGGGAGATGTATGTGGAAGTACATCTTTTGAAAGGTCTTGCATTTGAAGATGTTCATGTGCCAACTACATGCCCATCAGAAGACATCCAGGGCAGAGAAGGCTGTCAGTAATCCAGTGGGGATGTTGACCCCTTCCCTTATCCACTCCAGTGCTTGCTCGGTGGTGCCACCAGCTAAGCAGCCAAATGGAAGGAATATGGTGGGATATGGGGTCAACAACACGGGCCCCCCCTCACTGAGGCTCATTTGCTCCATCATTTCTAGATATACACCCTGTCAATGAATGAGGTCAACGTCCCATCCCTGGGACTGGGCTGTGGGGACAGGCCAGCCCCTTGGGGGCAGTTTGATTGCCCTGGACCCTGTCTGTCATGGAGGGTGGTAGGAAGAGCTTCATATTCTGTATATGGGCTTGCCATCCCTGCCTCCTCAGCATTTGTAGGATGTTATTTATCTCACTGACATGACCTCCCACCAAAGGAAGTGCAGCCTTGGGCTCCTGCCCCAGAAGGCCCCTTGTGTACCACGTGCCTCATCATCCAGAAGCGTTTGGCATGATAGAAATTTGAAATGTCCTGTGGGAGGCTCAGTTCTGGTGGCTGACCTATAGGACGCAGTGTTTACCTTGAACCAGAGGCCATATGGTGCCACTTTCCCCCTAGGAGGATGATCCTGGTCTGGGAACCATGAGATGGAGGCACAAGTGAATCCTCTGGCTGTTACACTAATAACCCACTTACAGTATTTCTGGTTTTCATCCTTGTATCCTTGGCCTTGGTGGTTTTGAGAATTCTTAGGAAGAAGAAATGCTTCCACCAGAGTACACAGTTATGGGTGTGTTAGTTTAGAAACTGAGATCCTCCTGTGGCCATTGGGTCTCCTCTGACTGACCCAGGAGGGCAGAGAAGGGGATGACAGTGCAGTGTTGGGGTGATCTATCCCAACAGCCAGTGGGAAGTGGGGGTGCTTCTCCACAGTGTGGGGGGCAAGGAGGATGGGTTCTGGAACCCAGAGGTTTACCGAGGAGCCATCCTACACCCCTACACCCCCATTCTGTAGGTCTGAGGTGGGGGTGTGAACTTGGATTCGTAACAAACCCCCAATGTGGCTGATACCATTATCCTAAAACCATAGTCTGAGTAGTGCCGTCCTAGGGCACCTATTCCTGCTGAGAAGGTGAGGCCTTCACACCCTCTTCCTGTGCTTTGTGGGTTGGTAGAGACTGGCAACCCAGTGAAGACAGGGCACCAGGAATCCAGATCCTTCCACAGATGAAGATATGGGACATTCTGTGAGGTAGGATACTCCACCAGCCAAGGGAACCCCAGAATAGGTAGACGGGACATGAGTGATGCTCAAGCTGGGCCTGGTGACCAGCCACAGATGGGAGGACTCTAGCAGCTGTGCTTTATAGCAATTGTTTATTTACTCACCCAGCGGTGGATGGGTCCAGGTGGGAGTGAGGCTACACAGCTATCGTGCCCTCCCCCGGACAACATGGTGGTGGATGGAACTTTATGTTTCCCCTATGGGGGGCACATGTACACCTCTTCCCCATCCAAGCGAAGTTCATGAATGACACCATGTGCTCACAGGGGTGGGTTGTACTGGTTATGTTTCCAGGACGTTAACATATATGAGTCACTTTGCCCGGGATCCCCTGACCATGAGGTTCGGTCGTTTTGGCCGATGGCAGAGCCAGAGGAGACAGTGGAGAGCTGAAGGTGAGAGATCCGGGTGTATGTTTCCCCACGTTCTCCCTGCTGCCTGTGGCGTGGGAAGGAGTCTTGACCGTCTCCCTGTGGCCACGGCTCCCGTTGGGTGACCCTCTCCCATGGTCACAGTCCTGTGGGTTCTGAGAACACTCTCCTCCTTGCCACTTCTGGCCAATCCCACGTTTCCCTCAGCCCTGCCTGACCTCTAGACATCCTTTTGCTAAGCCCTCAAACTGTGGACCACTTTGGGTGTGCCATGGCTTTCCTGCTAGGGTGCGTGCTGCCTGCCTTGGTCCCCAAGAGAAGCTCCACAGGAGGGAGGCAGAGCCTTGCTGATGACTGTCAAGGATGTGAGGATCTCGGGGGGAGGGCCAATATCACCGAGGCTGTCTACCCCTCTGGACACAGCCAACCTGGGTGTGGACAGAATGGCTGGAAATGGGGGTGTGGACCCTGGGAGCTCAGCAGGGGCACCTCTCCAGAGACGGCACCCCCGGCCAGGGGGGGCCATGCAGGTTGTCCACCATAGGCAGCAGGGCCGGTCTTCGACGGTGAGTCCCGAGTGAGGGGGGCATGGAACCACAGCAGTGGACACACAGGTCAGGCAGTTCTCCACCTGCTATTTGGCCGCATGGCCAGCTCCTTTTAGACTGGGCTGGCCTCCGAGTTCTGGGACAAGGTTATGGGTGACAGAGGCCTGGGTCTTCCAATTCCATAAAAACATATGGACATTTGAGTGGTTGGAAAAAATGCAATAGAGATGCTGGAAAGTGATGCTCGGGGCTGGTGAGGCTCGTGTCCTGTCACTCCTGTCAGCCTATCTGAACACCCTCAGCAGCCTTGCGTCTCTGCACGCCTGTCACTCTGTCTGCTCCCGCCTATTTTTTGCTGCCACACCTGTCCTTTTCCAGACTGCGTTCCCTCACATGGCCCATCATCCAGATGCCTTTAATTGCCCCCATATACCACTTCCACGGAATGCATTTTACATCAGACCTCACTGAGGGTTCGGGGGGACATGATGGGGCTGCACAGGGCATGGGGCCCTCAGCAGCCTGCAGTGGCCCCTGGATACCTTGTCTGGAAAATCCTCCACCTATTCTCTGCAGGGGGACCTGTTCTCTGCTCGATTTTTCCCTTAACCCTTGGGCTGCAGCCAACTTCACAGACTCTCCCCCTGCGTGCTTTCATTTCCTCTCTACCCACTTCTGGCCTTTAAAAGTTCAGTTCGTTTCTCTTGCTGGACAGTTTGTCTCTCTGTCCACAACCCAATCTCATCTCAGCTGGCCAGGAACTGGCTGAGAGGCTCTGACCACAAAGACCACCCCCTCATCCTTAGCAGCACAGAGCAATAGCAGAAGCTCCAAATTCCCTTTAATAGGATCAAATGCGCAGCAGGCCTCCCTCCCCAGTGAGTGTCTTAGGTGGAGGGGCTACGGTTGAAGTGTGTATACCCCACTGTCCTGAGCAAGCTCCCAGGACTCGTGACACCTGTCTTTATCTTTCTTTGGTCTCTTGGAACACATATAACAGGGCAAATGAAAGCGATCCAAGTACTGGATGATAGGAGTCTGAATAATTGTGTACACCCACTAGATGGCATGTTCTATTGCCACTCAAAAGATAAATAGGGGGCAGCCCGGGTGGCTCAGCGGTTTAGCGCCACCTTCAGCTCAGGGTGTGATCCTGGAGAGCCAGGATCGAGTCCCACATTGGGCTCCCCACATGGAGCCTGCTTCTCCCTCTGCCTGTGTGTCTGCCTCTCTCTCTCTGTTTCTCATGAATAAATAAATAAAATCTTAAAAAAAAAAAAAGATAAATAGGAAGACCATGGCAGAAACATGCTCATGGGGTAATGTTTGGGGGGGGGGAGTATAATTTTAAATTATATAACTGATAACATTTATAAAAAATGTATCTTGCATTTGGACAAAGATTAGAAGGGAGCATATGGATACTCAATGAAAATCACTGTTTTGTTGGAGGCTTGGATGGGGCATGATTTTTTTATTTTTCATCTTTTCTGAAATGTTATTTCCCCTTGCCACCAAAAAAAAACCCCAAAAAACAAAACAAAACAAAACCCTCACAAACCCAGTCCAGAAATAGGGTGGGAGATATCAGCAAATCTCAGTGTGAAAAAGAATGAAGTGGGATCACAAGATCCTCAGGGCAATGCTCCTCAAACTTGAGGGTGTCCCCAGCTGCATGGTCGCCCTCGCTAGCAGATTCCTGGGCACCGCCTCCACGGACATGGATTCTGGAGGTCTGAACTGGGCACAGGATTCTGGATTCCCAGCGAGCTCCTCACCACCACACATGTGCTTCGTTCCTCATCACAGTTTGGGTCGCATGGCCCTAGGGCACCTGCTTTTCACTCCTGAGAATTCCAGAGTATCTCCAAGTGAGGTCTTGACACCGCCCCCTTGTTCTTTGGGATCTGTTCCTAGCTGATGGGGAGTTGGTTCTGATTTACATCATAAATCCATGCTGATGAGTTTTCACAGAAGTGCTGGGTGTCTCTGAGGTAGGCTGCATAGCCAGGGCTGCTGCTGGGCCTGAGGCAACGCATGAGGTCCTTGCTCTAGATCCTTCCTGCATACAGAGTCTCCACTGCATTGGGTCTCACTGCCCCGTCCAGCTGTCCCTTTGTGCATCCCACATAGTGTGTGTGTGGGGGGGGGCAGGGGGAGACAGCTGAACAGGCCCTGGAATGTGCCTAAACAACTGTTGCCTTGTTCACTCTCAGGGGTCACCTAGTGGTGACAGGGCTCTGGAGACCCATTTCCCAGTGCCTAGGTTGGAGCTGGACCCAGGGCTGGGATGCAGGCAATGGGAAGGGTGTGCTGCGCTTTTTCACAGATGCAGGTCTCTCCTGATGGGGATGGCAGGCCGTGCCTTGGAGGGGAGGGGGTTTGGGTGGCCTAACCTCATACCATGTGCTTTCACAGATGACAATGATAATGATGTAAATGACTAGACACCGTATCCCTTGAGGTCAGGTGCTGGGAGAGGTTGCTGTGAGTATCCCTCTGGCCAGTGGTTCTGGCTGGAAGGTTTGGCCTGGGAAGTGGCCCTGGGAAGTTGGGGAAAGTTCAGGGCTCCAGGCTGTGAAGGGAGGGGCCCCCAGAACCCATGCCCCTCCTGGCTCAGACCTCTGGCTTCTCCTGGGGTGGTGGAGTCAAGGAAGGACATTGAGGTTGGTCCATGTTCCTCCATTCCATCCTCACAACAACCTTGTGAGGTAGACATGGTTCCCTCATTTTCCAGATGAGAGAATTGGGGCTCAAGAAGGTGAGTGAATTATTTGGGGTCACATAACAGGAAGCAAATGAGCCAGGACTTGGGAGCAGTGCAGTGGGTTCTGGGATCTTGCCACAGGTCATGGATGAAGATGATGGTAGGAGGGAGGCCTCGAGGGCACTAAGTATGAGCAACCTGTTCCCAGCGCCCCATACGTCCCCTCCCATCCTTTCAGTACAGGAGCCTTGCACCAAACAAGGGAGGTGGTGAAGCTTTTCCTCCCCATTGTGACAGGAGGGGCCAAGGCATGGAGAGGTGGCGGGACTTGCTCATGGCCACACCGCTTTTGAATGATTGAGGATGAGGCCCAGGACTCTCGGTCCAGTGCTCACCCTGCAGATGGAGCCTGCCCACAAGACTGCTCCATGGAATAAATTTCTGTGTAAAGAGGTCAGCCAACAATTAGCTGTGTGGCCAGAGGAGACGCTGCTGGAGCCGTGACCTCCCCGCCTGCTGGAATCCCCTGCAGCTGCTGGGATGATGGGTAGGCGATGCGACAGGAAGGCATCCATGCTCTAAGAGGAGGTGGTGCAACATTGTGCATACGGTACGAATAGGACTATTTAAAAAGATATGTGTAAAAAAGCTTGGGAGAAATATATCAAAATGGCGGCTTTTGGGAGGTGGGATTATAAGTGTTATTTCCACTTTTCCTTCTATTTTTCTGTATTTTTCCCAATTCCCAAAATGCACATTTCATTCATGACAGGAAAAATAGACCCCTCTCTGTTTTAGTTTTAAAAATACTGCTGGGAAGCAGCCCCATGCCTTATGTGAAGTTGGGTGAGGCCTTGGCCTTCGCCACCGTTCCCTGGAGGCCCAATGGGGACATCTGTGCCCCAAGCTGCTGGGGCTCATGCGCGTGTGGCTTTGCCCTGTCAGGGCAGAGTGTGTCATCACATGGAGGGCACTATGGTGTGACGATGGGTGTCTGCCCCGGGTCCTGTCCCGGCAGGTGCCCAGGAGCCAGGGCACAGGGCCACCCCCCAGTCCCACAGAGACTCCCCAGCCTGGACCAGCCTCTGGACTCCGGGGCCAGCACTCTCATCTCCAGGCTGGGCCCTGCTGAGCCCCCACAGGGGGAGCCCCAGTGAACCTCCTTTGTCTGGGGCCAGGTCCACCCCCAGCTCTGTGGGCCGGCAGCCAGGGGACACAGAGGTCCCCCCACACCCGCACCTCAGTCATCCAGGTGCTGCTCCTCCCAGGTGGACGTGGGGATGGCGCTGTAGGGGTCCATGATGACCTTGGCGCAGCGAATGATCATCACCACGAGGAAGAGGCAGAGGAAGACGAAGCAGGCCAGGGTCAGCCCTTTGTCCACGTCAACATAGACGGGCTCGGGCGTGGGCTCCTCCATGTCGGGGCTGCGGCCGCGGGCTCCTCGTGCAGCCTGGGGCTGGCCGGTACCATCTTCCACCCCTGCAGAGAGCCGGGGCGGTGGGGAGGCAGGGCCGGCCCGGGCTGGGGACACGGGCCCCTCCTGAGCGTAAGGACGGGCCACGGACGCAGGCGTCCTTTCAGGGACCCGGCCCTGAACCTCGGGGCCAAGCCCCGCGGAGGCCTCCTGGGCAGGGGGAGAGGTGACAGGGTGCTGGCAGGGGTGGGCCTGGGGTGCAGGTGGGGCGTGTGGGGAGTGGGCTCTGTACTGCGTCCGCTGCCCGACACCCTCAGGAAGGACAGCATCCTGATGCTCTCGACTGTGCCAGGCCACTGACCGAGGGTGAGCAGGGAGCCCTACTGGGTGGGGTCATTGGCACATTCGTGAAACGAGCAGAAGCCCTACGAGCAGAAGCACGTGTGGACGGCTGCAGGGGCCCCACTGTCACTGCCGGGGGCGGGGGGGAGGTGTGGAGGGTCTGCCTCCCGTCCCCACACCGCCTCCCCAGGGACTTGGGAGCACCCGCCACAGGGTTTGAAGGCACAGGTGTGGCAGGAGGATGGGTGAGGGCAGCCACAGGGGCCCCGTCCCAGCCCGGCAGGGACCTGTAAGACCATGCAGTGACTCTCTGGGTCCCGCCTGCGCTTCCCTGCTGAGGGCAGCGACAACACGCAGGCACCAGGCCACATGGGAGGTGAGGTGGCCTTGCGGTCCTTGTGGCCCCTGGCCCCAGGGCCGGTGAGGCCATGCTCTGCTAGGATCCAGGAGCCACCTGCAGCAGGACTCGCCCTACACATGACACCAGCACCTCACCCCCGATTCCTCTGAGCACTAACTGTATTTGTACCTTCACATCGCTGTGTCATCTCCTCATCAGTGGAGGGACTGAGCCACAGATGGAGGGAGTGACTCCCGCTCAGCCTCCGCCTGCCTCTCCCTCCGCTGCCCGGGGGCCAGGTGGGCTCCGTCCCCTCACCCCCCCTCCCCCGGCTTTCAGGAGGACATGGAGGCCAGCTTCAGGTGGGCAGGTCCGGACACATCCATAACCACCAGCGACCATGCTCCCCCCTGGCCCGGACCTTGCCTGCCTCCCTGCCCCAGGGCACTGACCTGCAGTCGGAGTGGTCACCAGGTCACAAGGGCCACTGGGAGGACACGCACTCTGGGTCGGGCCACCCCGGGAGGTCAGGCCAGAGGCTGGACATCACCGCAGCTGAGAGCTGTTCACGCTGACAGCAGGCCTCTGCATGGGCAGCCACTGAAACAGAACAGGACAGATGGCCCTAGATGCCATCAGGCTGGCAGGAAGGACCAGCTTGGGGGCTCCTCCCTGGGCTTGGCGGAGGGGCCCAAACACTTTGTTCCAATGATGGTTTTTCTTTCCTTCTTTTACAAATGATAGTGCCTTAAATTTTTTTTTGTAAAATATACATAACATTTGCCATAGTGACCACTGTGACGTGTCCAGGTCAGTGGCATTGAGGACGTTCACGCGGCTATGCAATCATCTCCAGAACTCTTAATCCTGCAAAATGGAAGCTCAGTCCCTGTTAAACCACCAGGCCCTGGCCCCACCATCTCCTTTCTGCTCTATGAACTTGACTCTTCCCAGGACCTCACATGCACAGAATCCTATAGAATTTGTCCTTTTGTGACTGGCTGACTTCACTGAGCACAGTGTCCTCTGGATGCATCCACACTGTAGCAGGGGTCAGGATTTCCCTCCTTGGTAAGGCTGAGTCATGTTCCAACGCATGCGTTACCCATTCCCCTGTGCATGGAGGATTGGGTTGTCTCCATGCCCTGCTGCTGTGGACAATGCTTCTCTGAATATGAGTGTACAAATATCTCAGGACTCTGCTTCAATTCCTTTGGGAATATATATCTGGAAGCCACATTGCTGGATCAGTGTTATTCTATTTTTAATTTTTTGAGGACTAATTTTTTAAAAGATTTTATTTATTTGAGAGAGTGAGACAGAGATAGCATGAGCCCCGGGGGAGAGGGAGAGGGAGAGGGAGAGGGAGAGGGAGAGGGAGAGGGAGAGGGAGAGGGAGACTCCCTGCTGAGCAAGCAGCTTGATGTGGGGCTCCATCCCAGGACCCCAAGATCATGACCTGAGCCAAAGGCAGACACTTAACCAACTGAGCCACCCAGCTGCCTTGAGGACTAAACGTAACATTTTTGTACAAGTACTTGTACACAGTTCAAAATTCAAAAAGCACAAGGAGAAAGGAGTGAAAACTTCCTCCACCCCCTGTAATCCAGCTCATCTGTGGAGAGACAGCTGTTCCAAGCAGGGCCTCGTACATCCTTCTGATCTGAAGGTATATTCTCTGCGCATATGAGAAAATACGGATGCTTATGTATTTGTTATTTACACAAATGCAAGTCTGTTATACAAACTGTTCTACGTCTTACCTTTTTTTTTTTTTTTACCGTTCTTTTGCTGATTAGACATTTAGATGGTTTCTTGTCTTTTGTTTATCATGCAACAATGGGAATATGTCCAAAAGCTATGTCGTTTTGCACGTCTGAGTACATCTGTAAATTAAATTTTGTCAGGTGCAATTGCCATTCTTAAGGATATATCCAGATTAGAATTCAAATGGATATAGAAGTCTATATCTAGAAGTCTGTGCCTGTGTAAACTTCTACTGTTGTCCTACAACCTTGAAAACTTATCAAGTTCTTCAATTTTTCCCAATTTGGGGGAAAATGTTATCCAGAGATATTTTTTCCCTAGGTTGAAAAAAATATTATACAGTGAACATAGATATATTTACCACTCACGCTCTACAGTTGTTAACATTTTGCTATATTTATTTTATTTCATTTTATTCCATTTTATTCATCTATACAGACTTCTTAACTTTTTGGATGCAGTTCAAAGAAAGAGGGGGGCATTAGCATACTTAAAGCACCTCAGCATGCATATCATTAATTAGAATTCAATACTTGATTATAGCTTTTTGAAAAGTGAAACTCACCTACAGTGAAATGCATGAATCTTAAGTGTGTCATTCTGGAGATCTGACAGGTGCATGTGCCTTTGTAACTCTTGGGAGTATTTTTATTGTTCATTTCTGCTAGTGACTGAGGTTAAACATCTTAAGATCCATTTGTATTTCCTTTTTGTGAAGGAAAAAGATCAGTTTATTTCTTTTATCTATTTTTCTATTGGAATTTTGTTCTCTTTTTTGACTTTGGAAGCAGAGTGTTGAGATAAATATATGGATTTTTATTTGTTCATCTGATTTTTATTTTCTTCTGTTTGTGATTTTTTTTCTTTATCCCTGATTCCTGCTCCTGGTTCTTCCTCTTTTACCACCTGATTTTAGTCATTGGTATTAGCTCTCTGATTGTTGCTTTGTTCTTTTACATGTGCTTACATTTCTATAATTTGAATTGTCAATGTTAAGTATCTTTTTATTCCCAGCTATTATACATGAAGAAATTAGAGAACTTGTTCTAATTTCCACCTTTCCCCCCCATTCTTTACATTTTAGTTGGTTCTGTTATTTTCCGGTGGTGAAATTACATCACATTTACATATTGTTTTAATCTCAATTTTCAGGGATCCCTGGGTGGCTCAGTGGTTTAGTGCCTGCCTTTGGCCCAGAGCATGATCCTGGAGTCCTGGGATCGAGTCCTGCATCAGGCTCCCTGCATGGAGCCTGCTTCTCCCTCTGCCTGTGTCTCTGCCTCTCTCTCTCTCTGTCTCTCATGAATAAATAAATAAAATCTTTTTTAAAAAAGTTGTTTAAAAAGAAATCTCAATTTTCCAGCGAGACACATTCAGTGCCCACATAGTCCTTCCGCTGGGGTTTTCCTGGCAACTGGGATGTTCTCCAGCATGACTTTTGAGAAGGAAGGCCTCAAGGGAAGAATATTCCCCGAAGTCTCACCTGTTGGCTTCTTCGAAAATAATATGCCTTTTTCTCTGACTGCCTTAAAGATTTCTCTTTGTCTTTGCTTTACTGCAGATGAGCCTGGGTGTGGTCTTCCCTGTATTTTCCTATGTAGTATTTGTACTCCTCCTTCCATCTCACTTCATGTCTCATCAATTTTTGAAAACTTTTGGCCTTTCCCCTCATCAAATGTTCGTTTGTCCTTTTCTCTCACTTTCCCCTTTCTGGCTCTCCAAATACACATAGACTTTTTCATTATGTTGATCTGTCTATTATGCTTTATTTCCTGTATTTTTTCTTCTTATGCTGTGGTTTGAATACTTTCTTCTGAAGCAACTTCCAGTCCATTAACCTTTTCTTCTGCTCTGTCAAGTTAGCTGTTAATTTAGCTATTCAAATTTCCATTTAAACCATACTTTTCAGTTGTGTAATTTCCCTTGGATCCTTTAAAAAAATTTCTAGCTCTCCAGTGAAACTTTCAACCTTGTTACCTATTTTGTTAAACATATTAATCACAATTTTTTATTTTTAAAATTTTTTAAAGATTTAATTTTACTTTTTAAAATTATTTATTTATTTATTCATAGAGACACACACACACACACAGAGACAGAGACAGAGACAGAGAGAGGCAGAGACACAGGCAGAGGGAGAAGCAGGCTCCACGCAGGGAGCCCGATGTGGGACTTGATCCCGGGTCTCCAGGATCATACCCCGGGCTGCAGGCAGTGCCAAACTGCTGTGCCACCAGGGCTGCCCTAATCACAATTTTTTTAAAAGATTTATTTATTTATGAGAGAGAGAGAGAGAGAGAGAGAGAGAGAGAGGCAGAGACACAGGAGGAGGGAGAAGCAGGCTCCATGCCGGGAGCCCGACGTGGGACTCGATCCTGGGACTCTAGGATCGCACCTGGACCAAAGGCAGGTGCTAAACTGCTGAGCCACCCAGGGATCCCCCCAATCACAATTTTTTTAAGAGACCATATTTGACAACTCTAATGTTTGGGTCATCTGTGGATCTGCTTCTATTGTTTATTTTTTTCTTTTGGTTCAATTTTTTCTTTTTCTTTTTTTTTTTTTAAGATTTTATCTATTCATTCATGAGAGACACAGGAAGAGAGAGAGAGAGGCAGAGACACAGGCAGAGGGAGAAGCAGGCTCCATGCAGGGAGCCCGATGTGGGACTCGATCCCGGGTCCCCAGGATCACATCCTGGACTGAAGGTAGGCACTAAACCACTGAGTCACCCAGGGATCCCCTCAATTTCATGATATATCTGATGAAAGTTTCACTGGGATATCAAGCATTGATATGAACAATGCTTGACTCTGGATGACTATTCTTATTTTTTGGCAGAGTGGGTTCAGTGCCTGCTCTGGTAAGCAGCTAGAATTTAGGCAGGTGAGCTAATCCAACAGAGGACTGAGCTCACTTGAAGCGGGGTTTACTTCTTGTTAACCAGGCTAGTGACCACTTCTGCTTTGACAAAACTCTATGATCTTGTGCTTCAAGATTCTGAATCGAGAACCTGGAGTGTTTCCTTCGGCTGTTTCTTCTTGGCATGTCTTGAATTCAAGTTTTTCTCTTCCATGCGTTGAGACAGATGAAAACTGTGTGAGGCAAACTATCCAGAATTATTCAGCAACTGATATTTGAATCTCCACACGAGCATGAACCCTAATAACACTGGTCATTAGCTAATGGCCACTAATGATTACATGGAAGTCCAGACCTAGGCCTGAGGACATATGTGTTGGATCAAAGTTCTCCTGTTTCTTTGCTCAGGGATTTTGAAAGCTGTTCATTGCAGCATTGTTGTAACAGTAAAAAAACTGAGAACAAACTGAGTGTCAGTTTTGTAGTGGTTAAAGCTGCATGATATAAATCTGTGTCATGGAATACTGTGAGGCCATTAAAAAGAAACATACACGTGTGCACACAAACGAGGTCAAAGAAATGTTCTTAAGTGGAAAAGTTGAGGAACAATAAATATGATATGATTTTTACAAAATAAAAAGAGCTTTTGGGCGTGCCTGGGTGATGCAGTCAAACATCTGAGTCTTGGTATCAGCTCAGGTTCGTGATCTCAGGGTCCTGAGATTGAGGCCCGAGTCTAGCTCCACACTCAGCGGAGAGGCTACTTGAGAGTCTGTCTCCCTCTCTCCTCCCACTCTCTCCTCCCACTCTTTCTCTCTCTCATATAAATAAATAAATCTTAAAAAGAACTTTTAAATATCAGTATGTACACACACTTGTTTAGGGGTGGGAGGTTAGGGCCCTACTCACTGCTAGATTGAGACCTGCTTCTGCTTTAATTGGGAGATTTAAGAAAAGAGTAAGCAATATTATTTTAAGTGTCTACATTTCCATCATGCAGAATTTGTAACTATCACCTAATCATATTTGCTTTTCCTTTTTGTTTCCATCAATATATTCCTCTCTTGTAACCACTAACCTACAGAGTCATCTCCTCTCACCCTATCTAGCAGTAACACCATCCTGAGTGTGGTATGTAGTTTCCATTCTGGGCATCCATGGAAATCCTAGGGTTCCTTGAACCATACTTTGAAAACACGTTCAGGGATGCCTGGGTGGCCCAGTGGTTGAGCATCTGCCTTCGGCTCAGGGTGTGATCCCAGAGTCCCAGGATCAAGTTTTACAGTGGGCTCCCTGGAGGGAACCTGCTTCTCCCTCTGCCTATGTCTCTACTTCCCTCCCTCCCTTCCTCCCTTCCTCCCTTCCTCCCTCCCTTCCTCCCTTCCTCCCTCCCTCTCTCTCTCTCTTTCTCTGTGTGTGTCTCTAATGAAGAAATAAATAAAATCTTAAAAAAAAAGAAAAAGAAAAAGAAAACATGTCCACTTCACAGACAAAGAGACCGGAATGTAGAGAGAAGATGAAGTTTTCTCAGGATCTCAGAGCAATGGAATAGCTGAGTTGAGAACAAACCCATCTTTTTGACCCTGGCCACAGGCCTTGTGGTACTAATGCCTCATGGTTGCTGGTGGCTCTTGAGAAAGTCTGAATGTGCTGGAGTGTCACAGCAGGACTCTGGCCTCTGAGACAGACTCTGAAATCCCAGGCCCAGGGTCTGACTTAAGTTATTAATGATACCCTGCACAGATTGTAGAGGTCAGGCCTCAGAGAGAGAGGCTTTTGATTACCCCTGTCTTGTCTGGGGCCAGGATTGGGCTCTATAACCTTGGAATAGGCTCCAGAAGAAGATTATCAGCGTTTTCTGGATCCTTCCGGCTGGGAGGAATGCCAAGGATGCAGACTCAAAAAAAACAGATTCAACTTTCCGCCCTCCAGATGGAGTGTGCTCATTAACCTTAATTACCGGGCAGACACAAGTGCCATCCAGCTCTGTTTCAGAGTGAGGACACAACACCCGGGAGAGATAGTAACCCAGAACTCAGCTGCCCTTCCCAGGGAGCTAAGGGACTGGCCTTCCTGAAGGCCCGCTCAGGGCTCGCCAACATAGCTGAACTGTCCTTCAGCATGGGGCCTGCACAAGCTGGGGGCTCCATCTGCCACCTTCCTGGGGAGACTGGAGGTGAGCCTGCTTCAGAGGCAGGGACTCTGGCCAGTGAATGATCCCAAGGGGACTGGCTGCTGGACTTCCTCAGCATACTCACCAGAGCCTGCAGTGTTAGGGTTCAGGTATAGCAGATCCAAATGGAGAAGAGTCCTGCCAAATGCCACAATTCAAATATAGAGCCTGGGAAGAAGTATATAAGCCAGGGTTTTCGGGAAAAACTAGCAATAAGTGTACACAAATATAGGATCTGAGTATAAATCTGTGTCCTTCTTCAGGGCTGGGGGTGGGAGGCCCAGATCCTTGATTTTATGCTGATATATTTGTTTCTGTCCATACATGTGTCTCCGTCTGCTAGGGGTGGCTTATGCAACAAGAGTGTCTGTCAACTTCTCAGTTCTGGAGGCTGGAAGTCTGGGTTAGGATCTGGCAGGGTTTATTTTCGGTGAGGGCTCTCTTCCTGGAGTGCCCATGGTCACCTTCTCACCATGACCTTGCCTCAGTGTGCATGCATGCAAAGAGGGAGAGGTTGCTCTCTCTTCTTCTTTTTATAAAGTCACCAATCTATTCAGAATAAGACCCTGACCTTTGTCACTGCATCTGACCTACTAAAATCCCTCTCCCCAAATACAATCACACTGGGTGTCAGGATATCAATAAATGAATTGGGAGGGGGGCATAATTCAGTCTGCGGCAATGTGTGAGTTCCTCAAGGGAAGGGTCCACGTCTGCCGGAGGGGCAGAGCGATCTGGAGCCAGGCCAGGCTCACACTGTGTGGGCACACAGGCAATGTTGAGAAGTTGATGACCGGTGCTTGGCCATGGCCATCCAGACACCACTAGTCAGAAGACGAGATGATTGAAAAAACATTGCCACTTGTTATTGTGGGGATAAACTTCGGGCTGTACCGACGCAGTGAACCCACCCAGAAAACAAAGACCAGAGCTGATCACGAGCCATCGTCATCCGGTTCTATAAATAGTAGCGGAGCCATTATGAAAGGTGACCTGTCAGAATCACTTCCCCGGATAGCAGATGGGTTAAGTGGATGGTGTTTGCTCAGGACAGAGAAGTTATCCAGTGTTTTAACCTCACACCAGTCACATTGTCCTGTGGGACTGCACTTGGTGGCCTTGCTCATCCGTCAGGGTAATTAGCAGGCTGGTCAGTGTAATTAAGAGATAATTAAGATCGTGACATCTATCAGGACTGGAGAGAGGTGTGGAGGGGATGGTATTCATGGAATACTGTAGTTAGGACTTGTCTTCCAATATTTAAACCTCTCTAATAGCTAAAGAACCTTCCAGAGCAAAGAGGCAGAAAGAAGCAGCACCACTTTGGATAAAAGGGAAGAGGACGTGTCTGCCAAGAGAGCGCATCATCACTGTGCCATGCTTGTGCAACCCAACGGACAATCTGCCTTCCCATTCTAGAATAGATGCTGATGCTGCCGGTATCACAGGGATCTCCTTGGAATCCCTTAACCAGTCAGTGTGCACACTTCCCAGCCTCTGCATGTTTTGCTCCTAGCAGCTCACATCTAACAGTTCCTTAGACAGCCCTTGGGTCACTGCAGCTGCCCCATTCATGCATGCAGGGAGCTGGAAGTGCCTGGGAGTTCATGCCACTTGTGCCCTCGAGGACTCTTAGCCCATCCAGATTGAAGAAGATGCTGCCATTGGGAGACTCACCATCAGGTAATCAGGTGCTAACAGAAGGCCAGGGATGAGACTAGAGAGATGAGATGTGTTGCTCATGGATCACCTGCCAGCAACCACCTCAGCAGAAGCCAGGAATAGAAATGAGTTTATCCAGAAAAGACCTTTGGAAGACTCTCTCATCAAATGGAGTGCATCCCTGTGACACACATGGGCAACACACAATAGTTCTGAGATTGTTATACTGGTAGAAACACTGCCCATGGCGTCTGAAAGGGACAGAGAAGATAGGATGAAAGAAGGCTGCTGGGCTCTCAGAATTCTGTAGCAGAACACAAGCTGATGAGAATGATTGCCATAAACATGTCCTGCCCTTCAGGAACATGAAAAAATGACTCTCAAGGCAACAGCTTTGGCCCAGGGGACAGAGATATGGGTATAGAGGGTGAAGCCTTGAACCCCAGATTATTCCCAGGCCTTGAAAATGAATGGAGTTTTTCTGGTGGAATTTTGGAATTGCATGGGACTGATGACTCCTTTTTTTCCTTATTTTTTTCTCTTTTGAAATGGGAATGTGTGTAACTATTTTTTTAAAGATTTTATTTATTTATCATGAGAGACACAGAGAGAGGCAGAGACCTAGGCAGAGGGAGAAGCAGGCTCCCTGCAGGGAGCCCAATGTGGGACTTGATCCCAGGACCCCAGGATCATGACCTGAGCCAAAGGCAGACGCTCAACCACTGAGCCACCCAGGCGTCCCATGTGTGTAACTATTGTCCTATGCCTGTCCCATCACTGTATTTTTGGAGCAGATAACTCCTTTTCCACATCCCCACAGGTGGAAAGGGATTTTATCCCAGATGGATCACATGCAGAGTGTAACCAATACCTAATTCAGACAACTGAGATGAGATTTTGGACTTCAGGTTGACAGTATAATGGGTTGAAAGGGGTGAATTCATACAGGATAGACACGAATATTTGGAGGCCAGAAAGCAGGCTGCAGGAGGTTGAATAATTACCACCCCCACCCCCAAGAAATCCACAAGGAATCTTCAGAACCCATGAATGTTATCTTAAATAGCACAAGGAACTTTGCAGATGTGATAGCTAAGGATCTTGCGATGGGGTGAATCTCCTAGGTTTTCTGGCTGAGTGCTCCACGTAACTGCCACTGTCCTTGTAAGCGTGAGGCGGAGGGAGGTTTGGCTGTAGCAGGGGAGGAAATGTGACCATGGAGCAGAGATGGTGTCAGGAGGCCAGGAGGCCAGAAAGAACCAGCCTGTCAACACCTTGATTTTGCCCCCTTAGGACTCATTTTGGACCTGTGACCTCCAGAGCTGTAGGAACACACATTTATGTGATTCTAAAGCACTGAGGTTTGTGGCAGGTTGTCACAGAGGCAAGAGGAAGTCACAATCCTTTTGACTCTTACAGCACATCTTTAAGAGGCAGAAGGCTATTTTTGCTTTCTTTCCCCAGGATTGGAGAAATGGAAACAAACCGACCAAGGGCACACAAGAACACGATGTCTGGCTACCAGACGAGGAGTGACTCACTGGCAGACTGTCAGAAAAATAAGTTTCCTTAAAAGGGAACCGAAAACCCAAATGAGGGAGGAACGTGTGCAGCAGCTTTGGGTGCTGATGCAGTCATAGGAGGTAGCCACAGCTGGGGAAAGGGGAGGGAGACAGTGACAGACATACAGAGAGTCACCCTGATGGTCACACTGAGGCCCGGGCCCTGGTGCTCTGGGTGCCCCAGCTCTTCCCAGCATGCTGACCCACCACACGCAATAGTGGTAACAGGCCGGAGCAAGAACACTGGCAGAGACCCCAGGGGGCAAAGGAGGGCGAGAGGGCAAGGCTGCTTCTCGTCCTTACCCTGAGGAGTCCATTCTTTGAGGGTGAACCTGGTGAACCTCCATTCCTCACACAATCACCCCCCAGTATAGGACACCCCTGGAAAAAGCACCTTCACTTCTGGGAGGCAGTGCACCGAACAGGACCAAGAAGGGACTCGCTTTCCAGTGGTTGTGAGGAACAGATGTAGGAAGGAAAGGGTAACCCCGCTCTGTCTCCCTAATGCTGTGGAGGGCACTGTGGTGCCTGGGGACTGCTCTGACTCCAGAGACTCGGGGACCTGGGTTCGCATCCTGGCTGTGTGGTTTGCTCGAAGAAGGTGCTCTATTGGGCCTCGGTCCCTCTGCCTCTGCTTGTCAGATGCAGCTGTTACTGTGCTTATGGGCCATAACTGGGGTCCAATGACAGGGCCACAACTTTCCTATGGCCCATGAGCACAGGACAGGACACACTTTGGAGGTTTCAAATTATTCCCCATCTGCTCAGAGCCTGCCTTCTCTCCACTTCACTTGTCTGACATCCCCGAATGGGGCCCTGGGCCTGCCTGGCTTCAGCTGGCTTTTGGACCCTTCTCTTCTTCTCAGCCAGCATATGTCCCCAGTTACCTGCTCAGCGTGCGGCTTCAGTGTGCAAATTTGGACGTGGAGTCCAGGCCAATGCCGTGTGCTTGCTGGGTGAGGACCTTCATGCCCCGTCCCAACTTGGCCTGAGGTCTCGCCGCTTGTCTCCAAGGGTGACAACTGTCCCTGCTTTCCTCCCCGCGGTGGCCCTGTTTGTGCCCTCCACTGCGACACCCCCGACCTCTGGGAGGACCAGGTCGAGTCCTGTCCGCAACCCCCGCAGGTCAGGTGCCTCCAATATTTCCAAGCTTTCTGGAAACATTAAAGAGAAATTGTTCTTATCCCACAAGTAAAAGAAAATCTGAGATGAATGCAAGTCAACCACAAGCCCTCTGAGCAAAATAAAATTGCTTGAAGAGGCACTTTATCCAAGGCGCAATGAATCGGAGTGAAGAAATCAGGGGGAGGAAGACAGGGAGAGAAGAAAAAAACCAATAAGGCACTAATTACAGTGCAAACAATCGTCATAAATAAAGATACAGAACAATGCAAATGTTAAAAATAATTTTTGAAATAAGTTACATGATCAAAAGGTTTTATAAATATACTTTGTACCTCAAATTCCAAATTATTTTGATGAAAATGAGTGGGGTAGAGGTGGAAAGAAATTAGAGCACAATGCATTTTTTATATTGTTTGGGCAATGTCAGGAAGTATTGCTTTAAAATTGATAGAAAAAACAGGATCAGATATGTGTTTGAGCATTTAAAGCTAACACTGGTAGAATGGCCTGGAATATTGGAATAGTATGGATTAAGAAGCTGAATAGACATTTTTCCTGCCTGTAGGGAATACGAGTTATTTTCAGATGTTCACGGAACATTTACGAAAATTGATTTCATATAAATTTACAAAGAAAACATCCATACATTTTTAAATGTGGAAGCTTTTTAAGCTGTATTCTCTGACCACAAAGAAAAAAAAATTAAGCAAACCAACAAACCCACAAGTCATTTTGATTAATTTTTTTAAAACTGAGTTCATTAAAAAACTGAGGTGCAATTATAGAATATTTAGGAAATCATTCTAATGAGAATACCACCTATTAAAAGTTATGAGATGAGGTGAGCGACAGCTGTTACTGCCCCTCAGGGGCAAACTCGTACCTTTCATTACTGAACCAGAAGAATCAAATGCAGTGACACAAGGAATCCACCGGGACGGTTATATAAACAACATCGAGAAGATCCAGAAGATGGGATCAGTAAAATTAAGAGCAAAAATTCATAATTCACAAGAACAGAAAATCAGTAGCATTAAAAATAAACCATAAAGAAAGTTGTCTAAAATAGTTTAAGCTTGGATAAACCCCTGGAAAAAAAAAGAGAGCGAAATGGGCACACACACATCTCCAAGAATGAGAAGGAGATGCAGCCACAGAGAGGAAGGAAATCGATTATAGACACCAGGCAGTGCTATGTGGAGCTCCGCCAATACATTTAAAAAATTCAATGTTGGAATGTTTTCCAGAATGTGAAGGGTCAAAACTGACCCAAAGTGTTATTAGAAGCCCCAACACACAACCTCCAGGAGGGCTTGTTGAGAGTTTCTACTTGGCCCGAGGTGTGCTGGTGTCCGGCAGCCAGAGCAAGGTCAGGTGCACGAACTACATCGGGGCACCGGTTCCTGTCCTGAGAGCTGGGGGTAGCCCGGCGGCCACCATCAACGTTCTTCTTCCCTTGTACATTTATGTTCCTCCTCGCCATGTAGGGACCACAAAACAACACATTTCCTGTGAACTCTTCTCTGGAACAGCTCAAGCTCCAATACCGCCTAGTTTGAGTATGTTTCTTATGATTAAGAAGTCCCCAAGGTGCTTATTTATGACCAAAGGGCTAGTTTACTCATGCCTTCCAGATGGCGTGTCCCCTTGAGGCCAAAGGAAGCCACTTCACCCAGGAAGCCGGTGGACATCAGGAAGTCTACTCCAGTGTCTGTGGCAACAGTTCCACTTGGGTGGTCCCTCAGGGGAGCTTCCCAGCATTCCTCAGTGCTCTGCCCAGAGTCCCTAGAGTCACCCCCACATGTGGGCCATGTTCCTAGGACACAAGACAGCCTCCAGGATGAGTGAACTGGGACTAACCTAAGGGTCCAGAGCTTCAGGGATTGGAGCCATTCCTCTCTCAAGAGAACCCAGCTCTGCGCAGGGTCCTGCCCCAAGCCTAATGCTCTTGTCCCCATGATGATTTTATCTCAGGGCTTTTGTTGCTCCTTCCTCCCTCTGGGTATCACTTAACTACTGGGGCAGGTTTAACTTGCATCTTGGTGGGAAAGGGGTAGAGTCTCGATCGTTTCCATTCCTGAGGCTCCCAGGCTTCTCCCAAATATGCCAGCCTCCCCCGGGCACCTCCCACGGTCTGCGTATCAGCACTTTATGTCCCAGAGAGAAATGCTCATTTTCCACCTTTTGACTATCCTGCTATAGAGAACCAACATGACATTGGGAAACAGCTATCTATACGTCATCCCTCATTAGAAAACTCTGAAGGCCGTGTCCTGGGTCCCGGGGGCTGGGGCTCTGCCCAATGGCACGGAGCTGTGTCTGCTCTCTCTCTGGGGGTGTGTGTGTTAGGCGTGTGGCAAAAAGGGACACTTTCTTTTGATCGTATTTTCCCCAAATTCATGCAAGTCCCCCTTGCAAGCTACACACAAATTGATTTCCTATGTCTGAAGGGTGAACAGACAAAAGCCGCCGTCTTGAGAACCAGGGGAGAGAGGTCTCTTTTCCAAAGGACATATTTCATTTGTTCCCAGCCCGGAGTTGAGATGTCCCCATTTCCCCTGCTCACCACTTTACACGTGTCGTACAGCAGCGGAGGGGCTGATGGCTCACACCTACTCTACCGCATTTGCAAAAGTAACTTGAGCCTTGGTTTTGGATCTTCTGCCTTAATGCAGAATCAGAAGCGGAGGCTTCAGAGGTCACGCCATCCAGAGCCCGTATTCAGAAGGAGGGAGACTGGTGCTCAGGGAGACAAGTGGTGGGATCCAGGGTCCCCCCAGGGGACCCAGACCCCGGACTCCTGCAGGCAGTGAGTGCCTTGGCGTTATCCATGGTACCTCCAACTAGACTCTCTGGTGTCCTTGAGCTGCTTCCAACGGCAGAAGGTAGGTTCTGATGCCAGGACACGAGGGAGAAAATTCGTCTTGTGTTTCAGTGGGTGCCAATTATAAGTTGGGCCTCTCTTCCACTATGGGCTGCATGGTAGCACAGCTCCTCAGGGAATTAGGGAAAAATGTAGGAAATGAGACAAGACCGCCAGGGATGAGGTGTGGTGGAGATCCAAGCAGGCAAGGGGTTGGCATCCCATTTCAATGATTACGATATTGGTTACAGGTTTCTGGTTAATAAGTTCCACCAAATTATGGAAGTTCTCTTCCTAGCTGGGACAAAGTACTTATTTTTCTTTTAATTTTAAATAATTTTTAAAAAAGATTTTATTTATTTATTCATGAGAGACACAGAGAGAGGCAGAGACACAAGTAAAGGGAGAAGCAGGCTCCCTTTGGGGACCCCGATGCGGGACTCGATTCTGGGACCCCGGGATCATGACTGGAGCCAAAGGCAGATGCTCAACCACTGAGCCACCCAGGCGCCCCCAAAGTACTTATATTCTCTAAGTTTCAATACCTTATATAGAACACAAGGGATGATAATAACACAGGCCTCATAGGACTGTTGTCAGGATCGGATAAAACACATGAAGCTCCTAGCACAGTGCCTAACACACAGTAAACACATGGTAAAATGTGCTATTTTTATTGGTTCTAGGATTCTAATGAGTTTCAGGATTTCCCAAGATAAACATGTGTTTTTTTTTTTCCTTTGTCTCTGAGTAGATAGAAATCTTCATGTTGCAACAACTGTATATCCCGGTATGTTACTTTTTAATGCATGGTTGGATTTGAATATTAATATTTTATGTGAGGTTGTTACAATCATTACTAAGTAAAATGGAATCTATTGATTTTGTGTGTGCTATTTTTTTTAAGATTTTGTTTATTTATTTGAGAGATATATATGTATATATAGAAAGAGCACGAGTTGCGGGGAGCGGCAGGCAGAGGGAGAGGGAGAAGCAGATGCCCCGCTGAGCAGGGAGCCCAATGTGGGACTCGATTCCAGGACCCTGAAATCATGACCTGAGCCAAAGGCAGATGCTTCACCAACTGAGCCACCCAGGGGCCCCTGTGTGTGCTATTTTATTAATTTTTTTGTATCAAGGTTGTGCTAATTTATAAGTACAAATAGGGGGAGATTTCTTTGTGATTCTGTGGTGTTTAGTGGTTTAAAGAAGAGGAGTTATCTGCTCCTCAGAACAATTTTGAACTCAGCCTATAATCATTTTTGTGTGTGTGTGGGAAATTGGTGATGGATAGCACTGTTTAATTTTTGAACAGATGATGTGTATTTGGATTTTCTACCTCTAACAGCAATTTGAGAAATTTATTATATTTTTACAAAATTGTCCATATTATATACATACTCAATTTCAGTGACATAGAAGCATGCACAGTATTCTCTTGTTATTTTTTATGTATCACTCTTGCTTGTTATTATCTGCTTATTTCTTATTGCACACATTACTTAGTTGTGTTTTCTCTTGGTCAGAACTTCCATAAATGTCTCCATTTTGTTAGTATTTTAAAATTATTGATACTACATGTCCACTGTTTTATTTCTCTTGCTTTCCAAAGAATTACTCTTGTCATCCATTATTTTACCTTTTTTTTTTTTTTTTTTATTTTATGATAGTCACAGAGAGAGAGAGAGAGAGAGGCAGAGACATAGGCAGAGGGAGAAGCAGGCTCCATGCACTGGGAACCTGATGTGGGATTCGATCCCGGGTCTCCAGGATCGCGCCCTGGGCCAAAGGCAGGCGCCAAACCGCTGCGCCACCCAGGGATCCCTATTTTACCTTTTTTAAATCAATATTACCTACAGCATTTTTTTCCTGCCAATACTTTATTTGAAGCAGGTAAACATGCAGAAAATTAGAGAATATAGTGAGTATCTGTACTATTCAGCTTTAACCAATATTTACCTTTTGTCATATTCATTCCCTTTTTCAAAAACAAACAAGACAGAACTTAATTATATATTTTAACTAGACCCCATGCCCCATTTTTATGTTTTTACTATACAAACAGGTATTCACACACAACATTGAGTGCTATTTGCTGCAGTTATTAGGTCTTTTTCTTGTTTGGCATTTGGACTTTATTCTAGGTATCATTTCTTCATTGGTCCTGTGCTTTGAAAATTCTCCCCCACGCCCCCAGTCTGTGGCTTGTCTTTTAATTTGTTCATAGAATCTTATTTATTCTTGCTCAGATGTTTTAAATTTTAATGGCCTCATTAATCTCTTCCTTTATAATTTATGCTTTCTGTGACTCCTTAAATCCTTTCCTATCTTAAAGTCAAATATCTTCATATACATATATAATTTTCTCTTTCCTAAAATTAGGACATTTTGGTTTTCTTCCTTAGGTCAGTGATCCATCTGAAATGGATTTTACTGTGGTCTGACATGGGGTTCAGATTTATGTCTTCCTGTATGGAAAAAGAGTTGTCGTATCCCTGATGACTGACTAGCCTGCCTTTCTGCCGTGACTTGTAACCTCAAGTTACCCTGTAAACATGAGATCACCCCGGGCTATTGTCTGCTGGTTATCCCTGCACCAATACCACACAGTCTGAATTCACCTGATATTGGCTTTATAATTTTTTTTAAGATTTTTAATTTATTTATTCATGAGAGACACAGAGAGGCAGAGACACAGGCAGAGGGAGAAGCAGGTTCCATGCAGGGAGCCCGACATGGGACTCGATCCCAGGACTTCGGGATCACGCCCTGGGCAGAAGGCGGTGCTAAACCATTGAGCCACCCAGAGCTGCCCTGACACTGGCTTTATAATACATCTTGATACATGCCAGTCCATGCCCCACCCCATGGGACTTTTATTCAAAAGCAGCGTGGCTCCTTGTACGTGTTACGATCATCTGATCATCTCACTGGGATGTTGATTGGAACTGCATTGAATTTTAGATCAGTAGCAATGAATTACTGTCTGTATTATACAGTATTACCTTTTCCCACTCGTGAATTAGCCATTTAGGCTTTCATTCATGTCCATTCATCATATTTTGACCATCTGGCCACGGGAAAATGCATTTTCTGTTTGTCAACTCCTGGGTACTCTGCAGTTTATGATAAGGATTAGCTTGTTCCCTTTTGCATTTTCTATTGGGTTGTCATGTGTATATACAAACAACAGAGATTTTTTTATATATGAGCTTTAAATCCCACAGTTTCCCAAGTTCTATTATTAATTTGTTTATCTTCTATTTAGAAAATCAGTGTCAGGACGCCTGGGTGGCTCAGTCAATTGAGCTTCCGATTCTAGGTTTCAGTGTAGGTTGTGATGTCAGGGTCCTGGGATGGAGCTCCACATTGGGCTCTGAGCTCAGCTTAGAGTCTGCTTCTCCCTATCCCATCTGCTTCTCCCCCTGCTCTCTCTCTAAAATAACAAATAAATAAAATCTTAAAAAAAAAAAAAAAAGAAAACCAATGTCTGCAAGGAATACTTTTTCTTTTCCTGTTGAATCTGATCACAAGCAAAATAGTCAACTGTGGGGGTGACAGGGGGCATCCTTGTTTTGTTCCTTATTTCAGAAGGAATATTTCTAATCTTTCATCATAAAAATGATGAGTTTTGTAGGTCTGAGTTTGCCTCTTGCTGCTTTTATTAGTTTTTGTTGTTCTTTATTTTAGCTTCACAGGATGACAATTTAATAAATTTATTTTCAATCTTTCTTGTTATATATAACAATAATTTTTAAGGCTATGGATTTTTTAAGTATGGTTTTTTTTGCTTCATGCATGGAATATATGTTATGGTCTGTGGATTTTATAGATCATTTTCCTCATTGCTTTAATTTTTACATAGTTTTGGATTTTTATTTTGATTTAAAGTTTCTTTTTTTTTTAATTTTTATTTATTTATGATAGTCACACAGCGAGAGAGAGAGAGAGAGAGAGAGAGAGAGAGAGGCAGAGACATAGGCAGAGGAAGAAGCAGGCTCCATGCACCGGGGGCCCGACGTGGGATTCGATCCCGGGTCTCCAGGATCGCGCCCTGGGCCAAAGGCAGGCGCCAAACTGCTGCGCCACCCAGGGATCCCTGATTTAAAGTTTCTTTGGAAATATGATTTTTCAAAAATTATTAAATAGTTAGAAAATTTTATTTATTTAAAAAAATTTGTTTTTAGTTTCATTACACTGTGGCCAGAAAACATAGCCTCTTCAGATTTTACTCTTTGTGGTTTGTGTATGTATATATGTGTGTGTGTGTGTGTGTGTGTATACATGATTAATTTTTGGAAAATATTTCATGGACATTTACAAAATTTGCTATTCTCTGTTTTAGCCATGTGAGATTTTATATGTATTCATTAGACCAAGATTATTCATTATGTTATTAGAATCCTCTTCCCTCATGGCTACTGGATCCATCCAACTTTAAATTTATATTCATTTTTATGGAAATTAAAGATTCTGAATTTAAAATTTTATGGAAATTTAAAACGATCCACAAAGTAGAGATAGTAAAGAATCTTTGCCAAACCCAACGTCATTAAGATCTTCTATGTTTGCTCCCAGCAATCACTCAACTAAATGTCTGTGTGTGGTGTTAAGTAAAGTTCATTCTTTCAGTTCTCTTGAATCAGTTCTCTTGATTCATTTATTGAAAAGACCATCTTTCCTCCTGATGAACCACCATGGTACTTTGTTGCAAGTCAAGTGATCTGCGTAGGTGGGTTGATATGCTGACTTTGAAATACATCCACAAATCCTTTGAAAAGGTGGAGTCCATGGTGCCTCCCCTTGAGTCTGAGGGGGGTTTCTGTGGCCCCATCATGAATAAAAGGAGGTAGAAGTGACTTCGGGGCTGGGTTAGAGAGGGCCATGTGGCTTCAGCTGGTCTCACCTGTGCCACAGGCTCTGGGAGCTTTGGGCTGCCGTGCCAGGAGTTGGTGCCCTGTGGAGAGCTTGTGAGACCCTAGGGGTCCTGCCTCATCGGGGAGTCTTCCCAGCCCAGTGCCTGACATGTGGGTGAAGACAGCTTCCCGGGGACCCCAGCCCCAGCTGCCACCTGCCCACGGCCACTGAGAGCCCCTGTACAGTAGCCGCTAGCTGAGCCCACTAAACCCCCAGACTTGTGCACAAAATAAATGACTATTTTAAGCCAAGATTGGGGTGGCTGTTATGCAGCAGTAGATAACCAGAACAGCCTGGGTCCTCCTCTGTCCTGTTCCACTGCTTTTCTTTTCACCAACGCCACATTTTCTTCATTCTAGCTGTAGTGTAAGTCTTGACATCTGCCAGTGTAAGTTCTTCTCATTTGTTTGTTTTCAAGATTATCTTGGATATTCCTAGTTCTTTTCATTCACATAAAAATTTTAAAATTGGCTTGTCAATTTCCACAGAAATACACCTGCCAGGATTTTGATTGGGATTGCACCAAATCTGGATCAACCTGGAGACAATCGGCGTCTTCACAACACTGAGCAGTCCAAACAATGAACATGGTAGGGCTCACCATTTCTGAGTCTTTATTGACTTTGAGCGCTGTTTCCAAGTTTTCTGAATGCCTCAAAATAACTTTGTTTTGCCTTTACTCATAGACTTGTTTTGTTGAACATAGATTTCTAGGTTCAAGATGATCCTTTCTCAGAACTTTAAAGATATTGCTTCATTATTACCTGATATCTTAGCACTTAGCGTCAGAAACAAGACATCTAGGGGTGTCTGGGTGCTCAGCTGATTATGTGTCCAACCCTTGATCTCAGCTCAGATCTTGATCTCAGGGTGGTGAGTTCAAGCCCTGTGTTGGGGAGCCTACTTAAAGGAAAAAAAATGAAATGAGACATCTAATTTTTCTTTCCATTGTTGGCCACAAATATAGGTTATTTTCTGATCTGGAAGCTTGTAGGATTTAATCTTTGTTCCTAATATTTAAAAAGTTCTACAAGAAGATTACTAACGAGTGTGTCTTTTTTCCATTTTTTTTTACCTTCATTGGTTTGGGCACTTCTTTTTAAAATAAGAAAAAACTTTTATTGAGGTATGGTTGACATACAACATTATATTAGTTTCAAGTGTGTAACATAGTGAATCGACATCTGTCCATGGCACAATGGTCACCCCAACACTTCTAGCAAACATCTGTCACTGTACAGAATTGCAGTTTTTTCTTGTGATGAGGCCTTTTAAGATTGACTCTCTCATGGTGAACATCTTGATCCAAACTTCAAGCCTTTCTTCAGCTCTGAGAAATCGCTTCCTATTTTTTTCTTTCCAACATCCTCTTGAGTCTGCCTTTCTGGTTGTATTATACAGATACAGAGTGCTGGAGCTCTGGCTTCCATGCCTCTTGCTTTTTTCCCCTGCAGGTTGTCCTTTGTTTCACACCTTTGACCTTGAACTTTTTAGTTGGTGATCTGGTTTCCCCGCCAAGTGTACCCTGTTAGTCACTGCCTCTGTTAATCCTTCTGTTTTGTCCATTGTGCTCTGAATTTCAAAGATCATTCCCCCCTCTTCTCATATAGTTCTTAGGTCACAGTAGTTTGCTTTTGCTTTTATGACATGTATTTTGTTACTTCATAAAATCAATATTCCTGAGGATACCCATTAAAAATTAATTTTTCCTCCTGGTCCCTCATAGCCTTTTTTTTTTTTTTAATTAAAGGTCATTTATTCTAATTGCTCAGCTTGCTGGGATGCTGAATGTCCTCATATCTTTTCTGCCCACTTTTATGAATGGAGGTGCAGGTGCCTCTCTGTGGGTGGCTGGTGGGGGTCCTTGCACGGCTGCCTCGGTTTGGTCGCTGAGTTGTCTCCTCCAGGAGCAGAGTCCAGCTGGCACAGGGATGGGAGAGGAGGCTCGGTGCACATAGACCGAAGCAGATTAACCCTCCCCTCCCCTCCTCCTACATCAGGGTATGATGGAGAAGCCAAACCCCAACTGCAGCCAATACAGAAAGATCAGGGGAGAGTCCTGGTCCACAGAAGCTGCATGTGGGACCCAGGGAGAGACCTCTAACCTCCTTCATCAGCTCTCTGATGCCCATTGCTCTTGTGGTCTCCTGAGAGTGTTTGGGTTAGGATGGAGGAATGTTTTAGAAAGCAAAACAAAACAAAAAACCTAGAATATTGTTCTTTTGAGGGGTTTTCATCTCCATGCACAGTTGCTATGGTGGCCCCAAGGGTCCCCCCTCCTCGCCCTCCTTGGCCTCGTGCTGTGCGAGCAGTCCCCCAGAGCAAACGCGGTCCATTTCAGCAGCAGGTGTGCTTGAGGCCTTGCGGTAAACAGCAAGCTGCCCTGGGTGAGGCCTGCCCGGCACTTAGACTACACGTTTCCCCACCTCCCCACGGCCCAGTGCTCCAGCCTTGCTGCCAGGGCTCAGTGCTCCGACCTGGGTGCTCTGTCGCTCTGCTGGGGGCAGTGACACCCGCTCCTGGTAGGTAGGGGCCAGCCTCTGACACCAGGGCTGAGCACTTGGGCATTGACTGCCAACTTGCTCTCATCTGCTTCATGTCTTCCAGAAATCCCAACAGCCCTCAGCCCACCGAGGACACCCTGACTCAGTTTCTAGCACTGCTACATTTAGAGTCTGTGTTTTGTTTGGTAATTTCAGCGGGAAATATAGAGCAAAGGGAAGGAAAGGGACAATCAATTCACCATTTTTAAAGGAGCAAGACTTTCCCCCATCTTGCTTATTTGTCTATTAACTGATTTAATAGTTAATAATAGTCCTCATATTTTACTAAACTAGGGTTCCTGGTTTATTGAGTTTTATAGAGTGCACATTGCAGGTGCTATTTCAAATTTACTTGTTTCGTGAAATACATAATTTCCTACATATTTCCCCTGACTTTTAAATTTCAGCTTCTTCCTGGGGCACCTGGGATTCATAGTGTAAACCCTGCAAGTATGCAAAGTGTGCTGATTTCTCCAAGCAGGGCCAGTGATGCTCAACCTTCAGACTCTAAAATCCAGTGTGCCTAGGAACATCTGTGGGGCTCAGCGGTTGAGCGTCTGCCTTTGGCTCAGGTCATGATCCCGGGGTCCTGGGATCGAGTCCTGCATCAGGTCCCCGCAGGGAGTCTGCTTCTCCCTCTGCCTATGTCTCTGCCTCTCTCTGTGTCTCTCAGGAATAAATAAATAAAATCTTAAAAAAATAAATTTCAGCTTCGTCATTAATGTTACAAAAACAAGACAAACACAGTAACCTTGAAATGTAAAGAAAATCACTTCTGTTTCCTATAGCAGATGGAATGTCCTTTGGAGGCACTTACTGTGATGAGGAGTGGGAGACCCTTATTATCAATACCATGTCTTCCACATTATGTTTTTTCATGCTTATCTTTTAAATTGATCGGCATTAAAATTTTTATTCTGCCTGAGTGTACTTACACTCAAATAAGTTGATATTATCCTTGTTACAAAAAATTTTTTTTAAATAATAATACTTTGGGAGAAGGGTTGACTTTGTCTGATATCTCTGGACGTATTTCCGGGGAATCTAGGCAGAATCATTAAAAACAAGTAAATTGAATAGATGTAAATTTTTAAAACATTTTTGGGTATAAAATTGCTGAACAATTATATTGTACACCTCAAACTAATATAACTCTATGTTAATTATGGCTGAATAGAGAAAGGAATAAAAGAAAGAAAATTTTAGGCAAAAAAAATGTTTTTGGACAGTGTGTGATCTGATTGCAGTACTATCGACAGAGTCCTTCCACTTTAAAAAGTCTCCTTTGAGTTTTGATATGTGTGTCCCACTTCCCAGCCCCCAGGGATGATCCCAGTGAATTGCTTCCTTAGGTGAACGTGGGGTGTTCATGCTTCTTCCTCCCCAAGCAGACATCTGGGGACCTGAGTGTGTCCCTGGCAGTGGGCGATGACCAGTCCTCAGATCCATGCAGTGTTCTCAGATCTGTACTGGCTTCTGTTTCCCAGATGACTATGGCTGGGATGTTCTGGTCCCTCCTGGACCCTGCCTATATCCAGGTCTCCGTGCACAGAACTCCTTCTCTCCCCACTCTGGGCCTTGGTCCCTCTCATGCTCACGTCCCGGGATACATGGTGACTTCTGGATACCCCGCACATGGTGCACAGGCGGCAGGGAAATGGGAACACAGTCTCAAGACTTGCCGTCCCTGCGCCATTTGTCCTGCACATAGGGGCCACAGGTGGGCTCACCCTAGGGTCCTGCAGCTTCCCTCGTGGCAGGTCCAGAAGTGAGCTCCTGGCCCCTTCCATGTAGCTGGGTATCTCGAGAGCTCCTCAGGTGAGACCCTGAGACTGGGGTGAGGACAGGTTGGGACTTCCAACAGTCTCCTGGGCTGGAGGGACTGTCAGGCCTGCTGTCTTCTCTACACGAGTGCTCCATGCCTGCCTTTGAAATTACTGGTTCACATTGGGGGACGCACAGACCCTCAGAGGCAGTGCTAGGAAATGTTCATAGCGATGTGACATTGTGGTGACATCCAAGTGTATGTTAACAGACTCTCTCCTTGAACAGGACACAGGCGAGCCAGGTGTGAGGCACGCGGTACATGCTGAGTATTGCTCATGCACGGTAAAGCCATGTGTGAGTCCATGACACATAGGAGATTTAGGGAAGAAGCCAGCTGGATAGTCTGAGAAGGCCTGCTCTCCATCATAGTCTGCTTCCATCCTGCGGCCTCAAGCCCAGTGGCCTGGGGGTGTGGGGACATCCTCTCTCTAGGACAGAAACTCTGGGACTTTGACAGTTTAATGGAAATTAAAGCATGCTAGAACATCCTCTGTTCTCTCGGCATTCTGGCTCCCAAGAGCAATACTGACTTGGCTAACAAGTTCCACTATAGTGTATGGCGGTCAAAAGCTGAATGGGAGGACACCTGGGTGGCTCAGTGGTTGAGCATCTGCCTTCGGCTCAGGGCATGATCCTGGGGTCCTGGGATCGAGTCCCGCATTGGGGTCCCCACAGGGAGCCCGCTTCTCCCTCTGCCTATGTCTCTGCCTCTCCCCTTGTCTCTCATGATTAAATAAATAAAATCTTTAAAAAAAATTTAAAAAGCTGAATGGGGCCTTTCTGTTTGCATGCATGTGCTTTGGGCCAATGAGGGGACAAGATTAGGTGCATAAAAATACAAAAATACCTCTATATAGCTTGAAATTTATCTTTTATATTTATCTCAAGCCAGAAAGTTCTACTGAGGCTTGAATAAGCTTCCCAAGATATGACAATTCTTTCACATTGTAGGCTGAGAGGCCTTGGTAGAAAACTGGTAACAATGCAGATTATTCCTGCCTGACAGCAGTGCAAAGAATTTTGTCTGGTAGAAAAGATTGCCCCAAAGGATATGGTTTAATTGCTCTGTAGGACATTAAGAAGTTCTCTGTAAATTAGCAATCTTATTCAAGCAGGCTTTCTTTCAGGGACTTGAAAGACTCGCTTTCTCCAATTCTCTGAGCCGGACTTGCATTGTAATGGTCCCATCATTAGTGAATTAAATAAATCACTGCTCACTTCACATATTTGCATGAGAGTTGCGATTCTAACTTTTTGAAAATCATACTAGGACACTTCTATTGTCCCCTTGGGAACCAGACAATGGATCAAAATTGAAGATCATTCACACCGCAATGCCAACATGCAGAGAAAATGCAGTGTCTTTATTTTATCTATCATTTGAGTCATCTTTTTCCGAACGTTTAGTTCACATTTTATCAGATCCAGTGATTTATTGCAGCCTTGTAAGGCAACCCCATGGAAAACACGTTGTGTGTGTGGATGGCATGCCCCAGGTCCTGGGAAAAGGCGCCTTCGGGTATGGTGGTGGCCCTCGTGTCCTGGTCCCTGGGGCAAGATCACTGGTCTGCTGCTTTGGGTGCCCGGTGGTGCTCCTTGGCGCGGGCCATGGGCTGTGTGCCTTGGGCTTTGATTTTGGTTCCTTGACTGACACAGCTCCTCACCTGCTCTCTCCACTGCAGAACCCACGCCCCCGTATCTTCCCCGTGGGCCTGGCTCACGGGCTGCAGAGGAAGCAAGGAGCCTGAGAAGGCAAAGCCTCCCCTCTCTGGATCTCAGAGGACACTGCCTCTGGTGAGCAATGCTTTTAAAGAAATGTGTCCTTTCCATCTGAATGGTCAAACTTACCACATCCAACTGCTCTCTTGGCATTTTTAATGTCTGAGACTCTGTTGTAATGCTGCCCTTTAATTCTTGATATTGGCAATCTGCATTTCTGTTTTCTTCTTTCTTCACGTTCATAAATGTCATTGATACTTTCAAAAAGCTAACCTGAAGCTTTGTTGTACAATTGCTTTCTATTGAGTTGATTTCTAGCCTCACTTTTACTATTCCTTCCCTTTGGTTTTCTTTGGGTTTGACTTGCCATTCTTTTCCTGGTTGATTCCATTGGATGCACACATCACTGAAGCCGGAACTGCCTTCTTTCCTAACCGATGCACTTAGAGCTACCCACCTTCCCTTCAGTGCTACCTTACCTGCAACCCACAAGCTCAACATGTTTTCTCGTTTGCATTGTGATTTCTTCTGTGGCCTGTGAGTATTTAACAGTGTTTGTTTAGGGCACCTGGGTGGCTCAGTGGTTGAGCATCTGCCTTTGGCTCAGGTCGTGATCCCGGGGTCCCGGGATCGAGTCCTGCATCAGACTTCCTGCAGGGAGCCTGCTTCTCCCTCTGCCTATGTCTCTGCCTTTCTTCTGTGTTTCTCATGAATAAACAAATTAAAAATATTTTTTAAAAAGTGTTTGCTTAATTACCAAACATTTAGAGATTGTCCCAGGAAGATTCCTGTGATTGATACTGGAGTCCGCTCCCTACTTCTCCATGTCTGTCACACAATCTCCAACAAAGCTGTCACTCATCCCTAAGGGGCAAGGACCCCGGTCCTCAATGTTTCCTCAATGTGTCTAATGCACTTTGCCTCTCCAAGTCTCAGCTTGGAGAAGAAAAATGGGGAGACACAAATCTCACCACCTTCTCTCTCTCTTTCTTACCATCCTCTGCTGTTTTAGTCCTGCCTTGTTTTTACTTCCCTTGGGCCAGCGTTTCCTTCTTGAATGCAGCGAATATCTCATTAAGGACATGGGCAAAGCTCTAAGCTGCGGGAGAGATTTATGAGCCAACACCTCTAAATGGGTTTGTGATATGCTAAACAGAAAAGGAAATAAGGGAATTTGGAAAATTTCTTCTCGAGAAAATAGCTTGAGTTGTAAGGCTATTATTCTGCTGCATAATCATATTTTTGATTGTCAGGAACTGAGTATTAGCGTAGCCTTTCTGCATGCTTCTTGTAGCATTCTAATCTGCTTGCAGGCGGATTGTCGCTTAGGATGAACTGGGTGAAGGTCATACACCCAGGGATGGGCAAGAGAATGGCCCATTCACCTTCATAAAGACATTCCCCACTTACAACAAGAGAAAAGTCTGTGCATGGTGAGACCAGTGACCGCTGATACCTGTGCACAATTTATATTTTGGAAAAGGGTCTCCATTCATGGCCTCATGGAAGCAGTAACAATGTGGTTGCTATGGCTACCAAGCTAGGCAGCTTCCCAGTCTCAGGCGCCAGATGATGGGGAGGTTCTGGGGCCACAGTAGGACTGGGGCATGGGGACCCACAGTGGTACTGGGGAACATGAGTTCCTGTGTTTGGAGGATCAGGTGTGGGGTGGACATGGGGACGGCCAAGCCATAGGAATGGGTGAAATCTGGCCATGACAATGAAGGCCCAGATGCATAGTCGGCCAGCAGAGAGGTGCCCAGGCTGGGAGCTCGGGTGGTGGCAGGAAAGCTGAGCCGAGTGGGCAGTGCTGCAGGAGCAGAAGGCATGGTGCCTGGCTCCAGAGTACCTTCCACCCTGGATCTCGGAGGGGTCACATGCTCCCCTTTGTTTGTTGTAGACCAGACTAGTGGCCAAAGATATATCTAAGAAACAGCTAACATTTCTAATTTGATTTTAATTTCATTTGTGCCCTGATGCAATTAATGACCTTTTACTTTACTAAACATTGGCAACGAGACTCTAGCAGAAATTTTAAATGGAAAGAATCAAGCCTTCCCCTCCAAACAATGAAATCAAGTCATGGCAAGAGGAGGTGAGCAACTTTGTCAAGCCGCCCTTCGCAGCCCGCTAAAGGCCCCGCAGCAGCAGCAGGCACAGGCCCGAGCCTGCTATCTGTGCCCTCTCACCACCCAAAATAAAATCCAAGTGCCTCAGCGGAAAGCTCCTTTCATAGTATAGACCAGGTGCCCTCCCAGGTATGTCTGCACAGCAGAGTTAACGCCCAGCCACCCAGCTGGAAATGGAAAGTGGCACCTACAGAAGGCTCACTGGTCGGGAGAGCATGTGCTTGAGTTCACGTCCTGGGACACACAGTCCATGTTCCAATCCCGGCTAGCCATGCAACACCAGACAAACGAGAGAACCTCTCCAGGTCTCAGCCTCTGTATCATTCACATGGCGGTGGTCGATCCCCCTGGATCTTACTGGATCTGTGAGAAGAATGAGGATGGATGCTCGTGGTGCTTAGCCCAGCATCTGACACAGAGTAAGCGCACAGTGAAAATACCACCTATTGTGTTTATTTTTGTTTTGATGGTGCCCCTCTATAGGACTCTGTCTCCCAAGCTGGCCGCAAAAGATGCTCCTGTCCTTTGGCCTGCAAACCCCGGTGGCTCTCGGTGGTGGCTTCCCCAGAGCACAGCCAATGACACAGCAAATAGCCTGGTGTCCTCTGCCAAAGGGACATCCTGCAACGACCAGATTCCCCTGGGGACACTTCCCTCCACCCAAAGGGAGACCAGAGGGCTGTGGGCTGCACTCTGCTGGGACAAAGGGCAAAGGAGAGCTACGCAAGCTTGCCTCCCCCACAGCAACTCAGACCAACAGGGGTGAGCTGCAAGAGACCAGCATGGCTGTCCCCACGAATGATTAATCTCCCTGAGATGAATGGCCCCTCCAAGGCAGGAGCTGCAGTGGCTGTGTGGCTCCAGCTGTGGGACTCAGCTGTATAGGCTAAGATGGCAGTCGGGAACCCACACACCTGCCTGTGGGTTCTGTGGGGCGCTCAGGACTGGGGGCGCCGTCACCGGGCTCTGTGTCCACTGCCTCCATCCGCATAAACAGAGGAAAAGAGTGTATGAGTCCCTTATAACAGGAGGCAGTTTGCTGTAGAGAAGCTGAATGACCTTGAGCAAGTCTCTGAGTCTGGTGTCCTCAAGCAAATGGATGGAACAGGTTTCAGGGCACCACGCAGAAAATGGAAAACAAGGACCCCCAGCCTTGTCACCTCAGGAGGGGAGGGATGATTAGGGAAGCCTGACATTTGGGAGGCTGCTCCTCTGAGATCAGGGACACTAAATCAGTAAACGCTTTTGTAAACCAAGCCATGTACTAAATTAGGAGTGTGATTAGGGTCAAGGATGGATGAGAACTGGAGCAGGAGTAGGGTCAGGTGAGACGGGGCTGCCTGAAGTGTACCTAGAAATAAATCTGTGACTCCGCACTTCAGCCCTGCTCTTTTGATGGGGTCGTGTCTGTCAAAATGTCCCTTTTATCACAACTGCTCTACGGACGGTTCGCTGCCCAAAGTCCTGCTGTGCACAATGGCCCAGGCTGGTTCTGAACGTGAACCTGCTTCTTGACCGTGGTCCTCTTTGGTGAGGCAGGAAGAGAGCAGGAGGCTGAGGGGCAGCCCTCAGAGCTTGAGCAACAGCTCTGCCCCTTGGTGGCTGTGTGATCCTGGTAAGGTTGAATGACCTCTCTGCACTATGCGACCAGAGACTTCCCCCACCCCTCAGCTGCTCTTCCCTGCAGGACCACGATGAGATGGTGAGAAGGCAAACGGGCTCTTGCACTAGTTCAGCTACAGGGCAGCCAGCCTGCCCCTCCCCGCAGGCCAGCGGATGCAGAGCCCGTGCCCTGGGCTCCTGGGCTCCTCCATTCAAGGGACCGGGTGTGGTCACCCCCAGGTGCCGTCAGAGTCCAAGTGAAGGACCGGAGTTGCTGGAGCCTATAGATCAGGATGCTCTCTCCAGGCACCAGAAGCACATCTCAAGGCAACCTGCAGAAGTGATGCAGGACATTTGCCACGTTTCCCCGGGTGGATCTTGGCACGAGCACGCCATAAATTGTGCCTGTTTGCATAACCCGTCGTGGGCTTGGCTGGCAGGGAACAGCAACGTCACTATGGAGGGCTGCAGGGGAAGCCACGCACCGGGCTTCTGCGTTTAGCTGGACCTCTCTGCTGAGGACTCGTTTCGCCACTGGACATCTGCACTGGGATGTCTGGAGAAGCTGCTCCGGGCTCCACAGAGGCACCATTGTGCAGCCTGTACTTCCCACCCAGCACCTCCCCGGCTCCCAGAGCAGCAGCTCTGCACCCTCCATGCTCCTGGCCTGCCACCAAGAGCTGAAGACTTCTGACCTCAGCTTGCTCATCTGCAAAATGGGTGAGGCGACAGTAACTGTCTCAAGAGGGGCTACAACAGTGTCTGGTCCACAGCAGGCACCACAGAGTCCCACCGGCACAGCCGTCAGGGCCTCAGTCCCTTTGGGCTGCTGTCATAGTCTGCCGCGGGCTGGGCAGCTCATAAGCAACGGAGGTTTAGTTGTCAGAGTTCAGGATGCTGGAAGTTCAAGATCAAGCTGCCAGTGAGGGCCCTGCTCTGGGGCACAGGGGCGATGAGGGAGAGCTGCAGGGTCCCTTTCATCCGGGCACTGATCCCACTTGGGGGGGGTGCTCCTCATACCCTCATGCCAGTGGTTAGGATTTCAATATATGAGTTGGGTGGGAGGAGAAAACATTCAAATGAGCAGCTGGGAACCATAGTCCTGTAGATTCACATTCTCAGCACGACAGTTCTGGAATGTGTTAGACGGAATAGGGTGAGGGTCACCCTGAGGGCGGCTCGGTCCTGGCCCCTCTGGGATGTGCCCACCAGGCTCCCGTGAGGACAGCACCTGCTGTCTTTCCTTGTGGGGCCCCCAAGATGAGAATGGCTTCTGCATTTTTAAATAATTGAAAAAACCGGGGGCCCTGGGTGGCTCCATCAGGTAATCGTCCATCTGCCTTTGGCTCAGGTCATGATCTCAGGGTCCTGGGATGGAGCCCTGCTCAGCGGGGAGCCTGCTTCTCTCTCCCCCTCTGCCTCTTCCCCTTGCTCATGCTCTCTCTCTCATTCTCTCTCAAGTAAATAAAATCTTAAAAAATAATAATAATAAATAAGTAATTGAAAACACTAAAAAACCGAAGGCATGACACATGGCAGTCATCTGGGATTCAGGCATCAGTGCTCGGGGGACGGTTTTCCGGGAGCCCAGGCCAGCTAACAGCTCACCTACACAAGCAGAGTGGGGTGCGCTCAGAGATCATGGACCCACAAAGCCTAAAGCACTTACTACCCTTCGCTTCGTGGAACAAGTGTGCTGACTTCTGGGTGAGCGGCCCTGTGAGGTCCAGCTCTGTGGTTCTATGGCGATTCCCAGGTGTATTTACTCCCAGCCTGAAGTGACAGTTGTTCACATTCTGAGCCTTCACTAGGGGCCGCAGCACAGCCTCAGTGTTGTCCCTGACCTTTCACTAGCTTCTCCTGGCATCCCAGCCCTGGGACTCAGCCCTCTCCATTCAGCCCAGTCCTTCTAGCTCCCTCGTGGGTCCTAGTACCCTGTGCCATGGCCCCCTTGTGTCCCCTGCTGCTCACCTCTTTGTTCCATGCCCACTGCTAGACTAACCATCCCAAATGACCACGTTCATCACCAACTTGCCACAGTGCCCACCATCCCCACCATCAAGTCAGACCCTCAGCCAAGCACTCAAGGCTGCCTTGAGTGGGTCTACCCCAGCCTCCCTGCCTCCCCGGCTGTAGGTACCCCTATAGACCACCCAGAGCTGCTCCTCCCATTGCTCCTGACACACTGGATGCCTCTGTTCATGTTAATCCCTATACTTGGAGTGTCCACCCTCACTGACCAGCCAAAGTCTCTAAGCCTGGCTCAACTGCCTCTTCTTCCAGGAAACCTTCCCAGACCTTCTGGGTCCCACTTCAGAGGTACATTTACCATAAAGCAAAAGGAGGTTACATTTCAGGGCCCCTCATTCATGTGGGTCCCTTCCAAGACCTTAGGCAAGCACTCCAACAGCATGCTCATGGCAGATATTTTAGCGTATTTTGCAAAAGTCAGATGTATTAGCTGGAGTCAATGAGGACCAGCCCCTCTTCCTAGCCCACATCCTCACCTCTCACCTCTGGGCTCACTTTCCCTCCATTCTAGAGGCCTCTCAGAGCCGGCACTACTCTGGGGATCTGGCCAAGGTGAGGTTCAGGCGCGAGGACACTTAGCTTGCATTTAGTGGGATGTGTTTCTGTGGCCCACGGTGACTTCTGTATAAAGAGGCCATGCATACCTCTTTTTATGTTTTAGCTTTTATTTTAATACCAGGTAGTTAACACACAGTGTTCTATTAGTTTCGGGCGTGTAACGTAGTGAAGGTTTTACCCACTACCGGGTGGTAGGAAAGACTCAAACTGACGTCTGTGTGACTTGTTGGCTACTAGTTAGTATTAAGAATATGCTCTATGGCCTCATATGCTCAGAGATTCATGGTCAGGCCTTTGATTCCCTGGGTAAAGGCAGGTTAGTCTACTTCCAGGGGCCTGTGAGCATTCCACACTGCTTCCCACCCTGCAACTGCTCCCGGGGCTTTCTTGCCCTGGGGATGGGGGGCTTTTGGGGGCCGCCAAGCCATCCGCACACCCTCTGTCACTCAGGGGTCCCCCACCCCCAGCAGCTGGAAGGGGTCCAGCCCTGTCATCTGTGCATCTCACTGGTTTGCTGAGGTCTGACATGATACACTGACACCCACGAAGACGAGGAGAGGCTCACACTACACACGACAGTGCAGACATCAACCACCACTGGTTAACGAGGTTAGCCAGTGCCTCGAGGACGGCAAACACCTTGGAATCTTCCCACTCACACGGGCGAGAGCTCTGCAGAGCCTTCCTCACGGAGGATCAGCTACGTGATGTTATCAGCAACGAGCTGTGTAACTGAAAGAAACACTTCTAAGCTAAGCCGATAAAAACCAAAGTTTGGCCAACTACGCATGAAGACTGACAATGCTGCTGTGTTCTGTAGAGGTGATCTTACTAAATCTGTTGAAATATACACTAGAGATCAAAATTCAGCCAAAATCATAGGAGTGAAAATATCATGCAGGTGAGTCAGCAGTTAATTTCTTTTATGGATTTTGTGATGTTTGTGGTATCTTTCTCTCTTTAAGACTTACTTATTCATTATAGAAAGGGGAGGGGGCAGAGGGAGAGGGAGAGAAAGAATCCCAAGCAGACTCCCCGCATTGAGCCCCACGTGGGGCTCGATCTCACGACACTGAGATCATGACCTGAGCTGAAATAAGAATCAGATGCTTACCGACTAAGCCACCCAGGTGTCCCCCCATCTTTCTCTTTCTTAATTAAAAAAACACTTAAATGTTTTTATCACTTGTAATTTGCTGTGACTTACTTTCTCATTCTAAATAAAGATCAATTTTTGTGCTACATTTTGTTTTCATAATTTTGTACTGCTTTGTTAAGGAGGGCTCCCTGCACTGCACACACTCTTTCACGCTCTAAAGCCTGGGCTTCCCCTCGTCTGTCACCACCGGGTTGGGGGCGGGGGGCAAGTTCACCTTCTAGACAGTTCTCGTGCTGTGCTGCAGGGATGCGGCTGGAATCCCATCATAAGCAGACCCACGTCAGCCGAGGGGCGTGTTGCCTGCCAACAACCCCCCCAAAACACAAGCAGCTCCCAGCAATGCAATCAGCTCTAATCGCTGTGTGCTGTGAAGAGGCCCCATGAAGACTCCCTTCTGGAAGTCCTAAGAACTTTCCAGACATCTGTTATGGGGAACGGGATTTTAGAAGCTAATTTGTTTCCCTGATTCATTGAATGGAGCTCTTTAAAATGCATCTGTTTACTGGAGACACTTTGTACAAGAAATAAAAATCAGTGGCAAATGTCACATTTGAGTGAAAACAAATGCAATGAATAAAAGCTCAAGCAGCCGTGAACAAGGGATAGTATTTTCTCTGGAGCAGGCTGCATCGGGATGCTTCTGGGACATAGAGCAGTCCCCGGGACAAATCTGGCTCCCTCTGCCTCTTGGTCCTGCTATGTGCCAGGCCCTGAAGGCATGAGGGCAACCTGCCGGGGAGACGAGCCCACAGGGCGGAAAGACCTAAAGACAGCAAACACCAGCCACTGTGCCCAGAACCCTCAAACCCACAGTGGGTGCTCACTGCACCCTCGCCAAGGCCTTGGGACGGGAGTCACGGGACCCATGTTTGGACCTGGCCAGCAGCCCCAAGGAGGTGCAGGTGTGCGCTCACTGCTCGTCTCTGGGCAGCACACCCTTGAGCCAGGTGGCGCCCCACCCTCTGCCCAGGTGCTGAGGGCAGGGGAGCCCCGTGGGGAGGGCTTCGCACCCACAGTCCCCCCACCCTGGGTCTGGGTGGGGGTGGGGCTTGGCAAGAAACCCAGTCCTCTTCTCTCAGCAGACTTCCTAAGACCCTGGGTACTCGAGGCAGAAGGCGGTCTGTTCCCCCCCCCCACCCCCTCCCACCCTCCCTCCCACTCTTCCTTTTCTCATATATGATGCTCCTATCACCCTGTTTATCAAAGACAATACAGGTTTTTCCCACTTCCAGACTTTGTTCACACAGACCCCTCTGCCTGGAGAGCCCAGTGCCCTTAGGAAACCCTTCAGGTCAAGTTCAAACATCACCCCCTCTAATCTGATCTGAAGACCCCCTTCAAGTGTGTGCTGTGCTCAAACATGGAAAGGCTTCAGCTGCGGGAGCCCATGTCCTCCTCCTTCTCCCCACTCTGAGGGCAAGGACCACCCTCCCACGTGCCGCTGCTTCTGTCTGTGGAGAGTGGGTGCTCAGTGGATGTGCACGGTGAGGTCAGCTCCCCCCACTCTGCCTTCTGTGCTGGGAGAGGGCATGGGGACTGGGGGCTGGACGAGCCCTTGCACCTGTCGACACAGTGGGGACCCCTTCATCCCGACCCCCCGCCAGCTGCGGGTCCTCCACACCAGTCCGCCCCCCTCCACCCGCAGCAAAAGCAAAGCCAGGGAGTCTTGATGATCAGGGCGTTCAGATGTCCCCTGTGCCCGGCCCTGGAAGCCCAGTGAGCACAGCTGGGGCAGGAGAGGCAGAAACACCAAAGGCAATTCCCACCTGCAGGTGAGGAACCCAGGCAGGCAAGAGGGTGCTAAAGCCTTTGTCCTGCATGGCTTCGGGGTCCAACACTTCCATGGCGGTGTCCCTGGGGGGTGGGCAGAGTGGGGACCAGTACTGGGGTTTTGCAGGAGGCTGGGGGACGCTGGGGGAGGCCTCCTGGCACAGGCCAAGTGCTCAGCCAGCCTGCTGCACGTCACCCCGAGGAGAGGTGGCCAGTGCACTCCGACCGCATCCACATCACTCAGGGAGAGGAGGCAGGGAGGGGCCCAAAGGGTGCCCCTGCCCCGCAGACGTCCTTCACTCCCTGCTTTCGGATTAGGATCTCGTGGCACCCTGGACACTGAAGCCTGAGGACTCTCCTAGCCCACAGGGGGCTCCCATGAGCTGGGGGACACAGAGCATGAGGAAGCCTCAGTGACAAGTCCTCAGGGTCCCCGGAGCCTGGGGCAGGAGGGGGAGCCTGAGACACGGTCCCCTCTTCACCAGAACAGCCCTGAATTGTCTGTCGTCTCAACTGGGCCTCATACTCCACTGGACGATGCGAGGGCAGTGTCTCCCAAGGTCACAAAGTGGCGGTCCTCCAGTAGATTTGGGTATGTTTGGCCTACAGAATGGTTTTCAGTTTAATTCTGTTTTAATCTTTAAAACTTGGCCGCTGGCAGATGTTACATATAATTCAGCGCTTCTGCTCTGGCAGGGCTGTCACATGGGCAGCACGGTGCCTACCTTTCTGCCTGGCAGCATGTGCTGGAGCCCTGCAGCCCATGGCCCCTCAGATGGCTCGTGGGTGCCATTCCCCTTGTCCTCACCGCTCCCTGCGTCACCTGCCCTGCCTCCGAGGGATCTGATTGTGCCATCACAGTCATGTGGCACCCTGTTGCATGGAGAGGTCGGGAGCCTTGAACCGGTAGGAGGTTTGATCTGGGGTCACACGAGCAGGGCTCTCATCTGCCAATCCTCGGATTTCCCTCCAGCACCTCCTCCTCACTCAGGAAGGACACTGTGCAAAGTGCACCTGCCCGTTTCCCAGGACCCACCACCCGAATGGATATGGGTCGGCAGGGCCAGCAAGGCTGGGCCCCAGGGGGACTCTAGGGTGGCCTACGTGGCCTGCTTGCCAGGAACTGTTGTAAGCTGTCCCAGCTGAATGCAAAGTCAGACTCCTCCAAGGGATGGTATGAAGACGCTTTACCAGCCAGCAGGTTCCCTGTGTCCACTGTCAGCTGGGCAAGCTTTCTGAGCAGACTCAGAGGCCCTGAAGGTCAGGCATGTGTAGCCTCTTGGGGGCGAGAGGTGAGGGCTGGGGGTGGGCAGAAGTTTGCACTGGCAGGGCTCCCAGGGAGGTGGCCAGTGGCTGCAGCAAGTGCCCTGGAGCAAAGGCTGGAGCTAGTTTCTCAGCTAGGGGGGTCCTGCCGGGCTGAGAGGCTCCAGGCTCTTTGGCATTAGCATCTTTCTTTGCCACAAAATTCCAGCTGTAAAAGTGTCTCTCTCCTTGCTCCCCTCCCTGCATGGAGATAATGCCTCCCGACAGAGCACCAGGAAGATGTAGTCCAGAGCGCAGACCTGGGCTCAGCTCACACATCAATGGGGGCTTCTGTGCCTCCTCACGTAAGCGGGCAGTGACCCCCGGCCCTCAGGGTGGACGGCGTCAGTGCAGCAGTGAATGTGGGGGAAGAGTCTCCACGCAAGTGGACTGAGCGGTGGTCTACAGGCCTGCAATGCTCTGCGCCTCCTGGAGAGCCGGAAGGAGTGGGGTCCTGGGGTAGTCCAGCACTGTGCCCCAGACACAGCCATCCTCACGCCTCAGCCACCTCTGGGTGCCTCTGTGCAGACACTCCCACTTAGTCCCCAGCCAGTGCTCGCGTTGGTCATCCAGGGTGTGGGAGGCGAGAGGGGCCATCCAGCCCCCCGTTATTAACTGCCCTTCCCTGTTGAACGTCCCTGAAAGTGTCAGCTTGTTTTCTGCTGAACTTAGAGCAATCTTCTCAGACTCTGCTAACATCATCTTTCCTCTGAACCCAGTAAGCAAGATTCAAATGAACAGATGAGGCCTGAGAATTTATGTGCAGAGCCCCACTCTCAGGACAGTGGGGGATACGCTGGTGCAGGATGTGTCCAAATCATAGATGTTATAATCACCCTTTTATTATTCCTGAGAAACACGACCATAGGAGGGGCAGCCCACACAGGGTCGACAGTGAGAGCTTGGGCCAGCAGATGCCCGGCCCCTCAGCTAGGATGCAGGCTGGGCACAGCCAGACCCCACCCTCCCAGGAAGATGAGCAGCATAGAGAGAGGCCGCTAGTGCAGGAAGAGTGAAAGGTCGCCCGTGATGGAGACGGAGCGGACTGTCTTCGGAGTCACTGCAGAAGGGCTCATCCTGGAGCGATAGGGACAGACAGGTCAGCAAGGACAGGGTAGCTTTGCACAGTTCTGGCCATCAGACAGACTGAATCATGCTGCCCTCTGCAGTCAGGGCAAGGGTGACTCCAGGGATGGGAACTGTGTTCCTAACAGTGCCCTGGTCCTGCTGCTGCCACTGGGCTGCGAGCCCTGTGTGCTGGGTCTGTCCCACAGAGAAGGGCCAGTCGGGCTCCTATTATGATCAGACCTCTACACCTGCAGCTACACAATCCCTTCTGTATTCTAGCAGCCTCCATGAACAGGGAGAGGGTAAGGATGGAGAGCAGGGTTTTGAATCCCAGCCCAAATCCCATTTGCGAGCAGTGTAGACTGGGCTAAAAGTTTATTTAACCTGTGACTCAGTTTCCCAATGGGCAGAACAGGGTGACGATGAGCACACTAACCTCCCGGAGTCCAAGTGAGGGCTAGAGGCGTGATTTCACGTGAACACAGAGATGCTGACAGCACTCCAGCCGGTCTGGAGGGTGAACTGGCTCCAAGTTCAGCTGCTCCTTGCTGTCTGACCTAAGTCCTGTGGTCTGTAGCAGAAGCAGCCTGCTCTCCTGGAGATCTGTGACCATTGGCCTTGAGACTAAAGGACCAGATGTCCCCAGAAGACAACCTCAGATGCCTGCAAGTCCATTCAGGGTCATGTCCACGCACGACTAAACACTTGTGCACCTGCTTCGCCTGCATGCAGCTCCCGCTTCCCACGCTTTCCCCTTCAACACCCTCAACTCTGCCTCGACAGGAAGATGCTTTTTGAGACAGGAGTCCCCCATATTCCCAGGTGGCTGGCTTCCTGAATAAAGCAAGCTTTCCTCTCCCATCATTGCTCGTCTCTTGAATACTGATTTTCAAGCGCCAAGCAGCTGAACCTGAGTTCAGAACCAGTTCTCTGGTGACAAGATGAAGGTCCAGCTTCGGCTGCTGTGATTCTATCCCTTGGTGGAGAGGACCCTCACCGAGCACCTGGGGGTCAGGTCCTGGGCATCAAGGCCCTTCTAGGTTTTGACCCCAACCAGCCTCCTGCTGCCTGTGGTATCCTTGGTCCCCCCAAAACTGAAATACACCCCGTTCCTGAGCAGGCTGCTGTGATTTATTCACAAAGCACCATCATTGCTTATGAATCTAGAGGATGACTGGGCTCAGCTGGGTGCTTCTCACTGGAGGCTTTGTCCAAGGGCACAGAGGCTCAAGGGTTGCAGAGAGGGTCCCAAGAGAGACCACCCCCAGCTGTGCCAGGCACAAAGTGTCACTTCACCCAACTGTATTCACTGAGCTGGCCCCAGACCCCAGCAGGGCTCAGGGGGAGGGGCTACGGATGCACCTGTTGTGGGGCAAGAAGGACTGAGGAGTCTGGAGGCACATTTAAAGCCACCCCAAGGCTCTATGCTTTCTTCCCCACCCCCTCTGCCACCTGTTCTACCTGAAATGACACCTGCCCGCCATCCAAAGCCCTCCGAATGCTCCTTCCCCCATGCTGCCGAGTCTCCTGTGCTTGTGACCACGATTCACGATTCACAGGGTTTCACCCTTACAGATCCCACTGAGGCAGACAAGCAAATAGCGACGCCAGCAAAGGTATGCACATGGGGGGTGGGAGGCAGAAGCTGCAGGGACCTCGAAAAGGCTCGTTCTGTGCCTGGCCTGGTAGGCAGCTGTTGTTCCCTTCTGCTATATTTTTCAGTATTTCCCCAAACTTCTATAAAGCCGTCTATAACTTGAATCATCAGAAAAATATTTTGCCGGAAAAAGTACCTTTAAAAATAGATGATAAACGTTTCTTGCCCTGAATCCAAAGCACTGGGCTACTAAGCTATCAGACTCTTTGTCCTCCAAAGAAGCAAACTGTCTCTAATTCCAAAGTCCACTCTCTATTATAAAGGGGACAAAATACCACGTGACAGATCAAAGGCAAACAGAAAGAGTCTTTCTGGTGCATGGACGGAAATTGGAGCAATCCCGGGCTTCTGTTCGTGACTCAGTGATGGTTAAAAGATGCAATGGCATTACACCTAGAAGCAGGTTTCTTTCCGTACTCGGGCTTCTCTGTGTGTCCCTCTGTGGTTGTGCAGGGCTGGCCTGGACATCGAGGCTTTGGCCGTGGCAGCGCTGACGGCCGACTGAGTCGTGACTTCTGTGGCAAACAGGAAATGATGAACTGAAGCCCATTGGGGGAGTTAATGTGCATCTCTTTGGAGCCCCACGGAGAAAAACACCGACAGGGGACATTCAGGGATTCATGGTGTAAATCCTGCAAGTATGCAAACTATGCTCATTTCTCCACCCAGGCCCAGTGATGCTCAACCTGCAGACTCTAAAATCCAGTGTGTCTAGGGACGCCTGGGTGGCTCAGTGGTTGAGCCTCTGCCTTTGGCTCGGGTCATGATCCCAGGGTCCTGGGATCGAGTCCCACATCAGGCTCCCCTCACAGTGCCTGGTTCTCCCTCTGCCTGTGTCTCTGCCTCTCTCTCTGTGTCTCTCAGGAATAAATAAATAAAATCTTTAAAAATAAATAAAATCCAGTGTGCCTCATAATGTCTGACAGAGCTCGTTACAAATGTGCACTGCTAGCTTCATGCTGGGGAGTCCTGGGTCAGGGGTTTCAGGCTGGGTCAGGGGTTTCCTGAATCTGCACTTCATAACAAGCTTCCGGAGAATTCTTGCAACGTAAGCTCCGCTCTTATGATCAGAGTCAACGTAAGCTCTGCTCTTATCATCAGAGTCAGACTCTCCAGGCCTGCTGCATGACCAGCACAGTGCTCAGTACTTGTACCTAGTCTCTGTGGGCTCTTCCTGCAGGTTAGAGTCCATACTCATACCTCCACCTGCCCCTGAGAAAACGGTGGCACGGAGCAGGGGAGGCATGGTTCTCCTTGGTCCTGTGGCTGTGAGTTGTGGAGTCAAGATCTGGAGGCAGGTCAGGGGAGCCTGATAAGCGGAGGCCCTTGTGTTCCCCCAGGGGAATATCTCCACGGTTCCATAATCTGTGAATCCAACCAGCTGAGGTACTGATTACTGGGTCACTATCTCTACTGCCTTCCAGCATCTGGCTACATTCCACATGCGGGGAGACCTCTCCTTACCCCCACCACCTCTGCTTCTGAAATGCCTGCCAGAGGGGTTTCTTTTGTCTTCTGAGCAGCCAAAGGTTCTCTCCTTGGAGTCGCAGGTGGGGACACCTGCTCTGAAGCGGGGCGGCCCTCGGGGTGGGTGGGGGGTGCGTGGTAAGAAAGAAGTCAGTTCTGGTCAGTGGTCTGGCCCTTGAGACAGTGCAAAGCCACTCTCCCCACAGTAACACAGACACCCAGTATCTAAGGAGCATTCTCAGAAATCAGAGTAATTGCTGAACACAAAGGCAATTTCAGGAGAGTCAGATGTCACTGGGCATGCATACTGATGAAGGGTAATGTCCTTGTTCCCCTGGAGATGTGGCCTCTGGATGAGGCAGGATTTTCAAAACTCAGTTTGCCAAAAGTGGCAACATTTCTCTATTCTTCTGGAGACACTGAGAGTGAATGTAGCAGCGTTTTACCCAGGGTCCAGAGAAGGGGGACACTCGCTGTGGGCTGCCACTGGGACCCAGGTCACCTGCTGGGACTTGAGTTCAGATGTCTATCTGTCCGGCCCCCTGAACCCCTGAGAGGGCACCTCTCTCAGGGATCGGTTTGTAAGAAGCAAGGGGAACAGACTGCTTCCAAGAGGAGAGGAGGTCATCTTGGAAGCTGAACAGCCACCCTTTTGATGGAGGTTTGGATGGCAAGTCCCTCCGTGCCTTCCAGGGACCCCATGCATGGGGCCTCAGGGCTGTGCCAGCCTGGACTGCACCCTGTCAGCTACAAACAGGCCAAGTTCAAGTGCTATTCCGTCAAATGTTGTCGCAGACATAATGGTGTCCCCTGCCTTCCAAATTCATACTCAAGTCCTAACACCAGTATCTTGGAATGTGGCTGTATTTGGAGAATCCAGTCTCCAAAAGTATTTGATCTTTTACTTTCTTTTTAAGCACTTTCCACACCCAGCATGCAGCCCAATGCGGGACTTGATCTCATGACCCTGAGATAAAGATCCGAGCCGAGATCAAGAGTTGGATGCTTAATGCACTGAGCCACCTGGGCGCCCCTGGAGAAAGGTCTTTTAAAGAGGTGATCAGGGTAAAATGAAGTCAGATGGGTGGGCCCTAGCCTGATACAACTGGCTGGAGTCCTTATAAGAGGAGGTGAGGACACAGACATGCACAGAGGAGGGATCATGTGAGGACAGGGGGAGCAGAGCCCAAGGTGGGCAGAGGAGCAGCGCTGCATCACGCTCACCTGGTGGCACACAACTCAGAGTCTGCGCTCCATCCTGGTGACTGTGGGGTGTGCCGGGCTACAGGGGTAGTCTGTGTCCACACCCCTATGGCTACCGGAAGGGCAGAGGGGAAAGGTGACCATCACCTTCCTCCTCACAGTCTCATCATCTACAGACCCAACTAAATGCCATTTCATGAGCAGACTCCAGGCAATGGTCGAGAAGGATCCCGAGGCCCCACTCTGGCTCTGTGGGAAAGAATGTCATGATTGATTAGCAAAGTCTGCTCTGGGCAAGGGAAGGAGGCATGACAGATGTGTGCCATAAATTTGCAGCCTTCTAGAACACAGGGAGCTCCACTTGAGCCAAGGAGAAGTCAGGGTAGCCAGAGGGAGCTGGGTATGATTTAAAGGCCATGCAGTTCCAGGCCACTTGCTGGCCACCAAGGCCCATCACTGGATGATAAACAGATGTCATCATGACCACTACCTCTGGTCAATTCATCGTGGCCACCTGAGCATGAAAACATACGTCCCTGTTTATGTCCATGAGGAGAACATTATAATTCAGTTCCCACTGTCTCCGTGGGCCTGGATTGCAGGAGTGCTGGCAGGACTCCCTGTCTTCTGACCTTCTTGCAATCTCAAGGGTAGACTCAGGGGGCCCTCTACCATCACATCATCCCAAACACATAGATGAAATGCCAGTTTGGGGTCTATGGGATCTATGGGTTGCATGGGGCCAGGGGACAGGAGATGGATTGTTAAGAAGGAAGACAGATGGCTGAAGGCTTGGCCTCCCTCCCTGGGGCATGTGTACACTGAGTGGGTGGCAGTGTGGTCCAGTGGCCAAGGTCACTGCCTCCAGAATGGTGTTGGTGCTGGGCTTCTCCTCTCCCTCCCTCCTTCCTTTATTGGTTGGGGAGGGGCAGAGGCAGAGGGAGAGAGAGAATCCTAAGCTGGCTCCATGCCCATAGAAGCAAACTGTCTCTAACGCAGGGCTGCATCTCAGGACTCTGAGATCACGACCTGAGGCAAAATCAAAAGTTGCAGATGCTTAACCAACTGAGCCATCCCGGGCTGCCTTGCTTTATATTAAGAGAGATAAATTATGGAGTGGAACAAAACAATTTTTAATTTTTTAATTAAATTAACAAAACTTTTAAACATAAAAATAGAGTATAGCCCTATATACCAAAAATGAAATATGTGCCTTGAGACCCTTTACTGAGGGCTTTGTTGGGGGCACACTCCTTTGGGGGTCATTGGTGGTTTTCAGTGGGGAAGTAGAAGAAGCTCTGGTCTAAGTGGGTACGTGCTGTGTCCTCCCTCCATCGGTACCCATCCTTGCCACGGGAATGGTGATGGAGAGGGCCAGGGAGCACCTGCTCTGCTTTCAGCCTGGACTCAAGCAAGAGGGAACAGCAGTCCTGGGCTGTGCCCAGGAAGGGCAGGACCACAGGGGCTTGAGGCTGAGCTGCAGGTGTACTTGGGGGTGCCTGCTCATGCAGAAGCCCCTCTGTGCCACCGGGGCCTCGCTGAAACAGGCTCAGGCCATATGTGGAGGGCTGGGGATTTTGGGATTAGGAATCCCAACCTGATCTCTTCCCATCGAGGACAGTGTCCTTTTACATTGTCCTTGAAATGAGTTCCCTGAGGAGGCTCCGTCTGGAAGGGCTTGGAAGGTCCTTGACCTTGGGGGCACAGCAAGGACCCCTCCAGAAACATGCAGCCATTGAGGGACATGTTCAAGAACATGCAGAGGAGTCTCCCCCGAGCTCTGAGGTCCACGGTGACACGGGGCGGACCACGAGAGGGAAGGTTCACAAGGCTTCTTTTATAAAATACCTGCAATGTGATAGGCTCACATACGTCGTCACCGATGAGTCCCCACAACAACCCAGCAAAGAAGGCAACCATTCCCTAAGGTGACAAATGGGAAGACCGAGTCTCAGATGGAGTCAGAAGCTTCCGTGCAACAGCCCATTACAACAGAGACCCAGTAGAGATGGACTGCGTCTGCAGCCTCTGTACGCATTAACGGATTTAATGTCACCCTCACAGCTGGCATCACAGCTCAGCGCAGATATACTTTTTGTGTTGAGCGCTGACTCTAAATCAGGGCTGCCTCCTCTGAGCAGCCTCCTGGGACAGGTACAGCACAGGTGAGAAGAACCCAGGCTTGGAAATCAGATGAGCCCTCCGCCCCAGGAACGCTAGCTCTCCTTCCCTGACCCGACCTCGGGGACACTGCGTTGCTTCTCTGCTCACAGGAAAACAAGGATGATAACTGTCCTCTGGGGAATTAGGCAGCAGCATCCACAAAGCGCTTCAGATGAAACTAACTTTCAGGTACTGGTTCTCCTTAGTTTTACGACTGAGAGGCTGATGCTCAAAAGGCAACTGGCTTACAGTTCCCTGACCAGGGCAGAGCCAGGAGCAAATGCTGCCCTGTTGGCCGCAAGCGTCAGGATTCCTTCTCCCCCACAAACCGCAGAAGTGAGGTTCACAGAGCTGATCCTGAGTTGTCAGGAAACATCTGGATTCCCATTAGCCAGCTCTCTGATTGTAGGAAGCACGTAACGTGCTTCAGCAGTATTTTCTTCCAACACCATTAGTTTCACCCTGAGTTGAAAATCCTGTCACTTCTAACGCTTTCCTGTGAACCTCAGTTATCTAAAGAATTCACCGACATGGACCCATTCCAGAGCCTTCCACGCCAAAATTCAGAGCCATTACGGTCTTCCTCCATATCAGAATTTATTAGAAGCATTAGCCTTAGAATCTTGGAACCTTGTCAATTTTATAAACGCTGTTCTTTCTATCATGGCTGGACGGGAGGATTTAAGGACACTTTCCTTGATACCACTTCATTTTCCACTTAAATCGTGGAAACACTGTGGAACTTGAAAGATACTGTGCACAAACTAGCCCAGGACGGCAGCTTCTGAGAGCTAGGGTAATCCGGTAGTGTAAATACTTGTTGGAGAAAGATTAACTAGCAAGGCAGTGTATTCAGAATGGCTGCCTCTCCCATTAGCCCAGGAAGGAAGTAAACTGGAAGGCTGAGCAGTTCTCTCCATCTCAGCTTATAAGCAGTCATTGGACATCTAGACAAACTACCTGTTTTTAAAGGCTAATTCAGGTTTGTACGATTGAAAAAAAAAATTCTCTATTTCACCATAACCTCGTTTAATGTAAATTTGCATTTTAAATATCTAACGGCCAAAAGTTCGCTATAATTTTCCAAATTCATTTGAATTCAGAGACACATTACACTTGATGCATTCGTCGCTGGCATGCTGTTGTTTATCAATAATAAATATAGCCGGAAAAAAGTGATTGGGGAATTAATCATTCAAGACAAGAGCATTTAATGCAAAAATTACATTGAATAAATGAACAGCTTACCCTCAATTTCTCTTTTGGATAAATGTGAAGTTACTGGTTTCAGAGCAGTTTTCCAGAAATAACTGTTTGCTGGCAAAGCTTCCCTCCCAGTGGGTCCTCAAAGCTGGTCTTATGCTGAGCCATCCTTGAAAATGGAACCTTCACCCAACTCCAATTTGTAAGTCACATCTACAGCCTTGGGTGTTTGGCTTTATTCTGAGGTTTGCAAGGACCACACGTCAGGTTACTACAATTCCTCTCCAGGGGAGCCTCTGGTCGCAGAAGGACTCACAGGGGACTTGAACCCCCCAGCTGCCAGGCACAGACCCCCTCATCCACTGGACACAGATTTGACATCAAAGAGTAAGACGGCATCGCAGTGCCAAGCCAGGTACTCCTCCTCTGGCTGGAATTGGGGGAAGCTCCGGGAGACCCACAAAAGGATTTAGAGGCCCCTGCAAGCTGATGCAGACCCGGCTTAGAGCAGAACCTTTTCCCAGTGAGGGCAGCCTGCAAGCCCTGCCTGGGACTCATTTCTGGGTCCAAGGCCACATTGCGACCTTACTGAGAATCTAGTGAGAAGGTGTATCACCTTGGTCTCCCAACAGGCTTTCCCTTCCAGAACTTTCCCCGTGGAGACAGACACTCATAGAATTCAGTTCCATAATACAGTCCCCAAACATCTCCCGGAGGCATTCTCAACACCGAAACGGAGGGGAAAGGATGGGAAAGATTGCAGTAAGGCTTTTCGCTGGAGATCAGGACAAAACCCAACTGAGACTTGACATTTTGGAAAGGCGGCCACCAGCAGAACTTTTCCCAGAAGTTACACGGATTGTGACCTTTATCCCTTCCCCTGTTACGGTCAGCCACAGAAGGGGTGGATTTCAGGCACTGAATTTGTCGAGAAGGAATTTCTAACTTCGATTCAGTTTCCAGTTGCACCCCCCTCCACACCCGGGGACAGAGGGCCGGGTCCCCCACCTGGTGCGGAGGGGCGGCTGGGTCGGGGTGGGTGGCCGCACCCCCTCTGGAGTCTGGAGCCCGCAGCACCCCATGCCCTGGGCTCACCCTCCGCGCAGCCTTCCCCCCCTCCCCCCGGGGCTCGCCCTCCCCGCAGCACCCCATGCCCCGGGCTCGCCCCCCCTGCAGCTTCCCGCGCCCCGGGGCTCTCCCTCCCCGCAGCCTTCCCGCCCCCCCCCCCCCCCCCCCCCCCCCGGGCTCGCCCTCCCCGCAGCTTCCCGCGCCCTGGGGCTCACCCTCCCCGCAGCCTCCCCGCGCCCCCCGGGCTCGCCCTCCCTGCAGCTTCCCGCGCCCTGGGGCTCACCCTCCCCGCAGCCTCCCCGCGCCCCGGGGCTCGCCCTCCCCGCAGCCTCCCCGCGCCCCGGGGCTCACCCTCCCCGCAGCCTCCCCGCGCCCCGGGGCTCACCCTCCCCGCAGCCTCCCCGCGCCCCGGGGCTCGCCCTCCCTGCAGCTTCCCGCGCCCTGGGGCTCACCCTCCCCGCAGCCTCCCCGCGCCCCCCGGGCTCGCCCTCCCTGCAGCTTCCCGCGCCCTGGGGCTCACCCTCCCCGCAGCCTCCCCGCGCCCCGGGGCTCGCCCTCCCTGCAGCTTCCCGCGCCCTGGGGCTCACCCTCCCCGCAGCCTCCCCGCGCCCCCCGGGCTCGCCCTCCCTGCAGCTTCCCGCGCCCCGGGGCTCGCCCTCCCCGCAGCCTCCCCGCGCCCCGGGGCTCGCCCTCCCCGCAGCCGCCCCGCAGCCTTCCCGAGCCCCCGGGGCGCAGAGGCCAGGCGGGGGGGGGTCCGTGGTCCCCGCGGGAGCGCGCTTGGACCCCGTGGGGCTGCCGGGCACCCGGTGACGCGCGGAGCCGCGGCGCTCCTCACCTGGCGAGGCCGTCCCGTGCGCTCGCGGTCCGGGCGGTGGGGCTGGGGCGCGGGGCGCAGCGCAGGCCCGGCTGGGCGCGGAGGGCGGCTGCGGCTGAGTCAGCGCCCGGAGGTGCGGGCGAGCCCGGCCCGGCGGCCGACAGGGGCTGTGCGCGGAGTCGCGGCCGCCCGGCAGTTTGAAGGCGACGCAGCTGGACGCGGTTCAAGCGGAAGCGCAGGGCGAAACTTCACGGCGGCCGGCGCGGGGAGGGGGCGCTGGCGGGGATGGAGGGGGCGCCCGGAGAGGCTGGGGAAGGGAATGTGGGGAGGAGGGGGCAGGGAGGGCAGAGGCTGGCGGGCGCCGGGCGCAGGGGTGCGGGCGGGGCGGCGCGGCGGGTCCCCCGGGGGCGCGCAGCCTAACCGGGCGCTTCTGCGGGCTCCTGGAACGCGCTGCCTCCGGAGGTTCCCCTGACAGGGACGCGGGGCCTCTCCTGCATTATGCTTAATAGCGACACGTTTCCATCAAAGTTGGGAGCGAGACCGGGGCGGTTTGCAAAGTCCAGGCAATGCAATTAGACCAGAGAAGAAAGATGGTGCGAAAACCTTACCAGGTTTTGCCTTTGTAAAGCCAAGACCAATTTTTTTTTTAATTGGCTTTTTTAAAATTGGAAAACAGGGGAAACGATGGCTATTTGCAGTGTCTGTACTGGTCCAGCTGGAGAATCCAAACTGGAGATGGAAATAATAGCCTTTTCAATGAACTGGCCCATTGTCCGAGAACAGACCAGATGAGCCATATTCTTGGGCGCTTATTAACCAGTTGGAAATGGAAATGAAGAATCCCATTGATAGCAAAACCACAAATAGCTGGGAATATAAGCATAGAAGGGAATATGTTCTACTTTGTAAAAACAAAAACAAAAACACCTGCTCTTCACTGAGGTGTTAGGTTGGATCTGTTAGGATACAATCCTTATTCTTGGGCAAGAAGCAGTGAACGTTGTAACCCTATTACATCCTCTTGGTAAATTCAATACAATCTCCATCAAATTCCATGTGGAATTTTCTTTTTGACTTGATGTAATGATTCTAGGTCTCTTGTGGAAGAATAAAGAGAGAAGAGTCAACAAAAGGTTGATAAAGAAGAGGAGGATGAGGGAAAGCAGCCCTGCGGGATGTTATAATGAAAGAACGTGCGTGCACGAATGAATGAATATAACAGCCTCTGCTGAAGAAAGTGCTTCCCAGGTACGAGCGCGTGTGGTGCCTCACAATCCTATGATGCAGATATGAATCTTGCTGTCACTTTCAGATAAGGAAATGCAGGCCCCATGGAATAAATATCACACCTAAAGTCACACAGGGATTTGAGGCCGGCACTCTGCCTCCAGAGCCGTTGCATCTGTGCTAACCCTCGTCACACGACACTGCCTTTCTCACAAAGCAGCAGTAATTACAACAGCATGTCACTGGCCAGCAGATGAGTTTGGTGCAGAAGGACGAAAAGACCAAAATCAGGAGTACAGGAGAAACTGATGTTTAAGAGGCCACTTCAAGCTGATAGAATAGTTGAATGTTTCAAAAAAACAAAGTTGGCATAACTAGATAGTACGTAGTGGGGGCTGAGTTTCTACCTGGTTCTCTAGAGCAAAATAAATTCCAAAATCCAACAAATGGAGAATACAGGAAAGTGAAATTATAAAGCAATAAGGTGGATATATAGGTGAATATTTATCCTAAAGCTTCCTGGTGAGAGATGGGAACCTTCCTAAATATATCACAAAACCATAAAGGAAAACACTAATAGATGGGATTATAAAATATACACACACCCAGTTAAATGTGAATTTCAGGTAGACAACAAATAATTTTTGTCTGTTCCATTCATTGTTTATCTGATAGTCAAGTTAAACCAGATGTCCAGTATTTTATCTGCTACCCCTAATATTACAGAAACATTTGAATGTAGAAAATTCACAAAGATCTCTTATAATCATTATACAAAGATGACCACCCTGATAGAGCAAGAAATAAAAGAAACAAGCAGTCAACTCACAAAAGAAGAAAACACTAATGTCCAAAATATAGAACAAAGCAATCATCTTGCTGCAACCAAGAAACTCAGAAAGCTCTACTTTTACCTACTAGACTGCAAATTTTAAGATACTGACAAAGTTCAGTGCTGGTGTGGGGCTTGGGGAAAATAGGCATTCTCTCTCACTGTTGATGAAAAGGTCAGTTAGCATAGTGTTTCCAGAAAGCAGTTTGAGAACAAATACCTAATTGAGTTATTTATGTGCTTAGGAATAAACCAAGCAAATCCACCTTGAAGAATTTATTGAAAGATAATTTTGCAAGTGAGCAAAATGCATAAAGCCGATGCTTCTTGCTTTCCATAAATAAAATATAATTGTTAAAAGTTGGTAGTGAACTAAATGTCTATACTTGGGGGGAGATTAATTAAATAGTAACAACATGTGTTGAGACTTTACTGTGATGCAGGCATTGTTCTAAGCACCTCAGGTATACTCACTTGTTTAATCCTCAAAAACAAAACAAACCCTTCCTACTCCCCACGCCCCAGCTCCCCTGAGTGGAAGGTACTGTCAGCATTTCCATCTTACAGAAGGGAAAACAGGACAGGGAGGGGAGGCGACTCTCCCAGGGTCCCACAGCTGGAAAGGGACTTTGACGGAGCAGATTATGTTCAGCCACCACGGGATCAGCTCTTGTGCCGTGTGGTGTAATTAGGGGACTCTCTGGGATGGCATGCCAGATGACTCCATCCATAGGATGGAAAGCTATATGGTCATTAAAAATGACAACACGGCTTATACGTGTTGGCACAGAAAAAGTTCATGACATGGTGTTAAATGAGAAAGGAAGTTTCCAAGAATACAGTGCTGCGGACTGAAGGTCTGTGTCTCCCCCAAAATTCATATGTTGAAACCCAATCCATCAGGTGAGGGTATTAAAAGGTGAGGCCTCTGGAAGGGGATCAGGTCAGGAGGGTAGAGCCCTCCTGAATGAGATAAGCACCCTTACAAGAAGGACTCCAGAGAGCTCTGTTGCCCTCCCACCCCCTGAGGACACACGGACAATAGGGCATGTTTGTGAGCCAGGAAGGGGGGCCCTCCCCAGTCATAGAATTTGCCTGCATGTTGATCTTGGACTTTATAGCCTCCAGAACAGCAAGAAATAAGTTTATATTGTTTATAAGCCCCCTGGTTTATGGAATTCTGTTGTATTGCTTGAACAAACAATGACCCATTTATGTAAAATCGAAAATATTTATATACAGCTGTATGTGAGCATAGAGATAAGTTTGGATGAATAGTCACTAATATATTAACAGGCTCTCTTTCTGACTGATGGGAGTTCAGATGATTTCTTACTTTCTTCTTTATACTTTCCTAAATGACTCAGATTTTTAAATGATGAACACACATCATTGAAATACCCAGGAAAAAAAAAACCCGAGAAAATAACGTCTTCCCATTTTATGATTCAGTTCTTCAGGATCATGATGTTCTAGATTTCTCCCAAGCTTTTCCCTCTGAATTCGGGGAGCTCAGATCCCTGGCTGAGGACTCAGTTCTCCACCCAGGCGAGTCCCAGGCATCCCTCCCACCTCCTGCCTGCCTCCTCGTGAGCAAGGAGGACAGTGCCCGGGACCTCGGACCTCTCAGGTGGAGTCCAGGCGCTCTTACAAAGGCCCCGGAGGACCCGGGGGAAGCACTACCCCCGGGCTGGCCCCGTGTCTCAGCTGTACAGGATGCGTAAGTTAGGGCCATGGTTGCCAAGGACGGAAACCAACAGAAACTAGCTTAAGAAATAAGGCAACGTTCCCTGGAAGGGTTGGGCAATCCCAGCATCCAGGCAGAGGAGGACGCCAGGGCCGGGTGAGGCCCGAGATGCGCGTGAGCCTTCAGAGCCGCTGGGGACGCTGGACCCACACCTGACACCTCCCTCTGCGTCTCCCTGGGCATCTGCTTCCTCTCCTCCTCCATCCACAGAAACATGGCAGCCTCCCGAGCCTTATGTAACAGCTTTGGTCACCCAAAGAGATTAATTTTCTTGCTACTTAGTTTTAAAATCTCCAAGCCAGGGATCCCTGGGTGGTGCAGCGGTTTGGCACCTGCCTTTGGCCCAGGGCGTGATCCTGGAGACCCGGGATCGAATCCCACGTCAGGCTCCCTACATGGAGCCTGCTTCTCCCTCTGCCTATGTCTCTGCTTCTCTCTCTCTCTCTCTCTCTCTCTTTCTCTCTGTGACTATCATAAATAAATAAAAATTAAAAAAAAATAAATAAAATCTCCAAGTCAGGGCTTCATTAACTCAGCTTGGTGCAAATGTGCATGCGGTGCCTCCATTGCGGATGGGCTGTGGCTCGGCTCCAGGTCAGGGATCCCGTGTGGGACCCAGGCTGAAGAAGCAGCTTGTATATGGAGCGTTGGGTCTAGTGGCAGAGAGGAAGCGAGTACAGCCAGTCTTGGGTTGGCTCTTAGCCTGCTGCCAGACCAGATCGCATGGCCGAGCCCAGCGTCCCTGGGGAGGAAGTCAGAGCAGCAACACCACCTCCCACAGCCGGCGCATGGTGGGAAGGGGTCGTAGCAGAATATGGCACTGGTGACCACAACCCCTGGATGGGATGGACCGTGGTGCCATGTTCTGATACATCCCCATCCAAGGAAAATGACATGGGGGCATGAAACAGTTGCAGCCTTACCCCAATGGTCATTACATTAGGACCGTGTGAGGCTGAACGGGGGCTAGGTGGCCCCTGGGGGCACTTGGGTGCACGGGAAGGGATACTGGTTCTTTCTCTGCCACCCACTAGATACGGAACCACAGCCAAGTCACAGCATGTAGTGTCTTCTTCTTGATGCAGATGACAGTTCTCGCTGGGCTGCAACCAAGGCCAAGCAGAGGGTCCCACAGGGGGGTCGGCCCTACTGTTTACCCTTGAAAAGAGAAGTTGCCCACCTGCTTCTACTTGGTGTCACTGGGAGCAAAGTGGCACAGTCCCTTTTAGAGGGGAATCCAATTTCTCTCAGGGTTTTTAATGGTGGAACTTCCTGTCTCCTTTGAAACTTCAGAACAGGTTGACCTCCACAGAATTAGTTCAGTGTCACTCATGGGCACCTGATTTTGATGGATATTGGACATTGGAGCCAGCTCATGGGGGACCCTGCTTCCTCTTTGGTAGGGACAGAAAATAGGGTGCACCAACCCTACCTACCCTGTCTGCTCTTCCCTGCTTGGAGATGTCACCATTGGCACCAGCTGGGACCCCAGCACTGCCAGCAGGGGCTAAGAATCTGCCCCCAGGTGTTCCCAGAGCACTAATAGGTGTCAGTGCCTCTATCAGCAGGCAACAGGCCTCTATGACCTCATCACAATGCAGGCTTGTAGCTTCCTGACTCCCAGTTCCTGCAGATGACCTAGGGGTTCCTTTATTTCAGGGGTAAAATTTGCAAGGACATATTTGTTGGGGGGGTGGGTATTTCCAGAGCCCCTGGCTCTGACTCGGCAGAGGATGGATTATGGCTGAATGTGGTGCATCTTCTGTCTGAGGAGATACTCTGCAAGCGCGCAGAGGGCCCTGGTTTACAAGAGCCCACAAGTTGCTTCTTAAGTCATTAGTAGCTTGGAATCACCTGTAAGGTTTTCAGCACTGTGCTCAGGAGGCCACGTCCTGGAGAGCGGCGGGGCACTTTGAGCCCTGGCACGGGCTGGGGAAGGGCGAGCCGGTCAGTCTCCAGGTTCCTGGGTCCAGTCCACCATGGCCTTCTCTTGGGGCCCCAGGGGAGCACATCAGGAGAGGCCAGCTCTGCCGTGTGTAGGGAGGTGTCGCAGCAGCTTCCACTCCCTTTCAAGCCAGCAATCATTTTTAAACATTTTTATTTGTTTTTTAAGAGAGAGAGCATGGTGCCTGTGAGCAGGGGAGTGGCAAGCGGGGACAAGGGGAATGGGAAGGAGAATCTCAAGCAGACTCCATAGTGCAGAGCTGGGTGCAGGGCTTGATCACAGGACTCTGAGATCATGACCTGAGCTGAAGCCAGGGGTCAGCCGCTCAACCCACTGAGCCACCCAGACACCCCTAACCTAACAGTCATTTTTAAGGCTCTTTAACTCTCCATTTACAGTTCCTAGTTAATTAACTTGCCTCTGTCTATAAAATACCTGAATGAACGTTTCGTCAACTCCTCTGAACAGCAGCCAGAGACCCTTTAAAACCTACCCCTGCTTTGCACAGAAATCTCCGGTGGTTTTCCATCTCACTCAGAGTGAAATCCAAGGTCTTTTGATGATTGACAAGCGCTAGGAGATCACCTGGTCCCTCTGCGGCCTCCTTTCCGACCTCCATCCCCCCTGCCTCTCCAGCCCAGCAGCTAGCAGGCTCCCCCGGCATCCCCAGTCATTCCTGTCCCTGGGCCTTGGCGCTTTCTGCTCTTTCTCCTGGGACTGCTCTTCCACCGGAGATGGACAAGATTAGGTCTCTCTCCTTCCTTGGCTCAAACATCAGATCAGGTAACTTCCATGATCATTCTGAGCAAAAGGGAAACTCTGTCCCTTTCACTCTGTCTCAGCTCCCTTGCTTTTCGTGTTTGTATTATTCACCTCCACGGCCAGAGTGCACGCTTACTGGTGTGTCTGTGGTCTCTCTGCCATAGAGTCCCCATCCGTGAGGGCAGGGCTTTGTTTTGTCACATCCTGTGTCTTTAACAATTGGCCCAAGCTGAGGACATGGGCGCTCAGATGAGTTGCCTGGTGGAAGGGAGCCTGCTGCCTCACCAAGGATGCGAGAGCCGCAGCCTGGCATGCTGGAGGCAGGGCGCTGGCTCCTGTGGGGTCTGCCAGTGAAGGCTCGGTTGTGAGCTTCTACTTGATTGGCCTTGTCCCAGCCCTGGGCAGGGCTCATTGCCTTGCAGACTCAGAAGGAGGAGACCCCCAAAGACCCTCAGAAAAGCCCTCGGGGGCCAGCTCAGGAGCAGGTTGGACAGGACACACTAGACAGGGTTCTGCACGTGACCTCGGGCCAGCCCCTCTCTCTCTGGGGCTTCCTTTTCTCCATCAGATCAGGGCATGTGGTGCTCTGAGCTCCCTGTCTGCTCTGGCATTCCCTGTTTCATCCCTGGATGGGCTGAGGAGGCAGCTTTTGAGGGAAAGCTTTTTGGAAAATCCCCAGCTGTTGGCTGTTGTCTGCATCGTGGTGCTGTGGATGCTTTGCTCTGGGCTCCCTGCCTCTGCTGGATGACACAGCACGGCTGTGGGTCAGCTCATCCTTCTCCTCCTCTCACCCTGTGCCTCCGGGCCAGGACCTCCAGGCTGATTCGTGGTCTCGGTGAACAGGAAAGGCAGCATGGGGCAGACTTTAGTGACAGCCCATCCCTCCTCTCTGCATTTTGGGGAAGGCTGATGGATGGCCTAGTCCTGATAGAAGAGGCTCAAAGGAAGGAGATGGTATCTGCCAGCTGGAACAGTTCAGGGGGTACAGAGCCCATTTTCATACAGCGTCTGTACTGCTAATCCCACTTACAGGCAGGACAGAGCAGGTAGGAAATGATGCAGGCAGGGAAACTGAGGACGGAGAGGTGATACAGCTGGTCCAGAGTCCTGAAACATCAGGCCCAAATCCCAGAACTAGAAGCCAAGTCACCTGAGTATTTGTTTGGTACAGTTTCTTCCACTTCCAATTGCCTTCCCTGGCACAGTGTCACATTGTCACACTCTTGAAATTGTTGCTGAGTGGCCAAGTGGCACCAGAGCTTGTGGCTTATGGCTGAACCAGCCTCTGTGGGCTGTGGGGGCTGGCCATCTCTGCTTCCATGAGGTCCCTGGAGATCCAAGCACTGGCAGCCCTGCAGGGTCTGATCTCTCTGGGCTCTGTGTCATTCAGCATCATTCAGAGAGCGCCTAATCACTGGGGCCCTCCCCTGTCAGCTCAGAATGGGGGAGAGTGTGTAGAGTGGGGTCTGCTGAGACGTGCTGTTAAGATGGACCTGCTACAGGGAAGGTCAGGTTCAAGGTGGTGGTGCCCACAGGAGCCACAATGCTGAAGAGCCCTACTCGACTGAGGACCCTGCTCCCTTCTTGCTGGAGCCTGGCATTACTCCTCCTCCTTTGGCCTCCACAGCTCAATCTGATCTCCTGGGCCTTCTCTTGGAGTGGGGCTGACCTTCCAGCTTCCCTTTAGAGACAAGCCTACTTTTAAGGGACTTCCTCTGATCCTCTGGGTAAGCAGAAGACAGTGACAAATGGCAGGGGTTGGGTGAAGTGACAGTTTCTGGAACTTACAGAGTTCTCACTGACCCTTGGTCCTGATCCTTGCTCTGTGGCTCCTGACTCTCTTCCCAGTGGGTCAGAGCAGATGCTTCCGTGGATGCCCTGCCAGCTCAGAAACCCACGGTCCCCTGGAGAGCCATATGGAACCCCTGCTCTGAGAAGGACCATTTGCCTGTTCACTCCTTGCATCTGTTTCCCCTGAGGGCTGGGTACGAGGGCACAGCTCCAGCCACTGCTGGCATCTCCCCAAATCCTCTTGCTCCAAACCTCAGCATTGTCTACCAGATGGATGCACTTCTAATTCCTTCTAATTCAAGCAAGCTATGTCCCTGTGAAGGTACTGCCAGAGGGAAGAGAGGAAAAGCTGGGAGGTAAGACTTTTTAAAAGCTTTGGGTCTGGGACAGGAAGGGAGAGAGACCAAAATGAAATCTCAGGTCACTCACTCTCCGTCTGTGATATGTTCTTGTTTTATCCCCAAGGCTGATGAATTTGTCATCGAAAGGGGTCAGTTAGTTAGACAGTGGTAGGGTGAGAGTCTCAGCTCTCCTTCCCTGTGATTCCCGCTGCCTCGCTGACTTCCTTTGGGACACCTGCCTCAGGAGAGCCTGGCTGTTCAGAGTGCTGGGTAGTGACGAGCCATCTCTAGCTGTGGAAGAGGGAGGAGGCTCCGTTGGCTTGTATCTGCTCTTCTGTCATCCTCATGCCTGGGAATTCCACATTCTCTACAGGGCTATGCAGGATGACACGCATTTATCTTATTTTCTCTCTTGTCTTCCCTAGCCACACACGCATATGACCCCCTCCCTGCGCTCACTGGATGAGTATGTACTGAGTTTCCACAGTGAGGTCAGTGAATACAGAAGACATGGTCTCTGCTCTCGTGGAATTTACAATCCAGTGGGTCAGAGTGACATAGAAGGAACATTTACACAGTATCTGGTTACAATTGTGTTAAGTCTCATGACAGGCAAGGGCAGGGTGTGGTGAGGAAATGTAATAGGAGACCAGACTGAATCTGGACAGTGGGGAGGCTCCCTGGAGGAAGTGACACTCGTGCTGAGGTTTATAGCATGAGCAGGAGCGTGGAAGACGGGAGCCTGGAAAGCAGACCAAGATGGCCATGCGTGCAAAGGCCCTGCAGTAATACAGAATTCGATTTAGAGGATGAACCAAAAAAAGACCAGGGTAAGGGTGGGCAAGGCAGCAAGCGAAGCCAGAATGGTGAGAAGTCAAATGTGAATGACCTTGGAGGCCTCCATAAGGATTTCGCCCTCATTATAAGAGCAATGGATGGTATGGTTCTTAGGAGGGAGAGACTTGGCCAGATTTACATCTTAAAGTAGCATGGGAGGAATGCATGAATGGGCCACAAAGTGGAAGATGTGTCCATCTGGAGGCACAAGATGATGGGCCTGACCAGGGCAGTGGGGGTGGGGACAGATGACACAGAAGGAGGACTTCCAGATTTGTTTGAGGGTAGAGCCAATAGGACTTGGCAGTAAGCTAGTTTTAGAGGTATTGAGAGAGAAAGTCCTGTCCAGAATAGTGCTCGGGATTTTAGCTTGAGCAAATGGGCAAGAATAGGATGGGGGCTGGAGGGTGCGGCATTTGCTGAGGTGAGAAGCAGATTTGGGTGCCACTAGATCATTGGTTCAGACTTAATATGTCAAGCTTGAGATGTGTGTGGATGTTTGAGTGGAGATTTTATGGATACAGTTAGATACAGGGAATCCAGCTACAAAGAAAAGATGAAATTGGAGGATATGTGGGTAGTAGAAGTCGTGCACCAGCTGGGATTGCCTGGGAGGAAGCAGAGGCTGGGAGGATGGATGACCCATCCTGGGTGCACCAGCATTTACACACTGGGTGGAGGAAGATGGCCAGCTAAGAAGATGGGCATGGAGTTACAGAGGGTCTGAGGGGGCCTCGGGAAATAGTGGCTTCCAGACCAAAGGAGGTTCCTTTCAGGAGGAGGACACCCTCCTAACACTGCTGGCTAACATTGAAAGCTGAAAAACCACACCCACAAGAGCTGAAAAGCAAGCCTGGAACTTAGCAGTTTCAGGGTTCGGGGTAACCTTCATGAGAACAGGTGTGGCAGAGGGCGTGGAGAGAACTCAGACTGAAACTGGTGGAGGAGCAATTAGGAGGGGGGTGAGATATGGAGACTAAATTCAGACAATTTGTGAGGAGAGAAGAAGGTGGGGAATGCATGGGGTCAGGAAAAGTGCTTTTTGTTGTTGCTTGACTTTGTTGTTGCTTTTGTTTTTTTTTTTCAGAGGGAAATGACTTGAGCAATTTGGACACTGATAGGATGGATCCAGCAGAAGGAGAGGCTAGTGTGGATAATGGCTGTTTCTAAAGCCCTCAGGAGGCTGATGGTGGGGTCGAGGAGGAGGGCTGACTTCTATGGGGAGGCAGGTGCTTTTCTATCACATCAAGTGGAAAGGTGCAGCCTGGCTGCATTTAAAGACAACTTTGTGAATGCCAAGGAGGGGGCAGGTGCCGCCTGCTGGTTTCTATCTTCTCTGTGAAGAATGAGGCCAGTGTATTCTCCCAGAGTGAGGGAGGCAGAGGAGAGGTCAGAGTGGAGAAGGCACATTATCACTGAGAGGTGTCAGAGCTTTGCCTTTGGAACAGCAGGGTTTGGGGTTAATGAGGCTCCATAAACCACAGGTTCACCCTTTCATGCCCACTTTTCCCAGATTCCTCATCTCAATCCTTGTACCAAAGGCATAATTCTAAGGTCTACACTGCAGTTGGTCTACAGCCTGCACTCATGCCCCCCTGAACTCCAACTGCAACCAGTGGCCAAGGGCAGTTGGTTTACACCTCTGATACCACGCCCCACTCCTCACCATCTGCCACTGCTACATCCTCTTCCTTCTGCATCAGAACATTAAAGAAAAATCACAGGCAAGTACAGAGCTTATTATCACAAATCCTCATGTACCTGCCACTCGTTTAATGAATACCAACATTTTGCCACTTTTGCTTAATTTTTCTTTCAAAAATGCAACATGTTACTGGATTTCTTGCTCTCATGACCTATTTGTCTTTGATTTATATTTTTAATAGGTAAATAGTCATGTGATCCAAGGTTTTAAAAGTAGGAGAGTTGATCCTGCTCCTGTCTCCTGGTGACACCATCTGATGTCAATGACTGGGCATCTCACAAAGGGGTCTGTGTGTCAACCTCTAGTCTGACAGAGCTGCAGTAAGGATTGGGGAGAGGTAGGGAGCATTGGCACAGCACAGACCCTATGGATCCACATCCTTCCAATCCACCGAGAACCCATCTTCTGTTGACAATTCCATCTGAGGGTGATCTGAACTCAGAGTCGGGCTGAGTTGACTGTCTCACTCCCCAACCCATGCACTTTCCACCATCCTGCAGGTGCCAAAGAGAATAACGTGGCAATGTATTGTGGTCTCTGCTGCCCTGGAGACTGTGAAGGTCACTGGTGGGGTTGCAAAGAGATCTGGTGCTGTTTTTACAGAGGTTCAAAGCCAATGGAGCAGGACCTCGGGTCCCACCACCTTGACCAGCAGTGAGGCAAGGGCATCCCTGGGCATGTATAAAATAGCAGGAGGGCTGCTGCGGCCGCTGCGGCAGGGTTACACTCGGCAAGATGCCTGTGTTCCTGCCCTCCCTTGCCCCATGGCCTGCACATCCTGGGGCTCCAGGGAGCTCATTGTCGTCGGCACTGGGCCATATGGTGGAAAGCAGGATGCATTCCCCTACCCGGCGGAGCCAGCTCAGTATGCTTTCCATTCAAGCAGAGAACACAGCTGTCTCCTTCCAAATGCCATGGGAACAAGCTCATATTTTGCCCTCGTGAGTGGGCACAGGGTGCTCTAGCCCACGCACTATCTGTCATTCAGAAAAACATAAGCTAAAATCTCCCAACTTTCATTGGGCAGCTCATTTGTGTTAGATACCACTGGGCCCAGAGACGGGAAGCCGACTGTTCCTGGTTTTACGGTGTTTAGGGCCCAGCCAGGGAGGCAGACATGTAATCAAATCACGTTTAACAGTTGAGTATTGAATTCCGGACACCCGAGCCAACAGAGCCCAAGGCAGGGCATTCCCCATTCTGTAGACACATCTCCAACTACCTCTCTCCTGCCCCACCCCTGCCTTCGGATGTGTCTACTCTTGCCATCTGCATGTTCCACTCACTACTCACTTTGCTGAGCCAGGCTTCCCATTCATAATGCTCTAGAAACTCTGAAAAGCTCCCCAAGGGTGACAATGACTCTGAAGGACTCTAGAGGCCAATGGGCCTGTTGGAAAAATTTCTTCCTCCCTCCCTGTCTTATCTTTCCTCATCTGGAGTCAGCATTCAGCACGGTCCCTGTGCCCTCTGTCTTAGTCTGCTCAGGCTGCTGTAACAAAATGCCACAGGCCAGGGTCTCAAGGGACAAGACTTCTTTGTCACAGGGAAGGAGGCTGGGAGTCCGAGATGGACTTGCCACCAGATTGGCCTCTGGTGAGAACCTCTTCCTGGCTTCAGACAGCCAGTCCATGGTCTTCCTCCTCCTCGTTCCCCTTCCCATGGGTCTTATCTTAGTCCCACCTAGTTTCCCAGGGAGATGTGGGAATCGCTCGTGAGACCTGCTTCACTCTCCATCCACACACCCGACCAGTCCTCCTTCCCATCGCCCTCACTGGCGTGACCCCCCACCTCTACCTTTTCTTATTTGCAGGCCGGTCTGTCCTCATTCTGTTCTTCAACATGTGGTTGAAATGATCTCCTAAAAACGCAATTCAGAGCACGTCATTCTCCTGCTGGAAACTTTGAAACAGTCCCAATCTCCACTGGTATTGAGCAAAATCTATTGATATGGGAGCATTTTAGGACCTCGCTGAAATCCACATGGTGTCCTTTCTTCATCCCAGAACTAATTTCAATCCTTCTACACTAAAGTGACAAGGAGTGAATTTTAAGATACAGAGGCGGGAGGCTAGAGAAAGGAGTTTGCTGCCACCCATCCATCCCATCCCCAAGGTAATGTCAGGCAATGTTCAGATGGTACCCATCCTGGTGTCAGCCTTTGGAGGGTGAAACCATGTTTGCTTGCAGCCAGAGCAGCATTTATATTTCATTATTGTTATTTTGAAGGGGATGATCACACCCCGAGGCAGACAGGATTGGTCCCCGATGATGGGATGTGATGATCCCTCCCATCTGTCGCAGGTGGTGGGTTCAGCGCAGAGGGACCTGTGCCAGGCTGGGCGTTGGTGGCTGCGTACAGAGGTTTCCTGCTGCACTTTTGCAAATACTATATGCTATTTGCTGCAACGTCTGAGATGCATCTATTTCTAAAAACGTAAACACACGTCTCACTCATCTTCAACAACACAATTTGATAAAGTCTTTTGTATGAGAGAAAACATGCTAGCAGTAGGGTGTTAGAGGGAGGACACAGGCCTTGGAGGGGCTGGCCACAGGTCTCTCGGGAAGAGTTTTAGGCCTTTCCATAAGAACTTGTATCCAGAATATGTAAAGAACTCTCACAGCTCAACAATAAAAGGACAAACAACCCAATTAAAGAATGGGCAACAGATTTCTCCAAAGATATATTTCAGATGGACAAGGAGCACAAGAAAAGATGCTTAACATCATCAGACATTGAGGAAAGGCAAACGCAAATCACAATGGGGTTGTGTTGCACACCCCCTAGGATGGCTACAGTAAGAAAGAGACGACGAGGAGTGTCAGTGAGGATGTGGAGAGACTGGAGTCCCCGAGCGCTGTGGCTGGGAAAGTAAAACGGTGCATCTACATTGATAAACAATTTGACTGTTCCTCAAAATGTTGAGTGTAAACATCACACACGGTGAGAAATTCTACTCCTGAGAGAGTGGAAAACACAGGTCCATGCAAAAACTCGAGCAGCATCATCAGCACTGGTCAGGGAAATAGGAACAACCCAAATATGGTTCAGCCACACAACAGAGCAGGATCCAGCCCCGAGGAGGAAAGCATTCCGCTGTGTGCGACGACACGTGTGAACGTGGGAAACACCGTGCCACACTTAAGAAGCATGAGCCCACTTACCAGGAAGGTCTGTAGAGATAGAAGCAGATGAGTAGTTTCTAGAAGCTGGGGGAATGGGGAAGTGGGAGTGCCTGCGGATGGGGTGGGATTTCTCTCTTGGGTCATGAAAATACATTGAAATTAAAAGTCATGGTAGATGAATTCCATTCTGCTAGGGCTGCAGAGACACAAAGAAACCGTGAGCAGGTTGGTGTGGCCGGCACAGCGTGGGGTGGGCACGGGGGGGGGTTGGAGGACCACCAGGTCGGGTGTATGGGAGCCCGTGGAGCGTCCCGAGTATGCAGGGGACATGGAGAGTCGTGCCCCAGGCAGGCTGCTCTCAGCCAGGACTTGTAGAGGGGATTTGGAATTGCGGGGGAGGGGGTGAGACATCTTGTCAGTGACCAAGGGAGCTGGGCTGAGGTTCAAGCAGCATCTGTGTGCAGGGAACAGAGTGACTTCTTGGTCTTGGCCTTGGCATCATGTACCACATGCCCAGTGAGGAGGCTTCCCGGGCACTGATCACTGACTCACCCTCTGAGTCCTTATGGTCCTGGAGACAAGCATCATCCCCCGCTCCTCTCTCTAGTCCATGCCATCTGGGTGCTGGCCTGGCTCATGGCCGTTCCCCTAAAGAACCATCCCAGTGCTCCGTGGATCCACAACCAGCCCCGACAACCCGCGGATCAGTGTGTGGTCACCACTGACCCCCAGCTGGAGCATCTGGGACTTTGCAACTCAGAGAGTCACAGGCAGGGTCTGTCCACAGCAGTGGCATTGAGGAGAGTCACTGGCTGCTGGTGCCAAGGCCTGTGACACTGCCGTGGCTCTGCTCCTCCTGAGGCCTGGGGGTTTGGCTGCCCCCCAGATGCTGTGAGCTACTCCTGGCCCCATCTCCCCCCCGCCCTGTTATGCTCCATGGGCCAGAGAGGTTTCAGAGGTGCAGCTGCCAGGCTCCCTCTCCACGACTCAGTGGGTGCAGGCGAGGCCCCTGTGGCCTGTGGGACACGCTCCATCACCAGGGAGGTCAGTCTCAGTGACCGAGGCCCCGGGAGTGAGCTTTCCTAGGGCAGATATGTGTGACAAGAGCACATTTCTGGAAGATCTATCAAGTTCTGTTTCTTTCTAAGGCTCTCTCTTCGCCCTGGGAAGGGTCAGGGCGAGATGGCCTCACCCTGGGGTGGGGTGGGGTGAGGGCATTGTGACAAGGCGCCTCCATGAGGACTGTCCCCACTATGGATATTCACCTCAGGACCCCCCCCCCCCCCGCCCCACAACCTGGGCAGGGCCTGCTGATCACTCAGGAGGCTGAGACTTGTGGGGTCCACAGCCCAGTCTTTTCCTGCTCAATATCACATGCCCTGCTCTGTCCAGCATCTGTTTCTGGGGACCCCATGTGCAGCACTTAGTGCACCCACCTGCTAAGTGTTCTGGTCTAACACAGGGTGTGGGAGGGGCAGGAGGAGTCAGCGGTGGGCATGGGACCCCTCCAAGGGTGCCCAAGATGACTCGGACATTATCTCTAAGTGGAGGTTTGTATACAGATGCCTTGTGTTCATGTGTCTGTGTTTATTTTATTTTTTTTAAATATTTTTTTTATTTTTTATTTTTATTTATTTATGATAGTCACAGAGAGAGAGAGAGAGGGAGAGAGAGAGAGAGAGAGAGGCAGAGACACAGGCAGAGGGAGAAGCAGGCTCCATGCACCTGGAGCCCAACGTGGGATTCGATCCCGGGTCTCCAGGATTGCGCCCCGGGCCAAAGGCAGGTGCCAAACCGCTGCGCCACCCAGGGATCCCTATGTGTGTGTGTTTAAAGTGTTGTTTCATTAAATGCAAATATTTAAAGACACATTACAACTTCCCTAAACTCATTCCGACATTTTTAAACTTTTTTAATATACTGGCTAAAAAAAAAAAAGAAAGAAAGAAAAACAAATGCATTTGAATCCTTCTCAACAATAAGGCCTGAGAAAATTATATTAATGAGCCATCAAGTATTCAACTATTCATTTAACACCCCCAGGCACAAATATGAACAAGAAATATAGGTTATGTAAATTAGACATTTCAGCCATTTAAAAATAATCTCCTACCCATATGGGCACCGTTGTTTCAAGTTTCAAGCGAATGGTACATCCTGTCTCCAGCCCCTCCTGTGTTCCCTTTGCTGTGGGCTGGGCAGCTGTGGGCTGCAGACACAGCTGGGAAGGTGTGGCTCCACACAGGTGGCAGCCCTGCCCATCCCCCAGGGAGCCCCAGGTCACCAAGGGAGCCCCGGGTCCACGCCCTCACCTTTGCCTACAACAGGGCCAGCAATCCGCCCTCCTGGCAGACAGAGAAGGGATTTGGTTAAAAGGAAGGACCTTATCTTCACTCGAGGGGTTTGCCGAGTGTCACCTGGCGCTGGGCTGGTGGGACCCCCAGGACACACACTCTGGCCGCCGGACTCCTGCTCCTGCACAGACTGTTGTGTTCGCTAGAGTCCTTGTGAGCTGGTTCCGTAGGATGGGTGCGCTCCCTCCTGACTTCAGTCCTCCTGCCCCAGGACCCAAGTCCCCCATCATTTGCCAATGCTGAGGCCATGTGTTATCCTGAAGCCACACTTGCCTTCCCTGGGTGACAGCATCACCTTGAAGCACCAGCCCCAGGAGCTCACCTGCGTGGTACCCATGTGCTCTGTTTTCCTCCTGCCCGACACACAGGGTCGGGGTGTCCTTGTCCTGGGACCGGCCCCTCCACCCCAGCCCTGGAGCCCATCCTTTCGCCTCCGACTCTGCATGGGTCTGAGAACCTCTCTATCACCCCAGTGCCCCCAGTGCCCCCAGGCCACTGGCTCTTCCATGGACCAGCCGATGTGTGTCTGGTGCCTGTTGCATGCCAGGCTCCATTCCAGGGTCTGGAGATACAACAGTGAACAAAAACAGAGTCATCGTAACCCTACTTTCTTGGACTTTAGAGTTTATGAGGGTCTGGGGGCTAGTAACAGGCAACTCAGCCAGCAAAGGACACTCAAAAGTGCCGGTGATGCGAAGTGACCAGGACACAGGGAATGGAGAGTGTCTTTCATCAGCACCAGAGCTGGTTCGTTGCTGTTGCTTGTCACTGTTCGCCACCTGCCCTGGGAGTTTATTTTCCAGCAGAGGCAGAGAGGCAGTGCCGGGGGACGTTGTGGCTGTCGTGGCAGAGGCTCAGCCCGAGAGGGTCGCAAGTCTGTGATCAGGATCCTGCTGTCATGAGGGCCTGGACGCCAGGCTCCCCATCTCTGCCTCTTACTAGCTGCAGGATTAATTCATTCATTACCTGCAGACACATTATTTCGATACCCAGAGCAGCCCTTGGCCAGTGAGGCCATGCTGGACCCCGGGAGGCGGGCTCCAGTGAGCCCAGAGACGACCGGCCCTCCTCATGCACTTGCTGGGACTCTCCACTTTTGCCTCCCTATTTTTTCCCAATTATTCTTTGTTAGTTGCTAATATTTTTCATGCTGCTTTTTTCCTTATGTGTTTTAGAAACTATATATCTTGTTTTTACGATACTAGCTATTACCTTTCAGGAAAAAAACATAAATTTGAAGCTGTCTTTCTGCACTTAAATGAAAAATAACTCTCCTCTCCCTAAGTAAAGTAAGAAATTTAACACACCTTTAAATCTCTCACTCTGTCCCCATTTAACATTATATTTTCTTGGAATAATCTAGGCCTTTAGATCCACATTATTATTAATAGCCCTGTCTTCCTACAACTTCCTTGTGGAGTGTATATAATATTTGCATTAAGTTAATGTCCGTGTTAACAGGAGTTTTTAAAATGTAACTACCCATTTAATAGGTCTAAATATCATGTGTTTAATTATTTTCTCTGCTATTCCTTGAGTCCTAATTTTAACTGGGTTGGTTTCTTTGGGGTAGGGGTGGAGTGAGTGGTGTAGGGCAGTGTGCCCCCCCGACCCCAGTACCCACGGCTATGCCGTGGCTCATCTGGGATGGGGCACCCTTCTCTTGCCCTTGACTTTCCTGGTGGTTGTGTGACTTCTCTTGACCAGTGGGATGTTGGCTGACATGAAAAGATATGTGTTCTGAGTTTGACCTTCAAATGTCTTTGCCCATTTCTGCTTGTCCTCTTGTGCCTCCACATGTAGTCGTGCAGAGACTTTTATAAACATCTTATAGGACATCCCGTGGCCTGCAGACCTGCAGGGAGAAGCAGTGCCATCTGCCCACGTCCCTCCTGAATCAACCAAACTCAGCGGGGTAGTTTTTAGGAAATAATAGATGACCAATACATAGGAATTCTTCAATTCTTATCGAGAGGTGGGCCTGATTTCTTGACCTAGCCTTTAGGAGGCCTAACAGTGTTGTCTGTCCTATCCTGGGGTCCAGCCTCCTGTGTGGACAGAGAAAGGCCCCGCCAGACACCGCCAGGTGCAGCCGCCCCAGCTAAGGCATCAGAGCAGCCACTACCTGGACAGAGCCAACTGATCACCTGCCAACCCCACCATGCAGCACAACAGCCTGCCTGAGCCCAGCCAACCCACTGAGTCGGGAGGAATATTAGATTTGGGATGGTCTGCTGGGCAGCAGTAGTCCACCAGGAAAGAGAGAGTAAATACTGAGGGGTGACAAGCAGCCTCAGCCACAAAATCTCATGAGCTCTTTTGTTCTTAGTTGCAACCTGGAGTCAATGTTGTGGCTTCTATTCCAATGAGGGTCACACACCCCACACTAATAGTTTGCCACAACCCCAAGCTGGGCGAGGGCACGAAGCAGCCACCTCACAACTTGAAGAAGCCCTGGGTCCCTCACCAAATGTGACTTGAGGACCAAAACTTGGTCACTGGGTATCTGGCTCCAGAAGGTGCCTCTCCAGACATGGCAGTGAGACAGGGACAGGGAGCATGGGGAGGCTCACACGCTCAAACAGGCCGAAGGATGGCCATTTCTAACACCTGGGAGTATCCCCAGTGTTGGTAAATACAGTAGCAGGGGGAAATTAAACTTTAAAAAAAATAAGTGTTTGAGTACATTTCTGCCTTCGAGGGAGGTGGGAAGGCCCTTTCCTGAGGTTGGGAGGGCTTCTCTTTGAGAAAAGATCTCAAGAATATACTAATACTCAGTTTAGATTGTTTGCTTTTGTCAGAAGTAATCTTTAAAAAAAAATGTTACTGTGATAAGAACACTTGGCAGGAGATCCACCCTCTCAACAGATTTTCAAGAGTAGAACACAGTATTGTCACCTGCAGGCATGATGCTGTACAGCATGTCTCTAGGGCTCGTTCCTCCTGCAGGACTAATTTTATGCCCATTGATTAGCATCTCTTTATTTCTGCCTACCCCAAGCCCTGGCAACCCCACTCTACTCCCACCACTTTTTTTTTTTTAAAGGGAGAGGAGGTGGGGAGGGGCGGAGGGAGAGAGAATCTTAAGCAGACTCCATGCTCAGCGCAGAGCCCAATCCGGGGCTCGATCTCACGATCCTGACATCATGCCCTGAGCTGAAATCCAGAGCCAGATACTTAACTAACTGGGCCACCCAGGTGCCCCATTACTTTCTGCCTCTAAAAGTTTGACTATTTTAAATACCTCATAGAAGGCGAATCACACAGAATTTGCTCTTCTGCATTTGGTTTATTTTACTTAGCAGAATGTCCTCCAGGTACATCCATGTTATCACAAATGGTAGAATTTCTTTCTTTTTCAAGTCTGAATAGTATCATATTCCATTATATGTATTTACCACATTTGTTAAGTTTGTACACCTGTTGGTTGATGTAGGGGCTGTTTCCACCTTCTGGCTTTTGGGAATGATGCTGGAATGCATGTGGGAGTGCTAAACCTCTTTGGCCTCCTGGTTTTAATTCTGTATCATAAACACCCAGAGATGGGCTTGCTGGATCTTCCTTCCCGCACCCCACATCTTCAAGGAAAGTCTGCTGTATGCACACTCCGTGTAGGCAGGCTACACTTTCGGGGCTGGTCCTTCACGTAGATCAGAGCACTGAGGATGGAAATCACCGCAGGCTGGGAGTGGGGAGTGATATGTGGGGCCCCCTGGGAATGGGGGTTGGAAGGAGGGGTAACCCCAAAGTTTTGATCCCCTGGGGCCTATAGACACTGAGCAGAGGGCCCAACTGGTTAACACAAACACGCAGAGAGAGGAGTGGGGACTCTCAGGTTGGGTGGGACAGATGGGGTTAGACAAAGGAGACACCACCTGGGCATTCCTTTAGGAAACACAGAACCCCAAAAAGGCAGCATCCTGCTCCTTCTCCCTGTGTCTGGGCCATGTGAGCAGCCATTGCCTGACCAGCCAGAGAGCTAGACGGGCTTCTCTTTGCCCATGAGTGCTGACCAGAGGGCGGCCAAGGCCTGGCATGACTTGCCGTGTCCCCACATCCAGAGCCTCCCGAGCTCCGAAGGAGATGCAGAATGTGTGGCAGGCTGGACACCTGCCCTTGAAGCTGCACCTGCAGAAGGCTCAGTGGGCAGGACCCAGGCTGCACGTCTGGTCTCCACCATCCTTCCCAGTGTGGCGAGCAGCTGGGACCATGGGCCATGTGAGAGGCTTGTCCCTCAGAGCCATGAGCCAAAATGAAGGCCAGTGGTTACACATCACTACCCGTACAACCTCTTCTGGAAAGTTCTGGAGAGAAGTGTCATCATCAAGAAGGAGACTTATTTACAGATAATACATGCCCACCTAGAAAACTGACAGAAGAAATTGAACAACTGGAAAAATTAATGTAAAGTGGATACAAAATAAATGTTCAAAGTTCCTCAATTGTCATAATAATCACACAGGAAAGGTAAAGGAGTCCATGAACAGAAGGGAATATAATTTATAAACTACTTAGGAGTAAACTTAATAAGAAACTAGCTAGGTCTTTATTTTTAACCATTTTTTTTAACTGAGCTACATAAAAGTCAACGTGAATAATTGCAGAGAAAGGCCTATGCAATGAACAGTCATTGCCAAGATAGCAGTTCTCCAGAAACTAATTTATAAATTGAATGTGATTCTAATGAAAACATAAGGAGATCATTTTTGAACTTGTCAAGTATATCTCAGTTCATGGAAAGAATAAATGCTCACAAAGAGCCAAGAAGTTCTTGAGGAAATAAAATTACTGCTGCCAGCATTTTCTCCAAGTATTGGCTGAAAGCTACTGTAGTGCAAGTAGACCAGGTCAGGGGTAACCGGATAAATAGAAAAGAAACCAATTATTTTAAAGGAATTGGGATATGATGAAAATGGCATTTCACAGCAGTGGGCAAAATAATATGAATTTTTAAAGTTTATTTATTTATTTATTTATTTATTTATTTATTTATTTAAGTAAGCTCTTCACCCCATGTGGGGCTCAAACTCATGGCCTTCCCTGAGATCAAGAGGTACATGCTCCTCTGATTGAGCCAGCCAGGCACCCTCTTTTTTTATATTAATTTTTATAAATAAAAAATTCTCACTGTTGGTGGGAATGCAAACTGGTGCAGCCAGTTTCCACACTGTGGAAAACAGTGTGGAGGTTCCTCAAAAAATTAAAGATAGAAATGCCATATCATCCAGTAATTCCAATCCTAGGTATTTACCCAAAGAAAATAGAACACTAGCTTAAAAAGATATAAGCACCCCTATGTTCATTACAACATTATTTACAATAGCCAAATTGTGGAAGCAGTCCCTGTGTCCAGCAACGGAGGAATGGATAAGGAAGATGTGACGTGTATACATGATGGAATATTTCTCAGCCATGAAAAGAATGAAATCCTGCCATTTGTGACAACATGCGTGGACCGCAGGGCATTATGCTAAGTGACATAAATCAGGGAAAGACAGATACATATGATCTCACATAAATGTGACTCTCAACACAAAACAAAACCAAGCTCACAGATACAGAGAACAGACTGGTGGTTGGGGGGAAGGGGTTAAAAGGTAAAAAGATAAGAAGAAGCTGCAGAAAGGCTCTGGAACTATGGAAACAGCCAAAGTCACAGGTCACAAGCTGTGGGAATGTGGGGGCTTCAGATGGCCTCCTCCTGGTGTGGCCACCCTGGACAGGCCACGGGCTGTGCCCCGTAAGGTACCACCTGGCTCCTGGCAATTCTTCTGTACATGGCAGGTGCACCAGAAGTACCCAGCACAGAGCAGATGCTCAGCCAGTACATGCTAAATGAGTGAAGGAATGAAAATAGATTCAGGCCTGAAATGCCGCTCAAATTCTGGTTTAACTTGGCTTGATTCCCTTACCAATCTGAGGACTCAGACTGAGAGTCCAATTGTCCCTCCCTTAAATAGAAAAAATAAAATAAAAATATTAAAAAAAAAACCCACCACTCAAACATACATTTAAATTGGAAATATTAATAAGAGATATTTTGGAAAGGTCAAAAACAGATGTGCAGATTTAAAAAATAACCTGGAACCTCAGAGACATATTCCAAAAAAAAAAAAAAGACACACACAGAGAAGCAGAGACATAGGCAGAGGGAGAAGCAGGATCCCTGTAGGGAGCCCGATGCGAGACCCGATCCTAGGACCCCAGGATCATGCCCTGAGCTGAAGGCAGATGCTCAACCTCTGAGCCACCCAGGTGCCCCGTAGCCCAAAATTAATTGCAGGTGGATAAAGTTCTGACACGTTAAACTAAATAAGAATGTTAGAAATGAAGCCCTGGAAGTGCCAGGAGGAAGTGGTGCTGTTGGTACGACTGAGGTGGTGTCTGGAATGCAGGTTCCTTGGCCCCCCAGCCACAAGCCCAGAGAGGCACCCAGCTCAGCGGCTCCAGCGCTGTTTGTCTGGGGGGAGACTAGGTGGAGAAGCCTCAGGAGCCGAGCTCTAGCGGCCCCAGAGCTTCCGCTGCTTTTAAAACAACAACAAAGCATAAAAACTCAAGTGCCTACAGGAAAAGGTATTTGCAGCAGAAGCAATAGAGAATAATATTTTTAGTTTAGGGAGAACATTTGGAAACTAACCGTCTTCCCCAGATAAAAATGAGCCTTTCTCAAATAAGTATTAAAATGATCATTAACGGGAGAGGATGCTCACACTTCTTGGAAATACAAATTGAAACAAGAAGATACAAGTGATACCAAAGGTAACAACTGTTGGTGGAGTGAGAGACCCTGTTCTGCACTGCGACCTGGTGTTCTACACAATGTCCCTGGGATCTGTGTGTGCACAAATCGTTTCACTTCTCTTAGCAGTTTTATTGACTCATGGATGTGCCCAAAGAGTTCACTCTAAGAACAATATGGAAATGGGTCACTTAAATACCAGCGATACAATAGGGACTATATATATATTACAGTAAACTCATGTCAGAAAAGAATACTTCATGTTCTAGAAAAATGGCCAAGACAATCCTTTTAGTATAAGCGGGAATTCAGAGTACAGGCTGAATCTTATCCCATTTTTGTAAAAATTACATTGTGTCTTAAAATAGACTGGGCGGACAGGCACTTTCCCTGTGGGTAATGGGATTATGAATGATTTTCATTTTCTTTTTGCTCTCCTGTAAATTTCTAAACTGTCTACGATTTGTGCAATAAAATATATGTGATTAGGAAAAATAATTATGTGATGAAAAGAAAGAAGTTGAGGGAGCTGGCCAGAGCTGCTCATCATCTAGTGGAGACGTAGACATTGTAGAAGCCTGGGAGCCAGGCTGGAAGAGGCCACCCGGGGAAGGAGGTGCCGGTGCCTGCCAGGAGGGCCGAGCTTCCCCGTCCGGGTCTCCCTGAGCTCGGGGTCCTGACCGCTGCCCACCTTCACCTGCTTCCCCCAAGCCTACTTACAAGAGATCCCAGGGCTGGAGCTGGGACAGTTCTTGAGAAACTTCCTGCCCGATCCACGTATCATTCCTCCTGCCTGAGGACTCCTGGCCCCTGAGACAAGTTTAACTTCATGGCAGGCTGAGTTATTCCTCGGCTCCTACTTTAAAATGAGAATAAACTTGTCATTAGCAAGAGAATTAAGGAATGTACACATGTCACAGATTTTCTTCTCATTGTACATTTGGTTCTCCCTTTGCCTTTGACAGCATTGGTCTCCAATAAACTTCTTTAATTTCTTAATCTTTCTTTCTTTCTTTCTTTCTTTCTTTCTTTCTTTCTTTCTTTCTTTCTTTCTTTTCTTTCTTCCTTCCTTCCTTCCTTCCTTCCTTCCTTCCTTCCTTCCTTCCTTCCTTCCTTCCCTCCTTCCTTATCAGTTTCAGAGGTAAAGTTCAGTGATGCGTCAGTTGGTATAACACCCAGTGCTCATCCCATCAAGTGCCCTCCTCAATGTCCATCACCCAGTTATCCCATCCCCCCCACTCCCCTCCCCTCCAGGGACCCTCAGTTTGTTTCCTAGAGTTAAGAGTCTCTTCTGGTTTGTCTCCCTCTGTGTTTTCATCTTATTTTATTTTTCCCTTCCTTCCCCTATGTTCATCTGTTTTGTTTCTTAAGTTACACATATGAGTGATACTATATGATAATTATTTTCATCTATTTCTCTTAGTATAATACCCTCTAGTTCCATCCATGTCTTTGTAAATGATAAGATTTCATTCTTTTTGATGGCTGAGTAAATTTCATTATATATATCTATCTCACCTCTTCTTTATCCATTCATCTGTTGATGGGCATCTGGGCACTTTCCGTAGTTGGGTTATTATGGGCATTGCTGCTATAAACACTGAGGTGCATCCTTTGTCAAAGAACAATGGGGGCTGAGCTTTATACTTCTTTTGTCACATGTATTCCTAAGGACCCTACTCTTTTTAATGTTACTATAAATGGAATTGGTTTTTAAACATTGTTTTCAGGGACACCTGGGTGGCTCAGTGGTTGAGCATCTGCCTTCGGCTCAGGACGTGATCCTGAGGTCCCAGGATCGAGTCCCGTGTTGGGCTCCCTACAGGGAGCCTGCTTCTCCCTCTGCCTTTGTCTCTGCCTCTCTATGTGTGTCTTTCATGAATAAATAAATGAAATATTTTAAAATAATAAAAAACATCGTTTTCATCAATTTCATATTCTGAGTGCCAATGGACAGAAATTCAACAGAATTTTGCATGCTGGTAAGTGCATCCTGCACTGTGCTTGTTGATAAATTCTAGGAATGCCTTTCTTACTCATGTACCCTAGTGTATGTCGTCTGCTAGGATGAGATCCTTTCTCGCAATCTTCCTCTATGATCTCTCTCTAAAACACACACACACACACACACATACACACACAGGTGTTACTTTCCAGCCAAATACAGCTCTACTATAACAGAGAGGCAAGTCAGAAATTTATTGGCATAGTCAGATTACGGCTGTCTCTGGTGTGGTTTGAATACTGTACCCCCCTGCCCCCCAAATTCATACATTTGAAGAAAGACCCTTTGAAGAAAATGCAGAAGTAAAAGCCACAGTGCTTTACATTCCAATGAAATGTTTATTTCCAGGGTAAATGAGCAGTTACAACAAAGTAAATAATGGACCCTTTCTGAAATCATTGCTCATATTCATCCAAGAGACCAATTTCCTCTACTTTCAATGCATGTCCTAATGGTGGATACTTTCCAAGATTCTAATAATAGATGTGCAGTCTCCAGACTCTTCCTGTCCAAAGGACCGTCTCCATCCTTTAGCAGAGATCCAATGCTGTGTTTTCCTTCAGCCACACGTGTGCAAAGTGAAGCACCTGAATTTACACGATCTGATCTCCCACTTTTGCTCGCCTACTTCTCTTTCTGGGAACATCTGAAGTGGATGCCAGCTCGTGCAGATGTACAGATAAGATGCAATTAGCCTCAGCCAGCTGGAAGGGCTGGGTGACAACACCACCATGAATTATCAGTAATGGATGCTCACCCGTCACCCTGGTCTGAGGAGAATACTGATTCTACTGTGTCATCAGAATCAATTTCTGGTGTCAAGTGAGGTGGAGAGGGAACATGAGTTTTCCTAAACTTTTTCCCTGTGCTTTCAACTTCTGTATGCAGCTCATCAGAATGGATTTCCAGGAGGTCACTGGGGACATTACCAAGTTCATGGCAGGAAGGTTGGGAAGACCTTGTACAGATGTGAAGATACTTCACGTCTCTTCTGAGGCTTCTTTTTTTTAAATTCCCTTCCCCCCTCCCCTCCCTCCATCTCTTCGCCCCCATGTCCACTGTCACTAATTAGTGACATGTCTCTCCAAATATAAGTTCAAGTTCACATTCTCTCTCCTTTAAACAGAGGGCAGCATCATTGTTTTGCACATTGTTGTTATTTTTATAACTCTCTGGTGTAGCAAGAAAAGCGATTCTATACCCCACCCCCCACCCTTCCCAGGGAGCCTCGTCCATCATGCGGATATACTGCACTGTTCACAATTTCTCTCAACCAGTTTTCTTCCGATGGGAATTTGGGTCGTTTTCAATGTTTTAAATTTAAGGCTACCATGAATAATTTGGCACGTATGTGATTTTGTACGTGTGCAAGGCCATCTGAGGGATAATTTCCAGAAGCAGAATCGGTGGGTGGAGGAGTGAACACAGTTATGACCCGGGGAGACAGCACCACATCCTCCTCCATCGGGGGTGTTATGCCAATCTCTGCTCCTTCCCAGGGGCACACCGAGCAGAGAGGTGGTGGCGTCTGCCCCCTATGAAGGCAACAAGGGATGCATTATCTGTACAGAACTTAAACGCTGATAATAAAACCAAATAAAAACTGGCGTGCATCTTTTTGACACCATGACTTGGAAATTCTACAGTCGGTGATAAAATACTCCTCCCCACAAAAATCTTTGCTTGGTCTAAATTCTCAGTGATCACTGCAGCGACCGTTGGGTTTTAATCACCTGTATGTGATCTTTGCATCCTATCTAAGTGGAAGTGACCATGGAGAGCTCACAGATGCACGGTCATGAGATCACGCGGTCAGCCTCCCAGGACTCAGCCACTGGAGCCGCGGGTTGAAAGCAGAAGGTTCCCGGAAGCAGCGGGAGCGCATCAGGGGTGGGGGGCTCCCTCCGAGGGCAGCTGTGTCTGCAGCCCCCGGCCCCATACATGCCTGTCCTTCATCAGATTCACTGCAGGCTCAGGTAGTGCACTGAGTGTAGAGATGAAGAAACACAAAAAACCCAGACTCTTAAATATGAAGAACAAACTGAAGGTTGCCAGAGGGGAGTGGAGAGGGATGGGTGATTGTGGGAAGGGGATGAAGAGGTACCTGTGTCCAGTTATAAAGTAAGTCACAGGATGAAAAGTAGAACACAGGGAATACAGTCAATCAGTAAAAACATTGTGTAGTAACTGCGCAACCGAACAAGGTGCAGAATTGAAACACTGTGTTGTGCACCTGACACCTGACACTAATGGATACTGTGTGTCAACTGTACTTTAATTAAAAAAAAAGAAGATCAAGTAACAGGACTGGAGTTACTTAAATGCTTCTCTGTGATCACTTAAAGCTTCTATTTGCATTTAAACATTAAAAATTGGCAGAAGTTAGTCTTTAAAAACTGCAAAAGTAACTGTATATTATTATTTGTTGTGACAGACCAATGTGACAGACCAATATAAGGTTTTTTTTTAAGTTGCTAATGAAATAAAACATCTTTAGGCCATTTTTGAACTGTAGTATTTATTTTATGTGCCCTTTAATCTTTTTTACTAGTATGATTTATTATGTATGTGAAGTTCAAGAAAAGAAAAAGATAACTTCTTTCTGGAGATACAGTAATAACTCTATGTTCACTCCGATTTTACTGAAAATAATTCAGAGAGAGGAGAAGGTGCTAGAATATGGTCTTCTCTGGGTATCCACACATGTCTGCTATTTACACCCCCAAGCAATGTGTAAGGGGGACCCTGATGACCTTGTGGATGGATTCCGTCATTTCACTGTAGGATGGCGGCCAAGCCAACGACTGGGTAATGGTGATCAATGGGTGAAGACCAAGAGTGTCTGCTCCCTGGTTCTGGACACTCAGCTTCTATGAATACAGACTCAACATACTTTAAAAAAAAAGATTTTATTATTTATTTGAGAGAGAGAGAGAGAGAGAGAGAGAACATGAGCAGGCGGAGATGCAAAGGGAGATGAAGAAGCAGATTCCACACTGGGTGGGCAGCCTGACGTGGGACTCAACTCCAGGACCCTGAGATCATGACCCGAATCAAAGGTAGATGCTCAACCACTGAGCCACCCAGGTGCCCCTCAACATGCATTTTTAAAAGCTTCCTCAATTACTCACTGATATTAAGTTTAGAGTCAATATAACCTCTTAATTCCTTTGGGTAACCACCTCATTTGGCTAGAACACCCATATTTCTGTATGTGTGGACAGAGTACATTGTTTCAAGCATACATTTCATTTTGTGAGATTCATGCCATCAGTCCAGTATGTTAATATTATTTTGGCTTTTGCTGTTGGCACCTGCAACAGCTCCCAAAGCTTCCAATATCGCACTAATGGCAAATCTGAATAGTCGGAATCACCTCTCCTTATTCTGATCACACACACATACACACACACAGACACACACACACACACACACACATCCCACAAAATAGAGCAGCAAATGTCAAAGCAAGAATTTTGTGGCAGAGAAGGAGATATTATTGCATTACTGAGCACTCTCCTATAGGAGTGGCTGTGACATATTTCTTGCTATCTTATTATTTAGAAAGAAATATATGCTCATTATAGAACATTTAGAAGATACAGAAAAACATGAAGGAGAAAATAAAATTCTCCCTTCAGAGAAGACACTTAACATTTTAGGGTCTTCTTTATAATATATATCCGTGCTAAAAGAGTGGTTCATGGGTGGCTCAGTGGTTGAGCATATGCCTTTGGCTCAGGTCGTGATCCTGGGGTCCTGGGATGGAGTCTTGCATCGGGCTCCCCACAGGGAGCCTGTTTCTCCCTTTGCCTGTGTCTCTGCCTCTCTCTCTCTCTCTCTCTCTCTCTCTCTCTCTGTCTCTCATGAATAAATAAATAAATTTAAAAAAAAAAGAGTGGTTTCTTGCCACATGTGGCTGTTGGGCACTTGAAAAATGTGCTTGTCCAAACAGAGATGTGCCCTAAGTATAAAATACACACTGGACTACGACCCAGCAATTGCACTGTTGGGGATTTACCCCAAAGATTCAGATGCAATGAAACGTCGGGACACCTGCACCCCGATGTTTCTATCAGCAATGGCCACAATAGCCAAACTGTGGAAGGAGCCTCGGTGTCCATCGAAAGATGAATGGATAAAGAAGATGTGGTTTATGTATACAATGGAATATTCCTCAGCCATTAGAAACGACAAATACCCACCATTTGCTTCAACGTGGATGGAACTGGAGGGTATTATGCTGAGTGAAATAAGTCAATCGGAGAAGGACAAACAGTGTATGTTCTCATTCATTTGGGGAATATGAATAATAGTGAAAGGGAATATAAAGGAAGGGAGAAGAAATGTTGGGAAATATCAGGAAGGGAGACAGAACATAAAGACTCCTAACTCGGGGAAACGAACTAGGGGTGGTGGAGGGGGAGGAGGGCGGGTGTTGGAGGGGAATGGGTGACGGGCACTGAGGTGGACACTTGACGGGATGAGCACTGGGTGTTTTTTTGTATGTTGGTAAATTGAACACCAATAAAAATTAATTAAAAAAAATAAATAAAGAGAGAACAGCTGGAAAAAAAAAAATACACACTGGAGTTTGAAGACTCAGCATGGAAAACAGAAAATGGAAAAACATTGTTACTATATTGAGGGTACCTGGGCAGCTCAGTCATTTCAGTGTCTGCCTTTGGCTCAGGTCATGATCCTTGGGTCCTGGGATCAAGCCCCACATCCAGCTCCCTGCTTGGCGGGGAGTCTGCTTCTCCCTCTCCTTCTGCCCCTCCCCCTTCTTGTGCTCTCTCTCTCTCTCTCTCTCTCTCTCTGTAAAATAGAAATAATCTTAGAAATATATAATAATCATCTATATTGATTACATTGAAATGATATTTTTTGACATATTGGGTTAAATTATATTATGAAATTAACTTGAATTGTTTCTTTTTACTTTTTTTTATTTGGTCACTAGAAAACTTAAAATGTACATATGGTTCATACTATAGTTCTGTTGGGCACTGCTATGTATTTTCTGTACATTAGACTCTCATCCTTTGACCCTATCTGAGTGGTCCTGAAGATGCATGACATGGTTGCCTCTTCCCTGCTCTATCTGATCACACATTCTAGAGGAAGCCACTTAGGTGGACAATGTCTGGTGGCTTCTGAGGAAGTGCCTCACTGCCATCCCAGCTCTGTGATGCTGGTGGAGCTAAGTCCACACTGGGCTCAGGGATGCACATACATCGTCACCCTACTGCCACTGGGCATATGGCCAGAGCAGGGCAGTTCCAGTGAGCTCCTGGATTTCTACAATGGCTGGAGAAGAGATGTGCCATTTTCACCACAGTGGCTCGTAGAAGAGAAGTCGACATCCACTAGTGAGCATTCCTGACCACACACAGAGAACGGCTGCCTAAGAAGAAAGCCCATGAAGAGGGAGGTGGTGCAAGAGATGAATGAGGACGGAACATCTTGTTTGAACACCTGGATACAGCTGTACCTGAGGTTGGAAACCTCTGGGCTTTTCAGCTACAAGAATCAATATTCTACTTAATCTGTGTCAGTTCGGATTCTGTGACTTCCACCTTGGAGAGGCCTGACTGGTATATATGCTATGAGTTATTTGTGTGGGACCACATGTCCCAGTTGGTAAGAGTCTGGCCACTGGTCCAGCATCTGTAACTCGTTGTCATTGCCACTCTTGATCTTTCTGTCTACACCATGAATAGCTCTAAAGTAACAGAATCTTTATTTCTTGGGAATATTCTCCCTGCTACAACACACCTACCATGCCCCAAGCCCGCTCTATGCTGCAGGTGTGAGGAAGAGGTGTTCTAATATCTTGTTGTATTTTATGCAGGTATTAATTGTTATCAGCAGAGCTAGGAGCTGTCAAAGGTATCAGGACATGTCCGTCAACTGAGCCAAGGCTCCATTTTATCTTTATTGGTCACTGTTCACCGCCATATCCCCATGTCTGGGTCTGTTGTGTCTGTAAATACTGCTTATGATGGCTCCACTCACAGGTATATGGTGAACACCTTCCCACAGCAAAAACATTTGCAGATGTAATTTATAATGACTCATGATACTCAGTTATACCAACACAGGATCACCTCCACCTCCTCTATTCTGTAGAATTGGGAAGACTGTTTCTTAATATCCAGTTGAAGTTTTGGCTTTATAATGTATGGCTTCAGTGCTTCCCGTGTATTAACAGTGGCTCCTGAGATTCCTACTTTCAGATTTCAAGTTTAAGATCAACTTTTCCAAATGATTAATTGTAACTTGAAAATGTGGTATGTTATCCTGTAGGGTACAGAGTTAGATGCATATATTAGTGTGTACACACACACACACATACACATACACATACACATACAATATACATACAATTCTATTGATTCAGTATCAAATCAAGTTTCCGTTTTACTCTGTTTTGCCTGCAATGCAATGATAGAGTTGTGTTAAAAATCACTCAGTACTAAGGGCAGCGCAGGTGGATTTGGAGGAGGGTTTCTATTTCTGCACATAGATAGAGATCAACCACCAACTTCCAGAATCATTCCAAAGAAACACACAATCTAAAAGAAAATCTGCCTTGCTGTGCACACACGTCTCAAGATCAGTGTCCCAGGCCCTTCCTCCCATCCGAGAGCCACAGCTAAAACTGTGCTAACTGGATCATTGGAAGCCCAGTTATGATTCTGGAAAATTGTTTAGACATCACACATGAAATATTTATTGAGCACCCACTCTATTTTAGGCAACGTGCAAGATTTCGGTTCCTCTTTGTATACTACCCAAGTTTTGTGTATATGTTTTATATCACCACTTGGTGTCTTGTTTCATGACCGTTACACCTTTGATTGTTGATTTAACCTCTCAATTTAGCCTCTCAATGGCTTTTCTCCTGACCCACAGAACAGGCCAGTTATTGATGATCTTTGCAGTCTGAACACTGTGCCTCCAAGCAGCACCTGCTTAGGGGCCACACAGTATTGCCTAACTAGGTGTGATGCCCCAACTACACATATAACCTTGGCAGTCACAGGGTCAGGTCTTCTATTTAATAAATAACCAACAGATATTTAAGGAGGCCCTTATATGCGTGCGGCATTATTCTGGGGGACGCTTGAGCAAGTGTTGCAATGTTGTTCATTCAGCAGTATTCACTGTCAGATTCCAGGCTGGGCACCGAGGGTACCCGGGGGCAGGGGAGTGGGCTGCATCACCTGAGGGGAGGGGGAGACAAAAGGTTCTTGTGGGCCTCCCGTCGTGACAAGAACACAGAAGTACAGGGACAGAAGGGAGGGAAAGGATGGCTTCCCTGGACTCTGGCCCTCAATGTCAGTGACGGTTCCTCATCTTTAGAGTTCTCGGGGGTCCCTCAGAGCCCAAAAAGAGCAGGTCCTCCGTGTTGTCAATGAATCAATGCATGAGCAGCATACAAAATCAGGCCAGAGATCTATACCCTAAAAACTATAGAACACTTCTGAAAGAAATTGAGGAAGACACAAAGAGATGGAAAAATATTCCATGCTCATGGATTGGCAGAATTAATATTGTGAAAATGTCAATGTTACCCAGGGCAATTTACACGTTTAATGCAATCCCTATCAAAATACCGTGGCCTTTCTTCAGAGAGTTAGAACAAATTATTTTAAGATTTGTGTGGAATCAGAAAAGACCCCGAATAGCCAGGGGAATTTTAAAAAAGAAAACCATAGCTAGGGGCATCACAATGCCAGATTTCAGGTTGTACTACAAAGCTGTGGTCATCAAGACAGTGTGGTACTGGCACAAAAAGAGACACATAGATCAATGGAACAGAATAGAGAAGCCAGAAGTGGACCCTGAACTTTATGGTCAACTAATATTCGATAAAGGAGGAAAGACTATCCATTGGAAGAAATACAGTCTCTTCAATAAATGGTGCTGGGAAAATTGGACATCCACATGCAGAAGAATGAAACTGGACCACTCTCTTTCACCATACACAAAGATAAACTCAAAATGGATGAGAGATCTAAATGTGAGACAAGAGTCCATCAAAATCCTAGAGGAGAACACAGGCAACACCCTTTTTGAACTCGGCCACAGTAACTTCTTGCAAGATACATCCACAAAGGCAAAAGAAACGAAAGCAAAAATGAACTATTGGGACTTCATCAAGATAAGAAGCTTTTGCACAGCAAAGGATACAATCAACAAAACTGACAGACAACCTACAGAATGGGAGAAGATATTTGCAAATGACATATCAGATAAAGGGCTAGTTTCCAAGATCTATAAAGAACTTATTAAACTCAACACCAAAGAAACAAACAATCCAATCATGAAATGGGCAAAAGACATGAAGAGAAATCTCACAGAGGAAGACGTGGACATGGCCAACATGCACATGAGAAAATGCTCTGCATCACTTGCCATCAGGGAAATACAAATCAAAACCACAATGAGATACCACCTCACACCAGTGAGAATGGGGAAAATTAACAAGGCAGGAAACCACAAATGTTGGAGAGGATGCGGAGAAAAGGGAACCCTCTTACACTGTTGGTGGGAATGTGAACTGGTGCAGCCACTCTGGAAAACTGTGTGGAGGTTCCTCAAAGAGTTAAAAATAGACCTGCCCTACGACCCAGCAATTGCACTGTTGGGGATTTACCCCAAAGATTCAGATGCAATGAAACGCCGGGACACCTGCACCCCGATGTTTCTAGCAGCAATGTCCACAATAGCCAAACTGTGGAATGAGCCTCGGTGTCCATCGAAAGATGAATGGATACAGAAGATGTGGTTTATGTATACAATGGGATATTCCTCAGCCATTAGATACGACAAATACCCCCCATTTGCTTCAACATGGATGGAACTGGAGGGTATTATGCTGAGTGCAGTAAGTCAATCGGAGAAGGACAAACAGTGTATGTTCTCATTCATTTGGGGAATATGAATAATAGTGAAAGGGAATATAAAGGAAGGGAGAAGAAATGTGTGGGAAATATCAGGAAGGGAGACAGAACATGAAGACTCCTAACTCTGGGAAACGAACTAGGGGTGGTGGAAGGGGAGGAGGGCGGGGGTGGGGGGGAATGGGTGACGGGCACTGAGGGGGACACTTGACGGGATGAGCACTGGGTGTTATTCTGTATGATGGTAAACTGAACACCAATAAAAACTAATTTATTAAAAAAAAAATCAGGCCAGAACTACAAGTTATAGCAGTGTTTCACTGTGAGCCTCAACCTCATGCCCTTGCAGAGAGGGCCTTGCAAGGGGCCTCCTGATAGGGACAGGCACAGTTATGCCCCAGATGGTGCAGCTCCCCCCTGTTCTTTGGACACTACTTCCATGGCCAATGGAAGACGGCCCCGCAGGCACAGAGTGACAGGTGATGGAGAGCCAGAGGTTGCAGGATACTTGGGGTTTTAACAGCCATAGTCACCCAGATAGGTGACTTCAGAATCAGAGTAATACTTGGGAAGTGGTTGAGCAGGAAAATGGGAAACATAGAAGCAATGATTTGTGTCCAAATAAGAGTGATTCATGGGCTGCTGTTTAGTTTTTAATTTCCAACGAGCTCGCCTAATCTCATTCCTGTGCCATCCGCTGAAATATTGAGTGTGATTTCATCACATTTATTCCTGGCCGTATTAAAGAAAACTGAGAGCTCAACAGCACATTAATATGCACTTGGCGCATGGTCTGCAGCTTAATAAACCTAATTTAAAAGAACTCAGACCTTGACATTTATCTTTTCATCAAGTAGAAGAAGAGCTTGGATGCATTATCTTGAGCAAATGCATCTCCTTCTTTAAATAAGCCAGTGTGTTTCACTCCAGCTGTGTGCTATAAAAATGCATACCTCTGCAAGCTTACACCTTAATTTCTAATTCTGAGATCGATAATATGCAAACACAAGACTTGGAGATCGCCGACAAGGAAAATCACAGGATCCCTAAATGTCAGGGACTGAGATGTCATTGAATCCCCCTCCCCCATTTGTTTCACAGATGAGAAATGGAGCCTGGTGGAGAGGCGACAGCCCTGCGCACCCGGGGCCAGCTCTCCAAGGACACAGGCAGCGGCCAGCTCTCTCCACGGCCGAGAAAACCAGAGAGATCTGGAAAGCAACAGGACATTTTGTTCAAACAAAAGCAAGAACAAAATAGGGCTTGTAATTCAAACTCTGCAACGGTTTGAAGATTCGATGTTAGAGCAATTCAAGAGGAAGTTTCCTTTAGAAGTCATTTGTCCCTTGGAGACCGTTTGTCTTCTGCTGATACTCTCAAGCATGAATTTAATATCTTTACTCTAAAACAAATAGCTCCTGTAAGGCTCAAAGGACAAGAAGGATATTGCAGTCTAGCAAGAGCAGTAAGAGCATGAATTATTTTGCTGCCGGTTAAACACTGGTGCTCTGAGTTGATTGAAAAATTGTGGGCTAAGCGAAATAATCTTCAGCTGGTTCCGTGTTATGAGAATCCATCATTCAGGCCCTGAGTCCCCAGTCGAGGCCACCTCACGCCACCTCCAAGGCCATCTGCAGGGCCATCTGTCCTCGTGCCCTCGGCCCTCGGGGTTGGTCTTTGGACGAATGTCTCCCTAGTCTTCAGCCAGGCTGGTGCCTCTGGGGCTGACCTCACTTGGGACTGCCTCCAATGAGTGCTCCACCCCGGGCCCCAGAGGGCCTGTCCCTGGGAACTCTGGGAATGGCCCAGAAGGGGACAGTCTGTGTCTCCGTGCGCCCCACTGCTCTCCCGGTCCTGTGCTCAGGCACCTGTTCTAGACGTCCAGAGCCTGCCAGCGAGAATCCACAGAGGCGGGGCAGGCACAACCCACCGAGATGCCTGATTGCTTAGAACAGCCCAGAGGCCGTGGCTTCAACACTGGAAACTTGTCATATACAAGGGAAAGATAGGAAAGTAACCAGAGGAGAGAGGATGTCTGGGTTTTTGTAGGGATTCTTTCAGGAAGAACTGAGCCCCAAGTAGGCTCTCCTTCCTTCTTCAAGCCAGAAGGGAGATTCCCCTTCCGCCACAGCAGCAGGCGCTGGAAAGGATGAAAGGCCTTGAAATCGGGCCTCCTGAGAGTCACCACCGCCTTTTCTGTATCATCCTTGTGTCTGGCGCCTCACACACACTCACACACTCACACACACTCAACTATGCTGCACTACGGGGGTGCCGTATTAAGTGCTCTTTTAAGTACTCATTTTGTTTGGCCTGCCCCTCCTCTTCTTTATCTCTCTTCTGACTCCATGTCTGCCCCTGCCCCCAGCGTATGGTAAGAATATCATTTCTCTCTCCATTTCTATGTCCATCTATCTATCATCTATCATCTGCCATCTCATCTATCATCTCTCTATCTTCTATCATCTATCAGTCTAACATCTATCATCTATCTACATCTATCACCTATCATCCATCTATCATCTATCTACATCTTTCATCTATCTATCTATCTATCTATCTATCCATCATCTATCTATCCATCTGTCTTTTGTCCACCTGTCTAAATGCAAGCAGACTTGGACTGGGATCCTTGTTTTCTGTGAATGAGACTGCCTGATGCACTCCTGTGTGCCCCCCACTGCTCTCAGCCAGCATGGCAAAGATGCAAGCCCCCCCCCCCCACCGTTAGCTGTACAGATGCCAGGGCATCAAGGTGCCCCACTTTATTCGATGTCTCTTCCTGGCACACACACACACCTCATATTTGGTTTGGGCCACTACACGTATGTGGTAGTAAACACCCTTGTACATGACATCTAATGTTCTGATGCTTTTTTCCCCTTATGGTTAGAATCCTAGGAGTGAGATTGTAGAATCAAAGAGTATGTTTTTAATTTTAATTTAAGAACCTCCTGCCAGACTGTTTTTAATGGTCTTAAATAATTCCCATTTCCATCGGTGGATGTCAGCGACTTCTTTTCCCTGAAAGCTTACCAGAGGGAGAGTTTACAATTCATTTTAATTTTGTCAGTCTGATGGGCCTAACATGATAATGCATTATTTATTTGGCAATTTCCAGACTTCAGAGGTTTTGAGTGTCTGTTCATAGGCTTATTGGACAGTTGGCTATGTTTCTCTGTTAATTGCCTATTCTTATCCTTTTAAAATTAATTTGGACATTATAGATAACTGATTCTTTATCTACCAGAGGAGTTGAACTTTTTCCCAGTCTACCATTTGTCTGTTGAATTTATAATATACAGTTTCCTCTGTGAAATACAAGCAAATTGTTTTGAATTCTATATTGTATGCCATATAAAATTAAAACAGCATTATCTTTCAAACAAATGTGTTTATCCTTTCCCTTCTAACTTCTGATTTATTGTCTTGTTTACAAAAGTCTCTGAGTGACTGCACGTGTAGAAGTGGTGAGATGCGCCCAGAGCAATAGAAACTATATTCTATGGTTTAAAATAACATTAACTGTGTCTTCTGTGGGATGGAGTTCCGAGTGTGGCTTCACTGGGTGCTGGCTTCTGGGTCTGTCTCAAGGCTGCAATCCAGCTATTGGTTGGGCTCCAGTCACCACCTGGTAGATGGGGGAGGGTCTGCTCCAAGCTCACAGGGCTGCTGGCCACAGGTCCTGGCCCCCACAGGCCTCTCCAGGGGGCCGCTCACCACCTGGCTGTTGGCTTCATCGGAGCAAGTGAGCAGGAAGGGTGAAAAAGAGTTCCAGCCAAGTGGGGGTCATGATCATTTACACTTGAATCTGGAGGGTGCCTAAATCACTGCCTATTCTATTCTATTCTATTCTATTCTATTCTATTCTATTTTCTATTCTATTCTATTCTTCTATTCTATTCTATTCTATTCTATTCTATTCTATTCTATTCTATTCTATTCTCTATTCTATTCTATTCTCCTACTCTGTCCTATTCACTAGAAGCAAGTCACTAGGTGCAGCCCACACTCAGGGGAGGGGATCCCATCAGAGTGAGAACACCAGGAGTGGGGTCACTAGGGACCATCTTGGAAATCTGTCTTGGTGACACAGATCATCAGCATATGTGATTCTGTTTTTTAAGGAAAATGCTTTTGCCCTAAAGTAGCTCTTTATGCTTGATTTTGTGTTTATTTGTTTTGACCTCTTGACTTAAAATAGAATCAATTTATTTTTATGAAAAATTACTGCATTGTCTCTTTTCTCTCTCTTTAGATACTAATAACCGTATCTTCAAGGACAAACCTCAATGCAAAGACTGAATTGGGGAGCCATTGGACTAGAAGTTTCCTTCTGGGTTTCAAACTCCTTGGTGCTTTTCCAACCAGAAATTAACTTTCAAATGCAGCCGCGCTCAACAAAGCACATTTCACCCATTACAAACATGTCTTTATTGTCTAATTAAGCTGCTTAGGATTTAGTGAACAGAGAACCCATAACTGCGCTTTATCTCTCCATTCATCTTGCAGATGCTGCTTGATGTGCCTTTTGAAGCTGATACACTGACTTTTTACATTTCCATTTCAAAAAGAAAGGCTTTAGCCATGTGCAAACTACATTAAAATGAAAACCCAGTTTAGCAATAGACAGGGGGACTTGGGATTTAATTGAGCACCAATGAAATCGAAGATTATGCTCATACCAATATTTTCTTGGAAATTAGTTCATTTCCAAGCACAAAACTAAAACAGAAGGGAATTTGGATGTATTTATAATTGTATTTAGCTGTGCATATTTGTCTCTATTTGTTTACTTGCCGCACGTATAATAACCAGGATAAAATGCTATTGGGAAGCTGTCCACAGAACCAAACAGTAGGAAAAAAGAAATATTTTTCTATATGAGGAAAATATCCATATTTGGGATGGCTTATGCTATCTTTGGAGGCAAAATAAAAGATTTATAAAACACTTGGTGAGAAATTTTTATAATCAAAAGTAGCCTTTGTTCATTGAAATCGATTATGCTGTTTTAAATCATTTCAAGAGTCTATCCACTTGCATACTTAAGCTAGTGGTATAGACACCAGAGAAACACAGGGGTGGCAGATTCACTTCAGAAGGAAAGTAATCAGAAGCTAAGAAGGCACGTTAGTGATTTTCACAAATGTGTGTTTTCTTGGGATTCAGAGAATATCCGACCAATTAATGTCATCAAATACATTCTCACTACTTATTATGTAATTTAAATTCTTACAGTTTTATTAGACATATCATTGACTTACAATATGCTCCATGTTTTAAAGTGTCTAGTGAGGTGAGTCTTGACATGCACACGTGCCCAAACCATCCACATCATCGTGATAATAATGAACCTTTACAACAACCACCGAAGGCTCTTTATGCCTTTGGATTCATCCTACCTCAGGGCCCTGGATCTCTCCCTCCCACCATCCAGGCAACCTCTGGCTGGCTTTCCTGACACTCTACATTAGTTCATGTTTTCCAGATTTTTTATAAAGAGAATTGTCCAATACGTTCTGTTCATTGTCCACTTCTTTCACCAGCTCAGTTATTGTGAGACTCAGCCATGTGGTTGAGAGTACCAGGGGCTGGTTCCTTCTTATCGCTGAGGATGATCTGTATTAAGAAAATGGAAAATTAGTTTATCCATTTACCTGTTGATGAGCATGAGGGTTGTTCCAGCTTTTGGCTATAAAGAGAGCTGCTATAAACATGTGTATGTAAGTGTCTCATAGACATATGCTTTTATTTATTTTGAGTCAATACTTAGTGGTATGATAGGTGGGCTTTACGGTGAGTGCAGACTTAACATTTTTCTTAAGGGCCAAAGTGGTTGCATGATTTTCCATTCTGACCAGCGCTGTATGGAGGTCCCAGTTCCCCCACATCCTTGCCATGAAACGAGTTTCATGAATATTGATTCCTTGGGGCACATACAGTATCGTACTAGCTAATGTCAGATCTGCATAGTCCCCACGATTTCTCATTCTGAGGCTCAAAAGGACCTTATTTTACTTTGAAAACTTTTCTCTTAACCAGCACTACATATTTAGTGTGTCTTTTTTTTGGGGGGGGGTGGGATCGTGGATAGCTCTACGAATATGGGCTTGGAAATCAGATAGCCTCATGTGGATTCCACGGCTGCTCTGACCAACCGTGTTACTCAGTTTCCTCAGCGATAAGTGTAGTTAATAAAGATCTCTATCCTATGCTGTTGTTGGGAAGATAAATACATTAATGCAGGGGAGCCACCATGTGCGGGCACAGGGCAGTTAATAACTGTCACAGACTCATAGAGGTGGAGGCCGCGAGGCAGGCAAGGTGGTGGGGAGGGGGCTCCAGACACGGGGGAGCCGGGCAGGCCACCTTCTCAACAGTCCCCTGGGGTAGGAGGGACCCCATCAGGGGGCTGGCGGCTCACAGACCAGGGTGCTCATGCCCAGGTGGGGGACGGAGGCCACATGGCCAGCGCTTCCAGAGACACCATCTAGACGGGACCCCAGGCGTCCTGAGGATCCTCTGCCAAGCCGTGGGGTTCCTCATGGGACCCTACAAACCACCACACAACCCTGGGAGGGACTCCCTGACGCACAGGGAGGGTCATTTGTCACCAAACTGGAAAGCACAGTGTCTGAGGAAGACTTAGTTCATTTAAAGAAATACCCGAAATTATGGCTTTATAACATGTGTTTGTGCACAGATTCACCTTTACATGTACACGGCATTCATTCGGCCAAGTAGGTGGCTTAAGGAGCTGGGGACCCAGGGGCCGGTGGGGTCCCCGTCCTGCTGAGCTCCACCACTGCCCCCACCTGCCAGGAGGAAAGACCTGGGCCGATGCCCACTCTGCTTCCAGCTCTGGGACCTCTCCCTGCATGTCCTCCACCCAACCTCTTCCTCGGGCTCAGCAGCCTGGCACAGCCGGGCTCACACCTCCATCACACCATCAATCCCTCCTGACTGAAGCTGAGTTCCCGCTGTGAATCCTGGTCCCCCTACTGCCCCCAGCAGGTATATGGCCCCCACTCCACCCATCTTTTTTTTTTTTATGATAGTCACAGAGAGAGAGAGAGAGAGAGAGAGAGGCAGAGACATAGGCAGAGGGAGAAGCAGGCTCCATGCACCAGGAGCCCGACATGGGATTCGATCCCGGGTCTCCAGGATCGCGCCCTGGGCCAAAGGCAGGTGCCAAACTGCTGCACCACCCAGGGATCCCCACTCCACCCCATCTTCTCTGCCCTCCCCTGTTCTGTCTTCCAGGGGCCTATTCCTGTGTCCCATCCCATCCCGGCCCTTGGCCCGGCCTCCACCACCCCCTTCATCTCATCTCCATCCTGTTTCTCCCTGGGCCTCCCACTCCTCCCTGCCCCCCATAAGCACAGCTAACCCGCCTCCATGTCCTGGACACCCTGAGCTCCCCAAACCGCCTGCACACTCAGAGAAACGGACACATCCTGAGGCTGACATGGCCAGGTCAGGCACATAGCCCTGGGTGAGGGTCTCCCACCTGTGCGGGGGCAGGTTAGGGGCCACCACCTGTCAATTGTATCCCACAGGTGTGTTCCACCTGCACATGGAAGGGGTGTCTCTCACAAGGACGTGGTGAAGGAGTGTGTTCAGATACAGCCGTTTCCAGGGTCTCAAGTGGCTGGGGAAGACAGGTACAGGGCAGACACAAGCCAGAGCCCCGACACAGTACACGGATCGGATCGTTAAGACAAGCATGGTCCTTCCTCTCAGTCCTTCCTCAGAAGAGGGGGAGGAGGGGAGCAAGTCTCCTGACGGGGCGCTAGTTCTCTCAATATAGTCAGAAAAGTGCTGAGAAGTCACAGATCCCCACGAAGCCTCAGGGGAATTAACTACTCTCCTGTGCCAAAGGGCCACATTCATTCAGCGTTAAAAAAATATATGCTGAAAACAAACTAACTTGAAGAACCTCCCACTACAAACCCACATGAGATCCCAAGGTGGACCCCAGTGTCTCCCAAGAGTGACCACTGCCATTATCACCAGTGCCTGGGTGCTCAAGACCCAACACTTGGAGGCAAAGAAGGGCATGGGGGATGCAGACAAGGTTCCACGAAGCCGAGGGAGGCAGGGACCCCTAAGGTCCGAGCCTGGGCGCGGAGACCTGGACCCGGCCAAGGCTTTCACTCTGCCCTCCGAGGTCCCTCCCTGAGACCCGGGGGTGCACAAGCTGCACCAGCCCATCCAGAGGCCTGCTCTGGGGCCTGGGAGCCCCCACGCCTCCGGGAGAGGCAGGTCTCCATGGTTCCCACCTTGCGACCCTGCAGTCCCTCCAGTTCTGGGGTGCCCCCAGAAAGACTGCGAGTGCAGTGCACCTACTGCTCCCATCCACTCCACTGTGAAGGACGCCTGGCCAACCAAAATGCGTCTTCTCCAGGGGACCTGAGGCCCCGGGCCTTCAAGACTCAACTGTTGCAGGACAGCACCACTGACTCTCCGCCTAGCATGGCCTGCAGCAAATGCCTGTCCGTGTCCCAGAGCCCACTGGGCAGAAGCACAGAGGGGGCCTCCACAGGGACTCTGAAGTGGCCATTCGTCTGCTGCCCTGTGCTTGAGTCCAGGCGCCCATGGCACACAGCAAGCCGGCGTCCAGGGGCCTTCAGCAGCCATGTCTTCTACAGGGAGACGCAGGAGTGGTTGGTCCGTGCAGCGCAGGAGCCACCGTGCCACCTGCTGGCCTAGTGGCACCTGCTGGCAGTGGAAGGGAGGCAGCTGTGGGCCAGGGAGGAAGCACCAGGGGCTTCGGGGCAAGGTGTGTGTGCAGAGCCCTGAGCAGAACCGGCTGGGGGCTGACCTGATGCACCTGCAGGGGCAGGAGGCCTTTGAGGGCAGGCAGGGTTGCAGGTGAGCTGGGGCCTGTCCCAAGGACTTCACACCAGGTTGGTCGTCCAGCCCCAGAGGAGCCCCACGGTGCACCCATGCCCTCCAAGTGCAGGAGCCACGCCCGGGAGGGGTGGCTGAGTAGTCCTAGGACAGTGGACTCCAGAGGACACTAAGTCAGGTCAGGGGCCACCCAGCCCAAAGTCTGGAGGAGAGACTCATCAGGGTGGTGAGGACTAGGCTAGTCTGGAGGTCGGGAGATGCAACCAGGGAGCCAGAATGGGGTCCAGTGGACTCTGGGGGGTGCAGAGTGGGGGTGGAGAGGGTAGGGGTGGCTGGGAGAGCTCTCCAAAAAGCAGCTCTAAGAGAGGTGTGCTGTGAAGCTATGTACCTGGGCTCGCTGCAGCAGGAGGGCCCAAGACCCCCAGGATGTGGGGGAGCTGGCCTGCAGTGGAGCAACAGGGCAGAGCCCTCTACCAGGGACCCCAGGTTCCCCTCCAGGCCACCTCCAGAGGGAGCTAGGGAGAAGGGGTGCCTGTGAAGTAAGAAGGGCTCACCCCTCCGGTCCTCTGGCCTCCCTGGGAGAAGGGGGGGTGGAAGGATGCTCTGTTTTACCCTCTAACATCGATACATCTGTGACACTTCTTGTTCGCCCTTTGTGGTGTAACCTGAACTATCCTGAGATCAGAAAACTGGAATGAAAAACTTAGCTGGGAACAAAGCAGCCAAAGAGAGGGCAAGAGCTATTCCCCCAGAAATTATAGGGTGGACCCAGGTGACCCAAGGTGAAGATGGGAAGCAGCAGGTTCATACCCAGAATCCACAATGGGCAAGAAAATCTTTTCCATGGCATCGAGTTTGAGGACCTGGGAAGCCACGGGGGGTGCTGGGAGTGCGTCCATGTCCCAGGAAGATGAGACCAGAGTGGCACAGGATGTCTGGCCAGGGCTTCCAGGCCTGGCACCTCCACCTGCAGGCTGCCCTACTTGCACTTCCTAGAGCAACGGAGGCGGAGGGCTCTTTGGAGTGACAGTGCCTAAAGTGGTGGGAGCCAGGGCTTTGAGGCAGGATCAGGTGTGCACAGTCCTGATGATGGAAAAGGAAATCCTGTGATTCTCAGAGGTGGGGGGGTGGCATCTGGCCTTCCAGCTGGCAGAGGCTGGTGAGGACCTTCCAACTGTAGGAAGGCCTGTTGGCTGAAATCGTCTCTTTCCTAAAACTCGCATATCCCAAGTTCACTTCTTCAATGCACATTTTGAAAACAGGCCTAACACGGACCTCGTTGGGGGGATGGGGTCTGGTGGAGCCATTTGGGGAGGTAGGTGGGAGCGGCTCACCAGACAGAGCATCTTGGGAGTGGCGAGGTCCTTGCTGGATAGCCCAGGGTGCCCGGCGCCCTCCTTGCTGGTGGACACCTACGGTCGGTAGATGCTGGGGAAATGATGCTATACCCACACGGTGCACTTCGATGGTTTCTAGGTCTAGAGACCAGATGAGATCTTTGGCTCCAAATAGCAAGCAAGAGCCTCCCGCCGCCTTGCCTGCCCTCCAAGGGCCTCCTGCCCCTGCAGGTGCACCAGCTCCAGGCTCTGTGCTCACCGCCTGGCCCTGAAGCCCCTGACACTTCCTCCACTTCCTCTGGGGCTCCCAGCTGCCTCCCCTCTGCCGCATGGTCCAGGCATACACTGTGCTGCTGGGGACCACTGCCACTCCTGCATCTCCTGAAGTCCTCCAGAGCACATGGCAGCAGGTGACAGGCCATTCCAGGGTCTCCACTCAGGTCCCCTCTGTGCTTCTGGCCGGCGGGCTCCGGGGGCCGGCAGGCACTCCCTGTGGCCAGGCTGGGGGGTCGGCAGTCAGATTCCACTTTTCCCTGAGGCCTTTAGAACAGGGGCCAGGGAACTGCGGAACTCCCTTGAGGAAGGGTTTGAGGACACGGAGGGGGAGCAGACCAGCCTGACAGCGTGGGGACATGGAAGCTGCTTCGTGGGGAGGGAGGGAGTGAGGACGCTGGGTCCTGTGACCCCACAGGGCAGGGACGGGACAAGTGGTGGTGGAAGTCCAGTGAAACAACGTGTCCTGTGGCCCCAGCCTGCCCCCAGGCCATATTCTCTCGGTGGCACCCTGGCCCGCACGTGCCTACACAGAGCCCGTGAGGGTTCCGGATGCCCTGGGCCACGTGCCGCGTCCTCCCCGCCCCATCCTTTTTCCCACCTTGTTCCCATGGCTCCCCGTTTGTGTCCCTGCCAACCCTGCCCCAGTACCCCTGCCCCCGCCGCCTGCCCCGCTCTGCTCCAGGGCTCTTTGGTTACACCACAAAGGGCGAACTGGCTTACTATAGCCGTCCCTGCACCGGGATCCTTCTGGTCGGTGGGAAGGTGAGCACCCTCTCCCCTCCGTGTCCTTGTGCCTCCTGGATCACTCTGCCCTCCCTTTTTCCCAGAGCAGGATTGTCTCTGCCCCCTTGAGTCGGACTGAGCTCGGGGCCGCCCTGGTCACAGGGACAGTGGCCACGCCAGTGGATGCAGAGGCGTGAGGGGGCCCCACACGTGGCCTCGGCATCTCGGCCTTCTCCCCGCCCTGGTGCGTGGAGGCCAGGTCGGCCTCCTGTGCTGAGCCGCCTCCTGCTTTTTCTGGCTGCTGAGCTGGGTCTTGAGCTCATGGGCTCCTGCTGACCCCGCATCTGTGCAGACACAGAAGACAGTGCAGCCGAGGGTGGCCGAGCCTGGGGACCAGGAGAACCCCGACTGCCAGCCCATAGAGCCCTGGGCTCAGCCAGTGGCAGTGCCTTAATCCATCCACTTTGCTGTGATTTGTTATGCAGCAAGATAACTGGTACACAGGCCCACAGACCGACCATGGGGGACCTTTTAGTCTTTTCTAAATGAAAGCAGTGTTTATCTTCAAGATTGTATTTATTCATGAGAAAGAAAGTGCACAAGCAGGGGGAAGGACGGATGGAGAGGGAGAAGCAGTCTCCCCGCTGAGCAGGGAGCCTGATGAAAGGATTTGATTCCAGGACCCTGACATCATGACCTGAGCTGAAGGCAGATGCTGAACCCATCGAGCCACCCAAGTGCCCCCGGAGCAGCTTTTATAGTGTCTGACACGTGATCATCATGTAGGACCTCTACTTGGCCGATGGCCGAATGAATGCCGTGTACATGTAAAGGTGAATCTGTGCACAAACACACGTTATAAAGCCATAATTTCGGGTATTTCTTTAAATGAACTAAGTCTTCCTCAGACACTGTGCTTTCCAGTTTGGTGACAAATGACCCTCCCTGTGCGTCAGGGAGTCCCTCCCAGGGTTGTGCGGTGGTTTGTAGGGTCCCATGAGGAGCCCCAGGGCTTCGGAGAGGAGCCTCAGGACACCCGGGGTCCCACCTAGATGGTGTCTCTGGAAGCACTGGCCATGTGGCCTTTGTCCCCCACCTGGGCATGAGCACCCTGGTCTGTGAGCCGCCAGCCCCCTGATGGGATCCCTCCTACCCCAGGGGACTGGTGAGAAAGGGGCCTGCCTGGCTCCCCTGTGTCTTGAGCCCCCTCCCCACCACCCCGCCTGCCTTGCAGCCTCCAGCCCTGGGAGGGACATCTGCTGATAGGGGTAGAACAGACCCCAAAAGCCCCACACTTTGGGCAGCATCTGCCTTACTGAGCCCTAGTACCTTCTGGAAATGAGCTAAGAAGGAAGAAGATACAGGAAGGTGTCCCAGGCAATTATGATTTAATAAATTACCTCTCAGTGCATGTTCAAGGGGTCCCACAGAAGGTCCCTTCGGGCCACTTACAAGTTGTAAGATGATAGAAACAGAATTTTTAATTGTGCCATCATTTGTGGGGAAAGATGAAAAGAACAGTGGCGAGGCCAGAGCTGTAGAAAGCCCAAGCAGCTGGGTAGGGTCCCTCTCCCCATTGTCTCCCACTGCTCTTGGGGAGTAGTGCCCAGGAGCCCCCTCCCAGCCCCCCAGGAAGCCATCCCTCTGTGTTCCACTGTCCCTGCATCATGTTGCTAACTCAGAAGCGTCAGAGCAATAGGTGAAAGTAGTTGAAGGAAACCAATGAAGTTGCATCTCACAGTTATCTTCCAGACCCTTCTCTGTGGCTCTGGGGGTTCTATGTGGGAGAGACCCTGCAATAATAGCATCCCTCTCCGCTACTCCAGGCAAGTGGTGTCACTCACCCCTTCATGTAAGACGCAGACTGCCGAGGACAGCCTTTGTCAAGTCAGATTTTCACTGTGCCCTGGTGGCTGGTGCAGAGCCTCGTACCCAGGACGTGCTGCAGAGCAGGTGCTGAGTGAGCGCTGCTGGGCTTCTTACATTCGCATAACTGCCTTTATTTGTTTTTGTTTTGTTTTAAAGATGTCATTTATTTATTCAAGAGAGACACAGAGAGAGGCAGAGACACAAGCAGAGGGAGAAGCAGGCTCCATGCAGGGAGCCCAGCATGGGACTCGATCCTGATCCCGGGACTCCAGGATCACGCCCTGGGCCAAAGGCAGGTGCTAAACCACTGAGCCACCCAGGGATCCCCAGCTGTCTTTATTTGTATCCATGAAAACAGGCCTAAGGAAATGAAACCTAGTACTCCTGTAATTCAATATTAAATAAAATGAGCGCAAATAAATAAATAAATAAATAAAATGAGTGCACTTGTAAAATTGATAGAGAAAATTTTAATTAAAATATGAAACTATAAATATTTCTTTAAGAAATATTCTTTATACTTATGTATAAATACTTATAAATACAAATTTATATTTTATATAATTTATATACATATTCAGTAACTGTATCTCATGATAATACAATATATACTTAGAGTAATTTATAGAATATAGTTCTTTTTTTTAAGGATTTTAAAATTTATTTATTAATGAGAGACACAGAGAGAGAGAGGGAGAGAGAGAGTGGCAGAGACACAGGCAGAGTGGCAGGCTCCATGCAGAGAGCCTGACGTGGGACTCAATCCCGGGTCTCCAGGATCACGCCCTGGGCCCAAGGCAGCACTAAACCACTGAGCCACCCGGGCTGCCCAGAATATTGTTCTATAAATATTTACAATTAAATGTAATAAGGTAAACAAGGTATGGTCTGTCTCCCTCATAGAATACATCCCTCACTCTGCTTTGAAGGGAGATTCTTTGCATCTTGCACAGACGTTGTGGAAAGTTCAAGCACTGGAGTCCCTGGGCCTGGTTGTGTGTATAAAAGCACAAAATCACTCATTCCGAAAAGAAGTCCTATTGTAGCTCAAGAATTGCCCTACAGAAGATTTTTAAGGGAATACATGTAGAGCCTCTGAAAGCAGCATATTTTTTACCTTTTCTTATCTCCTGTGTTGGGAAAACAGAAAGGCTGGGAGGCCATTTTAGTATTTTGAAAAAGTAGCAAAATCTGCATATTATTAGAGAGAGGGTATGAGATGAGATTCTTTCCCATCCTCAATTGAATGTCCGTGACCTAAACCACAGTTTTGGACAAGTCCTGGGATTATCATTCCCTTCATAGTCTAAGCAAATAATACTTCCAGAGTTGTGCAGTGCACAGCCTTCACAACTGTATGTACTTGACCTGCAAACAATATGGCAGACAGAGTCCTATGTGTGCATATTTTCAAAGCCACTCTCAAAACATGGGAGGTGACCTATCTTGCTTTAAAGAACAGCCACTATGACAATGAGAGGTTAAATGAGTTGTTCAAGACCACAGACCGCTCTTTGCCACCTCCTAAACTTTTATTTCAACCTGGAGGATTTCTTTCTCTTTTCTTCTTTTTTAACCTGGAGAATTTCTTTAGTAATTTCTTGTAAGTGCAGGTCTCCTTGAACTTACTCCGTTTGGGGGGTTTTTGTCTGTTGGTTGTTAGTTGGTCGCTGGAGGTGGCAAGATTGTCCTCATTCCTCTTTCCTTTGAAAGATGGCTTTGCTGGGTATAGAAATCTTGGTTGGCATTTGTCCTTTCAGCACTGCAAACACATTCCCTGCCTTCCTGGTTTCTGATGGAACATTCGCGATTACAGTTACTGAGGATAGCTTGCGGGTGGCGGGTTACGTTGCTCTTGCTGTGTTTTTCTCTCTTTGTTCTTAGCTTCCCACAATTTGACTCGAGTGTGTCTCGGTGCGGATCTCTTTAAGCTCATCATGCTTAGAGTTTGTGGACTTTCTTGGATTCATGTAGAATCGTGTTACTCGTTCTATTTATTCTACTGTATTACTTTTTAGTGAAGACTTTGCCTTTAGAGCAATTTCAGGGTCACAGCAACATTGAGAAGGTACAGACTCCCTGTCAACTGCCTGCCCCTATGTGTGTACAGCCCCTTGCCCTGGACCAACCCACCAGTACCAGCTACCAGGGTGGGACATTTGTTAAAATTGAGTAATCTGTATTGATACATCATTATTATCCAAAGACCATAGTTATATTTTGGTTCCCTCTTGGTGCTGTGTGCGTTCTGTGGGCTTGGAAAAACATCATGGCATGTACCCATCATTATGGCATCACAGGGAGTCTTTTCACTGCCCTAAACATCCTCTGTGCTCTGCCTGTTGCTCTGGTCCTCCCTCCTTGCCTGATCATCTTACTGTCTTCATGCATTGGCCATTTCCATTCCCAGAATGTCATCTAGTTGGGACCATACAGGGTGTGGCCTTTTCAGTATGTGTTCTTCCACTTACTAATAAGTTCTTGATAGCTCCTTTTTTTTAAGTGCTGAATAATATTCTGTTGTCTGGAGGCACCACCATTTAATTGTTCATTCCCCCACTGAAGAGCATCTTGTGCACTTCCAAGTTTTTGGTGGGTATGAATGCACCTGCTGGGCATATTTTTGTGTAGATATAGTTTTCAGTGCCTTTGAGTAAATAGCAAGGAGTGTGCTTGCTAGGAAGAGTATTTTAGATCTGCCAGAAATGCCAAACTCTCCTCCAAAGTGGCCACACCATTTTGCACTCCCAGCAGCAATGAATGAGCGTTTCTCTTGCTCCACATCCTCAACAGCATTTGGTGTTGTCAGCGGTCTGGATTTTGGCCATTGTAATATGGGTGTAGTGGTATCTCAATGTTGTTGTTTTATAATTTTTAATTTAAATGTAATTAACATATAGTATATTATTAATTCTAAGGGTAGATTTTATCATTCATCAGTTGCATATCACACCCAGTGTTCATCACATCATGTGCCCTCCTTCATGCCTGTCACCCAGTTATCCCATTTCCCCCACCCTCTCCTCTCCAGAAACCCTCAGTTTGTTTCCTAGAGTTAGGAGTCTCTTACGGTTTGCCTCCCTCTGCTTTTGTCTTATTTTATTTTTCCTTCCCTTCCTCTATGTTCATCTATTTTGTTTCTTGAATTCCATATGTGAGTAAAATCATGTATTTGCCTTTCTCTGACTGACTTCTCTTAGCATAATACAGTCTAGTTCCATCCTCCATGTTCTTTTAATTTCATGAAGCATCTTTCCATATGGTTATTTTGGATCCTAATATCTTCTTTGATGAGGTGTCTGCTAAGGTCTTTGGCCCATTTTTAGTTGGGCTGTTCTCTTATCGTTGAATTTTCAGGGCTCTTTGTATATTTTGGATAACAGTCCTTCATCAGATGTGTCTTTTGCAAATATTTTCTCCAGTCTTTGGCTTTTTGTCTCATTCTCTTAACATTATCTTTCACAGAGCAGAAGTTTTTATTTTAATGAATTTTTATTTGAATGAAGCCCAGCATATCAATTCTTTCTTTCATATGGTATGGTGTCTAAAAGCTATTTCCTAGTATGATGCCTAAAAGTTATGACTGCATCCAAGACTATCTGAATTTTTCCTCATATTACTATATTCTAAGACTTTCATAGTTTTGTGTTTACATTTGGGTGTGTAATCTATTTTGTAATTTCTGTGATGGGTATGAGGTCTGTGTCAGGATTCATTCTTTTGCATGTGGATGTCTTGTCTTTCCAGCACCTTGTGTTGAGAGACGTTTTTTAAATTAAAATTAAAATTAAAAAAAAGAAAGACTACCTTTGCTTCAGTGTATTGCTCTATTATTTTGAGATAGAGTGAGACACTGAGAAATGCCTAGAATGCTGTCGGGAGTAGTTGGCACCAAGGAGTGGGAAAAATCGCATAGGGATGGGAACTTCTGTTTTCCTTAATGAGCTTTGCAGATGCAGCTGACTTTTCAAACTGAGTGCATATGTCACTTCGATAAAGCAAAAAGTAAGTCTAAATAAATGCATAAAAGATGGAAACAATTTACAAAAAAGCAAGTGCAAATGGCTCAGCAGGTGCTCAACATTACCCATAATAACAGTGATGCAGAGAGAGCATGGCTTTCCTGTAGAAAGGCAGGGAATGAGTGGAGTACAATGTCCGTAAAAAAGGAGTGAGGTTGTCTTAATGTTCTTATATGGAAATATCTCTGCATTATTCTGATAAGTGAAGAAAGCTCAGTGTAGAGCCATGTGTATGGTATGATTCTAGTTGTGCAAAGAAGAGCAATAAGGAGGAATTTATGTATTTCCTTGGGTCATAGGAACATGTCTACTTTATTTCCTCTGGGGAGTGGACTGGGAGCTGCAGTGGTTAATCTCATGTGTCAACCTGCCTGGGACAGGAGGTATCTGGATGTGTATCTGGGAGGACATTTCCAGATGACATGAACCTCTGAATGGGTCCACCAGATAAAGCAGGTTGGCCTCCCCGCCCTGGGTGGTGGTCATCCAAAGTGCTGAAGGCCTGAAGCAAACAAAAAGCTGAGTAAGAGAGAGAGGATCCCCCCTTCTCTGCCCACCTGTCTTCAGCTTAGATGCTGGTCTTCTCCTGCTTCACATTCAGACTTACACTCTTGGCCCCCCTACTTCTCAGGCCCCCGGCATTGGATGGGAGCCACCCCATTGCCATGCTGGGACTCCAATTGGCCGACTGCAGAGCTCACGACTTCTCAGCTCCATGACTGGGTGAGCTCCTCCTTCTCCTACATCTGTCCCCGTCTGTGTCCTATCTCTTCCGTTTCTCTAAAGGACCCAGACTAATACGGAAGCTAAGAGCAGAGTCAGGAGGGGGCCAGTCTACCCTTGGATTTACACTTTTTGAATCTGAATCATGTAAATATATTATGTATTCAAATAAATAGATTTAATTTAAATCATGGGAATAAGTGAGTAAACAAAAAAATTTAGTTTATGAATAGAAACACACATTTCTTTCTACAAGGTGAACACCTGGGAACTTTATTTATTTTTGGATTCCCAGTTTCACATTCATTACGTTTCTGTTTATAGCTATTCTTTCTCTTCTTGTCTTGCTGCTTCTTTTCAGTGTCCCGTCGGGTCCGAGGCTCTCCACAAGAGGCAGAGTGACCACGAGATGACACAGTAATAATACTCTTCTAGTGATACACCAAGGTGCAAAGTCTGTAGTCCTCCTGGCTCAGACTCAGACAGACAGACAGACAGACAGACATGAATGGAACTGGGGACACCAGGGAGATACAGGGATCAGCCAGAGACTAATTCAGGAGCTAATATAATAGCAAACAGGTCTGGGTGGATGAGATGCTCACATTGTCCCAAACAACACATTTGGACCCAATAAATGAAACATGTCCAGTGCCATTTCCAGCTATGGTCCTTGGGGAGGAAAATCCTTCCAAGGAATGCGCAGGTGTCAATCGTCCAAGGGTATTACTGTCTCTATTTCCTGTTCCCTTTTCTTACCCAAAACCCCTTCTGCCCAAGAGAGCTCCTGTGTTCCCAGGGACTCTTTCCTATTTTGAAAAAGACAGTTTTATCCATGACTTACCCTAGCTGTTACCTGGGTTTTTCTTCGGTGTTGCTAGATATCACCAGGTGGTCTTCAAGTGGTTTTACTAATTTATACTTTCACCTAAGAACTGGTATTGCCAATCTTTACAATGTTTTTAATGTGGTAGGTATAAAATAGTAACATAATATTTTTAAAATATATATGTTCCTGGTTATTAGAGATGTTCAGAATATTTTCATCTTTATGGGACTCATTTTTCTTCCATAAAATGCTTCTTATACTATTTACCCCATTTTTTTTTACTGGATTGATGTCTTTAATCTGATTAATGAGTAAGAACGCTTTCACATATTCTTGATACTAATCCTTTATTATTACACAGATAGGAACATGTACTCACCGTGTTCAAGATCTCTTTCTTTGCTCATGAGGGACTGAGATGTGCTAAAGTTATAAAACAAATTTATCAGAATTTTCCTTTCTGGTTTACTTTTTTTGGTCTTCTCAAAAAACACTTTTGCCATTCCTAGGACACAAGTATATTCTTCTGTACTCATGTCTAAAATGTTTTTGCTTGCTTTTTATATTATTAGGTTTTCAATCCACTTGGATGTGATCTCTGAGTGTGGAGTGAGGTGTGAAGGATAACTGGACAACCAGAAATCCCACCATCAATGGATCCATTCTTATCTGTCCCCCCAACTTGTAATGACAGCCGTGCCACATCTTAGATTTCCTATCCTACAAGTGTCAGCCTTCTCTTGTTTAACTTGTTTGTCTATTCTTGTGCCACTGTCATTTCTTAGTTATTACAGCTTCAAAAACTCTTGGCTTCTGGTTGGGCAAGTCAAAACATCTTGCTTTTTTTTTGGTCCTTTGGTTTTTTTCCCACATATATTCAGGAGTCAGCTTTTTAGGTTCCCCAAAGACCTCGGCTAGAATTCAAATTGGCAATGCTTTGATTTTGTAGATTCATTTTGGAAAAATTATCATCTTTAAATGACTGAACTTTTTTACATTGGAGAATATGATCTAATTCGCCATTCACTAAAGATGTCCTCATATTTTCCAAGAATGATTTAAGTACTTTTATAAAAGATCTGAAACATCTTAATTTATATCCGAAGTGAGTTTGCCATTGTGAACCACACTCTCTTAAAAGTTATATTTCTTGGGGCACCTGGGTGGCTCAGTGGGTTGAGCATCCTTCTCTTGATTTCAGCTCAGGTCATGAGTTCAAGCCCTGCATTGGGCTCTATGCTGAATGTGGAACATACTTTAAAAACAAGTTATATTTATTCTTTGTGGCAGTTTTTTAAGTGGCCACGAATTCTCCCACATGCCTCCTGCTATGAGAGAGTGGTTAGTTCCCCTTGACTCTGGAACGGCTTTAGAATTTGCTTGTAAGTGGGTGGTTAGGGCAGAAGTGACCCTGTGACTTCCACGGCCAGGTCAGGAAAGGCCATGCAGCTTCCACCCGGTTTTCATGAAAAGCTCATTTTCTGAAGCTGTTCTTCTGGTATATGCTGTCCCATAACCCAGGCCCCGGTGGGCCGTGAGGAACCCAAGCCTCCTGGGGACATCCCCCACAGGCACTGTGCCTGAGGGCTCCGTTGAGCCCCTCCCCTGGCCACCCCAGCCTAGACATGGACGAGGGAAGCGAAGGGGTCCCCCTACCCAGCTCTGTTAGCCGTTAGCAGAAGGCAGAGAACAGCAAACCTTGCTGTGCCTTTTCCTAATTTCTGACCCAGAGTCTGTAAGCACAAAAAAGGGTTCTTTTTTCTTTTATGTGACTAAGTTTGCATGATTTGTTATATAGCAACAGTGAACAGAACATTCTTTATTGCCATTAAATAGACATGCAATTGGGAATCAGCACAAGTTCAAAAGTAAAGTGAAAAAACAAGCTGCAGAATGTGAAGCAGTTTATTTAAAGAACAAAATAAAAAGAAAACAAAAACTCATCCATTCTTGTGAGGACATGTGTGTATGTGGTAAGACTTGCCCTGGTCAGAGGGCATGAGAATCTGCATACATTAGTAAAAATTAATTTGTTGATTGTATGCAATCTCTCTATAACCTTTATACTTTTTCTGCCACATATGTATGATTCTGAAATACTGTTCTGGGATTCTCCAAAGGATGCTTTTGTCATTCTTCATAGATTTATCTGAATTGGACGTTAACTCATATTTAAATTAACATTTCCTTCTGTTAAAATTATACATATACACACAAACATATATATATTAAACTGTCTTATCATTTTGAAAGCTTTTAAACATATATAATCACACAATTCTTTATATTCTGCAATTTGATTTAAAAAACAAACTATAATTGCTATACATGTAGCAAATAATAGGGAATAAATTGGTGAATATGATAGCCAAGAAAACATCCTATGCTAGCCCAGATTTTTTATAGGATTTCAAGCAAACAGGAGAGATTGTGATATGGTTAAGTGGACAAGATAAGCATTAAAAAACACAGAAAATTCTATGAGGCAGAAATGATCCCTTATTAAAGGAAAATAGTCAGGACATCTGGGTGGCTCAGTCAGTGAAGTGTTTGCCTTTGGCTTATGTCATGATCTCAGGGTTCTGGGATCGAGCCCCATGCTGGGCTCCCTGCTCAGTGAGAAGTCTGCTTCCCCCTCTCCCTCTTTCAAATAAGTAAGTAAAATATGTTTTAAAAAAGGAAAACATAGGGGATCCCTGGGTGGCTCAGCAGTTTAGTGCCTGCCTTCAGCCCAGGGCATGATCCTGGAGACCGGGGATCGAGTCCCACGTTGGGCTCCCTGCATGGAGCCTGCTTTTCCCTCTGCCTCTCTCTCTCTCTGTGTCTCTCATGAATGGATGGATGGAATCTTTTTTTTTTTTTTGGAATCTTTAAAAAAAAAAAGGAAAACATAGGCAGAAATATTAAAATATTAAACTGATATAGTTATGCAAATAATTCATAAAACTAAAATCCCCAGACAATGCACAGGATGCTCTTGGAAATCTGAATAGCAAAAAATGCATGAAAATCATCTTTATCTTTTAATGGGTATCGTTTTTACCTGGTAAGTGAGTGCCCCTGTCCACATACAATGGAACAGTAGTCTCACCAATAAGTAGTTTCAGTTTTTGTGAAACTGAATGAAATACTGATCAGAAGCAAAATTAAATTTAATTAAATATCTTTCATTAACTAAATAACGTAATTAAAGATATAAATAAATAAAGTAAATAATATAATTATCTCTCCTAATGATCAGAAGCAAATAGTGGAGGAAATCTGAGGCAACTGTCCCAAATGAAAACCATAGCAAGTTTTTTTTTAGACTTTATTTATTCATGAGAGACACAGAGAGAGAGGCAGAGACATAAGCGGAGGGAGAAGGAGGCTTCCTGCAAGAAGCCCGATGTGGGACTCGATCCCAGAGCCCTGGCACCACGACCTGAGCTAAAGGCAGACACTCAACCACTGAGCCATCCAGGTGTCCCTGCAAGTTTTTAATCTCCCATTAATATCAGGGAGAGACAGTTGGGCTGTATCTTCGTCTAATATAAAAATTACTTAATGCTGAGCAATTATAATGGAAATTTTTAATTTGGATCCTAATTTCTACTCATATTCCAGACTCTGAGAAGTCGTAAAGGAGAGGAGATCCTTGCTGTTGATCTTTGCTTCCGCCTAGGAGACTGGCCATCGCCCCTCATCCTCTGTCACAGCGCACTCACAGGCTCAGTACTTTAAGCTGTTTCTGAGCAAGGACGTGAGCAGTGTGGGAGTGTAGTGACCTGTGCACGGCCCACAGCTGCCTCGTTTCCATTCTGCCCCCAGCTTCTCCGGGGGAGGATCACCCTCTGTAATAACTGGAACACTTATTTGCCTTAGAGGAATAAGCAGTGAGAAGAAGTCACATCTGATAATAAAGAACACTGGGGGTAAACATTTCTCCGCAATCAAACAAGACACTTGGCCCACAGATCTCGAGAGGGGAAGAAACGGGAGTGAGTGGCAGGTCACTGGACGCAAAGAAGACAGCGCTTTCACCTGCACAAGTGGAACCACGCACAGGTCCCTGCAGGCGGGGCTCTGAGTTGTATGAGCCGAGTGTCACGGGGAGAGGAAAACGATGTTGACAAGCACCCTGATCAGGTCAGCTTAGAGTTAAAAGAATCTTTGCTCATTTGCAGTTTAATAGCGAGCTGAAAATCCAAAGACAGGCCCTGTGATGAGAGTCTAGATGCTGCTTTCCACAAGGCCACCTGCCGCTGCCCTCACCTGTCTTCCCTGTCCCCTTGGCTGGGCCACCTGCTAGCTTCCTTGGTCTCCATCAAACAGGATCAAATCTGCGTCATTGACAAACGGCAGCACAGAGCCTTCCCGAGTCTGTGTGCACTGGGGTGTGGTTTTATTTTGGATTGGACCCCTGAAGACTCCTGTGCGGCTCTCCTCACATTGATGAGACCGTGCCCCTTCCCCACTCCCTTGAGGGGATCAGTTGCATCTCAGGGAAGAAGCCATGTACTCTCTCTGCCCCCTACATCTACTCCCCTTGGGAGTTGCAGATGCCAGCTTTGCTCCAGGCCTATTATGGACAGAATGTGTGTGCTCCCCAAATTCCCATATTAGAGCCCTCCCCTCCCTGTCATGGGGTGGTATTGAGACATGAGACCTTTGGGAGGTAATAAGAGAAGGTCCTGGGGGTGGGCCCCTCACTTAGGGGATTATTGCCCCTACGAGAGTCATGAGGAAGCTTACTGTCTGCCACGTGAGTGCACAAAGAAAAGCCAGCCGTCTGCCAACAGCAGGACCTGACGTGCTGGCACTCTGCTCTCAGGCTGCCAGCCTCCAGGACCCTCAGAAATACATTTCTGTTGTTCAAGCCCCCAACCTTGGGCACCCTTTGTTATAGCAGCCCAAGCAGAGGGAGGCTCTACAAAAAGTTCTCTCCCTTCTGCCCCAACCACATGTCCGACCTCACAGCGAATCGCCAGCCTGGGTCTCCGCCCACTGGTGGCTCTCTCAGCAGAGGGGCAGTGAGATGCTGAGGATAGGGGAGGGAAAATTAATTGTACTTTTTGCTCAGTGTTATATCTGTGACACACACCTGTATACATAGCCTATAGTTATATCACATTTTAGTTATCCATCTGCCTGTTTACAAATACCGATTTCTCTGGGTTTTAGGTATTATGATGTTGCTGGAGATGCTTATAAGCCCATCTCCTGGTAAACTCGTGTCAAGATTTCTCCACTCAAATACCTATGAGTGAAATTGCTTTGTTACCAATCATGCACATTTCCAACTTCACTGGATATTGTTGAATTGTTATCAAAACGGTTTCCTTCGTGGTCTCAAGGTGGCTGCAGACATCACGTCTAAGCAGGACACCAACGAGCAGAAGAAACATAGTCTCCTCTGGTTCTCTTCTTAGGAATGAGAGAACATTTCTCAGAGATCTTGCCAAAGGCTTTGTCTCAGGTCTGTTGAGTGGAATTAAGTCACGGTTCCAATTGTAAACTACACTTTGGCAAATGGAGCCCATGAACCAGAGCTTCTTAACCTCGGCACTGTCGACATTTGGGGCCAAATAATTATTTGTCGTGAGAGCCGGTCCTGTGCATTGTTGGATGTTTAGCAGCACCTCTGTCCTCTGCCCACCAGATGCCAGCACCTCCTCAGATGTGACAATCGAAGCTATTCCCTGTATTTGCCAAAGGTCGCTGGAGAGGGGTGGGGACAGAATAGCCCGTGTAGACCTCACACTATGAGGAACAGCTTGAGGGAATGACCCTCCCTGAGGCCCCGGTGAGGGTCAGTGCGGGGTGGGCTGGGCCTCTCGGCGCCCCTGCTGGGATGTCTGCCCATGGGACACGGGGCTTCTGCTCAGGGCTTCTCTCTGGGAGGTGTGGGAGCCGCCGCCCCTGCTTCCAGCCTGGCCAAGCCCGACTCCGGAGTTGGCCCGTGGGAAGGCGATGGTGTCATCTGCGCAGAGAGGTCACTACTTTAGAGGCCCCCACTCTGTGTCCAGGCCAAAAGCTCATTGAAAGCCAGGTCCGAATCTCTCTTTAGGGTCCCTTCCCAGGTTCTGCGGAGATCCTAGAAAAGGCTGTCGAATATCAAACAAAACATGCCGGGTCTGATCTCCTCCCTCCCGCCTTCCATCCAGCAGGGGCTAGTTTTCTGTCCTCGGCTTTGGGGACGGTGTCCAGGACAGTGTCGGGGACAGTGACACATGCCCCCAGCAGGGGGCAGGGTCCCACAGGGTCCCTGAGGGTGTGTGCCCACTGTGCAGCAGGAGGAGGCCAGGCCAGGGCCTCGCAAGCTCTGGGGCACCCACTGGCCCCGCTGGATACTGACCACTAGGGGGGGTCCTCCCACGGGCCGTTCTAGCTCTCTGTGCTCCCTACACTCTGTCCCCTCCCCGCCAGACTGAAGATGCAGACAACTCAGTGAGCAGGGGCTGCAGGGAATGCTGCATAAAGCTTCGGAGGCCAAGGTCACCACCACCTCCCAACCCCTCACAGTGTCCCCTCCCCTCCCACGGCTCACACCCAGGCCGAGTCCAGCTGTCGCTGTCGGGGAGCCACAGCGCCCCCAGCCCTGTGTCAGGAAGCAGGACCTGGTCGCAGGGGCAAGGGACAGCCAGAGGGCAGTGCAGAGGGGGATGCAGGGAACCTTCCATCAAACACCAAACATGGGGAAGGCTGGGGCAGGCGGGCCTCCTGGGGCCGAAGCTGGCGTTGGGTGGCCAGGAGGAACACTGGATCTGGGGCTGAAAGACGTACCTCCTGGCCCTCCCTCCACATTACTGATGCAGGAGGGAGCTTGTGGGGGGATACTGGCCATCTTCCACCTAACCTTCCCTCACCTGCAAAGCAGGACACAAGGCTGGTTATGGGGGAGGGTACATGAAAGTCTCCCGTTACAGGGGACATTCCATGAGTTGAGAGAGGGGGATCCGTGCTCCTGGGAAAACCCAGGAAGCGCCTCTGACTCGCACCCACAATGATAGCCAGCGCCCACTGCACATGCATGAGACGCTAGCCACTCTCTTACCAGCTCCTTCATGCACTCCGCAAATGGTCACTGGGCACCTACTGTTTGTCAGGGATTTATTTAGGAGCTATAGGCAGAACAGAGAACCAGACACTCCAAGGGCTGCCCTCACAGCCCCACCGGGCGGGGTCAGGAGTGACGGGAACCGGAAAGCAGGGCCAAGGGGCAGGGTGCCGGAGGGGCCACTTGGCAGATGGGGTCTGGGGTGTCAGAGACTAGCAGGGGCGTGCAGGTGTCAGGCTAGGAGCCTGCAGCACAATGGAGCACAAGGGACCTTCTGTGGTGGGCCGAGGGCAAGGTGGGGACATTTAGGGCCAGGATGGTGGAGGCAGAGCAAGCAAGGCAGGAGGGGACAACAGGGCCCTCTGGTTGGGGGCCAGACAGGCAGGACTTTGGGCGGGCAGTATAAAGATGATGGATCCTGCTGTAAGTGTGCCGGGAGACCCTGGAAGGTGACAGCACAGTCCCATGATGTCACTTCTCATTTGGAAGTGTCCCTCTGGTTGTCACGACGAGGTCGTGGATGAAGGCAGGGAGACGCCAAGGGCTTCTGCACAGGGCAGCTGACACATGCTGGTGGCCCGGAGCAGGGCCTGGGGTCACGACAGGAGAGTGGGAAAAGACGGCCTTGTACCATGGGTCCGGATGCAGGGTGTGAGCGAGAGACAGGAGACAAGTGTCAGTGCCAGCTTTGGGGGAAACCACACCATCAGCAGCCCACAGGAGAAATGGCTGGGGTGGAGTGGGTTTGGGAGGTGAGGGTCACAGGTTCTGTCCCTGCCGTGATGATGCCGCTCAGACTTGAGTGTAGATGTCACAGTGTGCCTGGAGATCTCCAGTTAAGACTAACGTATTAATTACTTAATCCTGGTGCCACACCACAGAGCTTATTCCCCCTGTGCCCATTTTACAGATGGGGACACTGAACAGGAGTTCAGTGAGCTATATGAACAGGAGCCCTATGCCAGTCATCTCGCAGGGCAAGGGGACGTGACTCAGCATGGATCCAGCGGGAGGAGGAAAGTGGTCCACGGCGGCTCATTGGTGACGTTGGATGGATCTGAGAAGTGGCCCCAGTGCTTGAGTCACAGGGGGAGCTTGCATTCAGGTCCCCTGGCTCAGACTTTCTCCTGGTTGGATTAGCCACGTGGCCACCTTGCCCACCACAGGCTCTACCACTTTTGTCATTGTCTTCTTCTGCCGCGAGACAGGCAAGGCCAAGAGGAGAAGTGGAATCAGCGTGGGGTCGTCCCGGGGCCACCGACCTCCAGAAGGAGATGGGTTTCCGAAGGTCTGGGAGCCCAGCACAGCCTCCCCCGTCTTGAAGGCAAGGGGCCCCAGAAGCAGCAGTGTGCTGGCTCGTCAAGAATTCAGACTTCGTCAAGATCAGGGCTCTTCCTTGTTAGGAAGGAAGTCCACCTGTGCTGAGACTCAGCAAGAAAACGCTCCCCGGAGCATCCTCCAGACTCCCAGGAGCAAATAGTAGAAGGAATACGGCGTCCATGCTGCCCAGCTCCCAAACCGCCTTTTGTGTGTCCTAGAAATGTATTCGCTCCACTCACCCAACAGCCATGGAGACCGACAGCAAAGGCATGTTTATTAAGTTCTCACTCAAAAAGCTTCATCACATTTTGGCAGCTTTTCTCCTTGACCCTGAAGCATAAGCCGCGTTGTCTCCGCCTGCCTCTGGGGTCTGGGCTCCGGCTCTCCTTCCCCTAGTTCAGCAGGAGGAGCAGGGAAGCCCCCCCCCCCCCCCCCCCCCCCGCCCCTACATTGGACGCCTGCTCTTTGTGCTAAGTCCGAAGCCTCCTCCCACTGCAGACACTTATATGGATCGTGAATCGATATCCACCCTTTCAATCTGGAAACAATAAGGAGGAAGGTCTGAAATGGAAGGCCGGCTGGGTTCTGGTTCCATTCATTTCTTGCCGGGCCACATCGCCCGGCTGAGCAGCAGCAGAGGGATGCCCAGGGGGCAGTGTGTCTGCACAGGAAGAAGCAGGGAAGCTGGCGGGATGGCAGGAACCAGAGGAGCTGTGGCTTGACAAAGAAGAAGCCAGCAAACTGAAGCTAGGGGGGTCCGGCTCAGGCCACCACCACCAGGGGCTAAGACCCACATGATGCTCGCTGAGGGAGGCTGCGGCAAAGCTGAAATGGGGGAGAGTCAAATCCAGGCCGTTGCAGTAAATCCACAAGAAAAGAACAAGGCACTTAAGGAAGAGAGGAGAACAGGGCTGGTGGGGAGACCATGAACACCCCAGCAGGCTGGGGGCTGAGCAGGTAAGTGCCAGACTCTACCCAGACTGACTCCCCTGAGCCCACTGTTAAATTCACAGGACTTCCACGACTTTGCAGGACCCAAGATAACACAGCTGGTCAAAGGTTCCAGCTGGGATTCGAATGCAGGCTATTTCCAGTTGTGCCCTTCACATACCGAGGCCAGTGAACAGATGAGGATGTTACTTTGCATAAATTCCATGGAATGCTATTCCTTTTAGGATCTCCATGATCTAGACGGGGCCTCTTATGATCAACAGATGAGTCACAGAAACCTTTTTTTAAAAAATTTATTTATTTTTTAAAAAGATTTTTTATTTATTCATGAGAGACATAGAGAGAGAGAGAGAGAGAGAGAGAGAGAGGCAGAGTCACAGGCAGAGGGAGAAGCAGGCTCCATGCAGGGAGCCCGACGTGGGACTCGATCCCCAGTCTCCAGGATCAGGCCCCGGGCTGAAGGCAGCGCTAAACCACTGAGCCACCGGGGCTGCCCTCCCCCCCTTTTTAAGATTTTTATTTTTAAGTTATCTCTATACCCAATGTGAGGCTTTGAACTCACAACCCCAAGATCAAGAGTTGCATGTTCTTCCCACTGAGCCAGCCAGGTGCCCTGAGTCACATAAGCTCTCCACCAAGGCCAGGGTGGGTAGATGTCAGGCACCGACCCCCATCAGTCCTTCTACAGTGGGCAGTTGTGAGCTTCATGCTTCCACCAGCAGAGCCATCTGGTTGCATCCAGCAGGTTTTCTGTGGCTTATCTGTGTGTCACCGTGAGACTCACAGATAAGACCACTCTGGACCAGCCTGGCACCCACACCCGCCATGCTGCTTCACCACAGAAGTTCCCACAAGATGAAATCTCTCATACCTTTGATTAAATATACAATTCTGCCATTCGAGAGTGCCACCATGTAGTGAAAAGTGTCCCTGGCTTCTGGAGATTGGGCTCACCAACTGAAAAATATAGGCAGAAGGCAGCCCATAGCATCACAGAGAAGCCAGGCCCGAGGAGTGAGTGCCAGGAACAAATGAATGGAAGTGTGTCAGAGGAGGGAATTCATTACAATTTTTTAAAGCATGGATTTAATTTGGAAAAGGAAGTCTCATCCTCTTTTAGTCTTTCTCAAAAAGTGGACTACTGCTTTCATAAGAAACACAGTGCTGTTCTCCTAAGAGATGTTCAAACAAAAAAGAAAGGCCTGGCATGGCCTTCTCGGCCATCAATTAATATTAATGCCACAAATCAGAGAGCACCAGGCAGAGGCCCTTGCTGTGCAGAGAACAGGGAACTGCAATCAGCTCTGGAAAACCCGGACCCAAGCCTGGCCCTGCTCTTTAAAGGCTGTGTGTCTTTGGAAGGGTCCTTCTACCTCCCTGGGCTTTTATTTCCTTCTCTGGATGACAGAGAGAACCATAGCTCGCAGGGTTATCTGTAAGAAGTAGATGGTATGATTGGAAGGAAAGTTCGCCTGGCTAGGATGGGAGACGAGTGGCTCCCACAGCCTTCTGAGCTCAGGAGGCCCCTGTTCACACGAGCCTCTGCGTCATGACTCTATTTTGCCAGACTGTTTTCCTCTCAAGAGGAGGAGCTATTGATGATTAGGGCAGGTGACTGACTTTTGTTGTAGTTATGCCCAAGACGTTTGAGAATAATGGTGGCGCCTCAAGAGGACTTTTCCATGAATGAGTAACTCAGTACATGTGTGGGTGTGTGGAGATCTCAAACCTTGGTATGCGCAGTGCCAGGTGGTGTAGAGCGACGGGAGAGAATGGACTCAGATCCCTCCGCCCCCATCACAAAGCTGGCCCGTCCCTCACGGAATTCAAAGCTCTGCCCTGGGCCCAGCACTCTGCCATCCTCCAACATGGTGTCACCTCTCTCCGTTTGTTGTCTCACGTCACAGATTGGACCCAACCCTTGCGACCCCTGCTTCACCTCGTGCTTCTCAAGGTCCAGTGAGCATTAGGATCACCTAGAGGGCTTTGTTAAAATGCACATATCTGGGCCTCACCCTGAGAGTTTCTAATACAGAAGGTCTGGGCAAGAGCTAAAGGATTTGAAATTCTTTTTTTTTTTTTTTAAGATTTATTAAGATTTTTAAAATTTGAGAGAGAGAGTGAGAGTGAGAAAGAGAAAGAGAGAGAGAGAGACAATGAGCAAGGAGGAGGGGCAGAGGGACAGGGAGAAGCAGATGCCCCAATGAACAGGGAGCCCGATGTGGGGCTCCATCCTGGGACCCTGAGATCATGACCTGAGCCAATGACAGATGCTTAACTGACTGAGCCACCTGGGCCCCCGTATTTATTTATTTTAGAAAAAGAGTAAGCATGAGTGCGAGGGGGCATGTGAGAAAGGCAGAGAGAGAGGGAGAGAGAGTTCCAACCTGACTCCATGCTTAGCATGGAGCCCAATGTGGGGGTTGATCCCATGACCCTGAGATCATGAGCTGAAATCAAAAGTTGGATGCTTAACTGATTGAGCCACCTAGGTGCCCAGAAGGATGTGAAATTCTACCAAGTTCCCAGGTGACACTGATGCTTCTGTTTTACAGGGAACCCTCACCTGGGAGCTATGGCTGCAGATGATGTTTCCTCCAAAATGCAAAATATCAAGGGGCAGGAGGAGAGAGGCTGTTTAGCTGATGTCCTGAGTCGGACCTTCCAGGCCATTGGGATTTCAAGCCACTGGAGCCTAGGGGCTTGGCAGCCAGAGTTGTGCTGCTAAAGGTTTAGCAATGGGTGAATGAGGGTTTGGGGGAGATGCCCAGATCTGGGCCATTTACAAATACCTACGCTGTAAACACATTCTAGCCAAGTTCATGCTACCACTATATTACCTTGGGCAGTCTTCAATTTCCCCAAATGCAAAAGGACAATAATAAAATCCATCCTCTGGAATCGAGAGTGTAAGCAATAATTCACATCAAGTCCCAGGAGCAGAACGGATACCCAATAAATGGTCACGCTGTTTTCAGAATGTCCCTCCAGAACTCCCCAGTAAGCATTTTAATTCCTCCCAGTGAATAATCTGTGCTAAGCTTCAGTCATAGTGGGTATATGTTTTCAAAGGTAGGCAGTGTTTTAGAACCTATTTTAAATTGTGCTGGGAAAGTTACATTTTCAGTTGCATTTGGCCTTAAAAAAAAGCATAGGGTGCTTGTGCTGTGCCCCATTCAAGATAAATGGTAATACAGTGTTTTCTTATTCACAGGTATGGTCTCTCCTTCTGCAGCAGTGCTATTAAGGATTTTTAAAGGATCAATAATCACTCATTCAAGATGACTATGCTGTTGCTGTTTGCCTGGCAGGCAGTGCTGGAGAATTCTCCAGGAACCTAGAATAATGGGAAAGCAGAACCCATCCCATCTTTCAGGGCTGTTTTCTAGAATAGCATTATCTTTCAAGGAGGGCCTGTGCCCTCCCAAGGCAGTCTGGGCAGAATCAGCCCCATCCTTGCAAACCGCCAAATGTGGAGATGCCCAAATTGGCATGTACGGATGGAAAAAGAAGTGGACTCTTCATTCGGGCCATAGCAAGGAATCGGCAGGACACCTCTCCGTGGGCTGTGGTCCACAGGCAGGTAAACACTGAATCAGCAGCAGAGCAGGAGGGACACCACAAATATGAGCCTCTGCAAGGCAAGGAGAAAGAAGCCTCACTGTGGTGCCACGGCAATTCCACAGCTCAAATCTGATTTCATGACAAAGGCATAGGTTTCACACCAGACAGTCAAAACTTCTGCCGAGTGTATACTTGCAATGAAAACTTTTGCCTGCAAGTAAGGGGGAGCAAGTCAAGTGGGTTTGATATGAGGAACAGAGACAGAAGGAAAATTATTACATCTCCTTACTGCCTACAGCCCATTGACACGTCCATGAAACAGGCAAAGTGACCTTCCTCCAGGGCCTCAGCTGCCTCGATGTTGATACTCTGCTAAGGGCAACAGGCAATCTTAGTCTGACCCCCAGGACCCTGTGAATCTACTTTAACTTATATACTTTCCTTTAGACAATTCCTTTATCTCTAAATCCCCCAAGATGCATGTTGGTGATCATCCAACAAGCATACAACCCATTGATACGCATCTGAAGGGTCTCATGATTGAGTTTTTTTAAAAGATTTTATTTATTTATTCATGAGAGACACAGAGAGAGAGGCAGAGGGAGAAGCAGGCTCCATGCAGAGAGCCTGATGTGGGACTTGATCCAGGGACTCCAGGATCATCCTGTGAGCTGAAGGCAGGCACTCAACCGCTGAGCCACCCAGGTGTCCCTCATGATTGAGTTTTTACTAAACAATAATAAATGACCTTTCCCAACAATAGCTAGCCCCCTTAAGATCCTGGAAATCTTGCTTCCAAAATTCCTTAGAGACTCATGCTTTCCCTTGCCCCCTTCCAACTTGAGGGTATGTAATGGGCTACCCCTCATGACCCCATGGCAGCTCTCTCTGCCCTAGGTCCTGTTCCTGAGCTTTAATAAAACTACCTTTTGGCACTAAAGACATTTCAGGAATTATTTCTGGGCCGTTGGCTCCAAACCCTGACATCTTTCATACATCAGGTTGAGGCCTGAAGTGCAGGTGGCTCAGGCGGCTTGCAGAGTGTCCCTGGTGAGCACGGGAGCCCCAAGCCACTCGCCATCAGGTACCCGAACGACTCCCTCCCACCTCTCTCCCTTGTCTGGCTCCCATCCACCTTCCCACATATGGGCAGGAGACAGCTGCCCACAGCAGTTAAGCATCTTTCCTAAATTCAAACAATGGCAACAACTAGTGGAGCTTCTAGAGCAGCCACCGTGCACTCAGCCGGCAAGGGGCATCCTCAGGGAGAGGGAGTCGTCGGGTACCCACCAGGCTGGGACCAAAATGGGGGTGCAGCCTTCACCCCGAGGAAGCTCGCCACCCAGTGAAGACAGACCATCGCACCAGCAGCAGTGAGAATGTCAGAATGTGGCCAGTATGGAAAAAGCAGGGTGGACAGATCACGGAGGTTGGCCTGGGAGATGGAGTGATGCCCATCAGGAAGGGACAGGAGATAGGGAAATACAGTAGGAATCGAAGGCTTCAACCAGCTGGTGAACAGAAGGAAGCTTGAATCCAAAGGGTGGAGGGAAGGCTCAGGGGTGATCAAACGGCAACCATAGAGCCCCGAAACAAGATGGGACGGGGGACACCCAGGGATGAACGGAGACAAACAGCTCAGAGAAATTCTGGGAACCAACGCATCCTGAAGTTCTGCCTCTGCGATGGGCATGATCCTGCCTGCAGGGCTCCCCAGGGCACCCTCCCAGCTCCCCAGGGCATCCTCCCTGGGGACCATCTTCCCTTAGCCCAGGCATTTCAACCCCGTTCACTCATCCTGTGTTCTGGCTGTTCCGTCTTTGCCCACTTTATGCCCTTTGGATCCAGAGCCCCTGAAATCCACAGGGCTGCCCATTTTCATTTGCAAAACCTCTCACGGCAGCATTACAGCTTTGGCGACATGTCGAAAGCAAAAGAGCATCTACGTTTAGCACAGAAGGTCAAAAAGAAGCCTCTGAGTAGGAAAATATGTGTGCGTAAACCTGTGACTCCTTTAAATGTGAAGATAAATTTAAGCACTCTTTGGTGTCAACAGCTCCAACCTCATAAATTAGAAACAACTACAGTAAGTGCATCCGACACCATCTAAGCCAGCCTTTTTTTTTTTTTTTTTGGTCTAATTATAAAGCATGGAGCTGAAATCATTTGCATTGATTTATCCAATTTCCTATTGTCAAGTGCTCTGTCTATCCTTGATGTGATTATGTTAATGTGCTAATTAAGTTTGATGTCCTTTGTTGTACATTCTGCTTTGAGCAAAATAAGAAAGTAGTACTGGAAGTATGTTTTCCACGAATGTGTTCTGGGATGAAGAGGGCAAATGCCTCATGAGAGCAGGGAATGTTATTCCGTGGGTTGAGAGGCTTAGATACAATTTAATTTGAGCAACTGAACATATTTGTGAGGCATAAGGAGCAGATAAAGGCGCACCTGCGTTGGGCGGTGCGCCGGGCCGTCACCCAGGGGCCAGCCACGGCGGCCGTGCCTGCTTGTGGCTCCGGTGTTTGGGGGTCACGCTGTGGGAGGAAGAGCTCGTGTCCTCTGCTCATGTTTCTCCCAACCCCTCACTTAACTTGAAGTTATATCCTTTTCTATTTCTCCCTGGACCCACGCACACAATTTCATCATCTTGCATATTAATCTTGCTTTTGCGTTCATTCGGAAACTCCAGAAGGGCTGAGGCCCAGACTTGGTCTGAGATAATTGGCATTTCTTCAAGGAGACAGGAAGAATCCATTATTTAGATTTGCAAACGGCCCCTTGGGAGCAGAAAGGGCCTGGGAGTGCTGGTTCCCCAGTCCCCAGATCACGGTGATGGGGCTGAGGGAGCTGCCTCCCCGTGTCCTGCGCCAGCACTTTGCACTGGGGCGCTCCCACAGCAGACGGGCTTGCTACCATCACATCAAAAATGGAGCTTTGAAAAGCATGATGCACACTGGCTAAGAGCTGGCGTGTGGAGCCAGACAGGCCTGAATTAAGATCTTGGCTCCATCTCTTACTTGCTTTGAAGGCCCTTTAAGTGCCCTGAACCTTCAGTTCCTCGTCCAGGCAATGGGAATGAAACTGTATTTCATAGACACCATCAATTGTGAAGTACATCACTGACTTACACACACAGCACTGATATACTTTCTGAGTCTGTAAATTCTGATTTCAGATATCATTCTTTTAAAAAAATTCCGGTATAGTTAATACACAGTGTTGTATTAGTTTCAGGTGTCCAATATAGTGACTCAACATTTCCATACATCCCCTGGTGCCCATCACAACAGGTGCCTCCTTCATCCCCATCACCTGTTTCCCCCATCCCCCACCCACCTGCCTTCTGGTGACCAGCAGTGTGTTTTCTAGAGTAAGAGTCTGTTTCTTGGTTTGTCCCTTTTTCTATTTATTTGTTTGCTTTGTTTCTTAAATTCCACATATGAATGAAATCATATAGTGTTTGACTTTCTCTGATTGACTTATTTCACTTAGCATAATACACTCTAGCTCCATTCATGTCATTGCAAATGATAAGATGTCAATCTTTTTTATGGCTGAGTAATATTCCATTGCATATACACCACATGTTCTTTATCCATTCGTCAGTCCATGGACACTTGGATTGCTTCCATAATTTGGCTATTATAGACAATGCTGCTATAAACATAGAGGGGGAGGGGACGCCTGGGTGGCTCAGCAGTTATGTGTCTGCCTTTGGCTCAGGGCATGATCCCGGAGTCCTGGGACTGAGTTCCACATCCGGCTTCCTACAGGGAGCCTGCTTCTCCCTCTGCCTATGTCTCTTCCTCTCTCTGTGTCTCTCATGAATAAATAAATAAATCTTAAAAAAAATAAACATAGAGGGAGAGGTTGTATGTGTTATGTGGGCATTCATGGGGCATAGAGGGACTTTCTGCACTTGTGCTTAATTTTTCTGTGGCCTTTAAACTGTTCTAAAAAATAAAGTCAACTAAAGAGAAAGGCAGAAACATTTCTAGGTTAAAGGAGGCCACAGAGACATGATGATATGTTATTCTGGATTGGGCCCTGGGAACCAGAATTCCTTTTTTCTCTAAAGAACATTTTGGGATAACTGGGAAAAATGAACAATATTTGTAGCTTAAGAAATTTATTGCATATTGATCATTTCTTTTTTTGATAATTTCTTTACTGTAATAACAATAATGTGGTTATGTAAGAGCGAGCCCTTGTTCTTAGGAAATGCACATTGAAAGGGCTGTCATGTCTCCAATTATTTTCAAACGTTCAGAAAAAGATAATATGAAGAGATATGGAGAGAAAGCAATAAAGCATTGCAAAATGTTAACACGGGGTGAAATGTATATGATCATTCTTGCTACTATTTTTACAACTTTACTCTGAGTCTGAAATTACTTTGAAATAAAAGAGTACAAAAAATTGGGGAAATAAACTACTTCAAATGAACTAAAAAGGACATAAGGAGTATTAAACTCATTTTGAAGCAGTTGTACAGCCTAGGTCCCCTGTCACTGCGTCACTATATCCGTAGCTCGTCCACTGTGACCTGAAGGTCTCTCACTCTGTAGCCAATGGTACAAACACAAAGTCCAATCCCAAACCTCAGGAAACACATATTGGCACTTTAGAGAAGTTAGGTCAGGTCTCTTCTGATGTCACTAGAGCATCCAGCACAGTTGGGGTCCCATCTGCACAACTGAGACCACCAGCAGGACAAAGGATAATACAGTCATCATGTGACCAGCTCCCAGGGGTCAGCCCGCAGGTCCAGCCCCTGGAGTGAGCCACCTGGCCCGGGGGTGCGGAGAGCCATCCGACCTTCCGACACCTGCTTACTTGCTCTTTCCACAGCTTACAGCTTCCTAAATCTTATTTCAAAGTACTTCAAGAAGTTAATCAGGGAAGTTACATTTCAAGTTTGTATGTTAAGTTAAATAGCATCTATCAGTAGGACTGGCTCTTTTTTTGTGTTAAATAATACTTGGAGACTGAGTGAGTAAAAACTTTGGAGTCAGACCCATCTGGGTTTGTATATTTAGCTCTATAGCACATTAGGTCTGTGACCTTGGGCAAGTCACTCAACCTCTCTCAATATCAGCCACCAGATTTATAAAATGAGAATGACAATAAGTGAATTAAAGAATTACAAAAGGTGGGATGCCTGGGTGTCTCAGTTGGTTTAGCAGCTGACTTTTGATTTCAGATCAGGTCCTGACCTCAGGGTTGTGGGATTAAACTCCAAGGTGGGCTCTGTGCTCAGCACAGAATCTGCTTGTCTTTCACCCTCTGCTCCTCCCCCCCAGCTCATGCTCTCTGTCATAAATAAATAAATAAATAAATAAATAAATAAATAAATAAAATTACAAAGGGATAAATAAAATATATACAAAAATAACTGAATCTTTTAGGTACTTTATATAGATACAGTATAGGTAAAGATACAAGCCTACATATTCATGTAAATACAAATATGATATAGTTGTTATTCAGATTGTACTGATTAAAATTGGAAACCAGCAAGACCAAGATGCCTTTCAGGGCAGCCAGGAGATTCTCAACATCATTTTGGGCATGACCATCATCCATGGTCTGGAACATTTGTTTTGTTTTGAACTCAAGCACACTTATCAGATTTTGAGGGACAGACTGGACTGACCAAAAGCCAATTTATGTTTAATAGGGAACAAAAATAGAAAGTACACCAGGGTGCTCCTGTGGGCTGAGTAGCTCATTGCCTTCTTACAGCAAACCTGCCTGGCACCCTAAGGAGGGCTTCCAAGTAAGATACGGGGTGTGTGAGTGTGGGGGGGGGGTGCACGGGCCAGATGCAGAGTGATGGAGATGAGACAGGTGGCCTTGTGGCTGGTATCACTGAGTCACGACAGCCAAGTGCATCCCTCTCCTCCTTCTCCTTCTTCTCTTCTTGCTCCTTTTCCTCCTCCTTCTTCTTCAAATATATATTTCTCTTTAGTAGGTCTCACATTCTCTATTCCTGTTCTTTTTGCTTGTGAAAAGAAAGAGCTTTTGAGTCAACACCTGCCTTAGACAATTTTATATTTCGTGTTGGCTTCCTACCTCTGAGTTTAGCCCTGATCTCAGTCTCAACCCAGGATCTGGACTTGAATTTTCTGCTGCTCAGAAACAACCATGCCAATCCAGCAAAGGGCTCTTCTCCATGTCCACTGAGAAAGTAACAAGGGAATCTCCCAATGAGGAATATGCCTGTCCCCAGAAAAAAGAGGAAGTGAGGGTTTCAGGACACCTTATATCAATAGTGTCTAGGATGTGTCATTACCAGGCAGGATGCTCACATCCTGGGGCTTGCTCACTGTCTGACCAAGTCCTCGTGAGGTTGAGGTGTGCAAACAAAGTGCCAGGGGTCTGTACAGGGCAAAGGCAGATGGTTCTCACAGCAAATATTGGGATGATTATTACTTTTAATATTATTACTTTTCCCTTCAAGGATAATAAAACCAAAGATGATTTTGTAGACAAATGTTCTTTTTAAATCACAATTTTAGAAGCTTGAGAGATGAAATAAAGTCCACGTGAAGATCTGCACTTTCTCCTATGCATGTTCTTGCTCATTTCCCCTCAACAATGCAGTTGTTATAGTTTTACCAGACAGTGGCAGGGGATGAGGAGACCCAGCCCCACCCTGGCAACCACCCCCACCATCCTACATGAATTTTCTTTTATAATAGGGAATTTGCTTTAAAATCTTATGCAAGATGGAGAAACTCACACGTAGGGAAACATCCTGCTACTAGTCTCACTGCTGTCTTGCTGAGGCCGCAAAGAGAGGAACCTATAGACTTGTAGGTCAGGAAGGGAATTCAGGTGCCACCTTCAGTCCTCGAGGGGAGCTGGTGACCTAAATCAGGGGCATAAGGAGGGATTTTTCCTCTTTCTGGGTGCTGGAAGAAATCATAGCTCTGGACTTTAGGAAGTGGAGGAGGCTGGAGCACTTGGGTGAGGGGTGAGTGCATGGAGGCAGGCAGCCAGTGGCACCAACATAACCCCGTTCTTTGGTTTGGCTTGGTGCTTAGTTGATAGCAAGTGGGTTTTCAGTGCAAGTGGCAGATGAGTTAGCACATAGAATGGCCAGTTCTGGGGTAGTCAGCACCTGGGCCAGGGGCTGGAGATACTTCTGGGTTCCAGCCCTCCTCGCAGGGGTTAAGGAAAAACAGGAACTGCCCTTGGTAGTAGAGGAGGCAGAGACCTACCCCATGGCAGCCCTTCTGTTGGCAACAGTGCCTAGCAGAGCAGAAGTACAACAGGGGCCCCAGAAGAGACAGGTGCCAACCAGGAGACAGTCCTGGAGCAGATGCTATGAGGAGGTGGCCAATTGGAGTGGTGAGGCCCCAAGATAGACCTGTGGGAAATTCGGATTTCTTAAGAACCCCCTGGAGATGCCTGGCTGGGGGGAGGGAGGGGGACTTGTGAAGGCTAGACCCCCTGCTAATGGGGAAAGTGGGTGTTCATGTCATCCTTTGGGACACAACAATAGAGCAACAGTGATTGACCTGCCTTCCCTGTAGCCAATACCTCCCCACCTCGCCCAGGATGCTAACACGGTCCAGAGCAGGTGCATCTCTAACCTTCAGTCTCCTGATGGATACAGCAAGCAGGGGCAATGGAAAAGTTTCTAAGGTTTACCTCTAATCTGTGTACGAGATGTTTTTTTTAAAGTTCAATTCGAAAACTGTGTTTAAAATAGGTAGATGTTCAGAAGACCAAAATCTAAAGAGAAGAAGAAGAAGAAGAAGAAGAAGAAGAAGAAGAAGACCAAAATCTAACCCTTCAATGAGTTAGACCCCGTGTGCTCAAAATAAATGCTCGTAAACAGAAATGTGCTTATTCCCTTCTATCACTGTGACCTACAGTGAGGGAGTCACTGTCACTTGTCCTCTATTTGTGGTAATATGCATGCTAATGAGTGAGCAGTCGCAGACCAGTTGGCTGGATAATGAACTTGGTCTGGGCGTGTTGTGTCAGAGTAACCAGTGTGGACGCCAACGGAATGTTGAATATTACTTGGAGAGAGAGAGATTAATCATTAACCAACCCCATTAATTCACTTGGCATTTTTAAGCAATAACGACCTCTTTATAAATAACATAAGCTCAAAGGCGCCTCTTTAGAATTACCCGCTAAAACGGTCAGAGAATCTTATTATGCTGGGTGAAAAAATTGTCATTTGTGAGGGTGGTTTCCAAAATGGATTAATACCAACAGGAAAGTGGCTACCTATTAAAATCGGAATAAATTCACACATGTGGCATTTCATCACTAAGGAGGCCAAATCAAAAACGCCCGAGCCTGTGAAATCATGATGTTAAAGCGACTGGAAAGTTTGAAAGAGCTGATCGTGGGGCGGCGGGTTACAATTGTTGCTGGGAATGGAGCTGCTGAGCTCCTTCTCATGTACTTGGGAAGCACAAGGACTCACTGAGTAGAGCACCGAGCTCGGAGTATCCTTGTCATACTCATTTTCCTCTTGTTCTCCGAGAGTAACCAATGTAGCTTTGAATATAATATGATCAGAATTATAGCAGGAAAAAAATAATAAAAGCCCAGCCAAGAGGAGTTGTAAGAGAAGTCCTGGGAACGTGTTAGCTGCCGCAGAGGGAAACACGCTCAGCAGCATTCACTGTACATCCTGCTGCGGAGGACAGAACAGGAGGCGTGCTGGGTTATATGAGCACTGTCATCTGATAAGACAGTCAACCACTCACTCCATCTTACTAGAAGATCTCCTGTGGCTCAGGATACGAGCTAGGTGCCAGGGGAGAAACAAAGATATGAAGGCAGAAGCTCACAGCTAAATGAAAGAAGCATAGAGAGGATGGGAATCCCAGCACAGTGGGGTATGTGCCAGAAGAGGGGAGAGCTGGGACACGGAACCCCTTCACCGAGAAAGCCACATAATCTCCACTGGAGGAGAGGGGAAAGGAGGTATCACGGTATGCAATGGATGTCAGAAGCAACAAGAAGCTGGAGTCTATCAGAGCACGATTGTTGGTGGGGAGGGTAGGGATCAATAGGTGGATACATGGAGGTCCTTTCCAAAGACTCTACCCTTGGACTAATTCATAGATGTTTCTTTTTTCTTTATTATTATTTTTTTATTTGAAACATTTATTTTTAGAGATGTCACCTTTGGAATTTAAAATAAGCAGGAAAAAAATAAAGCAGTGTATTAAAGAAATGTTTAACTTCTGAAAGAAATTGAGGAAGACACAAAGAGATGGAAAAATATTCCATGCTCATGGATTGGCAGAATTAATATTGTAAAAATGTCAATGTTACCCAGGGCAATTTACACGTTTAATGCAATACCTATCAAAATACCATGGCCTTTCTTCAGAGAGTTAGAACAAATTATTTTAAGATTTGTGTGGAATCAGAAAAGACCCCGAATAGCCAGGGGAATTTTAAAAAAGAAAACCATAGCTGGGGGCATCACAATGCCAGATTTCAGGTTGTACTACAAAGCTGTGGTCATCAAGACAGTGTGGTACTGGCACAAAAACAGACACATAGATCAATGGAACAGAATAGAGAACCCAGAAGTGGACCCTGAAATGTATGGTCATCTAATATTTGATAAAGGAGGAAAGACTATCCATTGGAAGAAAGACAGTCTCTTCAATAAATGGTGATGGGAAAATTGGACATCCACATGCAGAAGAATGAAACTGGACCACTCTCTTTCACCATACACAAAGATAAACTCAAAATGGATGAGAGATCTAAATGTGAGACAAGAGTCCATCAAAATTATAGAAGAGAACACAGGCAACACCCTCTTTGAACTCGGCCACAGTAACTTCTTGCAAGATACATCCACAAAGGCAAAAGAAACAAAAGCAAAAATGAACTATTGGGACTTCATCAAGATAAGAAGCTTTTGCACAGCAAAGGATACAGTCAACAAAACCCAAAGACAACCTACAGAATGGGAGAAGATATTTGCAAATGACATATCAGATAAAGGGCTAGTTTCCAAAATCTATAAAGAACTTATTAAACTCAACACCAAAGAAACAAACAATCCAATCATGAAATGGGCAAAAGACATGAAGAGAAATCTCACAAACGAAGACATGGACTTGGCCAACATGCACATGAGAAAATGCTCTGCATCACTTGCCATCAGGGAAATACAAATCAAAACCACAATGAGATACCACCTCACACCAGTGAGAATGGGGAAAATTAACAAGGCAGGAAACCACAAATGTTGGAGAGGATGCGGAGAAAGGGGAACCCTCTTACACTGTTGGTGGGAATGTGAACTGGTGCAGCCACTCTGGAAAACTGTGTGGAGGTTCCTCAAAGAGTTAAAAATAGACCTGCCCTACGACCCAGCAATTGCACTGTTGGGGATTTACCCCAAAGATTCAGATGCAATGAAACGTCGGGACACCTGCACCCCGATGTTTCTATCAGCAATGGCCACAATAGCCAAACTGTGGAAGGAGCCTCGGTGTCCATCGAAAGATGAATGGATAAAGAAGATGTGGTTTATGTATACAATGGAATATTACTCAGCCATTAGAAACGACAAATACCCACCATTTGCTTCAACGTGGATGGAACTGGAGGGTATTATGCTGAGTGAAGTAAGTCAATCGGAGAAGGACAAACAGTGTATGTTCTCATTCATTTGGGGAATATGAATAATAGTGAAAGGGAATATAAAGGAAGGGAAAAGAAATGTTGGGAAATATCAGGAAGGGAGACAGAACATAAAGACTCCTAACTCGGGGAAACGAACTAGGGGTGGTGGAAGGGGAGGAGGGCGGGTGTTGGAGGGGAATGGGTGACGGGCACTGAGGTGGAAACTTGACGGGATGAGCACTGGGTGTTTTACTGTATGTTGGTAAATTGAACACCAATAAAAATTAATTAAAAAAATAAAGAAATGTTTAATACAGGCAGTTTCTTAAAACTTAGTGGAATTTTTTTTAATTAAAAAAAACGTTTTAATAATTTCAAAAATAATTTTGCCAGGAGTGGGCAAGGATAGAGGGAGCTGAATTATTTCAGTGTCTGATTAGCGCTCTCTGTCTAGTCCAGTCAGGTAAGTAAAGGTTTGTAAGGGAAATCACCTTTTAAGAAATCAAGGTGATGAAAATAACATTAGCCTGGGACCATACCATCTAAGAAAAAGAATAAGAACCAAGATATATACTCAAATTATACTCATGAGATCCTATCCCTAGTAATAGAAATACCCAGTATCTGCAATATAAAAAGAATTCTTTCCATTTAACACCTAACATGAGACAGGCACTGGGCTAAGTGCTTTACAAACATGATTTCTAATTCTAAAAACCATTCTTAGGTAGATGGTTAAAGCTGTTTTTGGAAGCAGAAGAAAAAAAAATAAGCTTATCAAAGTTTAATGATGCCTCCAAAGTCATACAGCTGATAAGTGTCAGAACTGGGGTTTGAATCCAAGGTTTTCTTGTATACCACACAGCATCTACTATATAGAAAATTAGCGGAAAAAAATCAATATTATTTTATATAAATTTCATTTGTAAAATCTCACATGTGACCTACCATTCTAATACGGCGATATCTAACTTTCATGGTATTAAAAAATAATGAAGAAAATCTATTGTGTCTTATCATGAGTTTGGAAAATAGTGTTATCACAGATAACAAAAAGCTAGCTATTCTTGTCCTCAGTTCGAATGACTTAGAACCTGTTTCTCAAAACAAGAAGCCCTCCGATTCAAATATAAAACACAGTATTCTTTTTAGTCACAAACACAAAGATCTGAAATACCATTTTTGAGCCATTTCCGCATAAGAATCCAACCTGCATTTGTCTGTAATAGTGAGAATATTAAACTAAGAAGTCCCTGAAGAAGTCACAGTGTTGACAAAATTCAACATGATGATGGAGCCTACACAGACACAGGAAACAAAGCCAGGCCCTTCCACACAGCCATAAGTCCTCGCGATGATTTCGTTTTAAGTCAATGTCTCTTCATTGGCACATATTCCCCAATGTCTGCTTGATGAAATGCCACAGTTGCCATGGGGTCTACTTTACTGCAGTCTTGTGTAGACTTTGCTGCCACCCCAAAACCCAAAGGGACGTCTGCCATGGAGTACACCACCACTCCCTGGTACTGACAAGTATTTTCAGTGATTCGACTCAGTCCAGATTTCAACACATGGTTCCCATACAGGAAAAACTGCTCTGCTCCAGGCTTTATCCACATTTTATCCTTGGCATAGGGTGCAAGGTAATCCAGCGCTGTGACATGTAATCGGAATCTGTGACTCTTAGTGAATTTTCCAAAGCAGGTCCCCAGCGACACCAGCTTGTCCCCAGAGATGTTGGCGGCCAACTTTAGGATCTTCTCACTCACGTAGTACACCTGGTTGTTGTGCAGCCTGAAACAGTAGGTGCTGTCCAGCCTGTCGACCAGTGGCTAAAGATTCTCCCCGATGTATTTTACTATCTTCTCAAACATTAAGTGAGTCTCTTCTTCAAAGGCCTCATTTTCCCGCTGGGTTACAGCACTGGATCCTTCTTTTTTCTTTCTTATAAACGTTTCTGACTTCTTACAAAATCAGTCTCTGCATTTATCTCAGATCATTTTTCCCCACGTTGTAGTGGCCATCTGTGGAAAGGGCCTTGTGTCCTTTTCTGGGGATAGCATCCCTGTTCTTTCAAGCCACAGGGTTCCACCAGGATGGTCATGGTCACCTGCCCCCTAGATGTGGTTGATCCAGGGGTGGGCATCTAAGCCATGGTGGCCCCAGCCTTCAACTTCATAATGGAGGAAGAGTTGGAGCTCCTCTCTGTTTGTGGGAACCAGAGATTGTGCTGACTCTACATGTCAGGAGCTAGGTCATTCCCACGTGGAGGATGTGGGAGTGGTAAGGAGAGAGAGAAAATATGCACAATGAGTCCTGGTGATGATCAGATGCACGGTTCCAGTTTTCCTGAAGTGTAACAACTGGTTACGTCTGGGTCATTCAACCTTTCTCTGGATTCTTCCATTGGCACCAGTTTGAGTTGGGGAGCTCTCATGTACAAAGCAGCAAGTCCTTACTGACAGACTTCACCGTTTTAACCTGAATGGAGTTCACTCATTTTCATTTATTCCTGTTTAATAATCAAATATTTGCAGCTGTGAATTTTTCTCTGGGGTTAGCTTTTGATGTACAGTCATCTTTACACTATTTTCCAAATTGTCACTTGCTATGGTTTTGAATTTCTCCTCCCCCTCCCCAAATTCACCCCATTTCATCCTTGGCTACTGAACCTAAGTCTTGGATAACAATCATAATATCAACAAATACATTTTGCCAACCACATGTGAGATCATGTTCTATACTTTTTAAAAGATTTTTAAAAGATTTTATTTATTTATCTCTGACTCAGAGAGAGAGAGAGCACAAGCAGGGGAGCAGCAGCAAAGAGAGAAGGAAAAGCAGACTCCCCGGTGAGCAGGGAGCCGGATGTGGGGCTCAATCCCAGGATCCCAGGATCATGACCTGAACCAAAGGCAGATGCTGAACCAACTGAACCACCCAGGTGCCCCTGTTCTAAGCATTTTACAAATGTTAGCTCACTGAGTTCTCACAAAACCCATATGGTGTAAGTACTGTTTTATCCCTATTTCATAGATGAGGAAACTGAGGCACAGAGAGTCTAAGCCACAGGGCAGGTAAGTGGAATGTTGGCACATGGGATGTCTGGCTTCCGAGGCCTTTCCCTGAGAGTACTGTAGAGTTTATTCTGCTCCGTGCAGTAGGAAAGATCACCGGGATGCCGCCACAACTGAGAAAGCCCAAAAACCTCACAAAGATGGTGGCAAGCACGTGCTGCCCCAGCGCCTGAAGAAGCCTGGGCTGTAAGACACTGGGCTCTTTTAGCCTGAGCGCAGCTCTCCCAGGACGGACATCTCTGGGGAGGAAGATCATGCCTGTCGAATTATGGTCCAATATCGTCTCTAAACCCACCAGATCCCAGCTGTGTGCTTTCCCCCTGGGGGCAGGGAGGACACGTTCTAGGTCAAGTGGACTCCGTGATGCTACAGTCTGGCTAAGAGTAAACCAGAAGCCTCAAATCGGCACGTGTCACACCAATCATTAGTTGTGTATTCGATCTATCAAATGCTGGAAGAGCTTAGCTGAAGACTTCACTGCCCTGTGGATTTTTCTCCATTTCTTCTTGAATTTCTAGCATTCTTTTCACACCTTGCTACTTATTTTTGATCCCTGAGAGTTCACAGATGGGGCATTTTCACCATAGATTTGTGTGTCTGTTATGTTCTGACTTTGGACCGTTCCTTTGTACTAGTGGCAGGGGCAGGAACCTACTCATCCCAGACTCCTTTGAACCAACTAAACTCTACTCTTGAGCACTGATGTCTTCTGGAGACGGTGGTCTCTGTCAGATGGAATGCACAGTCATCCTGAGGTCCTTATCCTGCTGCCTCCCCTCCCAGGGTGGTGCCTGGGTGGTGGTGGAGGGCCTGGTGGGGAGCAGGGGCCCTAGGATTCTCGCTCACCTCTGTTCCGAGGGGCTCGGGTGCTCCCCTGGCTGGTGAACTTGAAGGCATCTTTAGGAGGCCTGGGGGATGGCTGTGATCTGCGGCGCTGGTGTGGAGCTTTGTTGAACCCTGCTCCCTGAGGCCTGTTCATCCCCCTCACCCAGGAGCCAGGAGCCCAGAGTCAGTTTTTTCAGGTCCCCTCACCTGTGGGAAGGTAAGGGTCCCCAGCACAGCAGGTTGAGGAGGCCCCGCGGGGCAAGAGCAGCACATCTGCATCCCCCAATCCCTGCAGGACCATCCCGTGTGGTATCCCTCTCTGGGCTTCCAGGTGGGGGAAGGCCCTCTGCTGTTGGTTTTTCCATCAGCTTGTCTGAGGGCCTGAAGATGGAAGTCAGAATACATGCGGCTGACAGCCTGTTCCCTCCCCTTCTTCCTCTCCCTACTCTCCACAGGGCAGAATGAGGGTGCTGTCCCTTCCCATCTCTTTCTCTCTCTCTCTCTCTACCTCCCTCTCTGCCCGGTCCTCCCCTCTCTCGGGTGGGGGTCCTGCCATATGTCCCTTCTTCTCTGCCGGGCTATCATAGCAGGCTTGTGAAACCTCTCAAGTCTGTAAAGCACATACATCACCACGTTTGAGTCCATTGTCATTAGCATTCAACACAGAGGTTCTAAGTCACCTGCCATACAGGTGGGGAAACTGAGGCATGAGAGGCTTCACAAAGCTCCAGGGGCGTAGCAGAGTACATTTGGGACAGAGAACATCTGTGCCACACTCTCTGCTTCAAAGGCCACACTCTATCTCTGTAACCTGAGGGTCCCATTGGGCTCTGGGCTGAGTCCCTGCCTCTGAGAGTAAAGGGGAGACCTGCTGGTGGGGGGCTGCTTACACACAGGGCTTCTGGGTAGTCAGGGCCTGTGTAGGACTAAACAACAGCCCCACAGGCCTTCCTGCCCAGTAAAGAGCTAGAAGCTGAGAAGAACAGAGGGGTGAGGGAGGGAGAAAGGGGCTGGGCAGAGTGGGGCGGGGAAGAAACACCCCTGTCTGCAGATCTGCAGCTCATCTACCTGCCCCTCCACAGTCTTTTTCTGTCGAAGGCCCTGCTTTCATTCCCGGCCTCTTGCCATCTTGAAAGTGAAGAGAAGAGAAAAATCCGGGGTTGTCACACATCCTACAATGGGAGTCTTGTCTCTGGTGGCCGAACTCCCAGGGATATGACAAGAGGGGCCAGGTGACTGGGCACTTCCCCCGGGGAGTCACCAGCCCCGTGGCTGCCAGCCCAGGCCATTTCTGGGAGCAGGACTCTCCATTCTGTGGGCCCAGCGCCTCTGCCTCCGTTCCTTTAAAAAAAAAAAAAATGCAAATCTCAGCTTTCCATTCAGCAGCCTCCTTTGGAATTTAAAAGAGTTCTAGGTTGTTTAAAGGTTGAGCGGGATTCCTGAGCCTGTTAAGTGGTCACAGTCTACTAGCTCTCATAATTAGCACGAGACCACTGCATTGTGTAAACGCCACTCAGTATCCAGCAATGACTAACCGCTCCATTTCAGACTGTTTACTTAAGAGTGGGGGCTCTCCAGCACAATCGATGTTTCTGGGTATTTACCTATTTAATGAGAGAGAGAGAGAGAGAGAGAGAGAGAGAGAGAGAACCTATTTCTCTACCTTTCACAACACCTCCCCCGAGTCATGAAATCTCAGCACTGTGGGTGATCCTATTCCAAGTCCTGCCAGGCTGCAGAGCTGTGTGACCTTGGGATCCTCTACCCCGGGGCCTGGGGCCTCCTTGGTTCCCTAATCTGCAAACTCTGGGGGCTGGAATTGGATGGGAAGGGCAAAAACCAACCACCTCAGAGGTTCAGGGACTCAGGGAGAAGGTGAAATTAAATTCACACATGTTCTTACCCACTGAAAACCACAGCACCACAGACTCGAAGCCGATGATGGAAGCATCCCAGCCTCTAGCATCTGGCCACGTGCTACCCGTCTTTTATGGCAACGGACACACACAGAATGATTAAAGGTATCAGCAGAGTATCATTTAGAAAATGGGCAGGAGCGCTCAGTACAGCAAGAAAGTTAATCTTGTTGAGAAGAAATATGTAGGTCCATGTTAGATGTGTGTGTACGTGATGATACATTATGTCCAGCCCAGTTTTCTTTTTTTGGGGGGGGGTGAACATTACAAATATATTTGCTTGCAGACAGTATCCAAGGGAGCCACATGTCAGGGCTGATAGAGAAACCCCAAGGAGAATGTGCTGACTTCCAAGGGGTGTGGAGAGTGGGAAGGTGCAGAGCTTGGGGGGACCGGGTGTGTGTGATACTGGCTCTCCTGTATGGAGATTGTCTGGTGGGGAGCAGGGCCAAAGAGGGAACATCTAGGATGGATTTTTAGCTTGTTTGATGTGGCGTGAACAAGGTGAACCTCCTCTTGCACTTTCCTTAAGAAATCTTCAGTCAAGTGTATCTGTGTATCAAGTGCCTGTGGGTATTTGAGTGTGTTGCCTCTTGTATGCAGAAAAGAGGCTGGGTTCTCATTTGGCCGGATGTTGGGAGAATTGGGGACATTCTGCTTGATACAAGGATGCTGGGGGTGCCCAGCTGACACAGGGGTTGCTCTCTGTCATCATCTCCCAGAGCCTGGCCTGTCGTGGCGCCAAGTGCCCAAAGGCGTGAGTCTTCTCTTGAAAGGTCTTCTCCGTCCACCTCTCCGCATCCTGCTCATTTCTTCAAAGCCTGCTTTTCATTTTCCCTGATCACTCCAGGGTCTCTCTGCCAGCTTTCATTCAGCAGCAACCCCTCCCCAGCGGGCAGCTGTGTGCGTCCTGAGTGCAAATATCTTCTTGGACACCTCTCGTCCCCAGCCCCAGGCCAGAAGCCGGGGCGGAGGGCAGAGCCCTAGTGGCCCTCTTCCATGGTGCAGCCCGCACCTGGCTGGCACACAGCACGCGTTCAATGTCTGCCCCGTCGATAACCAAATGGATATCATTAAGCGCCTATTAATCAGATCAATAGTGCAAGTACTCCCCAAAGACAATGCCTATTTGGAAATACTTCCTGAGCTCTGTTTTTCTACCCCCCGCCCCCCATGAGCCCCCAATGCTGGACTGGGGGTTCAGACAGGCCGGTATTTTTGCAGATAGCGTCTACGTTTGGACAAGAGGGGCCGTGTCACCCCTCTCGGCTGTCACCTGGGGTATGCAGCCCTTCCTCCCCCCGGGCTTGCGCCTACCGCGCCGCCTCGGTGGGTTTTCTTCCTAAGAGCTATGGGCTTCTAGGGACACAGAGGCCCCTCCGGGCTCCGCGCAGCCTTCCCCAGCGACCCGCTCGGAGACCCGCTCGGGGACCCGCTCGGAGACCCGCTCGGAGACCCGCTCGGCGCCCGCGGGCCCAGGGAGCCGCACTGGGCGCCTTTGTCCGCCGCGCCTCCGAGGGCCGCTTCGCTCCGCATCCTAATGGGCTGCCCCCGCCCCCCCGCGCGCCCCCGCCCCGCCCCCGCCCCGCCCCCGCCGCCCCCCGCGCCCTCGCCCCGCCCCCGCCCCCCCCCCCGCGCCCTCGCCCCGGGGGTCCCGCGGCCAGCAAGTCTCGCGGTGCTGCCGGCGGCGGGGAGCAGCGGCCCGCGCCCCCCGCCGCGCGACAAAGGCCGGCCCGGGAGGCGGGGGCGGGGGCGGGGCGGGGCGGCGGGAGCGGAGGCAGCGCCCGCCCGCGCCGGCCTTTGTGTGGCGGCGGCGGCGGCGCCTGGGCCCGCCCGCCCTCCGGGGCCCGGCTCCGCGCCGCCCTCCGCCCCGCCCGGCTCCCGGCGCCCGGCGCCCGGCTCCCGGCTCCCGGCAAGATGGCAGCCCCGGCGGCCGTCAACCCTCCGGGTGAGTAGCGGCCGCGCGCCCCGCCGCAGCCCCGCGCCCGCAGCCCCGGCCCGGCCCCCGCCCCCGCCCCCGCCCCCCTCCCGGGCGGCCCCGGCGCGGCCCCGCGGCGGCAGAAGTTTGCAGCGCGGATTCAACAGGGTGGCCCGGGCGGGAACTCGGCTTCCCCCGCGCGCCCGGCCCGGCCCCCTCGGCGACCTCCCGGGCTGCGGCTGCGGCTGCGGGTGCGGGCCGGCCCCCTGCGCGTGGCGGGGACCGGGGTGGGGGCGAGCGGCCCCCGAGGACGCCCCGAGGCCGCCCCGAGGCCCCCAGCCCACTGCTCTCACGTCCTGGGTGTCGGGCCCGCCCCCCCCTCCCCCCGCTCGCCCCGCCGCGGCCCTGGTGCCCCGGGGGGAGGCAGGACCCACCCCCGTCAGGACGGAGGGCGGGCGCCCAGCAAAGGAGGAAGAGTGCCCCGGACCCCGCACCCCGCACCCCGCACCCCGCACCCCGCACCCCGCACCCCGCAGCCAAGGAGCCCTCCGCGACCGCGGCCCGGGACCGCGCTCCCAGGGCCGACCCGCCCAGGGCCGCCCGCGGGGCTGGGGCTGGGGCTGAGGGCTGGGGCCAGGGCGCAGGGAGGCTGACTCCGCCGGGCAGGCCTCGGGGAGCACCGGCGGGCGGGGGTCGTGCGCGGGCGCCGCGGGGTCGCAGACGTGGTGGGACCTGAGGGTCTGGACCCGCTCCGCCGCGTGGAGGAGCCCTCGGTGGTATTGAGCAGGCGGGTCACATGACACTGCTCTTCCGAAAGGTTGACTTGACAGCCTGGCCTAGAGGCACGGGAAGGAGCCGGCGAGGCCTCGAGGCAGGGAGGCGACGCGAGGCCGAGGCCCGTGCTGGGGGCACGGTGGTAAGACCTCCTGGCATTGGCTTGCAGCCGAGGAACGGCGCCTCGGGGCAGGTGGGGCCTGGGCTCGGCACTGCCCAGCTGTGGACACACGGAGGTGGAGGGTCCCAGGAGTTCCAAGGAAGGACTTTCCTTCGGAGAAACGAGGAGCCCTGGAAGAGCATGTCATGAATGTGTGGCCCAGGCCACTGAAGGGGAAGGTGGCGCACCTGAACACCGGCTCCAGGGTGCTTGCCCCGCGCACCCGCAGTTCCAGCCCGCGCCACTGCTTACAGGTCAACAGCAGATTGATGGGCGTAAATGCTTTAACGTTAAAAAAAAAAAAAGCAAAGGCAATCAAACGAGGATATTTTAGCCCAATAGAGGTTTATGTTGGAAAGAGGAATGAAATCAAGGAGAGTCTTCACATAATATATACACACCCATATACCCTCATGGCACTGTTCAAAATGGTTTTTGCCCCTTACACTGTTCCACCAGCTGTCTGAGACAGATATGGGGCAGCTTCCTGTGCCTTCGAAGGTGGGAGACTCACATGATGCAGGTGAGGGGTTGTTTTACTCTCTGGAAAGACCTGGCTTGCTTGGCAGACCGGGTGTCTTCTGGTCTTATCTGCATTGGCAGACATGCCAGACATCCCGAGCACAGAGAGGTCTTCTCAAATGAAAAGTCTTTCCTCTTCTCCAGTCCCCTGTGATGACACTCCAATCTGTGGGCCATGTGGTTCTTGTCCAGTATGAACATCTACCTTCTCCTTTGGGAGAAAAGATATAGTTTGAAGGGATACAGCAAAGCCCAAGAGAACACTTCAGATTTTTTTTTTTTTTTTTAAGATTTTATTTGTTCACGAGAGACACACAGAGAGAGGCAGAGACACAGGCAGACGGAGAAGCAGGCTCCCTTCAGGGAGCTTGATGCAGGACTCAATCCCAGGACCCTGGGATCAAGACCTGAGCCAAAGGCAGATGTTTGGCCACTGAGCCACCCAGGTGCCCAAGACTTCAGATTTGATTGGCAAAGAGAGGCCAGGCACCCAAGCCTGTTGCCCAGAGTCCATCGATCCAGGGCAGGAGTCCTCCGACGCGTCTTTGAACACCTCCTCCTCCTCCTCCTGCATCACACCTCTCCCCAGATGTTGTTGCTTTGCAAAGAGTAAGAGCTTGGTAAACACAGGCAAATGCACTGGGAGGCACCGAAATTTATTTGTGCTGCTACTTCGTGCCCAGGGTACAAAGGCCACAGCCTGTCACCTCTGTACACCTGCCCACTTGTTCGTTTTCCTAGCTCATGGCTGCCTGCCAGCACACCCCTCAGCACACAGCACCCCTGCTCTGTGAGGCGTGGTGAGGGCAATCTGGGGTCCATGACACTGGACAAAGCTGAAGTCTTCACATTGTCTGGTAGTTCAGGCCATAGGAACTCCATTTAAACCTCTGATTTGCCTGTTCCAGATCTCCTGATTGGCTTTTAGGTCCAGATTCTAGCAGCTTCTCCGAGGGAGGTATGCTCTCTGAGGAGAGAAAGCCTGGGCTCTCCACAATTCTCCTGGCTTCTGTCCCCGCAGTCTGGGTCTCCAGTGACACCTGACATTCCATACTTCCAGGCCCTACACCAGACGCCAATTTTCCCTATTCTCTCTGGCTGGGGATGACATATGTCCTCTACACTGGGGAATGGAGTCCTAGAAACTTCTGTTGCAAGTGTGCATTATTTGCTTCCCTTCCTATTTGGGTTATATTTAGGCATTTCTGATTCATATGGAATAGGGAAGGTTTGGATTAGTTTCACGCGTAGAGGGTTATCTGTAACTGAAATGGCACAGGGCACAAGGGGACTTCTTTTCCAATGCCATCACTCCACCTTAATCTTTTGTAGCTGAAGCATGAGGGACTCAGGTACAGTCAGACCAGAGAACATCAGGAATTAGACATTATCAGGACATTTCCTGCAGTGAGCATTTGCAAGGTAATTAATAAGGCATGCTTGCACATGTTAAAGGAGTGTTTCAGAGACTTAGAATTTCTTTCTTTCTTTCTTTCTTTTTTTTTTTTTTTCTTTCTGAAATCAGCTACTAGACTTCTTTTCCCTCCGTGTTTCTGGTCTTTGACATTTTAGTTTGGAACTGATTACATGGTCCAGGAAGGTCCTCTGGGTAAACAGCTGTAGATGTAGGGACGTTTGGGTCAGTCCAACAGACACATTGAACACTTTTGATGTACCAAGCACTCTGCAGGGTTCAGGAGATTGTAAGGTCAGGAAGGATGCTCTTTGACCTCAGGGGGTTCTGAGGCTAACAGGGGAGGCATAAGGAGAATAACTTCATAACAGAAGGTACAAGGGAATACACATTGGACGGCTGTGCCTGCATCATGCCGGGAACCCAGAGAAAGCCTTGTGGGGAGCTAGCTTCTGAAACCTGGCCTTTAAAAGAGTATGTCCTACAGAGAATGTAGGGTCATTCTGGGCTGGTGTTATGTGGGCAGACTTGTGAAGGCCTGGGGAGCCCTCCAGTGGCTGTCCTGTCAATGCTTTTGGGGATCCAGAGGGACACTGACAGTGGGATAGACTCAGGATCTGGGAGGGAGGCATGGGGTGCTTGTGGCCAGTGGCCCTGCCCTACGTAGAGATAGATGTCCCACCGAGCTGACCACGTAAGTCCCGAGTTCTTTACATACTGCGTTCCGTGGAACCCGCGAACGGGTCAATGCAAGACACGTCGCTGTTTTATCTCCTCCTGAGGCAGAAACTGCCAGTTCAACACTCTGACACACCATCAGTTATACGCTGTACAGGCATTTCAGGGATGTTTTGAAAACGTGTGTTTAGAATCAGTCTAGTACCATGCATTAGGCAAAAAGTCCATTTTGCTGCCAGACCATCCACATGTAAAACATACGGTTGTCTTCTCTCTCTCTCTTTTTTTTTTCAAATTTATTTAAATTCAGTTAGTTAACATAGAGTGTTGGTCTTCTTTTGAGTAAAAAATCTTTATAAAGTTTACCATGTAGGCATGTGCTATGAGCCTAGTGATGAGCTGAGGGACTTTTGGCTTCTGCCAAGTGAAAGGAATGATACCTAAAAAAGAGGTTTATTTCTTCCTCAGCCAATATTTACTAAGGAACTATTATGTGTCAGGTACCAAGAGCTAGGTTCCAGGTGATCAGATAAAACTATGAATAAAACCAGGACAGCCATTGCCACTGAGCTGCTTACAGCCCACGGGCACACATAGCCATAAAGAATCACACAAATAAGTTAGTTTTAAAATTGTTAATGGTAGGAAAAAATGAAGGCAATTTGAGGTTTGTCTCTTGGAGGATAAATCTTTTTTTTTTAAGTTTTTGTTAGCATTTGATTTTATAGCTTTCTCTTATAGATCACTCCATACAAAGCAAATGTGATATCGATCAGTTTAGAATCAAAGCTCTCTGATATGACAGTTCTTACAAAAAAAAAGTTAAAGGACATTATATCCTCGGATTTGTAGGCAGTCGTCGTTTAAAGAGTTTGGTTGATTCATCGAGATGTCCTGATATTTGCTTGTTATCTTGCACGAGCGTTGCAGGTATTCACTTTACACAAACATCATTACTGCTGCCTATTATGAGATGTTTTATAGGTGAGACAAGGTGGACATGGGGACCCATGGATCTTGGCTGAGGTGATGGATATCCTGGTTTAATGTTAAGGTAACAGGAGGTTCTGATAGGCAGTGTTTTATGATCAAGTTCCTACCACTCACTGTTTGCTGCAGAGATGGATATGTATACATTTGTAAAATAAAATAGATATTAATTAAGCAAAACAGATATGTAATATGTAATGAAATGCTTTACGAGATTATATTTCAGGTTTAGGTTAACTTTGTACAATTTATCTGATTTTCTTTTTTTAAAAGATTTTTATTTATTTGAGAGAGAGAGAAAGCATGAGCCAGGGGGAGGGGCAGAGGGAGAAGCAGGCTCCCCACTGAGCAGGGAGCTGGATGTGGGGCTCTATCCCAGGACCCTGGGATCATGACCTGAGCCGAAGGCAGATGCTTAATCCGCTCAGCCACCTATGTGCCCCTATATGACTTTATTTTTTGTTGCGGTTGAGTATAGTTGACATGCAGTGTTACATTAGTTTTAGGGGTACAACATAGTGATTCTGCAACACTATGCGTTATGCTGGGCTCATCACAAGTGCAGCTACCACCTGTCACCACACAGCACTATTATGATACCATTAGCTCTATGCCCTGTGCTCTACCTTTTATTCCTGTGACTTACTCATCCCATAACTGGAAGCCTGGACCTCCCATGCCCCTTTACCCATTTTGCCCATCTCCTGACTCCCCTCCTTCCTGGCAACCATCAGTTTGGGTTCGCTGTATTTATGAATTTTTGTTTATTATTTTGTTTTTAGCTTTCATAAGTGAAATTATATAGTATTTGTCTTTCTCTGTCAGACTTATTTCACTGAGCATAATACCCTCTAGGTTCGTTCATGTTACAGTGACAAGATCTCATTCTTTTTTATCACTAATATTCCATTGTGTGTGTGTGTGTGTGTGTGTGTATATATATATATGTATATATATATGTATGTATGTATGTATCTCTATTCATCTATTGATAGACACTTGGGTTGCTTTCTAGTCTTGGCTATTATAAATCATGCTGTAGTAAACACAGGGTTACATGTACCCTTTTGAATTAGTTTTTATTTTCTTTGGGTAAACACCCAGCAGAATTGCTGGATCATATGATAATTCTATTTTTCATTTTTTGAGGAACCTCCATACTATTTTCCAGAATGGCTGCAACAGTTTGCATTCCTGCCAACAGTGCACGAGAGTTTCTTTTTCTCCACATCCTCAGCAACACTTGTTTCTTGTGTTGTTGATTTTAACCATTATGGTTTCGATTGCATTTCCCTGATACTGAGTGATGTGGAGCATCTTTCATGTGTCTGTTGGCCGTCTGGATGTCTTCTTTGGAGAAGTGTCTATTTGCAAATATCTTCTCCCATTCAGTGGGCTGCCTTTTTGTTTTGTTAGCGGTCTTCTCTACTGTGCAGAAGCATTTTATCTTGTTCAAGTCCCAATAGTTCATTTTTATTTTTGTTTCCCTTGCCTGAGGAGATGCATCTAGAAAGATGTTGTGATGGCCAATGTCCAAAATGACTGCCTACATTTCCTTTTAGGAGTTTTGTGGTTTCAGGTCTCCCATTTAGATCTTCCATCCATTTGAATCTAGTTTTGTGTTACGGTTTCAGAGAGTGGTTCCGTTTCATTCTTCTGCATGTTTCTGCACCATTTGTTGAAGAGGCTGTCTTCTATATTCTTGCCTCGAGGAGGCAACCTCCTCAGTTGAGATCTGAGGAATGAAGAGAGACAGGGGCAAGGAGGCACATTCTGGACACAGGGAAAAGCCTCTGCAAAGGCCCTGAGGTCAAAAGTGCTGGTCTGCTTTGAGGAACCAGAGCAGGCCAGAGTGGCTGGAGGACAGTGAGCAAGGGTGAAGTGGTGCAGGAAGCCAGCCTGTGGCTGGACGCTGGCTCATGGGAGGTCATGGAGCTTGGGTTAGGGCCCCAGAGGAAGCCACCTCTGAGGCAGGGAGAGCCACGCCCTGACTGCCACTTCACCGTGCTGTCCCTGGCTGCTGTGTGGAGAGCAGACTGGAAGGAGGAGGAGAGGCAGGACTGCAGTTGGAGGCTGCTGACGGGGGCCTGGCTGGCAAGGGAGAGGGAGAGAAGAGGGAGGAGGTGAGATGTGCTTTGGGGCCAGGATGCTGAACGGCACTGGGAGCACTGGGCCCATTCTGGTCCATTAGCACTGGGGCCAGGCACCTCCCCCGTGGGCACCCACACTAGTGACTTTCTTTTGGGGGCAGAACCGTCAGGACTATGTGGTGAGGGGCAAGCGAGAGTGTGAGGAAAGAGGAGGAGTGGTGGCCCAGGCTGCTGTCCTGCTGCCTGGGTGGTAGGGGCACAGGGCCCAGCAGGCCTGCTTGAGGCCTCAGCTGGGACGATTGGGTTGGAGTGAACCAGTTGGCTTAGGGTGACCCGGGACACAGGGCTGAGCTGTGAACAGATGGTGGCCACAGGGCCCTGGGGACCCTGGCTGCAGACGGGAGCACTTTGGGAGGGACATCAGCCTTGCAGTAGCTCCTCTGAGTGTTCTCCTCAGGGAGGATGAGATCCCAAAAGCTCCCCCAACCCCAGGCAGCACCCCTACTTAGAGCTCCACTTGCATGCTTAGGGACATCCTTTCTGCATCCTCCCCTCCACCCCGTCCTAAAGTCACGGTAGTGCTGGGCTGTCATGTGTCAAGTGTAGCCTGGTGTGGTCCGGCGGGTGGGAGCGGTTATGGCACAGGGCAGGCTGGTGGCCGCAGGCACCACATGGGATGCCCTGTGGGCTGAATGCGGTCTCCTGGCCAGCCTGTCCACCCCAGGGCTTTTGCTGACAACGCGTTCATCTATTTCTCCCACCCTACTGCTCACCTACTGCCCACACTGAGGTGTTTCCCTTCTCCTGATCTCAGCTTGAATTCTGACCCAGCTGGAGGTGGGGTGGGGGCTCTCCTGATGCCTTGATCCGGATCCAGCGTGCCTGTCCTGCACTCTGCCAGGGCCCTCTGCATTTGGAGCATTTCTCATCGGGAGTGAAATGGTAAATTGTGTGCTCATTGGTCAATGCCTGGGTCTCCTGCTGGCCTGTAGGCCCCACGGGGGCAAGGAATGCCTTCTTTCCTGTGCAGCCCCTGCACCTGCCATACCACCTGCTGGGCAGTGGGCATCCAGTACAGTGGGTGCTCGGGTACATGGATGCACGGGTACATGGGTGCAGAGGTGCCAGGGAATTGTGTTATAGTCTTGGATGTGGCTGCCTGTACATGCCTACCTTGGAGACAAGAAAGCAAAGCCATAGATCGTGAATTCGTGGGTCTCTGAAACGGTAGGCCAGAGCTGTCTAGTTTAGATTCTGGCCTTTATTTGTGGGAACTGATTTTGATCTGTAAATCCTCTCAGGGTAGTCCCTACCCCAACCAGTTCCTCCACACTTTATCTCATTATAAAGGAAGCTTGGAGATGCACAAATCTTATCATCCTCCCCAGAAGGAGGGAGGTCAGGCTGGTAAGAACCCGGCGACCAGCTGGTAGTATAGTGGAAGGCCCATCCTCACCCGGGTCTTTATTAAAGTCCCCCTAGGGTCCTCCTGGAAGGGGTGCTCCCCTTCCTGCCTTCTGTTTTGTGTGTGGATCTGTGGATGAGTGTGTAGTTACCAGCAGCTGCAAATAAGGTAGACTCCGGACTGGCCCTAGATTCAGTGCCCGGAGGCAGGTGGCTCAGACGCCACACAGGGAGCCGTGACCTTTCTGTTCAAAGGATACATCCAGTGTCCTGTGATTGGATGCCGCAGGCTGGAGCAGCAGTTGGAGGCCGGGACCCTTTGCAGATAAGGAGCCTCTGTGGCTTTCAGGACTGCAACAGTTTGACCATTTCCCAGGCAAATCCACAAAGAAGCAAAAATGTTCACAAGCAGGTGATTCCCAGTTTCGCACATCATATGAGAAGCCAGGGAGTGTCTTTGACCACTTTGGCTATGCTGTGAGTGGCCAGAGCCTGGGGTCCCCTTGCGCCTGTGGAGGGGTTCCCCTCTCTTTATCTCATAATCTTCCCCTCCCCCGACTGCAGCAATAAGGATAAATATTCGTTAGGGGAAAAAAAGTTGGTAAATGTACAAAAACGGGAAGGTAGTTCCCCCCACTCACTTAACATTTTTGTATGTGTTATTACAGACTTTCCCCCTAGCTCTTAGATTCTGGATGTATTGTTCTGTTTTTGCTATATCCTCCCTTCATCAATGGTAGGGATGCTGGCAGATTCTGTTCTAGGGCCCTGCCCTAGTCTGTTCCCTCAGTCTCTTATGTTTATGACCATCTATGGTCATAGATATCCCTGGAGAGAAAGATGTAACTACATGATTTCTTTCTGCCCTTAGGTTCACTCCTGGAAGCAGAATTGGACAGTTGAATGGGTTTATGTGTTCTTATTCCTTTTAGTGCAGAGGCTCAGCCTGGCTCAGAGATGTGCCTGGGGTCCCCACTATGTAAGTAGAAGAACAGGACATGGTCCCCCTTCACTTCCTCCACAAGGCCTTCTCCAGCAGTGGGGAACGTTCACCATCCCAGAAACCTTGGATCATTGCTGACTATGCACGCATGTCTCTAGGATGCATTTCCCAGCTGACCCCCTGGCTGATCAGTCCCCAGGGCTCTGGGTGTGTGTGGGGATACCCTTTGCCTGTGCTTTGTGGCTTAGACAGTTCACGGCAGTTATTTCTACTTCAGATGCACATTTGGAAGGTTTTAAGGGGTGAGGGTGGAGGTGTGTGTGTGTGTGTGTGTGTGTGTGTATTTGATCTGGTGACACCTGCATTGGGCACCTCTTTACCCAGGCCCAGGTGATGAAAGGAGAGACTTAATGGATGTAGGGCAGGGGGAAGGACCCCCAGGAGAGCATCTGGGGAGTTGGTGCTCAAACCAAGCTTCGTGGGTGGATCCCCGGCCTTCGAGAGCCGGACCAGTTAAGACCTTGCTGGCCTCAGAGTGGGGAACCAGAGGGGAGGAGGGTCCTCTTCCAGACACCAGATTCTCCCTGGGGCCCTGTGTGACCCTCTCTGGCCACCTGAGGCTCTTCACCTGTTGAGTGGGGACATCTTCCTGCCCATTTTATGACCAGCCCACCAAACTGTCCTCATGGTGATGAAAGAAAAAGCCACTGAAATTGCTAAGTGATGGAAGGGAGGCCCGGACACCTACAATACTGCTCTTTATAACATCAATTAATGAGCTCACTTCCAGATGTTGAGGCACCAGGAGGCTTGACGTTAATTATTCCCCCAAGTTTTTAATTCATGGCTATACCCAAATGATATTCTCTTATTTTGGAGGGACCTCTGACTATGTGGCAAAGCATCTGGGAAACCTGGCAAGGGGTGGGCAGGGGCAGAGGAGTGTCCACACAGTGTTTACCTGTGGGGGGCACTGGTGATGTCTAGACTGCTTGCTGGACAGAGGCCAGAGGCCAAGGACAGTGGAGGAGGTGGCATGGGGCTGGCATTAGGGGGGTCGGGGGCATGGATATTGCTGAACCTGCTGCCGCACCTGGGTGGGGAAGGCCAGTCTGCAGGGATGGGACTTTGTATGATGTCTGGCCGATGGAGCCCAGATGACTGTGGGGCGAGTGGCCAGCAGAACGTGATGGGACCAGCTCTCATGACCACCACTCGAGGGTAGGAAACCATGGTGGCTGTGAGAGCAGGATGACACTTCTCAGCTAATAATGATACCCGGGAAGGAAGTGAATTTAAATGTGAAATACCGGAACTGCAGAAATTTTTTATTATTATTTTTAGAACAGCATTGATGTTTCTATCCCATCAGCAGTTTGAAATGAGGCGTAGTCTGGGATCATTTGCCATAATTTGATATGCTTGATGGATTCCAAGTCCCCCAAAGAATAAAATGAATGAATGTGATCAAGGATCACAGCTGTGTTCTCTCCTTTTGAAAGCATTTCATACCAGAAAACTTCCAGTTTGGTTCAGGCAGCCTTCCCTGAGCACCCTGCCTCCCCACAGGGAGGGTGCTGTGCTCTTGTCCTGGGGTGGGGGCAGGTAGGAGGATGCTGAGCAAAACAGGTTGACTGCACGCATATTCAACAGTTCTCCAGAATGTTCTCTAGAACAGGCACAGTTGGGAGAGTTCTATGCAAGGGATTGGCAGCATGCCTGACAGCAGGGGGCAAGTGTACCCCAGCCCACTCCTCTGATGGTTAGAGAAAGGATGCTGAAGGGGTGAGCTCGGGCGTACAGCTCCAGTTAGGACAGGGGCCTGTGCCTTTCCCTGATGTTAGCCCCCAGCTGGCGCATCTGTCCGAGTGTCCCCCAGATCGGCCAGGCCTGCACCTCCTACAGTTCCTACCCACCCCCCTCCAGGTCCCCAGTGGCAGTGAATCTCCATTCACTGGCCAAAACCAGACATTAATTATTTTAATTGCTTATCCACCTGATTAAACAAATATTAATTTGAATGCCAACTGCGTGCTCACAGTCGTGTGCAAAGCTGGGTGTGTGGTTGGAGAGTCAGCTGTTTATTAAGGAATTGCATGCATGAGGCTATCATTAAAATAAGTAAGAGAAAAGAAAGGAGTCTTTGTTTCCAGGTGCAACAGTAAGCCCCCGAAGTGTTGTGAGCAGGGTGTGATGTGATGGGAGGACGGTTCTGGAAAGATCTCCCCGGCTGTTGAGTCCACCAGCCGGCTGAGGGACACCTGCTGCAAGGCCGTGTGGACAGTCTGGGTGGGGGTGGGGGCGGCCTCCTCAGGGGGCAGTGGACATGGGGGGAGGTGCAGGGAGCCTGAGGTACTTAAGCAGTGACACACCAGCTGAGCCGGATGACAGGCTGGATATGGCTGATGGGGGGACCGAGCAGCAGGGCTCCTGACTCAGTCACTAGGTGAGTGGGGCACCGTGTCCCAAGGCAGGGGACATGGGTGAGGTATGGGAATTGGGGGGTATTTTGGTGGAGGTGGTGGGGAGCACATGCATGGATTTGCCAGAAACCCTGGAGTCATTTCATTTCCCTGTGAGTTGGGACTTTATTTTTTATTACTTTTTAAAAGATTTTATTTATTTATTCATGAGAGACAGAGAGAGAGAAAGAGAGAGAGAAAGAGAAGCAGGCTCCACTCAGGGAGCCCGATGTGGGATTTGATCCCAGGACTCCAGGATCACACCCTGAGCTGAAGGCAGGTGCTAAACCGCTGAGTCACACCGCTGAGCCACCCAGGGATCCCCGGGACTTTATTTTTTAAACCACGCTGTCCCCAGTACCTTGAACGAGGCCTGGCACCTAATTGCTGTATACAAATATGCTTAACACATATTTGTTGAGTGAATGACTGAATCGGTCTCCATGTCTCCCAGATGGCAAACCAATGAAGAATCATGTCATCCCCTGAGATCCGCAGAGCATGGTGTTCCTCAGGGGACTCAAGGCTGCCTTCGAGTTTTTGGAGAGACTGGAAACAATCTTACCTTGCTCCCAGCCAGACCTCCGGGGTCCTGGACACCTGCTTTCAACATGCAGAAATTCCTGAGACACGTTATCTCCCCCGCCCCAAACCTGAGAATATACAATCAGTCTGGCCTCACAATCCCAGGGCAGTGCTCGCCCACAGGTCTGTCCCCACGCTGCAATAAAAGCTGCTCCGAAGATGTCTCAGTTCTTTCTTGATTGTGGTGTTTAGCGACACCCCCATCACTGGGAAGGAGAACATTCTCTCATAGAACCACACTTTGTGACCCAACTCAGGAAATTAGCATTAATTAGACAGTACTAACTAACCCAGAGACCTTATTAATACTTAAACCATGTGTTCTTCAGAGCCCGAAACATTGATTTCCTGGACCTTGGTGTGGTCCAGGATTACAAATTGTATTGAGCAATGATGTCTCTCCTTTTTTGTAGGATTTTTTTTTAACTGGAGTATAATTAACACACGATGTTACATTAGTGTCAGGTGCACGAGTCACATCAGTGTCAGGTGGGCGAGTTACATCAGTGTTGGTGCGCAAGTTACATCAGTGTCAGGTGCGCGAGTCACATCAGTGTCAGGTGGGCGAGTCACATCCGTGTCAGTGCACAACATAGTGATTGAACAAGTCTCTACGTGACTTCTTGCTCATCCCTGTAAGTGAGGTTGCCACACATTGTTGACTATATTCTCCATGCTGTACTTCTCATCTCTGGGATTTATTTTATGACTGGATGTTTATACATAACTCTTTATCTCCTTTGTATCATATCACCTCCCCCTTCCCCCAGCACCACCAGTTGGTTCTCTGTATTTAAGAATCTTTTTTTTTTTTATTTGTTCATTTGTTTTGTTTCTTATACTCCATATCTAAGTGCAATCGTATGGTATTTGTCTGCCTCTGTCTGATTGATTTCACTTAACATCATACCTTCTGGATCCAACCTTGTGATGTCCCTTTACAATTCTGGAGTAATTGCTCAGAGGCTTCTTTGTTTTTGTTTGTTTTTCTTTTATGGCCTTAACATTGTGGCTAAGTATAGGCCAATCATTTTGTAAACTATCCCTCAATTTGGTTTTGTTTGGTGTTGTCTCATGGTTGCATTGGGGTTGCAGTTTTTTAATTTTTTTTTTAAGATTTTATTTATTTATTCGTGAGAGACACAGAGAGAGGCAGAGACACAGGCAGAGGAAGGAGAAGCAGGCTACCTGCAGGAGCCTGATGCAGAATCTGATCCTGGAACACCAGGATCACGCCCTGAGCCAAAGGCAGACGCTCAACTGCTGAGCCACCCAGGCTCCTGCACTTCTTAAATTCTTTATCAGAGACATTACCAAAGTGACATTGTATCACAAGACTGCTTTTAGCAATTGTCACTCAGAAAGGGGGGCCAGTCTCTGAGTGGACGAAGTCAGGGTCCTGAGAAGACAAGGCCGAGGAAGGGCGTCAGTGGTTGTAGATGCCATTCCTTGCACGCCTGGTGAGCCTTCTCAGGATTCTGCAGCCATTTATGGGCAGCTCCAGACACTCCTTGTCGAGTACAGGTCCCAGTAGAGTTTTAAAAAAGGCTGTGAGGCTAATACTTTCCTAAACTAAATATCAACTTCATTTGACAAATAAAATAATTATAATCTAACTGTGTAGGGATTATCATATCTCTAATAAAGTCAATAGGGATTTGAAGTGTTTAATTACCAACTTTCCCGACATACAAATTGAAAAGCTTTTCAGGTGAGTTGCTCATGTGGAAATGCCTGAAACACGCTGCAATTAACAACTAGATCTTCATTCAGACAGTAATTAGCATGTGATTTGTCCTGCTCCTTGTGGCTGGTGCACATCCTGGCTTAGATGTGTATTTTCATTTATGTTAAGGAAGTTAATTTGCTCCTTCTAGGTTTCACTTAAAAGCAAGTTGGTGTTTTGCTGTGATTTTATAAAGAAAGATCTAGTGACTTAAAAAAAAATTATTTTTTGTGTGTGATTTGCCTGCAGACTTGCTGTGTTTTCCAAAGTTTGAGAATCCCTCCCTCCTCCTTCTTCCCACCTCGTCTCTTTCTTTCTCCTTCATCTTCCTCCTCCTTCTCTACCTCCTCCCCCTTCCACATGCCCCACCCCACCCTTCTCTCTGATCAGAGACCCAGGAGCCAGTGAGGGTGGAGATGTTGGGACCATCCCCGAGGTTATGGTGGCTCACCTTGCTGGGCAGATGTGTCAGAACTCTGAGGCCTCTGCTCTGTGCTCGGGGCTGATGTGAGTGCCGTCTGCTAGGAGGCACTACAGAAGATGAGGGCCTCTGTTTACCCATCTGTGAAACGACACAGCTCCCTTATGGGTGCAGGGGGGCCTGTTCTGTGTGCTCCAGGTTGGGAGTGAGCAAGGTGCCACCTTGTGCTGGATGTAGGCAGGCTGGGTGGACCTGGCCCACTGGTGGCTGTCCCATTGCTGCCGCTCCTTGACATGTAAAATGGGGTGCCTCACTGGTTTGTGGTAAGGACGAGAGGGTTATATTTCATGGTGTTCAGGGTGATGCCTGGCACAGGATAAACACTGGGCACATGGTGCCACCTCTCACCAGTTCTGCTTCTCTTGGAGCCATGGTGCTGTGGAGCACGACAAGGGTCTGGAAGGGAGGAGCATCTTTCCAGCCATACAGGAAGGACTAGGGGGGGACACAACTAGGTGTGCTTATGGAAGAAGGGGGCTCTTAGGAAACAGGAAGCCCCCATAAGCCCCCATCTCCCCTGGGCATGCTGGGGTTGTTGGGGGCTCTTGTATGCATGCAGCCCCTCCTCCCTGTCTCATTGCTGGTGCTGCCCCTGCCCCTGGTGTCCCCAATCCTCACAGCCAGCACCCCCCCACACACTGCTGGGGGGCTTGGCTGTGTCCTCCTCCTCACCCTGCCCCTCCTACTACTTTCCATCCTGGTCTTGCCCCAGAATTCAGACCTGTGATGCCCTGCCTCCCACCCCTTCCAGGCTCCAGGCAGACCACCCAAAAGGGTGCCCAGACTGCACCTGGAACCTGCCTGTGCAGGTGGTGGCTTGGTGCCCCCATCTCCTTCTACCTGTTTAACTGGCCCAATGGGGCCAGTTTGTATATCTTGTGGACAAGTTAGAAGTTAGGAATTGTGCCTTTTTGTCTTTATCCATTCAACAAGTTTGTCACCTGTCTGCCCATTTTCAGTCATGGTGCTTAGGTGCTGGGGACACAGTGTTAGAAAAGACAACGCAGACTGTCCTTTGTGTCTGGACGGTCTGTTGGAGGCGGCCGGCAGGAGGGTTGGAGGGCCAGAGGGCCTTGGGCGGGAGGAGTTGGCGCTGGGGACGCTTCCCTGCAGGTGCAGGTCTGTTAGGCCTGTCTCCCACTAGGTGGCGCAGCCACACAAGTAGTGACTTGGCTCCTGCTTGCCCTGTCTCAACATCATGGTCACCGCAGGGCAGGCTTCTTGACCAGCGAGCTGCCCCTCTGCCCCCCGCTCTGAGGCTCTGTCAGGAGGCCAGGATTGAGGGAGGTGACATTTGCATTTCAGAGCCGTCCCCAGCTGCTGCTGCTGCCCTTGGTTCCTGGACACCCTGAGGTCCACAAAGGTGGCTGAGCCAGGACCATGCCCACTGCTAACTAACTCACCTGGCTCTGGATCCATGAACCATTGGGTCTTCCCAGTAGTTGGGGTTAGTAGCCCCATTTCACAGCTGGGGAGTGGTGAGGCTGTTCTGATGCCTCACCCTGGCGCTTCTGGGTGGCTTTAGGAGGAAGGTGGTGGGTGGATGAGCAGGCTGTCCTGGGACGGGGCACTGGGCAGCATGAGGGTGTAGGAGGAGAACCGTGTCCCCGTCCTGGAGCTGGCTCCCCTGTGCTCTTGGGCACTCTGCTTTTTTTCTCTTTGGGTTTTTCTCATCTATAAAATGAAGGTTTGGTCCTTGGTGTGGGGATTTGTTTCATTTACCATCCTGGGTATTCAGTGGGCCCTTTCTGGCTTTCAGGGCTGAATACTTTTTTAATTTTTTAAAAGATTTTATTTATTTATTCATGAGACACAGAGAGAAGCAGAGGGAGAAATAGGCTCCCTGTAGGGAGCCTGATGCAGGACTCAATCCCAGAATTCCGGGATCACAACCTGAGCCGAAGGCAGACGCTCAACCACTGAGCCACCCAGGTGTCCCTGAATACTTTTTTCTTTTTAAATAAATCCTTTATTCTCTCTTTCTAGAAATTGTTTATTGGATGTAGACTTCTCACAATGGTCCTCCATCTCTTCTCCCATTCCCCAACTCCTTGATCGCTTTGGAGAGATTTAAATTTCTTTAGAAACTAAACCTCTCGTTTCTTTCCCCAGAGAAACTGCCAGTTTGTTGGCATCCAGGACTGGAATATCCTCACTATCATTGACAGGGTGTCAGGATAAGGAGAGAGATGGGGCAGGAGTTCAGTGTGTCATCTCTGCCTGGGAAATGGTGGCTTTTCAAAGAAGCATTAAGATTCTCTTAATTAAGTAGAACAATAGATTTCCAAACTATACCATCACATACTACTATTTACAACCTGAAAAAAGTGATTCAAATGTTTGAAAATAAAAGGATTGGCTATGCTCTTTCGGGCTCATGCAGAGACAAAGAAAGCCATGGTCAAAATTTTAAAATCAGTAAAAAGGAAATTAATGTCAAAACATCTAAGAAGGCCATTTTAAGCCTTAATTTACTGATTTTGAACCTTAATGCATGAAACGATGTTTATATAACTGATAGAAATTTCTCGTGATACCCCATCTTACTGCATTATTTTTTCTCATCAAATTCAATCTGCTTCCTCCCTTGCAGCTTGGTTGTTAGAACATTTCATCTCATTTTTCCTGGGGAAGATGCACCTTTTCCCTCAGGTATCTGGGCCTTCTAGAGCTCAGGAGAACTGGAAAGGAGGCCTCAGATCTTAAATCGGTTGTAGATCCTCATGAGATGCTCCTTCTCCGGGTCCTCAGGAGCCACTTGAAGGCAGCCAACTGGCCAGCTGCTGTTAAATCCAAGTGGGCTGTCAGGAAATGATAGCATTGAAAAATAAACAAAATCAGGAGATCCATGGGCAGATTTAATAGCTACTAAACACGGATGAATGGGGAATTAATGAATTAGAAAATGGAATGGAAAAAATTATAGAGCATTTAGCACAGAGAGGATGCAAGAGCACGTGGCGGGTGGGGGGTGGGGGGCAAGACGGTGGGGAGACCTCCCATTCTGTGCCCATGGTAGAGCTCTGGTCAGAGGTGGCAGGGATAAACCAGAAGAAATGCACACCTAAACCAAGTGTAGTGCAAACAGACCATAGCAAAGACAGAGAAGACCAACGGAGTGCGGGGCCTCTATAGGACTCTGAGTAGCTCCCGTCTTTGACTTGCTCAGGTGTGGCAGGCTTCCACTCCTGGGACCCCAAAGTGGCCGTGTGCACATGGAGTCCTGATGGACATGTTTTTTCCCACCCTCTCAGTAAAGTTGGCTATTTCATTGGCATTTCTATGGGATGACCTGGAGGGGGGGAGTTTGTTTGTGGTCCCTATTTCAGGTCCCCAAGTCTATCCACAAGGCTCAAGTGAATTAAGTACTTCTAGAAGAGGACATTTAGGAGAGAGGAGAGCACTGTGTATCAGTCCGTGGATACAGAAGAGGTGGTCATGTGAACATGTGATGCTGGCTGTGCTCCTTCTGTGGCCAGGGTAGAAGATCGTTGAGGTTGATGTGGATTCTGTACGTAGGTGTGGGGTACTGGTGGCCCCTCAGCCATACCTGGGCCCTGCCTGTCCCCGTACTATCTACTTTGAGCATAGCTAGAGGAGCAGAGTTGGCTTTAGGGTGCCGTCTTTGTAGGATAGAAGGCAGCCCCAGCTGCCCACAGAATTCAGTCTTTCTTGACCTTCTGTCCATCCCAGCAAAGTCGAACTTCTCAAAGGCCTCCAAGGCTTCCTGGAGTGGTCAGGGCTAGCAGAAGGGAGGGCGTGGTTGATGCTAGGTCATGGTCACCAGTCTCATGGCTCTTCTCCCTTGGGGTCTGTGAAAAGGAAAGAATGTTTGATTGCTCTTGACCAGGTTAAGTTATCTTGTGTAGAGGAACATGTTTCCCAAATCGAAAACATTCTTTATGACTGGGCGCCATTGACCAATGGTGTTAATCAACCCCAGGCCGCCATGACAAAGTGTGGGAGACCAGATGGCTTAAATGACAAAAGTTCTTTTTTTCAGTTTAGAGTCTGGGATGTGCGGGATCGAGATGTGGGCTGATCTGGTTCCTGATGAGATCCCCTCTCCTGGCATGTGACGGCCACCTCGCTGTGTCTGCACGGGTGGGAGGGGGAAGCAGGTTCTCTGCTGTTGCCTCTTCTCCTAGAGACACTAATCCCAGCACGAGGCCTCACCCTCAAGACCTCATCTAAACCTAGCAATGTCCTGGGGGCTCTGCCTCCACATGCCATCATGCTAGGAGTTAGGGCCTTGACATATGAATCTGGGGAGAGGGGATCGCCATTCAATTTATAGGGCCAGCATAAAGTTATCTTGTTGGATGTTATTGTAGCAACCCATGTTTGGGGCCATAAGATCATAAACCCAAGCAGAAAAGGCAAGAAGAGACCACCATCAGGGAGGGGAGTCTTGGGGGATATGGCTGACCTGTGAGGTCAAGCTCAGCACTTGGGGATCCTTCTGCTAAACGTGGGCACCTATGCTTTGTGTCCCTTGGCTACATGTCTTCTTCTTTTTCTTTGTTTTTTTTTAAGATTTTATTTATTCATGAGAGACACACAGAGAGAGGCCGAGGCATAGGCAGAGGGAGAAGCAGGCTCCTTGCAGGGAGCCTGATGCAGGGATCTCGGGATTGTGACCTGAGCCAAAGGCAGAGGCTCAACCACTGAGCCATCCAGGTGCCTCGACTACGTGTCTTCTAAGACACATTTTAAAATTACTATTTTTTGGTTCACAGCACACATTGATTCTGTATTGGACCGTCCCACTCAATTTTGAGCTTGAGTACAGTGCCTGGTATGGTACCTGATACAAAACAGGTGCCCAGAAATCCTTCATGGAAGGCAGGCAGGGAGTTTCGAGCCTCAGGATTTAAGAGAGGCAACTTCTGCTGATGGAGCAAATGGGAGTCAGCTCACCGCATGGTTTGAGGAGGAGAAGCTAAGTTCAGCATCAATGTAGAGACCGAGGCTAACTCTGAAAGCTGTAGAACGTTATGCCAAGTAGGTGAAGGTCATATACCTTAGGATGGTATGGGTTGTTTGTCTTAACCCTGTAGCCACAATAGGAGTCCCCATGATAAAGCCATGGCCTGATAGTCATCCAGGGCTTGCTTGGTGCATGCTTGGACATGCACGAAACTGAGAAGACACTTTTTTTTCCCATTTAGACAGTCTCAGCTCTTGGAAAGTTCTCTGCGACTCTTCAGAATCTGCTTCCCTGACAATTCTCTCTCTTCTTGAATCTGACCTCTGAGGGGTCGTAGTCTGTGTGCAGCTCTTCTCTTTCCTGCCTGTTTGCCCCTAGCCCCTCCTGACAATGGGGGGCAGTCTCTGTCTGCTCCATGTACCTGTGCGCTTAGGGTAACACCTGTACAGTAACACTTGTACTTGTTGGTGACTGGGTGGAGCATTATTGTGGGCCAGGGGGTGAAGATCCGGGCGCCTTTCTGCAACCCCGCAGGAGGCAGTGCTGTACATTTATTTACTCTGAGCACGTCTGCACGTAGACCTGAGGTGTTCGAGGGAAGTTGCCGAGCAGTGTAGCAGTCGGTACTCAGTGTGCATTGCCATTTGACCCACTAACAGTTTCTGGGACATGATCTCATGCAGCAGGAGTATGTGGGACGCATAAGTTACTGATGGACAGAGTCAGATTGTGACTCACCCAGCTTCACAGGTGAGCAAGGCAGGAGCTGGGATGCTCCTCCATGTCCCAGCTCCCCACCACGTGTGTGTACACAGCAGACGTTTTCAACTGAATAGGCATGAGCTCTGTTCTCTCCTGGAAGAGAAAGGTAGAGGATTCAGGAGGAAGCAGAGAACTGTTGATCACAAGCAGACATCTCTTTACAGACAAGGATGACTTTCACTCTGTGTCACCTGCTTGCAGCCATGTCCAGTCTTTGGATCCAGACGACAATCATGTCTCCACATGTGATGACCTGCATCCTCAGGATTTATTGGTCACATACTTCACGCCAGGAAGTAGATTGGAAAAGATGTAAGATTTACTTTTATTGGTTTACGTCACTGGGAGATTACTTCTCAGAGTGCCTATTCTACATTCTGGGCATTCTTTTTGGATAGAAAGTAGAGGAAATTAACTTGACTGGTGCAGCTTTTCAGACCAAAGGGGTGCTGTGGGCCTGCCTCTGCTCAGGTGAGATTCGTGACAGGGCCGCTGTCCAATCAGGGCTTGCCAGATCTTTCTCCTCATCTCTGGAGTCATGACCACCCTTCAGTGCTGGAAGCAGCAGAGACTCTCTGGCGCCGCTGACAGCATCTCCTTATTCTCCATGTCCCTCCCCCCTTGCAGTCACACCCACAGGATATCACAGCCACACTGAGAAAGTAACCTCAGGGCCACCTGGGGAGGGATGTGCCTGCTCTTGCCCCCCAGCCCCCTGCAACCATCTTCAGGGCCTTGCCTTCTCTTGGCACTTCGGGGCTCCTCCCCGAAGTGATGAAAGCCACTGTTCCAGGGACCCCCCCAGGGCTTCCCTGGCACCTGCTAACAGCAGTGTGATGAGCCTTGTGGCTGCGTGTTCTCTGTCCAGGCTCAGAGATCTCTCTGATTCCCCCCTCCCTGAGCCCAGCCAGCCTTTCCTCGTCCCTGCCCCCTGGGCATGTCTGGCTACTCTTTTCAGGACTCCCAATCTCAGATAGCCCTGTGGGAAACTGCACAGATAGCCATGTATCGTGTGTGTGATCAACTGGGCCGTGTAGTCCATAGCAGAGCCGCCAGGTGAGAGCCCTTCCTATCCTGGAAGCTCACTGGATGTGTTCCTTCTCAGGATATCACAGAGCCAGTCCACAAGGACGACAGCCCCCAAGGAGGCAGAGCCCAGAGAGTGCGGGCTGCGTAGCCCCACTTTGGTGTGTCAGTAGCTTCAGGCTCTGTCCTGGTTTTCAAGGCTGGGATCGCCTGGTCCTTCAAGGGTATTCGTTGTGACCTTGGAGTTTTTCTCTGCCCTTTTGCTTTAGTGACACACAGAAATAACCGGAATTGGGACTGTGGGCATGGAGGGCCATGAGCCCCTGTCCCCACAAGCCACCGAACCGAGAAGGTGATCAGGCAGCCTGCCCAGGCCCATGGCCAGTATGGGCCAGGGGAAGACTGCTCCTCTTCCTCGGCTCACCCATGATCCATCTGCACCTGCCTGCCTCTGCTGAGCCCTGTCTTGGTGGTGCATGCACAGTGACGGATCACACATCCTCCCTCCCCAGACCATGTCCTGGGGGGTTTGCCCACCGTCTTCATATCCTTCCCCAGCAGGTGGTGTCCTCATCCTCCCACAGGGCACAGGGCATCAGTCCAGGAAACCAACACAGGGATTTTTCTATAGAAAAGCAAACCAGTCACCTGCCACCAACAGCCCTCCCCAATAAAACCAGAACCCCATGCCCTGAATTGTCCTTGCAAGCTGAGCAGCCTTGGGCGTGATATGAGCAGGCCCTTCACCTTCTCTACACGGTCTTCTGGAGGCTTGGGCTCTTTGCGCATGTGGCTGGCCAGGAGCACTGGGACCGTGGACGCAGTATGCATGGCCTTGCTCTTCTTACCCAGGTCCCGTGATGCAGGGCCAGCACCGGCCCCCTCCCGGCCCACCGCCAGGGCAAGCTGCCCTCTTCCCACTGGAATCCCTTTGCTCCTTCTGCAGCAGTGGTGAGCTGCCTTTCAGGACCCTGACCCCAAGCCTGTGCTGGTCTCTGACACCAGCTGGCCTGAACATCCTCCCTGAGCCTGGCCAGGGGACAGTGCATAGTGGGGGTGTGGTGGGAACACACAGGGCAGCTTGGACGTGCTTCCTACAGGCCAGTCTCCCCCCAATGTTTGCTCCTCCATGTCCTCCCTCTGTGCTTCTTTTTCTGTGGGGCCTCCTGGCGAGCAGACTCCTGCTTCTTGCAGCAGGGCCCGTCTCTGTGTCCTGTCCAGCCTCCTAGCTGTGCTTCTGCTCTTCCAGCTGCTTCTGTGGGTCCGTGCAGCCTTCTTGCATTTGCCTTTGCTCTCATCAGCACGGTTGACGGTGGCTCCTGCTGGCCACGTGGTCTCTGTCTATGTCCCTGGGGGCAGGCTTTGCATCTGTAGGTCTTCTTCAGAGATCACCCAGCAGCGGAGCCGTCTCTCACCCTGTGCTGGACCTGCTTGGGTGGCCTCTGGGGGAGTGGCGCCTGGCAGAAGGCCCAGCAGTAGAAGGGACTGGCTGCTGCATCTCTGTGCCTGGGGCTTCTGCCTCCCAGACAAGTCTGGCATGGCAGCCTCTGTGGCTCGATGGGACTGACCAAAAACCTGGGAAGGCTCTGGCTTGGTGCAGAACCAGGTGGTTCTCTCTTGGGAGCTCAGCCTAGAAGAATGGTTGTTTTTTTTTTCTAAATAGGTAGAAATGCGGTATGGGTTTCCCACACAGCTGTGCTTCTGCAAGGCATGGGCCGGGATGAAAGATTCGCACGTCCACCTGATGCTCACTGCAGCTCAGGCACCGTGGGAGGGCAGTGCCTTGTCCGCCAGTCAGCTGCGCTAAACTCATTCCCCCGGGGTTCTTCTTGGGCCAGACACCTGGGCTTATTTGCTCAGGCCAGAGGTGGGCAATTATGTCTAATCAGCTGCATCTGGCCTGCCTCCTATTTTTCTGTGTCCCACTAGCTAAGAAGTATTTTTACGTTTCTAAATGACTGGGGGCGCATAAAGGAATAATATCTCGTGATGTGAAAATTGTATGAAATTCTAATTTCAGCGTTCATAAACTGGCACACAGCCAGACCAACTCACATACACAGCATCTGTGGCCACTTGCGGGTAAGAGCCGCACAGGTGAGTAGTTGCCATAGAGATCCTGTGGCCTCTGAAGCCTAGGATATCCACTACCTGATCCTCATAGGACATGTTCTGACCTCTGGCACCAATGGTCCAGACTGAGGGGACTTTCTGCTGGGGCTGGGGCCTCTGAGACACACAAGGATGTTCCTGTGAGCTCTGGGAGCCCTGGTCTTTCGTAGCGGAAGGGTCTGTCCGTGATCCTTGAGGGCTTCTGCAGCCCAGGCTTTACAGGGAAGTGGGGAGCCCAGCAGTCTCCTCCAGGAGCCTGCCCACTGTTCTCTTCAAGTATTGGGTCCCAGGCAGAGATCGGGCCATTGAGGACAAATCCTGTTTGGTCTGTAGCACCAGAGAGCACAGAACAGAAGACAGATTCCAGTGCTTGCATGCAAACATTTTTACTATTTTGTATATTTTATAGTTAGAGAGTAATTCACTGTTTAAAATTGAACACAAAATGTATTTGTCAAATGATGGATGAATACGTTCATCAAGGAATATATTCAACGAGAAAGCTACTTTGTTTCATAGAACGTTTGGAAGGGGATGTTGTATCTATGCAAGGATATGTGATTTCCTTAATTGGTGTGTTGTGTAAACAAGGGATGTATTCACAGTTATTTTCTTTCCTTTGCAAGGGAGGCATTTTTATGGAAGGAATTGTATTTCAAGAATGGGAAGGGCCTGTTGGGTTTTATGGATCTCTACGGGGGGCGGGAGGGGGGCCGTGTACCTGGGTGTCCGTGGGCTGGAGAGGAGCAAGGTTACCTTTCCTGCGGGCCCAAGCTCCCTGGTACTCATGTCCAGGTAGAGGCCAGCGGCGTGTGAGTCTAGAGGGTTAGCCGAGTCCAGAGAGTCAAACCCAGGACTGTGGGGCCTCAGAGAGAGAGAGCCGGGCTGAGGGTGTGTGTCACAAAGTTCCGTGTCGGGAGAAGTGGTGCACAGATGTGTCACAGGGGCTGCTCTGTGGACGAGGAGGTGAGGGTGGAGTGAGGGATCTGGGGAGAACTGCCCAGTGGTGGGTGGAGCAGGGGCAGAGGCATGTGGGGATTGGGAGGAGTGGGGAAGGAGAAGAGGATGTGGCAGAAGTGGGATGGGATTTAGGGGATGAAACCACAAGCGAGGGTGAAGAAATGTAAAATGTATGGCCTTCACCAGGATGTTTCATGAATTTTCCGTGAGTATTGAGTGCAAGGGGAGTATATGGAGGGGATGGTCAGGTGGAAGTGGGGCAGCCCAAGGGCACCTTCTCCTTTGTTCTTTCCAAGGCATGCCCCTGTGAGGCAGCAGCTGGACTCTTGACTCTGTGGTGAGGCCCCTGGACCACTGGGTCTGTGCAGCTGTCTGTGCTCACCTGCAGCTGGATGCCCCACACTTGCTGAGGCCCATTTTCCAGGGAGCCCCCAGTCCCTGAGTGTCCACACACACCAGTATGCCCTCCTGCCGCCCAGCCACAAACCCCCTGGCCCTCTGCCAGGCTCCATCCTGCATTTACCAGGAAGCTACTCGTCTAGGATGCCCCATCTGCCTCCCCAGCCTCCAGCTCTCCCTGGGGGTTCTCACCTTCTCTGGAGCACTTGCTCCTTTAGGTTTGGTTGTCATTGTTAAGAATCCTTAGGCTCCAGGATTCAAGGCATAGGAACCTGGTCTGAGAGGAGATGCTCTCGGGTCAGGACCCAGTGTGGCTGAGCTGAAGCCTCGCGGTCCTGTGCACTGGCTGCCTTTTGCCCTGGGATGCACCTGCTGTGCACATCTGTGATCGTATAACCCCTCCCGCAACCCTGTCTTAGGGGCCTGGGCCTCTCCTCTCTCCCTCCATATGGACGTCCTCTACCCCAGGCCATTCCTGGGTCAGAGGTGGGTGGTGTTTGGGCTCTAGAGACCATGTTAAAACTGCCACTGGTCATTTGGTACTGAATTTTATCTGAATAATTAAGAACCTGGCATGTGCCTGGCATGTACACCCAGACATGGAGTAAAATTCATTCATTCACTTATTCATTCATTCATGTAAAAAGCATGCATTGGATGCCCACACATCCCCGCTCTGGTGCTCCGCATATGTGCAACAGCGAACACACGATCTCCATCCAACTACAGCAACCTCCCCTGGCTGCACTGTGTCTTTTCCCTTCGTCTGGCCTCCCCTGTCCCTGCTCTGCACCCCCCTACCTCCCCACCCCAGTTTAGAGCTTCCCTCCCATTAACCTGAGGACGCCATGTCCAGCCAAGGCTGAGCCAGCTTCGTGAAGTTGCACTGTCTTACCAGCAGGCACTCTGTTTCTTGAGGACTCAGGGCGCTGGTGGCATCTTGGTCTGCTCAGGCCCCTGTAAAAGAATGCCACAGACGGGGGGGGGGGGGGTAGCTTCACCAGCAAACACTTATTTCTGACAGTGCTGGAGGCTGGAAATCTGAGGTCAAGGTGCCAGCTGTTGTGTCTGGTGAGGGTTTGCAGGTAGATGGTTTCTTGCTGTGTCCTTGCCTGGCAGGGGGCAGGGAAAGGAGAAGTGAGCACTCCTGTCTCTACTTAGCATTGCACTAATGCCAGTGAGGGCTCCTCTCTGGTGACCTAATCACCTCCTAATCCCCTTCCATTGGTGTTGACTGTGGACATAGGAATTTGGGGGCTGCAAGCATGTGGTCTGTAGCAGGTGGGTGGAGCTCACTGGTGTGGAACCGGCGATCTGAGCACTGTTCTGGGGACCCTGTTGATCCCCCACATGGTGACAGGGGAAACGTGGCCATTCCTGAAGGGTGTGGTGGCGCCACGAGACCTGTGAGCAGATGGTGCCCTGCCCTCGGGGAGCTTCTCTCCTCTGGGAACAGTGACGTGTCAAGCGGCGGATTGTAAGCACGGGATCTAGCTTTGCCCACGTCCACCCCTGTGTCCACATCACAGTGCCGCCTCCCTCAGGGTTGGGTGGACCGTGCAGGAGGTCTCGGTTACTGGGCATGTTGGGGAACCTAGATCAGCCAGTGGTTTTCCCAGGTCATCCCAATGCCCCCAGATTATTAGCCATGTGGTGTCCCAGCTGGGGCTGCATTGGCTCCCGCATTAGGTGGGTCTTGGCACCAGAGACCTGGCCCCCTTGTCGTGGCTGGCCACAATCCTTCATGGAGACTGCTGTCTGGTTTAATATTTGTGCCACCCTCCTCCAGATGCATCCCTGCCTGGGCGACGGTGGACGAGACCTCAATACTTAAGAGATGGACGTGTGGCTGCCTTTGCTGGCTTGGCTCACTGCGGCCCCCGGAGCCTGTGGCCCATCCACATCTGCTCCTGCCCCCACCCCTGGATGGGGTGGGCCAGGCCGCAGGTGCCACTTCCCACTAAGCTCTGGTCCTTGACCCCCCTGGGCTCCATCTGTCCTCCTGTATGTCGGGGCCTGGCCTGCACCTGGTTCTCAGTGAGGGCTGCTTCTGGTGGACATGGACTGGGTGACACAAGAGGGGCCCCACGAGGCTTTCATCTCCAGCTGGAGTCTACATGACACTGGGTAGAGCATCTGGCCCCTCTGTGGAGGGGACGGAGCCTCCGGTCCCTGTCCCCTCACCACCCCCCCACACTCCCCAGGCCAAGGAGCCGAGATGGTGCAGAGAGGCACAGAGTTGCTCCCTAAAGGGACATGTGTGTTCTTGTGGCCACTGTGACCCTGTGTCCCTGCGGCAGTGTGGCTCCCGCACCTCGAGGAACTAATTCCCTGTATTTCCTTGCTGGGGTGTCACCTCATCGCTGCATCTGTGCACTTTCCCAAGTAATTCAGATGGTTCACTGGGTACATTTCTGGCACTCTATCAGGGAATAATAAGTGTTATCACATTATCCTGGGAAGCCTTGCTGTGAGCACTGAGCCTGCCGGCACCTGGCAGCCTTGTGGGGTTCAGGAGATGCCCGCTCTTGGGGTGGCCCCCTGCCCTCTCCTCCCTTGCCCTCCTCTCCCTGCCCTCTCACATCCTTTCCCTCCCCTGCCCTCCTCTCCTTCCCTACCCTTTCTCATCCCTCTTCCCCTCCCCTGCCCTTCTCTTCCCTGCTGTCCCCACCCCTCCCTTTCCCCTGCTCTGCCATGCCCTCCCTCACCCCTCCTCTTCCCTGCCCTCCTTCCCATTGCTCTCCTTCCCTGCCCTGTCCTACCCCTTCCCTCCCCTCCCCTCCCTCCACACCCTATCCCCTCCCCTGCCCTCATTCCCACCCCTCTTCTTCCTTGCTCTCCCACCCCTCCTCTTCCCTGCCCTCCCCTCCCACCCTCACCCCATCTCCTCTCCCTGGGATGGGCTGCAGGAGGCCCAAATTTCACACATTTCACCGGGGGGGGGGGTCTGTTCTGCTCCCCAGCTCTGCATTCAGAGCCCCTGGAGTGCTGCCCAGGGAGCCCAGCGTCCTGGGTCTGCTCACTTACTTTCTGTGAAATCCCCTGCACTGTGCCCTGATCCTGTGGGTATTGTACTCTGAGTTTTCACAACTTCAAGGTTATAGAGAGTGCTGAGTGGGAGAGGAGAGTCCTATGTAGGTGTGAGCTGTGCCCCCTCTTTCGTGGGTTTGCTCGAAGACCCACAAACACGAGGGACTGTGTGCACACACACCAGAGGTGCATGGAGGCCAATCAGGTGCACTTAGGGGTGACAAGGCTGCAGCTGAGGATCGTCATGATGGAATAGCCACAATGAAGATCTGGCCTTTCCACAAAAACGTGTCATTACTGTGTCATTACCATTTCGGGGCCATCATGTTACCGGCCTGCCATCTGGCTCAGTCCCCCCCCCACCCCCCCCACCCCCGTACAGCTCTATCCACGGCCAGGCTGTCCCGCACTCCTCACGCCGCGGCTTATCCGTCGGGTGAAACCCACACCCATTTGTGGTGGTGTCTGATGGAGGGATGCTGTGTTGTGGTTCTCCATGTGTCCTTTACCTTTGTTTCCTCCCTTTATCTTCCATTGTGTCTGGGCTGACCATGAGCACCCGTAGATTGCCTTGATGGGTCTGATTCTGAAGGCCCCCCGTGTGCATTTTGGAGGTAGCATAGTTGACGAAGTTGGTGATCATGTCATCCTTACAAAGGTATGAGGATTCCAAATGGGACTTTTTCTTGAAAGATATACAACCTAAACAGTAATAAATTTTAAAATATTTTTAAATGGTAATAGTTGTTTATTAAACATCATGAATGCCCCAACACCAGACAATTCCACAAAGATGTGTGTTACAATATGATAATTGCTTTATTCTCCTTTGTATTTTTATTTCTGGGTCTGTACACATGTTGGTTCGAGGAGGATAGAACAGTCTATTGACAGGTGGCAAGCGCATGGGTTCCCTCCGTATTTGTAATTTCCACATTTCCTTTCATATATTTAAGTATTTGAAAGTTCTTAATAATTGATTTTGCACGTGAAATTTATAGCTTTCACCATATGGCCGTGCAGCATCACACATTTTACTTCTGCAACGATACACTTATATTTATACACCATCCGATTGGGAGAATCAGAACAAATCGTGCATACAGGATGTTCGGGTCCCTTCATCTAGAATGCACATTTACAGTTGGAAGTGAATCCCTGGGCTTGAGTGATAAGCGCAGCACATAGCACACCTTGTTTGTAGCATTGATGGTGGTGTGCCGTGGGCGCCGATGCCAGGGTGCCCTGTGTGATTGGGTGGTCCTGGGTCACACACAAGGGCAGGGGTGCTGGGGACGATCCTGCAGGGGGATTCCAGACCCTGTCCTTTCAAAGGCCCAGGTATTTGCACAGAAGCCAGGGCCAAATAATAAGTTTGAGGCAGGTAGCGTGGCTGATGCAGAACTCTGGCAGACCCTGGCAGAGCCCTGTTCCACATTTTCCTGGAACGTTATTCCTTGGGGTTGTGACATTTAATGGGCTGAGTGATTTTTATCATTGTGGCTATTCCATCACATACCAGCTGCTCTCTTTATGTCAGACACCAGCCCTGTTCCCTTTCACCTGGGAAGGTCTGTCACATATTCAGGATGTTGTCATCCTTCCTGCCTCAAGGACTCCTTCAGAAGACAAGTCTGGGCTGGTCGGCAGACTCTCCTCCACACAGATCTGAACTCTTCACCATCTCGTTCCCATCTGCACGTCAGAGCCCTCTGCATACTCCACCAGCAGCCCCAGGCCTGCCTTTTCTCTGGCGGGGTCGGCCCTGCTGTGCCTCGCTCTGGTGCTCAAGACCCAGGCCCCGGTGGGCCACCCTGGGATCTCAGCCAGGACCCCCAGGAATCCCTTCTTCTGTCCATTGACAGACCCTGACCCTTCCGGGCAGGTCATCTGGCCTGTCCTCTGTATGGCTGTCAAGACCCACTCTCCTGGGATGGCCTCTGGCCATCGGATTGGACTAAAGCCTGAGACAGATGGTGGGTGGGTGTCCCACCATGGTTCACTCCACGGAGGTGGTTTGTTGTCTCTCCCTCAAGGGGCGGCCTGGGTCCACTCCATGGAGTGTGCTTTCATGGCCTTGTTCCAGAGTCATAATCTTGATGGTAACCTCCCTACCCTTCTGCTTGAATTACTGTTTGCCTGTATCCTTGCTGAGTCTGGGTTTTCCACCTTCCTAAAGTGCAGAGCAGGGACTCTGGGACTTCAGGGAGCAGGATGGGCGTGTGGTCTAGTGGCAAACACGGGTGTGGACCTCCCAGTGAGCTCTGGTGCAGTGCCCATGTTCCAGAGGGCACAATGCATGCCTAAGTCAGCCTGGGGAGCAGGGCTGTGCCTTGCCGGTCTCATTAGCAGAAGTGGGGGGCATCTCAGGGGGCTGCCTAGGACTAATTCGGTTCTCTAACACTGCCGGCTGGGAGTGGCTCAGGTTCACAGCCAGATGCCCGGTGGCTGGGCTGGGGGCACCAGCTTGGGGAGGCAGGGCCCGGCCCTTTCCTGTGTCTGCACCTCCCGCCCTGCTGCAGAGGCCCAGCCTGCCTGTTGGATGAGGCTGCCTAGCAGGGGACACAGGGCTCGTTGCAAGGACCTGAAATGTAGCAAGGACCTGGCTCTCAGTCTGATAATTTTTCTGTACATTGTGCTATAATAATCGCACCCCACGGAGGGCCTTTGGGAGCTGTGCGCCCTGCCTTCCTTCCCGAAGTGGAAGGAACCCTCCCTTGCTCTCATGTCAGGAGGAATCCTTTCTGATCTCCCCTTGAGACGTGTTAATAATAATCCAGACATTTCACACATATACTGTGGTTGCACCAGAAATTCAAGTCCCTAGTTTTTCAGAACCTAAGCAGTTAATGTTAGAAATTTTGCTGCAAATAAATTGATCAGTATGCAAGACAGTTGTCACGGCTGAATCATGGTCCACAGTAAGGTAAACAGATCTGTGATGACATTTTCTGAGCAGAATACAAATGCAGCTCATTTCCTCACAGAGGTTCCTGACATTTCTTCTACACGGATAACAGATTCTCCCAAGAAGGTGTTGGTCACAAGGAAGAAAGATCTTTGTTTAATCCCTCTGAAAAGGTAGGGCTGTGATATTTGGTGTGCTTTCTGTGAAAAGAATTGTTCTGAGAGAGATGGCTGTTGGGAGAGCGTTTTGCTTTGCTTTGCTGCCTCCCACCCCCACCCTCAGAGAGACCCTTCTGGTGTTTCATCTATTGGAATTATCATTAAACCATCATGTGGTTGTATTGTGAAAGTTTGCATGTAATTAATTTTTTTTCCCCAATGTGAAGATCAAGGGATAATTTTCTTATTGAGAGTGCCATGAAATAGTGGTGGGGGGCGGGGGACGAAATGTCTCTCACTTGCTCATGTTCCTTGCATCTGGAATGCCCTCCCGCTCCCATCTCCCCACGCTTTCCGCCGCCTGTGCTCTCTCGGAGGCATCCTACACAATATGTCTGCATTTGAAATGTGAGATGGTCTTGAGCTAGATGCTACATCAGAAGCCAGCTATGTTTTCTGCGTTATGGCGAAGCTTTTAAAACCCTCAGCTCGTACTGATGTTAGAATGAACCGAAAACCTCTCTGCAACTTTGCGTAAGGCAGGTGGTCATTTTGCCCGAGTGTGTAACGGGAAATGGTGCTTCCCGAGGGGACGGGGGTGGGGGGGGGGCATCTGCATTTGGAGTCAGACTGCTGAAGAGAGGGGTCTTTCTGCCTGTTTGTGCATTTGCTGTTGGTTGTGACCTGGGACCCAGGGCGGAGGTCCATGTATAAGGGCTGCGTTTGAGGAGGGGGAATAATTCTAGGTCTCGTAGGAGTTGAAGGAAGCTCCAGTGACTGGACATGAACCAGGTGGGGGCCATACCCCTCGAGGGGGAGACTGGGTGGGTCTGCTCAGAAACTCAGCAGTGATCAAAGGATACGTTTAGGATAAGGGCACCTTTTACATCCTGCTTCATTCCTCCCCATGCATTTGCACTGCCAGGATGGCACAGATGTGGCCTCCTCCGGGAAGCCTTCTCGGATCCTCCTGGTCATTCCCACAACATGGTGTCTATCTCTTAGCATAGCATGCGGCTCTCACTAGGGAATTGCCCAGCTTTGTGTCTTCATCAGAGGCAGGAGGGGGGTCTTTTCATTTTTGATTACCTGACTTCTACCATAGCTCCTGGCTCGAAACCAGAGCTTTGCAAATGCTGTTTGTAATTGAAACAGGATCCCATTTGCTTACAGCTGCCTCTGCAAAAGGAGGATTAATCCCATTTCTTCATCAGAATAGGTAGAGAAACAGAGTCACGCACGGGGACACCAGAGCGAGGACCAGAACCCAAGTTGGCGCATGACCCCGTGCATAAATGGATGGAGGGAGGTGTGAACGTGTGTGCCTGCACTTGACCGCAGAGCCCCACATATCAGGTGTGTGGCATGGCAGATGTAAATATGCAACCCACCCAGCCATATTTTTCTTCCTCCTCCAGAAATTTTTTGCCCCATCCAGTCTCAGTGTAGGAGGATCAGGTGATCAAGGCTTTTTAGAATCTTCCCTTTCTGGGTGCTGACGATGACACATGGAGTATTTTGAGGCATTGACATCATCTCTTTCCTCCTGAATGCCCTCTTTGCGATTCCATCACTCAGGCCCTGCCATCTTTCACCTGGACTGCTGTCACCTTCCTTGCTTCACAGGAGCAGTGCAGGAACGGTAAGAATGAATCCCAGGGTACCAGACCTAGCCTGGGTGTGGAAGGGACCAGCCAGGGACAGGCTTCCCTGGGAAAGTAATGTTTGAGCTGAACTGAACGACTGTTAGGAGTTAGATTGGTGGAGAGGAAAGAGAGCTCTCTTCCCCCATGATGCGGCATGTGCAAAGGCCCCGAGGTGGAGGGAACGTGGTGTGTTCAAGAAGCTGATAGAACAGTGTGGCCAGATCTTAGGAGCTGTGCTGGAGGGGTGGACAGCAGCCTGACCACATGGGAATGGGCTAATCATGGCAGGGAACTGCACATTTGTGCCAAGAGCAAAGAGAAGCCACTGGAGGATAGAAGCAAGAGCTGGCCTTAGTGGATGTGACCTCTTTGAGAATGGATGGGGGGGCAGGAGATGTGGGGAGGCCAAGGGAGGAGGTCCTGAGGCAGGCCAGCAGCAGAACCCAGAGATGGAGAGACCATTAGGGAGTAACAGCAGGACCTGATAGCTGCATCTGGGATTGTGGCCAAGCTCCTGAACGAGATGCCCTGGGGAGAGGAGAGTTGGGGAGGCATGGAGGGAGGCCAAAGGTGGGAGACCAAGAAGGTGAGGCCTGTGAGTGGGAGGGGCCAACATAGACCCTGGAAGCCCAGGTGGGTCGGTGGGTGGGCGACACCTCCAGAGAGGGGGCAGGGAAGTGACCCTGTGACGACAGCTCTCTAGTGGGTTGACAGGGCCATAGGTCTGACCATGGAGGGCTGCACAGGGGGCCAGGAGGCCTCAGGATGAGATGGGGAGCAAGTGAGTTCGCCGTGTGACAGACTTTCACTGATACAATCCCAAATCCCTCATCTGTTTTTAACATTGATTTAAATTTTGCTACATGATGTCCTGTCATTAGAATGCGCTCGTGATTCTCTGCTGCAGTAGGCGCCTCTCCTTTCTCTGCGTGGTTAGCCCTCAATGGCATGGGAAAATCAGGGTGAGGACTGTGACTTCCCCTTCCAGGGTCCTCTGGGGTGGCCACAGGGAACTGGGATCCAGGATGTTCCTCTTGCAGGAGTGTGGAGGCCATGCCTGTGCACCTGCTCCGGGAGGCTCTCAGCAGGCTGTGTCCACGTTGGGCTTGGGGTGGGGTTCATGCGTGTGCCCCTGTGTGAGGTCCTGGGGTGGCATGGGCAGGGTGGGTGTGGGGACACAGGTGGGGCCTGTCTGCAGACCCCTCCCTCCCTTCGGTGGTGCTTGGGCTGCCAGTGGGACAATGGCCCTGTGTTGTGCAGGGTGGAAGCACAAGGTCTGCCCGGGAGCAGAGCCATGTCTGTGCTCTCCTCCTTCACATCACTTTGCAACAGCATCACTTGGTGAACGTGCTGTGAGTGGGGGCTCCCCAGCAATTAGAAAGACCTTTTATGGGATGCCTGGGTGGCTCAGCGGTTGAGCACTTGCCCCTGGCTCAGGGCATGATCCTTGGTCTCAGGATCGAGTCCCACATCAGACTCCCTGCCTGGAGCCTGCTTCTCCCTCTACCTACCTCTCTGCCTTTCTCTCCGTGTCTTTCATGAATAAATAAAATCTTTAAAAAAAAAAGGAAGACCTTTTATATGTCTGTACCCCCTTTTGTGGCCCAGCACTAAGAACTAAAATCACGGAAGTCACATAGTTTCTTACAGTGAGAAAATGATTGCAAGTTTTGTTAGCGTCTGTGTGTGTGTGTTGAATTCGGCCGCATTCAGCTGAGCTCACTATGCTGAGCAGCATCCTGGGGGCTTTAGGAAAATGAGCTTCTTTTATCTTCCAAACAGCTTCATAAGATACTTATCATTATGATGCCCATTTTGTAGCTGGTAGATTGAGGCACACACGGGTTTTTGCTCCACGGTTACACACACACACATATACACACACACATGCAATGTCTGCTTTAAAAAACATTCTTCTTGGGCACCCGGGTGGCTCAGCGGTTTAGCGCTGCCTTCAGCCTGGGGTGTGCTCCTGGAGACCGGGGATCGAGTCCTACATTGGGCTCCCTGTATGGAGCCTGCTTCTCCCTCTGCCTGTGTCTCTGCCTCTCTCTCTCTCTCTCTCATTCTCTCTGTCTCTTTCTGTGCCTCATGAAAAAATAAATAAAATCTTTAAAAAAATTCTCTTGGAGGAAAATAAAAGAACAGAGTGGAAATTATTTCTGCCAGGCATCTCAAGTAAGTGACTTTCATTATACCCCCAAATAACTGTGCAAGATGCAGGAGAACTCCTTACTTCATAGATGGAGACTCTGCAGCTTAGGAAGGATAATAGGTCGCTTGCCCATGACCCCGTGTCTTGGTGGAGTGACCCCAAAACATGAAGGTCTCCTGCATGGCACAGAACTCCGTGTGGGCCTGTGCTTTAGAATCTGGGCCTTAGGACGTCTCTTGCTGCCCGAGTGGAAGGCCTGCTGGTTGCCCATCCTCTGTCTGAGCACCCTAAGGGGCGAGGGCCCCAGAGTCGCTGGCCAAACATGAGAGCATGTGTGGCCCGTCACTGGCCGTGTGCCCAGGACATGACATCTACCTCTCTCTGCCCACTTCCCTCATCTATAAAGTGGGCTGACTTTGTACCTGTCCTGTAGGGGGGATGTAGAGCACGTGTGAAGAGCTCAGAACATAGCTGGCACCCCACATACACTCTACCATTTCTATACAGAAATATTTTAATTATTTGCATATAAGGTTTTTATCATTATCCTTATGCCCATCCATCCTTATTGGTGGACAGTCCTGTTATGAAAAAGGGTCTCTCTTTCTTTGTCTTTTGGATTCATTGCTTCTGATTCTCCAGCTATATATGCTTTTTACTGTGTTTCCCACCCCAAACCCTTTAAAGATGTTTATCATTCTAGTTGTGGTCATTAAATTAACACACTATTACCCTCACATCAAAGTAACTTACAGTCATTGGGAAAAAAAAAAAAAAACCTGTATTCAAAAACAAAAAGAGTTTTTAGGAGAACATAAAACCCACCTATGATTTCTGCCACAGAAATAGCCAGATTTAACATGTTGGTGTCCTTGTGTTTGTCTTCTGGTCTTTTCCTGTGCATATGACCCATACACACACACCCCCAGGACCCTCTCAGGTCTCAGGATCTGTGCTGCCAACTCCAGCTTCAGGAAGGCAGAGCTCATGTGCACCCCGCAGGGCAGGGGAGGGCTGTGGACACCCACAGATGATTTGCCTTCTGTCCAGTGCACTGTGCGGGTTCCACTTCTCTTCATTTTGCAGTGAAATTCAGAAGCCCTGAAGCAGGAATGCCTGGGTGGCTCAGTGGTTAAGTGCCTGCCTTCTGGGTGTGAAGGCACCCAGGGCATGATCCTGGAGTCCCAGGATCAAGTCCCGCATTGGGCTCCCTGCATGGAGCCTGCTTCTCTCTCTGCCTGTGTCTTTGCCTCTCTCTGTGTCTCTCATGAATAAATAAATAAAATCTTAAAAAAAAAAAAAAAGCCCTGAAGCAAATCTCAGTGTGCTTACAGGGCTACTTCAAGGCCTGCCCCTTGGGGACCCTCACCTCGGACCTGGCGAGAGACCTTCCTCCACCCACCTTCCCTGAATGGACATCCCAGGAGTTATGCTCAGCTATACTCGAGTCCTATAGAAAAGTTGCCAGAGGGGTGCCTACGGGGCTCAGTCGGTGCGGTGTCTGCCTTTGGCTCAGGTCATGATTCTGGGGTCCTGGGATTGAGCCCCACATCGGGCTCCCTGCTCAGTGGGGAGTCTGCTTCTCCCTCTCCCTCTGCCCTTCCCCCTGCTTGTGCTCTTACTCCCTCTCTCAGATAAATAAAATCTTTTAAAAAAAAAAGTTGCCAGATTTGGGGAGCAAGTATTCACTTTTCCAAGGAAGGCTGATAGCTGATCCCATGGGTGGATGCAGGCATAAGTTACAGAGAAGAGACACATGTTTTTGTAATTTTTTTTTATTTGAATGCACTAAGGGTGGCTTGTAAAAGACACTGAAGTTTAACCTTTAGAGTGAATTTTAGTCTCACTGATTGCAACTTCCATTTAGCTTATTTGGTATCTAAAACACTATTTCAGTTACCAAAATCACATTTGATAAAATGAGATGTCTATTCCTGAAATATACCTTAAAAAATAGGAATGGGAGCTGATTTTTTATCTTAAAAAAGCATCATCATAAAATTATGATCATTTTAATCATTGTTTCTTGACTAGTATTTTTTTCCCCTCAGGTACTGTGTTAGGCTCTTCATATGCATTATTCTTAATTTTTAAAAGGACTCTTCAAAGTAAATTATCATGACTCTTTGACTAGGGGTGGCCTGATCACTCTTAGAACTGGGAAGTGTTGCATTGTGATTTGACACCAGGCATGTTTGATGGTAAAGCCCCATGGTCTTGTGTGACTCAGCTCTAGGCCATTATTACTAAATATTGTCCTGGAAGGTCTGGCTAATGAAAAAAGGCATGGAAAAGAGATTAAACGTTTTACTGTGGAAATGAGAGCACAGGATCCTTATTTGGAGTCCACAGGCTTTGTGAACTCAGAAAGTTCACAAGAATTCATCAGAAGTGATTAGAACAAATATAAGAATTTGGTGGAATGGCAGGACACAGGGTGACAACACTATTAACTCTTCAACCAGGCATGTGCATTTTGACAGGGTGACACACAGAACAGCCAGGGTGGGGAGGACAGAGGCTCCTTTGCTGCTGTGGTGGGGGGAGGGAATCTCAAGCAGACTCTGAGCTGAGCCCTGAGTGCAGAGACAGATGCAGGGCTCGGGGTCGAGCTCCTGACCTTGAGAACACGACCTGAGCCAAAACCGAGAGTCAGAAGCTTGACCCACTGAACCACTCAGGTGCCCCAGTATTATGGAATTTAAATGGAAGAATAGGCCCAAAAGACGGATAAAGGTAATTATGGATGGTAAGAGTGGTGGGTGAAGGTCTGTCACTAGGTACTGTATGACGTTGCCACAAAAGCAAGCACAGACAACTAGGTAATTGGCAAAGAAATTGATGCTCTGGGAGTGTTCTGTGGTCAAATCCAGTGCAGGACAGAGGGCGCATCACAGCGCTTACAGGGAGAAGGATTCCTGAATGAACGAAGGTTAGGACAATTTCCCTTCTGTTCCACTGGGGACTGAATTGTGTCTCCCCAAATTCCTATGTTGCCGCCCTCACCCCCACTGTAATTGAATTTGGAGATAGAGCTTTCAGGCAATAATTAAGGTGAGGTGAGGTCATAAGAGTAGGGCCCTAGGGCCTGGTGGCCTTTCGAGGGGAAGACACACAAAGCTGCACAGAAGAGGTGGCTGTCTGTAAACCAGGGAGAGGGTTGCCACCAGGAGTGGAATTGGCTGGCTTCTTGATCTTGGACTTCCTAGCCCCAAACTATGACCAATCAGATGCCTTTTGTCTCAAACGAGCACCTGCCTGTGGTGTTTTGTTACCCCGGCCTGAGCTGACCAGTGCATCTTCTTCAAACTCTACCTCTTAATGCTTTCTCTGGTATTAAAAAAAAAAAAAAAAAAAAAAAAAAAAACTCTCAATCTAAAAGGCAAGTGACAAATTGGAAAAAAAATATGTTGTAAAATATTTTCAGTCCATACAACAAAGCTCTACTATCTTTATTACAAAAGGAGGTTGTACACACAGATAAGGAAGAAACGCTGAATTCTGGGAGGACAGAACCTTCCTGAAGGCTGGGCTGCTGCCACCTGCGTGTTACTGCTTCAGCGCACCCTTTGCAGGCCGGGTGGGAGCCTCATCTTCACACTGTGATGTGATACACCTATGCCTGGGGCTCGTTTGCCCCCCCTGCCCCACCCATGCCGAAACGCATTGACTGTATGACAGGTGCATGTTGCCTGTGAAGATTTGGGCTGTCTTAGCACACCTGCCACATCACCTTCATGAAGTGCACTGTGTCCCCACAGTAGAGACTGCTGGTGTCCACTGGTCTCCGGCCCAAGCTTGGAGGGCTCTGGGGTGTGTTCCTTGGGATCTATGGAGTCAGGCTGGTTGTGGGCCTGCCCTCACACAGCTGGCCCTTCTGCTGGGCAGAGGAGGCCGAGCCCTGGAGTGGCGTTCCAGGGAGCAGATTGGATGCCGACATGCCAGGGAGATCGGACCTGCCTTGCCCTGACCAAGCGTGGCACTTGTGCAAACCACCTGGTCTCTTTCTCTTGCTTCCCTCATCCGTGTGAGGGGAGGAGTGGACAGTGGGTGCTCTTGAGCTCTTGTCCCGTATCTGGGTTTCATGGAGCTTTACTGTCTGTAACTTGTGTTAACCAAACAGTATTTTTGTTTTCCCAAAATAAAATTGGATGACTATCATTTTGTCTAAACTATACTTTGTCCCCCTGCCTTCCCACCGCCACTTTTATGACATGCTGGTCTAAACAGTTAAACAAACATTCTGATATAGGACTTCTCAGTACCTTTCTAAAGGATATTGGAATCTCTAAGGAGGGGATGAGTGTGTGGCTTTTCCTAACTTGGTTGACTGTGGAACACTTTTCCTCGGAGGATTTTAAGGGACTGATGTTCTCCGTGGTTTATTTTGGGAAGTGGGGACTTTCGTTTTCTCCTGTGTTTGTGCTGGCGGCAATCCTGCCCTCAGTTTTGGGGCTTTCATGGACTTAATCTGTTTCAGTCGCCATTGCAGAAGAAACACAGATTTCTTATCAGTGGCAGCAGATGGCGAGGTCACAGGGTTGCCCTGCTAATCCTGTCTAGCTGTCACACATCCAGTATAGTAATTGTTGAAAGGGGAGAGGATTACTTTAAGAAAGGAATTTTTTTTTCACCCTGAGCACTTTCCAGTGTATACATTGGTTTAAAAAAAAAAAACAGGGATCCCTGGGTGGCGCAGCGGTTTGGCGCCTGCCTTTGGCCCAGGGCGCGATCATGGAGACCCGGGATCGAATCCCACGTCGGGCTCCCGGTGCATGGAGCCTGCTTCTCTCCCTCTGCCTGTGTCTCTGCCTCTCTCTCTCTCTCTGTGACTATAATAAATAAATAAAAATTTATTAAAAAAACAAACAAACAAACAAAAAAAAAAACAGTAACTATAATAGCTCTCTAGTTTTTGTGAACAGAGTAGGGCAGCTAAATTAAGATGTCATTTGTTAGTAGTAGAAAATTCTCCTTCAGAAGCTGTTAGTGGATGAGTTTGAGTTGATCGTAGAGTGTGTTTTTTAAACACGATGTCTCTCGATGCTACGTGGGGCAGCTGTCCGGCGCCTCCCTGATTTCTGGAAGGGGGCAGAGGGCAGAGACCTCATGTCAGCACCACTGTGCCCCTGACGAGGGCCTAGGTCCCCATACTGGTCCTAACCCGTCTTCTTGAAATAGGTTTTTGTCATCTGCTTTCCTTCTGAGATGAGCGAGGGCAGGCCTGGGACAGTTTCTCTCCAGGACAAGAAGCAGATTCAGACAGGATGCCTGAATATTTATTTTTGCCATTTAATATTCTTAGGAAAGGGTTCCTGAGTTCAGGAACCTTCCCCAAAGTAGGAAGGAGAAACCCTTGAACTATGTGGTTTCTTTGAAATTGGGAATGCTTGACCTTGTCCTAACTAGCTTACAGAAAGAAGCGTCCAGCTCAGAAGAAATGATGCATTAGTATAGCCGAGCATAGGGAAGGACTGCTCTCCTAATGCCAGACTGCTTATTCTGTAAATTATGTGCCCTGGGGAGGCCCAGCTATGGGGAGGCCAGAGAGGCCTGGGGAGGCCTGGCCTTGGAGAAGCCAGGAAGGCCCATCATGCAGCCTGTAGCAATGCTCCCTGTTGTCCTCATGAAAGGTGGGACCACATGGGGCCCTATATTCAGGGTTCTGAGTCCAAATTCAGAATGGGGAACAGCCTTTCACCTGAAGACGAGTGCCCAGGGTGAAGGCTGAGCATTGGGGCCCCAGCCACAGGGGGTGAATCCCTGACTCCCGGTGGGTTTGCTCCATCTGGATTACCACTTGTTGCTCTTGCGGTGGCTCCTTCCGCTCAGGCTCAGGCCATGCTGTCTGGATCTGTGAAGGCTTACCTGCCTCCAGGTGGCCAGGAGTCCCTTATGAAAGCTACACATCTGTGCTCTTTTTAACCACCTAAACTAAGCATGGGGGTGCTGCCTGGGGTAGGGGTCTTTTTCCAAAGGAGAAAGGCAGAGCCCAGCTGGAGAAAGGGCTCACCCGAGTCACATAACTGATGTGGGCAGAGCGGCCCCAGGGCTTTGGGCTCTCCTTCCACGTGCTGCGTCTGGTACACTGGACACCTCTCTTGTTCCTGGGCTTGCTTGGCATTGATAAAACCTCTCTTCTTTGCTGAATTCCAGAAATGGCTTCAGACATCCCAGGATCGGTGACGTTGCCCGTTGCCCCCATGGCGGCCACTGGCCAGGTGAGGATGGCTGGGGCCATGCCCGCCCGTGGAGGAAAGCGCCGTTCTGGGTAAGCAAACAGCATTTCCAGGAACCGGGCTTACTACATGTTGAGCAACACTCTTGACCTGTTAGGGAAATACTGTCTCTCCCCCTCCTGGAGAATAAAAGCTCAGCAGTTTGCATGCTGTTTAGATTTTGCAAGATCCCTAAGTATGCATGTGATTTGTCTCTGAGTGTCTGCCCCAGCCCCCAGCTGGGGCCTTCTGTTTGCTTGTCCTTGTGGCCAGGAGGTGCTTTGTGGTCCTGCTGGGCCTTGCTCAGGCCATCTCCGGGAGTGGGGGGAGCTCACAAGTACCCCTGCCTGAGCATACCAGCCATCAGTGGAGGGCAGCGCTCCAGGCCTGAGTTCTAGCCCCTGTGGGCAGTGAGGGTCCCCCACCTCCCACCCCTCAGTGCTCTTGGATCCTGCAGCCAGTCTCTGCTGACTCTGGTACGGTTCAATGCTGGGGGGGATCACAAACATATCGCCCTTGGGCTAATGGATCCAAAAACCCCATCTACTCAGGAGTGTGGCTCCTGTAGCTTCAGACGTAGATCTCAAACACCAGCCAGGGGCGCTTGAGGGGCTGAGTCGGTAAAGCATCTGCCTTCGGCTCAGGGGTCCTGGAATTGAACCCCACATTGGGCTCCCTGCTCAGTGAGGAGCCTGCTTCTCCCTCTCCCTATGCTGCTGCCTTGGCTCTGCTCTCTCTCTCTCTCTCTCTCTCTCTCTCTCTCTGTCTCTCTGTCAAATAAATAAATAAAATCTTAACAAAACAAAACGCCCGCCAGCTAACAAAAATCCTTGCAGGGACAACAAGACTGACATTTTCAGACCCTGTCCGTTGCCCAGCCCTACTCTGCACCAAATCAGTGTGATTCTCACTGAAATCTCTGATAATGTTTCTCATGAAGTAGAATCAGCCTGTCCCCCTAGTGCCATTTCTGACAGCACAGGGCTCCCCGGGAGTGCGGGACACACTGCCCCCAGCCCCGGGCCTGCCCACCGTCCTCCTTCCAGACCCTCTGCTCCTCTACCTGGCATGACTCTGGAAGAGGCATCAGGGGACAGGCATGCAGGATGGTCTGGAGTGCAGTGCAGCCAGGATGGACAGTGTGTTCCGCACTGTGTTTCTAGATCATTCTAGATGGTGGAAGTGCTATGTGCACTACACGGTCTTTAAAGGAGGGGCTCAGATTTGGATACATACTGAGAGAGTGGGAGAGGCTGAGAAGCAGCTTCGTGGCTGCACCAGCTCTCCCCCTGGTTCAGGGCTCACTCCCTGGGCCCTGCTGCAGTGGGTTCGGTGACCCCCAAGGGCTGGTCCCCAGGGTAGACCCACAGTGACAGAGTCAGGGTCCCCAGAGCAGACCCACAGTGACCGAGTTGGGCCCTGGGGTGCAACTCCACAGACCCGTTCCAGGGCTCATTGCAAATCACCTACAGTCCCTTCCGAATTAGCTCTTTGGGCAAACGGGGCACCAAGCTCGGTGCTCTCTCACTGTTGCAGGGAGGCAGGTGCTGTTAACACGTCAACTTGCTAACTTTTTTTTACAGATGCCAAGAGTTTTAAAATTATTTTAAATGTGCATGTTCCCTCATTTCCATTCCCTGGAGACAGAGCTCTGTGATTGGCCAGTACTTTTTTAAAAGAAGCTGGTACAGGGATGGAGAGGGCAGTGGGGTCAGGGCCAGGCAACCATGCTCAGGTGCAGCCTCATCTTTACAGGGAGAACAGCCCCTCTGTGCTGGGGGGCCGGTTCTGAGCCTCCACCAGGTGTTCCTGCCCCCCACCCCACTACACGGTGTTGGGGGGGGGGTGGTCTGTGCTCAGGGCTGGGCCGCAGGGGGCTGAAGCTGACCCCAGCCCACTTAACACCCTGACTTCTGTTTGCCACCCTGGCTGGTGATCAGACCATGGATCAGGCTTTCCTGAGGAAGTTGTCCCCAGCTGTCCCTTCCCTAGCAGATCTCACACACACATATACACACATACACACACATACACACACATACACACATATACACACACTCAGCATCCATGGGAGGTAGAGGGGACCCGGGGTGGTAGGGGACAGAGCCTGAGGCCATACCACCTCCAGCTAAGGAAGTCAGACATCACAGACACTGGAGAGATTCATGAGGAGGGACAAGGACTACTGACACGCTGGTCAATAGTGTAGACAAGGTGTCAGCCCTTAAGGACAGACCAGAGACCTGTCCCCCCAAGTCCTCATTCCTGGGGAATGTGCCTTCTTCCTTTCCCCTGTCCCAGGGAGGGAGCAAGCAAACTGTGGTTCCTTTTGCTCAACTCCAGTGACTTAGAGGCCTATCCTCCATGTCTATGCAAGGAAATGTGCATTTGCACAGGCTGTTTCCAGAGTTATCCTTGCAGCTGGCATTTTACGCTGTGGATCTGCTCCCGATAACACCTGATCACCTCCTAAACACTTAGCTAAAGGCGCTGCCTCTTCCCTGGGAATGTGGGGCTCTGGAGAGACACGGAGAGAGGAAGGTAATGAGAGAGAGGGCATCGGTGGCGGGAAGGCCACAAAGGCCAGGGTCTTCTTGCTGCCCCAGTCCCTAACCCAGTTTCCAGGGAAAGCCATGCATCCTTCCCAGAGCTTCAAAGCCCTGGGGAGCTGGTCTGGGCAGGGTTTGGATCTGCCTAGCCTATCCCTGCAGCTCCCTAAGGTGCGAATGTCCTTCTCCAGGAGCCTGCAGCATGCTGAGCACCCTGCTAGCAGCCAGGACACAAGGAGATAAGGGCTCAGGAGTTTCAGATTCTCTGAAAAGTGATTCCACATGTGTGGGAAAGATGAGATGAAGCAAGTCACCTTGTTCCCTTCTGTCGAGACCTCCCTGATTCCAGAGCCAGGGTGGGAGGGACACTTCACACTTCTGGTGAAGGGGACACTGGCCCCCAGAACCAGCCTTGGTTTGGTGGTGGTGGTGGGCAGAGCCAGGCCAGTCCCTTCAACCCCATCTTGGAGCCCAGTGTTGGGCTGTCTTAACACCAGTGTCTCCATCCACAGCAGGGGGAATGTGGTCATAGAAACATCGTATCCTTGTAAATGTGTGTCTCACTTGGTGAGCGTTTGTGTGCTTAGATCTGGCAGGGCTGCAGCCCTGCTGGCTGGTCCAGGCTCTGGAGGACGGGTGTTTCTGCACCTGTGACCTCCCTTGTTGTGAGCAGGAGCCTAGAGCTGGCCCGGGGTCCTCTGGCAGTACCACTCTGGGACCTGCCTATCAGCACGGCATCTCCCTTCTTCTAAGAGCCTGAGTACATCTCATCTGATGACTCACCTCAGATAATTCATTACTGTTACCCAAGCTCTGTCCTGGGGACTCACATCACTCACTCTTAACTAATTACAAGCTCGGAAATGCCTTTTCTGGTATTTTATTGAGGTAAGGATTCTTGCCCATTGACAGGAAAGTGAGGCGGTGCATTTTTAGCCCATTTTTTGAAGTGTCTTAGATCATCCACGTGTTGTACCGAATTCTGTAAAGTGAATACAGTAGGATTTCAAAGTCATATCTTGACTTCTCTCTTTTATTATCCAGATGCTTCAGTATAGTAGAGGCACATAAAGAACATAAAACAAAGGATGATTTACTTAGAATTTTTGCAGCAGAAGAAATAAGCCTAGCTATTGGAGTCGTGTTTAAAGTAGGGGATTAGCAGCGGTGACAGACACCTGAAGGTAGTGTCCTGGGAAGTGCTGAAGACCCCATGTCCCCAGGAATTGGGTTTTCCTCTGTAGCTGATGAGCAGTGAGACTCGTGGGGTCAAGTAAGTTATCCTGAGGGTCTGACCAGTCGTTTGTGGACTGGTTTATCTTCTGGGCTCACCCCATAGTGTACTCCTCCAAATTACAGAATTTGGTCACTGCACATGTGCGATTACATATGCACAAATGGGGAGGCATGGTTTCATGGTCTCTAATTTTTTGTAGACTGATCCTGGTCCCTGAGCTCCCCGCTGACTTCCTTATACCCTTGGCTTGCTCCACGGAGCCGGCTGACCTGCCCTCAACTGGGACTGCGTGCTCCACCCAGATGGCTCATGTCCCCGCCTGTTGGCATTACCAGGGTCCGGGGAAAAAATGGAGCTATCTTTACGAAAACTGGGGTGACCCATCATCCTGATTTGGCCTGGGGCTTTCCCAGTTTTAGCACTGAAGTCCCGCATCCTGAGAATCCTGAGTCCGGGAAAACTGGGATGCTTTTTCACCCTAAATACCCCAAAAATCATGCAGGATGAGTCCGGGGGGCTGACTAACACATGGCATCTTGCAGGACCCCAATTATCACACTCCCGTCAACTTGCTGACGGGCATTTTAGAGATAACCATACATCTCACACTCACTCAAGGCTTTGCTGAATGCTTACATACATCCTTAGGAATTTCGAAAATGCGCTTTGTTTTCCTTAGCTCTGAAATGTGTGACAGGCCCGGAGGTTAAGTCATCTCTGTGTGGACAGCACCATCCCTGTTTCCCCCGGTGAGCACTGGGTGGCAGTGTGGCTCTGCAGCTCTGTAGGTGGGAGGTGGGGTGGGGGGGAACCTCGGGAGCAGCATTTTTGGTGGGCTTGCCCAGCTGTCACTTCTGGTAAAAGGTGAGGTGGTGGCTTCATGATTCTGCAGGATATTGATGGCTTTGCTCCATTTGGAAAGTCATGCATGTGGCTCCCTCTTGCCCATGACACAGATGACTGTGCAGCAGCGGCCTGGTGCCTGGCTGCCCAGACCACAACGGGGGCTGTGTGTCTGTCTTGGCAACAGTGTGCACATGGTCTTTAACTCTCCTTTCCCTTCCTGACCACTTTTCCACCCCACCTCCCCTGTCCTGGGTATTTAGTTAAAATTGTTGTTGCCCCTACTCTCATCTAATATCTTTTGTTCTGTTCCTAGCAGCTAGTGTGGCCCACCTGCCTGGAAATGAGGGATTCCAAACTGGCCTTGGGTCCCTTCGGGTCATTCCAAAATGAACAGATGCCTGGATTAGGACTCTGGCCACCCTCCACATAAAGCAAAACCAAACCAAACGAATGATAGCGTTTTAAAGAAGAAAATACTCCTTTGCCCTGATTCTAGTCCCTAAGTTCCCCGCAGCCCAGAGAAGGAATACTGTTTCTCTCATGGGGACCTCTCCTGTGTGGAGAGGAGAGATGCAGAGTGACGTTTGCTTGACATCGAAGATCAGTGTCGGTGATGAAATCATAGTGCAGGATACAAAGAGCTCTGCCTTTGCACCCTGGCCATTCCCAGTGGCTGGGGCATCCCATACCTTGCTCAGGTCACCATTACCCACCCAGAGCCGGAGATGGGGTCAGTTCCCTTGAGGCCAGCACACTGTCCATGCTGTGCTGAGCTGCTCTGAGTGCTGGCTGACAGGCGGGCTGGCATCCCCTCTGCGTGGAGTCCACAGGACTGCGCCTCACTTGGCCCCTTGGTCCCACCGAGGACGGGACAGATGATGCAGTGGCTCTGGGACAGTTTTCTCTGAGGAGCCGCCTCACCCTGAATGTCCAGGGGAGCCAGGACATCCGTAGTGTTTCTTGTTTTGTTCTTGGAAGATTCTGGGTACAGCTAATGCTAATTCATTACCCCGGCGTCTTCCAGGGTAACATTAATTGACCTCAGAGATGGTTGGCATTTGGAGAAAAGGAGTTTGGGGTATTAGTTAAACAAATACCTATCAAGACCTTCTGTGTTATGTTTGTACTGAGAGGCCCAGGAGGTGGGTTCTGAGTATTGGGTGAGTTTCAAAGAACAGGCAGGTACTTTGAGCAGCTCAGGCCTCAGGTCACTGTTTCTCTCTCCACATGCATTTATTCAGGTTTAGACATTAGGGGATAGTGGCCCTAGATGCCCTTTTCTCTTTGACTCATGTGGAGCCACACGCCCAAGCAGCACAGTCTGTGCTAATCCCTTTATCGCCCTTAAAGCATCCTGCCTTAGAGCTCTGTGAGCGTGCTGACGATATACCACAAAATACAGTGCAACATGTGGCGTCTGTGTGGAATAAAAGATGTAGAGAGGAACAGGAGCCCCCAGCATTGCTAGGGTACAGGGAACGTTGAGCCCAGCAAGTGGCTGGCAGCCTGTGCGTGGCCCTGAGGTCACAGGTTGATGCCGCCACACGGTTGCATGAGTTCCCAACGGAGTAAGGAATGGCGCTCACACTGAGGCCTTTTCTTGGCCCCTCCTCATCCCAAACCTATGTGCTGACCACGTACAGGTGGCGATTTTTTGCACTGCCAACTGTTGGAACTGTGCAGCGTCTGTCCAACCGAATGAGGTTGGGTTGCCAGCAGCTCGTGTCACCCGTGAAATGTTCTGTCTGTAATGCATCTCCTCGTGCTCTTGGCTTTTCAGGATGGACTTTGATGATGAAGATGGTGAAGGGCCCAGCAAATTTTCGAGGTGAGTTTACTTTACGTTCCTTGGATTTCAGGAAGCCAACACCAGCCATCCCCATAGGGGAACACGCAGGGACTTCAGTGTCTTCTGTCACTGAAAAAGCCATTGCCTGTAGTCTGACACCCTTGTCCTGTGCCCACGTTTGATCCAGGGACAGGAGCACCCCAGCTGAGACCATGGTGTCAGGTCACCAAGGGCGGATGGTGGGCCTCCAAAGTTAACTGATGAGGTATTAGCTCTGCTGGCTCTTTAAACTAAACAGTGACTTCTAAGTTCTACAGACTCGTTTTTAAAAGATAGACTAGAGCTCAAGTTTAGAAAAAACACTCAAGATACAGCCCCTTTTCCTACCATGGATGATAAGGGGACACCTGGGGCAACAGGGTGGCCACGTCCTGGATGCAGGCTGCAGAACTGCACTGGGAGGTCCTAAGAGCCTTGTCATCACCAGCCACAGGACAGCGTGGTGACCGGGCTGGGGGGACTGCCCTGAGGGCACACCATGTCCCAGAAAGGACAGTGGGGTGCAGGTGCTGGTGTCAGTCAGCACATCATGTATGGGACAGACGAGGTAGGCACAGACCCTCGGTTCGTACCTCTTCCTTTCTCTTCCTCTCTCTCTCTCTCTCTTTCTTTTTTATTTTTATTTTTGTTTTTGTTTTGTTTAAGTTCAGTGTGAGGTTTGGCAGTGTTGAGAGAGAATCATGGATCATTTCGCGGATTTTAGAAAGTGCCCGTGTGTACTCAGTCTGCTTACGAGGGGCCTGCTGGATATCCCACCCCACCTCCAGGCATTCCCAATTCCTGGTCCTGGGTGACACTTCCTCTAGTGTCTACACCTCACAATTCAGATTGACGGCCTTCGTCCTTTTTCCAAAGTTCTAGACAAATGATGTCCGTGGGGAGCCCCGGGTCCCCTGACCTCTCCACTGTGCTTGGCTCACAGGGGTGGCTGTGAACTGAGTGCGCTTTGCCCCAACCAAAGGGACACCTATGTCCATTGCTGTGCCTGGGCCTCCCAGGGTCTGTACGTCCCTAGTGAACATACTGCCCTTGTGCACCGTCCTCCCCAAAAGCTGTTCCCTCCATCCTCCATGTCAGCTCTGGGGAGAGAGCAGACAGGAGACGGAGAATACTCTACTCTCTAATGACCCCGGAGCTTCTAATCAAAACAAGACATCAGTTTCGATAACAGAAGCGTGTGTTTTCCCTTGGTGCGAATGGGGCTGCAGCATAGATGTCCACCCGTTTCCTGGGAAAAGCTTTCCTTACAGGGAGTGCTTTGTTCCCAAAACAGAACCAGCCGTGGAGATGGGACACGTGCCTGCCTGTCCGCGTCCACGCTTGCTGCACACCACCCCCTTCTTGAGGAGACACTCACTCCTCATATCTCTGGGTCAGATTCCCCTTCAAGATAACATTCCAGACGGTGTGGAGCTCAGGAAATGGTGATTTCTGAGGTCTTGGGACAGAGAAGAGGAGAGATGCAGAGTGACGTTTGCTTGACATCGAAGATCGGTGTCGGTGATGAAATCACAGTGCAGGATACAAAGAGCTTACTGTAGGAAGGCCCATCATTAAGAAACAAACCTTAGACTTCAGGCAGTGGTCTCATAAGGCTGTCAGCAAGTCCATTTTTACATGGTTCAGACCCAGGCTTCTGCGAGCCACAGCCTTCCCTCCACACATTAAAAACAAGAGGAGAGGGTGGGACGTGTTTGTGACATATGCAGGTACTTAGGGGTTGAGTGTGGAAGAGCGCGGGGCTGCACCACTGCCTCCTGGTGGGGTAGTCAGCCAGGGGGTGCAGCTAAGTCACTCGGGGTTGGGGTTGCCACAGAGAATATCTCCCCCCCACTCGGCCAGTGGCTGCTGCCAGAGGTCCCGTCCAGAGGGTCTCCTGCCAGCGTGGTGCACGGCACGCCTGGAGCCACTTCCACCCCCCCACCTCTCCACCCCCTGCTTACAGGCAGCCCCAAGAAGCCTGTCCAGGGCGGCCCGGGAAGAGAGGGTGGCAGAGGTGCAGCACCCGGTGCAGTTTTGTGACTCAGAAGCTGACCAGGGTGCTGAGCCATGACTTCCGTCCACTCATGTTTGTTCAGCTAGCTTTCCCAGCTTTTCTCAGGGGTGGTCCAAAATTCCATCATCCTACCCATCATCAGACCCATGTCTCGGTTTTTATCTCGGAAGTATGGCCACAGTCACACAGGAGGTAAGTTGGTCAGTTTTCTCAGACCCACAGCCAACTGCTTGGTACAGGGAGGGATGCTGATTTCACAGGACTCAGGGCGGGGGAACCAGGCAGGTGCAGCAGAGGAACAGCCGGCTGGGTGGTTGATGTTGAGGACAGGACAGCTGCAGAGGTTGAGCTATAGCCCCGGCTCCAATGTGGCCGGGGTGAGGCCAGGAGCCGGAAGGGCACGAGGGTTGATCACACAGGAGAGTGAAGGCTAACCGTATGCTCACCAGATGGAGCCACCTCGGCCTGCAGTCTGTGGCGGCAACCTGGGTCTGCAGCTCTTCCGTCTCTTTCTCTTTTGATATCCTTGGAATCCTGGATCACCCACACTCCTGGCTCAGGCACAGCCTGTGGCCTCTGCACCCCCAGATGAGGATTCAGCTGAGCTCTGCCACAGGAGGGAAGGCTCCTGGGCAGAAGGGAGGGGACAGTAGAGAGGATTTGTCCCCCCTTGCCCTGAGGCTGCTGGGCATGCTGGTGCAGGGTGCCCATACATCCTGGTGTCCGCAGGTGCAGCCCATGGGGGACGGTGACAAAGGTCTCGAGGGTAGAAGAGACGAGGTGGGCCCAGGTGGCGCAGGAGGAGCAGGGGTGTAGAGTGACCTTTCTTCCCAAGGCTGTGTCTGGGGAGGGCAGCCTGACCTCATGGCCACCTCTGGGAATTCCTGGGGTCCAGTCACAGACCCTAACAGTGGAGGGTGATGGGCTCTCTGTCTCTGGGAAAACCCATCACACACCAGAAAGTGTTTCTCCAAAGACAAGTCTCCCTGGCAGGTGGTCATGGGGCAGAGCCTCCTTTGGGGAGGCCAGCATGAGCCCCCCAGTCCCAGCGCTGAGTGGGTGGCTCTGGCTGACCTGGGGGGGTGGAGATGAGGACCCATCCTGCCCAGCAGGGCCTGCAGCCCCAGCAGAGGAGAGGGCAGACTCCTTCCTCCTGGTCCATGGCTCAGGACCTGAGCTTCCTCCCTGCACGGCTCCCACTCCAGGTGGCACATTTTCTGGTGAGTCCTGGGATTTCTTCCCAAGCCTGCAGCTGGGATCAGCCACCTCCGGTGGGAAGTGGTATGAATATTGTTGCATAGGTGGGATGGCTGACATCCCGGAGCTGTCACATCCCGCATTCTTCATGTGATTTACATAGGTGTGTACACATGCATGCGTATGGGTGCAGCAGTTCATTAAACAAAAGGAATAAAAACATGAAAAATAATTATTTTTCGTATTAGATTTACAACTTTGGAGCAACTGAGCACTCACTCCCAAACCTGTCATTCTGGTCACGGCATGGTATCGACCTTGCCGTATTTAGACTCATTCTATACCCTTTCTCCAAACACTCCAGTGACCCTGCAGGTGCTCTCAGGTCTGTGGCTGTGAATGCAGCCATGGGTTTGCAGTGACTGGTAAGCTTGAAACCCAAAACCCTGTAGATTTAATGGTGTCTCTCATCCTTCAGTGAATGGGTCTACGTGACCTTCCTGAGGTCCCGTCTGTGTGACTTGTCTATTTCCTGCAGCTCTTGCAGCACCCGACTGTGCCCGTCAAGAGTTACGGCTTATATTTTGTAGAGTTCAGCCAGTGAGCCTCTAACGTTACCCAAAAGTAAGGATATTCACAATAGGCAAGTTTCCACATGGTTGGCTTTTTATTTTTCATCCCACTTATTTTGATACTTTCAGCTTGATTCTGTGTGGTATTTATGCTCTTATACTTTTTTTTTTTTTTGGCTTTATAGATTGTGGTGATATTTTACTTTTAATCTTTCTGTCTGAACTTATTTTATTTGTTTGAGAGTGAGTGCATGAGCAGGGGGAGGGGCAGAGGAGAGGGAGAAGCAGTTTCCCTACTGAGCAGGGAGCCTGATATGGGACTCGATCCCAGGACCTGGAGATCATGACTTGAGCTGAAGGCAGATGCTCAACCAATCGAGCCACCCAGGTGCCCCATCTTTGCATCTAAATTAACTCACCTTGTTTCGTTTATGGGTATGATGATGAAAACCTCATTGATAAGGGGAAAATATCTGCTTGGCGGGCAGAAAAAGTGGAGGATTGTTTTTCCCCAGAATTCTTAGTCTGTCCATCTTAGCTTAGAAAGCTGGGTCTTTTGTTTCTAGGTGGGAAGATGCTGGAAGTAGTTTCGATGCGGGGAGGATGGCCAGGAAGGAGCAAGGGTTGTCTTCTGTCGTGTGGGTCACATGCATTGGCCGTGTGAGCTCTCTTGACAGCACGAAGAGGTTCAGCTGACCCAAGATGAACATTTCCGGACTTTCTAGACTATGCCTCAGCATCCTCAGCTCTCGTGAACCAGAAAGGTGTTGCAGATGAGCTGGGTAGAACTTGGCAGAGAGTGGCCCACGAACACCCAGATGAGTGGGGAGTTTGGTTGAGATTCCTGTTTCTGTGGCTTGGGGTTAGGATCAGGGGGAAAAGGCTTGGGAATCTGTTTCCAGTGGAGCCTACTCTCTCACCGCAGGTGGGTGTGGGCCAGCCTTCTCTTCGGGGGAGATGTTGGGCACTCGTGTGATTGATGTGGTCTTGATGCCTTCTTTACTTTGTCCAGCTGCCCACCCCTATTTCTGTCCTGCAGAGGTGAACCTTGCCTTGCAGGACTTTGCTGGAGGAGGAGGGCATTCCTGGGGTCCTAGGGCATCCTGGGCTGTGTCTCTCTGGAAGCTGCCAGGCATTTCCCTCCCGTGATGCCTTAGCTATCTTAGCCTCTCGGGGAGTTGGGTTGGGGGGTGCCTTTTGGCTCTAGATCCAGGACCAGTGAGCACACCATTGAGGAGCCTGGCTCGGGTCCTGCTGAGTCAGCCCCTCCCTGAGCCTCAGGCCCCTCTTCCACAGAGGGTGGCAGGGCTGTAGTAGGGCGGGGAGTGGGAGGGAGCGGGCGGGGGGGGGGGGGGGGGGGGGGCAGATGCAGTGATCACTGAGGCCCTGGTGAGCTGGAAGCTGCTGTATAAACATGGAGGGGGTGTGTCCTGCTGGGGACAGGGTGATAAGAGGCTGGGTTTTGCCCCATCTTTGGAGGATTGGGGCTTTTTCCTCCCCCACCTCTCTGGGTCACACGGGAACCTTATCTTCAGCTTAGATGTGTGGGTACCTTCCAGCTGCCTTGCAGAAAAGTGCCTTGCATGGCTCCCAAGGGCAGGGTGCCTGCCTCCTTCCCATGGAGGGAACATCCTTTGCCCCTTCTAGAGAAGCCTAGTAAGGGACGCCTCCCAACTGGATCTGCCTCTGGGGGTCTTCCCACAGGGCCCTCAGCTAGCCTTGTCGTGAAGCTGCACAAAATGGCTTTCACAGGCCTTCACGGCTCTCCTGGTGTTCCGCCCTGCTGCCTGTGCTCCTGCCCAGGGCAAGATGGCCAAGACAGGAAGGGTGTTCCCTGCAAGCCCAGCAAGATACAGGCTCCCTTCCTGCCATCAGGGAGGAGGCTGCATATTAGCCTTCCCAGTGCCTCTGGGCAAGAGATGAGAGGGAAGCTCCTCCAGGGTTCCCAGCAGGAATGCATCCTGCATCCTGACCACCCTCCCAAGAGGCCAGACTTCCTGCAGCCCTGGACAGCATTCTCTCACACTGTCTACAAACTGAGGCCTTGGAGGGAGACCACCCTAGAGCAAGCTCACCCAGCCTTTCCTGGGTCCCCAACCAGCACCCCCTGTGCCTCCTGTGAGAGGTGCACGGTGCAGGGCATAGGTACAGGGATGGTGAGGAAGGCCGGTTCAGGGTGGGCTCCCATGACTTCTGTACCCACTTAGGAATGGTGGAGAGAAGTAAGAGGAAGTCTTGAATCTTCCAGGGCAGGATCTGTGTTGGTTGGAGCACGTGGGATCCCCCCCCGATCAAGTGCCCCCTTCCCTGGAATTGCCTCCATCCCCTTTCTGTGGTTACCTCTTACCCGAGAGCCATTTGTCTCTGCCCCTGTGTCTGCCCCGAAGAGCAGGAGCCCTGGTGCTGCCTCCGGGCATTTGCACTGCTCCCGTTGCTCAGCTGTTGGCTTGTGGGTTCTCCCAGCTTTCCCGATGGGGTCGGGAAGCACCCCCACTTCTCACGCTCCCCGTTCTTCACTGCCTTCCCATCCGAGGCCTGCCCTCCATCCTGCCCTCCTGCGCTTTTCTGATCCTGCTGGTCTCCTCCCAGAATACACCTCCTGGTCCCGTTGCCAGGTCGCCGCCCACCCCTCCAGCCCCTGTGCCCTCTGGGCCACCGCTTCTGTCCTTTCTGCTTCTGCCCTGTGGTTTTTGTGTTCCACGTGCCTTCCACAGTGTTTCATCCTGCCTCATTTCTACTATGCAAGATGCTGCCTCACCATCCTCATGAGCTGTACCCCTGCAGATGGAGGATGGGAGTGGGCAATCCTCATTTCCCCTCTGGGTGCCTGGCTCAGTGCTCCTCAGATCAAGTGGGTGGAAGGTGCCCACTGGGCTGCCTGGGTCAGCTCGCACCAGTGCCTGAGCTCAGCTGCAGGCACGCTTGATGTGTGCTGGTGCTGTGCAAAGCCCTCAGCCTGGGTACGCGGCTGCCATGCAGCTGGCATGTGACTGTGCTGACAGCCCGTCTACTGCCCGGTGGGGAGGATGGGTTCTTGGCCTACTCAGTACAGGCGGCACATGCAGTGGCCTTGCCCAATGTGGTTCTTTATTTGCTGTATGTGTCTCACACCCGGAGCACCCGTGAAACCCTAAATCCTATAACAGACGTCTCGTGTCTTTCCAGAATATTTTTTAAACCCAAGTAACATCCCCACCAAGCTCTCAGTAGTTTTTAAAAAGGCCTTTGGGGTTTGCCCCATCAAAAAAAAATAAAAATAAAAAAAATAAAAATAAACCCAAGTAACAGCTTCGTGCCAGTGTTGTAGAGCAGAGCTCTTTCACCCTAAAGGTAGTAATACCAAGATAAAAACATTCGACCATCCTGTCTGCAAGTTTTCCATTTTAACACACCACAGAGATGGAAGTCAGGAATCCTTCACAGTGCTGTTGAAATTGTAATTGGCCTCGTGCTGTTTAATGAGCCAGGGATGCACCTGCTCTACCCCGGAGCTGTAGAGGATGTGCGGGGCCCAGAGCAGAGGTGTGTTCACAGCCTTCCGTGGAGTCGGTCTGCAGCCTCGCTGTCTACTTAGTGACAGGAGGATGGCAAGGCCACGTGATGCTTCTCACTCTGGGGCCAAAGGAAGGCTCATATCCGTGCAGAACATCACTCCATTCAGCGTGTGGGCATGTGCCCCCCACGTGGAGACTCAGGTGTGCACGCGGAGAGCACGCTGGGTTCACCTCCCAGGCCAAAGGGTAATGCTTCAGTCTTCTGTGCCTAGAGAAGAGCCCTGGGGTGCGTGGGAGAAATGGGAAGGTTTAGGACACATTTCGAGGTGAGCCAGAGGCTCCTGGAGAAGCCTGGGTGCAGAGACAAAAGTCTCACCGAGGTGTCTGAGCAGCCGAGCTCGCGTGTGTTCAGAGCACCAGCTGGCCCAAGGCAGCGTGTCTGCTGGTCACTTGGCGCTAACGGATGTGCCATTTATCCTGTGAGGTAGTCGCCCCTGGTCTGACGTGTCTCTTCCCCCGCCCCCTCTTCTTGTGCTTTCGGGAAGAGAGAACCACAGCGAGATCGAGAGGCGGCGGCGGAACAAGATGACGCAGTACATCACGGAGCTGTCGGACATGGTGCCCACGTGCAGCGCGCTGGCCCGCAAGCCGGACAAGCTCACCATCCTGCGCATGGCCGTCTCCCACATGAAGTCCATGAGGGGCACAGGAAACAAATCCACCGACGGCGCCTACAAGCCTTCCTTCCTGACAGAGCAGGTACCGCATCGCCCGCCCCGGGTTATGTCACTGGGGGAGGGGACAGAGTAATTGTCACCGGGATGAGATAAGCTATGCAGGGACCGGGCTAAAGGTTGAGGAACAGGTGCAATCAGGAGATTTTACCTCCTTTCTTCACAGCAGTGTTTGGCTAACCTTGGCGTCTTTTGCTTTTATGTTTCCTGTCTATCCTAATGAGGCATCCCTGAAAAGTCTGCTGAGCATCTGGACGGCATGCTTACTGTGCTGCCGTGAGAGAAAGGCCGTAGGAAGCCTGCTGTGCTGTGCTGGGGTGCCGGTGCCATCCTGGCGGCAGTCTGGGGGCAGTCATGGGGGTCGTGGTGACAGGATCACCATGGCTAGCACCGAGCCAGATTTTGTCCTTTCTCTCTGGGCATTTTTCCACTTACTCCTTGTCCTAGCCAAGGGAGAAGCCACTAGTATTTGTCCCTGCTATGTAGATAAGGAAACTGTGGCATAGAGAGGGTCAGCAGGTGGCCTGGACTCTGTCCACTCACTGCTCAGCAGCACAGCCCACAGTCGGCATAGGTTGGTTCGGCCCCAGAGCCACACTTTGAACAGCAGTGCTGGTTCTTTTTTTTTTTTTTTTTTAAGATTTTATTTATTTATTCATGAGAGACAGAGAGAGAGAGAGAGAGAGAGAGAGAGAGAGAGAGAGAGAAAGGCAGAGACACAGGCAGAGGGAGAAGCAGGCTCCATGCAGGGAGTCTAACATGGGACTCGACCCTGGGTCTCCAGGATCATGCACTGGGCTGAAGGCGGCATTAAACCGCTGAGCCACTGGTGCTGCCCTGTGCTGGTTCCTGAACTGTTGGGAGGAGTGAAGGCATGGAGTGGCTGATGGGATGGTATTTGACAGATGTTGCAAACCACTACGTGAGCCGAAGGCTTGTGTCCTCTCAGCCATGTCCTGTGCACCACTTGAGGACAAATCCACAAATGCTGAGCCTCAGCTTGCTTGTCTTTGAAACCAGTAGGAGCTTCCTGCCTCCCCGACCCTGAGGGCTTTTGCAGGATAAATGGGATGATGGATCAGAAAGTTCTCGGTGCATGGTGGTGGATACAGGGTGGGCAGCGGACGGATGTGCTCAGGAGGGGTACAGGAGGGTGTAGAGCCCCCCAGCAAGGGGGAATCTCACAAGCCCTGGAGCACATGGCTTGTCACTGGGGCTCTGCAGTGGGGCTGGGTTATGAGGACGCCCCAGAGTATGGGCAGAGAGATGGGAAGCATGGGCTTGACACGAGGGGAACATGGGCACAGGAGCAAGAGACGAGTCTGGAGACAGAACCGTCTGCTCTGCTGGGCTGGGACCTGATCCTGTCAGGGGGTGAAGTTCAGAAACAGGACAAGGAGAAGGAGTGGATGCGGGTGACTGCCTGCCCGGCAGCACAGAGCACCCAAGGACTTGCCAACTCTGTGCCCTCCCCCCCCAATCCGGGAGGCCACAGGGTGCCTGGCCTCACAGGTGTGAGGAGGTGTGACTGTGCTGGGACCTTGGCCAGGGGGACGGAGAGCCTGGCAGTTGGGGCCTGGTGCCCAGCCCCATCTCCCCTCCAGAGGGGACAAGGGGAAGCCCCCACCTCCTGTGGCTGTAGGATCCCGTGCCCATGGTAACCAAGGGGAATTGCAGGCAGGGAATGGGACAGAACCGCCTTCCGCACCCTCTAGCCACTGCGATAAGAACAGTGCTTTTTATCTGCATTTCTTTAATTCAGAAAGGTCCTGCCAGGTCCATATTTGAAATGAACCCTCTCATCCTTATGACTGGGGATTAGGAAGTGAGGAGAGAAGGCAGTTATGTGAGTTTGACAAGTCCGCCCATATTTCTCTCTCCCTTCCTTGGCATGTGGTTGATGTTAGTTACATCTATTAAGCACCAACTGTGTGCCAAGCCCTTACTAAGCCTCTACACACAAGACCTCACTTTTTTTGTTTTTTTTTTAAATTTAATTTTATTTAAATTCAATTAACATACAGTGTATTATTAGTTTCAGAGGTAGCAGTCAGTGATTCATCCATTGCTTGTAACACCCAGTGCTCATCCCATTGTGCCCTCCTGAATGCCCATCCCCCAGTGATCCCATTCCCCCACCCCGTCCCCTCCAGTGACCCTCAGTTTGTTTTCTATAATTAAGAGTCTCTTATGGTTTGTCTCCCTCTCTGATTTTGTCTTGTTTTGTTTTTCCCTCCCTTGCCCTTATGATCCTCTGTTTTGTTTCTTAAATTCCACATATGAGTGAAATCATATGATTGTTGACAAGACCTCGTTTAACCTCACAAAAACCCACTGAAAAACCATGTGAAGAGACGGAAGCTGAGGACGGTAACGGCTGAGTGAAGAGCTGTGGATGACAGCCTTCTTTTCCTCTAGCACCCACACTCTCAGCCTTCCTGGTGGTCTAACCAGAGGGGCAGGGGCACAGGACCTTGGTCACGAGTGACAGGCCCCATGAAGACAAAACTGGGGGTGGGGGTAGGGGAGTGTAGGCAGAGGGGCCGTGATGAAGGTGAGGCTCCATCCTATAAACCTTCTCACAGCCCTAAGCCCGTGTCCTCCAGTACACAGAATTCACCACTTTCCCAGACATCCTGCTCCATTTTTTACAGTCCTTCCTGTTGGAAGTTCTTCTAATACTGAAAATAAAACTGCTGACCCATTCTCTGAACTAAGTGTGTGGCTGGGAGACACAAAGTGGAGGTACAAAGCAAGAGAAATGGACAAAATAAACTTTTCCTTAGAAAAGGCTGTATCGTCTCCTTCTGCCCTAGTTTCCCAGGTGGAGGAGGTATGGATTCTGACCTTGCCAGGGGCTCAGAGCTCCCCACATTCTGCTCCCCAGCACACCCCCATTTTCTGATTTTTGGGTCCCTGGAGTGCCCTGGGGCAGAGAGCCAGTTGCGTCAGATTCCCACCTTTTGCATCTGTGCAGCTAGCACAGGATTGGTGTTTCAGGGGGGCTTCCGTGTCAGGTGACATCTGAACAAAGGATTCCCAGCAAGAAGCGTTTGCCAGCTGCTGACCCAGGAGGATCCCTTTGTTCTTTGGAACATCATCAGTGTGTGGGGTGTTTGGCGGCACACTGTGGGTGCAGGGGCACGTGGGAGAGTTAGCTCCTCAATCCTGAGAAGAACAGAGTCCGTTGCCTTGAGCTTAATGTGAGAATGACATGGTAGGCTGCCACACTTGAGCTGCCTTCAGGTAAAGAAAGGACATCTTTTAACAAAGTTGACTCATGCCCCTCCTGGGATGATGGCAGGGCGTCCTGCTGCCCCTCCATTGATTCCAGGCAGCTTCCTTCCCACCTTTACTGACGATCCAGAGCCCAGTGAGTCAATGTGACCCCAGGGCTGGTACCCCTAACCTCTCTTTTTATTGTAAAGTGAAATGGACAGTGCTGTGTGCCCTGCTTCCTTCCAACATCGCTCTGAGAGACCATTAGGGAATTCTGGAAGTTTGACAGATGCACAAATGTAAGGAGATACTCTCGCATCCCCTGCCAGCATTCAGCTCGGAGTGAGGGAAGAGTAGGAGCAGTAGTGCACCACTGGTGTGGGAGCAGAAGCTGGGAGACTGTCCTTTCTCTTCCCCTGCCCTCCTTCCAGCAGCACCTTTTGTACCGAGCACTGTGTGCTGGGCCCTTCTTGTGCCCTAGTGATGTGGCTGCAGTTTGAATCTGTAGGTTCAGGCTGCTCACACCTCTGGTAGCCCAACACATTCTGACGATCACTCCTTGTTTTCCATCCCCCAGGCTATAAGTTTCCTCTCTACCTAAGAGACAGCTGGTTAAGTCAGGGCCAACATTGTTTGCAGTAGCTGTCTCTTAGAGCTAGGACAAGCTTTGTGCATTTTTAAGCTTATTTTTCAATAAAAAAAGCTATCAAAGTTTTTTAAACTATTTTGTGTCACAGTGAGTGAACAAAAGTTACAGTTTGCTAATAAGAGAATTTAATTGGACTGGGTTTGTCAGTGCTCTGTCCTAATCTTGGAGGTTTTCTTCCCAGGAACTGAAGCACCTCATCCTTGAAGCAGCCGATGGATTTCTGTTTGTTGTAGCGGCAGAGACAGGACGAGTGATTTACGTGTCTGACTCCGTCACCCCTGTTCTGAACCAGCCCCAGTCAGAGTGGTTTGGGAGCACCCTGTATGAACAAGTGCATCCTGACGACGTGGAGAAGCTGAGAGAGCAGCTGTGCACCTCAGAGAATTCGATGACAGGTCAGTGTGCCTCCTTCCAGGAGGCTCTTTGACCCTGGAGACAAATGCCTTTCAGTAAACAGATCAGAAAGCTGGAGATCAGGTAAAGCTGGACATATATTTGACTTGAGGGCGTATATGTGACCTGGCTTGTGCAATGGCTTCATTTATCCTGTAACATTTTTAAAATTGTTTTTAATACAGGATTCTCTTTTCCTATACTTCACCTGCAATTAGGGGCTGTTGTCACTAGGAGGCGATATTGCTACATTAGCCAGAACCACATATTCAGTAATGAGGTTTATGCCTCAAGTATTTAATTATGTGTGTGATCTTGATTATAGACATTTAATACCTAGGCTTTAGTTCCCTGCAATGGAGTTCATTACTGCAACATTTAAATAAAGTCCGTTCTTCTGTAGTGCAGCATGCATGTTCCTAGAAATCATTGCAGGGTACAGAAGCTTGAAATAAAAACTGCAGGGCTTATGGGGAAGAAATGGGTTAGGAAGGACCACACAGTCAAAAATGAATCACTGACAGTTAAAAACAAGAAGAGGAACCTAGTAGAGATGGGAGCATGATTTTACACATTAAACAGTTAAGAAATTCATAAATCTAAGTGTACATGTGACCCTGGATCTTGAGACTGGCATGAAATATACTTGTGGAGGTGAGTCTTGGAAGGGTTTCCTCTTGTGAGTTTTTGTGCAGTGGTACAAGCATAGTCTTAAGTTAGAAGTCAAAAGAAAGTTGTGACTGCAGATACGATGAGATTGTTTGTAACATGACAACCTGGGGGAGCTGGTGGGAGTCTAAGGTGCATACGTTTGTGTGTCTGTGTGGCTCGGTTCAGCTGGGTGCACTTTTCTTTATCTGTCTAGTGTTTCTTGCAGACAAAATCATGTGTAAGCAAACATAAAATTCACATTATACTCAAATTGTTCCGCAAGAGATCAATCACATGGGAACAAACTTGCATTTTCAAAACAAGTGTGATAGTAGGGCTGACTGTACCGTAATATTTGCATTCCGCCATACGGTAGATATATTTGTGCTGTCAGTTCTCTGAGGTATCGAGAGAAGCTGGATCTTCATTTACTTCTGTGTCTGCCTGCAGAACCTCACTCTGTGCTTTGCACACTGTCGGCATTCAGCCGAAGCCTGGTCAGTGAGGGAGTCAGTGCTTCACCGATCGTACTAGTCTACTAGGGCTGCTATAAAAAATACCAGAGAAGGTGGCTTCAACAGCAGAAACTCCAGAAGTCCAAGATCCAGATGTTGGCAGGTTTGGTTTCTCCTGGGCCTCTCTCCTTGGCTTGTCGATGGCACCTGCTCGCTGTGTCCTCACATGGTCTGCTTTATGCTCAGACAGCCCTAGTATCTCTCCTCCTGTGAGGACGCCAGTCGTAGGAGATTAGGGCCCCACTCTCATGACTCTTTTTGACATGAATGATCCCCTTAAGGGCTCCATCTCCAAATACAGTCACATTCTGAGGTTCTGGGGTTTAGGGCTTCAATATACGAAATTTTAGTGGACACAGGCCAGCCTCTAACACTTGTGATAAGACAAAGTTGAATGTTTTCAGAAGCGACAGAAATATAACCGTTTCTGGATGATCCTAGGAACGTTCTGGGTGTAGGTATCAGTGTGGCATAAGAGGAGAGAGAGGGTAGAGAGTGGAGGTGGGAGGACGGGGTCTGTGCTGTGTTCCCCTTGGCATCTCGTGATGGTGGCACCTGGCCTGGCCGGACTCCATGCATGGGTCAAACGACTCAGAGAGATGCACTCTGCTGGCCCATCCCTGAGCTGAATTACAGAGCCCCATGTAGAAACTCTAAGGAAGACACTTTACAAAATTAAACATTCCAGAGGGATATGAAAAGGAAAATAAATCAAGCAGGAACTGTTGACAGCTGAAATCACCTTCTCCGGAAAGAGCTGTCTTTCCCTACTTTCCCTAGACTTCTGTGTTTGACCACAGGATGTGGCTTTTTGAAACCCTGTCAGGAGCTCTGGCTGGGGCAGGTGGTGGGGGGAGCAGTGGTCAGGGGGAGGTCAGGCTCTGGCCGTGGGTTTAGCTAACTGACTCACCGGAGTGGGGTGGACCCTTGTCTGGCTGAGTTTAAAGGGTCAATACAAACCCATTTGGACAGAGTGTCCTTGGGGTGGGCCCTGGGTGGTGGCCCTGGCAGCCGAGCTGGCGTAGGGGAGGCATTCCTCCAAGAAGGCAGAAAACCTGGTGGATGGTGACCAGCCAGGCCTCTTAGCCTCCCAGTGCTTGAGCTCCTCTTATGAAGACCAAGGCAGGCTTGGAAGGTGGGTCCTGTGCTCAGGGAGGAAGACAGGATGGGTCTCCCAGAGCTGGAGAGAAATGACGTGACTCCCAGCATGTGCAACATCAGAGCTTGTTAAACCAGTGGGCTCACTGTTGGCCCACTGTTGGAAGAGCCCAGCAGCGGAGGGCTGCAGTGTGGACAGGCCTCAGGTCTTGTGGGCTCTCGGGGCAGGGCACAAGTTGGGCTCTGTGGCCAGCACACAGCTGTATTAAAACAGAATAATGGACCTCAGGGATGACTTGATGCCTGTGGTCATCTGACTGGAATCTCAAGCCTTCCCGTCCCTTCACTGCAGGCCCAGCAAGCACCCAGTAGGGATTGTGGGAGGGGGTAGGGCAGGGGGCTGGTGGCGTGGGGGACTCAGCCTGGCTTCTCTGAGCCTCTCAGTGGCAGGGAGTCCAGGCCTTGTCTGAGGAACCTGCAGGTGGCCCGTGGCAGCTTGTGGGGTATTCAGTGTGTGTGGTGAGAGGAGACAAGTGGCCCTTGACGGCAGACCTGTGGCCTCCCATGCTGGCGGCCCATGGGGAGGGTGCTGGCGCAGAGTGGTGATGGCGGTGGAGGTGCTGGTGGCATCCCTGCTGCAGAGGCAGTGATCAAATGTCATGGGGCATCCTTCAGGGCATGGGCCGGGGTCCGTCTGACTGGGTCATCCAGGGGAGAGGGTGGAGTCCTCACACAGCAGCAACAACATTGGTAGAGAAGGAGCCCCCCCCCCCCATCTGGGTCGCCCTTCGTGAGCCTGGCAGCTTCCTTTCTTCTGTAACCTTAATTGCCCACCTGCCGGAGGCCCAGGAAATACCAGCTCCCATTCTCCACTCTTGCCCAAGGCCCCCGGGGTAGAGTCAAATGCACTGATACAAGGAATGGAGGAGCAGGAGGAGGAGCTGCAGGGTGAAGGGCTGCACCTGTGACTACGGGCCCTGTGCCACCCCACCCTCTGGGCCTGCTCATGGGCAGCATGTGCCCTGGACCTCAGTAGCCTGAGGAGAGCCTGTCCCTTCTCATGAGTCAGATGAGCAGTGGGCCGAGGTGCTTTCACTATAGCTCATGAGAGCCCCACTCTTCTCAGGGACTTATCTTGGGGGGAGGACGAAAGGGACCTGTCACCTCAAGCTGAGTAACTCTGCACGGAAACCTGGAGGCTCTGTTCACCAACTGTGCCTGGGGACCACTCCCTTCGCAGAGGGTGTGGGATGCTAAAGGGTCCTAGAGGGGTCTGGTCATGAGGGACTGGTGCTTCTTCCCAAAGACATCTACGCTTTGTTTTTTTTAAGATTTTGTTTATATATTTGAGAAAGAGCACATGAAAGAGCACTAGCAGTGTAGAGGAAGAAGCAGGCTGCCCATCGAGCAGGGAGCCCGACACGGGGCTCGATCCCAGGACGCTGGGATCATGACGTGAGCCGAAGGCAGACACTCAACTGACTGGGCCACCCAGCTGCCTCCAGAGACCTCGCTTACAGAAAAGTGGCTGTGCAGTCAGCCTGGGTTCAAGTGACAGCAAACCAACCCCACTGGCTCGAGTGAGAAAGGAGCTATTTGGGCTCATGTGCCTCTAATGGGCTTTCCTGCTTCAGGCTCGGGTGGTGATCAGACTTGGTAACAGTCATTGCTCGTGATCTGGGACTTGGTGCCTGCAAATTGGCCCCTTAGCAAAATTTGTTTGTAGCCCCGAAATCAACCTTCAGGGAATATTCCCAGGCACGGGCACACATGGGCAGAGGGCTGAGATCTGGGGTCACGGGTGCACGCATGTCTAGCTAAAGGTCAAGCTCTGCCTCCTTGTTCCAGCCCGTTTTCACTGGAAATAAGCACTTGTCTTCCAGTGTATTTTGTGCCTTGTTGTTTGCATTTTTTGGTGATCTTTTGTTTTTTGTGCTTTTTGTTGGTGATCTTGCAATTGAAAATGAGCCTTGAGAGCAAGCTGAAGTGCTGATCGTGTCCTTGAGCTCAGGCTGTGATGTGCCTGGTGGCGGGGGAGGCTCAGAGCAGCTTCTCAGGGAGGCAAGGCTCAGGGCTGATGGAGCAACGGGAGTAGGTAATGTGTCTTTAAGCAGAAACACGCGTGAGACACGGTTCTGTATCCACTGGTGGACAAACACATTGTGTCTGGAGCTTTTGCAGGAGCATTTGCTAAGTTGGCGTTTGCCGTGACGCTAAAGTGGATAACAAGAATTGGCTGGACCACGTTCCCTCCACCTTCTAGCTTTGTCATGTTGGGATGCTGATGTACAAACGCTTGCACATACGTAACATGTCCACTTCGATGAGCGTGCACAGAGGCGTACACCCACAGTACCATCACCACTGTCAACGTACTGAGCCTAGGCCTCACCTCCAGAAATTTCCCCGTGGTTTTTTGTGGCTTTTTTTGTTTGTTTGTTTTCTTCTTTCTTTTTGTGGTAAGAACACTGGACAGGAACTCTGCCCTCTTACTGCGTTTTCCAGCATACATCGCAGCATCTCTAACAACAGACAGTGTTGCCCAGCAGACTCTAGAACTTACTCACCTGCCATGACTGAAGCTTTCTACCCAGGAAGCATCAACTCCATATTTCGCCTTCCCCTAGCCTCTGGAAACCACTGCTCTGTTGTCTGCTTCTGAGTTGACGACCTCAGATTTCTCAGGAAGGGGAATCATGCAGTGGTTGTCGTTCTGCAACAGGCTCATGTCACTTGGCATAATGGCCTCTAAGCTCCTCCATACTGTCACAAATGATGAGGTTTCCTTTTTTTTTTTTTTTTTTTTAAGGCTGAACGATATTCCATTTATGTCTATCCCACATTATGTCTCCATTTATCTGTCGATGGGCATCGGGATTATTTCTGTATCTTGGCTGTTGTGAATGATGCTTCGGTGAGCATGGGGTGCAGACATCTCTTTGAGTTCCTGATTTCAGTTCTTCTGGGGTATGCACTGTACCCAGAAGGGGATTGCTCCTGGGCAGGGTGGATTCTCAGGCAGGCCTCATAATAACGAAGGTATTTATTAGCAGCTCTAAGCTTCCCATTGGTAGCTCAGCAACACAGACTGCCTTCTCCAGGAGTTCCAGAAGTATCCCAGGACTGGCCCTCTGGGCTCTGCATGGGCTACCTGCCCTGCCCTGCCTGATTCCAGGGGCCAGGGAGTCTCAGCTAGGGTGAGAGGCCGGCTTCTCTACCCTAGGTGCGTGGGGCTACAAGTTAGGGGAGTTGATTGCCCATCGGAAATCAGTGATAGGAGGAAGGTTGGCCCTGGCTGGGAGAGCTGGCCTCTGTGGTTTGAGAAGGTATCCTTACAGGGAAAGTTGGGGCATCGACCACATGGTGGGAGCACATTCTCACCTTATAGGGAATGAAGGCTTCTGAGTTGGGGGTGGAGCCGATGTCAGGTGTGGCTCAGATAGAAGTTGGAGGGGTGGTTGGCTGCAGAAACATTTCTTGTGAAAGTCGGTCTGGGTGACCTGGGCCCCAGCTTGTGCTCTGTAGGGAATGAGGGGACTCCAGGAGAGGCCCAGGGCTTTCCTGGTGATACCAGAGCCTCTCACTGTAACCGAGTCTGCCCCTAGGGGTGGGGTTCAGAGGGCAAGTAGGGGCAAGCTGCCCGTGGCCACTGAAGTCTGGCAGACCTTGATCCTGAGGAGTAGGCACTGGGGACCTCCTGTCCGGTCCTCGAGTGTTGCACAATGCAGAAGCACCAGCTTCCCCAGCTGGGCCACGGGTATGCAGAAGGGTCACCCGCAGACTGCAGAGCAAGGTTGTTTGACCCATTCCCTACCCCATCCTTGCACCCCACCTCTGTGCCCCTGTGTCTACTCCATTCTTCCTCTGTTCAGAGAAATGGGTCAGCGATTTGGTTCAATACAGGGAAAGACTCTGCAACAGTTAGCACTGTGGGGTAGTGGAGGAGGGTGTGAGGCAACAAAGCAGAATTATTTCTTCCCTCCTTCCCTACTCCTCCCCTCCCTCCCTTTCTTTACCCAGTTGCTAATTCATTTAACTGTTTATTTATTCTTTCAACAAATACCTGTTTGCACAGCCATGGAAAGCTCTTACGGATGCAGCCTGACCGTCCCCATCCAGGACAGGAGTTCCTAGCTGCTGTTGGATGAATGGACCCCTACTTCCTAGCCGGTCCAGCCCAGATTCTACGTGATTATCTGGCCAGAGCCTGGACCATGTGGGTCCCCCAGGGCTTGGGCCGGAAAGCCCCCATGCATGAGTCACAAGTCCCAATCAGCTGTGATTAAGCTTCCCCATCTCCCGAGAGCCTCGCCAAAGTCCAGAGATGCTTTCAGCCTTGGGTCACAGCACTTGGCCAGGCCCTGGTCTGGGCCCAGATAGCAGCTCATGAGAGCAGGCCACTGGGGACCCCCATCCAGGCAGCTCTGCTCATTGACCTGTCATCATTGTTTCTGTGGAGCATTCAAATGGGTCATTCGCTCCAGGCTCCCTGCTTGTCTGGGAGAGGAGACTCCAGGACTCTGGGTGCATTTTGCTTTTATTTTTCATTCATCTAACGGTGAAATATTAATAACCGTAATGAACTCTCTTACATTTTTATGCCACTTTTTTTAATTTACCACTTCAGTGCAATCAACCCTCCCTGTGCATTAGAACCAATCACATGGGGAGATGTGCCCCTGGGTACCCGCCCAGGCTCTGGGGATGATGCCAGGCATGATTACTCTGGAAAAGCTTCCTGGGTGGCTCTGATGCAGAGTAGGGCTGAGAACCATTGCTCCTGTGGCCTCTTCACAGTCCCATGCAGGGTGAGCTGTTGACCCCAGATCACAGAAGAGGGGCATGAAGTGTGGGCTCCCTGATAGGTTCCAAGGGCCACACAGCCAAGACCAAACATGTGCTACAGAGTAGAGACAAAGCCTTTGTGTCTTTAGGGGCATCTGGAAACAATGAAGCTTCCAAAGCCCTGACATGTCCCAGCCCAGCCAGTCCAGTCCCAATGGTTCAGCCCAGTGCTTTGGGGTCCCTGACACTGGGACGAGTGGGCAGCTGTCTGTGGGGTTCTGGGTGTACGGGGGTGAACAGTGTCACAGCCCACACTGGGGTCCCTTGCCCCAGGGGCCTCCTGGGTTCTGTGTGATTTCATGCGGTGGTTCTTGGCATGTGAGCTCTTGTCTCGCTGCATGAGTACCACTTGTGAGCCTGTCAGGGATGCACATTCCTGGCTGGAGCCCGATCCTACGGAGTCGGGAGCTTGGAGACCCTATAATCTGTATTTTGGCTCACCCTGCACGTCACACAGATGCATGCTTGAAGCTTGAAACCCCTGATTTGATGCCCCCATCCTGGGACTCAACACCACGTCCCCTGGACTGAGTCTACCCTTGTTTAGCTCTGTTGGGTTTTTCATCTCCAACTCATCACTTTTCTCCTAAAAGATGGGAATGTGAGGCTTTGGAAATGTATTAGGTGTGACCCCTGAGGCAAATGTCTATTAAACCAGGGTAAGATTTAGTAGGTATGTTCTGATCTAGTAGGAGCTTCCTAGAAATGCAGAATCACAGACCCCAACCCAGGGGTCCTGACCCAACACCTACAGTTTAATCTCCCAGGGGATGTATGTGTACATGAAAGCCTTGCACTTAAAAATACAGTAGGGTGCATCTGGGGGTTTGTACAGCTTGGGCTGGATACATCCTTGAGCAGCTGGCCCTAGCAGGGGGCCTCGGACAGGGCCAGGTGTCTGGGGAGAGCCATTGGGGGAGGAGCCGTCTCTGGAGTCTGCTGCCCTCTCCATGCCCCCTCGGGCCCGAGGGCAGCCTGCACCAACCCTGGGACCTCGCTCTTTGAGTCCATACATCTCAGGCTTGCCGCCAGGATCAGGACAAGGCTTACAGGGTTGGCAGCTGGCATCATCCACTACAGAGCAGGATGAGAGCAAGAGGCTGAGGGCATGCCCACGCTGTGGCCCTGGGGGACCCAGGCTGGAGCAGAAATGAACCTGGTTGTACATGATGCCACAGAGCACGGAATGTGCGTGCCTGGGAGAGGAGCCGGCGGGCGTCCCCATTCAGTCTCAGCCCATTCTCAAACCAATCTGGGCTACCTTCGGGACACTTTGCAGATGAGGGTGGCGACAAAACCATATGCACCTTGGCCGCGCCGTCCACTCCTTCAGGGGAAGAATGGCAGGCAGGTCATTTGTCCCTCAGGGGCTCTCTGAACTTGTGAAGCCCACCCCTGTGGTATCAGTTCTGGAAAAAGTCTCTTTCCAGCTGTCAATCAGGAAGGTAACTTCATGAAAACCATACTTGCAAATATATAGCTTATTTTCTTTGTAGCACCCAGGCTTCGTCCTTGGATGGATGCCAGAGTCTGAAATCCAAAACACATTCAACAGTCCACTTCTTGCCTTATTAGGTAACACTCCTAAGTGAAGAAAAAAAAAATCCTGATTTTTATCTGAGTCAGCTATTAAAGCTATTAACAGTGTTATTGAGTTTCTGTTGTTTGAAATAGAAACAGAGTGTTTTAGTAGCAAAAAAAGCATGTTTATTTTATTTCGACCCCTTGGAAGTTGCCCAGGGGTGCAGTAGACACTTGGGCCACCGGAAAAAGTGTGTGTGGCATCGTGCTGCCAGAGGTGCTTGGTAAACGCACGTGAGAGTGGACACTGGGAATCACGGGCTAGTGGCTTTTCATATCGCAGTGACTTTCCCGCTGGAAACCGCAGCCTGCTTGGATATCAAATCCCAAATGTTGTTTTGGCGCCAGTTCACTTCTTTCTCGTGGTTAAATATTTACATAACCTGCCTTGTTTTGCTTCATTTCATACACAGCAAGCTGAAGCTGCTGGACTTTGTGTTTTGCTCTTATATGTTATGTTGAAAGATATTTCATGAATCTGGACAGATTTCCCACTCAGGTTGCTGGGTTCATTATCACTGTGGTGTCCCCATGGATAAAGAGTGGGAGCAGGGTTTGTGTGCCCCTGTCAGACCTGGCCGGAGGGCCGGCTTCCTCACCTGTGTGCATGCTCTCCAGGGGGACTTGGGGTGATGCTGGGGTGGGCTTGGGGGTGCCAGGGAGCCAACCAGGGTAGCAGAAGGGTCCCCGCACTTGGAGGCAGATGGACCTGGTGCCGGTTACAGTCCATGGTCCTTTACTTTGTGTGAATGACTTGACCTCCCTGGGACTCAGTTTCCTCATCTGTAATTGCAGGCGATGATACCTCCTCTATAGGGCTGCACTGAATTATGTGCAGGAATGACCTAATGGATGGTGTTAATGAGAGTATTTGGGGATGATAAAGCATTCTTTCGCTTATTAATAACAGAAAATTATATTTAAACACTGGTAGTCTTCCACAGTGTCTGTCTGGCTCTGCTTTCTCTTCTTACTCCTCTGAGATGTGTCTGAGGATCTTGGCACTATTGCCAAGGGAAAGTGGGGAGACTGAGCTTTCTTAGCTTTGCCCAGTGATCGTGGGATGGCATTCCCCCTTCCAGCCTGTGCTGGAGAACATCACACATTCAGGAGGAGGGGAGGGGAAGGCAGATGTGCTTACTGTCTTTTGCTTTTTGTTCTATTCATTCGTGCATTATTAGGTAACACTCCATCCAGCTTGTGTGCATCGAGTCCTAACTCATTTTGCGAGTGTTGAGCTGAGCGTTGAGGATGTAGTACTCTGGCTGATGCAGTCTGGTTTTCTCGTAGTTTATGGTTTAGCATTGAAGAGAGGCACCAAAGAAATAATTGCGCAGAACATACATCACACATCGTGATGAGTGTCAGACAGGAAAAGTCCACAGGGCATTGAGGACGAGTAATATGGGACTGGGCTTGTGTGGCAGGTGGGAGTGTGTGAGGAGCCAGAGGTGGCTGGTGGGACTTGGTAGAGTATGGGGAGAGCAGATCCTTGTTCCCACAGCAGTAAACAGCAGACTGCTGCAGGGGTTTGGCCAGAGAGGTCCCATGACTGGGCTGCGGGTGGAGAATGTGTGGTGGGCCAGGCTGGCTGGGGGGTCAGGGTGGTGAGTGTCAAGCTGACGGTATGCAGGGGAGATGGTGCGGGCGTGGGCTTTCTTCCATCAGCGCACACCGGGCAGCCGAAAACCACAGGAATTGAACTTCTCGAGGTTCCAGGGGTCGGAAGTCCGACATCAGGATGTCAGCAGGGTTGGTTCATTTTGGAAGCTCTGTGGGGAGTCTGTTCCATGCCTCTCTCCGGGTGTCAGGTCATGGCCAGCGGTCCTGCTGTTCCCTGGCTGTACACGCATCCCTCCCATCTCTGCTTTAGCCACACACAGCGTCCTCCCTGTGTCCAGATTGTCCTCTTGTCTTAAGGACCCATCCCTAATCCAGGCCGACCTCATTCTAACCTGTTTTATAACTACAAAGACCCTCTTTCCAAGTGAGGCCACATTCACAGGTTCCAGGGAGACATGCATGTTAGGAGGTGCTGCCCAAGCCGGCACAGTGATGTGGAGACGGAGAGAGTGGGGACGCAGGGCTCTCAGCCACCGCGACCAGCAGGGCAGGTTGGTCCACTTGCCATAGCTCTTTCTCAAATAATGGTAAGAAAGCTGATGACCATGGGTCCTTCGTGACCTCTCTTGCTGCATCATATGGTCACTGACATGTCTCTTTTGCCAGAAATGATTTAACTGTGGAGAGAGCAGGAGGCTCCTCCTCATGGCCCCAAGTGGCCCTGCTGATTTGGGCCATGTAACCCACCCCATCTGTAGATGTGTTTGCATTCACTGGTGGTGCCTGTGGGTGCATTGTCCCAGTTCACGGACCAACGTGTTTGTTGTGGGGGATGCACTCTGGGTGCTCTGCTGGGAAGCATGGATGCCCAGTGCTGTCTGTTCCGTGTGACTGTGGGCCACTAGTGTCACAGCCCCAGAAGCAGATCCCCTGGGCCCTCTGCGCCCTTACATGGTGCCCATTCAGGTCTGAGTGCCTGGAACGGCACACTGGGCTGTGTCTGTGCCTCTGCCTCGGTCTCCTGCCCCACCAGCCACACCTGATGGTGCTTATCCTCCATGAACAGTGGGGTTGACCACCACAACCCCCCAACCCCCCAACCCCCCACTGAGGGATAGTGAGCACACATTCTCCCCCACTTCTCTGCACCTCCTGGATTCTGGGGATATGGAGATGGGTCATGGACAGCCCCCCCCCCCCTGCTGAAGGGGATAGCGAGCACACATTCTCCCCCACTTCTCTGCACCTCCCGGATCTGGGGGACCTGGAGATGGGTCACCCACCCAGCTCCGGAGCAGGGGGGCATTTAATTTCTCAGAAGTGCCCCTCTGCTGGGTTCTCCCTGCTTCTTGTGCTCACTGTAGCCCCTCACCTGCTTCCATCTGACATGATTCACTGCTTAATGCCTCGGTCCTGCCTTGGGCCAGACCTGCCCCTTGGCACTGTCTTTGTGGGTGAAGCAGAGCCAGACACAGTTGAGAGCCAGGGCCAAGGCCATTTTGTGCAGAAAACAGGGGGAGATGGTCATCACCAGCTGAGGGCAGGTCCAGAGGTAGGTCAGGGGCAAGCTGGGAGGGAAGTGGTAATGCTGGGCTGCCTGAGGCGGGGAGCTGGGGGCAGGCAGCGGACATCTGATTGGGCGAGGGGGAGTGTGGCCCCCAGCTCAGGACCTATTCTGCTGTGATGGGGACCTGGCCCACTCAGATCCAGCTTGGCCAGTCTTTGGGGTACGGACTCAGTTTCTGGATAGAGGACTTAAGTAGCAGATGTCAGCTGGCTGAGGCTGGGCACTATGCCTCGTTTCCTGAGGCTTCCTTTGCAGCTACACCTGACACCAGGGCATGGCACCCTGTCCCATCACAGGGCCCAAACTCCTTTCTCTTTCTACTCTTGCCTCCCCCATCTGAGGACCTACCATGTGTTGACAGAGCTTGTCAGGGTAAGGAGTCTAAAGCTGAAATGTGCTGGGCTTTTCGAGACTCCAAGTAGCGGTGGCACCACATGACTGATTTTCCAGAAGCATACCTCTGTGAGAGCAGTAACAGGTGCATGCAGCCTCCTTTACTATGAGGCTCGAGGGGAGTCAGGGAGGCAGCCGGTGATGCAAGGGAAGCAGCCGCTTCTGGAAGTCCTGTGTTCATTGTCGGTAAGTCGAGGCACCCTCTGGCCTCCATCTGAGCTGTGCTGCTGCTTGATCAGGAAGCCAGCTAGAGCAGGGGCACAGGGCTCTCCAGCAGCCAGGCAGAGAGGTGCCTTCCAGCAGCTTCCAAGAGCAGTGGGGGTTCCTGAATAAGGGAGGGATGACATTCCCTTCTCTCAAATGGGCCAGTGTTGGTACCTCCATCCCCTTGTAAATGCATGTGCACTGGACTCAGGAACTCTCAGTTGAGCTTTAAATTCACACACAGATTTCACCACATCCATGAACCGCAGTGTGTTCCTTTGTAATGCTAAGAATCACCTCCTCAAAATCTGTGCTCTGTGTTCTCTTTATTGTCTCATGGCTCCTCTTGAAATGAGGAACATCCAAGTAGTGCTTGAAAGACAGCTTTAGGACACCTGGGTGGCCCAGTGGTTGAGCGTCTGCCTTCAGCTCAGGTCCTGATCCCTGGGCCCTGGGATTGACTCCCACATCGGGCTCCCTGCATGGAGCCTGCTTCTCCCTCTGCCTGTGTCTCTGCCTCTCTCTCTCTGCGTCTCAAATAAATAAATAAATAAATAAATAAATAAATATCTCTTAATTAATTAATTAATTAAAGAAGAAAAGCAGCTTTGTAATAAGTGTTTAAAATCCCCAGCCCCTAAAATAGTGGTTCTGAATCTCGGCACACATCAGAATATCATTGACTCTTTAAAAACTTCAGATGCCAGGGCCCCAGCCCATGTTTCTGAATTACACCCTGTGGTGGGGAAGGACAGGCGCTTATATTTTTAAAAGCAGCCTTGATGATTTCAGTGTCAGCCAAAGATTAAGAACTGCTGTACCCCAGTGTGTCCCCCACCAAAAACAAACAAACAAACAACAACAACAAACACAATAAAAGAGGACAAAAAAATAAAAAATAAAAGAGGACAGCCGGATCTGTTTTATAGCAGGACAGAACTTTCAGCAAGGTCAAGATAAAAAAGAAACAAAATTTTAACAGTGTCATCAGTCAGCAGCATAGTTGAAAAATGAGCAGCATGAGTGTTTAAACCCTCCTGGCAAGCCTTGAATTCCTAATGAAGTATCTTTTGTCCCAACTCTGATGCTCCAGAACTAAACAGACAAAAGACTTTTTTTCCCCTCCATCTATAAAAGGAAACGATAACAAAAATAACCTACCAGGATTATTGTTTTTAGGCAGATAAAATTATTTTGAGTTACTTTAGGACAAATGAGAAGACAAATGGAATCATTGCTTCTTCCTGATATGATGCAGGCTTTAGTAATATTCTCACGTGATGGCTGCATTTTGTAATGCTTTGGCTAAAAATAACTCGATTACAGAAACTCCAGAAGGATCAAGAAAATTAAAATAGTTTCCTTTAGCTTCACTAAAAAAAGAGACATATTTCTCTCAGAAATGTCATGACTCACACCAAACGGTTAAATAAAAATGCATGTATAGCAGTGATCTTTCCTGTTTATTGCTTCCTCAGTAGAAGCTAATTGAAGAAAACATCTGCATTCAGTTTTCCCTTTATTTTTATAGATTCTTTTCTTATACACCAACGCAAAGCCTCGCCTGCCAGCCGTTTACTCAGGCAGTAATCTGATGGATGGGTTTCAGTTTTCCCCTTGGTGGTGCTAACGTAAATTATTCTCCAATGAGCTATTTGCAATGTCATTCTTTAACCCAAGCTTAAGTGCACATTTTCTGGGGACCTAGACTCATAAGGTCTCCACACTGCAGGGCCTCAGAGTTCATTCGGGCCAGCTGTTCTCCCACTCGTCTGTCTCCCTGAAGGATGCACCTGGAAAGTGCATCTACCTGGCTCCTTTTGGGTGCACACAGCAACAGAGCTGGCCATGTCAGGAGACAGCCCTGTCTCCTTCGGAATGATATGCTTGTGCTCAGTGTTAGGTCACCCTTGGTCACCCTGTCTCTGTGCTAAACAGCCCAGTTGATGCTGTGGGCTGGGTCTGGTAATCTGCACACACCACCCTGCATGCAGGTGTGAACTCAGCCATGGCTGGGGGGGGAGTTAAGAGCATGGGCTTTGAAGCAAGAGCCTGCCACAGCAGCCTGGTTTTTCCCCACACTGGCCAATCTTTGGGCCCCATGTCCTCCTCAGAGTTGGCATGAGGATGGTGCCAAAGATAGTGTGCCAAGAGCTCAGTGGGTACCTTTTGCCTTCCTTTCCTTATGACAGGCAGCCTTGGTGTTGGGGCGAGTCCCCAGACACCAAGCCTGCATGGGGATTTGTGCACATGCTTTGGGAGAGAGTACCCTCGGGGGATGGTCCAGGAGGAGTGAGGTTGGGATGCAGTTCAGGAAAGGTCTGGCCTCAGCCTGAGGCTGCAGGGAGCTTTGGAAGGCCTCATACTAGAGGCTGTCCCACCAGAAGCAAAGGAGTGGGCTGTCATTGGTCACAGACCTCCCGTGGGGCGGGGGGAGACTATGCACCCTCAGGTCAGGTGGCTTCCTAATGGCTCCAAGGACAGGCCTCTGAAAAGATGTGGAGTGAGCCGTTGGCTGCAGCCCCCATCAGCAACTGGGGGCAGGGGTTGTGGGAGATCTGCCAGATCAGTATGAGGAGCTCCAGGGATGCGCCTGGGGGGTTCACAGTGTCCACGGCACACAGTGTCCACGGCAGCCCGAGAAGGCTGGATGCCAGCCCCCGGCAGGGATGGTGTCCTCCAGACTTGCTCCCCAGAGGATGGACTGGGGCTGGGGCTCTGGGGCTGGGGTGGGGCCCCTTGGGCTCTCCCGTCCTGGAATTTGACCACTGAATCTTCATCGATGAAGGGGAAACCACCTTACAGGAGGCCGAGCACAGGTGTTGGTTTGATCCAACCGTTATTTATGCAACACGTATGGTCACTGTCCGGGACCGAGCTGTCCATGTGGCTAGGGGAGAACAGACAGACAGTCATACAGTGAGTGCAGACTTCAAATGGTGATGTGTTCCGAGGGGGGACGTCGGGAGGCTGTGCACACAGTAGCAGGGACCCCTTGATCCCGGATCGGAAGTGGTCGGGGAGCAGGGCAAAGCCTCTCAGAGAAAATGATGCTCATACTGGGATGGGAAGATGTGGACGGAGATCCGTGATGGGTAGGGCCTGAGAGTGTAAAGAACAGTCCCAACTGTGGGGACAGCACGGGGAAAGGCCCGGTAGTGGGCAGGTGTCATCGAGTCTGGGGAGGTGACAAGGACTGTGGCATGTGCTGCAAGGGGAGGCTGGGCCAGTAACAGCCACAGGGGGCCACAGTACACCTAGAACTTACTAGGAGCCTGAGGAGTAGTCCTCCCTGAAAGAATGCTAACAGGTTCTGATTGGCATATTTATGCATCAAGACTTTTTGGGTGCAGGGGAGGAAATTTGTTTTGTTTTGTTTTTGGAGTCCAAGAAGAAAGGGAATGAGTGTTTGTTTACATACCATAGGAAGTGCTGTGTGAAGTAACTTCACACATATTTCTTATTTAATCCTTCATGACAAGCCTTTATTTATTGATTTATTTATTTGGCTTATGGATGTTGGATTGTTGAAGTCTGTCCTTCCTTCAGTGGAGCATCCTCGCTCCTCTGGCAAGCATCAGTGCTCTGTGGTTGTGTGTAGGGGTCTGTTTCTAGACTCTGTGCTGGCCCGCTGACATCATGGTCTGTTCATATGCCATTTAGTGTAGCTTTGTCATGAAAGCAGGTTGTGTTCATCTTCCTCCTTTGTCCTTTTCCACAGTTACTTTGGCTCCTCCCGGAGCATTTCCACATGAGTCACAGAATCAGCTTGCCTGATCCTACAGAGAAGCACTATGGGAGCTTGATTGGGGTGCATCAAATCTACAGATCAGTTTGGCAAGAACAGATATCATTTTGGCAAGAACTGATATCATTTTGCATCTTGTGCCCCCATGCAACTTCTCATCCCTCCATTTACCTGGTTTTCCTTGGATTTCTCTGAGCATTATCTTGTTATTGTCAGTATATGGCCCTTGCACATCTGTCAGATTTATCTCTTAAGTACTTTGTACTTTTTATGCCAATGTATGTGGGTTTTTTAAATTTCAATTTCTGATTGTTCAGTGATAGCATATGGAAATAGAATTCTTTTTCTTGCCTGATTGTACTCTCAGACCTTTATCATTCGTGGAATATAATGTAGAACAGAAGTGATGAAAGTGGACATCTTTGTCTTTTTCTGCTCACACACAGAATTTAGTCTTTCATCATTAAATCCTAGGCCAGCTTGAGTTTTTCATGGTTGTCTTCTATCAGCTTGAGTAAGTCCTCTTCTGTTCCAGTTTTGCTGAGTATTTTATTAGGAATGGATGTCAGATTTTGTCCGATACTTTGGGGGCACCTATCGTGATGACAATGTGGTTTTTCCTTTGTAGTGCGTTCATGGAGGTGAATTACATTGTTTGATTTTTGAGAGTGAAGCCAATCTTTCATGCCTGAGATAAAGCACTTGGATGATGATGTACTACACTCTGTGTATGTTACTGGATTTGACTCGCTGACATGTTGTGTAAGGAATCTTGTAGCTGGTTCACAAGGGATGTGTCTGTGGTTTCTTCTCTGCTGTCATGATTTCACTGTCTTCTCACTGGCGTTGACTTGTGTGAGAAACCCAGTGTCATCCTCGTCTCTGTCCCTCTGCACAAGATACCTCTCTTCTGGTGTTAAGGTTTTTCTTTCTTTTTTTCTTTTCTGTAACTGGTGTTGAACAATTGCATTACGGGTTGCCCTAGTGTGGTTTTCTGATGTTTATTGTACTTGGTGTTCATTTAGCTTCTGTAATCTTTGGGCTTAGGTTTTCATTGTATTTATAAGAAATATCAGCTTTTCATTCTTCAGATGTTTCTCCTGTTCCCGTTTTTCCTTACTCTTTCTAGGGCTCCAATTACAAGTATATTAGACTGAACGAGTTCCCCCACAGCTCACCGATGCTCATTTTATTTCTTTAAATCTCTTTTATCAAAAAAATATCTTTTATCTCTATGTATTTCATTTTAAAAAATAGGTTTTTTTGGTTCTCTGTGTTCAAGTTCACTAATCTTTTCTTCTGAAATAGCTCATCCGCCCTTTTTTCCATCTTGTATGTTTCCACCCTGAGACCTTGCAGTTTTCACATCCAGAATTCCCATGTTGTGCTCTTCTTCTAATCTCCCCATTGTTGTTTGACCCTCAGGGGGTTCCCTCATAGGCACAGGCTGATTGGCAGCCTGATCCTGGGCATCTCCCACTCTGGCTATCCTTCCTGGGAATCCCAGCTGCTGCTGCCCCACTGGTCCCTGGGGGGCATGCCCTCCACTCCCCTGGCTTAGGCTGGGCCTGTCTGGTCTGCCAGGCTACAGCCCAGAAGTGCTCTCCAGCTCTCTAACAACATCACCGTTGACTGCCCTCATTTGGGTTTCGATTCTGAAATCATGTTTTTCACCTACAAGCAATCTTTCCTGGTCTTGAGTCATTTTCTTTTTACTTATGGAAGCTCTTCTCCACATTACTGAGATTGGATATTTCAGTATCACCTGCTCACTGGAATGTGTTTCGTGAGGGGTGATTTGTTGTAATTTCTCAGATGACTTCTTTGTTATATGCTGTATCTTCTCATGCCTTCATTTAATCTTCCCCCTTCCTCACCTTTTTATTCATCCTCTGTTCCTAATGCGTGTGAAGAGTTGAAATGGGTTTGGTTGGTGTGTATTTCTTTGAAACTTACCTTTTCTAGAATGGGGCCGGTTGTCGGGGGCAGGGGGCACTGGGAGGCTACGTCAGGCAGAGGTGGCCGTGGCAGCCCAAGATGGGCAGGGGTCTTGCCCTCCTCTTCACGGGGCAGGTTGGCTGCTGGGAGTCAAGGTGACGTGAAAGCTCTGCCCCTGGCCTCTCTTGTCCAAACCCTGGGACACTTTTCTGCTTCCTGACTCCCTGGTCTCTTTCCTGCTTGCAGTTTTGGAGGCTTCTGAGGGGGGATCCTCATATCTATTCCCAGGCAGTCCCTCCCTTTGTATTTGTTGAACCACAGGGCTGCTCAGAGTCACCCCCATCCCATACTGCCTGTGCTGCTCCTTGCAAAAATCCCTCCATGTTTCAGATCTAGTCAAGGCCCTTTACACTGTTTTTCTGTGTAGATGCAGATTTTTGTTGCTATTTTTGTATATTTTTTTTTATCATTTCATTAGCTATTTGCAGGGGAGGCCAGGCTTGACCTGAAACTGCCTTCTGGAAGGACATGTCAGCCTGGGCTCCTTCCACACACCAGGCGGCCTTTCTGCAGCCAGGGAGGGAGAGGAGGGTTAATCATTTACCGGTAAAATAAAAGCCCTCTGGCTTGAGTTTCTGGCATTTTTGTAGCATGATATCCAGAGAGGAATGTATTTCTTTAAAGCACATCCCAGCATATTCTAAGCGGGAGGAAGCATTTGTACTTTTGTCCGCTGATTAAATAGCAGGATAGGCCTGGGCTGGGGGAGGCTGGGGGAAGGGGTGATAGGGGGGTTGCAGGGAGATGGGGGAGGTTTGGGGGGACGGGATGGGGTGGTGTCCAGTTTGTAACGCAGAGCAGAGATGCTGGCAGCCCTCCCACAGGCATTCTGCCCGGAATGTGCGCCCCAGAGAAAGTTAGCAATCTGTGGCCTTTCAGAGGGTTGTGTGAGCAGGGTTGTCAGTGGCAGAGGCGGTACAGCCTGTCACCCACCATGGAGCTCTGCTTCTCAGCATGGATTTGCTCCAGGATTAATCCTGGCCTTGTGACTGCGGTAGATGGTTGTGTCCATTATGCTGTGTGCAGACTTGCTGCCCGCCTCTTGCCTCCAGAGTATCTCCTTAGCACCGTCCCCAGATGGTGGGGTGGGAACAGGGAAGGATTGACACACAAATCAGACTGCTTAGCTGAAAGGCGCCTCTGATTGTCAGTGGGGCCTGTTAGTCGCAGTGCTCAATCCCTGCTGCCAGCCCTAAGCATGGGTCCGTTTGTGTTTGCTGTCCCACAGCCATAGGCTGGAGCCCTAACCCAGAGGAGGGATGGTTCCCTGCAAGCCCATCCCTCCTCCCCGGAAACGTTTCCATCTCCGGGATGGCCAGGAGCACTGATTACCTCCGAGAACGTGATTGCTGTTGCTGGTGCTCCTGGCTTCCAGTATCCTTTGCAGCAGACTGGCCAGGACTTGATCCCCAAGGCTGGGCATCTCTCTCTCCCTGTCTCAGAGATGGGCAGCGTTAAATATTAATGCTAGTCTTACAAATGTTTGCTTCTAAAGTCTAAATTATTGATAGTCTTACATTTAAAATATAAATCATGTGAATTTCCCCAGATGGTTGTGAGGCAGTTAGCAGTTGTGCTTTGACAGTATGCTGTGCACGGACGGATGGGTCTTTCAGAAGCATGCTTCCTACATACTGCAGTGCCTGGCTCTCCTGCCTCTGGCCCAGTGACCACAGGGAAGCCCAAGGCTTGGTTCCTCTGTGTGCATCCACCAGTCCAGCCTGTGTCACCAGCTCCTCTCCCACCAGGCTCCAGCCAGATGGGACCTAGCCTCATCCCCAGACCCCCCTGCCCACCAAGAGCTTCCGTGTCCCCCCTCGTGACAATATTGTTTTGAAGAAAAGAATCTATTTCTCTATGTGGTTTATTCCCATCCCAGAGATGTGGGGCTGTGTTTTGTAATCCATTTTGCCCAAATTCACCCCACTGGCCCCATTCACATACCACCCTGTGATCCCCTCCCAGCTTGATCGTAAGCATCCTATGTGGTGCAGGAGAAGCCTGCCAGCATATGATCCAAGAGGGTAGAGAGTAACGTAGCCTACAAGTCGGGTAAGGGAGCTTCCCTCGGTCCCTGCTATAACCATGTGTCCTGTCTCACAAAACCCTTTTGAGACTCCAGCACTAGCCTCCCTAGTGAATAAATGGCTGTGGTCTGGCCAGTGGGACACACACACAGCCTGACTTTTGTTGGATATGAGCAGCTCTTCCCTGCCTAGGAACCTGAACCTCTGCCACTAGACAGGTACCCTGTCTTCTTATAAGATGATAGACTCCATGAGCATCTTCATGTGTCCCAGGTACCCCCTGTTGGGGGTCATGGTGGGCAGTATATTCACAGGCTCCTTGGGGGTCCCTCTCCTGGTTATTCAGTCAAAATATATGTGAGTTCTGCTGGGAAGGGATTTTACAGAAGTAATTAAAGTCCCAAATTAGTTGACTTTAAAAAATGGAGATCATCCAAGTAGGTCTGACCCAACTGGGTAAGCCGTTATAAAAGGCAAAGAATTTTTTCTGGTTGGTGACAGAAGGAAAGTCAGAGATTCTGAGCACAAGAAGGACTCCTTTGGCTTTGAGGAGGAGGGGGCTGTGAGCAGAGGTTTGGGGGTGGCCTCCCAGGAAGGACCCCATCCTGGAGACCCACAAGGAATGGGGTTCCTCAGGCCACTAAGGGTGAGGAACTGAATCTGCCAGGAACTCAAATGAGGCTAGAGACAGGTTGCACCTGCCCCCCAGAAACCCCAGATGAGAGCCCAGCCCAGCCTCATAGGGCCCTGAGCAGTGAGCCAGTCAAGCCCACCCGGGATATGGACCCAAACAACTGTGAAGTGATGAGTGGGTGTTGTTTTTAGTATCTGGGTTTGTAGGAATCTGATACATGGCTGTGGAGACAAGCGTGGGTACCATTCTGTTCAGGGCAGTGGTGTTCCCTGGGCCATAGTGGGTCCCCAGAAGAATAGATGGGGCGCCTGCTTGAGCTGCTTACAGACTGTCCCCACCACTAAAGGGTTAGACGTGGGTTTGGAAGAGCCCAGCACCGTTGCCAGGACGACGACGGGTGTATTCTTGATGGGGAAGTGCAAAGCAGAAAAGCTTTTTTCCCCAGAGGAAAAATTTTAATTTGGATTTGGATTTTGTTTGATTTTGTGGTCTCACCTTCACATTCATCTCCAAGTATACGTAGTGTGCGTGACAGGTTGCACTCTTCAGTGTGACTCCCATGGTGCTCCTAGCCATGGTCAGTGGCCATGCTCCTGGCATGGTCAGCCTGGCGTGGTTCAGGCTGGAGCGGCCAGGGGGCAGCCACCCCTCCACTGGGGGCTCCGGGGGCTCCTCAGAATGGGGCTTTCTGACTCTGCCTGGGTGTTAACTCCCCACTTCCCGAAACACTGCAGGCCTGTGCTCTTTGGGAACCTGTCTGCCAAACCAGGGACTGCACTGCCGGCACACCGCTTCTGTGGGGCCTTTAGAGAACTGGCCACGGCCCCGACAGACAGGGGCACACCTGGCTGGGAGCAGGGGAGCCTGAGTGACAGGTGGGAGGCGCTAGGCGGCCTGGAGCCCAGCCAAGTTTTTCCACCTTCTCGGGGCGGGATCCGTGTCTCACGCCGATTCTCTCTGCTGTCATCTTATTAAAGAGGGACCATATGTATATAATCTGTCATCCAGACCCGAGCACTCTGGGGATGAAAAGAAGCTCTCCTAGTAACCGTGCTGGGCCAGCAGGCAAAGACAGGACTGCCCCAGGCCGGCCCTGCAAGTGCTCAGTTGCCCCACCTGCCCTTTGGGGTGCTGCCACCCTGATAACTCCACCCATGTGCACATGCAGACCCCCTCCCTCCCGTGAATCTCCTGAGACTGGCTCGCCTCATCTAAAGGTGTCTACAAAAGCCAAAGAAAAAACTGAAAAAGCAATAAATACCCACACAAGAATTACCAAAGAAGAAAACCGCCTGGGATTTTCACAGCCCAGGTGTGTGAGGCTGAAGCAGGTGTGTGAGACTGACCCCTCACCCCTCTCCGCCCTGCTGCTGGGGTCTGCTGGGGGCTCTCCCCCTCTCTGCCGAAGGGGAACAGTTGCCCGAGCAACTGCTGCCGTCAGGAGCATGGACTCTTCCTCAGATCCCCATGGTAAGGCCAGTCTTGGCTGAGTTGTTTGGGGTCTCTGGTTTCAGTTTGCTTTGGGAACTCCACACCGTAGCCTGAGTCTAGCAGAGGGTGGAGGTGGGGCAAAATGAGAGGCCGCGTTGTTCACAGAGAATCTAAAACAATACTAAAGCCTACTCTAAGTTAACCTGCTTTTTATCATCACCATAGACCAGCAGTTCTTGGAAAATGATAGAATATTTGTCCCCTCTGGGGCTGGCCACTCGCAGGGCCCTTCTCTCTACTGCATCCTGGTGCATCACTGTAACCTACTTCCAGGGTTGGGATGCAAATCACATACACACTTTTTTTTTTTTTTTTTGATTGTTGTACTAAGGACTTTTAAAACATTTAAATTCAATTAACTGATACATAGTGTATTATTGGTTTCAGAGGTAGAGTTCAGCGACTCATCAGTCTTAGATCACAGTGCTCATTCCATCCCATGCCCTCCTTCATGCCCATCCCCCATTTACCCCATCCCCCACTCCCATCACATGAAATTATACACAGAATATGTCTCCTGATATATGGCTCTTTTTTTTTTAATTAATTTTTATTGGTGTTCAATTTACCAACATACAGAAAAACACCCAGTGCTCATCCCGTCAAGTGTCCACCTCAGTGCCCGTCACCCATTCCCCTCCAACACCCGCCCTCCTCCCCTTCCACCACCCCTAGTTCGATTCCCCGAGTTAGGAGTCTTTATGTTCTGTCTCCCTTCCTGATATTTCCCAACATTTCTTTTCCCTTCCTTTATATTCCCTTTCACTATTATTCATGTTCCCCAAATGAATGAGAACATACACTGTTTTTCCTTCTCCGATTGACTTATTTCACTCAGCATAACACCCTCCAGTTCCATCCACGTTGAAGCAAATGGGGATATATGGCTCTTAATAAAATCCAAAATAAAAGTTAGTCCTTTATCCTTCCTCTTTTGTCAAAGGCCAGAGATGGTTGCATTCATCTGTGCTGTCTGGTTGTAAGTGACAGAAACTAACATTGAATTAGTTTAGGTTTTAAAGAGCGGATCTATTGGCACCAGAGATTTGAATACCCTGGCGGTATTCTTTCACCAATTAATGCCTTCATTGCTTTCTTAGAGTCAGTTTCATTGTCCTAGATCTAGTTCTTCGTGAAACTAGTCATTGCTGCTGAAAGAGCTATGCTCACATTCCTACGGAAAAAGGAAGAGGAGAGGTGGGAATGGTCATATCTTGCCTGTGGAGGACTCTGATTGGCTTGACTGGAGCATGTCCTAGCTTGGGGCCCAATCACTATGGACAGAGGGGGGATGAGGTAGTAGGACTGATCCAGCCTGTGATAGGTATCCAGCTATCAACCAATCACTGTGGGCAGGAGGTAGGTGAGGTGCTGTGATTGGTCCAACCTGTGTCAAGTGCACCACCATCAACCATTCATTATGGCCAGGGAGGTGGGATGGTGTAAGAAGATGGCAAATCCTTTCCTGATATTCAGAATAAAGGAATAGCACAAGAGCATTGTAATGGGGGCAGTCTGGGTGCATAGAGTAACAGGTGTCCCTGGGCAACTCTGCTGCCCACCCAGAGCCCCAGAGTAGTGGGAGGCTCAGTGGATGCTGCTTTTGCTCTACTTTGTTCTGGAGTGGGCCCCACGTGCACTGCCTGGATCCCTGTGCTGGGGGTGTGTTCGTTTCTGTGTGCACAGCTGCTTACGTGGCCCGGGTCAGCCTTTGAGAACAAGAACACGTTGTCACTGGAACAGCAACCAAAGTCCCTTCCAGCCTCTGGGCCCCCATTAAGGGGGCCACACGTCTTTGGAACAACATCAAATAGTGTCCATCATGAGACCTTTGCTTTGCTTTGGTTGCTAATAATTTTCTCTTGTTTTCCTCCTTTCCCGTCTTGCTTTTTCTTCTTCTTAAACCAAGATAAGATGTTTCCAGTTTTCTTAAGGATTCTTTTGATGAAATACTTCTAATTTATATTTGTACTTCTGCTGTAGCCTGGGGAGCTGTTTTATGAAGCACAAAGCCTTCTTTTGTGATCTTATCCAAGACAAACTTCTGATTCTTCTTTTTTTAAAAGTACTGCTGATCTAAATAATACTTAAAAATCAGCTTCCTGAAAACAATGACAGAAGGCCCAGCGGAATCTGTGAGCATTCTTCTAAAGTAGGAGTCAGCAAATGTTTTTTGTCAAGGGCCAGGTAGTGAGATGTTTGGCTTTTGTGAGTCATATAGATCCTTTCGTGACCACTTAGCCCTACCATTGTAGCACGAAAGTAGCCGAGATAATAAATCAGTGAAAGTCTGTGGCTGGATCCCAATAAATATTTAAGTAACAGGGAGTGAGCCAGGTCGGGGGGTCAGATGTCACAGTCTCCCAACTCCTGTTCTAAAGCATTTCATGCTTTCGACTTAGAAAAATGATTGTTGAGAACCTTGAGATGTGTCATAATTCTTGCGGGGTCATGGAGTGGAAACACAGACTTCTGCCCAGGGTTCCCTGTGAGTTCATGTGGGGCTTGGAGGGACCAGGTGTTGCTGTTGACAGCCTATCCTCATGTGATGCAGTAATTCCATGTTTAGGATTCTATCCTAAGATGGTTGGCATATCATTTTTTCCAGCCAGTTACTTACCACAGCATTGTTTGCCATGTAGAAAACTGGGACTACCTTCATATTCAACAGTAAATCGTCTATGCAAAATGCTATTACAGAGACTTTCAAGTAATGTTTATAGTTAAATTTTTGTGTTGATGTTGTGATGTAAGGTGAAAAAATACATACTGTAGCACCTCAATTAATTAAAAGAAAGAGCAAGCATGCATAGAAAAAGATTTTCTGGAAACATGCCCAAATGCTAATAGTGGTTTTCCCCAGGCAGGAAGATTATCTGGGATTTTTACTGTCTGTGTGTGTGTGTGTGTGTGTATTTTATTTTTCCAAAAGACCACTTTAGTTTTAGACTAAAAGCACTCTGAGGGGAAAATAAGTAGTTCTTCAACCTTTTAGCCCAAGATAGTGTTCTATGCAGTATTCTAGAACCTTCTAAAATGCCCTCTTCCCTTGAGAAGTCTGGAGACCAGGGCTGGGCTGACTTTAGGGCAGCCTTCCTGACCTGTGACATTCCAGTCCAGGATACTGTCATCTGGGGGCTCACAGAGTTGCTGCCTAGACTTCTATTGCTGCTTGTATCTCATTCTTAAAGGGGGTTGATTGAGCTTCTACACATAAGTCATCAGAGCTCCATATAACCTTCTGAGCAGACATTTTGGTCACATCTCCCAGATGAGGGAACATGGAGTAGCCTGCTCATCCCCCCACAACCTGGTCGGGCAGGGGCTGTGCCTCTGATTCTTGCTGCCTCTTCATTCTGGAATAGGATACTTCAGGATTGGGCTATGCCCTTCTCTGGATTTGTGCATCAAATCCAGAAAAAATATCTTCCCACAGCTGCTGGTTATATGGGAAGATTCCTGGGGCCTCTTGGCCAGAGCTGGCCATGGTGTCCAAGGGCCCTGCTTGCTCTGAGGTTGGATCTACACCTGGAGGGAAACTGATAAGTGTTGAGGGTTCGGACGCTGGCCTCTTGCTGAAGCAGAGGACCAGAGTGGGAGGACTGCACACATGTTTGAATGTAAAACTTCGGATGGAACCATTGTAGATGCCTCAAGTTCCAAAACATCATGGTGGGAGAGGTGGCTGCCATGGGGAGGAGGGCAGGTGCTGAGTGGGGGTGTTGAGGGGTCTTCTACATGGGTGCTGGGACCAAGTCAATGATGGCAGGTCTGGAGGTGAAGAGAGAGAGAGGAGTGACAAGCCGGAGTCACAGAGCAGGAGATGGGAGGTAGGGAGACAGAGACATAGCAGGTGCGCCGCCAGGCGGACTCGTGAGTTTTGAAGGAGCTGTGGGTTAATGACAGAGTGTGGATGGGCTCTGGGGACTGAGGAAGAAGCACAGCCGCTTCTGACCACTTGGCATGTGGGCTGTGGGAGGGTCCACCCCCTCTCTTGAAGAGGTGCTGCAGGGCAAGCAGTTGGTCAGGTTGGCTGGCCAGCTTGGGGTTCAGGGAACTTCCCAAGCCGAGGGTGTAGGAGTGAGTTTGGTGCAGGATGGGCATTGCAGAGTGTGTCCTGAGGAGAGAGGGCAGGAGGGGAGCAGGGGGCATGGGGCATGGTTGAGGAGTGCACAGGTGAGAGCTGGCTGTGTGGCTGGGAGTTCAGCCCCCACCAAGGGGAGCAGGCTGGGGTGGGGGGCACCCGGGACAGCGCTGCAGCAAGTCCTCTGGGTGAGGTTGAGCTCTGGAAGGAGGCTGCCTTGTGCTTCGAGGGACCCACTGGGACCCAAGCTGGGCATTCGGACCCATGGGTTGAAGCCGACCTGAGATTTCTGTGGCCAGGAGAGAAGACGGGGGGTGAGGGGCGAGGTGGTAAGCGTAGCAGCCCCATCTCCATGTTCCCTGCCTTTGGGGGAGCCCCGTTTGCAAGTAAGCCTGACACCCAGTTGCCGGTGGGACACAGAGTGACCCCTAATCCTCTTCCCTGGGACTCACTGCCCAGTGGTGGGGGTAGCCGCTTGCCTCCATACATCTCCACTGCTTTGAGGGGGCTTTCTGTGCCCGAGAAAGCCAGAGAGGCTCACAGACAAATAAACGTGGGAGCGGCTGTCTCTGGGGTCCTGACAGCAGATCATGGAAATGTGTTTTCTCATTTCCTCGTATTCCACGGCTCATGTGTTACGCAGCTGTGATTTATTTTCAGAGCACACTTTGGAATTTGACAGACTCTCCTGCTGGCCTGCTTCACAGCTGAAACCATTTGCCATTTGGTAGATGATAAAGCAAGTGACAATTTGCAATGAAACAGCCACAAGAAGAAGCCGTCTGTGCGTGAGACAGACAGGTGTCCACCCTGGGGGTATAGCCAGCATAGACCCGCCAGCCACCCGGGGCCTCCCTCTTAGTGGTGGGGGCCTGGGTAGATGGATCATGCCTAAGGATGTCGGGGCAGCAGTGGGCACCTCCGTGACCACTGGCCTCCTGAGTGCAGCCTCCCTGCCGCTGCTGTGGGTGCCAGGGGAGGACAGCCTATGAGGCTCCAGCTCCAACCCATGGAGACAGAGCCCCCCTGGTGCCGGAGTGGGTAGGATGGGAGGTGACCGCCCTGCCCAGAGCACACTCACCTTCACTCCTCCCTGCTGGAGTACCTAGACCACACCTTCAGGGAGGCCTTCTTCAAGGCCCTTTAGATTTCAAGTGATAGGAACCCATTCAACTATTTATTGCAAAGGATTGGGTCTCTGGTCGCATGTTTACTTTTCTGCTGCTTTATTTCTGTTTATAGCATTTATCCCCACCTGACCAAGTCCCCCCTCCCTCCCCACCTTCCCATTCTGTTCTTTGGTTCTTGTTGTCTGTCCACCTGCTGGAGTATCACGGCCTCTGCCTGTTTCACTCCATGGTTTCAGTGGTGGCCAACATATTGGAGGATTTAGTAAATACAAGGCTAACTTGTGACAATAAGGATGAAATAGGCAGGCAAAGGGAAGGAGGCCCAGAGCCTCAGGAAACAGAGTGATACACAGGGACGGGGATGGGACAGCAACTTGCTCTGAGCTCGTGGGATTGGAGCAGGGTTGGGGGGTGAGGAGCAAGCAGGGGTGGGGGACAGGTGCAGCCCAAGAGGTGAGCAGAGGCCAGATCTGGGGGCCTCTTCACAGTGGGCTGCAGGAGTTGGAGTTTATTGTGAATTAGTAGTGGGGAGCATGAAAGGTTTTCAAGGAGTGTGACACGATCGTTTGTTTGGAGTCTGCCAGGAACCTCACCCTCACTGCGTTCCTCACGTGTACAAACTGCAGGGCATCATGGTAATCCCGAGTGGGAGATCTGACACCTCCGTTTTGCAGAAAAAGAAAAAACAAAGCAAAACATGGACGAGCAAAGCTGAGTGTCCAGATCACATGAGTGACAGAGCCGTGGCCACATTGTGTTTTCAGTGGAGACTTTGTGGGATGCAGAGGGTGGGCGGCAGGAGCAAGGCCCAGGCAGGACAGCTGTCCGCGCAGGGGTGCAGGGAGTAGCACCAGGCTCAGGTAGTGGCGATGCCGCTGCAGGAAGGGCACAGGCCAGAGACATGCGGGAAGCAGAAGTGATAGAAGGTTTGTGACTCATCAGAGGCGGAGCGGGTTTTTCATATTCTTTATTTAAGAAGTGTTTATAGAGCACTTTCTATGAGCCACGCAGTGTTCGCTGTTCTATCACATTAGCCCATTTACTCCTCCCGACAACCATCTGAGGGGGGAGGTACTAGTGTTCCCCTCATTTTATGGATGAAGAAGCAGAGGCACAGACACGTCAGGTCAGTTGCCCAGGGTCACACAGTAAGTGAAGCAGCAGGGTTGGAAGTGAGGTCCGTCCTTGCTCCTGGCTCTAGATTTCTGGCTCGAGCCGTGGAGGAGTGCAGGGCTGGTGACCCGGACAGGGATGGGGAAGGAAGGGTGGCTCTAGGTGCTATGGACAGGACAGTGGGTTTGGTTCTGGACCCATAAACGTGAGGTATCTGAGATGCCCCAACAGGTAGATAACACGGGAGCTTCTGAGAGAGATCCTGCTGGAGGTGCTGTCTTGGTGTCGTCAGCAGCTCTGAAGGTGGTGGAACTGAGAGCCCCTGAGGGTCTGGGGGAGTGTGGGACAGAAGGGCACAGGCCCCTGAGTGCCACCACCAGGGGAGGACGGGGAGGAGGAGCTGCCACAGGGCTGAGAACCAGCAAAGGGGAGGCAGGAGAGAGTGGTGTCCAGGGTGAGAAGGGTCCAGAAGGAGGGACAGGTGAGGGCAGGGACCAAGTCGAGAGGGTCTGGTTAGTATCTGTTGAGTTTGGCCACAAATGGGGCCCTGGTAGCCTTGACTGGAGCAGCCTGTGGGGTGGGGAGCTGAGGCTTCAGGACAGGTGTGGAGCAAGAGGATGGGGTCTCAGCATCGTAAAGGGTTTTTCTCTGCTCCCCAACCAACCAGTGACCATGATCTGATGGCGTTTGAACACTGGGCAGAGTAGCCGTGGGAAGGGGCCGGGTGGGAAGCGTCTGGTGCACCCACGGTAGGGAGGGGATGCAGCATTCTTGTGCAGTGGGAACAAGGTACGTGATGGATGGGCATCAGTCTGTAAACGTTTTGTCATAGGAACGGGAATAGAGGTAAACAATTCATACTAGCACATCACTTAATGCCATTGTTGCTGCAAAGTCCTTCCACGGATGGGTGCAAACAGTCCAGTTTAGCCAGCGTATGCACTGCACCAGGCACCGTTGGCTGTTTCCACTTGGTGCCTTGCTGCAAGGAACGGAGGTCAAGGTCAAGGTCAAGGGCATGCGAGTATAGTGTGGCAGGTGTTACAGATGTATCTCCTCCACTAGCCATGAGGATACCTTTTTCATGTTTGCATCTGCAGAGCCTCACAAGAGGCCAGCTCTGCAAAAACACTAGATAAATATTGAGCGAGGCCATGGATGAGTGGGATAGAAAGGGGGAGAGAACTCCACGTGAGGTGGCCTGAGAAGGCTTCCCGGGGTTGTGATGTCAGGATGGTAGTGCATGTGGAGCAGAGTGTGGACTTGTGGCGGGAGGTGCATGTCTGCAAATGTGTCGCCCTTGGAGACACGGACGTGGTGGGCTGTGTGCGGAGCTGCGTCACCCTGCCTGGAGGCCACTGCTTGCCCAGCTCACTGAGCACCCAGCACCGGGCTCGTTGGAATGGAGGTTCACCCTCTGTGCCAAAGACACACGAGTGTCAAAGAGGCGCAGGAGAGAAAGAATGCAAAACATGCTGCTGACGTTTTACATATTGGAATGGTGACGTTTCAGATACATTATTGAAAGCAATTCACCTGTTTGTTATAACTTTTTGAAAAACGTGTCTCCTAGACCATGTAAGGTTACATAGGTGGCTCTCATGACCCTTCTCTTGGGCAGGGTAACGGGATGTGTGGCAGAACCAGGGTGGAGGGGTGGGCAGGGCAGTGTTCTAGAGTACTCTCTGAGGACCCTCTGGAAGTGCTGCCTTTCCAGCCCAGGTGGGCCGCCAGACATGTGCTGTCTACACAGCCGGCGGCCATAAGGGAGGTACAGGGACAGAGGGAACACTGGGAGCCAGTGAGTCTCAGTGGAAGGATGGCAGGTGAGCAGAGGAGGTGGAGACACAGGTGGGGATGCAGGGATGACAGGAGGGAGGGACTCCCATGTGGCATCTGGAATTCTGACCTTCATTTCCACATTGATGGCACATTTGCTGATGTCGGGGAGGAGTGGTGGTACTTGTACTGGTGGTCTTGGACAGGGATGGAGGGGATGGAGGGTCCAGTGCTAGAGGGGACGGAGGGGGTCATTGCTGGAGGGGATGGAGGGACAGGTGCTGGAAGGGATAGAGGGCCTAGTGCTGGAGGGGATGGAGGCACAGGTGCTGGAGGGGGTGGAGGGGCCAGTGCTGAAAGGGGTGGAGGGACAGGTGCTGGTGGGGATAGAGGGGGCTAGTGCTGGAGGGGATAGAGGGGTTAGTGCTAGAGAGGGTGGAGGGGCTGGTGCTCGAGGGGGTGGAAGGGCCAGTGCTGGAGCCATAGGCACAGGATGATTAATGTCCAGAGGTGGTCATCACCAGGGTGGGCAAAGTTGGTTAGGGGTGCATGGTGGCAGGACAGCCAATGGCCCAGCTGGGGTCTCTGGGGGATGAAAGGAGGAAGGAGGAGTGGAGACCAGGGGAATGGGGGTTGGGATTTGCAGCAAGGAAGTTGCTGGTGACTTTGGAGAATGCTGTCTCCGTGAAATGATGGGGAGAAAGAATCCAAGTTAGAATGACTCCAGATGGTGGCATCCGACAGAGCAGGGACAGCAGGTAGAGATGGGCCTCTGAAGAAGACGAGGCATTTAGGATTGTGTGGGTTTTGTGACTGTACATGTTTCTGGACAGAGAATGCTGGGGATCTGGGAAACAATCTGAGCAGCCCTGTTTGTCCTCATTTGCAGAGCATTTGAAGAAGGCTCTCCCCTCACACTCCCATGCCCCCATCGAAGGCAGAGGCTTATACATGTGTCCCTCTCTCTCCTAGGCCGGATCCTGGACCTGAAGACGGGGACGGTGAAGAAGGAGGGTCAGCAGTCTTCCATGAGGATGTGCATGGGCTCGAGGAGGTCCTTCATCTGCAGGATGAGGTTTGTGGCTGACGGGGAGCTGTGGCTCGGGGTGGTCCACTCCTTCTGTTCCACCAGCAGGTGCCTTCCTGGGAGCCTTCCCAGACCCTGCCAATGCCACCCATCAGATCCTGGCCACAGCTTGGGAGCTGGCGCTCTCTGTGGTCTGTCTGGGAGGGCCCTCATCCTGCTCGCTCCCCTCCTACCCTATCTGACGTCCTGCCAGTCTCTGCTCACTCCTGGGGAGGCTCCCCTACCCTCTAGGTCCCAACTTTCTACCAATTCTTCAATCCTGTCCAGGCTCCGTATTTCTCAGTATGTTTCACATAAGATCTGTGGATTTCATACCTTCTCTTGTGTCTCCTGCACCAAATCGTACATCAGAATCGGTGTTTAATTCCAGTATTGTTGATTGTTGTTCCGGGTGTGTCATGACTCTGTGAGCAGGTGCTGGCTGCCCGAGGATAGGGGCTTTGGGTTTTTCTTCCTGGGCCTCCCGTGACCTGCAGTGGAGTGTGGTTAGCACGTGGCTGCTGAGGACATGCCAAATGACTATGCTCAGGGGTAGAGAAGGTTCTATCCCTGAAGAAGAAGAAACAAGGATTTTGAGACTTCAGTCGAGACCACCCTGTATCCCGAGGTCCTGTAGGGAGGGGGGCAGTGGGAGGTGCCTGACAGGCCCGTCTGCCTGGTGTGTGCAGTTTCGGAGGCTGTAAAATGAGGCGATGGTTCTCATTCATTCAGTTACTCAACACATTTATACTGAGGGCCTGCTGGTGCCTGTGGTTTTCAAAGTGCCAGGCTTAGCACTGAATAAAGCAAATCCTGAGTGTGTAGAGCATCACTTGAGGACAGGAGACACACCATAGACAAAAGTACCAAGTAGATACAGGGAACGCCAGATGGTAGCTGTTGAGGAAAATAAAACTTAGGGGCTCACCTGGTTGGCTCAGTGGTTGAGCATCTGCCTTCAGCTCAGGGCGTGATCCCGGGGTCCTGGGATCGAGTCTCACATCGGGCTCCTGGCAGGGAGCCTGCTTCTCCCTCTGCCTATGTCTCTGCCTTTCTCTGTGTGTCACTTATGAACAAATAAATTTTTTTTTTAATCTTTAAAAAATTTAAGAAGAAGGAAGTAGTAGGAGTTGTTGGTTTATGTGTTAGTTTATAGGTTGGTTAGGGGAGGACTCATTGATAAAGTGACGTTTTGAGTGGGGACATCTGGGAATATCTGCGGAAAGAAAACACCAAGTAGACGGAACAGCAAGCACAAAGGCCCTGAGGTAGGGATGTCTTGTCATGCTCAAGGAACAATAAGGCTCTCTCCCAGGAGCAGAGTGAATGGGTGGGGGAGGAGGGAATGGTCCTCAGGAAGGTCAGGATGTCAGGTTACTTACTAGCCTTTGACTTTTACTCTGAATGAGATGAGAGGCTGTTGGAGTTTTATCATGAGTGACATGTCCCGAATTATATTTAAAAATTTCACTCTGCATGCGTGTGGAGAATAAACCTCCTGAGAAAGAACAGGGTGGAAGTGAGGAGGCCATCCGTAGTAATAAGCCAGGCGAGAAATAGGCTAATAGTGACTGCGGTTAAAAAAAAAAAAAAAAAAAGTGCTGAGATTTCATTAGAAAGATAGGGCTAGCCTCCTGTAGATGCCTCTGGGGGGAGGCCAGGCGTCTGAGCCCCAGGCTAGGCCTGCGGCAGGGAGGCAAGGAGGAGCTGCAGGCAGGTGGCAGAGAACGAGGGGGTGCAGGACATTTCTGGGAGGAAGACGTGATCACCGCAGAGGCTCCTAATGAGTCCCAGATGAGAGGGCTGGGCCGTGCCCGACGCAGAGGCAGGACCAGCCAGAGCTAGAGCCCCCGGCAGGAGAGCCAGGCGGGCCTCCCCTTCTCCCCCAGCACCTCAGCCTCTCCCCGCTGCCCCGCACAGCGTCTGCCGAGCCCTCCTTGAGCACCTCTCCTGAAAAGTCCTTGGGACCCACGCTGAGCTTGATGGTGTCCCTGAGCTCCTTCCCCTTCCTGCCGAGCTGCTTGAGGGTCTCGGGGTGGCTCAGGGGAGCCTCCCACAAGGCCACCCTCCCCGTTTGCTGCCACCCCTGTGACTTGCAAGGGCTGCCCGTGTTGAGAGGAGACCTACTCTGCACCCTTACACTGGGCTCTGGGGCAGCGGGCAGTTTGAGTCAGGGGTGGGTGTCCTCTCCTCAGAGCCAGAGCTGGCCCTTCTTCCAGGAGACAGGGACAGGACTCCCTCTTCCACCTGCCTCAGGTCACAAGATGGCCTTCAGGTGACAAAATACATGAGGCTACATCCAACTTAGCACTAGTGTATGCGGACAGATGGGCACGCGGGGCAGCACAATTCCCTTGTGCTGGTGTCCACCTGGAGACAAAACCCCATTGGTTTACGTGGTGTAGCCCATGGGTGCCTGGTGCCCGGGTCAGGAGCACACACCCGCCCGGCATCATTCCCCGGACATTGCCAGCCACGGCAACTCTGAGTTACGGCCCCAGGCAGGCCCTGTGAACACCCTCCCTGGGAGCATCCCGGTGCCCACTTCCACAGCAGTCTCCACGCTGTGAGCACTGCCCTGTCACACAGCTCAGGCCGCCCCCTCCCTGCCCTGGCGCGCCTTAGGGGGCATGCTCCCACTGGGTTTTTGCACAACCAAGTCCACACTACCTGGATTCACCTGTGAGGTGGCAGTGCTGCCATCTACTGAGCACAGGACTTTGTCCTCCCAATAAAGTGGGTTAGTGTGAGGAAGACACCGAGGGCCACTCCAGCTCGCCCAGGCAGTGGGGTCCTGTGTCAACCCTCCCGGGGGACAGGCATGCGCTGGCAGCTGCCCCAGGTCTCAGAGGACAGGTGGACTCTTTTCTTGGCCACGTTGAGTATGAAGACATGCAGAGTGGCACCTGTCATGGAGTTGAGAACTGGTTGCCCACGTACGACTGGGTGGACCCAGCAGCAATCGACTCCTGGCCACTGTGCACCTGTTCAGAGCCTGAGATGCCACAGAGAAGAGAGGCTGGAAAGGTCCCCCCAGAGCAGGCAGTGGGATGCCTCGCATCCCCTGGTTCCCTGGGAAGGACCCTCAAAAAGGCTGTCCCTCTCTGTCCCCACTCTGCCCTTGGCTATCAGGGCCCATAGGGGTCATGTTATCCCCTCCGGGAGGGAGGGTTCCCAAGCCTGCGGCCAGAGCCAAGAGGATGTTCCTTTTTACCAGCAGGCACCATGTGTTTGGAGTTGCTGTCTCTGCTGAGGCCCGAAGAGACACTACTGCTGTCATCACCCACCTCACTGCTTTCCCAAAAGCCACCCCGTGACACAGACGTGTATCTGTAGCATGGTGCATGCCCACAATCCCCTAGAGTCTTCCTGTTTCTCTAGCCTCCAGGCTGGGCCCCGTGCTCTGCCAAGTGGGTCACACTGGCCTGGTCTTCAGTGACAACACAGCTCAAGGAGTGCAAGGCCAAGCCTGCCCTTTGGAAGGGACCTGGCTGTTGGGTCACCTGGGCTGGTGTGTGAGGGTCAGATAAGACCCACCTATCTGGCTGTAGCAAACCTGCTAGAGTCTCTACTCACTCTAATTATTTATCAAATCGTAGGTGTGGAAATGCTCCTTTGGATCACCTCCCTCTCAACCGAATCACCACCATGAGGAAAAGGTTCAGGTCAGTAGGCTTTTCTGACATGTGTTTGGGGCCATACTGGTAGAAAGCCCAAATGCGCTGAGCTCTACGGGGTGGCAGGCTCTGAAGAGGGGCTGAGCACAGGGAGGGGTGTGCAGTGTGCACATCTGGGTCACATCAGGGCTGCATTGGGACTAGGGCTGCATGGCCTGGGAGGGAAGGGAGATGGATGCTGCTTAACAGGACGGAAAGCAGGGTGGTAAGAAGGCAGTGTTCAAAACCACAAGGTAAGTGTGACCCCAGTAGCTCAGATCCCAGGGGAGCCATCGGTGGCCTTGCCTCCCTGTCAGGTGCTAGAAGCCATCTCATACATGCTCTTTGTTTAGGAATGGTCTTGGTCCCGTGAAAGAAGGGGAGGCCCAGTATGCTGTGGTGCACTGCACGGGATACATCAAGGCCTGGCCCCCAGCAGGTAAGCAGAAGCCACATACTCATCCCAAGGGAGTCAAATGCTCTTCATCCCTTACCCTGCTTTCCTGCTAGGGATCTATTCCCATGGAAAGAGGCAGAAAGATATTGTTATTTTTCTTCGTGGTTAGAATGTAACCATCTTCATAATTGGAAAAAATCCTACTTCTTGAAGTGGAGGTTTTTGAAAAGAGCAATCGTGCAGGGATGGTGGGAGCCTCAGCCGTTTCTGTGGTCTGTTCCCTGGAGCCCTATGTGAAGCCCAGGTGGTAGTTCACATGGTACTTCTGACCCTGATGGGGGATCCAGATGGATGGTCCTCACCATGATAGATGTAGAGCTGCCATATGATGGAGGACTCCCACTCCTGGGTGCACTCAGTGGGGCCCAGAGCAAAGAAACGTGCATGTAAATGTTCATAGCTGAGTTTGTGGCCATAAAGTGGAAGCAACTTGAATGTGTGCATCAGCTGATGAACAGATAGATAAAAAAGTAGAGTATCCATACAATAAAATGTTATATAGCCAATCAAGGAAGCAAAGGATTGATCCATGTTGCCATATTGGGGAGCCTGAAAAACATCATGCTAAGTGGAAGAAGCCACGCAGGCAGCATGTGGCCTGATTTCATTTCTGTGCAATATCCAGACAAGGCAAATCCTTCTAGACAGAAAGTAGACTTGTGGTTTCCGGGTGCTGGGGAATGACTGTCATGGGTACGGTGTTTCTTTTCAAGGTATTCTGAAATCAGATAGGGGCGATGGTTGCACCACTCTACCATCAAAAAACCACTGAATTGTACACTTGATGGTGGCATGTGAGTTCCTTGTAGACAACACGTCGTTGGTCTAGTGCTTTTACCCACTCTGACAATTTGCCTTTTAATTGGTATATTTAGACCATTAACATTTAATGTGATTATTGACACAGTTTGAATAATGCCTGGCATGTTTTTCTATTCATTGTATTTGTTCCTTCTTTTCTTCTCCTCCTCTCTGCCTTCTCTAGTTTTCATTGAACATTTTATGGGATTTCATATTCTCTCTTGACTTAGCGTATCAATTATATTTCCTTAGAAATATCTTTACTAGAGAACCTGGGTGACTCAGTCAGCTGAGTGTCTGACTTTGATTTTGGCTTAGATCATGATCTCAGTGTTGTGGGATCGATCCCTTTTTGGATTCTGCACTCAGTGAGGAGTCTGCTTGAGATTCTCTCTCCCTCTGCCTTTCCCCCTGCTCCCTCCCAAAATAAATAAATAAAATCTTTAAAAAAATCTATATTATTTGCCTTAAGTTCGAAATACACATTTACAGCTAATGTAAATCTACTTTCAAGTAATATTGTACCACTTCATGGGTAATGCAAGGACTCTGTCACTCGGCTTTCCTTCCTCCTCCTTCCATCTCCTGGAGTTCTGATCCCCTACACTTCACTTATCTAATCAACCTGCACATTGTTGTTATTATTATTACTTGGAACAAACAGAAATACATTAGCTCAATTAAGAGTAATAAAAATAAAAAAGTTCATCATACCTTAATTTATTGTTTCTCTGACACTCTTTCCTTCATGCAGATCCGTGGTTTTTGTTTTTTTTTTTTAATCTATTTATTCATGAGAGAGAGAGAGAGGGAGAAAGAGAGGCAGAGACACAGGCAGAGGGAGAAGCAGGCTCCATGCAGGGAGCCCGACGTGGGACTCGATCCTAGGTCTCCAGGATCAGGCTCTGGGCTGAAGGCGGCGCCAAACCGCTGAACCACCCAGGCTGCCCCAGATACGTGTTTCTAACCCACATCGTTTCCTTCTTCCTGAGGAACCTCTTTTAACATTTCTTACAGGACAGCTCTGCTGGTGATGAATTCTTTCTATTTTTATTTTTCACAGAAGGTCATTATTTCTCCTTCAGTCTTGAAGGATTTTACTGAATATAGGATTTTAGGTTAGTGCTTATTTTCCTCCAACACTTTAAATATTCTCTCATCTTGGGACTCCTGGCTGTCTCAGTCTGTTAAGGGTCTGACTCTTGATCTTGACTCAGGTCTGGATCTCATGGTCATGAGTTTGAGCCCCACATTGGGCTCCATGCTGGGTGCAGAGCCTACTGAATAAATGACTGAGTGAGTGAATGAATTTATAAATAAATAAACAAATATTCTCTCTTCTTGTTTTCATGGTTTCTGATGAGAAATCAGAGGATAACTCTTATCCTTGTGTTTTTACAGATGATGTGGGGCTTTCTTTTTTTTTTAGTTTTCTGGCTTCTTTCAAGATTTTTTCCTTTCTCTTTGGGTTTCTGCAGAAAACCTCAGTACTTCATTTTGTTTTGCTTTTTGGTTATTTATACTGCTTGGTCATGTCTGAGCTTCCTGTGTCTGTGGTTTGATGTCATTCATTTTGAAAAATTCTTGGACATTGTTTTTCACATATTCCGTTGGTTCTATTTTCTTTTTTCTCCTTTTGGTATTGGTATTACACATGTGTTATATCATTTGAAATTGTACTATGAGTTGGGGGTATTGTGTTCTGGATTTTTGCACTCTTTTTTTCTCTTTGTATTTTGGTTTTGGGGGTTTCAATCGACATGTCTTCAGGCTCACTACTTCTTTCCTTGGCACTATCCAGTCTACTGATGAATGTATCAAAGGCAGTCCTCATTTTGACAGTGTTTGTTATTTCTAGCATTTCCTTCTGCTTTCCTCCTGGTGTTTCTGTCCCTCTACTTGCATTACCCATCTGTTTTTGCTATTGTCTGTTCTCCCATTAGAGTTCTTAACGTATTCATTATAGTTATTTTAAATTCCCTGTCTAGTAATTTCAAGGTCTGTGTCATATCTAAGTCTGGATATGAGGCTTACTTTGTCTCCCCAGGCTGTGTGTTTTCTTGCCTTTTAGCATTCCTTGTAAATCTGTGTTGAAATCCAGATGTGACATGTCAGGTAATAGTAGCCGAGGTAAATAAGTCATATTGCGAAGTTTAATTTAATGTTTGTGGGAGCTGGCTGGGTTTACGTTGGCTGTATATATGCGTATATTCAGCTTGACATATATACATATGTGTATGTATATTTTTTAATTTATGTATTTTTTATTTATATATATATTTTTTTCTACTTAAACCATAATGCACAAAATTGTGGTGCTGCTTGTCTGAAGGCCCCCAGCTACACTCAAGACAGGAACTCATAAAGCACCACTGCTTCACAGTGGTCAGAGGGTGAACTTCAGTAATGTAGATGTAGAAACAGTCCTGCTCTAGAATTGGTCAGCCCCAGTGAATGTGGATGAGTCCTCAGAAGCTGAAGTCTCCACCAGGTGCAATCCAGTAATACCATGGGGTTACCTTGTCTCTGACGTGGATACTCATGTCTGTTATCCAGGGAACCTGTGAGATTCTGAGGTCCTTGTGAGAACAGGTTCGTATTGGAAGGTTGTTCGATGAAAGGCAAATGAGAAAAGGTGTGGACAGCCTGGAGAGAGACTTCCTGCAGCAGCTCAGCTCACGGAGCGCTTATGATGATGTGATGTGTGCCCGTTGCTGAGCTAGACTCTCCAGTGCCAGACATAGGCCTGTCCCTCAGGGAGTATAGAGATGTGTGGCTGGGGCCCCAGCACGTACACAGATGATCACAAGAGAATGTGGTAAGGCAGCTGGCCCTGGGGACCAAGGAGGGCGCCTGGGTTAGGAGAGCTTCCTGAAGGACACTCATCTCAGGGTGGGTCAGTACCACCAAATCCAGCTCTTGGGACCCCCATTCCAAGGGCCCATCTCATTCTTAATGTGTTCCTTTTCTGAATTCATTAATCATTCTTCTTATACCAGGCAAATTCCTCACCCTATTTATGGCCTCAAGTACTCTCCTTCTGACCGCTTTATTTGGGCTCCAGGCCTACAATATCATGAGAAATGCATGATCATCATGAGTCTAACTCAGAGGATCCTTGAGGACGAGCAGAAGAGAGGAGTCTGAGGCCCAAGATGCAGGGCGGTGATCACACCCACCTGCCCAGGTGACCCCAGCAGGCTTTCCTGGAGTCATATGAGGTCTGGCCTCATGAGCGTTTGTGTGGACAGGGTATTGGGGCAGTAGCACTGCGGCATGAAGTCTTCAGTGACTGCTCTTGTAACTGTGCCATGTGAGAAAGGATTGAAGGAGCTGGGGGTGTTTATATTGGAGAAAGCAAGACATGATTTCTGTCTTGAAGTATTTGAGGGGGTGTTATATGAAGGAGGAATTAATCTTACTTAGGATAGGTCCAGAAGGCACAATTTGGACCAAAAGAGGAAAGTTACCAAAAGGCAGATTTTAGCTCAGTAGGGAGAAATGAGCAAAGGATATGAACAGGGGATTAAAAACATGTATAAATATAAATACATATACACACTTAGCAGATGGGAGACATTTAGTTCCCTGTTAGAACTGCAAATTAAAATAATTTGATACTGTCTCCTCTTACCTATCAAGTGGCAGAAAGTAGCCAAGACAAAATACACAGTGTTGGTAAGGTTCAGAAAAATGGACACTTTGATGCACTGCTAGTGGGAATATTACAAGGCAGTACAGACCTTCTATGGATTAGTTTGGCAATATTACCAAATGCTTTAAAATGTGCGTTCCCCAACACGCAGGAGTTGCACTTCTAGGAATTTATTTTAGGGAATTAATCAAAGATGTGTATGTGTTACACATTTAAACATTATTTATAGGGACGCCTGAGTGGCTCAGTGGTTGAGTGTCTGCCTTTGGCTCAGGTCTTGATCCCAGGGTCCTGGGATTGAGTCCTGCATCAAGCTCCCTGAAGGGAGCCTGCTTCTCCCTCCGCCTGTGTCTCTGCCTCTCTCTGTGTGTCTCTCTTGAATAAATAAATAAAATATTTTTAAAAATAAACATTCCTAATAATTGTGAGATCACTAAATTAGTCTAAATTTCAGTGACAGAATTGGTTAAAAATAGCATGGAGTATCTATTTGATGCGATACTGGATGACCACAAACTCGGCGTGCTTTCAAAGGACACTTAAGCATGAAGCAAAGTGAGATTCAATAAATGTCTCATAAAATACACATGGACAGTAAGTAGAAAAAAAGTGCTCAACCCTCTAGCAGTAAGAGTAATGCAAATGATAACAGAAATGAGATGCCATTTTCACCCCCTGGAGATGCAAAAATTGTAAAAGAGTGATAAATTGTAAAAGACCGATTCTGATGGAGATTGGAAGAGCATGGGCTGATGGGAACAGGAATTGCTACAATCTTTTGGAAAAAACTATATAGCTCCCTGTGCTAACAATTAGTATGTGCACACCTGTTGACTATTCAACATCACTACTTTGAATTTATCCTATAGAAATAAAAGCATCAGCATATTAAAAAAAAGAATGAAGCAAAGTGCTAAGAAGTGAAAAAGAATAGCAGGCTATACAACGTAAACATCATGACCCCAAGTTTATTTTTGTTAGAAGTGAAGAATGTATCTGTACATTTTTAAACTGTACATACAGTGTTAGCCATTGTTATTCCTGAGGAGCAGAGTATTGCTACTTTTTTCTTCTCTCTTCACGCCTGCCTTTGCCCAGCTTTTACGTGAGTTTTGTAATCAGAGAAAATGATGTTTCAAAGAAATCAGTCTGAGGGTGCCTGGATGGCTCAAATCAGTTAAGCATCTGACCCAGGATACTTAGCTTATGCCGCCTTGTTCTGTGGCTGATAATATGCTGTTCCTTGGTCGATAACTACATTCTTAGCACATATGATGCTGTGTGTGCGTCCCATGGAGATCTCTCAAGACCACGTGTGGGCTGCATTCATTTGCCCACCCCACTGCTTAGCTCAGATCTGGTGCATAGTATGTTTCCTGAAGACTGGACAGATGGACAGATGGATTGATGGATGAAAGGAAGAAAGGAGAGAAGGAAAGGAGGGAAGAGACAGAAGAATAGTTGACCTAGAGGGTAGATGTGGGAAATAATTTCTTGCCAGAATTTCCAAAGGCGTTGATACAATCTACTTTCCCAGAAATCTTTTAAGATGGAAGAGAGAGTCATCTGGCCTCAATGAGGTGGCCAGAGTGAGGTCATTGGCACGCTCACCCTAGGATAAGGTCATGGAACTGGAGCACTGGAGCAGTGACTCTCCCTCCGCTTGCATGGAGCCTTGTGAATGTTCTCGAGGAGTGCTGTCCCTGCACGCCCCAAGCTCCTTAATTATAAACGATGACATGGTTGGAAAGGAGGAAGTCCTAAGCACCAATGTTGCCAAGAATATCCACTGGCGACCTTGGAAATCTCTACAGGTGAGCAGAGGGGGTGCCAGAAAGGGGTCTTAGATGACCCGTGTGCGGCATATGCTGGCCGGCCGTGCCCCAAGAGCTCTGCCTGGGACCCGCTGACCATGCTGGGAACATGAGCACTAAGGCGCCATCCCGTGTTCCGAGCCCCGTCTGTAATGTGGTGGCCTTCCCAGTTTGCCTTGCTGCACCATGCACTATGTGGGTTTCGTTTGAAGTGTTGGGGTGTGGCAGGAAGAAAGCGAGGTTCCAGGGACAGCCCCCTCATCAGATCCTGCGCTGCTTCAGTCTGATGGGGCAGATACACTGTGGTCAGCAGAATCCAGGGGTGAGGAAGAAGTTGCACGTAATGGGGTGCACTTTATATCTCATGAGATATATTCAGAGTCAAAAGGAAGTTCTGAAACTGAGAAGATGTCATTTCTTGCCCACCCCTGGTTGTTGTTGCCTTGCTACCTTGCACGTCAGACAGACGTCCGGCTTTGAACCAGCAGCCACTTCGCGCAGGCCTCTCCTTCAGGAACTGTCTTCTGGCTACCTTCATCACCTAATGATCTGTGGGGGAGATGTCTGGAGAACTGGCAGTGTGTCTGCATAGGAGAGCCGAGGTTCCACCCAGGGGATGGGGAGCCTGACCGGATCTGACCACTCCGTCTGGGCCCATGTGCTCAGGAGGGGGCCCTGGTGCTGGCACCCCTGCGTGCTTTCTCAGCTGTGAGGCTGGTGCTTTTCTTCACTTTGCTGCTGGACCATCAGAAAGCCTGGGCCACAGCATGCCAGAGGCTGGAGGTGACTTGGAGTTTTGGGCCAGGATGTGTAGGGGCCACGCCAGTGCTGTCATTTCACCAAACCGCTCAGCCCTCCCACAAGCTCACCCACAAAAGCCCCATACTTCTTGCACTTTGCTTGTTGAACACAGTGTCTTTGTTTGCCTTCATTTGAAAATCTCCCAAAGCCACTTTGTCTGAACTAAGGCTGCCGACTCACAAGGTGGTGGCAGGATCCCTGCTTCCTTTTACCCTGGGCCACCTTGACCTGTCCATGGCACATGAGCACATCAGGGATTGGGCTCCTGTTCAGGCCCTGGATCTGATGCTGGGTCAGACAGCAAAGCCGGGACCTAAGCTCCGAGATGCAGAGCAACAGTTGGCAAAGCCTCCTGGATGCTCCTTCCTGGCGAGGGCAAAGCCCCTGTTTTGGTGCCCCAGTGGAGGTTTTCCAGCTCCTGCTGTGGGCTGGGCACCTTGCTAAGCCTGGAGACCCTATGGCAGCTAGTCTGCCACAGGTCCTACCCTGGGAACTCACTTTCCAGTGGGGGAGACAGGTAGGCGCGCAGGTCACGGCAAAGTACAGAGAGGGAAGCAGGCTGAGGGGAGAGCCCTTCTGCTGCGAGTGTGGAGCTTGGCTCCTCTGTCGTCCTCGCTGGGGCCAGCCCCACTGAAAGCCCCACAGGCAAGGAGAGAGTAACACCTGTGCAGAAGTGTAGACATGAAGAAAATGTAGGAATTTCCTAATTGAAAAAATACTCGGCAAGCACAGGGCTGCATGGATGAGGGCACAGGGTTTGAGTAATGACCATGGCTCCATTGGTGAGTGCCTGCCACACACTAGGCTCCAGGAACAGCCCTCTGTGTGCTGCATTACATTATTTCATTTTTGCAAGAAACCCAAAGAAGTATTGGCCTGTTACCACCCTGTCCTACAGAGGAGCTGCCAGAGGATGCACACAGTGTCATTAAGTAGCTCAGCTCCTGGCCTGGCTGTGAGACTAGGCCTTCCTGATGCTCTCACCACAGTGCTCTGCTCTCTCCTGGTAGGAGGGGTGCTGTGCTGGCAGCTGTGTGCACTTTGCTGTGGCCACAGAGGATGATGGCTGAGTGGGCAGGAGGCCAATCCTGGGATCGGGGCCTCATGGGCCAGGCTGGGAGTTTGGACACTGCTCTCCATCCCATGGAGCATCAGTGAAGGCCACTGAAGGTTTTTAGAGATCAGTCTACATGTTGGAGGAAAGTGGGAGGAACAGGGATGGGCCCAAAGGCTGGTGGACTGGAGGAGACTCACCCAGGAAGAAATTGTGATGTCGAATCGGGGCAGTGCTTGCAGAAGGAGAGGGGATATGGGATTCCAGAAAGGCAGGTGCAGGCTGCATGCATGGCTGACGGGACTTAGACCCAAGACAATTCCAGGGTCCCCGCACTTATGGGTCCCACAAGACTGCCTCCCCTCACCTGTGCTAAGAGTAGAGATGATCTGGGGCTTTAGATCCATAACAGAGAGTTCAGGTATGTGGTCACTGTCTGACATCATCTATCTTGCAAGAAGGTGGTCACCCATCCCTGGTTGGCCCCATGGGCTGCATTGCTCACCTCATTTACTCTACACAGTGTCCCCTCCATGATGTTATATCTTCCCTCAGTGGCAGGAGGAGCCTGTAGTCTCTTGCAAGAAGAGTGAGTGGGTGCGCCATCCACAATTCCTTGACTGTCTGAGCGATCCTCCCTGTGGCTCCCCCGTGGCTGCCCTGGGGGCTCCTGGGTCATGGGGCTCCCTCTCCAAAGAGGCCTGAGACAGGCTTTTGTTTTTCTTCCCTGGGCAGCCTGCTTCTCCTTTCTCCCACCGTGAGAGCTATAGGTTGTTTTGAGTTTATCCCTGGAATTCAAGACTTTCGCTCAGATGGCGTCCAGGGCAAGTCTGTTTTCATTCATCTCACTTGGTGTTGGGTGGGCCCTTGCGGCTTGCACACTCAAGTCTTTCTTCTCCATGGGGAAGCTCATTTGGATTTTTCCAGCTTGCCGCTGCTCAGCCTCCTTTACTCACACCTGCAGCCATATCAATTTCCCGCGTCCACTCTCCCTGCCCCTTACATAGGTTTCTTTATCCTTTTCTCCCAAATTCTTTGGGGTGTTTCTCAGTCTGGATCCTCGCCGTATGATTTCCATTTAATTTTTTTTTTAACTCCACAATGGTATGTTTCATGTGAACTCAACACTTGCTAAATTAAAACTGTGCCTTGTGTCTTTTTTGTAAATATGATGTCCTCTTGTGTCATGCCGGGTTGTTGAGTTTAAGGGTTTTTCCTCTCCCTTTTTTTTTTTTTAATAAAGAAACTCTTTTTCTTTAGTGGGAGCACCTGCTATGATGCCTCCAGTCAGCCTCCTCTTTCTCTCATGCTTGTGATTCTTTCCACGGGGCTTGCCCTCGAGAGGCCACCATGTGCTTGTGCATTGTTGAGGTTTTGGATGGTCCCATTGCTGACCATGTGGGTTCTGGTGCTATCTGTCATGCCCTGCCGAGGTCAGGAGAGGAATGCTTACCTTTGTTGTTACCTGAGTAACACAGTGGTAAGAGTTGTTTGTCTGTACCCAAGGATAGAGGTGGGGGCAGGAGATGAAGTCACAAATGGCCTTGATAGGATGCAGTGGCATTTGGCCACTATGCTACTTCTGGGAGGCATAGGCCTCCTGGCCTGGCTCGCCCTCATGATTTGCCCCCATTTCTCACTAATCTCAAGCCGCTACAGCTAGAAGTTCATAGATTGGCCTTACTGGAGGTTCTTCCCCATGTAGCATCAGGTATAGGAGCTCATGTCTTGGTCAGCTCTTTCCTCCATCCCATCTTGTCCAAACCAGATACCCCCAGATCTCACCTTGCTAGTCTGCTTACGGCTGACTCCTGATTTCTGGTACTGATGCAGACTTGCTGTTGTCTCAGTCTCTGGTTGTTTCTGCAGTAATTCTGGACATTCAGGTTGTTTCTCAGATGGTCTTGGTTTCCTCTTCTGAGCTTCAGAGTTCTACTTTGCAAAGTGGGGGATTCATTTCTTCAGAGTCACCAGCAGGAATGCTGAAATGCAACATACCTACAGGTCAGCATTTCCCAAAATATCTTCAGAGCTCACACCTCCCCAGAGACGCATCCATGAAACAAAAATTCTGTGGTCAATAATGTGGGAAACTTCGTGTCCTGTTTTCCTCTCCGAGAGAAGCATTCTGAATTCTCCAAGAAGGTCTAAGTGATGAAACTTCTTTATCTTTGTTTAAACTATGCTTCCCAAATGTATTTGGCCAGAGAAATTTATTTTTTTTTATTTTTTTTATTTTTTTGCCTAAAACTTATGAGTATTCCTCAGAGAATATCCTGGAAGCATGCTGTGAACAAGTGGCCCAAAGTGGTTGCAGCAGAAGGAGGTTGTTTTCTTCCCTGCCTTTGGCAGAATGCAAAAATATGTCTTAATTCACATGTGAAGATACAAGTCCCTGGACAAACTCCACCCAGCATTGCTAAAAAACAGGCCAACTTTCCATGAGTGTCTCTACACACGGTTAGCGCAACCCCGGGTGAGAAATGAACACACATTTCTGGCCAATGTGACGTTTCATCCCAAATAATGGTTTCCAGTTACATTTCATTTGTGTATTGCTATATGACTCAGAATCCATTTTGACCTGGCGCTAGCGAAGCGTGTTTCCAAAGGAAAAGTAACTGAACGGGGGGCAAAGTAAGTTTATGAAACCAATCAGGGAATGACTCAAATCTGTTAAAATGGCTGGAATTATCCTGGTTCACTTTGATAAATGTTGTGGCTCCTGCCAGAAAGAGTTCCCTCCTGACACTGTTCCTCCCAGCCCTGGCGTCCCTCCTGGGCTGCATGGCCACCTCTCAGCCCTGTGCTCATCTCCCTATCCTAAAACAAACCACATGGAATCGTGGTGACCTGGCTCTCCATGCCCCTGCCAGTCAGTGAGCTCCTTGAGGAAGGAGCCGGGTCTCTTACACTGCTGGATACCCAAGGTGGCCCTAGATACTCAGTGGCACTGAGGAGGAGCACACAGAATATGTCAAATTTGACAGACCATGTGGCTGAGCTCCATGCTGGCATTTGGATCCACAGAATGTCAGAGCCAAGGAGAGCATCACCTCAGGCCAGCCCCTCCTCTGTGGCAGAGAGAGCACTGAAAGCCCCACAAAGCTGTGTGTCTCTGCTGACCCCATCATCTGTCCCCTGCCCTTAACCACAGCCCAGACCCCACAGAGGAAACCTACTGCCAATCGGAGCTAGGCCACTGCAACAGGCCCTGTCTTTGGGTGAGTGCTAAGGCCACGTCTTTGGATCAGGGTCTCAGGGAAAGCAAGGACTGGTTGTATTGAGTTCTGCATGCCGGGCACTGTGCTCGCCCAGTGCTCACTGCTGTTCCCATTTCACAGATCATGGCTCTTATGAGTCCCATTTCCTGAACTACAGAGAGGCTGGAGGTTCTGCTGTCAGTACGTGGTAAGAGTCAGGATTCCTGAATCCAGACTCTGGTCACTCCAGCACGGGGACCCTTAATCACCATTGAGACACTCTGTTTCTAAGAACTTGCCTCCTGATCTCAGGGTCATGAGTTCAAGCCCCATGATGGGCATGGAGCTTCCTTTAAAAATAAACAATCAAACCAACCAAAGACTTGTCTTCTGCTCCTGTTGGTGTCAGCCACCATGACCACTTTCCCTTTACAGTGTTCTTTCCTGGAACCAGTATGGCCACTTGGAGCACGCACTGGGAGGCCTCCAGAGCTATAGCCTGCGTTCCTGACATCCAGAGAAAACCTCGTCACCACCATTTCAAATGTGAAGACAGTTTGTGTCTCCCTGTATTGGAGGGGGGTACCCACAGAGCTCAGCTGCTGTGCTCTGAGATACATGCTCTGAAGGACACACAGGCCTCCTTTTGCTCTACTTTCTGAAAAGTCCCCAGAATGGGGTAAGGAGATACTGGCAGGTGAGCTCAGCCAATCTGTAGCAGAAAATTATCATATTCTTCTATCAAAAGTATTTACCCTTCATATCATTCACCAGGATTCTTCCTTGGATGAGCTGCTCCCCAAAATAGATTTTGGGATGTGCTTTCACAGATGGAATAAGTGGCTCTGAAATTGGTGACCAACGGGGAACCTTCTGAGGTTCTTTAGAGAGGGGACTTGAAATTGGGTGACGGCTGCACTATGGCAGGGTGAATGGAAGTGGCAACAGGGTGGACCACAGCGTGGGGAAGTAGGACAGGACTGGGGAGAAGGAGATGCTAGTCCAACGCTGCAGAGCACAGCGACAGGACAGGTGTGTGGAGGCAGCCCTGGGCCAGAGACCGGGGTCCACAACCAGTGCCACTGGAGGAAGGAGTAGCCCCTGCTGGGGTGGTGGTCCCCCTGAGGAAGGCACAGACACAGCCAGGTCACAGCCTGTAAGAGGCAGATGGCCACAAGCTTGGGTTGCCAAGAATACAGTTTCCAAGGGCTGAGTAGAAGGAGCTCATTTGGGAGCCATTTAGTTGGAGAAAAGTGAGCAGGAGCAAGTGGGCCTAATGTTCACAGAGAGGAACACGGAGGCAAAAGTGGCGAGGCACCGGGTGGTGAGGGGTCATGGCATGGTCGGCACGGGGCGGCTGAGGGGCAGGCCGTGATGAGTGGTGTGCTAGCAGAGACCTGCAGTGCAGAGGGGACTGTGGGTGCCAGCCAGCGCCCAGCGTGCCCAGGGCTGGCAGGGAGGGAGCAGCAAGCACAGCCCCCAGTAGCCACGGGCATAGGCGGGAGGGCCAGCAGGTGGACAGCAGGACGTGGCCCCGCCCTCTCCACTGGGAGAAGGGTGGTGGTTGCAGAGTCTAGAAGCCCCCAGCGGGGTGTGTCATTGTATCCGTGAACTCTGTATGACTGAAGCTGAAAATCACCCTGAAGCCATGCTGCTTTCCAGTGAAACCCCCATCTCCACCAGGGAAGGTGACAGGGCCTCAGTCTCATAGTAGATGAGGCCCACAGCCCCCTCCTCCCTTTATGGATGGCAGAGTGAAGGGAAGCCGAGGGAGGGGCTGTCCTCACTCCCGATGTCCCCTCTGCACCTCTATGCGGCCCTGGAGTCACTCTGGCTAGCCCCTCACTGGCTCCTTGCTGGCCAGCGCTCTGTTTACAGACTATGACTTATTGGAAACAAAGCTGTATCTTCTTAAGTCCAGGTAAAAGCAGAAGATACCCTTTACAACTTTCCTTTTAGGCAAAAGAAGATGCATGTTAATGTTCATGATTCAAGACCAGTTAATTTGGAAAGCAGTGTTGCAGTTCTGTCAGATGGTTTAGAATTAAACTTCTAGCATCATCAGGTACACTCTCCGTCAGTTTGAGGGCCAAGAGGTAGAGTTCTGATGTCTGGATTTACATACGCCACACGCGGGATCCAGGAGTTGCTGGAGAATGAGGAACCAACTCAGAAAACTTCCCAAGTGTGTGAAGCCCACCCTTTTAAGTACCAAACATCATGTGCTGGGCTCTTTTATCCTGGTATCTCTATTTTTTTTTAATGGCTATGACAAAACCAGCCCATCTTCATTAAAGAAATTTGAAAGGTCTATAAAAATCTCTAAAATTATAGTTAAATTCACCCACAAACACATTTAAAACATTTTTTTAAATTATGAACTAAAAATAAGTCTCCCTTCCTACCCAGGACCCACCTCCAAGAACCAGCTGATAACACACCAGTGCCTTTTATTCTAGGTATTTTTCTATATAGAGAAACAGTTGGAGCTCATGTTGTATATTTAATTACATAGGCTGTTTTTTAATGTATCATGGATATCAGAAATATGTTTCCAAGTCAGTACATATAGTGCTACTTCATTCTTTAAAGTGGCTGCACAATATTTCATCAGCCAGTCCTCAAACGGGAGCACTGATGTTGTTTTCAGGTTGGGGCTCCTGCCCAGAATGCCCTTGTATGTGATTCTCTACCCACAAGTGCTGGTGTTTCTGCAGGGTCATCTCAGCATTGGTAGAGCAATGACATAGGTCCCTTCTCGTAGATATCACCAAATTTACCCTGCAAGGCAGGATGGGAGTGTGTCTATTTTCCCACTTTCCTACCAAGAATGATTCCATTCTTTTGTAATTTTTGCCAGTCGGGTAGTATAGGGGGGGAAAGGACATATTTCCAACTGGGTTTTCTTCGTTAACAAAGTTGAATGACTTTCCTGAGTATATTTGACTCTTTGTATTTCCCTGCACGTTGCTTGTTCATGCTGTGTGCCCATTTTCCTGTTGGGTGATGTGTTTTCCTCATTTACTTAGAGAACATCTTTATATCATTATGAAGATTAATCCTCTGTTTCTTATATGTTGCAAATATTTTCTTCTAGCCTGACATTTAGCTTCTGATTTTGTTTGCATTGTTTTTTGTTGCGTAGAATGAATGAGGGACACAGAATGAGCTCTCATCTTTCTCTGCTGATTGAGAGTTCTTGTGACAGAGTTCCAGAGCTGGACAGAAATTAAAAGGACAATTTAAAGATATCTTCAGGGCTTTTCAGCCCAGTGCTATCTCCCCTATGACTTGTTTTATTGGTGGTTTGTTTTGGTGCATTTCTTTTTATGCTCCATAGGATCCACTGCCCTCAAATCCACCTGCTGGTGGCTGGCACTTGTGCCTGTTTTTATCCTGTCCACAACCAATCACAGACTGTTGTTTATCATCCTTCTGCTCTAGACAACCAAGCACCCCAACTTGCCAGTATCCTGCATTAAAGGAAATAAAATAGGCTGTGAGTTGGGCACTGGCAGCCTTTTTTGAGAGCGGAGTACATGGGCTGTAGTGAGTGGCCTTTGGGACATCTATGAGGAAAACATAGAAACCTTGTTCTGGTTGCTGAGATGACAATGGGTACTTTCCAGATGGATGAGGTACTTTCATAAGCTTTTGCCTTACATGAGAGACATCCTGATGGCATGGGTGCTCAGAGCCTGGATGTCACATGTAACTGTGCCAGACTCACCGAGGTACCATGCTGCACCTCCTTCCCCGAGTGCCATCCCAGAGCCATCTGTTCCCAGGGCCTCCCAGTCCCACCAAACACACACACCCAGTTCTCATGAATCCTTGTCCATAGAGCCTTCACCAGGATTCTGCTGACTTCCTAGCCACTTTGTTCGTGTCATGTTGTACCTATTATAGCTTTCTTGTATCTGTTTTCTCTGCATTTTTGTAATATTTAAACTATTTAATATTTAAACAGAGCTCAGAGCATCGTAGGGAGCTAGGGAGTGTTTGGTACCTACATCTCTCTTTGCATCTCCCACTCAGACACCCTGCAGTACCAGGAAGTACCCAGATTGACCAGTATCACTAAAGTTTTTATGTAATCATTATTATTGAAAGAATTTATGCAACTTTGTCATAAAACACTAAGAAAACAGAAATGGCAAATAGGTTTTATTTTATGGCCGACTCTGACTAGCTGTTTTGGATCTGCTTCTGTAATTAGTGGGAAAGAAGCCCATGCTCAATTAGTGATGCTTGTCATGGATACAGGACAGTGTTCTCTTGGTTCATGTGCTGTGTCCGTGTCATGGCTAACCTACTAGGAAGGGGAGGAGTAGACATACAATATTCATAGAAGGCATTATAGGTTGAATTGTGTCCTCCCCAAATTCATGTGTTGAAGTCCTAAGCCCGAGTATTTCAGAATTTGACCTATTTGGATATAGAGTCCTTGCAGATGTAACTAGTTAAGTTGAAATGAGGTCACACTGAATATGATGGGTTCCTAATCCAGTACAACTGGTGTCCTTATAAAAGGGCAAATCAACTACTGGTATAAAGGAACTCATCCTGAGTAACTTTTGGTGAAGGATGAAAGTCAAATGAAACCCTAATTACAAACTATTTTGTATGTAGCAACTGTGACCCCACTCCATCTAGAGACTTAGGGCACGTGGCCAGTGTTTGAAAGAAAGCTGTGGCTTGAAAAACTTTCATTATTAAATGCAGAAAAACTAGGAATTTAACTTACAAATTGGGAATTTAATTTATGAAAGTAGAATTTATTTGACCTATAAACCAGAAAAATAGTGACAAAATACTATAAGCAAACTAAGAAGATGGAATTAGTGAAAATAAAAATGAAAAAATTTAATTTTTTAAAAGATTTTATTTTTTATTTATTCAGAGAGAGAGAGGCAGAGTCACAGGCAGAGGGAGAAGCAGGCTCCATGCAGGGAGCCTGACATGAGACTCGATCCCAGGTCTCCAGAATCACACCCTGGGCTGCAGGTGTTGCTAAACCGCTGCGCCACAGGGGCTGCCCCTAAAAATGAAAAAAATTAAATTTGAAAACAAAAGTATTGCCCTAGTGGTGAGTAGTTCTTCATGAAGACTTGTGAGAGAAAACATCAGACAGGTCTAATTCTAATTTTTAAAAAAGAAATACCCATTTATGAAGATAACAGCATTGCAGCGTATATGCTAAAACATTAACATGAGATATATAGGCTTAAACTACAAAATAATATGGAGGGACACAAATGATCCAGCTACCTAGAGCATCACACATAGTCTTGATGCAAAGGCTTAGTATTATAAAGATTTTGGTTTGTTCCAAACCAGTGTATAGATCTGATACAATTTCAATAATTGTCCCAATGAGATTTCTTTTAAGTGAAAATTAATTCTGAAATTCATATGGGCCAATAAATACAAAAATAGCCAACAAAATCTTGATAAAGTACTAAGAAGTAATTGCCATACCAGACATGGAAATATGTATGTTAAAGCCTGAATAATTAAAATGTGATATATTGAACTTAAAAATCAAACTATTGAACAAAAAGACCTAAAAGAGACCCAAGTCTCTTTAGAAATGTGCTGTGTGGGGCGCCTGGGTGGCTCAGCGGTTGAGCGCCTGCCTTTGGCTCAGGGCATGATCCCAGGATCCCAAGATCGAATCGCACATCGGGCTCCCCACAAGGAGCCTGCTTCTCCCTCTGCCTGTGTCTCTGCCTCTCTCTCTCTCTCTCTCTCTCTCTCTCTGTCTCTCATGAATAAATAAAATCTTTTTAAAAAAATAGAAATGTGCTTTGTGATGAAGGAAGCGTTTTCAGTTAGTGGGGAAAGGAAAAAATTAGTCAGTACATAGTTTGAGGACAACTGACTAATCCTTTGGAAAACATGAAGTCAAACATATCAAAAATAAATTTCAGATTTATTAAAGATAAATATGAGGCTTTCAAAGTACTCTATGAAAACATGGGTGAATGTTTTCCATAACCGTAGGGTAGAGATCATTTCATAGAATGAGCCCCAAAGGCAAAAACTGCAGAGTAAAAACTGACAGGTTTAATTGTACTTTAATAATATTCTATATAAAAACAAATAGACAAAATATAGAAAACACACTTAAAAAGGAACTTGTATGGGATCTGTATATTTTTCTTTTTTAAGATTTTATTTATTTATTAATGAGAGACAGAGAGGCAGAGACAGGCAGAGGGAGAAGCAGGCTCCATGCAGAGAGGCCGATATGGGACTAGAACCCAGGAATCCGAGATCACGCCCTGGGCCAAAGGCAGGCGCTCAACCGCTGAGCCACTCAGGCGTCCCTGGACTTGTATGTTCTTAATATGTAAAGACAGTTTCAGAATCTGTGAGGAAAAAAACCCAAACAGATCTTCGTACAGCAAAAGCCTGTGCAGGCTGTCCATGAAAGACGGAAAATAAATATATATTCTAACAAAATAAAAGCAAAGCAAATATAACCAACAGTAAAGTACCATTTATGTTCTTTAAGCCACCAATTTCACTTCTAGGGATTTTTATCCTCAAGATGTCCTCGTTGCACTAAAAGGCTTTGTCTGGAAGGGTGTGCATGGCTGCTTTACTTGGGTGAGCAGGAAGCTGCGATCCCACACCATGAAGAACCGTAGAGATGGGGTCGGACGAACCACGGTCCGTCCATTCAAAGGAAAAATGAAAAACAGATGTTTTAACACATTGAAAGGCTTTCCCAATAAGTTCTAAAGTTTCCAAAGCAGGATACAAAACAATGTAAGAAAGGAAAGACATCTTATTATACACATATACACACAATAAAGGGCATAAAGAGAATTGACATCATTAAGGTTAACTTTAATGTTTATCTTTTATTTAGTTCCTAAACTTGCTCCACAAAGACTGGACAGTAACTCTGGGAAACGAACTAGGGGTGGTGGAAGGGGAGGAGGATGGAGGGTGGGGGTGAATGGGTGATGGGCACTGAGGGGGACACTTGACGGGATGAGCACTGCGTGTTATTCTGTATGTTGGTAAATTGAACACCAATAAAAAATTAATTTATTAAAAAAAAACAAAGACTGGACAAAAGTATACCAAAATGTCACCTTTGATTTTTTTTTTTCCATGGGGCTTTTGGATGGCTCCTTACTTCCCTCAGTCCCACCTCTTTATTTTTTTCAGAATCCTTTTTTTTTAGACCGGCTTTGTTGAGATATAATGCACATATCCTAAAATCTTCAGTAAACCCAAACTTCCTTAAAGGACCAGGGTTCTTTACGTGCCTGCATCACCCATTTCAAGCATGTAGTTATCTGGATTTTGGTACATTCGTGTGTTGCATGTGTTTTGCATGTGTTGCATGACAGTTTTCAACTGTCACAATTAAAATTAGGGTATTTTTTTTTTATGACCGGCAAAAAGAAATTACATGCGTGGTAACAGCTAGGCCCCTTCCCTCTCTCCTCCCCCCCCCCCCACACTCTAGGCATCCACTCTCTGTATCCATGGACATGCCTGGTCTGGACATTTCCCATGGACTCACGTACTGTGTGATCTCCTGTGTCTGGCTTCTTTCATTCAGTCCCATGTTGTCGAGATTTATCTGGGCTGTAGCGTGCATCAGCACTTCGTGTTTGTGGCTGAGTAATAGTCCATTGTATAGATTTGCCCCATTTTGTGTATCCGCTCATCAGTGAATAGATATTAGGGTTGTTTCCACTTTGGGGGGCTGTTGTGAATAGCGCTACTATGAACGTTCATGCGTATGTTTTTGTGTGGGCAGATTTTTTTTATTTCTCTTGGACATCCACCTAGGAGTGGAACGGCTGGGTCATATGGTGGCCCAGTGGTTAACCTCATGACACAACTACCAGACTGTTTTCCAAAGTGCTGGCACCATTTTACATTCCTGCCAGTGGTATACGAGGCTCCAGTTTCTCCATGTCTTTACCAACACTTGTTATTGCATTTTTTTTTATTAGTCATCTTAATAGGTGTGAAGTGGTATCTCAGTGTGGTTTTGATTTGCATTTCCCAATGATTCATGATGTTGAGTATCTTTCCATGTGCTTATTAGTCATTTATGTGTCTTCTTTGGGGTAACATTCGGATCCTTTGCTCATTTTTACTTGGGAATATTTGTCTTTTTGTTGTTGGGTACTAAGTCAAAGCCATTTTTAAAGATCACATGTTACTTGAGAGTATTGTGCAAGTAACCCTTGGAAAATATAGAGAAAATCCAAGTATCAGGACGGTAACCTGAAGATGGCTCAGTACCACCTTGCCAGAGATGCTGCATCAGAATAGAGCATGATAGTGAGTCTTTCCTCCTGCTGATGCCAGCATTTGCCCCTGCCTCCCTGCACACCTCTACACCCTCCTCCCGCAGGTTCACCTGCAGTTAGATCCTGGTGGTGGCTTGTCAGGGATCAACCTCGGCCACTCAAGAAGCTTGCACCATGGGCAACCCTATGTCAGGCTCCTGCACAGAGCAGAAGACTCTTCCTTGACCAAAGAACCCTGAGGACTATTTTAACCAAATCCTGCCTACCCAGAGCATTGGTTTTCTTTTCTTTTTTTTTTCTTCTTCTTTTTCTTTTTCTTTCTTTTTCTTTTTCGGATTTTATTTTTAAGTAATTTTCCAACGTGGGCCTGGAACTCACAACTCCAAGATAAAGAATTACATGCGGGCAGCCCGGGTGGCTCAGTGGTTTAGCTCTGCCTTCAGCCCAGGGCCTGATCCTGGAGACCTGGGATTGAGTCCCACATCGGGCTCCCTGCATAGAGCCTGCTTCTCCCTCTGCCTGTGTCTCTGCCTCTCTCTCTCTCTGTGTGTCTCTCATAAATAAATAAATAAATAAAATCTTAAAAAAAAAAAAAAAGAGTCACATGCTCCACCGACTGAGCCAGCCAGGTGCCCCAAAGGGTACTGGTTTTTTTTTTTTTTAATTTTTATTTATTTATGATAGTCACACAGAGAGAGAGAGAGAGAGAGAGGCAGAGACATAGGCAGAGGGAGAAGCAGGCTCCATGCACCGGGAGCCCGACGTGGGATTCAATCCCGGGTCTCCAGGATCACGCCCTGGGCCAAAGGCAGGCGCCAAACCACTGCGCCACCCAGGGATCCCAGGGCACTGGTTTTCAATGCTCAATAACCTTCACTTGTATCTCTTTTATCACCCTTGTAAATGAAATATTTATGGAACCAGAAACACCCACTTACACTTCTTACTGAGATTTCCTTTCTAGCTAAATGTTTTGGCCACATTTTGCAAGTAAATAAATGAATAATTTGCATTTCATCATTTCATCTCCCTTAACCTCCTCTGCGTCGTGCACAGATGCAGATGACACCGCCCCCTGAAGTTACCAAAGATGTCAGGCAGCTCAAGAGGAGCTGGGTGGGAGTGGGTGCTGATTAATGCACTGGCTCCCTTCCCAGACCCTGAGCGGTCCACACGGACCTGTATTTTGGGTTGCATAAAATCTTGGGTGCTTGTGCCCCTCTGCCACCTGTCTTGGGTTCGTTGTTGATGACATTGACTTTTCTCTTTTCAGGAATGACCATCCCTGAGGAGGATGCGGATGTGGGGCAAGGCAGTAAGTACTGCCTTGTGGCGATTGGAAGACTCCAGGTGAGGGGAAGGGCATGGCCCTTTGCACATTCAGACGGGGGCTTGCTGTGCCAGAGAGCGCAAGCACACGGGTTTGCCTCTTCTGACCTCTGTGTGCCCAGCGTTCTCGGGGCTTTGGGTCCCTCTCTGGACAGGGGTGAAGCTGGATCTGGGAGAGCACAGGGAGGCATACTGAGCAGCGGGGTGCCCCCACTCGGTCCACCCCCACTCGAGTGCCAGCCACAGCAGCATCGGCTTCTGCTTCCATGGCAGCTGCCAGACTGGCTGAAATGCTTCCCCTGGGTCCTCAGGGTGAAGCACCAACTCTTCCTCCAGCCTCCTCCCTCCTGTCCCCTGATGCTTGATTCCCAAAGCCCTCCTCACTGTTTCCGCAGACCCCGCAAGTGCTTTCCAACCTCTCTGGGCCCCACAGGCTGTTTCTGAGGCCTGGTGTTTCCTGCTCCTCTTTCTTCCTCCCGAAATTTCTCCTTTTTCCTCTATTTTGGCCTCCTCCAACATCCAGCTGAAGGGACTCCTCTGTCCTCATAGTCAGGATCATTCTCTCTTCCCTACACTCCTGGTGTCGGGCTCACAAGTCTATTGTCCTTCTTTAGAGTCTGTTCTCTTGGTTGAGCGCATGCCCCTCCCCGCAAAGCCCTAAGAAGCCACATGGGGAATGTGTCTTTAATCTTGTGACAGTTGCATGTACTACATAGCGTCTGTAGAGCCCGTGGGCTCAGCATCCAGCGCACACAGTAGGCATTCAGGCAGCTGGACCCCTCATTCCCCCTGGGGCACCACCAGCCTTCCCCTGCTGTTGACAGGGGATGCAGTAAATGCATCTCAGAGGATGGTAGCCTATCACACTCCTGGTTCCTAGGTTCTAACGCCTTCAGACAAATGAGTGAGTAGTTTCATTCACCTGTGATGAACACTGCTTGTTCCTTACAGGTGGGTGAAGAAAGAACAATGGGGTACATTCGCTCCCCAAGTGTGTACTTCCCAAATATTCTGACCATCCTTAGTAAGGGGAAGGTGGGTACTGATGTCTCTGAGCACCCAACTACGTGCCAGGCATCGTGCCGGGGTTGGCATGCAGGATCTCTTTGAACCTCACCCGACCTTGAGAGATTACAGGACTCGTTATTCCTGTTGACTCAGAGGACATCGAGGCTCAGAAGTGTAAGGGCCCCCAGTGCTAGTTAGTAGAAGGTGCGTCCAGGACGCTCGGAAAGTTTTAGGCTGGGTGCAAGAATGACTCAGAAGGATCTGGAAAACTGACTCCACGTGGATTCCTCCCGTGTCCGTCTCTCCTACCGTCCCCACCTCTGTCTCTGCCAGAACCACCTCAGTGTGGATGCCCCCCTTCCAGGTGACCAGCTCTCCTGTGTGCATGGACATGAGCGGGATGTCAGTGCCCACGGAGTTCTTATCTCGGCACAACTCAGATGGGATCATCACATTCGTAGACCCGAGATGCATCAGCGTGATCGGCTACCAACCGCAGGTGGGTGGCTCTGAGCTCTTGGCACTTGGCTAGAGGTTTAACTTCACTTAAAATGTGCTGATCTCTCTCATCTGTTCAAGATACAGCTGAATGACGGCATAGGGAACGCAGCATAAAAATCCAGATTCCTGCCTGGAGGGAGGAATGTCCTTCCAAAGCAAGGAAGACGTTGCAGGTGGCTGCACTGCTTAAAATTAACTCTTCAGTTTTTGCCCTAACCATCCTGATTGTTCACAAAGCAGCATGAAGGATGGGGCTAGGAGGACAGGGCTCTCAGATCCATTAACTTAGATGAACACCAAACACAGCCTCTCCTTCTTGGGCTAAGAAACAATGTGGACATGAAAGAGTGAAAAGTCTTGAGGACAGATGTTTGCGTAATTTTGCTGAATCCCTTGTTTTTCAAATGTATTTAGCACCTGCGTTTATAGGGGGTGTATTTTCAGGTCTTTATTCTAGACCTTTTTTTAAAAAAAAGTCAGCATCATGAGAAACACAAGAAGGCAGGAGAAATTATTCTAAATGAAGATAACCCAAAGAGAAAAATCACAGCATGCAATGTGAGAGCCATCGGGGGTCCTCGGTCCCCCGAAGATGTGTAGCCAGAAAAGACATTTGGGCGATAATTGAGGGAATGTTAATATCATGGAATATTGGGTAATTTTATCAAATAACTATTTATCATATAATTTTTTTAGGTGTAATATGGACTCTTAGATTTTGTAGGATGTCACATTTTTGAGATACACACTTCAGGGAAAAGTGCCATACTGTCGGCTACTTGCAAATGATTCAATAAGAGCTTTTTCAGTGTGTTTGTGGGTATGAAAGATATTCTATTTATATATACTTTGATGTTTTTCATTTATATATATTTATATTTATATACACATGAAAAAAAGCATGCATGTGACAGTCTAGGTAAAGGATATTCAGGTATTTATCACACGATCCTTTCAACTTTTCTGTAGATTTAAATTTCTTCCAAAATAAAAAACATTTTAAAAAGGAAAGAAAGAGGGACACCTGGGTGGCTCAGCGGTTGAGCATCTGCTTTTGGCTCAGAGTATGATCCTGGGATCCTGGGATCGAGTCCTGTATCAGACTCCCTGCAGGGAGCCTGCTTCTCTCTCGCCTATGTCTCTGCCTCTCTCTATGTCTCTCATGAATAAAAAAAAAAAAAAGGAAGGAAGAAAAAGATCCCTGTTTTGAGAAACAAAATTTGGGATATTTTGATGTGGGTACTCCAAGCACACATGTTATTTTAGAACTAGAAGCGGTCTGGGGCATCCAGCTGGCTCGTCAGAAGAGCACAGGGCTCTTGATCTCAGGGTGGATATTCGGGACCCGTGTTGGGAGTAGAGATTACTTAATTAAATAAACTTAAAAAAAAAAAAAAAGACCTAGAAAGCATTGAAATTGAACCATTCGCATAGTTCTACATCTCTAGATTCATGTGAACTTGAGATTCTTGGTAGAAGTGAGGGGGGAAGTTAACAGTTTCCCAAGTCACCATAACTGTGATGGCAGAGTATTTCCAGATCTGTTGACCCACCAGCACCTTCCATGAGCGTCTGGATGCTTCTTGGCACACAGACAAGACCTCCTTCCCACTGTCCGGGTCAGCCTCCGCTGAATCATTGCTGATATGGGTTCTGGTCAATGAACTTGTTTCAGTCCTTTGCCGCCCAGAGCACGTCCAACTGGACCACTTTCCTGTCACATGTGTGGAGATGCCTTTGACGGTTGATCTTATCTTGGTTGGTTCTTGTCTTGGGCTTGTGCTAGGTCCTTTGGAAAAAAACAACAACAACAAAAAAACAAAACAAACAAACAAACAAAAAACAGGTGAAGGTAGACAGTGCGAAGCTTCTGTCCAGCAGGTATTTGTCGATACCAGCTTTTATCTGGCCATGAGAGAGCTCCCGTCTCCACGTTTAAACAGTTCTGGTTTTCATGGGCAGCACATCTGTCTATCACTTGCTTGCTTTTTATGTTTATTAAAATATCTTTACTACAGGGCAGCCCGGGTGGCTTAGTGGTTTAGCGCTGCCTTCAGCCCAGGGCATGATCCTGGAGACCCGGGATCGAGTCACACGTCGGGCTCCCTGCATGGAGCCTGCTTCCCCCTCTGCCTCTCTCTCTCTCTCTCTCTCTCTCTCTCATGAATAAATAAATAAAATCTTTTTTAAAAAGATATATTTACTACAGTTTGCCTCTGCAAAGGCAAACAAAAATAAAATTGCCCTCCAGGGCTGCTGATGCAGCGCCCTGGTGAAATCAGAAATTGGAATGGAGCACACCAGAGGAGCGTACGTGGGGTGCAGAGGCCAGCGCTGCGGCCACCCCAGGGGACCCTCGGCAGCCACCTCCCCCTGGTGATGGGGGGAGCGGAGGGGCGTGGGGTGAAGGGGACGTCAGAACACTGCTGCTTGACAGGCACGTCCCTAATGGGAAGTGGCACTGGGGGTTCTTAAAGCCTGTCTCTTTATCCAGGATCTTCTAGGAAAGGATATTTTGGAATTCTGCCATTCTGAGGACCAGAGCCACCTGCGAGAGAGCTTCCAGCAGGTAAGGCCAGCAGGCCGCCCAGCGCTGAGGTGGAACCGGGGCCCCGGGCAAGTGGCTGGCAGCGGGAGTCCCCCTCGCCCTGCAGACTGCAGGTGCTAGCGCCTCACAGTCACGCCTCAGGGAGCCTGATCCGGACCAAGGGCTCCACGGTGCAAGGAAGAGGCAGGAAGAGCCCCTCACGTGTGTTCAGGGGCAGGGGGGCCGTTGGGACGGGTCCTGAAGGAGGAGCCTGCCCCCACGATAGGACGTTCCAGACCGCTAGCCAGCCCGCAGAGATGCAGAGGGACACAGCGTGTCAGGGAGGTACAAGGAGCCCTGCGGACTGCCGTGACACTTCACACCCGGTGGGGAGGAGGTGGCCCGCGGGACGGGCTGCTGAGGCCACCTGGAGGACATGACGTTCTCCCCCGAGTCATTGGCAGGAGGGCCCCTCTCAGGACCAGAAGGCGAGCGGTGTTTTTGAGAGCAAGCCTCTCTGTGTCCGCAGAGAGCACACATGAGGACACACGGCACAGTGGCAGCGGGCAGGGGGAGGTTGTGGATCATCCAGGTAGGGGTGACGGGTGGGGCGGGGAAGGGGCAGCCCGCGGGGCTGTCGTGGGTCTGCTGATGCTCTGGGCAGAGACGGCCAAGGGGAGATGGAGCCAGGGAGGGAGACCGGCTGGCACCGCATCATTTAGCGTCCTGGTCACCACGTGCTTGACTCTTTCTGACAGTTGTCGTGGGCGGGGTGGAGAGGGCAGTGGGGGAGGGGGGACATCGTCCTCATCGTGTCCAGGGAGAGAAGGGGAGACTTGGGGAAGCAGGGGCACCTCAGACCACATGGTGGACGCATGGGGACCAGGGGTCTGAGGACCTGTCACCTCCTGGGCCTGCGCAGTGGCGACGGCAAGAAGAAGCAGGTTCCTCCCTGAGGCCTCGGAGGCTCACCTGGGCCCCAGGGAGGAAGGGGCCCGACGCTGTCATGGAAAAAGGGCCTGTGAGATGCATCCCACAGGGGGATGATAGCTTCCTGTTACCGTGCCCCAGTGGGCCCTTGCCATTGCTTCCCAATGCTCAAGAGTGACCCCTGACACTGGCAGCTCCATTCACACCCTGCGTCGGGGAGGATCTGCTAGGGCCCCCGTCTCCCCCAGAACACCACCTGCTCCTGCTGCTGTGGACCCGGTGCCCTGGGGCTCCGTGCTCCCTGCCTCCTCTCCCGTGCTCTGTGGAGTGTCACTCTCAGCGACCATATCCCCAGGGGACAGCACCGACTGTCCCTGGCGCTCTGCCCCTACTTCTGACACACAGTGCTGCTTCTGCCATGCACCTGCCATGCCTGCCACACCTGCCTTCTGACACACAGTGCTGCTTCTGCTGTCCCATCACCCCCATCCACCTCGTACCCCCATGCCCCCGTTCCACGCACCTAGAACCGATACACGGTCTGCCCTTCCCCTCTGCTCCAGCTGCCGGCATCTGGCCCTCATGTCCTGTTACCCCCAAAGGTGTGTGCAGCTGGCACCTTCTCCCCCTGCTCCTTCCTCCCACCTCGGCCGGGCCACCCCCACTCTCATTCTCAATGTCGTGGCAGTGTCCTTGCAGCACTGCCTGCTTTACTCTTGCCGACCCCACACCACCCAAAAGACCTGCATTAGGCTTTGCTACATCTTTGCTTAAACAAGCCGTTGGCTTCCCCGTGGAGTCAGATCCAAGGTCCTTACCACAGAGCTGTAAGCTCTGTGACCTTTGCCCCATGTGTCTTATGCATGTGGTCACACGGGTCTTCTGGTGCCTTGAACACATCATGGCATGTGGTCACACGGGTCTTCTGGTGCCTTGAACACATCATGCTGTTTCCTGCCTCAGGACCCTTGCACGTGTTCCTTCTGGAGTAGACTGCTGTCCCCTGACTCTTCCATGACTGACAGCCTATTGATTAGGTTTTTACTCCTGTCATCTCAGAGATGCAGTCAATGGCCACACCAGCAGAGAAAGCCCCCTACCCTCCTTCTCAGCCTCTTGTTTTTCCTGCACAACAACTGTTTCAATTTGTAATTATTTTATTTGTCCACTGGTTTTCTTTTTCTTCTCGTCCTCTCTACTGAAACATCAGCTCCCCATGGGGAGGTGCCAGGTCTGTGCTTCCCACCGTCATGCCCACCCACCACCAAGTGCAGAGTTTGCTCGTGGGTGAGTGGCTCTTCATAACATGGTCCAAACAGACCGTGACCCGTAGCAGGTGACTTTCATTCTGGGAAAATGTGAACGGAGACTGATTAAGCATTGCTAGAGTGTGTCCTTCATGCCACATCTCTGCCAAATACAGGGAGATCGTTCTAGACTTTGGACTGGGTCAACCTCCCTTTCCTGAATCTATGGAAATGAAGCTCTAGTAACGATGGGCCTCCCTACCTGGTTAGTGACCAGCCCGACACCTTGTCACACACCATCTCAGGTGATCCGCAGTCCATACAGTCTGTTGTCAAACCTGCCATTGCCGGTGGACACCAGGACCGAGAGAGGCTCGGAAGCCTGCCTCGAGTCACCCGAGTCACCCAACAGGGTAGTAACAGGGAAGGCTGGAGCTGCCCCTTCCAGAGCATCCTCCTGTCACCACACTACGCACAGGCCACTCCGTCTGGCAGCACACTGAGATTTCACCCAGCTGATGCCATCAGAAGCTGAGTGGTTTTGGACAGAAACAGGAGGAATGTAACAGCAGACCCCGCGCCCAGGGAGCGGCCACCTCGATGCAGGCAGGAGGTGAAGCCGGAACCCCGCCTGAGGGCCAGAGGCCCCACTGTCCAACTCAGCGGGCCAGGGCTGGGCAGCCCCGGGCACATCCTGGAGCGCTGGCCCTGGCCCCTCACATGTGTTCTTTGGGCTCCAGCCTCTGCCGGCTGGGCTGGAGAATGAATGTTGATAGAGGGAAGTGGCTTATTTTTGCAGAAGCGCCAAGGGAGCTGTGTCAGCCTGGAGTCAGCCCTGGAACTCTGGATTTAAACCAAAGCATTCAAGCAGCCCGGACGTGAGACCCTTAGAGTGCCGTCGGGTTCCTGAGGAATTCGGGTTTGCTGGGGAGGCCTGTGCCAGCATGGGGGCCAGGAAACCTGAGTCTGCCCTCGGCTCTGCTCTTGGACCCTCACCGGATTACTGTTTACCCAGCAGCCAGGTGGAAGAGAGGGACCCAGCGAGTCCCAGACCCAGAGCAGGGTCCCACTGCCTCCCCCCGCACTCCTGCGAGCCTTCTGCGGTGGAGGTAGTGGCTGAAGCCATGTTCACGAAGCGCAGTGCTAGATGGACGGCCTGGGTGGACTCCTGTGTCGGCCTGGCACCCAAATTCAGCACAACAGAGGGGCCCCGATGTGGCCCTGCCCCACCCATGCCTCCTGGCCGCCGCCACACTCTGGGTTCCCAGCCCCCAGACATGGTGCACCTGCCTCCTCCCTGAGGTCACAGGGCTTCACTCGCCGACAATGTACCCACCTTCCAGGGAGTTCCCAGCCACATCTCCCTCAGCCCTCTTTGGACCCTTGGCATCCTGGTGGCCCCTGGCCTCTTGATTGTGTGGTTTTAAGCTGAGTCTTGGCCTGCTCTCCCTGGATTCCACCTACTGACACAGCTGTCCTGAGACAGGGGTTCCTCCTTGGTTGACAGGGTTGTGAAAGGACAGTGGGCGTCAGGGTCAGGGGGATCTGGGACCCCATTCAGCCTCTGCACAGCTTAGTCAGGAGACCTTGGTGGCATATCAAACTCTCCTGGGGCTCAGATTCCAGATGCGCACGATATTGTTGTGAAGCCCACACGAGGTGACCTGTACCACACGCTTAGCTGGGGACTGGGCCCCTGGGAAGGCAAGGGGCTGCTGGCTCCCTCCTGCTGCTCCATCTCCAACTCTGAGCCGGCTTTGCACACAGGTGGCACCTTGGCAAGTGTCTGCTACATAAGCTGAAGCATCTCCCACCGTCTCAAGCATTCCAGTTAGAAGAGACACACAGGCACTTTTGTGTGCCGCTTCAAAAAGCTGAGGACGTGGGTCTCAGAACATGGGAGTGGCTGCCGCCTTCCCCCATGTTTTATGCAGAGACTGAGGAGTCTCCCAGGGGACCCTCTCTGAATGTGGACCTCAGGGGTACGTGGCCTTGACCTCTGGCCCTGCAGGGAAAGAGCCAGCTTCCTGCACACCAGCCCACAGGCCCAGGCCTTGCCTCACCCAGTGAGTGTGTCCTCACAGGCAGTGCAATGCAGGGGCACCCGCCTTCCTGGGTGTGGGTCTGGTTTCTCTGTCACTTAGGCTCTCCCATCAGGGTTTCCAGCCAACTCAGGTTTCATTCCATCTGGGTTCCCAGGGGTGGCACAGAAAGAGTGTGGGTGCCCAGGCTGCATCAGCTCCATGCGTGGGGCCCCCAGACCTGTCAGGGATGCTCAGAACCTGTGCTCCAGGGCCTGCTCTGTGCCACGGTCGGCACTGGGGGCAGGGGTGGGGGGACTCAGGTGACCAAGAGGCCCCTCCCTGTCCCTGTCCCCTGACTGTCCACAGACGTCCAGCCAGAAATAAACTACAAGAGAAGGAGCTAAGGAAGGGGGACTGGACACTCACTGACCCTAGGGCCAGGTCCCCATTCTTATCTCTAATCACACTCTGGACTCACAGTCAAGCAAGCTGGGCTGCCCCAGGCTCACAGCCCTCTGTGTCCCGACCAGCCCTGGGATCTGGGGCACACAGGCCTGTGGAGAGGCACACCCCCTCCATCTCCCTTTGCCTGGGGCTGTGTTCACCCCAAGTCAGTGCCCACCCGCCAGCTGTTCACAGCCTCCCTCCTGTGTCTGCTGCAGCCCTGGGAGCTGGCAGCCGAGGGTCCCTGTGTACCTGTGCACGCCCATGGCCCCGTGTCTGCTTGTGCAGGGGTTGTGTGCGTCTACAGGAAGCACAAGAGCGGCTGAAACAAACTTGTGGTTGGGAAGGAAGACCTTGGTTCCTTCCCTGCTTTTCCAGCAGAGTTGTCTGATCTTGGGCAGCTTGTTCCATTTCTCTAGGACTCGGTAGTAGAGCTCTATGAATAGTGATAGTGAAACCCACCTTCACGAAACTCCTGCGAGGATGTACATTTGGAAGTAACGTGGAAACCGTACTTCAGCATAAAAGCAGTAGTGGGCAGTTGCACACAGATACTGCGTATGGATTTATCCTCTCGTCACACCTCCTCCCAGGGGGTGTGCTTGACCCAATCAACAGTGGTGAACAGGGGTAAGGACTTTTTAGGCTGAGGTATGAAGAAATAAATCCACTGCTATGGTGTGACTACACTGGAGTGAGATGCCCCCCCCCCCGGGGGTGGGGGTGCTGGTATGGAAGCCAGAGTCGCCCTGTAGCCAGGGCGAAAAGGGAAGTACCTGGATCATAGAGCGTCGTGACCTAATTGGAGAGAGCTGAGAGGTCCTGATACACAGCAGACGTTTCTGAGAGGGTGGCGGAGGGCAGAGCCCAGCCCAGGGAGGGAGATGCCCCCACAGCGCAGCCTGCGAGCTGCCCCTGCCAGCCCCGTCCTGAACCTGCCCAGTGTCTCTCCACCTCCTCCTGACCCCCTTCCTTTTCCCCATGTTTTGGCAGGTGGTGAAACTGAAGGGCCAGGTGCTGTCCGTCATGTACCGGCTCCGCACCAAGAGCCGGGAGTGGATGCTGATCCGCACCAGCAGCTTCACCTTCCAGAATCCCTATTCTGACGAGATCGAGTACGTCATCTGCACAAACACCAATGTCAAGTACGTGCTGCACACGTCCCCCCCCACCCCCTGCCCCTGCCACCCTATCTGGGGTCCTCCCAGGTGTCCAGACCTGATGACCTTATGCCCCCCGGCTCCTGGCTTCCCTGCAGCCAGCAGGCCCTCGGGGCCTGAGGAGCAGGATGGGGGATTTGGGGGGTTTGGGGGACTGCTCCGCATCACTGCTCCCCCCACGCCATGCTCCTAAACCCCAACGCTGAGGGTCAGCCCCCATAGCAGCCCCGCCCCCCCAGCCTCAGTTAGGGTATCCTGCTCCCCAGGCCTCTCTGTACCCCTGGAAGGCGGAGCCCAGCACAGCTGAGCCGGGAACCCTCGGGCTGCCTGCCGCACCCACTGCCAGTGCCCGAAGCAGAGCCAAGGAGTGGGGCTGAGGCTTTGCACGCTCTGGGGCCTGGGGGCAGGGGCTGGGGGTAGCACCCAGGCATCCACACATTCTTCTTGCTCTGAGTCCCGCTGTCCCATGGTTGCCACCGGCTTCACCCCGTATCCACGCATGTGAGCATGTGGACCTGGGCTCTGAGCCTGACCTCCGCTTCCTATGACCTTGAGCTGTGTGTTGTGTCATTTCAGCACTCACACCCCTGTCCCTGCAACCGGTGATGATCCCTCTCGGGGGGGTGGGGAGGGGGGTTGCTGTGAGGATTGAGGTCAGGCCACCAGCTACAGGCAGGTCATGCATCCTTCTTGATTTATTCTTGAGGAAGTACAAGGCCAGAACCCGTGTGAACAGAGACAAAGTGATGTCCAAGCGTGTGTGAGCACACGTCGGGGCACTGCAGCCTGCAGCCTGCGGGGGGCTTCATGGGACTGTCCTCATGCTCCCACGCTGGTCAGTGGTACCGCTGTCCTGCCTTTCCCCGGGCCTGGCTCTGAGTCAGTGGGGTCTTCCCCACCCCTACCACCTCCCTTCCTCATCTGACAGCTGTCCTGGAGACACTCGCGGGCTGTGACCCTGGCCTGCTGGCGGGCTCTGGGCTCTGCCCTGGTGCCTCGCCCAGCACCCTGGATTAGGGTGTACCCCTCGGGCCCCCCTCCTTCCAGGGCAGTCCCGCCCTGCATCTCAGCCTCAGGCCTGCTCCTGGCCACAGGACACAAAGCTAGAGGGGTCAGTCCACCCACAGAAGGCCCCTGGGGCCTGGCCTGGGTTTCCATCTATGCCGCCCCCACTGGGCAAGTCACTGTGTTTTCCAAGGTTCAGTTGTCATTTCTATAAAGTGAGGAGAACAGCCTTCTTCAGATGCTGTGTGTAGATGGTGCATGTGAAGTGGTGTGGCAGGACGTCGGGCCGGAGCCCGCCCTGCTTGGTGGGGCGTGGAGTCCCGGCTCGCCCCTTGCAGGCTGCCACTGCCTGCTTCTTCACGCTCCAGATAGATCATCCTGCCTGGTGGTGAACTGGGAAGCAGGGCCTGGCCACCAGCCTCCTCCTATTGGCAGGAGTGAGAGTCTCTGTGTCCTGCTCCTCCTCCCTCCAGGGCCAGGCCCTCCCCGCACATCCCCGGTCTCCCGTGGGCACCGCACTCCTTGTCCAGGCCTTGTCACGGGCTCCTGAGACCCTGGCACCCAGGCCCTCCAGAGCTTTCTCTGCCAGCAGGCCCTGCAGCCCTCTGTTGGGTGCCCACACCCCGGTCATCCAGCTCCTCATCACCCTTACAGCCTGGCCTTGGCCCCCAACTCTGTGAAATTGCTTTCCCAGCAGCCGTAGGCACCAGCATGGGCAGCTGGCTCCCACTGGCCATCCCCCCAAGCTGTGTGACCTCCTCTTCCTCTGCCCCTCCTCCCTTGGCCTGCCTGGGGCCCCAGGGCTTTTCCTACGGGTCTTCCAGCCATGATACTCTTGGTTGTAGGAGTAGCAGGAGCAGGGCTGTAGCTCCAGGAGTGCAGAAACGCAGTGTTGCCTTGTCTTATCCTGCATCTGAGATTATCTGGGGGCTACGGAGTAAACTCGGTTACAGTGAGAGCTGCCCCCAGCATGGGGCAGAGAGGCGCCCCCAGCGCCAGGCCCGTCTCCCTCCCAGGGTCTCCGAGGCTGGGGTGACCGTGTGCTTACTGCCCTTGGGCAGCCGGTGTGGGCAGTGGGAGCCCAGGGGGAGGAGGAGATGCCAGCTTGGCTTGCTCAGCATGCGCTCATGCTGTGGCTTGTACCACCACCACCGACGGGGGTCGTACAGACGAGCAAGCCTGTCAGGCATTCAGGGCCCCCCCGGACACTGTTCCTGAACCTTCACCCTTCTGATGCCAACATACTAGTCGACAGGTGCTCCCCGCAGGCTCTCATGTCCTTCTGAGGCAGGCAGCTCCGCACCAGCAGGACAGACATTCTGCACAGGCCGTGTCCCCACAGGCGTCTCATGACCACTGCTCCTGGCAGCTCCTTGGGGTCAGAGGGGCTGAGAATGCCCCCTCTGGAGAACTTAACAGCAGAGGCCTGGCAGTGGCCTGTGGTGTTGGCCTTCCCTGGGTGGAGGTGGCGGGAGATGTCAGCTGTGGGCAGCAGAGGGCAGTGACGACCGCAATACGAGCCGTTGGCCCTCTCCTCGGTTCTGGCTGGGCTCTGCCTGCAGCGGGCAGACTCAGAGGGAAGGTCCCTCTGTGCTCAGGGGCCGGAGAGGCTGGCCTTGCTGCCTCCGTCAAGAAGAACACTTTCAAAAGAAAGTTCTCAGAGAAACGGAGGATGGAATGATCAGCATTTGTGCGAAGAGGGCCTCTTTGTCATCCCCACACATTCTCCTGTGACATCGGTGCAGGAAAGCAAGAAGCATGGACAGGGAGTTTCTCTGCTGGTCTCACGACTTTTGCCTGTGCTGGATCTCTGGGCTCTGGGCGGCCGTGTTTTTCCGAGACATGTCGTCATGGACTGCTGTCCTGAGCAGAAGCTGCTGGGCGTTTTCACGCACATGTGAGCTAGCAACCGAGCGGTCTTGTCCCAGCTCCTCTTCCAGGAGAATCCGAAGCTGTCCCTAGTGTATCCTAACAGCACAACCCTGTCCCACAACCACTGTAGGTCTTCACAACCATGGCAGCTGTGTGCACGTCCTTAGACCCCCACCATGCCCATCGCTTGGAGCCAGCATCCCTTGCAGCCGGCCCTCCATCCCCATGCACGCCGTGATAGCCCACCTTGCCCAGCCCCACCTGACCTGCAGGAGGCAGGAGCCTGGGAGTGGGGAGTGACAGCAAGGTGACCTTCCTCATCTCTGCAGGGCCAGAGAGGCTGACGCTCCAGGTCACCGAGGTCCAGCCTGGGAGTGTCCTGCGTCCCACCCTCCCAGGTACCTGCGGCAGACAACCTGGGCAAGAGCAGGGCCCTACAGCCTCTGTCTGGGATGCTCTTCCCTGACCAGCTCCCCCTGCCTTCCAGCCGGTCCCCCTGAGCAGCCCACATGGCCCCAGGGGCTGTCTCTAAAACACACTCCTGCTGCTCCTCCAAACCCCTTGACGGGCGTTCAGAGTCCTCCCACTGGCCATGCAGATAGCTCTCACTCAGGGGTGGGTGTTACTAGCCTGACTGGTCGCTAAGCTTGGGGAGCCCCAGAAGCCTCCTTGCCAGACCCCTGTTCTCCCAGAGGTGCGATCACTGCTGCCTCCCACTGCCTCTCTCGTGGCTGGGGTCACACTTACTCTGGTTGAGTAAAAGCCTCAGTCTGGGAGTGTCAGACATAATTGACAGCATCCTGATGTCCCCGGTGCAGGGGGACCTTGCTGACAGGAAGCCTGGGCCTGACGCCTCTGCTGTGGGATCATCCACTTTGGTCCCCAGTGGACAGGGCAGCGCTTTGCTGCATGCGGGCCGGATCCCGTACACGTGCTGTCGGCCAGAATTCTGAGGAGCTTGCACTTCTCCCCCTCTGGAATTTGCAAGCACACCAAGGTTTATTTTTATTTCATTGCCATGAAATGTCCAAGAAACCTCCTCAAGCCTCTTCCCAGGATGGGCAGTGTGCAAGTCAGCACTTCCTGCATGGGGTTGCCACTGTGGGTGCCAAGAGCCCAGTCTGCGGGATGGGGCTGTATCCGGACCATGGGGGAGTGTGGTCAGGCCCTGTGACCTGCAGGCCACACCAGAGCCCCTGTTTTCTACAGCCTCCTGAAGGGAGCGTTCTCAGGTTCAGAAGGGGACGGAGCTAAGAGCAGGCTCCCGCCTGGATGCCTCTGGTTCTTACTGTCTCCTTGGCGCACGTTGGAAACGTGGGCCCTTCCTCTCTACAAGGCAGACCCACATCAGGGGTGCCCAGCGCACATGGTGGTCTCACCCACTCCCAAAGGTCCCTGCTCAGGCTGGACACAGGCTGGACCACAGGCGGGAGCGGTCGTATTCCCTGGAAAAGCACCAGTGGGCTGAAGGTTGGGCTCCGGGAAAAGTCGTGGAAGGAAGAGAAGAGGCATTCACAGCTCCAGTCCCACAAAAACCCCAAAGTACAGGGGTACTGTCCCACCTGGTGGCTCACGATGTGGTGTGGTTGGGCCTGCAGCTCTGGAATGGGGGGTGTGGGGTGATGGGCCGTTATGTCTGTGGGACTGGGTGCAGGGTCTGTAGCCCACAGAATTGGGTCTGAATCCTATGTGCACAGTCCGGGCGCAGCTTCAGGACCCAGACCCTTGCTGTCTGCATCTGTGAAAGGGGAAGGCCGCGGAGGTAGCACAGTGCGGGAGGGTGCTGTCCCACGCTCTGCGCTCAGGCATCAGGGTTCTCGCATGCCAGTGACAGTGGGGCCTGCGAGATGGAAACAAAATAGCAAAACTGTAAAGGAAGAGCAAGAAAATACAGAAACTTAGGATTTTTCTACAGATCATTATATTATTTTTAAATTTTTTGAAATACCAGTTTAAAAAGAATTCTTTTCAGTTCCCCTGGTTCCTGGTGTTGCAAGTGTAGGCACAGATTGCCTGGGGGGGAATCCCGTGTTTTGTGGCTCACCTGCCCCTTCCACGTGTTCTCGCATCCAGGTCAGGAGACAAGCTGTGTGTTCTCCCCACACCCTGGCCCTGAATGCAGCACACCACACTTCTTGGCAAATGTCTGTCCTCCCTGGAGACCATCCATGCCCTGAGATCCCAACCACATGGGTCTGGATGTCTTGTCCTCCCCATGGAGTCTAGTACAGAGCCTGGTGTAGACATTCCAGTAACACCTCCCAGAACAGGCGTCTCAACCAGACTTAGATCTAAATACCCTGGTCAGCGATCCCCCAGTGGGGTTCTCTAAGAGGTCCTGCTAGGGAGGTGGAGGGACACACAGGCCAGGAGCCAATGTGAAGTGTACAGTGGAAGGTGAATGGTGACCAGACTACCCATCTCTCTGGCTGCTGGGAAGAAGAGTTCAGGGACAGAATTCAACTTATTTTGTGTTTCTCGGGCCGCAGGATCAGAACTCAGAAAGAGAGTTGTAGGAAGGTAGATTTGGGCTGTTTAGGGACAGATTTTTCCTAATTGCTCGCCTACAGATGGAGCGGGCTGCCCTGGAAAGCAGCGAGCTCTCCAGCAGAGGAGGAAAAGCAAAGAGTGGCCAGTTGCTCGTGTGATCACCATCTCAGTGGGGTGGGGGGGCGGACCAAGACCCCCCTGTGCTTGCTCTGTTCTTGGGAGCAGAAGTGGTTAGTAAACATGGTGCTGCTTTAGTATAACCCAGACAGCCCACACCTGGACTGGGGCAGCCTGGTTGTGCTCCGTCTACACCGCCCACCAGCCTGGTGGTGTGTGGACATTTGCATTTGCCTGTCTGTCTGGACAAGCCGACGTTAACCTTTGCGGACAAGATGGCCTGTGCCCCTTGTTCTCAGGCTTCCAGCTGTTTGGCCAGTGGAGGGACTGGCCAGGGGCAGTGTGGTAGGAGTTTGGGGACCCCCCCCAACCCATGGTCACAGGAGCTGCATCTGCCCCTGAGGCCAGGCTTCTGGCAGGCTGCCTCTCCCTCGAGGCTCATCACTGGCTCCCACCATGACCACCCAGGGCTTCCTCCCCACCCAGCTAGTTGTCCTTTATGCTGTGAAGTATCCACTGCACCAAATCCCCTTCAAAGCACTGTCTCTTTTCTGCAGACCCCTAGCATCTCTGGGCCTTGGTGAGCTCCCTTATAAAGGGAGTTCAAAACATCCCCACTTGGAGGGTTGTCACCTCCCCGAGTGAGCCCAGTGTGAGTTTCAATCAATGCAGACCCCTAGCAGGTGCCGAGTGCAAATGCATGGAGGGCACAGGTGTCCTTCCCACCAGCCTTCCATGGTCAGCAGCTCCCCCTTGGCCAGACTGACCACACCACCACCTCCCAGGTGGGGTTCTCCGGGTCCTCCCCATGGCCCTCGGCGTTGGCTGAACCGGTCTGCAGCTATCACAGGCGTGCTCACGGGGGGCCCTCTGCGGGGACTGTCCTCCAGGTGGGCTGGCTCACCCCTGCACCTGCCCTCCCTGCAGTGGCTTCTGAGTTCCCTGGTAGACTTGCCTTCTCTGGCACTACCCACACTTCCTCCCCAGTGCCTCCGGCCTCCAGCAAGGGGGAGGGCACCTGCCGCCTTGCATGGGGCTCAGAGCATGGAGCGAGGGGTGGAGAAGACCACAGGGACCCACTGAGGCTGTCCTAGGTTCACAACAGATAAGGAAAATCTGGCAAGTCAATGTAGATCCTTAAGACATTTTGTCACATGTTCCAAACTTTGTTCATCACAGTGGACATGCTGTTTGTAGCCATAGTCGTAGTGCGCATGATGTTTTGTCCTGAACTTTTCTACACACTCTCAGAGCAGCTGCTAGTGTGTCCAGATAGTCCTGACAGGGGCCACAGTGGGAGACCAGGGCATGTATGCTCAGTAAATGAATAGACACGTTTATAAAGTCGTCCCCTGTTACGGCCAACTCTGCATAGACAGCTCTTATCTGCAGCCACTGAGTAAGCTCCCTGCACAAGTGCCAGCAGCAGGACGACACCTGGAAGGTGTGGACGTGTCCACGGGACCTAACAGATTGCAAAAGGGCTGTGTCCACACACACTTCTCCACTAGACTGGGATCTTCCTGTCCTGAGCCACCATGCTACACGTAGTTTTACCAGCTTAGTAGCTGAAGAATTGTTCTCCAAGTCTGTTCTGACTTGTGCTCATTTTGATGATTTTAATGGTGCAAGTGTTTCTCTAGCCCTGCTCATTATATGAATCTCCATATGAAAGGTGTTCTGTATGTGTTTATGCTTGAACGGTCTGTTTGTGTCCTTTCTGTTGACCCCTGGGCATGGGGTGGTGTAATTTTGGCAATAATTTGAAGATCGTTGCTTGCCTGTCATCCTTGTTGGTATTTAGACTTGAAAGCGACCCTGTCATCTGGCCCCGTATTTAGGCTCTGTGCTGTAGGGTTCACTTTTCCTCAGACATAACTCGGTTTCCATGTTCTAAAACAGAAAGCAGCTATTTCCCACAAGGAGGCTCTTTCTGTCCCAAAAGGAGCAGTTTGGAAGCATGCAGAGTGCAGAGCACAGGTCACAGGTCAGGTCCTGACTCTGTTAGGTAGGTCCTGAGCGCCGGTGAGCAGGCCGCTGGGCAGCGTCTCTGAACCTTTACCATGTGGTAAAGTACCGCTGTGGGCATCCACTGTGAGGGCTGGATGAGGTCCTGCAGCCCCCTCCCAGCTTGTAGGCAAGCACTTGCCGAAGTCACCTGTGTCGATCTGAATTTCGCCTTACATCATTTTTTTTTGGTGTGATGTCTTTTTACCCTGCAAAAAATGAAATCATAAACCAAAATTTATTTCCTAAACATTGGCAGCCTAAGCTTACGCTACAGGGCTTGATGTCTCGATTTGAGGCATTAAAAAATCATCATAAAGGAAAATAAAGAAAAGTTGAAAACTTTGAGAAGTTTGCAAAAAGTGAGAAGTCCGTGGGGTGTCACCCCTGCTTCCTTGGTTTCAGGGGAGGCTCTGGTCCAGTGGCACGGCCACCACAGCTGACCTTCCTGACTCTGTTCACTTTGTGTTTCTCAGGCAGCTCCAGCAGCAGCAGGCGGAGTTGGAAGTGCATCAGAGAGATGGGTTGTCATCGTATGACTTATCACAGGTGAACTTCCAGAAGGTTCTTACCTGTTTGGAACTGTCTCCAGCTCGAGGGACTGGGGACTACATTCGGCCCCTCACTGGAACCCCCCAGGCCCAACCCAGCAGGTGCTATCACTCCGTCCACCCACTGGGCATGGAGACTTTGGTCTCCTGGGGGTCTCCTGTGACCCTTCTGCAGAGCTGGGCCACGACGGGTATAGGACATGCCCTATGGAGAGTATTGGGGGGCTGATGGTAACTTCTTGGACTTGGTCCAGCCCGTTGCTAGCAGATGCAGAAGCCCATAGGGGCAGCTCTGACCATATCTGTCCTGCGTGTCCCAGCTGTCTGTCCTGCTTCTTGTCCAGTCCCTCCCCTCCCCAAGCCCTGGTCCTGCCCTCTGTCCCCACCCTGCCTGCGCGTCCTCCCTCCCTTCTTCTTTGTCCTCTCCTCTTCCCTCTGCCTTTCCTCCTACTGCTACTTCTGTGAGCTGGTCATCTAGAGAAATCGCAAGGTACACTGGACTAGCCTGTCTCCAACATTGGACTTGATGGTCACAATTCCTGGTTTTTAGAGTACATTGATTATTATTTATCTTTCTTTAAGTAATCGATGTGACTCGTCATTTCTGTGACCTCCAGCTCAACCCCCTCCCCTGCCCCCCACCTGTGAAACCGTCCAGCCTAAGTGTCAGTGAGACTGGAGGGAAGGACCCAACAAAGGAGACCCAGGGAGGCTACAAGCACATGTCCTGTGTCTCACGCGTGGGATGTGCTTGTGTTTGTGTGAATAGGTTCCTGTCCCCAACCTGCCGGCCGGTGTTCATGAAGCCGGGAAGTCTGTGGAAAAGGCAGATGCCATCTTCTCCCAGGAAAGGGACCCCCGCTTCGCCGAGATGTTTGCAGGGATCAGCGCATGTAAGTTTTGGAACGGCACTGCGGCTTGGAGGGGTCAGGGGGTGGGGGTTGTGGCTGGGCCATCTGGAGACAGGGTAGGTTCCCAGTGCCCTGCTGGAAGGACGAGAGAGCACCGGGACAGGAGTCCCAGTGGGGCCTCTCCACTGGCCTCACCACTCCCTCACCTGTTCCCTGGGGCCCTGGACCACTTGCCTTCTGACTTCAAGGGTAGAGAATGAATGGGTAGGTGGGGGTGGTGGTTACCGGATGGTCTGCCTACGTTAGGGGTGTCGCTGGAGAAAATGGTGTGTTCTAGGTCGAGGTGCCACGTAAAACCTGTGCATGTAGCTGCCCCTTCCAGTCAGGTTACCGCTAAGATTAGCCAAAGATGCAACCTGCAAATGTCTGTAATGTTCCAAAATTCAGCAGAAGGATTTCATTTTCTTGTGATCAAGGAATTTGTGCAAGATACAGTGTGCTTGGGATCCACTGAAGGGAGAAGCCAGCTCTCCCGCCTGAAGGAAGCATGGAGACACTGGTCAGAAGGAAGCCATGGAGGCAGCCTGTAGGCCTGAGGAGCTGACAATGGAGGGAAGAGCAAATCCTGGCCCTCCTGACATCGGCATGTGTGGGGCAGACATAGCCGTCATTGTCATTGTCACTCCCGCTGGGCTGTGGACCAAATGCTAAGGAAGGGAGGAAGGCACTGGCACTGCCTCCCATGAGGGCCACATGTGCCGACCAGTGTGGTGCAGTGACCTGTTGACAGCACAGGGAAGCTCCCTGCTCTTGGTTCCCACCAGTCCCTTGGACACGCCACCTGCCTTCATCAGTGGCTCTTGACTTTGATGGAGAAGTGAGGAAACAGTAGCGCATCTAAAAGGCTTCCCTCAGAGAAGCCTGAGATTTTGGACCAGAGTCGCGGTGTTTAGAGGAAATCCATTCAAGTTGTAATGTTGCAGAGACTTAAACACCTTCCCAAACAGATGACAAAATGGAGGGAATTAACAGATAAGGAAAAGGAAGGCAGACAGGAGAGCCAACATGAGCCCACCTGCCAGGCTGCGCTTGCACACAGGAAGCCAGGGGGGATGTTCTCAGAGATGCACCATCTACTCAGACCTCCCAAGAGCTCAGCTTGCCAAAGACTGAGCTCGTGTGCCGCAAGTACAGATCATGGGGATGGAAGTGGCACGTTGAGAAACTAGCAATGTGAAGGATGACACGAGCAACACTGGGGATCAGTGCAAAAATGGCTGGGAGATACGAAAGATACATAAAAACCAGAACCAGATCAATTCAGCAAAAATTCGGGCACATTTGGGGTTAGGAGTCATACACAGAAATTTCTCACCGGTGCGTGCTGTTTTTTTCTCTGACATTTCTAGAGAAGCACAGCTTCCAGGGTGTTTAAAAATAACCACTCTTGAAAGGAGAGAAAAGAAAAGAAGGAAGGAAGTCTCGCTTCCAAGAAAAGACGAGGACATTTTTAGCAAATTGCAAAGTACTCAGAAGAAAAAGTGAAACAGTAGGAAAGTATGAATGTCATAAGTGGTAGAATTGGTGGGTGTTCAAGGACTCCTGACTGGTAGCTCCTGAATCACATGCTGCCAAAATTTGCTACGCCCCAGACAACGCGGCGAGAAACCACTGAGCCAGGAGGAGGGGTGGTGTGGTGCCTGCAGATCCCAGAAGGAGCATACAGATTGTCCGAGCGCTGTGGGCGAAGGGGGTTGTTATGTAGATACGAGCTGTAACCCAACGTGAAGGCATATGTGTCATGAGCTTTGGAACATGGGAAAGCCAGAACAATTAGATACATAGGAACATCCTGATAAAGCCACACTGCAGCAGGAGATCCCAATATGCATTTCTTCATCTCCCAACAAAGCAGGTAGACCAAAGTCATGAAATAAAATGAAAAAAGATATAGAAGATTGAATAATAAAATCCAGAATCTTTATATGTATATGTGTGTGTGCGTGTGTGTGTGTGTGTGTGTGTGTGTAGTTTTGTGTCCTACAAATGTCTTAGAGCAGTTAGGAAAAAATGTGCTTCTCATGTACCCAAACCACCAAAAAAAAAAAAAAATACATGAGGAAAAAATAGCCTACATGAAGTGAAATCACAAGAAGTCCCTAGTGCACCTCTGTCCTGAAACCTGGAGCTGCTTCTTTATCCACAAAACTCAGGCCTGTGGACTACGTTAGAAATGCACACCCAAGAGTCCACGCCGCTTCCATCCTGTAGGATTTTCTGCTGGGTGCCCCATCATGCAGCAAAAGAAACGGACCGGGAAAACCACTCAGTGCTTTAGTTTATCGAAGCATCACAGAGGTGGTTTGCACCTGTGGGAGATTCGTACTTGGTGACTGAAGCCTGCACCCTCAGCCCCAAGCCTCCAAGCCTGAGTGTCCATCATTGCTCATGTCCCTTGGATCCCCCACTTTGCCTGTCTGCTCACCAAGCCAGAGATGGATACAGGCGAGGCACCTGTCTAGGCACAAAATAATTGCCGTGTAACTAACTGATGTCCTCTATTCCAGTATCTTGTGGGTGGGGTGTCAGGGGTTGTGGGAACAACAGGTGTAGGAATTTTGAGATTGTAGGGAAGTGAAAGGCTCTCTCTAGAACAAACATGTCCAAGGCCACCTCCCTGCCAAGGTAGAGCCGAGGGCTTCACCAGGGAGCACCAGAGCTGGTCCTCCAAACCACTGCTCCCTGCTTCCTCCTGGGGGTTGGAAGAAGTCAGTGAAATAGTGTCTGAGGAAGAACTTCCATTGGTTGTCTCCATCCTCCCAGCTCTTGGGAAGGGCTTGCTTTCTGATGCGTGTAGCCTGCCCTAGATGCCGGAGGATAGCCAGGTACCCTCCTGTGTGGAGAAGGCCCCCGGAGGCAGGCAAGGGTGGAACAGGTGCAGGAGGATGGGCGGCTGGGATGTGTCGTCCTGCTCAGGGACACCGGCCCCACACCTGCTCCCCCGCTGCCCGCCCCGAGGTCTGGAGGGCAGGAAGCCCTTGAATGTAACCCTCGCTGTGCTCTTTCTAGCGGAGAAGAAGATGATGAGCTCAGCGTCTGCAGCAGGGACACAGCAGATCTACTCCCAGGGAAGCCCGTTCCCCCCGGGACATTCCGGGAAGGCCTTCAGGTACCAGCCAGGGGGTGAGGGGGTGGAAGGATGCCCTGTACCAGTGAGGCCCTGGGTCTCTGAGTTCGGCTCCATGTGTGGCAAAATCTGCAAACCCCAGTTAGTGGCTACTGCCCTGTGGGTGCTGGGCCAGGCTGGGACTCTGGTGACTCTGGATCTGCCCTCTGAACCCTCTGTGCATTGCTATTAGATGTGTTGCTATTGCCTGCTGGGGAAGGAGGAGCAGGGCCTAGGAGGAACAGGTGGGGGAGAGACTGGCAACCCTCAGGAGGGTGCGTGGGTCCTCATATCACCCACCAAAAATGCCCAAACTCACTAGAACTGCCCTAGACCCATACCCAGTGGGCAGCGCTCCTCATATGGCCCAGCCGCTGGCTCAGTTGGCCAGAGCCTGAGCGGAGCGTCTAGGTACAGACAGGGACCAGGACTGGGCAGCTGAGACTGACCACCCAAGAGAGAGAATCCCTGCCAGGGTATTGGACTCATGCACACTGGTCCACGGACAGACCTCCTGGAGACACAGCAGGTAGCTCGGCCGCTGTGCCTTGGATATGCAGGCTGAAACCTTGGAGGGGCCAGTCCTGCAGCTGGGTCTCAGTGGATGTAGCCCACTCCCAGGCTCTGGGGAACTCGCGCCACAGGCAGCATTCTCTGGTCAGGGGCCAGCTGGATGAGCTGGCCCCAGAGCTCTGCTGCTGATCCACATCACTGCCAGTCACCCTGCCCTGCTGCGCAGTGGTCGAGGCCTCCAGACTTCTCTCCTGCCCCAGGGTCCTCCACTGTAACACTCTCAGCACACAGGGACCCCTTGCACCTCTGTGCCAGCCCCCATCTGGGCACATGCTTATCAGGTTCTTGGGACACTTGCTGCCAGGCCTGCGGTCTGGATGAAGGGCTGCAGGGAGGGGCTTGTGGAAGTAGGGTCTGGGAGAGAGTTTGGGGGGCAACATGGAAGGTGAGGGTACTGGTGGGTCATAGGACAAATGGTCAGGCTCAAGATGCTGAGCCGGGGTGAGGCTATTGTCATAGACGCATGTCGGAGGGCAGTTTCAGAGAAGGAGAGGCAGGCCTGTGGGGGGCTGGCTGTGTGTGGAGGGGAAGGGGAGGACACCGGCCCCTTTGCAGAGCCTGGCATCCGGAGGGTGCTCACTCACTGCTCCTCTACAGAATGGGGAGATGCCTGTGGGGCCCTAAGCTGGTGGAATGGGCCGGATTTCCTATAAATCTGGAGGGGATGGTGCTGCTGTGAGTGGGCAGGGTGTACGGGCAGGGTGTAGGCAGTCAGAGGTCGGCCTGAGCTCCAGCGGAGTGACATTGCTGCCTGTCCCCCAGTGTGTCCTCACCCTGCGTCCTGCCGTGGTCCTGGAGGCCTTGGCCCTGCCTGTGGGCACCAAGGCGATAGCTCAGAGGGCCCTGGGGAGTGCTGGGCTCAGGGGTGCTAGGCAGAGGTGGGGAGAAGCCCCCATAGGGAACAGTGATCAGTAAAGGCCTTGTGAGGCCATGGAGAATGGGGAAGAAAGGTTGCCATTCAGGGAGGAAGTGGTGCAGGAAGCTGGGAACAATGTTCCCTTTCAGAATGGCTGGTCTGAGAATGTACTGACACCCCTGGAGCCTCCCTATTTTATGAGGAACCAGGAAGCATAGAAAAAATATTATAATATACTAGTAGGAGAACTGTACTCACTCCTCTGTACTGGTCTATAAAGTGCCTTTCTTCAGAATCCACTCGACACCAACATCCCCTCAACCCCCTTCCCCCCCCCCCCCCCGCCCCCGGCTCCCTCCCAGGCACACAGCACTCTCCTGCACATGGAGCCGCTCCCACAGAGCAGGACCAAGGGCCTGAGACCAAACAGAAGTCTCTCCCCCACTTCCCATCTTTAGGGAGTGAATGGTGTAAAGGGCATGGCTGGAAACAGCTCAGGGAAGCAGTGCCTGCAGGGGGCATGCAGAGGGGCACCAGGGGCGCACCCAGCAGGTGCCTCATAAAATGGTGAGGGGATGAAATCAAAGATAACACGAGGGCAGGGTGAGAAGTAACCCACAGCAGGCTCTGGGTGGCTGGGCCAGGCCCCGGCCACAGGCTCCCCCGACAGGCTCTCCTATTCAAAACCAACAAGCTGACAGCCCGCAGCCTCCGTCCTGAATCTGAAGCCCTAGAGGCTCCCCAGAGGGACAGATTAACCCGAGTACGAAGGAATGGGTCAGCACCGAGGCTGATTTTATGCTGGGAGCTGGAGACCCGTGGGTGGGGTGTAGGTGACTTGGAGGTGGGGACATGGGGCGACACAGAGGGTGTCCCGAGGGAGAGAAGGCTTGCCACACATGTCCAGTGACATCCTGCACTGGGGGACAGTCAGATGGACAGAGGCAGACCCAGGAGGGAACAGCAAGGTGGCCCAGGGGCCTGTGAGGTAGGAGAGGCATCTCAACAAATGCCATCTCATTTCTTCCAGCTCTTCAGTGGTCCATGTGCCTGGTGTGAATGATATCCAGTCCTCCTCGTCCACAGGCCAGAACATGTCCCAGATCTCCCGGCAGCTCAATCAGAGTCAGGTGGCATGGACAGGGAGCCGGCCACCGTTTCCTGGACAGGTATGGGCATCCATGAGGGCCTTGCCCCCAGGTGCCAACCAGGTAGGAGCACCCGGCACCTGCTTTCTGGAGGTCCTGGCTCACAGACAGGTTAGCACTCTGAGCACTAGCCACCCGGAGGGCGCGTTGGGAGCCGTCCCCAACGGTAGAGCCACGTTCAGCAGCCTGGCCCTGCACAGTTGCAGCCAAGCAGCTGGGGGAGGGGACAGAGCCATGGACGCTCCATGAGGGCAAGCCTCCCACCACTCTGGACCTCTGTCTGCCCCAGCCAGGGCTGCATGACAGCACCCAGCCCCAGACACATGCACTGGTGGTCACTGTGAGGTGGGCATCCATTGGCCTAGGAGACTTTCAGGTATTTGTATAAGCAGAAACCTGAGGACCCAGATCATAGTAGGCCTGGGGGTAACTTCACCCAGACCTGCCCCAGAGATGCAGGGCCTGCATCCCACAGGTCCTAGGCCCACACACTCTGGCCTGATGCCAGGCTTATGCCTGGCTGGCCAGGAGGGCCATAGGGAGTCACCATCAGCCACTGGAGTGGCCGCCACCAGCCTGGGGTCTGGGGCCTGGGGCCTGGGGACAGAGGCCTGTTGGTGATACTTCCCTTCTCTTTGCTTTGTCCTGATTATAGCAAATCCCCTCCCAGTCCGGCAAGACGCAGTCCTCTCCCTTTGGGATTGGAACAAGCCACAGCTACCCAGCAGATCCCTCTTCCTACAGCCCTCTCTCCAGCCCAGCTACCTCCTCACCCAGCGGGAATGCCTACTCCAGTCTTGCCAACAGGACTCCAGGGTTCGGTAGGTGGGGAACAAGGGAAAGAATTCCTGGGAAAGCCAGCAGCTATGCTTTCTGAGCGTCCTGAGGTCAGGGGCCTGAGCCCCCAGCTTCCAGAACCCTGGCACTGAGTCTAGAGGTTTCCAGGTACCTCCAGCTCTGAGAGCCGGTGGTGTTCCACACACACTGGCTGCTTGGGTCTTGGCTTTGTAGAATGACTGTGGTTTCCCAGGCCCTGGGACTATATTCCTATGTGCTCGTGTCATCTGAATGCTGTTTTAGCCCTTTACGGCCCTTGGCAAGAACTGTCAGCTGTCCAGAACGTTATAATGTTTCAAACAACTGGAGAATAGCTGTAGGGATGCCCAGTTGTATAAATACATTGTGGAACTAAGAGACACTGTAAGGTTCTCTGTCTTCTTCATATTCCGAGAGGGACCCATCCCACGTCAGGACACCTCTCCCAGCTTTTTAACAAAGCGTCAGGCCAGAAAGCAGTAAGTGGCCATGACTTCTGGTACTTGTCCCTGGGACCTGTGCATCTACTCCTTCTGTGTGCATTTAATGGGCCAGGGTTCCACCTCACCTCAGGAAGGGCTGGTGAGGAGCCCCTGGCCCTTGGAGCATCCTGAACGGGTGCCTGTCACTGGTAACTCCCTCTCCCGTGGCTCATGGGGCGTCTCTCTGCAGAACGGACACCCTCAGGCCAGCCCACACCCCTGCATTTCCATCTGGCAAGTCAGCAACTTCCCTTTACACTGCCAGCTCCAGGGAAAATGCTGTGCAGTGTCCCGCACCCTGTCCCACCTCACCACCCCCAGCAGCCTGGGCGCTTCCACTCCGGAAAACAAGGCCCAGAAACAGCATTTCCTGACCTCTTACCGGCCACTCCCTCATGGATTCAGCATTAATCCCGTTAACATGTAGCAGGTCCTCGGGCTCGGCCTTGAACTATCTCTGCTATATTGTCCCAGGAACAGGAGCTCAGCCACATATTGCCATGTTTCAGGAAGGACAGGCCCCAGCCATTTGCTCTCCAATCTGCCATGCACCCAACTCAGAAAACACCAGAGGCTAGAGGCCACTGGCTCCCAGGGGAGCCCATACCTCCCTGCAGTCTCTGCCTCCAGCCTCCTCAGCTGATGGGAAGAGGTCCCCCTGCCTCTCCCATCCTTCCTGGGCACACAGAGGGGCAGAGGTCTGGTCCCGGCCCCAGGGAGACACATGGGCACCGGGAGAGGGCAGGGCAGCTGTGTGCAAGCAGCAGCCCAGGTCTGTCCAAGGCCCGGGACGATCTGGGCCCTTCAGCTCCATGAGTCTGTCTGGTGTCCACCTGGCAAATGTGCACCCTTAGATGTAAGTGGGGATGGGACACAGGTAGGCCCCTGAAGAGTAGAGTCGCACATGGCTCCCAGCTCAGCAGCTATGTCCCCACTGCCTCCGAGCTGCCCGCACTTCCTCATCCTCAATATAGTTACGGCCGCACTGACGCTTACCAGATGCTTACTCTCTGCTCGGCTCCAGGCACATTTGAGTTCCTATAATGCTCCTGGCGGCCCTGGGAGGGAGATGCCTGATTTCTCCCATTTCATAAGTGTAAATAAACTGAGGACAGTGAGGTCAGCTCAAGGTCACACTGCACTCCCCTCCAGACTCTTCTTGGCATTGTCTTCTGATCCATCGTTCAGGGCACCTTAGAATAAGGTGGGGAACGGGTGTCCCGGTGGAGGGGTCTTGATTTCTGCTAATGAGAGGGGCCAGTCCCTGATCCCTGAGGGACAGGGAGCAGAGAGGTTTCATGCAGCTTCACCACCAATCCCTCCTTTGTTGACCCTGATGCGGCAGCGGCCATGAAAGAGGAAGCCAGGCCCTGGTGGAGGGGACAAGGAGCTGAGGAAGAGTTTGGCCTGGGGGATGTCATGAAGGGCGTGGGCACCAGAACCATGCAGACCAGGGACTCCCCGAGGACAGCTGTGGATCAGTGTGGAGGCGGAGAACAGCGGTGCAGAGGGTGGTAAACAAGCAGTGTTTGCTCTAGCAAACAAGCAGCCTCTGCTCTAAGGGGCTTCAGGGACACGGCGTCTATGGAGGCAGCATGGGGGACAGGCGTTGGTCAGGCTCAGCAAGAAGCAGGCGTGCAAGTGGCTCCTGAGCAAGGACGGTGGGAAGAGTGCACAGAGAAGTTGCAGAGCAGCCCCTGTTAATGGTCAGACTGGCTAGTCGTTAAATAAGCACAAGCCTGTGAACCAGCGGCAGCGTTACCACCTGCCATGGACTCTCACCCCACCCTGTATGGGACTGGAGTGCCCTCTCTGAGGGCTGAGGCAAGGCGGCCATGCCTGGGGGCCGCTGGTGGGGCCTGCAGGGTTCATAGGCCCGGTGGCACCCCTGCCTGCAGGACCAGGCTCAGCTAGGCGTCCTGGGCCCGATTCTGAGGTCCCAACTGCCTTGTCTGGACCACAGGGGTCTGGGAAGGCTGGCGAGCTGAATGTCACCAAGTGGTGGCCCGGGTGGCCAACATCGAGGGAAACAAGCAGACGTGCCACTTCTGACCTGTGCCTCAGCCTCAGTGGGACTTGTCGGAGTGGCCCAGGCACTGGACTCCCAGCCTGAATATGAATAGGAAAGTGGCCCACCTGGGTTCCCGCCCCTTTTGTGAGCCACAAGCTTGTCTTCTCCCCTGGCTTCTAGGACTCGGCCCAAAGCAGTCCTGCTGTTTCAGGCCTGGGGACACATCCTGAGCTGTGTTTCCGATGCATTTGCATTTCTAATCCTAGTTTTGGTCTCAGCCTGGTTTGGGTTGTACCTCATTTGAGGTGGAGTGTCCAGAAGTAGAGCTGGAGCCACTTACTAATGGGCTGACAAGTCTGAGCATTTGCTTCCCTAACAGGCTAAGTGGGGCAGTACGGCATTTGGGGTCCAGGCAGCCCACAGCTAGCACAGCAGTAATTGGAACTTCCAGTTAATATAAAGATTTTAATTGGAAAAAAAAAAAAAAAGATTTTAAATAGGGCAGCCCGGGTGGCTCAGCAGTTTAGCACCGCCTTCAGCCCAGGGTGTGATCCTGGAGACCCGGAATCAAGTCCCGTGTCAGGCTCCCTGCATGGAGCCTGCTCCTCCCTCTGCCTGGGTCACTGCCTCTCTGTGTCTCTCACGAATAAATAAAATCTTAAAAAAAAAAAAAAAAAAGATTTTAAATAAAGGGTGGTTGAAGGAAAGGTGCCTGAGGGGCTCTGTCGGTGAAGCAGCTGCCTTCAGCTCAGGTCAGGATGTCAGGGTCCTGGGATCAAGTCCCACATCGGGCTTCCTACTCAGCCTGCTTCTCCCTCTGCTGCTCCCCCTGCTTGTGCTCTCACTCACTATCTCTCAAATAAATAAATTCTTAAAAATAAAATAAAACAAAAGGTAATTGAAGGAGCGCCCTGAGGAAGACAGGCCCCATTAAGGAATATGAGCCCCACTTCATGCTCAGAGACCCAGGGGAGACCCCCCCACACCATGAAGCCTGAAGGTCAGATGTCACAGAAGGTGTGTCTGCCAGAGACACTCGGCCTTGTGGAAGTGAGCACACCTGCCAAAGGCTGTGGGCTGTGGCCCGTCTGGGTTAGCAGCCTGCCTGCTGACACAGAAGCTCCCCAGTGGGTGCAGGTGGACCAGAGCTGGCCCACAGGAGCCCCATCAGGGGGAAGTGCCATCTGGGGGAAAGTGCCATCCGCTGGGGCTGGTTTGCAGCCTTGAAGGGATGGAGAAGCTCCCCAAAGGGAGTGCCACCAGCGTCCTACACATTGCTGGTCACTGCGCTGTAGACAGAAAAACACCCGAGCCAGGAGAGAAGCCCCTTCCTCAGCTAAGCCTTGCCTGTCCCTCCGGTACCTTCTATGAGCAAAGCCCAACCTTGCCCCAGCGGGAAAAGGAGACATGTCTACTGCGTCCAGTACCTACACCACGAGGGAGGGCACAGAAGGATGGATGTGGAGCTGAGAGGCGATAAACTGCTAGTGCGCCGTGAGTCCTGACACCTGGGTCCCTGATCTGGTGGGTCTTCATCTGCACCACCACCGAGCATCTGCTCACCAATGCTACCGTGTGGTCTTGGAGACGTGTAAGGCGCCAAGCACACAGGGGCTCGGTGCATGTGGCCCAGAGGTGCTGTGGCAGGCCGGGCGTTCATCCCCAGACTTGCTCTGGGTCTAAATGATGTTACTCCAGATGCAGTGCACAGTGCATGGCTTCGAGTACTCCGTATGCTCTCCAGTTTAGGACGGGACAGCTAACACACCCATGGGGGCCTGGCCCGAGTCAGTACAGATCAACCCAGGTCACAGCGAGTAACGCAGTAACGTGCTCTGAACATGAGCGTCTTTCATGGAGCTCAAGAAATGCACCTGTCATGTAACTGCCCTTCCTGGAAGGAGCCTCATTCCTCTGGCCTGGCCCACTCCACCTACAAGTTTCCTTTGGAGAGGAAGATTGAAAGAACTTGTCGTTCCACGAAAGTCTGAGGACTTTGACAGTGAGAAATGGGATGAGAAATTCCGCAGGGACGGGGCGGGGCAGGCACAAGGTAGAGGGGTTGGGTGTCTGGGACCTGGAATGTTTGCAGACACCACGCCCCCCAGACCCCCTCTTCCTGCCCCTGAATCTCAGCCTGGTACCTTCTTACCAGCACATTGTAGGGAATTACAGACCTCCCCTTGGGGGCAGTGATGAAAAGTGAGGTCTTAGCCTGAAACCATGGGACACGTGTGGCCACGGGTGTGAACTACAGGAGGCCCTGCCCAGAGGCCTTTATAGAACAAGCTGCCCCTTCAGTGCTGTTGGCCGACTTGGGCCTTTAGGGTTTCTGACTTTCTCGACGTCCGTACTGTTGACATTTGGAGCCAGATAATCCTTTGTCTTGGGGTCTGACTTGTTCATGCGGAGTGTTCAGTGACCTCCACCTACCAGCACCCCTCCATCTGTGACAATGAGAAATGTCTCCCGACGTGACCCCTGCCCTGGTGAGAAGCACCAAGCAACTGAACCACAGAGGACCTCTGAGCAGCGCGTCCAGCAACCCTGGAATCTTCAGATGAATCTTACAAGGAAAAGTGTTAGCAGGGGTAACGTTATAGCATCAAGTGCCACTAAAAAGATTGTTTTAAAAGGAAGACGTCATGCCTTTGCTCCTACAGCCTAGGAATCCACATGCTTCTCAAAATTCTCAAGAGCTTCTTAGTTGGTCTGAAAGGCCACCCATTTGGCCCAGATGGTAGCAACCCATACCTGCTTTCCTTGGCTGGCGGGTGACCCACACATTCAGCCCAGACTGTAGCAGCCTAGGCTTTGCTCGGGAAGCCAACAGAGCAAAAGAAAGACAGAATGGCTGGAGCCCAGTGCATAGTTTACAGCCGTACATGTGGCTTCTAGAACAAGGCAACCAAGGATGGCAGTGACCCCTGGGGCTTTTTCCAGAAAATGGCTTATGGCTACGTGTTGGGTGCAGGCCATACACCTCCCCTACCCACCGTCTGTGGTGTAGGTTGTTCGGGCTGAGGTCTGGGTGAAGAGCACATTGCGCTGTGTCGTTGGGAGATGCCATTGTAGTTAGTGCTCATCATTTCCTGTGGAGGTCACTAGGGCAGCTCGTGTCTCCCCACGTGCCCGGCGCTTCTGTGCTGCACTCGTAACAATCCTGATGGCCTGGTTACTCATCTGCCTGCCCCAGCGGAGTGTCCGGGCTTGGTCACCACCATGTCCCCAGCTCTGTGCTCCGTGTCAGGTGCATGGTGGGCATCGGGTACCAATGCTCAGTGTTCCAGATGGGCTCCCCTGTCAGAAAGACCTCAGTCTTGGGGCACCTGGGGGCTCAGGCGGTGAAGCATCTGCCTTCAGCTCAGGTCATGATCTCAGGGTTCTGGGATCAAGTCCCACATCAGGCTCCCTGCTCAGGGGGGAGCCTGCGTCTCCCTCTCCCTCTGCTGCTCCCCCTGCTTCTATGCTTGCACACTCTCAAAGTCTTTTTAAAAAGAAGGAGGGAAGAAAGAGGTAGAGAGAGAAAAAGACCTCAGTTCCCACTGTGGCTTTGGCATTTATAAGCACAATGAGTCGGGCAGGTTCCTTGAGCCTCAGGTTCCTTGTCTGAAAATGGTGGGGATGCCCCATCTCTTAGAATCAGAGGGAAGAGTAAATGAAATAATGTATGGCGAGTACCTCACATGAAGCCCAGCACTTGCTCCATATCCAGAAATAACAGAGTCCCTCCTTCTGTAGCTACTTTATGCCATTTCTGAAGCAATCCTGTTTGTTGGTTTTTCTGTGGCAAACATTGGAGAAGAGCCTATCCCTTCCCAGAAGTTTGAGACCATTGATTCTGAACCATGTGTCTGTGATTAGTAGACTCAAACCGACCTTTCTGCCATCTTCAGCCTCCACCGCCTGCCCCGTCTCTGGCCACCAGTAAGACTGATGCGGGGACGTGGGGTCACTTCCTTATAAGCCCACGGGAGCTGGGAAGCTTCTGATGGGAAGAGAAGAGTCAAAGGGATGTTCATGTTTCCTCCTTCTTGTCCTCTTTCTCCTCCATATCCTTTCCATTATTGTCCTCCAGCAAATACTAACTCATATTTTCCAGTCCCAAGCCCTGGAGTGGGTTATGGGTGACCTGGGGCGGGTCCGGCTCAGTGGTGGCCCCGCCCCAGAGGTGACCCCGCCATGGAGGCGATGCGAGGGCATAGCAAGCTCAGAGTAGGTCTGGGAGGCTTGTGTCCGATGGGGCTCCGAGCATGAGCAGAACCCTCTGGTCGCAGAGGGGGGTCCTTGGATGGGGGCAGGAGGGTCACCCAGGAAGGGCAGAGGGGACAGGGGTGGGTGTGAAGCAGAGTCAGGTACACAGGCTCTCAGGGCCATGGTGAGCTAGGCAGGTTTTGGGCAGTGGATGCTGTTTTAGGAAGATCCTGCAAGCAACCAGGGATCCAGGGAGACAGGTGCAGGCCCAGGATTGGGGGAGGAGACGGGAGTGCGGATGTGGTGTTCCGGGCAGTGGACTGATGAGCAGGAGGGAAGGGCCTACAGCCATGCTTTCTCCCCTGGGGTGGTCTGAGGAGGTCAGATGCTGGCTTCAGGCACGGGGAGCCTAGGGTGCCTCTCGGAGACTTAGACCTGGCCCCTAACCCAGGTGGGTGGGCCCAGAGCCTAGGGAAGCAGGACTGTACACCCCCAACCAGCAGAGATGCGGAGTGTAGTCCTGGTGCTCCAGGTTGCCCACCCCTTAGTCAGCTCCACCCGCAACCCCACCCCCTCACCCCCTGTGTTCCAGGCTCAGGCACCATCAGGTCATGAACACATCCTCACAGCAGCCTCCTCACTGGGTTCCTTCTCTCTGTCCACTCGCCCCTGGATGGTGTGTGTGGCCTGTGAGCCCCTGCGGGTCCCTGCCACCCTCACTGTGGGGGAGCTGAGCCCTGGCTTGCCCTCCAGCAGGTCACACTTGGACCCTTATCACCTGGAGCCACCTGTCGATCCCCGGAGGGAACACACCCTCTGCACCCCCACATCTTTGCACAGTGTCTGGAGTGCTTTTCAGCCCTGCCTCTGAGCCCTGCACCCACTGGGCTGCTGACCATCCCCCTGCTGGTCTCGGCTGAAGGCCTGGAGAGCCTCTTGTACTTGCTGTGATGGGTTGGGTGTCCCGCTAAGAGCTGGCACTCCTGCCCATTTCCCCAGCGTGCTGTAACTCCCCCAGGCGCAGCTGTTCTGCTCCCTGGCCAATGTGTACCTTTCCGGAGCCAGAGCCTGGGTCAGGGCTGGAGGGCAGGACCCCAGTACATGAATGGGGGTGGCGGAGGGGACTTAGGTAGGGGCCATCGCCAGAAGGAAACGTTGAGGGCGTTGATTCTTGGCCAGCAAGACCCCAGCAAGGAGTCGTTGTTGCGAGGTCCTGGGGGCAGCTGGGGGCAGTGGTCGTGCCCCCAGGTCCATTACAACCATTCCCATGGGCTGCCACACCATCCCCTTCAGCAAAGGTGACCCAGCCATCCACGAGCCCCTGAGCAGCAGGTGGACTGGCTTGTGCTTGGCCTCCCCAGGCCTCTCAGATGGCCTCCTCGCTGCCTCCTCCCACGCTGCTATTCATTTGGTTGGTATGGCAGCTGCAGACCAGGCCCTTCCTGGGTGTTTGGAGGGCAGCCTGGTGGCATGGTGCTCGCAAGGAGCTCTCCCTGGCCTCGGTGTCTTGGGAGTATTAGGAAAAGGAATTTCGGATTTCCAGAGTTGTTTTTCTTAAACAACAGGGTTCCATGTGCACGATAGAGTTTAATCTCTCTGATGCTGACGCAGGGAATTATGTCCTTGCCTGATTTTATAGAACCTTTTACAACTGCTGTCATGCAGAGTTTGGAAAGCACCCATCACGAGGCATTAAGGAGAACATACGTGTTTCATTGAAGCCTTTTGTGTCTCAGGCAGTGTGTCAGATGTGTATGCATGTGAGACAGACGGAGAGGCTGGGGTTCTCCACAAACACGCGGCGGCCTCACCTCTGCAAACTGGGTGTCCGTCCTCCAGGAGGGGTGGCCTGTGCTACCTAAGCGAGGCTGTCAGAAAGAGCAAGCTGGGGCCCGTCCCGGAGCCCATTGCCTCCCAAGTGCTGTTGAATGGTTTGGAACAAGAAAACATATCCTTGAGGGTTTTTTTGTTTTTTGTTTTTTTTTTTAATTTTTATTTATTTATGATAGTCATACAGAGAGAGAGAGGCAGTGACATAGACAGAGGGAGAAGCAGGCTCCATGCAGGGAGCTCGATGTGGGATTTGATCCTGGGTCTCGAGGATCGCGCCCTGGGCCAAAGGCAGGCGCCAAACCGCTGCGCCACCCAGGGATCCCTCCTTGAGGTTTTTGATGCTCCTCAAGGTAACTCATCCTCTTAGGTTGAATCGTTAAAATGTTTTACACCAATTTCTGTTCACTTTCCTGTTTTTTTCCACTGTGTATTCTCTGTAAAGCGTGAGACAGAGGCCAGCTTGCTCCCGTTACATACGAATGTGCTGATTCCCACCCAGGCGAGCCTTCAAGGCTGAGCTGGGCCCAAACGCCTTTGCTCTCAAGCTGCCCAGTGCTAAGAACTGCTCAGAGGCCAGCAGGAAGGGCATGGCTCTCGGCCTCTGTGGAAGGACCTCGTGGAATGCCACATGTGGCTTGGTGGAGCTCAAAACTGGCCGAGGAGGTGACGCTCCTGTGGCAGAGCAGCCTGGGCATGTGCACCCTGAAGGGGCAGAGACGGCTTTCTCTCCCGGGCCTGCAGGGGTGCCACCGGGAGGGCTTCCCTCGGCCCATGCTCTGGCCCCACACACCTGCCCTCATCAAAGCTCCCTTAGCGGTCCTGGATGGGGCACTAGGGGCTCCTGGGCTCAAGGCCCCAGCCCCCCTGCAGGCACACTCTGGGGAGAGCCGCCCTTCCACCGAGCGCTCCTGCTTCGCTCTCACCTACCCACCTGGCTGGCAATGTGGCGCAAAAGTGAGTTTTTACCTGTTGGTCAGTGTGAGCGTGAGGGAGACAGTGAACACATTCTGCCCACTCCTGACGGAGCCCTTCGGGAGCGTGGGGCCCTCTGGGCCGAGGTGGTTCTTAGGTCTCGCAGACCCACGGATGGCTTTTAAAGGCAGTGTCCTGTACATCGGATCTTTCAGCTGAAAGTGGACAAAGTAGCGGGCAGTTCCAAGGGCGGCCGTCGGAAGTCTGGTCGCAGTGGCAAAGCCAGCATCACGGTCAGCAGAGCGGTGAGCAGCACCCCCACCAGCAGCCCGGTCAGACCGAAGTGTTCCAGGTAAATCGAGCCAGCACCGCCTTCTCGTAGGTACCGGCGCCTTCTCTCTGCTTCCTTTCCCTCGCTCTCTGCTGCTGCCCCAACCATTGCTTAGGGGTCCGGGTTCTGGCCCCAGCCTGGGGAGAGGGGCCGGGAGCCAAGGCCTCGGCTGTCCTCTCTGCTTGAGGACACCTGGGCACCTTGCAGCTGTCCGTGGCTGGAGACCCTCCCGGCCATCCCTCGTGATGGGCAGCCCCGCACACCAGTGCTTGGGCCCTGGGGTTTTCCTGGCCCCTCCTTCTGCCAGAAGTGTCCACTGGAAGAAGCTTTCAAAGGGAGGCATGAGCCTGTTGGCTTCCCCTGAGCCACGTGGCTGACCCACCCCCTGCCCCCCGGCTTCCCTAAGAGCCGAGGTACCCTCTGTCATGCCCAGAGCTCCAGGTCTGCGCTGGATGGGTGGGAGGCACGTGGAGAGAGGGATTTGAGGCCCCCCTCCCAGCTGATCACCCCCTTCCCAAGGGAGGGCCTGCCCTCTTGGTCCCCAGGGCCTTTCCTACCTGCCAAGCAACATCTTCATAGACAAAGGTCTGGAAGCCCGATGTCCCTCTAGGTCTCCAGAGGGCAGTATTCTGACCTCCTTCCTCCATCCTTATGCCTCTCAGTAGCGTATGACACAGAATCCCCCAGCCTGGTTCTTCATGGTCATGAGGCTGAAAAGAATTGGTCAAATAAGCTTGTGAAACACTGGTTAAGCTAATTACTCCGTTCCTTGGCTGCAGGACTTGTCAGAGCTTTTATTCTATGAATGAGGACTGAGGGTTTCTAGGAGGTGCACAGAACATGCCATTTCCCAAACTCCCTCGTCCACAGAATTCTTTTCTCTCAGGGTATTTCTCACGGACCAAGAACCTCACAGAACACACTTTGAGACATTTGCCATAGGGGATTGAAATCTTGCTGTTCCCATTTTCTGGATGGGCAGTCTGAGGCCCACAGAACCTGAAGGGTTTGTTAAAAGTGAAGCGTAACTACGTGGGGAGTTAGCCCTGCACTCAGAACACACGCAGCCTTTCCTGTGCTCGGCCCAGCACTGTGTTTCTATTGCATTTTGAGCATCTACTCTGTGTCCCTTGCGTGGTGCCAGGCTGGATGCACCCCACCAGCGGGGCCCTTGTCCACCTTGTGTCCTGGCTCTGCTTTACGTAGACACAGGTCATGTCCCGAGTTGTGTTTACCTGCTGGGGTGACGCTTCCCAAGAGAGGCCCCCAGAGACCCGGAGCCCATGCCCGGGCTGGCCCCAGGGCGATGGGCATGAGGGTGAGTGGCAGGCGGGGCTCCTGGGGCGTGCGGGGGCCCAGGAGGGTGAGCTGACTCCCCCGTGGCTTTCTTTTCTGCTTCCTGCAGGACATGCTGCCCATGCCCGGAGACCCGACCCAGGGGACCGGCAACTATAACATCGAGGACTTCGCGGACCTCGGCATGTTCCCGCCGTTCTCTGAGTAGCGGCAGGCAGAGTGCGGCCGGCGCTGGGCAGGGCCCCGCGTGCTGTGACGGCGCCACCCGCCCCGCCGCAGGGTCCCCCGGCAGAAGGCACCGCACCCCCGCGCTGCCCCCGGCGCAGCATCGTGCAGCCCACAATCAGGGCTGCTCGGCCACCAACGAGGAGCCCTGGTAGACATTGGGGGGCCGTTGTATTTATTGTACTTTTATCTGTGTACGCAGGGAGGTGAGCCCGTGGGGCCCGTGAGGTCTGGTTGTGAATAATCTCCTAGTAGACGATGTTCACCTTTAAAAAGTCCAGTTACGGTCCCGAGTGCCCAGACCTGCCTGGGACACGGGAATCGGGTTTCTTCTTGCCTTTGACGCTGCGGACGGGTAGGGCTCGGGTGCTGGGAAGGGGGGCGATCAGGACGTGCTCCTCCCAGCAGAGGAGCACGGGGACCCAGAGGTGGACCTCGGCTCTCCTGGCCCCAGCTCAGCCACATCTGTGTGTCTGTCCGTCGTGCTGTGGGACGTGTGTACTCTGTGCAGTGTGACGTGAATCCCTGTCCTGACGGGTGTGCTGTGCCCCGTGTGTGTCCTGTGGCCAGAGTGAGTGTCCAGAATGCAGGGTGCGTGGTGGGTGAGAGCCCACACGTGCAGCCCCTGCCCCCCCAGCTCAGCAACACCCCCACTGGTGGGAGCCTGGCCCAGGGTCCGAGCGCCGGGCTGGCACCTCACAGAGTCTCCAGAAGTCGTGGCTGGGAGCCTGCTTGCTTTGAGGGGTCAGCTCTTCAGTCCAGGCGCCCGTCTGAGACAAAGGGGCCCGCTCCTCTTCCAGAAGGCCCCCGAGGGGGCGCTTGCGCCTCCTGGTTATGTGCAGGTGTCTCCCACCTTGCTCCCAAGTCAGCACCTGCCAAAGGCACACCTTGAGGTCACAGAGCCCAGGCCCTTCTGTAGAGGAGAGAACGGGAAGGCAGGACTGTCATGCGGGCCTGCCCCCCACCCCCACCCCCCCCCCGAGAGCCAGCCTTGGCGGCCACATGACACCCAATGACTCTGGAGACGGTTCAGGTGCGGACCCACGCGTGGAGATGGGAAGGCAGAAACACCTTCCGCCGGGCCGCCTTCGCCTTCTTTCTGCAGCCAGCTGGGGAACAGTGACATCTAGCAGGGGACCGTGCCGGTCCGTGAGGCTTCTCGTTCTGATTCTGGCATGCACTCACCATGGCCTTGAATTCCTCAGGTGGTCTCAGGACAGGAGGAAGAGCCAGCTTCTAGAAGCTCCTATCTGGCTAACTCAGCCCCTGGTCCCTGGTCTCTTGTTTCCCTGTATCCACTGATTACTCCCTCCCCATGCCCTATATACTATACACTGAGGCAGGTGGTCTGTGTGGCCTCCCCATCCCTGGGCCCCGTGACTCCCATGTGGGAAGGAAGCTATGCACGCTGCCGACAGGTGGAGGGGCCCTCCCCAGGAAAGCCTTGCACCCCTCCCGGGGTCCCTCAGGCAGACCTCTTCGGGCAGCCAGCTCAGAAACAACCCATGTCCCCACCCCTGGGGCTTCAGAGGGCTGGGCAGAGAGGGCTCCCAGCTGCCTGGGTGCAGAGTGAGCTACGCGTGCAGGAAGGAGCCAGGGGTGTTTGCATGGACCTCTGCAAGCTCTGCAGCAAACACCGCCCCATCTGCTGTCCAGAGGGGACCCAGATGCCCGGCTGGGCTCGTAGAGCTCCACCTGCAAAAGCCCAGAGGTATTTGGTACGATCCCTGTGGCCAGTAGCCGGCATGATGTGATGCCAGTCCTAGACTCTAAGTTCACACTGACGTCACAGTTTCTAGAGCGGCTTCTAATCCTTTGTGTATAGTGGTGATTGAGTGCAAGGTTCGGGTGCGCCGAGGTCGTCTTACCCTTGAGAGCCTCTTTGCTGCAGGGACCTGGTAAACTCTATGCGCCCAGACAGTGCCTGAGCCAGCGCCCCCTCCCCCTTCCGCAGCCTGAGCCTACCCCAAGCAGGAGCACCATTATTTCCAGGAAAGGCACACAAATAAGGTTTCGGATCAAAGAATTAATTTCTCTGAAAAATGAGAACAGATTTTGTTGTGACCTTTCCACCTGTGAGTATGGAGGTTTTGGGGATTTCATGTGTGTTTTTTCCTTCTGTTTCCTGGAGAGCAGTGGGGGATTTCCTTAGATGTGCCCATCGGGTTGACCCTGGGACACAAGGCTGTGCCAGGACACGGGGGATGTGGAAGAGGTAGAGGAGCCTCGCCCCGGCGGCCTTCCAGCCACGTCTGTGTGTCACACAGGGGCAGGGGTGCAGACATCTCCAGGCTGGGTCCTGGAAGCTGAGGGCCATAGGGCAAGACGGGGAACAGGCAATATTGTGACGCAGGTAGACCGGTCAGCATGAGCTCTCTCCTCCATTCCCATCCTGCTTCCTGATTGTGGTTCTTGGAAGCTGTCATATGGCCAGTAAGAAAACAGACAGGGCTGGAAGGGTGTCTTACCCAAGAGATGACGCTCGCCAAGGATGCTTGAGAAAGACCCGAATAAGAATGAGAGCCGCAGAGGGGTTTTCCCAGTTTGGAGTAGGGCATCCCACGCCAGGCCGGCCCAGCCTGCTGTCCACATGTCCTCAGACTCCGGCCCACATTCCTCTCCTGCTGGAGATGCTGGGGTTCAACCAGGACTCACCCCCTCACTCAGCCCCCATCCTCAACGCGACCTTCACCGGCTTCCTTAGGCTGGGCGAGTGGCTTCCACAAACGGGCTGGGCCATGGCAGCCTGAGCCCTGGGGGAGGATGCAAAGCAGCCACACTGAAACTCCAGCAAGACTTGGTTCGTGACTATGGCTAAGGAGATTCTAGAACACTCTATGTGTCACTCCCACTAGTTCTGTGTTTAGCTGAGGTTTCAAAAAGGGATGGAGCCATCACAGCCGTGTTCTCCTCTGCTTTCCAAAATATTAAATCCAACCCCTTTGCTGTTTCGTGAACACCTTGCAGAGAGAGGAGGGGCAGGGGGTACAGGGAGCCTGGACCACTCAGCCAGTGAAGATCCCATGTCTCCCCCAGATTAGCCACATGTGATGGTGACCTCTCATCTACTTCTGCCTGCCTGAGCCAAGAGACGGGACAGGCCCCGGGAAACGAGTGGTGGTCTCATCCTTCTACGTCAGCGTTTGCGAGCAGCGGAGCTCTGCTGGGACGGTGACCCCCACTCGCCTGGGCCACCTGCTCCCTGTCGGTTATGACCTGTCACATAGTCAGACCAAGCATCCTCAAAACTCTAATGGGTAATGAGTCAGGGCAGGAGTGGTCTTTGTTGTACCAGAACCTATGAGTTTGATCATTACTTGCCAGGGGTCCATTTTCTCCTCCCTCTGCCAAATCCTCATCTTGTGTCCTAAGGGGCCACAAGCCACCTGGCTGTCCACCTTTCCCTCGACTGCCCAGGGCTGGGACAGCTTGGAGATGGAGGTTCATTCATAGATGTGCCTGGGTCTTGTGGCCAACGCTGGTTGGGGCACCAACCAGGAAGGGGACAGGCTATTCCGGACGGGGCGACTGGCTCCCCGGGACAGCCTCGTGTTCCCTCGGAGATGACGGGCTTCCGTGGACAATGTAAGCACTTAATCATTTCTCTTGTAGCCTCTCTTCTTATGGCTGTGAGCTGTGCTGTGGATAAATCATCATTTGTATTTCTTGAATGTTCTCTATGACTAACGGTTATTGAGTTGGTTGTGTATATGTGTAACTAATGTAACTGCCTTTTAAAATTACATTACAATAAAAATGACTTTGCTCTGAACAGTGAACCGCGCAGGCCCACTTGGTGACTGAGCCGTTTGGGGAACCTTCTCTTGGACTTTGGGATGTATCTGGATCACACGTCTTCCTGATGGCTGTGTTGTATCACTGCCGGCAAAGGTGGAGAGTCCCTGGGTACAAAAGAGGGACCCTTCCTAGGGTCTAGCTACGTAGGAGAGGAAGGGAGACACTTGCCCTCGTATGTTCAGCAGAGCTCTCTAGAAGGCCCTCTGTGTGCTGTGTCTGTTCATCATCGCAAACCTGTGCTATGTGGCTATTAGTCCCAGTTTACGGATCATGAAACTGGACTCAAGAAGTTAAGTGACTTATCTAAGAACAGACAGGAGGGGACTGATAGAACCAGGACTTGACCTCAAGCCTCACTCCAGACCCTGTCCTCTTTTTATTTCTTTTTTTTTTTTTAATTATGATAGTCACAGAGAGAGAGAGAGAGAGAGGCAGAGACATAGGCAGAGCGAGAAGCAGGCTCCATGCACCAGGAGCCTGATGTGGGATTCGATCCTGGGTCTCCAGGATCGCGCCCTGGGCCAAAGGCAGGCACCAAACCGCTGCGCCACCCAGGGATCCCTTTTTATTTCTTTTTAAAACTCTCCCAAACTTGGGGCACCTGGTGGCTCAGTGAATCATCTGCCTTCAGCTCAGTTCATGATCCCAGGGTCCTGGGATTGAGCCCCGTGTTGGGGCCCCTCCCCCTGCTTGTGCTCTCTCTCAAATAAATAAATAAAAATCTTAAAAAAAAAAAAACACTTCTCCCAAACTTGACTATTTTAATATGCTCAAGCCTCTAGTAAATAGTTAACAAAATCTATCTAACCTTTTTCTGTTGGGAGATGACTATTTGGAGTCTCACAAAATGGCAGACTTAAATCATTTAAAAACTTTTCCATCAAACATCTAGCATTCCTACTTTTTTACATCTTTATTGAGCTATTATTGATATAAAATAAACTATATATTTAGAACATACATGGGAGAAAGTCTTATGACCTTGAGATAGACATAGATTTCTTAGATACTCCACCCAAAGCATGATCTATATAAATAAAATTTTAAATTGGACTTCATAAAAAATTCAAAACCTTTGCTTTTCAAGCACACTGTTTGCAGGATGAAAAGATCCACCGTTGACAGGGAGAAAACATTTGCAAACCATGTATCTGACAAAAGACTTGTATCCAAAACATATAAAGAACCCTTTGAACTCCATAAACAAGTCAGTACAAAACGGGCAAAAAATTTGAAGACACTTCACCAAAGGAGATACAAAGTGGGAAATAAGCATTAAAAAAAAATGGTTGGGGGACACCAGGGTGGCTCTGTGGTTTAGTGCACGCCATCGGCCCAGGGTGGGATCCTGGGGTTCCAGGATTGAGTCCCACATCGGGCTCTCTGCATGGATGGAGCCTGCTTCTCCCTCTGCGTATGTCTCTGCCTCTCTCTGTCTCTCTCTGTGTCCCTCATGAATAAATAAATGAAATATTAAATAAATAAATGAATGGTTGGGATCATTAGTGATCAGGGAAATGCAGATTCTAATTCCACTAGCCATTAGAATGGTTTAACATTTAAGCAGACTGACGTGTTGTTCAGCATGTGGAGGGCCTAGACACCCTCACATACCCACAGTCCTTTTGCACAACAGTTAGGCAGTTTCTTATAAAATTAAGCACCACATGCACATATGACCCCGTCTTTCCACATTTCCACTTATTTGCCCAGGGGAAATGAAAACCATTCCACGCAAAGACTTCAATGGGAGTATTCCTTGCAGCTATATTTAATCACCAAGAACCAGGAACAGCCTAAATGCCTGTCAGAAGGTGAGTGGACAAATGGTGGTACATCCATACAATGGAAACCTACTCAGCAACGAAACGAATCAAAGCGTAGATACAAGCAACCGAAAGATATATCTCAAAAACATCACGCAGAACAAAAATAGCCAGGCACAAATGTAACCACATGATTCCATGTTTATGAAATTCTGAGAAAGACCTCTAGGTAATCAGCAGGGTCCTGGGATGGAGCCCTGTGTCGGGCTTCTTGCTCAGTGGAGTCTGCTTCTTCCTCTCGCTCTGCCCCTCCCTGCTGCTCATCCTCTCAATCTCTCTCTCTCTCTCAAATAAATAAAATCTTTTTAAAAAATTGTTAAAAAGTGAAGGAGTAAGAAGAAAAAAAGGATGGGGAAAATGGAGCTTTTAGCCTTCCTGGCACTTGGAAGCTTTATGATTAAAAGTGTGATTTTGGCATGGATCTAGAACATGAGATCAGTGAAACATAATGAAGAACCTAGCAAGACACATTCAGAAGGGAATTTGTCCTTTGAGAGACCCAGCATCACAAATCACGGGGCTCCCAGAGAATGGTGGCAGGGAAAACACGCAGGAAAAGAAGACATTTTATTCTTAACTTACACAATATACAAAATACAGAACAGGAAAAATACAGTGCATGGAGATGAAGATATCTGAATGTTAAAAAGTGATGATGTATATTAAAAATTTGAAAGATAAACCTAGGAAACTGTATTTATAGAATCCAATCAGCAAAGGATTTCTCACACCAAGCATGAAGACCACAAACCATAAAGTAAAATACTGATGTGTTTGAACTTGCTGAAAGACTCATCTTACAAAAATGTGAAAAATGGGGTGCTGGATGGCTCAGTTGGTGAAGTGCCTGCCTTCAGCTCAGCTTATGATCCTGGAGTTCTAAGATCGAGTCCCACATTGAGCTCCCTGCTCAGCGGGGAGTCTGCTTCTCCCTCTCCCTCTGCTGCTCCCCCTGCTTGTGCTCTGTCAAATAAATAAAATATTTTTTTATTTTTTATTTTTTTAAAGATTTTATTTATTCATGAGAGACACACAGAGAGAGAGAGAGAGAGAGAGGCAGAGACACAGGCAGAGAGAGAAGCAGGCTCCATGCAGGGAGCCCGACGTGGGACTCGATCCCAGGTCTCCAAAATCACGCCCTAGGCTGAAGGGAGGTGCTCAGCCATTGAGCCACCCGGGTGTCCCAATAAAATCTTTTAAAAAATGTAAAAAACAACCAATAAACTGGTAGAAAATATTTGCAATTTAAATTTTATATACCAAAGTGGTATGTGAGCAGAGTACTCAGAATCTATGAAGGATTCACTAAAATGAGTAAGAAAAAAAAATGAGTAAGAAAAAGACAACAGGTGCATGGCCAAAGAGTTTGAACTCAAATGGCATTAAACATGTCAGAAGGGGCTGAACCAACCTCGTAATTCAGGGAAATCCAAAACTGAAACAAGATAACTATGTCCTGGGATTTCCTAAGTCTGATCAACACAGTTATTATTGAGGGTACGGGGAAGCAGGGACACCTGCTGATGGGAAAGGAGCCGGATGCTCTGGGGAGTGTTAGGTGACGTCCCTCCAGGTCAAAGATGTGCAAGGCCCCTGACGCACGCAGCGACCCCAGCTCCACACCCTGTCCTAGGAAGCCTCCAGCAGGAGCATGAGGGGACAGTGACAAGGAGATTCGCTGTACTGTGTGTAGCAGTGAAAAGTGAGAGACATCTAACCGTCCCTCAGGGGGGACACGAATAAACTCATTTAGTCACACAAAGGAATACTCTGCTGCCTGTAAAGTGGCTTGTTGCAGTGTGCAAAAATTCTAAAAAATAGGGTTTTGAATTTAAAACATTGTTGGTATTTTTATAACTCAGGACAATCACATATTTTGTGCATAAATAGGTAGCTAATTAGATTTTAAGGAAAAGAGTGCCATAAACAGACTGACAGGCACCACTCTGGATAGAGAGGGTGAAGAGATGATGTGGCTGTAGGGTTTGTACTTCTGAGTTCCTTAAAGCAGATTTAAAAAGAAGGGTGAGTGTGGATGGAAAATAAAGGGAAGAAGAGGCGCCCCTGAGTGGTTCAGTCAGTGAAGCATCTGCCTTGGCTCAGGTCATGATCTCAGGGTCCTGGGATCGAGTCCTGCGTCGGGATCCCTGCTCAGTGGGGCATCTGCTTCTTCCTCTCCCTCTGCCTGCTGCTCCCCCACTTGTGCTCTCTCTCTCTCTCTCATTCTCTCTCTCAACTAAATAAACTCTTTAAAACAAATAAAGGAAGAAGAAAAGTATTTGAAGAATTAGGGCAAAATGTTCAACAGCTCATCTCATCTTCGTACTGAGCCGGGAGGGAGTATTTACCCTTCTCTCGAATTTGCTGTGTTGTGGAAGTATTTAACAATTGCACATAAACCAGTAAGTGAGAAAGCAGCTACTTAATTTCACTAAGTAGTCAGGAAAATGCAAATTGCAGTAAAAATGAGGCAACGTTTCTCGCCCCTAACAGGTTGCCAAAAGCACAGAAGAGTACCTACATCCATCACAGGTACAAATGCACGTGCAAGAATTTTCTGAAATATTTTTGGTAGAAATCTACATTTTCACAATTTGAGTGACGATATCTCTTTTTTTTAAAGATTATTTATTTGAGAGAGAGGACATGAGCGGAGGGAGGAGCAGAGGGAGAAGCAGACTCGTCGCTCAGTAGGGAACCTGATGCGGGGCTCATTCCAGGACCCTGAGATCACAACCTGAGCTGAAGGCAGATGCTCAACTGCTGAGCCCACCAGGTGCCCAAAGTGACGATATCTTTTAATTGAAAATAAACATGTCTTTGACCCAGCCACCTCCTTTCTAGCTGTTCCTCCTGGTGAGAGAAGAGCCTTGAAGAGTGCAGGTGTATGTGTGAGAATGTATACTGCAGCGATACTCCACAGGGGGAGAAAAATTGTGGATTGAGGCAAAGCCAAATAGAGGAATGGATGAATAAATAGAGGAATGGATGAATAAATGGAAGAACATCCTTTCATTCAATGTTACATAGCATCACCTCTGTGTGTGAACAAATACAAAACAATCCCATTTCAGGCCTGACACTTGTGAGCCTGTTTCTCCCCCAGACTCCCCCTGCGTGTTCTCAGTGTGTTGGTGATGACGTACACCTGCTGGGCACGGGGCTGAGGCTCCACAGGGAAGGCGCACCCACCTGTGGAAACCTCATTCCTGGGGAAGAGGCAAGCAAGCAGAATATGACATTCCAGAATGTGCTGAGGTTTCGGCGTAGAGGACCCCATCCTGCCCCAACACAGATGGGGAGGTGGAGCGGGGGAGGGGCTGGAGAGCCTTGAAGGCTGTGATTAACTTGGCTTAACCAACGGGTCCCAGCAATGCAGCCTTCCCGCTGGAAGCCCAGCCTGTGGGCTCTGCTTTTGTGGAAAACACTTAACGGGGCTCCCATCTCCAAGCCCAAGTCCCTGATAAACCCCAAGGTGGGTATGCGGGCCCTCAGTGGGACACCAGCCTCTGGTTACAGCCCGACTCCTGACTCCTGACTCTTCCCACAATTTTACAATTCCCCATGGGAGTCACATAAGCGCGCAGAAAGCAAAGAAACCTGCCCAGGGCTGGCGGGAAGGGAAGCCAGCCGGCACCGCAGCCACCTTCCAGCATGAGGGCGTGTCTCCTCCACGAGGCTCCTTGAGCGCAGAAGCCACGTCCACTCCTGTGTCTCGTGGGCCGTCCACCCAGTTTCCCCTGTGGTCCTGAGAGCAAGCTGCACCCCGGAGCCTCAAGCGTGGGGCCAGACAGGCCAGGCAGCCCCGCAATGGTCCAATGGCAGTAAGTTCCCAGCGGCTGGTGGCAGCTCGGTAGGGGTAGTGTCCGAGAAGGGGGCCGTGCACCCCTGCACCTGCAGCGCTGTGGCTCCCACACATGGATGGAAGAGAAGGCAGCCGAGACAGCTGCTGGTTGTCATGGTGGCCACCGGCTTAGCCCTGGGGAGACAGCCAGGCTGGGGTCAGCAGGACGTGGGGCACCAGAGCCTCCCCTCTGGGATCTTGCAGCGTGGCCGCCGTTTACGGTGGGAATTGCGTGGGAGACCATTTCCCCTCTCGGGTGCACATGGCAGGGAGGCCGTGTGACGGGGTGGTGGTGTTTAACCTGGGCCAGGCTCTGCAGGCAGCCCTGGGGGGAGATGTCCAGGGAGGGCTGGGACACCCCCACATGCAGGCCGGTCCTGTCACCTAAGAAGACAGCCCCACGGGGCCTGGGCCAGGGAGTAGCTCAGCCCAGGGGTCTGGGACATTCCCAGTTCCAGCCATGAAACCCCACGTCCCATAAACAAAGAAAACAAGGACATTTGGTCACCCACCCGGGACCCCAACGTTTGCTGACTGTGTCGGCAAGGCACCGACAGGATTTTGTAAGGCCGCAGATGGCTGGAGCTGGACAGGATTTTGCTGGGAACCGCAAACAGCATTCTTAGGTAACAGAAGGGGAAACAGAGCCCAGATGTTCACTCGAATCTCGGTCTGTTTCCCAGAAGCTTAGCAATAGAGGAGCACTCCTCTCAGCCCTGATCGTCTCGGGAATGGGGCTGCGAATCAGACCCACACAGATCCCACCTAAAGTGGGATTTTCTTTTATTCAAACAGGCTCCATGCCCAGCATAGAGCCCAGTGCGGGACCCAAACCCACAACCCTGTGATCGAGACCCCAGCTGAGATCACGAGTCGGACGCCTAACCCACTGAGCCACCCGAGCACCCCAAAGCAGGGGCATTTCTATGCCATGTGCAACTCCCCAGACCTGTGGAGAAGGCCCTTCCCCTCAGGCCTGGGGAAGGCTGACCCAGCCAGTTGTGCAGGTCCTCCATGCGTCCACCTGGAAAGGGAACAGCACAGAAGGTGACCCGGCCAGGCAGCCTGGTCCCCTGATAGAAGCCTGGAGTCTTCGAGGCTGGGCTTTGTGCGGAGAGCACGCTGTTTCTGCCCTGAGGAAACCCAGCTCCAGATCCCTTGTGGTCTCGCTGGACCCTCTGAGGACCCGAGGCAGTGGCAGATCCTGGAGCCTGCCCTCCTGGAGCAGAGGGGAAGAGGCCCGGGGCAGACAGGCAGCGATGGTGGCCACACAGAGTGGCCTGCGGCCGGGGGTACCCAAGGGGGGTGATGTCAGAGCCAGCCCAGTGTGTCCATTTCCCTGGGCTGCCCTGACAAATTAGCACAAGTGGGATGGCTTAAGACAGCGGAAATAGGGACGCCCGGGTGGCTCAGAGGTTGGGCATCTGCCTTTTAGCCCAGGGCATGTTCCTGGGGTCCTGGGATTGAGTCCCACATCGGGCTCCCTGCATGGAGCCTGCTTCTCCCTCTGCTTGTGTCTCTGTCTCTCTCCCTGTGTCTCATGAATAAAAACAAACAAACAAACAAAAATGTATATATTCTCAGAATTCTGGAGACCACATTCTGAATCAAGGTGTTGGCAGGGCTGGTTCCCTCTGGGGGTTGAGAGGGGGCATCAGGGCTGTGCCTCTTCCAAGGTTTCGGTGGCTGCCAGCCATCCTCGCCTCCCTGGGCACGTGCCAGCACGCCCCCTGTCTCGGCCGGGCGTCCACAAGACGATCTTCCAGGGTCCCTGTGTCTCAAATCTGCCCCCTCCTTTCTCTTGCAAGGGCCCACTCATTGGTGTAGGGCCCGTCCTCAATCCAGGACAACCTCATCCCAAGACCCACAACCTAATTACATCTGCAAAGACCCTATGTCCACATGAGGTCACTTTCTCATGTCCCGGGGGTTAGGACTTGGACATATTTCAGGGAATGCAACTCAGACCACTGCACGCAGCAAGGTGTGAGGGACAGTCCTTCTGCCAAGATGTGCAGGAATCCAGACTGTCCCAGAATGGTGGAGGACGCCCAACAGAGTATCCCGGAGTGCCAGGAGTAGCCAGCAACACCCTTGCTTCTGAGGTGGGGACCAGGAGAGGTCCGCATCAGTAGCCAAGAAGCCCTTGGATGAGCAGAGACAACAGGTGCATGAGGCAGAACCACGGGACAGCATAGAACAGCAGGCCTGGGAGACGCAGCCCGCAGCTGGGCGCACTCAGTGCCAGAGCACGAGGCTCCAGGTCAGCGGCCCTGGGGCTCCTAGACCCTTGGGAACAAGTTAGAGGCTTCCGTCTCTTCCCTAATATCCTCCCTTCAGGCTTCCATCTCCATGGTCCACACCAGCCTGACTGCAGAGCCTGGAAGACGTGTCACTACGGAGGTTGGGGACAGCCGACCTCCCCCCAGTCCCCCAGGTGAGGGAGGGGGCCAGCGCCTCAGTGGAGAGCAGTTTTCAGGAGGCTGGGGTCCAGCTGCACCCCTCTGTGGAGTCAGGATGTGATCTGTTGGGCAACGGGAGGTGGAAGGAGAGATCGTATTGGGGAAGTTGGCCTCCAGTTCTGTCACTGGTGAGGCAGGTGGGAGGTGATGGGGAAAGGCAGGAGTTATGGGCTCAGTCTGGAAACTAGGAGTGGTAGGGGACACCTAGCAGCAGAGGAGCAAAGGCCACAGATCCCTAAAAACAACCCTGCTGCTCTTCTTGCCAGTGATCTGCACGCAGAGGAGAGGGTGGGGCTTCTGTAGAGAAAACCATGCCACAGGGAGAGAGGTAAATCCACACGGTTAAAGACTAAGAGGTCCAGCGACAAAGCTTAGGGATTTTGTTCCTTTTTATTTTAAATTATAATGTATCACATTCTTACCTCCTTCTGGAATCTATTTCTTAAGAGGACAAGGTTATGCTCCAAAACTCCCTAGAATGGATGGATGAACCCCCTGGGATGCAGTACAGGTAAATTCACCTGCATATCTCTACCTTCTAACACAACGTCTGGGAGGGTGGTCAAAGCATGTTTGCATATTGGCTGAATATGCAATCATATGTAATTTGCATATTGCCTGAATATATAATCAAAGGGCCATGTGGGATCTGCCCGTGGGGCGCAGGTGCCCTCCATCCAAGCACATCTCCTTGGCCAGAGGACTATTGCTGAGGCATCTCCTGAGAAGCACAAATAGAGGGAGTTGACCTTCATGTCCAATGACAGCTCTTTCTCAGGCATCATTCATTTGAAAGAGTGGAATAAATCCCAAAGGACATTTGCAGGGATCCTGGAGACTCACAGATTATAGGCCAACGGAGATTGTTTCAGGGCGAAGTCCCCAGGAGGGCCTGGATCTCCTTGCATGCGTGTCTCAGGCCAGATGTCGTTTGCGGCTCCTTTGGCCCTCCTGCCTCCTTGGGCTCTCTGAGTCTGGGTGATGCTTAGCCCTGGCTGGTCCAGGGGACACCTGGCACAGGAGTGGCTGGGACACGCAGGGCATGATGGACAGGGCAGCTCGGACACTGAGAGATCTACACACATGAGAGAGGGTTGATCTTATTTCATCTCCCAGGGGGGCCTGGCTGGTTCAGGCTGAGATCTGAAGACCGGGAGAAGGGAGGATGACTGCTCCTGGAGGACGTACAACCATGAGGCTGGCTGAGCCCAGAGAGGGGCAGTCGCTCAGATTATGGAGATGGGGCCCTCGTACCCCATCCAGCTCCGAGGTGCAGGGGGAAGCCTGGCCGCACCCCAGCACCCAGCCTTACGAGGGAGCAGTGTGATTTGGGAGAGGAAAGTCATCTAGGAGGCAGAGCGTGGTGGGAGGGAGCCCCTCGTTACCACTGAGTCTGCATTTCTCAGTAACAGTGACCTCCTGTGAAGGCCGTTCCCCAGTGAAGCGGGTTGTTTCCAGGACAACAGGATAAAGATGCACGTGCTCTGAGCATCAGAAGAAGAGCCTGTGCTGACCACATGGAGAGGGCCTGGCATCCAGCACAGGCAAGAAGGGTGCTGGAGACAGCAACTGCCCAGGAGCACCAGGTCAGAGAGGGGAGCATTGGGTCAGGGGTGGGGAACACTGAGTTAGGGAGCAGGAGTATCAAGTCAGGGAGAATGGAGCACTGAGTCAGGGAGTAGGAGCATGGAGTCAGAGAGCAGGGAGTACTGGGTCAGGGAAGGGAGCACTGGGTCAGAGGAGGAGAACCCTGAGTTGGGGATGGGGAGCACCAAGTCATGGAGTGGGGAGCACCAAGTCAGGGGGTGGGTAGTACTGGGTCAGGGAACAGGGAGCACTAGGTCACGGGCTGGGAGCACTGGGTCAGGGGGTCGGGGAGCATCAGGTCGAGGATTGGGGAGCATCACGTCAGGGGGTGAGGAGCACTAAGTCAGGGGACTGGGAGCACCAGGTCAGGGGGCTGGGAGCATTGAGTCAGGGGTGAGCACCCAGTTTGGGAGCATCACTTTTCTGAATAGGTACATCACTGAAGATGTCTTTCCTCCTTTCTGTTCATTAAGCAAAACAAAACATGGGATGCAGTGTGTTTTAGGAGGATTATTCTGGAAAGAGGGTGATAGTTACATTTCATTTACTGAAATGTCCAGTGACGCACATGGTATTTTTTTAAAGATTCTATTTTTAAGTGATCTCTACCCCCAAGGTGGGGCTCAAACCCACCACCCGGAGATCACCAGTCACAGACTCTCCCGGCTGAGCCAGCCCAGTGACACATGTTGTATTGTTTTAAGATAAGATTCACATACCATAAAATTCACCGTTGTAAATTATACAATCCAGTGGTTTTAATCTATAAACAAGTTTATGCAACCATCAGATGTTAATTCCAGACCATTTTGTCATCCCACAAAGAAACCCGGGCCCGTTAGCATCACTCGCTCTTCCCTGCTTCCCTCAACTCTTCCCTGAGCCCAGGATGTGTTTGTCCGGATGCGGCGTGGAGATGGAGCCGTGCTGCGTGTGGCCGGCTGTGTCTGGCTTCTGTCTCCGAGCTGCTCTCAAGCTTCGCCCCTACTGGAGCTTCTCAGTGTCTCAGTCCTTTTATTGCCAAATAAGATTCCATTAGTACGAATACAGCACTTATTATTTATCTGTTCATCTATTGATGGCCCTTTGGGGTTGTTCCCATTTTTCAAATATTCCAGGTGAGGCCACACTGAGTATTCGTTCAAGATTTGGACAAACACAAGGCGGAGGTGCTGGGTCACACGGTAACTACACGTTTCACATGCCGAGGAGCCGCCCGACTGTGCTCCAACGTGGCCACCCCACTCTCCGTTCCTGCCAATAGCACCCAAGGTCCCCACTGCCTCACCAGGACTCGTCCAATGTTGCATTTTTCGCCACCCTACTGGGCATCAGGAGGTGTCTCGTTGTGGGTTTTATTCGCATTTCCTTGGTGGCTCGTGATGTTAAATGTCTTCTCTTGTGTTTAATGTCCATTTGTCCATCTACTTTGGAGAAATGTCTATTCAGATCCTTCGCCATTTTATTTGAATTGAATTTTAAATTTAAATTGAATTTTTCTGTCTTCTGTATAATTGAGTTGTAAGAGTTATTTATGTCTTCTAGTGCTGTGTCCCTCATTAGATATATGATTTGCAACTACTTTCGTCTAGCCCGCGAGTCTCTTCTCACTTTCTTTATGGTGTGTTCTTTGAGGCACCAAGGTTTTTAATTTTGATGAAGTCTGATTTACTTTTTGTAGCTGTTGTTTGTGACTGTGGTGTCTTATCTAAGAAACCAGTGTCTAATCCAGGGTCCCAAAGATTGACACCGATGTTTGCTAGTAAGAGTTGTATAGTTTCTACCCTTTGTTTATGTCTTTGGTCCATTTTGAGTTAATTTTTGCATAGAGGTGGTGGTCCAAATGCCTCCTTTTCCATGTAGAAACCCATTTGTCCCAGTACTATTTGTTACTGAGCACATCATCCTTTCAACCTGGCAGGAAACAAACTGTCAATGTGAGGATTTATTTCTGGACTCTCAGTTTCCTTCCAATGATCTACACATCTATACTTATACCACTACCCCAGTCTTGGTTGCTGTGGCTTTGTGGGAACTTTTGAATTTGGAAGGTCTGAGCCCTCCAGCTCTGTTTTCCCTAAGGACTGCTTGGCTACTCTGGTCCCTTGTGCTTCCATATGAATGAATGATTTTACAAATAGGAATGTGAACATGAAAGTCTATGAATATGAATATGAATTTTAGAATCGGCTTGTAACTCTACAGAAAGGGCAATTGGAATCCTGACAGACATTGCATTTTAACCTGCTGATCAATTTAGGGGTTTACCATCTTAATAGTATTAGTCCTTACAGTCCATAGGCACGGGACCCCATTCATGTATTTAGTTCTTAGTTCTTTCAATGAGGTCTTATAGTTTTCAACTATACAGGTCCTACACTTCTCTTGTCCAATTTGTTCCTAAGTGGTTTTTGATGATGTAAATGGAATTGTCTTCTTAATTTCGTTTTCCAAATACTTGTTCACCCGTGTATACGGGTGTATACACGGTGCAGCCTCACTGATAGGCCCTAGCAGTCTTTTTCGCTTTTGCAGACACCTTAGAATTTTCTATCTATAAGAGCATGTCACCTGTGGGGGCACCTGAGTGGCTCAGGGGTTGAGCATCTGCTTTCAACTTCAGGACGTGATCCTAGGGTCCTGGGATCAAGTCCAGCATCAGGCTCGCCATGGGGAGCTTGCTTCTCCATCTACCTGTCTCTCTCTCTCTGCCTCTCATGAATAAATAGATAAAATCTTAAAAAAAAAAAAAAAAAAGGTCATATCACCTGTGAACAGAGTTTCACTTCTGCTTTCCAATGTGAATGGCTCTCGCTTCGTTCTCCACCTACTCAGCTGGGCAGAGCTTCTGGTTCAGGTCCACACGGCTGCTGTGAGGGCCAATGGTCTTGGCTTACTCCTGACCTTAAGGGAAAAGCCTTCAGTCTATCACAGTAAATGTGATGTTAGCTGTGCTTTTTGCAAATGACCCTTATCTGATGGAGGCATTTCCCTTTCCTTCCTAGTATGGTGTGTGTTTCTGTGATCAAAGGGTGTTGGATTTTGTTAAGTGTTTTTTTCTGTATTGATTGCATTTGTTAGGATGATCATGTGGCTTTCGTCCTTTGTTCTATGAATATGATGTGTATCCGTGATGGAGGACCTTTCCTTCTCTGGGCCCATTCCTCCCTGAATCCCCTCCCTATTATTTCTCATCTCAGACATTGTGGTTTTTACACAGAGGATCGGGGGTGGGGGGGTTTGTATCTTCCTTGTTTCTCGTGAACATCTTCTTGAGGCAACCCCATTGCCTGCATTAACTGTATTATAGAAACAGGTTTGATGCTCTTTTCTGCTAATTTTATCCTCTGCATCATTTTCCGAATCTGTTTCTGTTGATTGAATTGTCTACTCATCATGGATTATATATGCCCCTCTTTCTTCAAATGCCTGGTAAGTTTTGATTGAGTGACAGATGTAAATTTTACCTTCCGGGATGTTGGATCGTTTTCTATTCTTACAAATAAGTTTTGTTCTGGTACACGGCAAAGTTACAGAGACAGGTTGAGTCTTTTGAGTCTTGCTTTTAAGCTTCATTAGGAGGAATAGCTCATTTTTGCCCTTTCATGTGACGGTACCCTCTGAGCACCCCGCCCCCATGCCCAATGCCCCCAGATCGTGAGGCTCCCTGTTCTAGCCGGTGGTTGCATGAACTAATCCCGAATCCATGTGTGCACCAAGAACTGCCCTCTCTGCTCCTCTTGGGTTGCTCTTTCTCTGATCACAAGTAGCTTCCTTACTGACAGCTTCCACTGACCAGGACTCAGCTGAAGACTCAAGAAAGCTTCTTTAAAGAGCCCTATATCAGAATAGATGGGTGCAGGGGGTGCGCACATGAGTATCACTGTTGCCTTGCTGGCACTTTGCCTGGAAACGCTGGCCACACTGGCTTCCCTGGGCCCCAAGCTCTTTTTCTCGGATCCAATGGCCGGATTCCCTGACTCTGGGCCATACCCCAGAGAATCAGGCGCCAATCTAGGGAGTTCCGGGCAGTCGACCTCATGGCTCTGCCCTCTCAGGAACCCCTGGCTCCTGTTACCTGAGGACGAGTGTCTGACAACCAGTGTTTTCTGTATCTCACCTCTGGGACCTGATCCTGGGTAGAAGCATAGGTCGGGTCTCTGTCTCCCTGCTGTGTCGAGCAGCAGAAGTCTCCTGCCTGACTTGCTCGAGTCAGGTGGATGTCCCCTCTGCCGTCTGGCCCGGCCCCGGCCTCTGATTACCCACCGTCTCCAGCGCTCCAGCCTGAGCCCCCGACTGCCTTCAGGTGTGCAGTAGGCTGCCCGCGAGGGCTGGGCGCCAGGTCAGAGCAGGGCCCGTACGGACCACAGCTCTGCAGCTGCCGAGGCGCCGGCTCACTGGGGGGCCGCACGGGGAAGGGGGAGCCAGCGAGGGTCCTCGGCCCTTCCCCACGCAGCGACTGCCGCCGCCGGCCTCTCTCGTTTCCCTGTGTGTTTCATTCACCCCAATTCCGGCCGAGGGCAGCATCCATTGTCCTGTGGCTGTAAAATCATGTCATATGTAACAAGGGGGCAGAGGAAAGAGGGGGGGTGCCTCCTCCCCCTGTGCATTTCTTTGCGACTCCTGTGAATCTATAATTATTTCATTTTTTTAATGTAGTTTTTAAAGGTTTTATTTATTTATTCATGTGAGACACACACACACACACACACACACACACACACACAGAGGGGGTGGGCAGAGACAGGCAGAGGGAGAAGCAGGCTCCATGCAGGGAGCCTGATGTGGGACTCGATCCCAGGTCTCCAGGATCACACCCTGGGCCGAAGGCGGCGCTAAACCGCTGAGCCACCTGGGCTGCCCTCTATAATTATTTCAAAATAAAAAGTTCATTTTTAAATGGGGCTTCGGGACAGTATGGCCCCATAAGGTCACGGATCTTTGGTTTATTCACAGATGTACCCCAAGAGCCGAGGATCTGAGCGGGCACACAGTGGATACAGAGTATTTGCCGAATTACTTATTTCTGAATTTCCCTCTCTCATCTACCAGGAACGCTTCAGCTTCTTCTTCCTATTTGGTAAGAACTTCCTCCACCTCATCTTCTTCTTGCAGAAAGAGCTGTGTTGTTCTGGTGGCAGCAGCCACGCTCCCTGTCCTTGGAGTCACAGTTGCCGTGCATCCCACGTAATGGTGAAAGGCCTATGGAAGAAGGGAAGCATCCAGATCGCTAAACGAGAAAAGACGTGAGCAGGTAAGTCAAAGATATTTCCCACGCCACTTGAGGCATGTGCTTGCTGAGACAGACGGGCTTCTCTGATGTAGATCGTCTCCAAGTTAAAAGCTAGGCCTTTCCTACTAACAACATGGGAAGAGATTCGCTAAATTAGCAATGTAATGAGATATCAGAGTGGCTGAAATGGACAACACTGACAGCGCCAGGTGCCAGCAGGGGGGTGACGATGGGTCACCCAGGGATCCCTGGGTGGCTCAGCAGTTTAGCGCCTGCCTTTGTCTATGTCTATCATGAATAAATAGATAAAATCTTTAAAAAAAATTTAAAAAAAAGATGGGTCACCCAGACGTTGCCCGTGGGGGGCAGATTGGTTCGACCACTCTACAAGGTCGTTCAGCAGTGCCTTTCAAAACTAAAACGGGGATTTCTGAATATTTGTCCTAGGAGAAGGATGACTTTTTCGCCCAAGAATTTGTAAATGAACATTCATAACAGTTTTATTCATAAATAAAAAGTGTTCTTCAATGGGTAAACCCCAATGTTTCTAGCAGCAATGTCCACAATAGCCAAACTGTGGAAGGAGCCTCGGTGTCCATCGAAAGATGAATGGATAAAGCAGCTGTGGTCTATGTATACAATGGAATATTACTCAGCCATTAGAAATGACAAATACCCACCATTTGCTTCAACGTGGATGGAGCTGGAGGGTATTATGCTGAGTGAAGTAAGTCAATCGGAGAAGGACAAACATTATATGGTCTCATTAATTTGGGGAATATAAAAATTAGTGAAAGGGAATAAAGGGGAAAGGAGAAAAAATGAGTGGGAAATATCAGAAAGGGAGACAGAACATGAAAGACTCCTAACTCTGGGAAACGAGCTAGGGGTGGTGGAAGGGGAGGAGGGCGGGGGGTGGGGGTGAATGGGTGATGGGCATTGAGGGGGGCACTTGACGGGATGAGCACTGGGTGTTATGCTATATGTTGGCAAATTGAACACCAATAAAAAATAAATTTATTTTTAAAAAATGGGTAAAAACAAAGAAAAATAAAAAGCAAACAAAAACCCTGTGCTACATCTGTACTATAGAATACTAATCAGCCATGAAAGGGAACAAAGTATTGATTCACATGACAACTTGGAAGCTCCTCAGGAACGTCGTGGTGACCGACGGAAGGACAGCTGCTGCTTGGTTCTCGTGCTGTGATATCCAGAGTAACGTAGTCACAGGGATGGAGCATGGGCAGCCGCTGTTGCAGGGCCTAGGGAGGGATGGCTGTGGCTGTAGAGGGTAACAAGAGCCAGGCTGGTGGTGTACAGCTGGGAGCCCTCACTGTGGTAGCAGTTAGGCAGGCCACGTACACACACACACACATACATACACTCACACTCACGAGTGCATGTAGAACCTCCGAAATCCAACTGAGCTCTGGATTTCCCCGGAGTCAATCTCTGGGTTACGTTGTTCTCCTGTGGCTGTAAAATCATATCAGATGTAACAACGGGGCAGAGGAAAGAGGGGGGTTCATCCTCTCCCTGTGCATTTCTTTGCAACTCCTGGGAATCTGTAATCATTTCAAAATAAAAAGTTCATTTTTAAATGGGGCTTCAGGGCAGTATAAATGCAGTGTATTTATAAATTGCAAAATGCTGTTCTGACTCTGTTCCTGACCTTTGTATCTTCCTGTCATACTGATGTGAACTTGCTTTTAACACTCAAGAAAGCCAAAGGGAACCATAATTTTTTTTAGCAGACACATATTAAGGAAGTAGCATCCGCTGTGTCAAATGACACCGCTATCGAGTAATCTCTGGAACGTGTCCATTGGCTTTGGAGTTCAGGAGCCACTGGGGACCCTGAAAGTAAAAGTCCAGTGGAAAAGCAGAGGCAGGAGTCAGGTGCCCTTTCCACAAGGACTCACCCCTGCAGGTCATTCAGAGCAGGATGCAGACACGAGGAAAATGATACCAACTTGGTTGCCAGCCTGTGATCAGCAGGCGACAGACACCTAGATTTTAGAGACAAGGTTCAATGAGTAGACCGGAAGATAAGCTGACCGGATGGCCCCAGAGGCTGGGCTGAGCCTGCGGGGGTGGAAGGTTGAGCAGGACAGGATGAGCTGGGGGTGAGGCTGGGCAGAGCCTGACGGATGCATCCAAACACGTAAGCACCTGCTCAAGGATGCACAAGACTCGCCGCACAAAGCTACAAAGACCCTAATTCACATGCTCCCCCATGCTGCACTTGGCCTCAAAGAATGGCATGATACAGCTGTCTTAAGAATAAAAAATGGGACCTACATGCGCTGCTCTTCCTCCACTAAGTGGTCATTATTGATCTCAGTGATATAGCACCAGTCCCACAGGGTTTAGAAAAGGCCATTGCATGTTTCTGACTGCCGTTTAGTGAGAAGTCATACGCCATGCAGACCTATGTGTGCACCCCCCATCCATTCCTCCAGGACCTGGGAATTTATTATTCAATGGAAGGAAAAACTAAATCCACAAAATCCTTCATTTCAGTTCCATTTATGTTATATGGTAATGATTTAATAGCAGTTACGAATATTCCACTGACTTATCCCTCCTTCTCTACCACCGTCCACTTGGGCAGCAGAAGAGCCTCTGTAGAGCCTACTGCTAGTGGCGAATAGAAAGGGCCTCTGAAAGGAATTAAAGGATCACGTAAAGACACAGAGGAACAGCAGTCAAGGAACTTTGCAAGATCCAGTTTACTGGGGCACCTGGGTGGCTCAGTGGTTGAACGTCTGCCTTTGGCTCAGGTTGTGATCCCCGGGTTCTGGGATCAAGTCCTACATCGGGCCCCCTGTTTTGGAGCCTGCTTCTCTCTCTGCCTGCATCTCTGCCTCTCTTTGTGTGTCTCTCATGAATAAATAAATAAATAAAATCTTAAAAAGAGAGAGAGAGAGAGAGAGATCCAGCATTTATTAAAAGTTTAAAAGAATTTTCTAGGCATTCTAGGATCTAGAATTCAAAAATAAGAAGAAGCCAAACTTGGAGAGCTGAGTGGAGTTTGAATTTCCCATTGAGGAAGGAAGACTCCAGATGACCTAACTGTCATCCTCTCCTAACAGTGATCTGAACCCCCGAGGGCTCAGAATCCATCACCCTGAGATAGGCCACTGTGGCATATTGATCATTTTGAATTACAGATATTTGAGAAACAGCAGGTGCAGGAAGGACACTCTGCCTCTCCTCTGCCCCCTGAAAGCAGGAGATAAATCTCCCATGTGAAAGGTACCGTCCCTGTACCAGCGGGTGGGGTGGGTGGAGGGCATCTATCACCAGAGACAGGGAATCCAGGACCAGGAAAGCTGTCTGAACAAAGCTTGTGACTTCGTCGTTTACTACCCACAGCCCAAACCCCTTGTCTTGTCAACGCTTCACAAACTTATTGTTTCTTTGTCTAAAAGGTATAAAAGTTTCCTGCTCAGACTTCTCTGAGTCTCACATCTTCGTGGGGCTCCCGTACATACATAGAAACAAAATGTATTTTTCTCCTATGAATCTGGCTTTTTATTAAGGGGACTCGGGGGTCTCAGTCAAGGATCTAGAAAAGTACAGAGGAAGTGATTTTTCCTGCCCTGCTCACCCAAAGGGAAGTAAGAGATGGTCTAGCAGACCAGAGAGGAGACTCAGGATGGGCAAGCCTGGGGTACCCATGCTGTGATCTCTCAGAACACCGGCCCTGGTGTGGCGACAGTCCTGGCTGTTTGTGTGCATCCCAGGCCAGAAGGGCTTGTGCCGCCTTCATAGTGAAGCAGCTCAACACCGAAATGGAAGGCCAGCAGTGGTCAGGCTGGTGCTGAGGAAGTGCAAGAGCCCCTCTGACCCACGGGGATTGCAGAAATGCTGAGGAAGCTGGTGGCTCTCAGAGGTGTGAGGTCAGAACAAGATGATATGGGGAGTATAGAACCCTTGTGACCAAAACTGGGGCCGTGTACATCAGCAGCGCATGCCAGCCCCCAGGGTCCAACGCCAGGTACACCAAGCCTCAACACAGCAACGTGCATGAGAATGGCCCGAGCAGGCAACACTTTGGACCTTGGGAATTAGGCCACTGTGGGAAAGCTGACATAGGGAGGGTCTCAGTCTGGATCTAAAGATACGGTTAAAGCCAAACTGAGAGAAGGAACGGTTTTCCTACCATCTGTGGAACTGGGCTGAGGCCAGTCCCCGGAAATAAAGCTGTGTTCGCATGCAGAGGACGTGTGGCTGCGCATGTCTAGTGCGCTGTCATTGCAACAGCGGGAACTGAGAAGCGAGGAGCTGCCTGGCGGCCACTGCAACTAATCCACATGAAACAGGAAGCGTGAAACAGGAGCATGTGTGCAGAGAGCCAAGAATTCAAATCATTTATCTGTTTTGGCTGCAGGGGCATGTGGAGTGTGCCCATCCGACCAAGGAGTAACACCAGGGAGGTGTGGCTGGGAGTTAGGGGCCAGGTCTCTAGTCTGGCTTACGAGGCTGATGAGAAGTCCGAGCTGTGCCTCCAGAAGGAAGAAAGAGGTGCTTTCCCCGGACTGTGACCCCGTATTCTCCTGGCTGCCCCACCGTGGAGCTGAGTGCCAGACACTCCCTCAGATTTCCAGCCTTGGAGGAAATCTGGCTGGTGTGTTATCACCAAACCAAAGTGTGGGACCCACGGCCCTGGAGCCCATGCAGACAAATCCAGGGCCAGGTCCTTCTGGGAAGCGGAGAAAGCAAGGCAGGACCTGGGTCCCTGCTTCTCCCTTTGTGTCTCAGTATCTCCCAGACCATGTTTGGATTATAGTATGAGGGCTGTCAAGGAAGGGGGTCAGCCCAACACCCCAGGACCAGCACCCCCGGCCAGGGGCTAATAGGAAAGGGCATTCCCCCTCAAGGAGTGGGGAGGCACAGGGGTCTGGAAGCAGTGGGCCCCTGTCTTCCACACTGCCCTCCCCCCCAAGACAGCCCCAACGAATGAAGAGCACCTTGCTCACCCCACCACTCTCCTGTGGGAGGAAGAAATGAGAACCCTTTCCATTGTGCTCCAGAATCTCAGGCTGGCGGCTCGGCCCACTTGTGTCGGACCTGCCTTAAGAACAGGAGCACTCAGGGCAGCCCGGTGGCTCAGCGGTTTGGTGCTGCCTGCAGCCCAGGGCGTGATCCTGGAAACCAGGATCGAGTCCCGCGTCAGGCTCCCTGCATGGAGCCTGCTTCTCCCTCTCCCTGTGTCTCTGCCTCTCTCTCTCTGTGTGTCTCTCATAAATAAATAAATAAATAAATAAATAAATAAATAAATAAATATCTTTAAAAAAAGAAGAAGAAGAAGAAGAAGAACAGGAGCACTCAGCATTGACCCGAAATGCCCCCACCCAGCGCCTCACTAGTACCCTCCATTGGGTTGACCTCTGAAGGACTTGGGATTTTCTCCAAAGTTCTGGTCAAACCTCTGAGCCATTGTGGTTGTGCCGAGGGGCCCCAGCCTTTGCTCCTCCTCCCCGTCATCCTGTTTACCCATCAGCCCTGATACTGTGTTCTCGCCTCTGGCTGTCCTAAGGGACCGCCACTCCTGGGGTGGCTTCCACAGCAGAGCTGGATTTCTCACTGTCTGGGGGCTGGGTGTCCAAGGGCACCAGGGCGGCGGGACTAGTCCTGGATCCCGGTTTGCTTGCAAAACCCACATCCCCGCAACACCCTCACCCCTCCCTCTGTGTGTGCAGGGAGAGAGCTCCCCGGCGTCTCTTCCTTTTCCAAAGTGGACACAAGTCCTGCTGGGTTGGGGCCCCACTCTTACGACCTCGCTCAATCTTGACTGCATCCCCAGGGCGCTCTCTCTCTCTCTTTCTCTCTCTCTTAAGTACAGTCACCCTGTGGTTCGGCCTTCACCAAGGAATCTGGGACAACACAACCCAGTCCTCGGCACTAAATGTACTTCCAAGCCATTGCTCCACCCAGCCCGGCACCCCTCCCCCCATTCCGCATCCAAGCTGAGTGCCAACCAGCCACAACCATCCTGACCCAGGAGACGTCTCCAATTCTCTACCCTTCCCTGCTCTGAGAACCTTCAAGAATGTACATTTTTTTGCCTGACTCCTGAGATCTATGGACTTATGTCTGCTCCCTCCCCAGATGAGGAGCTACCTGAAGGGAAAGGAGGTGTTCAATGAACATTTGCTGAATTTAATCACAGTCATGCGATCACTGAGGATATTTATTCAAAAGAATGAAGGTACCATTGGTTCCATAAGCTTTTCCTAAATAGATTTTTTCTAAGATACTTTGAGCCAGCAGAGCTGGGTTGGAATATGTTTCTTAATGTGTGAGGTCCCAATGGCGACTGTAACAAACGACCATAAATGCAGTGGCTTGAAACAATGCACACTTATCTCGCATCTTTCCAGAGGTCGGAAGTCCAAAAGCAGTCCCACTGGGTTAAAATCAGGGTGTCAACAGGCTGGTTCCTTGGAGAGGGTCTGGGGAGAGTCTCTTCCTCGCCTTTTCAGTTCCTGGGGGCCATTTGCGTTCCTCTGCTCCCGAACCCCTTCCTCGAAAAAGGCTAACCTCTTAATTCCCGTCCACGTCTACTGCGGGTCCTGGTCCTCCTGGCCCCCTCCTATAGGACTCTGTGACTCCCCTGGGCCCACCCGGGAGGAGTGTCCAGGACACTCTTCCCTCTCAGGATCTTTACATCACACCTACAAGGTATCTTTTTCCAGGGAAGGTAACATATTCATGGGTCCTGGGGGTGAGGATGCCGACGCCTTTGGGGACCACTGCCCACTGGGCAAGAGGCCGGCAGCTGGAATGATGGAACCGCGGTTCTGCCTCCATGGGGGCTGCTCCCTGACTCTCCTCCCACGGGCAGAGCGGGAGCAGTGAGAATCCCAGATGCCCCAGGAGCGTGGCTCTTGGGGCTCCCGGGTGTTCCCTACTCCTCGTTCTTGAACCCCATGTCTTCAGGTGGACAAGAGAACACCACAGTGCTGCTCTGCGGATGCAGGGAGCTGATGCCTGCGGGAGATGCTGGGCGCACCCCGGAACCCACCTCCTGCCCTCCATGTGCCCCCCTCTTCCACCAGCCCTGGCGATGAAGCACGTGCCCCCTCTCTCACGGACAGCACCGCCACTGCTGCGTTTGACCAAGACCCAGTATGCTCGGGCAACGTGTCCTCGCCTGCGGACGTGAACGAGGGCCTCTTGAATTCAACATGCGAATGACTCACGTTTGACTTCATTTTGCAGGGCCATTCAGGCAGCTTGGTCTCCCGGTCATTGTCGAGGTCAGTGGGAAGCCCCGTTTCACACACACATGCACACATGCACGCACACACGCACACCCACGGCTTGGCTGCCCGCACCACTCCAGGACACGTGGGCCTGCACTGCAATGTCCAACAAGGTCGGCAAACATGGAGTGACCCCCGTGAGGACGTGACCCCAGGCAGACGGAGAGCACCACAGAGGGAGAGGAGGAGTCCCTTGGCCGACTAGGAGCCCTCGGCCATTCCCTGCTAGCTCATGGTCCACACTGTGGCTCACAAAGCAGCTATTTACATGCACAAATCCAATTTACCCACATCTCCTCTTAGAGCCTTTTCTGGCTCCCCCAACTGTCCCCTCCCCCTAGGAGTCCATGCTCTTTTGCATGGCCCTTGAGGCCTGCTCTTAGGACCCCACTCATCACCCCAGCTATTCCCCCCTCACCCACTGCACTTCACTCAGCTCCTTCTGCAGGTTCACCGGGTCATGCCTTTGACCACGCAGCAGCTCTGTTTCTGAGGCCCATCCCTTAATTAATGACCCTTTAAAACTCAGCTTGGGAGTGACCCGTCCTGGAAGCCTTCTCTGGCCCCCTGGCCTGTGCGGGGCATTCCAGCTGGACACTCATCCATGCAGTTACTACGACACATGAAAGTAGCCAGGGTATTTCCCACCGGACGGTCCCCTTAAGGGGCAATGACCATGTCCCCTTCACCTCTGTATCCTCAATGTGTCATACTGTGCTAGGCACCCCATAGGGAAACTGAACTAAAATTCAGTTCAAAAAATTTGCATTCCAGCAGAAGACACCGAGGTGACCTGTCTGACGCTCCTCTAGAGGTGGGCTCAGCTCGTCATTTACCGGATGTCCGCAAAGCAACCTAGAGACTCTGCAGTTTATAGAACTTTTCCTTATTCGTAGCTACACTGTTAAGCCAGGGAGTCCAGAATTCAGAAACTCCCAGAAAAGGGCAGAGATGACGGAAGCTGGTATTCGTTACTCACCACTGACATTTGTTTTTCAGCCAAACCGGGTTTCTTGATTAATGGTTTTGTAAAACATTTAGGAAAAATATAAAAACAAATTAATGTGATGTTCTTTGATTCCCAAATCCCTTGCCAACCATCATCTGTAACATATTGCCAACTTGGCAACTGACGAGCATCTCTCTTTCCTGCTGGAGCCGTTTGAGTCCTGGGGAGAGATGCCCGATGAGATGCAACAGTCCTGATGAAGTGCACATTGATGTCATTGACCCCAGGGAGATACACACGTGGGACAGTCACCCTCTCCTGCCTGAAGGCTGACATATAATCCCAGGGAGTTGTATTACGTATTTCTTCATTTCCTTTCTTCCCTGCCCTCAAATGCTTTTGAAATTGAGGAAGTTAAAACAAAAAAACAAAAACAGAATTTTTCCTACCAAGTTTTGGACTCAGTTGATATACAAGGCAATCCAGTTTCTTACCATGTTCGACAACAGCTACCACTTGTTGACACTAAATGTGCTGTCATGTATCGCTCAGTGTCCCAGTGACATCATGATCCCAATCCACAGTTTACAGATGTGGAAGCTGGACCTCATCTTGACTACTTCTACCAAAGGGTCCCAAGTGACAGAGCAGTGATATGAACTTACTTCTGCTTTGACTTCAAAGACCATGCTCTTGGCTACCGTGTGCAATTCCTGAGTCCTCTCACTCTGGCCCTTGACCCACAAGTTCTCTGAGTCATATAATTCTAGCATCGAGTCATCTAATACACCATCTTTCTAACTACTGTCAGCATTCCTGCTAAAAGCAGCAAGCCCATTGCCTCCTAAGGCAGCTTGTCCCAGCTCTACTCAGAAAAAGCTGTGAGCAAAGTCTTCTTCATGTTGAGTCCAAATCTACTACTGCTCCACCTATTCGTACTATATTTGAGCCCTACGGCCCAACAGAACCATCTTCGAAGTGTCTGAAAACAATGCCCCCAACCCTGAGCTGCAGCAGGACACAGGACTGAGCCCTGTGGGACCAGACGGTGGGGGGAAGCACAGAAGCTGGACATAGAGAGGGGACTGGTCACAGTGCCCAGAACTGCTGCTTCTCCACATAAGGTCCTTCTTAAACCAACATCCAAATTCATGGACTTGAGTTGTTTTTCTCCCCTTGGACTAAAATAGGAATAACTACTTTCATAATGGTGGTCCAGAGACACAGAGTGATGAGGAAGGGCCCTCTCAGGGAAGAGAAGCTACAACACAGATTCAAGGGGGACAGTCACTTGGTCTTCCCGTCCTCTCACTACATCCAGAGTAGCCTTCATGGAAACATAGTGATCGGACCTAACCAGTGGTTCCCAAACCCTATTCCTATCTAGCAAGGCTAGGTTCCTCATCTTGGAAGTGATGGTCATGGCTTGGCTCCTCCTTCCCCTGGCCCTCTCTCTTTTGTTGCTGCTGGGTTTTGTGAAAAAGAACTTAAAACAGAGATAACAAAGTCCAGAGAGTAAATATTTTAGGCTTTGGGGGCCATACAGTTTCTGACACAGTTCTACTCCTCCACTATAATAAGAAAGCAGTCATAGAGGAATGGGTACAGTGATCAACAAAACTAATTTCAGACACTGAAATTTGAATTTTCTACAATTTTTCTACAATTTTTCAAAAACAGTACCTATGTTTCTCAAATGTTTAAAAATTTAAAAATCATTTGTAGCTTGCCAACCATACAAAAAAAAGGCAAGGGATCATATTTGACCCACATGCCATAGTTTTCAGACCATTGGGTCTAGAATGTTTACTGATCCTCATTGTCAGCCATGGTGAGAGACTCTGGACCATATGGTCTGCCAAGGACTATGGCCTCCAGACTCTGTGGAATGTATATCTTGGATGACTCCTCTGGAGATAAAGTGCATCCTGTCTCTGCATGGTTTCTTCCTCTGCAGCCCCAATCCTCTGCCCATGGCCATGCCAAGCCCAACATCTGCTGCCTCATCACATCCGTTTGCGTCTTAACTTTGCAGTGTCACTCCTTGGAAGGCTTGGCTTGCACAAGAGGAATATCTGACAGCTGTCTTGAGCTTTGACTCATGACTGCAAAAGGGAAAATGCCTGAAAATTAATTTCCTAGTGGAGGAAGTATGATTAAGAAAAGACAAGAAGGTTTAGGGACAGCTTACTGGGAAGCTAGGCATTGGGGAAGCTAGAGTAAACTGGGAGTTGGAACAGGCCTTGAGTTGAATCAGTGGAAGACACAGTAGATCTTCTCTGAGCTAAAAACAGGCATTTTTCAATCTTACAAACATTTCTTAACCTCAGTCGAAGTAACTTTTGGTATTGTGATAGTTTTCGTAAAAACCAGAGCTACCTTTAAATCTTTAGTTGTTTGTAACAAATTGTTTTTCTTAATCTGGAAGTGGGAGTTTTGAGTTCTGCTAAATATTGTTATTTCTCTCAAATCCTTTGTTTGTCTTAGGAAAGTCCCAAGGCTCTTGTTTCTGTTTGCATGTTGGCTTGTTTGTCAAAGCAGCTTGGTTGACCTCATTTTTCCCCCATTTTATGAGCTGCTTGGAAAAAGGAAGACCACACAGTTGGGGTCACTGGCCAATAGGTCAATGAACTCTCCTTCACTGTTCCATTCCCAGGAATGGGTATAAATCTCCCCAGGCACTATGGCAGGAAAGTGGAGTGAGAGATGTAGAGCAGACACGAGTCAAATCTTACTGCTCAGAAAACAAAAACAACCCAGAGTACTTATGTCAGCCATGTTCTGACCCACAAATTTGAGGAAGGCATGACAAGCTTCCAAGTTGTCAGCAAAGTGATTATATGAACCACACATTTGCTCCATTGTAAATATATATTAGTTCACAAATTATGGAAAATGTTAAAGGGCTTCCAGATATATGTCCATTTACAACACATAATTCATTCTTACAAATATTTTATTGGTTATATAGTAAATATCAAAAAGCATAAAAACTAATAGACAATAATGAATTAAGATGATCTATTCCTCAAACAATTAAACATAGAATCACCATGTGATCCATACATTCTACTTCCAGGCATATATTCAAAAGCATTGAAACCAGGGACTCGAACAGATATGTGCACACCCATGTTCATAGTAGCATTACTCACAATAGTCAAAAAGTGGAAACAACTCAAGTGTTCACACGAAGATGAACAGATAAACATGTGATATATATGCAAAGGAATACTATTCAACCTTAAAAAGGAAGGAGCTCTGGCACCTGCTGCAACACAGAGGAACTTTGAAGACAATGTGCTATTGAAATAAACTAAAAATAGGGACGTCTGGGTCACTTAGCAGTTAAGTGTCTTGCCTCTGACTCAGAGTGAGATCCTGGAGTACCTGGATCGAGTCACCCATGGGGCTCCCTGCATGGAGCCTGCTTCTCCCTCTTCCTGTGTCTCTGCCTCTCTCTCTCTCTCTGTCTCTCATGAATAAATAAAATCTTTTAAAAAAGAAATAAATGAAAAATAAAGAGAAAACTATTGTATGACTTCACTTAAGGAGGTAACAAGAGTCATCAAATTAATAGATACAGCAATTAAGTTACTGTTTAATGCACACAGAACTTCACTCTGGGAAAATGCAGTTCTGGAGATGGATGTGCAGCAAGGCAAATGGATTTAATAACCTCTGAGCTGCACATTTAAAAATAGATAAAGTGGTAAGTTTTATGTGATATATATTTCATCGCAAGAACATATTATTCATTAACAAAAGTACAAAACTTATACTTCAAAAACCATCAAAAAATTGTTGAAAGTGTAGAAGACCTGGATAAATCAAAAGTGTCTCATGCTTATGGACTAGAACACTTAATAATTGTTAGGATGGCCATATAGATTGAATCGGTACAAAGTGATCTACAGATTTGATGCCATGATTGTTAAAATCTCAGTCAACTTATTTACGGAAATTGACAAGCCAATTCTAAAATTTATTTGGGAATTTATGGAACTCATGGAACTTTTAAAGATTTTTTATTTTTAAGTTATCTCCATACCCCACATGGGGCTTAAACTCATAGCCCTGAGATCAAGAGTCACATGATCTGTGGACTGAGCCAGCCAGGTGCCCCTAGACAAAGCATTTTTTTTTTTGAGATTTTATTTGTTTAATCATGAGAGACACACAGAGAGAAGCAGAGACACAGGCAGAGGGAGAAGCAGGCTTCCTGCAGGCAGCCCAATGTGGGACTCAATCCCAGGACCCTCAGATCATGACCTGGGCCAAAGGCACTCAACCACTGAGCCATGAAGGCATCCCATAGCCAAAGCATTTTTAAAAAGAGCAAAAGTGAAAACCTCATACTTCTCAATTTTAAAGTCACTCTAAAACTATAATACTGAAGAAACCAGTGTGTTACCAGCCTCTGAATAGACACATAGGACAATAAAATAGAACCGGGAGTCCAGAAATATGCCCTCACACTTACAGCCAATTGGTTTTCCACAAGAGTGCCAAGACCAAATGGGGATGGACAGCTGTATAGCCACATGCAAAAGCAAAAGTTGGACCCCTACCTCACACCAGATCCAAAAGTTGACATGGATCAAAGATCAAATGTAAGAGCTAAAACAAAACCCCTATACACTGTTGGTGGGATTATAAAATGGTATAGACTTAGAAACGCAGTGTGGCAGTTCCTCAAAAGACGCAGAGTTACCATAGGACCCAGCAGTTCCACTCCTAGGAACACACTCAAGAGAAATGCAAACATATGTCCACACAAAACTTATACATGAATGTTCACAGCAGCATTATTCATAATAGCTGAAAGTGGAAATAACCCAAATTTTAATCAACTGATGAATGAGTAAATACAATTATGTGATCTATCTATATACAATATAATATTATTCAGTCATAAAAGGAATGAAGAAGTGCAAAGTGAAGCTACAACACGGATGAACACAGAGAACATTATTCTAAGTGAAAGAAGCCAGACACAAAAGACCACATATTGTGTGAGTTCATTTGCATAAAATGTACAGCATAGACAAATCTGGAGAGACAAAGTTGATTACTGCTTGTCTAGGTAGGGCTAGGGTTGGGGAGGACAGGTGGAAAATGAAGAGTGACTGCCGATTGGTACAGGATTTCTGTTGAGGGTGATGAAAATATTCTAAAATTGATTGTACTAGGGGCGCCTGGGTGGTTCGGTGGTTGAGCATTTGCCTTTGGTTCAGGGCGTGATCCCAGGGTCTTGGGATCAAGTCCCACATCAGACTTCCTGCATGGAGCCTCTTCTCCCTCTGCCTATGTCTCTGCCTCTCTCTCTCTGAGTCTCTCATGAATAAATAAATAAAATCTTTAAAAATAAATAAAATAAAATAGTTTGTACTAATGGTTGCACAACTGGATATACTCAGATTATTGAATTGCAGATTTTAAATAGATGAATTTTGTGGTATGTGAATTATATCTCAAAAAGCTGTTAATGGGGCACCTGGGTGACTCAACTGGTGAAGTGTCTGCCTTTGGCTCAGGTCATGATCTCAGGGTCCTAGGATCAAGCCCCATATCTAGCTCCTTGCTCAGCTGGGAGTCTGCTTCTCCCTTTCCCTCTGCCTCTCCTCCTGCTTGTGCTCCACCCCCTGCAACTAAATAAATAAAAATCTTGGGGCTCATGAGTGGCTTGGTTGTTTGAGCATCTGCCTTTGGCTCAGGTCATGATTTTGGGGTCCTAGGATTGAGTCCCACATCAGGCTCTCTGCTCGGCAGGAAGCCTGCTTCTCCCTTTGCCTCTGCCACTCCCCCTGCTTGTGTACTTTCTCTCTCTCTAAAATAAATAAATCTTTAAAAAAGAAAAAGAAAAAGAAAAAATAAATAAAAATCTTTTAAAAAACTTTTAACAACAACAGAAAACCTATCCATAACCATCATTAGCATTCTGGCATACATTTTTACATTTTTTTTCATATACTTATTTACATTTATTTATTTATTTATTTATTTATTTATTTATTTATTTACTTTTAAATAAAATTAAGACTATCATGTTGTATAGCCTATAGATTTTCCAACTATATATTTTCATATCTCTAGTCTTCTACAGAATTCTTTTTTACAGAATTCTTTTTCTTAAGTAAGCTCTATGCTCAATGTGAGGCTTGAACTCACAACCCCAAGATCAAGAATCTCATGCTCCCCTAAGCCAGCCAGGCACCCCTTGAATTATTTTATTGTATTTTCATTTTATGCATAGACTATCACTTATTTAATCAATAATACTGCAGTTGGGCTTTTATTTCTAAACTGCTTGCTCCTTTATATCACATCATTTCAGGTAAATGTCTTGGCCATCTATAATTATTTCTTGGAATAAATTCTAGAATCAAGAATTAGGATAGAATTATATGCACATTTAATGGTTTTTGAGACATAATGCCAAATTCTTCTTCGAAAAGGATTTATCTCGGGAAGCCAGGGTGGCTCAGGGGTTGAGCATCTGCCTTTGGCTCAGGTCGTGATCCTGGAGTCCCAGGATGGAGTCCCGCATCAGGCTTCCTGTGTAGAACCTGCTTCTCCCTCTGCCTGTTTCTCTGCCCCTCTCTCTCTCTCTCTGTGTCTCTCATGAATGAATAAATAAAATCTTTAAAAAAAAGGGGGGGGTATACCTCGCATATGAAAAGAGCCTCAACATTATTAGCTATTAGAGGACTACAACCCCAAACCATGAGATACCACTTCACACCCACTAGGATGGCTCTAATCTAAAAGATGTAAGCGTTGGCAAAGATGTGGAGACTGGAACTGTCACATACTGCTGTGGGGAAATGAAATGGCACAGCCACTTGAGAAAACCAGTGGACAGTTCCTCAAAAGGTTGAGACACAGAATTATCACACAAATCAGTAATTCCACCCCTAGTTATATACCCGAGAGAATGGAAAACATATACTCACACAAAAACTTTTTTTCTTGCTTTTTTATTGTTTAAAGATTTTATTAATTTATTCATGAGAGACACACAGAGAGAGGCAGAGACACAGGCAGAGGGAGAAGCAGGCTCCATGCACTGGGAGCCTGACGTGGGATTTGATCCCGGGTCTCCAGGATCGTGCCCTGGGCCAAAGGCAGGCGCTAAACCGCTGCGCCACCCAGGGATCCCAAACTTTTTTTTAAACACAAAAACTGGTACGTGAATGTTTGTAGCAGCATTATTCATAATAGCCAAACAGTGGAAACAACCCAGATGCCCACCAACTGAAAAATGAACAAATAGAAATAATTAATTAATAATAATTAATTAATAATTAATATTGGTACAACAATGAAAAATGAACAAATAGAAATAATTAATTAATAATAATTAATTAATAATTAATATTGGTACAACAAAACATTATTGGGCCATGAAAAGGAATGAAGTGCTGACACATGTTCCAACATGGATGAACCCCAAAATCATTATTGATGTTCAGTGAAAGAAGCCAGTCACAAAAGGCAACATATTGTTGATTTCAAATATCTATGATGTCCAGAACAGGCAAATCCATGGATAAAGAAAGAAGATTTGTGGTTGTGGGAACTGGGGGAGGAGGGAGTCGGAGGAGGGAGGAGCTGTTAGTGGGTATTGGGGGTTTATCTGGAATGATGATGTTCCGGAATCAGATCTTAGTGATGGACATGCAATGTTGTGAACATACAAAACTGTACCCTTCATCAGAATGAGTTTAGGGGTACGTGAATTATGTCTTAATTAAGGAAAAAGAGTTTGTGCCTCTTTTTACTCCTAGTACTAGAACGTGAAGGGTACTACTTCCTTGTACCCTTCACATCTAACTGGCCTATTTTCAGTCCTTAATTCAATAAGCAAAATGTCTTTTCTTGGGTGCGTCAACTTGCGTTCCTTTGATAGTCAATGAAATTTGACTTCATTTTTAATGTTTATGGACCATGTGTATTTTATATGTGTGAATCGTCTGTTCGCAGTGTTTGCCCATTTGTCTTGGGGGTGTTCCTTTTCTCTCCTATTTGTTCATGAGAATCCTTTACATATTAAGGATTTTAAATCCCGTACTCTTTTGTCATAAAGTTGCAAATATTTCCCTAGTGACTCATTTACCTTTTTCTTATCCACTCATCCTCCACCCTGTGAACCTTCTGAGTTGCTGTGAATAATCACAGTTATGAGGTCTCTGTCACTCTTCTTTATGCTTTGTCACCACGCTCATGTGCTTACAGAAGACTCATCCGCAGGGATACAGAAGCATTTTTAAAACCTGGATTTCTCTTAGGATCTCTTTGTTTTGTTTTGTTTTGTTTTATATGCTGCTCCTGTATAGGAGCACAGCATGATTCTGTGGCAGGATGTGGGGCCAGTACCCATTGTGAGGGTCCCTGGGAGGCCAAGGTCCCTGCTCCTTACATTCAGCTCCAGATACTCCAGCCCCCGGGGTGTGGCAGGGGTGCCAATCTCCGTCCTCTTCCCAAACGACCGAGTCACAAGAGCAGACATTTATCCTGTGCCAGTCACTGTGCCAAGTACTTCTGGAGGATTCAGATCACTGGAACCTCAACCTGCCCTGCTGATGGACCCAGTTGTGCCGCCTCTGTTTTACTGATGCAGGCGCTGGCTGGCCAGTGATGGGCAGAAGCCCACCACCGTCACTACTGTCTCCCATCCTGCTGTGGATGAGGAGAACCCAGACCCTGGACAGAAGGCTCCATCCAGCTCTGGGATGCGATCTGGGTTTCCTCGTGGGCCAGTGTTCCTGCATCCTGCTGGGCTCTCTGCAGCCCCCGCCACCTCGGGCAGGGCACTAACATGCAGCTCCTGTCTTCAGGGAGGTCACATTGGACCAGACCCCTAGATACTAGATCCAGCATCATTTTGTCTATTTGTGACCTGATGAACCCTCCTCCTCCTCTTCTTACCTGATACAGCAGAAATGATCACCAGCTTCTCTTACACCTGGTAAGGGGCCGAAGAGGAAATGCCTCTGGTTTCCCTTAGCCTTCCCTGGGCATGAGGCCTCAGGAATTGGGTACCTCGGTGCTCATTCCTCCAGATCCCAGCCCTCCAGTATTTCATCTCCATGGCGACGGGGGCAGGTGTAGGGCTCGCCCAGAGGGAGCAGAAACTCTGCTGCATGCTCCCTGCTCCCCTGTCCCTGGTACCCTGAAAGCCAGACAGGGGTGCATGTGCTGGAGGAGGGGCTGGCTGCGTCCTCAGGTTGGAGGCATTCTCCATTTACTACACCTGCCCCCACTGCCAGAAGGGGTGAGGCGTCGGATTGCCACCAACCTGGCTTGTGCTGCCTAGGGAGCCTAACTGTGTCTGTAATCACAGCGTGGTCCCTGGACCAGCAGCACGAACATTTCCGGAGAACTCCCCACCGTAAAGTGGGCATACTGAGTCAGAAACTGGGAGTAGGAGTGGAGGCAGCAATCCGCTTTCCCCTGAGCCTTACAGGCAATCCTGACGCCAATTCAAGTTTGAGGACCATTGTTCTAAAGCGGTGGATTCCAAATTTATCTAAACTTTGGGCTCAACTGGGAATTTCCCCTAAAATAATGATGCCGGGCCGCCCGGGTGGCTCAGCAGTTTAGCGCCGCCTTCAGCCCAGGGCGTGATCCTGGAGACCCGGGATTAAGTCCCACGTCGGGCTCCCTGCATGGAGCCTGCTTCTCCCTCTGCCTGTGTCTCTGCCTCTCTCTCTGTCTGCCTCTCATGAATAAATAAATAAAACCTTTTTAAAATTAATTAATTAAATTAAATTAAATAATGATACCTGTCCTGCTAGTGGACTGGAACTAGTTCCCATCAGCTCACAAGAGCTGATTTTTATTATTTTTTATTATTTATTATTTTTTATTTTTTTTATTTATTTATGATAGTCACACACACAGAGAGAGAGGCAGAGACACAGGCAGAGGGAGAAGCAGGCTCCATGCACCGGGAGCCTGACGTGGGATTCAATCCTGGGTCTCCAGGATCACGCCCTGGGCCAAAGGCAGGTGCTAAACCACTGCGCCACCCAGGAATCCCCAAGAGCTGATTTTTAAAATCTCAGAAGATCTGTGAGCCAGGTCCAGGTTTTTAACACAGCCATCACTTAAAATGAGATTCGATACAAACTTACAGTTATTAAAAATAATTAGTATTCAAAACTCATCACCCCCAAATTACCTTACTGTATTTTACTATTATCTATAATCTTGAGATCATTTACATCTGTTTTTATCGGCGGAATGGTTAACCACTGAGCATCTCTCCCTGGCTCTGCATTCAGTGAAAGCAGTCCTGATAGAACTTACAACACTGGGGGCAGCAAGCGCTGCGGAACCGGGTCCCCACCCCTACCAGGGAGCCTGGTGTTAAACACTGACCCGCACACCACTGCCTGTGTCCCCCCAGCTGCCTCCCCACAGACTGTGACCTAAGGGATCTGCAGTGTGGCTGGACAAAAACAAAAAAACCATCTGCAGGTGATTCTAATGTGCAGCCAAGTTTGGGGACCATTATTTTCTAGAAAGACAGCTCCCGGCAGCCGCCAGCGGGAGAAGGCAGCTCATCCATACGCTGGGGCAGCATCATGCCGCAAACTTACGTGTCTCTCTGCAGACCAGGGAGCTAAAGCAAAGGACAAGGACCCAGGAGGTGACCCGGTGCTCACCTGAGCAGTTGGCCCTTCCCGTTCAAATCCCACCCCGAGGCAGCTCGGCTCTAGACCAGTGTTGCCGTATGCGGGGTGCTGGCCCAGGGCTGCCAGAGCTTTGGGGTTTTGTTTTATTTTTTCAGATACGCTGAAAATCTGGATTTTGGGGAGGGGAACCTTCCAATCTTTAGGAAACCTGCATGGTTTCCTAAACACATTTGCAGTCCAGCTTCAACAGCAACCTGCGATCTGAAAGCCCCGGGGCCAGCTTGAGGGTTGTGGCAGGGCCGCACAGGGGAGCCTGGGGCAGCAGGCAGGCGGCGAACAGATCTCACCTCCTAAGGCTCAGTATTCTCCAAATACCAGAAGAATCTGGACGCTCACGAGACTATCAGGGGAACACGTGTTTGTGACAAACATCCTACGCAAGGTCATCTAACAACTACAGCTGGGTGTGACCCGGACCCCGTGGCTGTGTGTGGGCGTCAGAGGGGCAGGCCTCCCAGGCCGCGTCACCTCTGAGTGGGACCTGGACACCTCGCTTCACGGCCGGTCCCTGACTGGAGTTCTGGGTGACTGTGTCTCTGATCCTGGGGCCATAGGTGGAGGTAGATCAAACTTGGCCACCGTGGCCACCGGGACAGTTAGAACCTCCCCGCCCTGCCAGTGGAAGCAGGCTGACAATGGTGTGGCGGCTCTGGAGAGGCACCCACTGTCCCTCAAAGCTGACACGCAGAATCCCGGTGGCCATCATATTCAGCTGCAGACTATGCGAGAGTCATGTCCAAGCGGGCACGTGGTGCTGTCCCCGAGGCCCAGACGGAGGGTATGTCAGTCTGCATCCCTCAGGGAAGCCTAAGTGCTGTGTGTGATCCAAACGGAGGGAAGTGGAAAGGCCAGAGGAGCAGATGCGAGGTGGGGCGGGGGAGCACAGGGGGATGCCCCTTAGCCAGAGAGCTAACAGGGCCGCGGGGCTTCCCTGGAGTCGGCCGTCTGGGTGCATGAAACACGAGGCCAGGGCTCATGGACCTCTGCCATGGGGGTCTGCACCCCTGCTGCAGCTGTTGGGGGCAGGCACCCAGCCAGGCCCCCTCCACACCCCCACTGGCCCTGACCCAGCCCCAGCAGGAGCCCCCGCCCCACCCAGCATCTTGTGGCAGACACGGTGCGGCCCACTGCTGCTGTTGGCCAGTGCGGCCTGAGTGCGACCAGGACTCCCAGCCTCCCTCAGCTCGGGGAGCAGGCCTCAGGGTCGGGGTGGGGATGCTACCCTTCCTCCCTCCTTCCTGTCTCCTGCCAGTGTCCCCTCCCATCAGGGAATGACTGGAACCAGGTGCAACATCTCAGGGTCCCAGCCTCCTGCCATACAAGGCAGCGCATGGAGGAGGGGATGTGGGGCTGGAGGCCCCAAATGACCAGCCGGGAGAGAGTGTGGAGCCTCCCAGGGCCAGATACGGTGAAACAGAGACAGAAATGACCCCATGTCCACCCACCGTGGGCAGAGCGTGAGCTCGGAGAAAACTGACCCTGCAAATGATCCTGCAAATGCAGATTCACTTATGCCTTCTCTCACTCATTCAGCCGTTCCCCGAGTGAATGAAAGGTGTGCTTGTTCAGGTTTTCTGCAATCCGGCTTGTAGCTGGTGCTGATGGTAGCTTCTCCCCTTCCCTGTCCTATACCCTTCCTGTCCCCAGGCTCCGTGGTGGCTGGTACTCCCCATGATCCGCTGTCCCACAGAGACTGGGCCCCATCAGCAGCTGGCGGGGTGGGGGTGGGGCTGCAGCAGAAAGGCCCCCTGGGTCTGTGAAGGGACCATGAGGCTGGTGCTGGGGCTCTTTCAAATCTATCATTATTCCTGCTCGGCGCATCCTAGGGAGGGAAAGACTGTGTTCTTCTCACTCCTATTGTTAGAAAGGCAGAGACGCCCAGCTTCTCTTTCCCTATTTGAACGAGACCTTCTCTGGCACTGAGTTCTAAATGGGTTTTGTCATGTGATGCTTTCTTTGACAGGTTTCACAGCAAATCTCCTGGGCCGCTTCTGGGAAAGGCATCAGAGAGCAGCCAAGGGGCCAAGAGTCAGGGCTGTTGACCTTACGGCTCCAACAGGTGCTTGGGAATCTGGAGGAAGGCCATGTGTTCTGGGGAGCATTCTCAGTGGTGGGACAAGGTCCCCTGGCGCCCTCAGACCTCCCAGAGCACCTGTGGCTGGATGCTGGGACAGGGTGGCAGGTGATGGGCTGGGGAACAGGGCTCTGCAGAGTTGGGTCCTACCTCCCATCGCTTCCTGCTGTAGGGCCTGGTGGAGAGACATCACCCTCAGCCCCACCCAGGCAAACCCTCTCGTTCAAAATTACTCTTCAGGCTCCTCTGGCAAAAACCTGAAACAGTCAGGGAAAACCTCTGGGACTCGAGCAGGGCCAACCCGGGAAAGGGGATGAAGGCCTTAAGAAAGAGGTTGCTCTGCAGGTCAGAGTAGCCCCAGTAAATGACGGGGTTGGGGGCAGGCTGGGCAAGGTGGGCATGGAAGCAAGGGAAAGCCCAAGGTTGAGTCTGGAAGAGAAAGCAAAAGACAGAAAAGGAATCTGAAGTGAAGAGTCAGCAGCAGTAAGCAGTTTGGACTAAAAGGGTTCAGGAGGCCAGCGTCGAGCATGTCCCCAGGAGCAAGGAGAGAGGAGGGCATATGCCAGGGCCGAGCAGGAGTTCCCCAGGCTCTGACAATTCCTACCCGATGTTTCCTTTGGTTCCGCTCCTGGACATGCTGGGACCAGGGCGGGTCCAGTTCATCGTGGGAAGCTGTGCCCTGCAGGAACCTTCTAGACGCCTGGTGAGCAGTCCCCAAGGCTGCCCGTCAGGGGACGCTCCCGTGAACTGGGCGCGAGGCTGGCTGGGGTGCTTCCCATCCTTGGTTTCTGGATCTCAGGGCAGGTTGCTGGATCCCAGACAGAGCGAGGACTGGGGACAGACGAACCGGTGCACAGAAGACGCAGGTGGCACTGGAAATCCACGGGGCTCCAGCCGGCAGCTTGATTTCCACATGAGCAAATGCCCGGTGTGTCCTGGAGGAGAACCTGACGGGTGTCAGCACACGTCTGCTGTTCTCGGTGACAGAGTGGCCTGTGGCCCTTGCTCTGTGGCAGGAGTGACCACGGAGGAGGGAGGCCGCAATTGTGCGCACGTAACACAACAGTCCCATGTGAGGGAGTTGAATGTTACCCCGTGAGAGTTCTCTGCAGGCCGAGTCACTGGCCTCGCTCTGTCCCGCAGAGTGAGGTATATTTCGTTTCCAGTTTGGTACGTGTCATTTTGCCATTGGAGTTACACAGACGTGGTGGGCCTAGGTGAAGCCTTGTTCCCAAACCAGGAGTCCGCCAGGCCGTGGGAGGGCACCGGTGAGTGGTTAGCGCACAGGAGGAGGCGCATCGCAGCACGAGGCAGCGGATCCTGCGTGGAGGAGGTCCCCTGTACTGGGATGGGCCACCCCCGCGAGAGGCACAGCCAGAGGGTCAGGAGCCAAGGGAGGCAGATGAGACAGATGGGAGAGAGAAACCAGGAGGAAGCTGTATCCCCTGTGTACCGCACCCCCGTGTCGCCCCCTTCCATGTGCTGCTTCCTGGGCTGGGGCTGGAGCATTGCAAATTGCATTTTCCAGACCCCCTGGCCAGATGGCTGCTTTTTAGGTTTTGCTGAAAGGAGGCATTAGAGGGAAACTGAAAGGAGGAGAGAAGAGGGAAATGGGAAAATCTTCTTGCCAGCATCTGGCTCTAGCTTCCAGCCTCCAGCCTCCAGCCTCCAGCCTCCAGTCTCTAACCTCCAGACTCCAGCCTCCAGCCTCCAGGCTCTAGCCTCCAGCCTCTAGTCTCCAGCCTCCAGCCTCCAGGCTCTAGCCTCCAGCCTCTAGTCTCCAGCCTCCAGCCTCCAGCCAGCAACTGCTTCCATCCTCCAGTCTCCAGCCTCTAACCTCCTAGGGCACTTCCAGGACCAACCCTGCTTATGGAACATCAGGTCTGAGGGTTTCATCAAGATGCACCTGGAAGTTCTAGAATGTCATCCAAAATGTGCTTATCAGGTTCTGGAAGAAGATTGGGGCAGATACCAAACTAAGAAGCAAGGCACATCTGGAAAGCCAAGGTTCCCCCCTAGGATACGGGAGACAAAAGGCTCAAAGAAGCAATTCAGAGAAAAGCCTATGAATTGTAAAACAAAACAAAATAGAGTCATGCACATACACAAATGTTCCTTTCTGTCAATGCATTTTTAAAAAGGAATGAAAGTCAATATCGAAATGCTATTTTCCAATCATGTTGACAAAGTTATCAGGATAATAACCATTGATTCTCAGTAAATAATTATTAATGGCACAAAATAGATTGTGTAATGGATTGTGTATTAGAGTGTTATTTATGGTAGTGAAGAAGTTAACGAGAAGTTAAAGGAACCCATAGACCTAACAGAAGAATGACATTAAATAAATTATTGCAAATCCACAAAATGAAATACTTTTTAGGCATTGAGATTTCTAAACAATATGCTTAAAATATACTAAATACACTATTTAGACTTAATGCAATAATACATTTAAAATGTCTAAATAGGGATGCCTGGGTGGCTCAGTGGTTGAGCATCTGCCTTTGGCTCAGGTCGTGAGCCTGGGGTCCTGGGATTGAGTCCCACATTGAACTCCTTGCAGGGAACCTGCTTCTCCCTCTCCCTGTGTCTCTGCCTCTCTCTCCCTGTGTCTTTCCTGAATAAATAAAATCTTTAAAAAAAAAATAGTCCTATAAATGAGTACCTACTGACACAGAAATGTCTGTGGAATAATATTACTTGATAAGGTCAAAAAACACAAATTTAAAAATAAATAGTATATACATGTAGTACGATTCCATTTGTATTGAATATATGTATATGTGTATACATGTGTGTATTATGTGCATTCGCACACATGCACAATACACTTACATATATGAAAGACATTTTTTAAAGGGAAGTTTCTTAAAGTTCTGATGCCCCACCTACAGCCCAAACCAATTAAACCATCATACTAATTTATCAGGTGGGACTCAGGTGATTAAAAGGTGCAGTGAGGGTTGCAAAACACATCCTACCCTGGTCTATACAGTCTCCCAACCCCTCCCAAATTAAGGTGCTATTTTTGTAAGTGGCCCCAGTCTGTTTGGGTGCATTTGGCCCTCAAGAAAAGAGTTCCTCCATTGGGCTTGCAACAAAGGAGCCAGGAGCATTTTGCTGGGGTCAGAACTTGGGGACTGTCTCTGCAGCCAGCATGACTTCCCCTGAGCCAGCCATCTCCAGGTATCAGAAAAACCAAAGTTCTGTCCCCTTTGGTTCCATTATGCTTTAAAAAAAGAAGTGAGGTGGGTCACAGCCAAAGGCAAGCCTGAGCCACCTATTGGACTCCCTATTTGTGTGAGGAGTAGGTCCAGTTTTCCAACATCTAAATGAGCCCAGCATGTAGAGAAGGCAGCGGGATGCGGCGGTGTCTGCCTCCCAACCTCCTGCTGTCTCTCCCAGCTTGGCCCCCCTGTCAGGACGCCCACCCAGGACACCTAGGCTCCGATGTGGGACCATGTTCCTGTGGGGTGGGGGCAGTAATCCGCCTCCACCCGTTAGATTCTGTGGCTGAGACCCCCTATTACAAAAGATACATTAGCAAGAGAAAAACCAACAGATGCTTAATTACATGAGACCTCATCCATGTATATGGGAGAAACCTAGGAAAACCGAGTAAAACTCCCCGGGTGGCCTGAGAGTCAACAGGGTAAGGTTTGTTATGCAGATGAAAGTCTGAGCCTTCTCCAGCATAGAGATTCTGGAGATGTAGTCATCTTCCCCTGGGTGTTAGGGGCCCGGGGACACCCTTACAGATGGAGATGTCCCTTAGAGATGTAAATCTGCCTCACAAAAGAGCAGCTTCTATTCTCCGGAGACTAGAATCCAGAGATCCTCCAGTGTCACCATGTTTCTTAAAAACAATCAGCTCAAAATAATCCCTATGCAAAACACAAAGTTGCAGGATGGCATATTCTGCTAGCTCTCGTTGCTTTCCCGTGACCAGACCACAATCCACACTGGTCACCCCGGCTCCTTCTGGGCCTCGCGGGCCCCACGTTGGCAGACGTGAGATAGGGCTGCGTGTGGTGCAAGAAAAGGAGGGAGGAGGAGCGGGCATCTGGGTTCAGACCTCCAGCCCTCTGCCTTCTCGCTGCCCGGCCTGAGCCTTTGCGATCGCCACCTGCCTCCCCTGTGACATGCGGAGAAGCTTCCAGCCCCCTTGACGTTGTGTGTGTGTGTGTGTGTGTGTGTGTGTGTGTGAGTGTGTCCACAGCAGTGGATCTCCACCTGGCTGCACGACAGAGTCACTGGAGGAGCTTTGAAAGCTTTGTCCCCCCCACAGAGATGGCCATTTCATGGGCCTGGGGGGCGGTGGGGGCAGAGCACCCTCCAGAGCTCCCAGACACACACCAGCGGGCGGCCTGGCCGGAGCTTTCACAGGGGCGCCTCCCGGGGGCCGGGGATCCCGGGACTGGCTCTGGGAACTTGCTGGAGACTAGACTCCTGCGCTCTACGCTGGACCTTCAGAATCCAGCACGATCCGTGCCTACAACGCAGCCCTCCGGCACCATGGCTCAGCGGAGCAGTGAGGGCGGCTCTCGGGGAAAACGGTGCTGACATCTGCACTTCACAGCGTGAGCCGCTTCACTGCCAGTCACTGGTGGCTTCTAAAGTTCTCTGGGCTGTTCTAATGCTACCTGGTCTGAAAACCATAGTTTAAAAAAGACAGATAGGGGATCCCTGGTGGCCCAGCGGTTTGGCGCCTGCCTTGGGCCCAGGGCATGATCCTGGAGTCCTGGGATCGGGTCCCACATCAGGCTCCCTGTATGGAGCCTGCTTCTCCCTCTGCCTGTGTCTCTCCCTCTCTCTCATGAATAAATAAATAAAATTTTTTTTAAAAAGACAGATAGTTTTGGGTGGAAGCCTGATGAAGGAAACACGCACCCAGGCATGCACGCACACACATACAAAAGGGCGCTCACACATACACACCCATGTGCACACACAGACACACATGCACGTGCTTGCGCTCACACACACAAACACATGCCTACATATGCCCACACTTACACATGGGTGCACGCGCACACGCACGTGTGAGCACACACATACACATGTGCATGCATACCCACACATGTGTGCACATAATGACATGCATGCACCTACACACATAGGTACACTCACTCGTGCATGCACATACGTACACATGTGCGTGCACACATACACACATGTGCACACACATATACACAGGGCACATATACATGCACATATGCACATGTGTGCGCACACACATATACACAGGGCACATATACATGCACACATGCACATGCGTGCACACACACACACACACACACAGCACAAGCCCAGGCTGTCTCCTCAGTGTGCTGGGAAGAGTTGCGGAATCTCTGATGTTTACGTGATTGAACTAATTTACGTGATTGAACTCAACTCTTTCAAGTGTGACCTTTTGTTAGGTTGAATCACTTCCTTTGGAAATAAAAGAAAATGCCCCCATTGTTTTTGACAAGTTCTGTTCATCTTGGAGAATATTTTGCAAAACAACTTTTCTCCGATTTGGAAGCCTCTAGCTTCCGGTCAATACTGTCTCTGTTGACCTCAGCAGACAACCGCATAATGCTGTGGGGAAATCTTCACAGCTGAGCCAGGGCTCCCACTGCAGCCCCGTTTTGCAGCTGGGGAGCCGAGACCCTGACAGCCTCCAAATGCGGTGCTCGGGGCCAGGCACAAGACCAGTAGCCGAGCTGGGAATGGGACCAGACTCTTGCCACCTCCTTCGGCTCTGACTTTGCCAGATGGCGTGGTGGGTGCAGCGGGCATTTCAGTGAAGGTGTCCACTGTCACCAGGTGGCTGCCTCCTGCAGGGATGATGCAGAGGGCATCTTGGCATCAGCAGGTCCAGGGTCAGGGCCTGCCTCAACAGGTGTTAGCTGTGAGAATTCTGACAAGTCCCTGAACCACTCTGTGCCTCAGTTTCCTCCACTGTAAAGGGGGGACTCGAGTTCTTGTGAGGATGGGTGGGGTAAATCATAAGAGGCACAGAGAGCAGAATCTGTGCTTGCCGAGTGAGGGATGTTCTTGTGGTCGCGGAGGCAGGCGGGCCTCAGCTCATTGCCTCTGCATCTGCCTCCGGCACTGGTTCCCATGTGTCCTGCGAGCCTGTGTGGTGCCAGAAGCAACTGGACCCTCACCCCCAGCTGGTGGGGAATGCTGCTCTGTCCACGGAAGTGGGGACCTGGGAGCAGAAAGAGGAGGCTTTGGATCCATGATTTCTTATTTATTTATTTATTTATTTATTTATTTATTTATTTATTTGACAGAGAGAGAGAGAGAGAGGCAGAGACACAGGCAGAGGGAGAAGCAGGCTCCATGCAAGGAGCCTGACTCAGGACTCGATCCCAGGACTCCAGGATCAGGCCCTGGGCCAAAGGCAGCGTTAAACCGCTGAGCTACCTGGGCTGCCCTGGATCCATGACTTCTGAGCATTCTTGCTCAACGCGAAGCCCCTCATCCTGCCCCCCGAATCCTGCTGACAGTCCACTCCCGTGGTTCCTTTGATGGACTGAGAATCCTTAGCACTTTCTGTGCTTATCAAAGGGCTCTCGGCCACCACCTGACACTGGGACTGGAGAGAGAAACTGCCATAGCCCTAGTTTTGCCAGCCCGATACGACATTGAGTGTGACATTGGGCGGGCAGCTCTCTTCTGCCCCAGCGGTGCTGTGACTTTATCTCATTTGACCCTCTCCATAACCAGCAGTGAGGGCTGCCGCTGTCACCCCATTCTGGGAAGGAGGAAACAACTCTCAGATAACCTTTGCCCAAGATCCTGAGTGAGTACATGGAAGAGGCGACCGGGCGGTGACCCCTGAAGGCACCCTGCTTCCTGCACCTGGCTGTCACTGCCCTCCGCCCTCCTGAACCAGCCAGCGGCCCTGGGTTCCTTTCCCTAGTCCCAGTTTCCACAGAAGTCTATCCCCTATCTCTCCTGCCTCCACCCCTTCCTCCTCCTGGGCCTCGCTGACGCATGGGGTTTGGACGAAGTGACCCAGCCTGAGACAACGGTGGCCCACGGTGGCTCATGAGTGACCACTTTCAGGAAACTGAACTGATAACTCCTGTGACTTCCATGAATGAAAATGCCACTCCCAGAGGAGTGATGGACTCACAGATGATGGGAATTTCCAGAGGGACAGCGGCTTCTGCTGGCAGCCTGGGCTGATTGAGGGGGGAAGTGGGCCTGAGTGGGCCTGGGTGGGCCTGGGTGGGCCTGAGGTGACCTGTGAGCCCCGTGGTTCCCGCTCTCACTCCTGCACAGCTAGGACCTAGGGCCTCTCCGGGACAGGATGCTGCTTTGCCTTTGTGGTTCCCACCTCCCCGAGGGATGCCAATGACCTGGCAAGGCCCGCACCTCATGGTCTCCCTCCCTGCACCTGGGAGACGCTGGGGCCTTCTAACCTCACCTGGGCTTCCACCTCTGTTTGCTGCTCCCAAACAGAGAAACTGAGGGAGTGCATGGAGGGAGGGTGGGGTCTCAGCTGGACCCTCGGGCCCCAGCTACAACCCAGAAAGGCAGCCACAGGAGCCCCCAAGCAGAGGGAGGAGGGGAGCAGGAGCGCAGGGGGCGAGGAGGGAGGGGACCCGGGGGAGCAGGGGGTGTCACAGGGGCAGGGCCCTGACGACAAGAGTGAGTCACTATGGGCTGTTGGCCTTTCTGTGTCTCCGTTACACAAACACAACAACAATGGGAGTGAGAGGATAGGGAAAAAATCACCGTGGTTTTCCTCCTTCACACATGAGATGCTTTTATTTTTCCAAGTTCTTTTCCAAGCCCTGGTGACATTTATGCAAACATGTTATGTTGCAGTCAACACGGCCCGGGCCCAGCTCTGGACTCAGCTCTTTCCGCTCACGCTGCTTCCTGAGGGCCTCCCTGGCTGACTGAGAGGTCCACCAGTCAGTTGCTGCAGGGCATCTGCCCCAGGGCTTCCCCCCACTGCTCTGACCCACAGGAGCCCCCCCACTGGGACCCCACTGGGACCCCTCCCACCACGACCCTGCAGGAATTCCCGCTGCCTGGGCCCCACAGGAGCGCCCCCACCGGGACCCCACAGGAACCCGCCCACCAGGACCCTGCAAGAGCCACCACTGCCCAGATCCGGCAGGAGCCCCTCACTGGAACCTCATTGGGACCCCTCCCACCAGGACCCTGCAGGAGTGCACCTGCCTGCTGATGCCTACTGTTAGCATCACTGGAAATGATCATTCATTTTTTAAGCATTGACCTTAAGTTTCTATACTTTTCACATTTCCTTAATAACTAGGAAGGTGGAGCCTGTATCAGTCCTCCTGTTTGCTCATTATATGAATTCCTTTTGAATGATCTGTTGGGGCTTTTATTCTAGCCTGCTGTGAATTAGCTTTTTATATGGTGTAACCAAGCACCCAGGTTTGCCGAGGACCGGGAGGCTCCCAGGATCCCAGCTTCGGGTGCTGATGCCAAAACCAGCACAGCTACCTAGTACCCCGTGCTTTCCTTACACTACGAGCCTACCTTTCCCATTCTCCATGAGAGTAGTAATAGGGTCATTGTAAGAAATAACTGAATTAGCACAGTTTAAGCGTTTTAGAGTGACGTCTGAGACATCGTGCTTAGTATGTTTGAAGGAAGAGGGCATCGCATGTTGAGTAAGAGTATGCAGCATGGAATCAGTAGCTGGTTCCTAGTTCAAATCCTAACTGCTCGTCCCCGCCCCCCCCGCCCCCGCAAAATGACCTACCTCCTAGGCTGGCTCTGAGGACTGTGTGAGCAAATACACACACACACACACCACACAGAATCGGGCCCAACTGTCACCCCCAGTGCCAGCCCCATTCACGGCAGTAAAGACAGGAGTAATATGTGTCACTACCTGCCTATGGATCATCTGTTATATGACAGGGGCTGCTGGGGTGACTGGTTGTCCTGGTCTTCCGGGATCTGTTGTGGGTTTAGCACTGAAGGCTCTACGTCCTGGGAATCCCTCAGCCCTGGGCAAAGTGGTGGCCGGTCACCCAGGCACTGTGAGAATTTGAAATGATCTCCATGCACCATCTCCACACCCTATGTTTTCCATAGAGAGAAACATGGACTCTGGGCCGTTAAGAAATTTGCCCGGATGATACGGGGGGCCCCAAAAACCTAAGGTCATCCAATTTTATGAACGGTGTCTTTGCTGGGAAGGGGCTGGTTCATGCCAGAAGGCTGATTCATGGTCACCTGAGCTCATCTCTTCCCAATTTCCAAATTGTACTGTGTGCTGACTGTGTACACTTACATCGGCCTCACCACGTCCACGATGTCCGCTCAGAGGTGACAGGATTTGCTTCCCAAGAGGGCCCGGTGAACCACCATCTCCCTGGTGCACAAGGAACATGGTTGGCTCATGGACACAAGATGCCGGTAATATTGAGGTAATGGCTTTGGCCACAGGAACATCATCTACCTTCTTCTTTCTCTTCCAAGTGTGTGGGGACCAAGGGGCTGCACAGGACCCAGAGAGCCAAGGGCAGGAGTGAGGGGATGGGCAGTTTCTTAGCGTTTGGCAGAGATGCGTGAGCCTGCACTGCCTCCGCAGGGGTGCTTAAATCAGGGAGGGAGGGCCTCCTGCTGCCTCCCCCCCCCCCCCCCCCCGGGGCCCCTGGGCTGGTGCTGGGCCACTCACCCCATCACTCTGGGACTGGAGCCACGCTGGAAGCATGTGAGGGGCTCAGGTTTAGAAGAGGCTCCTGGGAACACGGCCCGTCAGCCCCGCACTGTAGGCCATCCCAGGGCTGGCTGGCAGCCGCCGGCTTCCCTCTGAGTACAAGTCCCAGAGAACAGCTGCACTGGCGCGATCTGCCAGGAGGGAGGGCTGTCACTGTCACCCACGTTCCTACCCTCTGCGTTCCCTTAGAGTGTCTGCAGACCCTCATCCCCTCATCCTCTCCCCACTGTAGGTGGGGATTCCTGGAGGGTGGAGATGCTGACCCACTGGCGCCCAGTGCCTGACTGCATAGGTGCTCCATAGTCTGGACTGACACAGAGAAGCGCAATGCCTTCGGGCTTTGGTCAGAGATCTAGCTGTAGCAAGGAACACAGTTCCAAGAGCAGAGGACTACATCTACTACTAAGCTGTGGATTGTATAGTTTAGATCACTTCCTGCACACTGAGCCCTGAGCCAGGTGCCCGACATACAACCCTCAGCTGCCTCTGCCATGAGGGTGGCGTGGCGGGACAGAGCTGGGCTCTCCTCTCCTTTTGGATTCTGTTTCTACTAATGCAAACTAGAATCACGGGGCCTCTTTCTAGCCCTTGAAAAGTCCGAGTGAGTTCAGAGAAGAGTGATGGTTGGAGGCTGGGGGGCAGATTTCTGGAAGGAGCCAGAGGAAGGCTGCTTTGCTGAGCTCCGGGGGAGTCAGGGGAGGAGCGGGGCCGAGGAGCTGCAGTGCCCACCTGCAGGGCCCGTGGGGGTGTCAGGAGCCCCACACGGCAGCACCAGCAGCGAGGGCAGTGCAGAGCGAGGGCAGGATTGGGGTGAGGAACGCAGGCCTGTGGCGAGTCCGCACTCATAAAGCACAGGGTGGCTGAGCCAGCCCGCCCCCCCGCCCCCCACCCCTCCCGGAGCTGTTCTGCTCTGCTACTCCGGACTTGGATGGCTGCACCGGCCAAGGACACTGTAATTAGGAGGGATCTCAGGGTATGCAGAGAAAGAGCAGCTTCCAGAAGAATCTTCCCTTTGATGCCTGATGAGAGCACACACAGAAGGTGCCTGGTACGGGGGCTGTGCCTGGAATGGTTTGTAATCTGCAATTTTCTCACCCTTTCCCGGGTTTCCCCACTTTTCCGCTCCTTAGCAGGATAGTGATGAGTAATGTTATCTGACCTCATGATGACATCAGCTGGCGTGTGTCCTGGAGGAGCCTTTGTCTCCGGACCGCCCTTCAGCGAAGTGTGTGTGTGTGTGTTTGTGTCTCATTTATTCTCCTCTGTGGCTTGTGGCTTTCCGGCACAGAAGTGAATTCCGCTTTAGGAGAAACTGGAAACTGGAAAATTCGATTGTCCGATACACCTTAGGTCCCATTTCCTCTCCCTTTTTCCAAGACGAGTTTTCAAATCACACATAAGGGATGATGGTCCTGTATGTCATTTAGGCACAAGACTGGCCCTGCCTCTGTCTCCCGAAGTCTTCACAAGCCCTTCCTTGAGGTGTTGAGGTGTCCCTCCTCCGGCTGTCGCACCCTCTGATCCCCTCCATCACACACTATGGTGACCCATGTTGGTGGGAATTCTGCAGACACGGACTCTGGCTTTGTCGTATTCATCACCGTAACCTCACGACCTTCACACTGTGCAGGATATGGAACAGTAATGTATCAAAACTGCATATTGATTAAATATAAATACCTAGGGAATCAATTTGCTGTGCCACCTTCTCCAGGAAGACTTCCATGATCTTTCCAACCTGGGAGGCTTTTCCACATGTGGGCTTCCTTTGCGTTGTCTTTGCCTCTCTTTTACCCAATTCCTCTCTCCTTTTCCGTTCCACAACAAATAGCCTGGCACTTAGGAAGTGCTCAGTAAATGGTTATCGAATGAATGTGAGTGGAAAACTGAACTGATCTTGTTCACAGCAGCATGGGAAGAATCATTCAGGAATATTCTGTGTATCAGGATCTTTTTTTTTTTTTTAATTTGCTCTCACGTTGTCAAAAACACTATTCCTGGACAGCCCGGGTGGCTCAGAGGTTTAGCGCCGCCTTCCGCCTAGGGTGTGATCCTGGAGACCCGGGATCGAGTCCCACATCGGGCTCCCAGCATGGAGCCTGCTTCTCCCTCTGCCTGTGTCTCTACCCCTCTCTCTCTCTGTGTCTCTCTCATGAATAAATAAATAAACTCTTAAAAAAAAAAAAAAAGGGCAGCCCGCCTTCAGCCCAGGGCCTGATCCTGGAGATCCCGGATCGAGTCCCGAGTGGGGCTCCCTACGTGGAGCCTGCTTCTCCCCCTCCCTCTGCCTGTGTCTCTGCACATCTCTCTCTCTCTGTGTCTCTCATGAATAAGTGAATAAAATCTTAAAAAAAAAAAACAGTATTCCTAATATTCCAGGGAAAACCATTAATGCTGAGACCCAATCACCTGTCTGTGCAATATCTTCATTTTCTGCCAGTCGTAGAGGTTCACGGGATTTCCTGCTTCTCATTGTTGTTGTTGTTTTGAGGTCCACAGAATTTTCAAGGCCTAGCATGAGGGTTGGCACAGCCCTGAGAGGTTGCCTAGTCTTTCTCCAGCCACCTCATCTTAGAGATCAGGAAACCAAGGTCTAGAAACACAGGATAACTCATCAAGGCAAATCAACGGCCAATAAAGCAGGTCTCACCTACATTCACCTCCTGTATACAGACGTAGCGAGGTCTGATCAAGCCATAATACAGAGCACTGCACCTGGTGAGCAAGGAACAGGTGGCTCGGTAAGCTTTCCTGAGTAAGTCCAGGAGGACAACTGGGCTTTCCTTCTACTGTTGGGCTGCCAGGCCCACCCCCTCGGGGGTCTCAGCCAGCCCAGGACACTGTTCAGCTCTCTGCACAGGGCACCCAGAGCCCTTGAGAAACACTTGGCCCCGACTACACCTTTGATCTGATCCTAGCACAGGAGAGCCCCCTGCCGTGCTCCACATGGTGGAAGAAGCCGCAGTTCACAGGGGAACCATGAGTGTTTAGGAAGGACCGTTCAGGAAACATGTACTGAAGTCAACAAGCTTTGTCGTTACTATTTTGGCCAGGATAGAAGGTCCATGAGAGTAGCAGACAGACCTCAACGTGTCCCCAGCACCAGTGCCTGGCACCGAATAACACCACGCAATGCATGTTTGTTGGGTTGGAATTAAGCTAAGGATGTGCACTTCACCCAGGTGGTTGTCAAACTGGAGTGATGGCAAGACCCCCATAGGCCAGGATGCTCTACGACTCTGTAAAGGGAGGTACACATACACAAGAAAACACATAAAACCCGAAAACGAAGACTACACACCAGCCTGAGAGTAGTGATTGCCACAGGGACCAGGTCAGGGGTGGGGTGGGGGGTTACCAGGGAAATTTGATTTCATCTAATAGGTTTTATTTCTTAATCCAAAAAAAAGAAAGAAAGAAAATTAAGGAAAAAGTGAAACAAATATGACAAAATGGGGACACCTGGGTGGCTCAGTGGTTGAATGTCTGCCTTCAGCTCAGGATGTGATCCTGGGGTCCTGGGATTGAGTCCCACATCGGGCTCCCTGCATGGAGCCTGCTTCTCCCTCTGCCTGTGCCTCTGCCTCTCTCTCTGTGTCTCTCACGAATAAATAAAACAACAACAACAACAAAAAAGACAAAATGTATTTATTTATTCTGTGTGATGAGTCCATGGGTGTTTGTTAGATTTATCTCCATCATTTTCTGACCATAACTGTGTTAGGAAATTAACTATTGTAGTTGCATTGTTGGTCTCAGTGTCGGGGTGTCCAAAACCATTCTCAGATTCGACGGTTCAGAAGGATGTATAGAATCTCAGCCTAAAATAAAATAAATAAATAAATAAATAAATAAATAAATAAATAAATAAAGGAATCTCAGTCTACGGAAAGCTGCTGTGCGTACAGTGTAGGGTATAGCAAAAGGACAGAGGGGAAAATCAACAAAGGGAAAAGCTACGAAGGGCAGAGTCTGGGCAATGTGGGATGAGCCTCCTTTGCTCTCCCCAGCGGATTTGTAAAGGTAGCACTTAATTCTCTCAGAAATGAGGTGTGGCAATGCACACACAGTCCCCCAGACCAGGGAAGCTCCCCACACACGCCCCCCGAGTGCTTTTGTGCAGGGTTTATCTGGGGTCAGTGGTGCAGGCACGGAGCACCTGCGTCACTGACTCTAGCTCGTCTCTGGATCTCCAGGGGTCAAAGAGATACAGTGTGGCCTGAGGCCCTCATCATAAATCACATTGTTAACAGGAAGCTATGGGTGCAGTCCAAGGTCCCAGGTATGCAAAAGATCCTCTTATCAGACACAACATTCCAGGGGCTCATAAGTTACGTCATAGGAGACCAAGAAGGGCCAGTCCTTTCTTTGGAATGTGCAAGCCCGACTGTCCCAAGCCAGCTGAGTTAACCCTTTATTGTACAGCCCTGGGACAACCTGAAGTCACATGGGAGACCTCCACCTGGGTTTGCAAAAGATTTTGTGAGCCTTAGGCAATCACCTACCTCCAGGCTACAAAAGGTTTGGAGAGCCTGGGGTGTCCGGCGAGACTGCTCCTCACTTCAAACCTAGGAAAACAGGCTATGAAGGGACCACAGGAGATCTAGGCACGTGTCTACAAGTTTCTGAAACCAAGGGACTGACCCTTGATTGACATCCAAGGAATCTAACTTAGGAAACACTGGCGTGGCCGCTCTGGCAACCAGGCTCTGGGGTCTGACTGCCCTCCCAGATTATTTTGGGACCCCCCCCAAAAAAACAAACAAACAAACAGATGAGTGTTTCTGATGGCAGGAGGGAGAGAGTGCCAGCTTAGGATCTTCTTAGATCCTGGTCAAGTGGAGTCCATCAGGGGGCTTGGACCACAGGATTCTCAGAGGGTAAGGAAGAAGCTGGAAGCAACTAACCAGGAGAAATGCATCACCCCAGAGATGGGGAGCCGAGGGGTTTCTGAAGAAGCCTTTTAAGTGCCACGGAAGAGAAGTTTAAACCTCCAACCCTGCCAAGCCCAGGGGAAGAGGAGGCCACTCACCAGAGTCACCCATGGAGCAGTGTCCCGTCTGTGTTCTCCTCTCCAGTGTGCCCTGCTCTAGCTCTGGAGAGCCAGAGACTGGTCAGTAAGAGGTGTGAGGAGAGGTAGTCATGACTTTAGTCTGTAGGGTTCAGAGCTGGGGAAGGAGGAGCACCCCCAACCCTGAAAGAAATGCGAGTTCTTTTTTTTTTTTTAAGATTTTATTTATTTATTCATGAGAGACACAGAGAGAGGCAGAGACACAGGCAGAGAGAGAAGCAGGCTCCCTGAGGGGACCCAATTCCAGGACACTGGGATTGTGACCTGAGCGGAAGGCAGACGCTCCACCACTGAGCTACCCAGGTGCCCCAGAAGTGTGAGTTCTAATTATTAATGAGCCTGGGGATCTTATTTACTCACCGGGGCTATCTTGGAGAACAGTGACAAGAGGAACTCTTCTGCTCTTTCCCTACCCCCGTGCTTTATTTCTGGTATTTTCTATCAATTTATCTTTACCCGCACTTAATGCTGTTCCCTGCTGTGCCCTGTCTCCTGGAACCCATTCTAATAAGTACCTAGCTCAGATGTTATGTTTCAGATTTCCAGAATATCCTTTAAAAATATATTTTAGGGACCCCTGGGTGGCTCCATCAGTGAAGCACCTGCCTTTGGCTCAGATCATGATCCCAGAGCCCTGGACTGAGGCTCACATCAGGTTTCCTGCTCAGAGCCTGCTTCTCCCTCGCCCTCCCCCTGCTTACGTGTTCATTTTCTCTCTCAAATAAATAAAGAAAATGTAAATAAATTTAAAAAAACATTTTAGTTCTCTATTGAAATGTCTACTCTTTTTCATCCATTTCCCCTCTATTTTCTCAAAAATACAAATCAAAAGAAGCCCCGTATCAGGGCCTCTATCATCGCCAGTGTCAGGGTCACCCCGGGCCCCGCATGTATGGACTGTTTCCCTTCTTGATCGCTGGTCTCTTTAACCCTGCCCCTGCTCATGTCCACGGATTCTTATGCCAAATACTGTACATGACAGATGACAGAGGTGCTTGATTGTCAGATTCCTCCAGCAAGTGCTAGGTTTTGCTCTTGCACCCAGTGAACTCACCAGATGATTGCCTTGGTCATGTTGAGACGTCAGCATTGTTTCAGGCTTGGTTAGGGCAGGTTTTTCCAATCTTATTCTGGCTGTCAGTGTACAGCCCTTCCTCCCAGGTGTGGTCCTTCCCAATCTCGGCCAAGGGCTCAGGTGCTGACTGAGCACGTCTCCTCTGGCCACTCCTGCACTTGGGCCTGCTCAGCCCTGCATGGTCTCTGAAATCTTTGCTCAGCTGTGCAGCCTCCTGCTGCCCCGGGGTCTCAGCCTCCTCATGCACAGTGTAGGTTCAGCCAAAGCCCACCGGCCTCATGGCAGCCCCGACCTCCAACCACGTGGCCAAATGTCTGCTCCCTGTGTGGGCCCCACTTACACACACCGTAGTTTAGAGTTTCTGAGCTTCAATTCAACTCTGTCCACCTCCATACGGAGCCCACAAAAAGGTGAGAGATCAGAAGGTTAATTACATCCCAGGATGCTCTTTATCCCAGAGGGGCTGTCACCCAGGCTCAGAGTGGAAGAGCACCAGGAATTGCATATAATGGGAGTGGTTTTCATGTGATATGAAATATCAACATACTGAAAGCGTATGACTGTAACAGAGGGAAAATAATAAGAATCTGAAAAGATAAAACAAACCTAGAGAAACATTCCAAAGGAATGCTTACTAGATTTCACAAATTAAGCTAGAAATTGTGCATTTAAATATGACTTTCTGGCTTAAATCTGCAAAGGGAAAGTTCTAGCACATAATTAGTACAGAGAGGAGGTGAGGATTGACCTATCCTCTCTGTCCTCTGGAACAGAGCAGAGCAGAGCAGAGTCTGAAAGTGGTTGGGTTTAGTTCCAAATTTGGCAACCAACCTCAAAACACAAGAATCATGCTGACCAAAAAAAAAAAAAAAAAAGATTGTAGGACACAGCTTGAAGAGGAGTCAGCAGTTGTTTACTAAAAGCAGTGTAGCAATTTTGACTTAGAATATTATCTCTATGATTTTTTATCTTTCATAATAGAAATATGAACAGAAAGAATGGACTATTTAATTTTTAAAAATGTGAATTGGGACACCCGGATGGCTCAGAGAAACTTGCAACTCCTGATCTCAGGGTCGTGAGTTTGAACCCCATGTTGGGGGTAGAGATTACTTAAAAAAATAAAACCTTAAAAAATGCAAATGGCAACATCATAAGAAAAAAATGTTCAAATAAAGGCAGAATAAAACAATTGGTTAAATTCGTAGTGTAGCATAGAAACTAAATGTGGAAAGATTGAAAAAACCATCAATTCAACAAAATAAATGTCTCCAAATGGGTGGATTGTCTAAGTAAATTATGATGAACTAAAGAATGAATATGATTCTATTTGGGCAGAAATGTAACTCTTTGTGTATGTATATGCATATATGCATATGCATGGTCTGAATAACACATGATGAATTAGTGACAGTTGACACCATAGACTGGGATTGTCCATTTCTTTGTGTTCTTTGGCCTGCCTGTATTCACACATTATAACAAACATATATTGCTTTCATAATAAGAACTCCTTCCTCACCAACCCCACAAAGACCTGGACTTTTTTTTTTTTTTTAAAGATTTTATTTATTTGAAAGAGATAGAGTGAGGGAGAGAAAGAATAAGCATGGAAGGGTAGGGACAGAGGGAAAAAAAGACTCAGAGCCTGATGTGGGGTTCGATGTGGGGCTCAAACACAGGACTCCAGGATCACGACCTGAGCCAAAGGCAGGTGCTTAACCCACTGAGCCACCCAGGTGCCCCAGATAGGAAGTTTTAATGAAAGTTTTCTCTTTAAGTTACTTATTCATTTTAAGCCAAGTGCGCCCAAGTTGCTCACTTGGCTGTGTTTCTACTTTCTGCACAGGGGTAAAGGAATTTCACTGTTTCCAAATATGTAAAATGGGAAAAATACCTACCTTAGAGGGTTACACTTTACTTGTGTTTAGCAATAAATTCTTTTTTAAAAGTTATTATTTCAATTTTAGGTGAATGTACAGTGCAATATTGGTTTCAGGAGTAGAATTCAGTGGTACATCATGTGCATACAATACCAGGTGCTCATCACAACAGGTGCCTCCTTAACACCCATCCCCCGTCTAGCCCATCCCCCACACCCCTCCATCAGTCCTCAGTTTGTTCTCTTTAGTTAAGAGTCTCTTATGGTTTGCACCCCTTCTCTCCTTTTCTCCCCCTTCCCATGTGTTCATCTGTTTTGTTTTTTTAATTAAAGTGAAATCATATGGTATTTGTCTTTCTCTGACTCATTTCACTTTGCATAATACTCTCTAGCTCCATCCATGTCATTGTAAATGGCAGGATTTCATTCTTTTTGATGGCTGAGTAGTATTCCAGATATATATATATATATATAACATCTTCTTTATCCACTCATCAGTCTGTGGACACTTAGGCTCTCTCTATAGTTTGGCTATTGTTGAGCAATACGTTCTTAGTAACTAATAGCTGTTTAAACCAAGCCCAGTTGTGGATTTACAGGAGAGCCAGCAGAAGGGAAGTCCAGAGGTCTTATTGGGTCCCCATTGTCCCTTGTGAATCACTTCTGATTTCTCCCCTCCCTCCCTCACTGCACCCAGTGCCTTCCAGCTCATTCCACCCAGCACTCTGACCTAATTCCTACCTCCCTGCAGATACCAGTTGACCTCTGGGTCACTTTTACCGCTTTCATGAAGGGACTGAGCCCCTGGCTCTCTGTCTTCCTCTCCACCCACACTCCTGCCCTAACTCTTGGTGACCTCAGCATCTAACTATGCAGTGTTGGCCTTGCCTTTCCTTAACCTCCTTCTCTCCACCCTAGAGCACACCCTTGCCATCATCATGGCCTGGACCTAGCACACCTGGTAAATTTACCTTTGCTGGGAACTTCATTTCAAGCACCCTGCTCTCCTTCTGACCTACTATCTCTGGAATCCACTTCAATAACCCTATGATGTCAATCCTCGAATTCTCCTCCTTCATTCTATATTCCAATACCTCTTCCCCATCCTACATTTGTTTGCTACCATTGCAATCACTTCCTTAAATTACCATCATTTCCCTTGGCCCTTTGTCCCTCCATCATATTTGGATGGCAAAACCTCAATCTTGGCTGGACGCATCTCATGGCTTTTGGTGCACCTCCCCCTGCCCCGGCCACCTGAGTATTGCTACACATGAGCACACAGAGGCTCTGAGTGGCCAGTGCCGCTTAGAAGTCATCTCCACAAGCTGAACCAGGTAACCAATGCCACAGGGCAAGGCTGCTTTTCCTTTTGTAGGTCTGCTTTTCTCCTCATCAAGATGACAATTTTATTATCTTAAGCACTTCTCCTTCCATGTCATGACATGACCAGAAGTCCTGCTCATCAAGGGGCACTCTCTGTTCCTTTCCTGCTGTTCTTGGGACCATCCCTGAGCATCACTGTCCCAGGATGCAGCCCCTGTGGGGCACGAACCAACATACTGAGCTAATGGATTCATGATCTAGGACCCCGTTCTTCCTTCCTCCACCAGCCAGTCAGCCATGGGTGTGAACGAGCTGTTGCCTTAGTGCACCAGAGGCGGGTGACTTGGTACGTGCCCTGTTTGTAGAACTTACCTGTGCCTTCAGACCTGTCTAGGCCTAACCTCAAATGCACTGTTCCCATTGTGCACTGCTGTTGTGCCTACTCCACCCAATGGCTTGAGGGGTGGTTGCCAGCACCTGGATCCTAATGGCAGGTTTGGTCGCTCAGTGACTCACATCCAACACACTCTCACCTAGGACCCAGCAGCATGTCATGATCTGCTTTTCACATGGAGAATAGTTCTCTGCTGAGGATGGCATGGCCTTGTTCCAGAATCCCGGGGGAGGGGCTGGACTCTGACCTCAGATGAACTCCTTAACTGCCATAAAATCCTCGGCACCATGGAATTTGCTGGGTCATGTGGCCCTAGTGGCAGGGCTGCTTGTATCATCATCCTGAACCCAGGGCAGAATGCTCTTTGCTCTGAGCTGTGGCCAGGAAGCCGGGGCAACTGGAAGTCAGGCTGTCTTGTAGGACCACGGAAAGGCCCAGAAGGCACATGGGCAAAAAAGGATGAGAGCAGAGGAACCAGATCCTGTTTGCCATGCTCCCCTTGCAATTACTGTGCTTTTCCATGCCGTGCCTGTTTCAGTGCTAAGTCATGTCTTGTTCCCTTTGAGGACAAAATTTATCTTTTGAATTCTGCCTTTGAGAACCTAATTCCATGTTTGCACCACCTTGAAACTAAATATGCTTCTGTTTACTGGACTGCCAAGACATAGAAGTAGTTCATTCATCCCAAGACATTATTTTTTTTAAAGATTTTACTTATTTATCTGACAGAGAGAACACAAACGGGGAGCAGCAGGCAGAGGGAGAAGGAGAAGCAGACTCCCCTCCCTGAGTAGGGAGCCTGATGCAGGACTCGATCCCAGGACTCAGAGATCATGACCTGAGCCAAAGACAGGTGTTTCATCAACCAATCTACCCAGGCACCCCCATGATATTCTTTTAAATATTTATTTGCTTACAAGGAGGAGTTTAGAATTCCTCCGTTAGCACTTAGGAATGTCAGGTTAACACTTTGTCACCTACCATTGCTGTCAAGTGTCCAGGCCAGCACTCTCCAGTAGAACTACAATACAAGCCACATATGTTAGTTTAAATGTTCTAGTAGCCCCATTACAAATGGAAAAGAGAAACAAGTGAACTTAATTTAACAATATATTTTGGGGATGCCTGGGTAGCTCAGAGATTGAGCATCTGCCTTCCACTCAGGGCATGATTCCAGAGTCCTGGGATCCAGTACCGCATCGGGCTCCCTGCATGGAGCCTGCTTCTCCCTCTGCCTATGTCTCTGCCTCTCTCCCTGTGTTTCTCATGAATAAATAAATAAAATGTTAAAAAAAAACAAAAATATATTTTATTTAATCCAAAATATTTGAAATATTTTCAACATGTGGCACTAACTACCTGTCAAGTGTCAACAGTCACACATGGTGAGAGGTCATCGTGTTGGAGAGCTCTGATCCAGACACATCCCCAGGAATTAATCATCTTCATACTAAACTTCAGAGGTTACAAAATGTTCCCATGCCTTATCTAGTTTATTCCTTGAGAGAGAGAGAGAAAGATAGAGCAAGAGGGAGGAAAAGAGAGAGAACAAATGTGTTTTATCACCTCCTTGTTGCTCAGAGAAATGAGATGATTTGCCCAAGATAACCCAGTTGCCAGAAGTAGCAGAGGTGAGACCCACAGCCAGCTGTTTGGAGTCTAATTCTGTCTTAAATACAGCAGTGGTTCTCTCTCTCTCTCTCTCTCTTTTTAAGATTTTATTTATTCATGAGAGACACAGAGAGACAGGCAGAGACATAGGCAGAGGGAGAAGCAGGCTCCATGTAGGAGGCCTGATATGGGACTTGATCCCAGGACCCCAGGTCATGCCCTGAGCCAAAGGCAGACGCACAACCACTGAACCACCCAGGTGTCTTACAGCAGTGGTTCTCAAACTTGTCTGCACACTCATATCCTTTGAGGATATTTTTTTTAAAAGATTTTTAAATTATTTTATTTTATTTATTTGAGAGAGAGAGCGCATGAGCTGGGGGGAGGAGTAGAGGGAGAAGCAGGCTCCTCACTGAGCAGAGAGCCTGATCAGGGGCTCAATCTCAGGACCCCAAGGCCACGACCCAAGCTGAAGGCAGACGCCCAACTGACTGAGCCACCCAGGCACCCGCCTTGAGGATCTTTTAAGATTTCCAAGTCCCAGCCACACCCCAGGGGTGTTAAATCACAACATCTGGGGGTGGGACTCGGTATGAGTAGCTGTGAAACGTTCCTGTGGTTTCATGCTTGCAGAGCACTGGTGCACATCGGCCATACTCAGAGTGAGGTCCTTGAACCAGCAGCGTGGGCAACACAAATACATCATCAAGACAGTGGCCAGACCTGCTGAAGTGGAACTCCACAGAGGAGTCCAGCACACACTCAAGGCCTAGAAGCATCTGATAGAAAACATGCAATTCTGTTTTTACATGGAAGAAAACACAGTCCAGTACATTTCCATTATGGGGGTTTATTGAGAAGGGCAGCAGTATGGCTTCATGTTGGTGGCCTTTGGGTTTTCATTAAATTATGTGACTAATGATGCTTTCTTGGTTTTATTAGGGCTTTATTTCTGAACAATCACAATTCCCTCTCTGGGGCACAGACTTGATTTCAAAGAACCCTAGAGAAACTGCCGTAAATGTCTCTCTGTCCATTTCTCTCAGGCGTTAAGTGGCATTGAGCTTCTGTTTCTCAAAATCAAACTATGTTTTCTCATCCAGTCAGCAGATTTATGAGAACTTATACTGTGTGCGATGGCGGAGAGCAAGGTGGGGGAGAAGAGCTACTGACAAGCTCCTGTTTTCGGGGGATTCACAGGCCTGGGCAGAGCGCTAATGGGCACCCAAACAGCTGCAGAGCAACAGAAGATAGAGGTCATGATGGGACAGTGCTGAGATCACGGGCCTGGGATTCACAGGTAGGTAACCCTGCTCTGGGGTGATGGGAGCTCTCACTAAGGAGGGCGGGGGCACTTGGACATTCACGGGTGGAGGGAAGGAGTTTCTGTAGGAAATATTCACTGGCATAGCTGTCATCAGTTGGGGGAGGTGGATGTTTCTTAGTCTGGATGCTTGGTGGCAGGGACAGAAGTACCATTTGACCTGGGTAAGGAGGGATGAGAGATTTTCGGCTTAAGAAATACACAGATTGAACCTCCAAATAATGAAGAGGCCTCTGGAACCACAGATACTCAAACTACCAGGACTCCTTCTCTCTGATTTTCCTTCATGCCAGTTTTGTCCTCTCTTATATCAAATTGGCTTCCTCAATGTGATAAAGACATGACTGCAAGGAATACCTGTCTTTTCATGCCTCCCACACCTTCTAGTACCAAAGAGCAAAACCCCAGGTATCTGGAATTCAAGGCAAAATAATACAGGGGAAGAGGAAGTAGATGCAGGCATAGCTGAAACAAGACTGGGGATGAGCTGATTCTTGTTGAAGCTGCGTATCAAGTACCTGGGGTTTAGTTGTGCTATGCTACTTTTACATACGGTGGAAATTTTCTTGAAATTAAAAAAAAAAAAAATCCCCAAGAAGGAATCATACTCACTTGCCTCGATCCAACACTGAGTCAGGCAACAGTGACCAGAAGGCATGGTGGTATGTGGATTTGGTGGCTCTAGTGAGAGTCTCGTGTCTGGGACCATAGGGCAGGAAGGTCAGCCCCATTCCCAGACAAAAGGGGTTCTGTGTCCAGGGAAGAGGGAGGGAGGGATCCTGAGCAGAGGCCCCCACTCTCTGCTGACCTCTGACGTTTGTTACCTGCTTCTCTCCATTGGTCTCTGAGCCTGCACTTCTGGGGACCACCACCGCCCTGGCCGGATGTCCTGTGTGCACTTTTACTTCCATGTGCTCAGAATCAAATTCAAACCACCTCCCGGTCCTGTGGCTCTACTTCTCCTCCACTGAGCTGTTCCAGCCAGAAATTTCTGAGTCATATTCAACTGGCCCTGCTTCCCCCTCAGACTCATCTCTCAGCTTTGTGAATCCTACCTCTGAAATATTACCTACTCTACCTTGTCCCCTTACTCCCTGCTCCAAGGCCCCAATTCAGAATTCTCCTAACCACTCCCACTCCAGAACCCACACTAGCTCACGCAACACCTCACAGCTGTTCACAACACCAACCTAATGATTTTGCTCTTTACTTCATTGTTTCATGACAGCCATGAGGCATTGAGGCCATTTAAAATCTGATCTTAAACTGCTTTTAAAGCTTCTTATCATTTGCACCATTGTACATATATACACATACACATATTTATTCTTCTGCACTTTTATACATGTCGCCTCTTCTTTGTGAACACATTGGCCAAATTCTATAAGATTGAGCTGAAAAGGGATCCCTGGGTGGCACAGCAGTTTGGTGCCTGCCTTTGGCCCAGGGCGCGATCCTGGAGACCCGGGATTGAATCCCACATCGGGCTCCCGGTGCATGGAGCCTGCTTCTCCCTCTGCCTGTGTCTCTGCCTCTCTCTCTCTCTCTCTCTGTGACTATCATTAAAAAAAAAAAAAAAAAAAAGATTGAGCTGAAAACCCACCTCCTTTATAAAAAACCTTCTCTAACTCCTCCAGCTGTACTCACCCTCCTACAGGCTGTCTCACAGACCCTTTCAGTGTGGCACTTCCAATACCACACAGTAGTGACCTTTCACGTTTGTATCCTCCGATCCCCATGCAGAAACCCACTTTCAGCTATGATAAGCATATCTCTTGTACATAAAGTAATGAGCAAATATCTTCATACATTGGAAAGCTACAGTACAGAATAGCTCTCTTAGTTACAAGGGCTCCCAAAACTCTAGTTCAGCCACCTGTTGAAGATAAGACTGATATAATTGGCTCCAGTGAAAGGGAACTGCCTCCTGACACAACCCACTCCATTTTTGGAGAGCTCTTATAAGGTCCTTTCTTAGACTGACCCTTCTTAAATCCCTCTCTCTGTAGCTCTGGTTGACTAGTCTAAGCTCTCCTCCTTGGCACCTCCTGAAGTGCTATCAAACTTCTGGTATCAGCTCTCCTGTGCCTCAGGAGAAATCTCAAAATTCTTTCAAGAATCCTCAGAAGGCAGGGTTTGAGTTGCGAAGCCTATGAGCATGGGTCGGCCCATCTCCATCTCTCTGGATCTGTGGCTCTGGAGTTGCAATACTCAGGTATGGTTGGCTTGGGGACAGGGCATCAAGAAAGAATAAGAACTGTGGGCGGTGCCGAGGGCACACTTGATGTTGCCTAACGTGGTTGAGTTTATAGCAATGCTTGGCAGTCTACGATGAAGAACAGAGGAGATAGGTGTTTCAGTTAATCCAAGACTGAGGATTGGCAGGTAAGACAAAGGATGGCCAAGGAGAGAAACACTCTGGAAATCTATTCCTTTTTTTTTTTTTTTTTAATTTTTTATTTATTTATGATAGCCACAGAGAGAGAGAGAGAGAGAGGGGCAGAGACACAGGCAGAGGGAGAAGCAGACTCCATGCACGGGGAGCCCGATGTGGGATTCGATCCCGGGTCTCCAGGATCGCGCCCTGGGCCAAAGGCAGGCGCCAAACCGCTGCGCCACCCAGGGATCCCCTGGAAATCTATTCCACCCAATCATACCGCCTTCCTCATACCATCATCTCAGTCCCTTTGTTCCTTGAGACCATGGCATCTAACGTGAATTTGTTCAGACTTTCTGTATACTACATTCTCAGAGCTTATTGATCTGTTTGTTTTTTTATTAACACAGCAAAGGGCAAAGTATTTTTCACATTATTTTCTGAATAATATGTGCCCTAAAATTTGATAGTGACTCCATTGATAGAGATTATATAAGAAAAAAAAAACCTTATCTCATTAGACTTTCAAAAATAAAGTGGAATTTCTAAGTCACCCATGACTGGGGTTGCTCTGAAAACACAGGAGAATCAGGCTGCAAGGCCAGGTGCCTTGCAGGAAAGGACCAGTTTCTTCATGGGTTTCTACTCTTAGTTAGGGGGTCAAGGTGGGGATCAAGTGGGAAGTTGTGTGACATTCTCCCTTCCTCCACTGACGAGCTCAAAGGAGAAGAATAGTTGGAATTAGAGCCAGACTAATTTGTTAGTCATAAAGAAGAAATTCTGAGTGTCAGAGTCTCTAAATTACACTGCAACCAAGCCCAACACCAACATTCTTTGAAATAGCCCTGTCACTTGACTAAGAAAGAACACCTCTTGGGAGGGTTGGGATGGATGTTTATGTCATGGAAGCAGGGTGACCTGATCAGAAGGGCTTTAGACCGGATTTAGAAGGAGAGGGAGACACAGACATCCAGACAAACCTGTGAAGCCAGTTGCTATGTAGGACAGGTTGACTTACACAAGAGGAGCCTCATCATGCTCCTGAGAAAAGTGCTTGGAAGGAGGCCGTATAGGATGCACACAGCCTGGGCTGCCTCCGTAATAATGCACACTTCTCTGGTAATAGTGTGGATTGGAGGTCATGATAGAGTGTAGTAAATGCAGGCTCAAAAGGTTAGGGTGACTTGGTGTGATAGGAACTCAAGGTAGGATTACAGGGATTAAAAGGACAAACTTCTTTTTAAATGACCGATTAGAAGGGAACGTGGAGTAGGGCTCCAGGTGTACAGAGCTCACTGTGGACTGAGGATGAGGCACAGAACTGGATCCTGGGGATGTGATGATGTTTGAGACAAACACGATTTCTGTCCTCATGGAGCCTAGTGGGGAGAGCATAGAAAGTCCGGCCTGTTTGTGGAATTGAAAAGTTCCTGTGAGCTAGGGAGTGATAAGCGATGAAGTTGGAGAGATAAGAAGGGAGTCAGAGGCCATATGAAGGTATTTAGACCTTATCTGATATCTAGAGACATGATTGAAGGATTTTATATTTTATAATTGAAGCAGGAACATCGTGGTCAAATGTAACGGGCATCAAGAATTAAGGCAGAGCCTGGAAACTAAGAAATCTAGGCAAGGAAAGATCATAGTTTGGATTAAGATGGGGTTGGATTCAATGACAGGAATTAGAGCTGGCAAAACCCACAAATAGAAGGTGGAAAAGAAGAAACAATCTAAGATAATACTGAAATTCTGAGCTCTGGCTTCTGAATAGTGCCAGCCACTGAGTTGGGAACATGGGATGAGGTTCTGGCTCAGTGGGATGGGGGTTGGGGAAGAAATGAACTAAGATGCAGACATGCTAAGTAGAAGGGGCCTGTGATCATTTGAGGAAGTCTAGGAAGCAAGTGGAAGATGTGGGAAGAGAGGTGGCTGGTGTTCAAGACCTGGGAGTTGAGGTTGTTCAGTGAGAGGCCCCACAATGAAACGCCGCGTGTGTATCCAGGTCTGGGGCACGCTGCGGGGCTGGTGCAAATTTCAACATCAATCCCATCCAGATTCACTCCTCAACAGGGTTTATTTAAATAAACAGATCTACAAGGGTTCCATGCTCTGGTGGTTCCATTCTGCCAAATTAAGAACATAACTGCCTTATTGGGGGACACAGCAGCACATCAAGATCTGAATGGAGAATGGGGAGGTCTACATGTCAACAAGACGTAATGTTATCGTAAACATCGAAGTCCTAGTTATTGACTTAGGAACTGTCGACCTTACGAGGGTGTATCCCTCACCCCTGGTGTCTTACATGTCTTTCTCATCTATTCAGGCTGAAAGAAACCTTTTCCTGAACCCTTACCCTCAGATGGATTTGTAGAGGACCCAGTCTCTCTTAGGACTGCCGATCCATGGCTGAGGTCACATGCCACAAAGACAGACGCACAAACAGTGCTCAGGTCGAGAAATTCTCTGGACTTATCAAAACTCTTAAGAATGCATCTCACTGTCCCCTGGGTTTCAGCCGGATCTCAGAAATGACTGAGATGCAAATTATGTGACCTGCCTGTTTGCATAAGAGGTCCCTGCCATGCTTCAGGGCAGATCCGACACAAGCACACCATAATTACAGCATAGCTCTGGGGACTGGCTTCAATTAACCAAGCTGCTTCTCAGTTATCATTATATTACCCATATTTATAGCATTTGACATTTTCACAGTGCTCTTTAATCATATTGTATGTGGGTTGCCTTAATCTAAATCTTTCAACATACTTGGGATACCAGATGTTCCTGTTCTCTGGGTCTTCCAGATGGAGAAGCAGAGCATGGACCAGTGTCCAAGTGAAAGTACCTGAGAGTGACAGTCCCAGGTCACTTGGGCTGGTTAGTAGTGGTTGCGCATTCAAACCAAGGCAAAGGCCTGCTGGGTGAGGTTATGTAGGGTGATAGGACACTAAGACTTTAGACTAATAGCAAAAACCTACTGTCTTCAGTTCAAAATTCCAAGGATTGGACTTGCCTAACCAGAGCAATGGAAGGTCTGGAACCTAGAGCCTTGGCAATGACCAGAATATCAAGCCAAGAGCTGTCACGAGATTCCTGCTTTTCTTTATGCTGAGCTCACTCTGGCATCCTTGCTCCTTTCTCTCCTGGCTCTAAGAGCTCACTAGTCTGTCCTGGCTCTTCTACATCTCCTGATGGACAGTGGAGCTTGTGACAGGGCAGGGAGGGTTGTCTGCATCTGAAATATGAATGTAGGATCCCACCATCCCATCTACTTACCCACACACACACACACACACACACACACACACACACACACACACAGCTTGAGCACAGACCCTGATTGCAGAGATTCTGACAAAATTTTGTTTGTGAACAGATATTATTACCACTCTGACTTGCAGGAGCCCCACAGAAGCTCTTGCAGTCACATCCAGTTCAATAGGCATAGCAGTGTATGCAGATACATGATTTTCTCTGCCCAGCCATCCCCCCCGAATCTATGGCACAAACCGTGCAGAAAGGCTACCCCTCTGCCATTCCATACCTGATTGAAGAACACAACTACTCTCTCAAGTCTCTCAAGATTTCTTTCTTTTATTGTAACTCGTCAATCTCACCCCCATGTTTGCAGATCTGGAAATTATTTGAAAGCAGGGCTGCATTCAATATTCTTAGAATTTTTTTCTTTTTGGCATTGAACATGAAACTGACTAAATGCTAAATCATATGCTGCTTTTTCCTTCTCCTGATTTAATGGTGGACATGATGCTTAGATTTTACTCTTTTAAATTAGGTGAGTACTTTCAAAGACAAATAACTTGTCCTGAGATTTCCCTCGTTTTGTGTTTGACCAAGCACAGCAGGCTGGTTTGCTAAATGTCATGACTCAGCAAAGTTCTTTCTCAATGAATGGCTTTCCGGAGCCTCAGCCAGGTCCTCACTGCTGTTCAACATACAGTCACTCATCGACACGTTCTCCGAGGTAGCATTTGAGACCTCAGCTTTACGTGGTAGCCCATCCAGCCAGCCCTTGACCCCGGCTTGTCCTCCCGGCAGATAACTACACTTGCAGCTTACTGACCCCTCCACTTCCCTACATGTCCTCTTCAGGTCTTCACCTTCATGCTCTCGTTTACAACTGACCTTGCAGGTGACACGTTGTCTTTGGTCGAGGCCAGTCCTCTCTTTGTGCTTTTGATTCTCTACCATCCTCCCTCTCCTCTCCTCTCCTCCCTCTCCTCAGGCTTTCCCTCCAGAGTCTTCAGCTTCTTCCTCCGTGCTTGCAAAGAGGCCAAGTCTCCTCTGTTTTATAGAAGGAACACCCTTCCCTAAAAACATAACATAGTCCTCTGCCTCGTCTACTACTCGCCATCAATTGCTGTAAGCCACATTCTACATCCAGGTGTGAGCTGAACAGAGTTGCACCAGAACTCACGATCTCAGAAACTCAGAATGTGACCTGATTTGGAAATAGAGCCTTTGAAGAATTAATTAGTTAAGAATCTCTAGATAAAATCATCATGGATTTCAGGCCGGGCCAACAGAAGGGTCTGACTGTCCTCTCCTTCCATTGGTTTGTGGCCACAGACTCCCACCCGTGCTGCCTTCATCATGCCCGTCCGCCCCATCCTTCACATCGCCGCTCCTGGTGCATTTCTAAAATATATGCTACTTCTCTGCTAGAAAATCCCAGCTGGCTCCCCATGGTCTGGCCCCGACATTCTTGACTTCCTCCATAATTTAGTCCCAGTACATATAATCTGGTTCTATGTTATACCTCTTAACCCCACCCAAGTCCCCCTGAGACCTGTGTTTGCCAACCTTTGTAGACCTTTTGTTCCCCTGATTATCTTGCCCTGGGAAATTTCCAGAACACACATGATAGTTTATATTTGCCACATTCTGTGCTCCTTTGGAGAGCCATGAATCACACTGGCGTATCTAAAGTCGTTGTGTCCCCTAAAGCCAATTTGCACATCCTCAGAGGTGATATCATTCTGTGTCCAGGACTGAGAATGCATGAGCGAGGGTGACTCCAAACAGAATCGGATTTCTTCTTGGGGATGCACAAGCTGTGTGACTATCGAGAAATTGCTCAAACCCTCTGGTCATTGGCATTCCCCGTGCAGGCAGTGAGGACTTCCTCAAGACCCCCTCACCGACCAGCTTCTCCTTCTGCCCATTCCCGTCTCCCTTGCCTCCCTTTCACAGGGGCTGAGGCCAAGAGCCCTCCCTGTAAACTTCCTGCAGGCTTATCCCTGTCTCAGCGACAGAGTCCGCTTCCTGGGCACTGTGAACTGACAATTTCCTATTTGCTGCCGGGCACAGAGGTTGGGCTCCACGAATATGAATTCTCTCCCCCAGAGTCTGCCCAGCATCCTGGATGATGACACTGACCCTGCATGTCCCTGCAGCTCTGGATACTTTCTCTAGCTCCGAAGTCACCTTCTCCACGGAGCCTTTCCTGTCTGCCTGCCTGTCCCAGGCAGGCACGAGCACGCCCTGGATGCTCCACAGCAGTTCCCATTTGCCTCCATCAGCCTCCTCCCGTGGTGCTGGCACGCACCAGGAGCGGCCCGCTGCTGTCTCTCCCATAGGATGCTCCCCCGTCGGAAGCGGGGTCCACCCTCCTGCTGCCCATTCCAAAACAACATGCATCATCTCTGGGTGCCGGGCCTTGCCCCAGCGTGGTCTCTTCTGTCCTACCAAACCCATGTATCTAAGCAGCACCACGCTCCAGGTTTGTGAGAGGCCATGCCATGGAAGGCTTTGAATGCCAGGACTTTGTACTTAGCTGATCGCCAACTACTACAAATGCTTTGGGGGAAAAAAGCAGGGTAAAGAATAAGAAGGTGGCATTAGATTTGGGCCAGTAGAGAGTAATGTGATTGGTGGCCTTCGAGGGAGCAGGCTGCCAGAGGCTGCGGCGGGGACTCCCAATTGAAGCTGGAATTCCCTCAGGGAGTTTCAAATACTAACCCCTGGGTCCTGCCACCAGAGATTGTGGTTGATCCCTCTGAGGTGTGGCCTGGGCTCTGGAAGCTTAAAAAAATACTCCATTTTAATGGATAGACAAGTCTCAGAACCACTGGGCTACGGGGTTATTGACTATGAACGAAGTGGAGGCAGTGAGCATAAAGACCACTCTTCTCGAAAGCCTGGCAGTGAAGGGATAAATGTGCACAGAAACTTGGAGTGGACGGGGCCAGGAAGGTGAGGGTTTGTTTGTTTACAAGGTAGGGAAACTTGAAAATCCTTATCAGCTAAAGGAAGGAATCCAGGGAGCAGTAGAGATGAAAGCTGATAGAATGAGAAGTTTCTAGAATAATTCTGGAGGTGATGGGTCAATGGCAGTAGTGGAGGGATTTATCTTAGGAGGGGAAAAAAGTACTCTTTGTACTGTGCTCTTTGCTTAGAATGACCCCTTGTACCCTCAAAGCCCAGCTGAGAGCAGGTGTCTACCATCGGCCCCACACAGCAGCAAATTATTCTGTATTCTTGGAGCACTTTCTGCATTTCTTGTGTTATTGTTCTTTTTTTATTTTATTAATTTATTCATGAGAGACACACAGAGAGAGAGGCAGAGACACAGGGAGAGGGAGAAGCAGGCTCCCCTTGGTGAGCCCAATGTGGGACTCGATCCCAGCACCCCAGGATCACAACCTGAGCCAAAGGCAGACACTCAACTGCTGAGCCACCCAGGCATCCCTCGTGTCACTGCTATCATGAGGGTTATATAACATCCATGAGAGTCATTTCTGTAAGATTCTCTCCCCCTGACAGCAAGACCATGTCTCATTCAATTTTTGACCTTTTTGTAAGACCCATACAGCTCCTGGAAAATACTGTATTTATTTAGATGAATTACACTCTACCTTTTTACAAAAATGATTTAAGAAAGCTTATAGGAATATCAAAATTTTAAGTTAGTGTAACAGTGGGGATTTAGGGAAGCCTGGGTAGTTCAGCAGTTGGGCGCCTGCCTTTGGTTCAGGTCGTGATCCTGGAATCCAGGATCGAGTCCCGCATTGGGCTACCTGCGGGGAGCCTACTTCTCCCTCTGCCCGTGTATCTGCCACTCTCTCTCTCTCTCTGTCTCTCATGAATAAATAAATAAATCTTTTTTTAAAAAAGAAATAAAAAAGTGGGAATTTAAAAATAAAGGGAAAAAGCCAGAGAGGCCACAAAACAGAATAAAAACCAAACCATGCTTGCAAATGATCACCCACACAGCAGCTTTGAAAAGGGCAGCATGTGGCTCTGAGCTTTCCAGCAGCCAATGTAAAAGGACCAAATCTGGACCGTAGAGTTCACAGTGTTCATTGGAAGTGAGTGGATAACAGAGGGACATTTAGTCACTCAAGTCTTTCTGGCATCAAGCTTAAATGCAAACTTCTTCCAACGGGTTCTAATAAAGACAGTCTTACGGGGCATGATGCAAAATGTTCCTTTTCCTGTTATCTAGTGCTATGTAGCAAATCGCTCCAAAGCTTGGCAGCCAAGGCGATCTAACATCCCTCATTGTTCTCAGGAGTCAACGGGCTTAGCTGGGTGGGTCCTGCATGAGGTCCTTCCTAAGCTGAGTCAGCTGGTGGCCAAGGCTGACACCATCTAAAGGCTTCTGCTCTGACATCTGGTGTCTGACAGCTGGTTGGAAGGGCCAGAGGGTGCTCTGACATCTCTGTCCAGAAGGGTAGCATGAGTGTCCTCACAGCATGGCAGCTGGCTTTCCCCAAAGGAGACAGAGGAAGAGAGCCAGACAGAAGCTGGGAGGCTTGGCATCCAGCCTGAGAAGCCTCCCAGAATCACATCTACCAGGTTCTGCTACGCAAAGCCATCGCTGGTGAACCCGAATTCAAGGGGGTGCAGGAACAGAATGGATCTCTGTGTTGCAGAGCTGGGGCTGGTGAATCAGAGTAAGAATGTGTAGATTAAGACGAGCTCAAGGACGCCCAGGCCACCGCCACAGAGTCGGCCAGTAACTCTCTGGGCAACCGGGTTCCCGGCTTTGGGGACCTGAAAACCAGGGTCATCTTGATTAAGGGCATAGTTGCAGTGCCCTGACACCCAGGCAGTAAAGTCATAAGACTTACCACTCACAAAGCCTGGGGGGGGGGGGGCGCAGGGAGGGTGCACTGGGCTGTTTCTGAGGGGCTGGGGTTTGGTCATGGGCTGCACAACCATTTGCCTTCATGACCTTTGAGCTCTTATCAGATTACAAAGTACTGTTTTCCTTGGAGGTGCGGTCACTCCCTTTTACAGATGGGGTGACCAGAGTTCAGAGACGTACTCTGCCCAAGGGGGCAACCGCGGACTTGAACCCCCTCTCCATCCACTGAACTAAGCAGCCTCCCATCCTACTATACTTAGCAATAGAAAAGCAGTTTTCAGGGGTCCCTGAGTGGCTCAGTGGGTGAAGCATCTGCCTTCAGCTCAGGTCATGATCCCAGGGTCCTGGGATCGAGCCCCATGTCAGGCTCCCTGCTCAATGGGGAGCCTGTTTCTCCCCCTCCCTCAGCCTGCTGCTCCCCTTGCTTGTGCTGTCAAATAAATACAGTGGTTTTTAAAAAGCAGTTTTTAAAAATTACAAGATCTGGATATCCCCACTCTTCACTGATTTGAATAGATGCTCGATAATGTTTTGTTAAATATTTGATCTACCCAGGGTAGGGACACAGCAAAGCAGGCACCGCAGAGGGACAACATATGGTGGAGGGTGCAACACATGATTAAGGTGCCAGGAATCTGACTGACATGAATTACTGTCCATTAGGCCACTCTGGGCTGTTTGACCAAGGAAGGGGTGTGCAACGAGAGAATGTGCAGGGAAGACAGGGGTCAGAAAAAGGAAGAGGAAGCTGCAGGCAGGGAAGGGAACCACACCCTCCAGAAATGAGTGAGTGCCACCCGATGACATGGTCCAGGGGATGACAGCAGTGGAGGAGCAGGGAGAGGGACGTCAGGAGCCAGGAGCCAGGAGCCAGGAGCCAGCAGAGGACGGAGAGTCCAGGCTCTTCATCCCCAGTGCTGTCACTGTTACACTGTCACTGAGCACCAGCTTCATCACCATCAGGAAAGGAAGTCAGAGAAGGGTGGAGAGGAAGAGAGGGAGCCATCACCAGAAACATCACAGACAAGATATGCATTCCAGGGCGGGGCAGGTCCTACAATCAGATAATACAGGCTCCAAAGGAGGGCAAGGAAAACAGGTCCTCCAGTATCTCATCCGCCTCTGTCTTTGCTGCAGGAAGGAGCACATTTCTGGAGCATAGTAGGTCTTAGCAGAGCTCCACAGATCTCAGTTGTAATAACATTATTTTATTCCCATGTGAACGGGACATTATCTTTGGGATGGTGATTTTTGATGTATCTTCAAACAGCTAGAACATCTTCATTACTTTTAAGTATTTTCTTTCCTCTTTTTTTTTTTTTCCTGTTTGGCTTTATTATTCCCTCTTCATTATAAAAATAATACATGCCCAGAACTTATAGATTATACACAGACACCAGGGAACCCCCAGTGGCTCAGCAGTTTAGCGCCGCCTTCAGCCCAGGGTGTGATCCTGGAGACCTGGGATCGAGTCCCACGTCAGGCTCCCTGCATGGAGCCTGCTTCTCTCTCTGCCTGTGTCTGTGCCTCTCACTCTCTGTGTCTCTCATGAATAAATAAATAAAAATATTTTTTAAAAAAAGATTATACACAGACACCAGAAACAAATGACCAACCAAATCAAAACAAAATGTCTATAATGTCACTGGCTGGGGATAGATAGTTTCCCTCCCCCCCCACCCCGGGCTTAAATTTTGACATCCATGTTGTTGTACATATTTTGTGCTCTGTTTTTATTCAACCTATTATAGATATTTTCCTATGATACTAAATGTGGTCTTTCAATTCCTGTTTTAATGGCACATATCAGTCTATTGTCTGAACATGCTATCACTTACTTCTGGCTTTGATTTTTTTCCTTTGCTATTATAAACTATGCTGTCATCAACATCCTACAATTTAGAATCTATGTGCAAAACAAAGTATTTCCTTCAGCTACATTCTGACCAGAATTACTTGATTGTAGATGCTGTATGCTTGCCTTTTGATTACATATTGTCAAATTTCCTTGTAGAAAATGATATCAATTAACACTCCCACCAGAAACTTGCAGGTCAGAGTACTTACTTTTCCACATCATATCCCACAGAGTACCAGGGGGGTCTTTCATCCTTTAAAAAAATTTTGGGATCACTTTAAGAAGGATAAAAATACATTTTTTAAAAATTTGTTTTTGTTGTTTTTTGTTTTTTTTTTTAACTAAAGAGTCTGGGGGCAGGGTGATTTAGTCGGTTGAGCATCTGTCTTTGGTTCAGGTCATGATTCTGGGGTCCTGGGATTAGTTCTGCATTAGGCTCCCTGCTCAGTGGATAGTGATTTTTGATCTCTAGCTAGAACATCTCTAGCCCCTCTGCCCCTCCCCCTCCGTGTGCAAACTCCCCTACTCTCTTTTTCTTTTTTTAAGATTTTATTTATTTATTCATAGACACACAGAGAGAGGCAGAGACACAGGCAGAAGGAGAGGGAGAGGGAGAAGCAGGCTCCATGCAGGGAGCCCGACGCGGGACTCGATCCCAGGTCTCCAGGATCACACCCCAGGCTGCAGGCGGCACCAAATCACTGCGCCACCGGGGCTGCCCTCCCCTACTCTCTCTTAAATAAATAAATAAAATCTTAAAAAAAACAACTAAAGAGTCTAATCCCTTTTTTATAGAGTACTTATAGGCTACTTTAATAAAATGCTTGTCTGTGTATTTTGCCCATTTTCCCTGTTGGGGTGTTTTTTAAAAGTTTTTTTTTTTTTTCAATTAAAAACATTTTTTTAAAGCAGGATCCATGCCAGTGTAGAGCCCAACTTGGGGACTGAACTCAAGACCCTGATATCATGACCTGAGCTAAGAGTTGGATGCTTAACAGACTAAGCCACCTGGGTACTCTAGAGTGTTTTATTTTAAATAAACTTGCAGTAAATCTTTTTGCCTAATTTTTCATCATTTTGAAGAACAAAAGATGCAAATTTTTTAGTATGAAGAATCTCAAACTTTCATCGAAAGTAGAGAATAACACATAGCCTCATGTGCCCATCAACTCATCACTGAAATGCCTCAATTATCAAATCACAGCTTATCAATTTCGTTTCATGTGTATCTCCCTTCCTCTCCTTTTCCCCAGAAGGTTTTTTTGAGCACATCTTCCATATCACATCATTTCATCTGTAAATATTCCAGCGTTCTGAAAACTGAAAACTTATGTAGTCAAATCACTGACTTTTTTTCTTTTGTGGTTTTGCCTTTGATATTATGCTCAAAATAGCATGAATTTTCATTTTTATTTTTTAAAAGATCTTATTTATTCATGAGAGACACACAGAGAGAGGCAGAGACACAGGCAGAGGGAGAAGCAGGCTCCCTGCAGGGAGCCCAGTGAGGGACTTGATCATGACCTGAGCTAAAGGCAGACACCAACTGAGCCACCCAGGTGCCCCTGTAAAATTTCATTTCTATTTTCCAGTTATCTTTTGGTTTCATTAAAAAACATCCTTGATTTTTTTGATCCATCAGAATCGAATTTTATCTTTTTTCAAATATTTAACCAGTAATTGAATGAATTAATATATCCCCACTGACCTATCAACTTAATCATACAGTAAATACTTATAAGCAGCTAGGTCATTTTGGTTCCTCTGCATAGTCTGATGCTGGTATTACTTTTTTTGTGTGTGTTACTATTTTGTAAAGTATGTTTTTAGTATTTGTTCTTATAAATTTCCCTGGAATAACACTACAGATGAATCACTCTTGTACACTGTTTTAATATGTAGCTATCCAAAATTCTGGGAAAAAAAAAAAAAAAACCTTAAAATTAATGCCATGGGGTATTACTCTTTATCACCTTCAAATTAGATTTACAAACTCAGCAGACAAAAGGCCATTCCCACTTTCTGTTTAGAAAAAATTACTTTTTTAATGTTGTCTATTACATCTTTGCATATTTTTAAAAAGTGATTAGAAATGACCAGCAATTGAATTCCAGTCAGTTGAGCTCCTATGACGTGGTGGGACATAATGTTTGGTGCTAATTATATAGAGTGGGACCAGAGAGTCCCAGTTCCCATCTTCAGCAGTTTACCATGTCCAAATTGTGCGATCAGTTTCAGGAGCGCTGGAGCTCCTGTGAGCAGTCCAGGCTCAGGGCGGGACTCGTGCCAACAGCGGGTTTGAAGATATAGTCATCCAGGCAACGGATGGAACTGTGAAAACACACGTATGTGGGCGGCTGGTGTTTTATTTCTTTCAATCCTTATCTCTTCCAGTGCTTTCTAAGCATCCTGTAGATCCATGAGCTCATCCTGTAGATCCGTGAGCATTCCCCAGCTGGATTCCAGCGACTCCATTTTCAACACTTTTGATAAGGGCCCTTGGGCTGAAAAAGGTTCTGGGAAAAGATATTTTGCCTCCAAAAGCTCTTATCTGATCGGCAGGCCCCTTTCCCTACTGAACCCTGGCATAGGTTCCCTGGAAAAGCCTCAAAGTGTCATGTGTGCTATTTTTTCCCCCGAAATTATAAGCTCCCCCCACCTGACATTTCAGATGTGTTAGTTTAATAGATATCTCCTCCAAAATCTATCCCACCTTTAGTTATACTTTAATATTTTTCTATGGGAAATAAGCGGAATCCAGGCATAAACTGTTTCACTGTTGAACAACACAATACTCTTTGTCCTGAGATAGGGGAGAACAGTGTAAAATCTTTTAATCTCTGATGGGGATTCCTCATCACCACATCAGGTTACAGTAACAAAATATCTAACTACAAGGACAAAGCAGTTTACTTTTCTCACCCAACAAGAAGCCCAGACAAAGGCAGGCCATGAAGCCTCTAGATTCTCATCTCTTGTTCACCACCTTCAGCGAGGAAATTCACCCTCATGGTTGCAAGGTGGCTGCTGTGGCTCCAATAATTCCTGCAACCAGAGTGGGAAGAAAGGGAGGGGGCAAAGGCAAACATTATGGATGAGACTGGCTCTGTTAGTCTGTCCCCTCATAAAGTTCTCCACTTAGAGACTATTGGCCAGAAGCAAGCCACAGGGCTGTTCTCACAGCGGGGGAGGTGCGATGACTGTGCCTCTGAACTGGGAACATTGTCACCCAGAACAAACTCTACTCTGGGAGTAAGCAGGATGGGGGGATACTACAGCTCCTCAGCTAGAGGACAGGCAGTGGCTAGAAACCCACCGTGATGCCATGTTGGCTTCGGATTGCTCTGTATCTTCTTCAAAGCCTGTACTGATAGTAATGCGCAAGGCAGAAGAAACGGGCTTATCCCCTGGTGCACTCATCGAAACACCCATTCATTCTTTATCACTTTAATTAATATTTACTGAGCATTTTCTCTCTGCCAGGCATGGATGGTGGGGAAAGGGTGGGAGAGCAGTGGTGACCACAATAAACACAACCCTTGCCTTCACAGAGCATCCACCCCTATATTAAGAGAAAAGTAAAACAGGCCATTTATTTTAGATTTCTCTTTTACTGTGCATCTAAATAACCAGATTCATTTTTAAAGCATGAATATCCTTCTCTTATGATCAGTTAAAAATGATCATTCTCAGGGCACCTGGGTGGCTCACTGGGTTAAGTGTCTGCCTTCTGCTCAGGCGAAGCCTAGCCTCAGGATCCCTTGCCCATTCTTCCTCTCCCACTCCCGCTCCCCTGCTTGTGCTCTCTCTCACTCTCTGTCAAATAAATAAATAAAATCTTAATAAAATAAATAAAAATGAGCATTCTCCTCTATGCTGTTGATACAGTTTTACTTTTATAAACTGAGTTAGATCTTGAGCAGCTCGACATTGGGCAGATCAATGTGGAAGAAAAGTTTGGTGTGGAAAGGGCCAATTAAATAACAAACTGGCAGATTTAGTTCCTGGGAATATTGTTCGGGTTACCAGTTCTGGCTGGTTTGGCAGGATGCAGTTGTGCCGACTTGCAGATCAGTCCTGGAGCTTCCTGAGGGCAGGAGGGCTGTGTCCTGGCCACCTCTGCATCCCCCCGATCCACAGTGACCGACTCGTGGTTAAGCACCTACCTAGTAAATATGTCTGCTGACCCAAACTCAAAGTTAGACCTTTCTCTACAAGAAGGTGAGAAGCCACACAGAAATTCCCTAGGGTCAAAACGAACAGCTAGTAATCCCTGACCTTTGCATTTTACAGGAAAAATGTATTCCCTCTGTGGTGCCCGTGAAAGTTTTCCTATCAGTATGGCAAGGCACACTGATGCATCAGTTGCTGGTGTGTTGGAGGTGTGCTGAGATATTGAACCCCTTAGGCCCGGGGAAGCCGAGCCCCGGAGCAACACCAACTTTACCACAACTACGTGTAGCTCAAGGTACAAAATGTTCAGTAGCTCTGCTCTACGGCACCCGACTTTAGGGTCTCCATTTAACATTCACACAAGCCTGAGACGACACAGCTGTCTGAAGAAAGGTGGCCCTTTCGGTCCACCTCTGTGTCCCTTCTAAAAGCCAAATTTTTAGTTATTTACTTATTTATGCACTGGTATTCCACTGTCCGACCTTCTGCAAATCCTTTGTGGAACGAGGCAAGGCATAAATAAATATCTGGCTCTTTAATTTTCTGGATGATGTTAACACTGCTACAGGCCATCTAGAACACTGAGCATCAGCCACGTAGAGGACACCCCCTTGAGGCTCTGGTCACAGTGCCCTACTATGTATGAACTTCTTGCTACTCAACTCCTGCCAAGACAGGTGAGAGAGTGGTATTTAAGGAAGATGAGCCTGCTAGATACCCTGTCATCTCTGTTCCTAGAGTCCTATTCCTATTCTGACTTTGATTAGGACTATCACCTTAGCTCCCCACAGAAACACCACCATTGAGCCAAGATTGAAGATACTCTCCTTAGCTTTTATGGGGAGTGGATGTTTTATTTTCTTTCTTTGAAGGCATCTGTGAAACTGTTCTAAATCTTCTCCTGCGGCTCTAATTAGATTGTAAGGTTCTTGAGAGAAGGGACAGTCTTACTCATCTTTGTAACTGTTGCACAAAAAAAAAATCTTGGGTGCTATGAGCATAAAAAAAATTACATAATATATACACAAAAATTGAATACAAGGAGCAAAGTATAGATCCAAGCAGAGTGCACAGAAGTGTACCAACTTACAAACCTTTTTAAAGAAGGAAACCCAATCCTATGAAGCTAAAAATCTGGTTTTAGGCAAAGCTTCACCAAGTGTGAATAACTTTAAAATAGACTAAGAAATACTTTGTCGGCCTGCTTTACCAACTGGGTTTTCTCTGAACTTTTTAGATCATTCAAAAATGTCTAAAATTATTTCAGTGAAGAAATGGCCTTTTAAAACCAGGTCCTGAAGGTTAATGCAATCTGGATAGGCAAATTCATCTAGATGAGGGTGCTCAAAAATACTCCTCCTATTAAAGCCACAACAAAAGCTAAAATTCTCAGGACGTGTTACTTGAAACAATAGGTCCAGGGCTGAGATGCTGCCAACTTCCATGTCTCTAGCTGCCCTGCTGGCAGTCCGGGAAGGGGACCTCCTGTCCGTTCCTGAAAGGAAGTTCAGTTGCCAAATCAGGAGGCAAAAAGAGGAGTGTGGAAGGCTCTGTGAAATTGGCACCAGAGCATGCTCAGTTTCAGGCACTGGGAGTTATGTTTGAAAAAAAAAATCATTTAAAGGTGAGCGCCAAGAAGACAGTGGATTTAAATCATTTTAAGAAATCTTTCATGATTAAGACCACTTAAAAATCTTGGACCCAAGACACGTCTTGAGAAACTACCCCTGTAGAAGACACCTAGAAAACCCACCGCAGGCAGCACCAGAACGGACAAGCTCACAGGGTACCCTCCTAGGTGGGGAGTAGCCCTGATTCCTGCAGACACAGGGACGCTCTAAAGGCCCAATCTCGCCCCTAGGGAGGTAACATGGCTCCACATGCAGAAACGACCTCCTGTAACGGGGACATGCGGCGCTGGCCGTCCTCACCCTCAACAGCAGCAGCCCTCGTGCTGAGACGTGAGCTGAGCTCAGGAAGCACAGATGCCAAGAGCCAAATATTGCAGGTACATGCCCATGCTCCTCCACCCATTAATGTTCTCTTCAGGAGATTCCCAAGAACCTCTGTGCACTGTGGAACTTGGATTTGGAGAAGGGAGAGAAGAGTGAGGGCCACAGTTCATGCAGGAGGATGCCCCCACCACCTGCGCGATCCCTTCGGCCGATGGGCCCCGTGCAGACCCTGGAGGAGACAGGGGCATGCTGGGGACCTGAGGCTCCTCTGGGCCCTGTGCGTCCCGGGGACGGCCCGTGCTGCCCAGGCCAGGCCCGGCAGGTGCCTGCGCCCCTCCAAGCTCCCCTGTGGGGTGGGCCCAGCAGTCTGCAAGCAGACCCCGGAGTAGGGGCGTCCCAGGGACCTGGGGTTCCTCTGCGCGCGCCTCCCAGGCCCAGCAGGAGCTCGCGGCCTCTCCAGGCTCCGCTGTGGGGTGAGCCCAACTGCCAGCGAGCAGACCTGGAGCAGGGGCATCCTGGGGACCTTTGTCTCCTCTGGGCCCCCGCGCGTCCCGGGGACGGCCCGTGTTCCCCAGGTCCAGCAGGTACCCGCGCCCCCTCCAGGCTCCCCTAAGGGGTGGGCCCAGCAGCCCGTGTGCAGACCCGGGAGCAGGGGCGTCCGGGGACCTGAGGCTCCCCTGCGCGCCCCCAGTCCCGGCAGGTGCCCGCGCCCCCCCACGCCCCCAGGCCCGGCAGGTGCCCGCGCCCCCCCACGCCCCCAGGCCCGGCAGGTGCCCGCGCCCCCCCCACGCCCCCAGGCCCGGCAGGTGCCCGCGCCCCCCCACGCCCCCAGGCCCGGCAGGTGCCCGCGCCCCCCCAGGCCCCCAGGCCCGGCAGGTGCCCGCGCCCCCCCCCACGCCCCCAGGCCCGGCAGGTGCCCGCGCCCCCCCCACGCCCCCAGGCCCGGCAGGTGCCCGCCCCCCCCCACGCCCCCAGTCCCGGCAGGTGCCCGCGCCCCCCCACGCCCCCAGGCCCGGCAGGTGCCCGCGCCCCCCCCACGCCCCCAGGCCCGGCAGGTGCCCGCGTCCCCCCCACGCCCCCAGGCCCGGCAGGTGCCCGCGCCCCCCCAGGCCCCCAGTCCCGGCAGGTGCCCGCGGCCGTGGGGGGAGGGGTCGCGGAGCCCCGCCCCGGTGGCGGGCCGGGCGCCGAGTCCCCGCGGAGGCGGCGGCGCGCGATAACCCGGAAGTGGCGGCGGCGGCGGCGGCGGCGGCGGCGGCGGGCGCGGGGCGGGGCGGGGCGGGGGGGCGGCGCGCTGGAGCCATGGCCGCCGCCGCCGGCTTTGTGTGCCGCGTGCGGGCCCGGGCCGCCCGCTCCTCCGCCCGGTCGCGGGGCCGCCGCTGACCCGCCCCGCTCGCCGCGCCGCGCCCGGGCCCCGCCTCCCGCCGCGCCCCGCCCGCCCGCCCCCGCCCCCGCCGCCCGCCCGGCCGCCGGCGGGGCTCCAGGCCGCCCCGATGCCCGAGCCAGGCCCCAGGATGAACGGCTTCTCGCTGGGCGAGCTGTGCTGGCTCTTCTGCTGCCCGCCCTGCCCGAGCCGCATCGCCGCCAAGCTGGCCTTCCTGCCGCCCGAGCCCACCTACACGGTGCTGGCGCCCGAGCAGCGCGGCCCCGCGCCCGCCCCGGCCCCCGCCGCCGCCGCCGCCGCCGCCGCCGCCCCCCCCGCCGCGGCCCAGCCGGCGCCGCAGCAGCCCGAGGAGGGCGCGGGCCCGGGCGCGTGCAGCCTGCACCTGAGCGAGCGCGCCGACTGGCAGTACTCGCAGCGCGAGCTGGACGCCGTCGAGGTCTTCTTCTCGCGCACGGCCCGGGACAACCGGCTCGGCTGCATGTTCGTGCGCTGCGCGCCCTCCAGCCGCTACACGCTGCTCTTCTCGCACGGCAACGCCGTGGACCTGGGCCAGATGTGCAGCTTCTACATCGGCCTGGGCTCGCGCATCAACTGCAACATTTTCTCCTACGACTACTCGGGCTACGGCGTCAGCTCGGGCAAGCCCTCCGAGAAGAACCTGTACGCCGACATCGACGCCGCGTGGCAGGCGCTGCGCACCCGGTGAGCCTGGGGGGGGCCGGGGGCCGGGGGGGGGGCCCGGGGCCGGGGGGGCCGGGGCCGGGGGCGGGGGGCCCCTCCTCCTCCCCCTCCCAGGCCGCGCGCCGGCAGGGCCCCTCCCGCCCCCGCCCAGGCCGCTGTGGATCCGCGTCTCCCCCCGCCCCGCCGCCTCCCCCCCTCCCCAAGTGCCCCCCCCCGCCCTCCGCTCCCTGCTGCGCCCCGGCCCGGGCTGAGCCTGTGGGGCTCGCCTCGGTGCCTCCGGGCCCCGGCGGCCCTTCGTGGCTCTGGCCAGCGCCAGGGGCGGCGTGGGGAGCTCAGGCGCGGGGCAGGAGCAAGTTGGTTCGCGGTTTGCGTGATCGGCCGCCACCGCGCCGAGGCCCGCAGACCCGGTGACCTTGGGCAAGGCACCGGAGCCTGTGGACCTCGGGCCGCTGCGCTGTGTAATCGGGGGCCGCGCCGCGGTGCAGGTGCGCGGGGCGCGTGGGTGGGCAGCCCTGAGGGGCCTGGGCGGCCTGGAGGGGCGATGGGGGTCAAGTCCGCCTCCTGCTAGGCAAAGGAGCCGGCACCCTGCGGGCCGGAGGTCAGCTGCTGGCTGGGGGCCTGGCACCTTCCACAGAGCTCAGGAACAAGCCCGCGAGGAGTTGGAGCCTTACGTGATGGGGTTTGGGGAATCGCTTGACCTTGAATTAGCATTCGCAGAAGGACTGGAAAGTATTTATTGAGGAAGGGCCTTTGATGTAGAAGGCCCAAATGGCAGGCATGGTTCCCCGGCCCTGGGCCAGAGAAGCACACAGAAAACTGGAGTTTTTATTCTCAACGAAGGCATACATCTGGCAGGTGGGCAGGTCACCTCACCTGTTTGTGCTCTAGGTTTGGTATTTGTGACTTTTCCCCACCTGCTCCGGAGCAATGATGAAAAAAACTGAGGTCATGTCTATAATGACATCTGATTTCTTCCATGGGAAGAGTCCCCAGGGTCAGTGCAGTTGGCAGGCTTCTGGCAATGGGCACTTAAATGTTTTTATCTAGAATGTGTTTACTTGGCTTATGCATGTCGCCAACAGGAATGATTTTGTCTCCTTTTGTATTCTTATGAGCCTGTGCTCATAAATTACCCTTTGTCTTTCTGGGAAAATGCCTTGTCCAACAGGAATGTATTTAGGCTTTAATATACATTGTTACCTGTGTTCTCTTGGAGTCCAGAAGGACTTCATTTGGATGATAATTTTTCGAAAATGGTTTGGGCAGATCAGAATATGTCATACGTAGATACACTGAATCCAGATCCACAAGTAGTTGGATGCCACCTGTTCCAGTAAAGGGTTTCAAAACTGTGTGTCCTACACAGTCAACACATTGCTGTCACATACTGTTGCTAAAGGTATTAAGAAATAAGGGTTGGCATTAAATATTTTAAAAATGAAACGTTAAAATCCTATCTTGAGTATCAAGATGTGAGAATTTGTGTAGACCATTGTTCCTATGTGTGCATAACTATGTTAGAAGGAAAGTCTTTCATATGGGAGGCAGGCCCTTTGCCCTGAATATACAGGTGTGGCTGTGTTACAAAGTATGCTAGAGGTAGTTATTTCCTGGAGACTTTTGTCATATTTTGATTAATTAAGGGCATTGTTTTTGGATAAACGCTTCAATTGTGGAACATCTGATGATACATCTAAATTACACCTACTGTTTATTTAATTTTACATTAGAATTCACATCTAGATTGATTCGCACATCTGTAAGATGGGTAGAATGTAAGAGCTACAATGAGAGTCTTAGAATATGAAGAAACTTACAAATCATTTTGCCCTGTGGTTTCCACTGTTTGGACGGTGACCCCCCAGTAACACACACATGTCGTGTCTTGATCAAGCACACACATGTACATCAATATCTGTCTGTACACGTTTGTGACTGAAGCACATGTTTCACAAAACCGTATTTTTTCCATGGGCAATGTGCATGGCGTAATATATTCCGTCTTATTTCACATTAAAAAAGGAAAAAAGAAAAAAGAAGATGAACAAGAATGTGGGTTGCTAGCCACTGGATTTATTTCCTAACTTCTGGACACTGCTCTTGTGCATCCACCTCGTCTGGTGGAGGCCTAGGTCATCTCACGGTGGACCAGCAGCAGGTCTCTTGGCTGCTGCTTGCATGCTCTTTCCCTCCACCCCATGCAAACCTATTTATCAGATTTCTCAAGAGGTGCATTTATGTGTGTCAGTTGTTCTAATGACAGAGAAGTTACTGATTCCAGTCCTCTCACTGCCTGCGTGCAGCCGGCGCTCTCATTCTCTGTAGCTCCTGTGCCTTACCCTTGCCTGGAAGGTGCCCTGTTCTTGTTCTTTGCCCACTTATGGCTCTGTCTGTCCTTGCCCAGACAGGGGTGCCTTCCACCACAGGTACCCGTTCTGAGGCTGGGTTAGACCCCACCGCCCACCTCCGCCCCTGCTGTGTCGTCTTTGGGGTCCTCTTTTCTCACCTCTTGGTTTTCTCACCTCTTTTCTCACGCTGCTCAAGATCCTGGAGGAAGAGACTGCCTTGTCTTGTGTGGTCTCCATCTCCAGACTTGGGTTGGCTCCCAGGAGGACTGTGGGTCAGGTGTGTGTATCCATGCCGTACATCCCCCAGAGCACCTGGCCTGGGGCTGGCCCCCCTCCTCAGGATCACCTCTAGCCCTGTCGGAAACACTCGATCCCGTCCGGATCCTAATGGGACTCCAAGACCCTCTGTCTTCCTGGGCAGCTGGCGTTCCACCCCTTGACCTGCACTTATACTTTTTTACTATGTCCTGTTATTTAATGGTCTTTCCCACTAAATTGAAAGTCCTTTGCGGCAGGGATTTCGTGTCAACGATGGCTTAGAATAACAGGTATGCATTAAATATTTGTTTAACGGATGGCACATGTGGATGCCCCATGAGTAAATTAATGGGATAAATTTAGTTTTCCTGAGTTGGACTCTTACAGACAAGAGTTGGGTCTTATTTTACCTCCAAAGTTTTAATATCCATGAGTACAACCACAGACCGAAAAAGAGGGGGAGTGTTATGATGGATTGGCTTGAGGTCTCATCTACTTTGTATCCATTATATGGATGTTCTTGGAACAGGAAAGCGGTTGTATTGAACAGAAGAAGAGTAATGATAACCCTTCCTTTATATTCCTCTCCATCTGTATTCGTCCCCGGTCTGCAGCAGCCCCTGTGCGTGCTGTAATGAGCTGCCTGGTTCTTGATGGAGGACTTCCCATGTAGACAATGCTTAGTACACGTACTACCCACATGCATGGGTGAGGATAGCACGTCCTCTAAGTGATATGTGGTGAAGCGGGCAAGTAGTCTGAAATAAAGGTTTGGGGAGAAGTAAACTTGAAGGCAAGAAGGATGTTCATTGCTATTTGGCCAGCAGGTGATCATTTTAAGCATTTGAAAAATTGGTAGGAAAGGTGTGGAATCGAAATAGGTTTGGAGGATCCAGAAAGAGTGTGGTCCCAGCATGGGAGAAGTAAGTTGGTGTCCTAGTCCGTTCAGGCTGCTATAAAGAGATACCACACTGAGTGGCCCAGAGATAACAGAAATTTATCCCTCACAGTTCTGGAGGCTGGAAGTCTGAGATCAGGGCACCAGCATTTCTGGGGTCCAGTGAGGACCCTCTTCCTGATTACAGACGGCGGGAACAGTTGTTCTTGGGCTGCTCTTATAAGGGCACTAACTCCACCAGAAGGGCCCCACCCTCATGACCTAACCACCTGCCAGAAGTCCCACCTCTTAATACCATCACTTTGGGAGTAAGACTTTAACATCTGAATTTTGGGGGAGGGGCTGCGAATATCTAGTCCCGCAGCAGGTGGTGTGGGAACAATGAGAGGAGGTTCTCTACTAGGCAACCTGAGCCTGATTGAAAGCTTGAAGGTTAGGATGTGCTTTACACTGTGTCACATCCCTTGTAAGTGTGTTGTCAATACAAGCAGTTGAGGGAATGCATTAGAATCCCTTAGAAATATTTGTAGAGAGACACTGAAGATCAGTGCAGCCTTATTGGAAAGTGGTGTTGTAACATGAGCCGGGGAGGTGATTACTCTGTGTGGGAAGAGCTGCCTATAGGCTTATGATTAAGCCCCTCAGCACCCATCCTCGTCCTCTGGGGGTCTCCTGGGATGCCAGCCAGTGCAGATGTTGTAGAAGGGGGACCTACCCAGGATTCAAGGTGTGAATCAAGCCAATTCACAAGTATAAACCCAAATAAGCAAATGACCCCGAGGATGAGGCGACAGGGGGGTGGAGAGTATTTTGAAATGTTTTCATCTAGAAAGACAAGAGGGGGGCATTTGTGGTTGAGTGCATCACCAGTGTTACCAGTGCCTCCAAGGAAGCTGTTGGAACCTTCCATTTGATGCAGAGACTGTGGGAGAGCCAGGCAGTTGGTGACAGAGATGCTGACCCCATCAGAGAAAGCAAATGCAGAGAGAAGGAGGAATGATTTTCAGTGCCTCGGAGCCAGAGGCAACTTACAGAAGACGGTTTGTTTGCTTGACCAGTTCGCCGTGAACCGTTAGCCATATGTGTGTGTGTGCTTGTACCAGATGTGAGGGGACGAGGGCAGGGTCCCCTTGAGCATCACTAGCCCCAAATGCTTGCTTGCTTGCTTGCTTTTTCTTTTTTGCAAAAGGATGAACTCGATTTTAGAGGCCGTTTTTTTTTTTTTTTCCCCTCCAGCCAGAAGGTCTCACACATTTATTCCTGAACCAACCTCCTGGTGTGGAGGCACAGTAACAGAAAAGAATCATTCCCCCAGTAGAACACGTCTGTTGTTCAGGCGGTAGGGATGTTCACAGAGTGATAGGATAGGACCACGTGACCCTCATGCAGCTTTGATACGTGGGCCACCCCGCGGGCGATGCCGGTGGACCCAGCCTGGTTCTCCTCTAGCACCTCCTCTTGGAGTTCCGCCTGATTTTATTACCAATTTTCATCCGAATCCACTGGGGAACGGGACAGTTCTGGTTTTGCTTCTTGGCCAGGGGTCGCTTGATCCTGGAAGTCTGGTGAGAAGAAGAGGGACTGCCGGCCACATACACATCCTCATGGTGGCAAAAAGGAGTGATTTTAGAGGCATTTTGCCTACGTAACTACATGTTGCTGTTTTGTTGACTTCTGTGTCTGTGATTCAGAGGATCTGTAGCTAGACAATCAGAAGTCCCAGGAAGGCTATAGTGGGTGCCCTGGGGGTGGGATCTGGCTGCTGGTTGTGAATGCTGTTTATCATTCTGACCTGCAGGAGCAGAGCAGGTCCTTTCCCGGGGAGTCAGAGCACGTCAGAAGCACGACTTTGCTCCCTGTTCCCTCAGAGGCAATACTGCGGTGCCTTTAAGGGCAGGATGCTTAGGATTTCTACCTGGGTTCGACTGGGGATGAGAAAAACAGAGGTGTTAGAAATAGTGGTGTATACGAGGCAAAAGCTCCGTGGTACTTCTGGAAAGGGGATAGAATATTGGCTTGCAAGTTGAGGCAGCTGATGTGAGATTATCTGCCTGGAAGAGTGTAACCCTTCCAAAGAGACTTGTGGGAGCCCAAGTGGGCGAAGTGTGTTTTGGGGTGTGCAGGCCGCCTTATCCTGGGCATCTCTTCCCTGCCCCCTCCGAGTGCACTTGTGCCCTGCCGCTCGCAGAGAGGGTTTTCTCCGGCCCCAGCACACTCTGAGCTTTCATGTCCTAGTTTCGTAGTAACTTCTCCATGGTTCTGTGTGGAGGGCCCGGCTCTCTCTGGTGCCCCTGGGGCAGAAGATCCCAGGAGCGCTGCATGTTTCTGTGTGAATGGGCCACTCCTCCCTGTTTTGTCTTCTGCACGCACTTGTGTTTATTCAGGGAGCTCCTAGGGGCTGGGGCCCTCCATGTGGAAGCGCCTGTTTTCCTCTCTTCTTTCTGGAGGGGTCACTTCAGGGATGTCACCTTGAGGTCACTCAGTGTACCGCTGACGTTGGGCCTTGCCATCTCCTACCACTTTGGCTCGTCTCCTCTCTGCACATGTCACTTGTCTCCCCTGTTCTGTGTTGGTGATCCCATAGGAGACTCCGGAGCCGGCATAGGGTCCACAGCCTTCGTGGCAGGGCCAGAACACCCCTCTCCATTGTACTTTGCTTAAGCTCATGCTGAGACTATAAATCTCCTCTTGAAGAGGCCTGACGTGCCTGGATACACTTAGGAGATCATTACTTGGCTGTTCGAATGACTTTTTTTTTTTTTCAGGATTGCTTTAAATAATAGGCTTCCTGATTTGTCTAAGAGATTTAATTTACAAAAGTTAGATAAGCACAGAACCTTTTGAGCTAGGGAAATTAGTTCTGAGGCTGGAACTCCTCCTAGTCCCTCATGTCACCTTGAACAGGACACATCCCAAGAGAGACACCGGGGCGGGGCCCTATTGCATCCGTTCCCCCCACACTTGCTGGGGTTGGGGGGGAGGGGGCTCTGCTAGCCAGGCTCCTGCCCCTCCTGGTTGCAGGGGGTGTGAGGCCCGCTCTCCACAGAGCTTCAGCCTCCACAGGGCTCACTCCAACAGTTGCCTATCAATTGTTAGCCTTGAAGAGTAGCCCACAGTTGATTCCTTACAGCAAGTCGATAGAACAGGGACACCATTGCCTTTTTGTGACCACATGTGTGGGCTCCCGTGGCCGGGCTGGAGGCCACAGAGGCTATAGGAAAATTGACCTCCCCTCACTCATTCCTCTTGTCTCCTGCCCCATGACCAGTGGCCACTCTGGGATAGTGGGCTGCTGGTGGCCAGTGGCCGGTGGTGTGGACTTGCTCTGAGCGGCACGTGGGGCAGCGGCAAGTGGGCAGGCTAGGTGAAGGCGGCAGAGAAACAGGCCAGGGTGTGCAGGTGTGGCTTCTGAGCCGCTTCACATAGAGGTTCCCAGCTTGAGATGTTGTCGAGATTTATTTCTTCATTGAGGTGATTTACAGCCGTACTGATTTCTGGCTCTTATGTCAGAGGAACAGAGCAAGGATCTCTCAAGGGTGACCTGGTGAGGAATGTTCCTGCAAGTCTGAGCTTTCTCCGATGCTTTTGTGGCGAAGGGCAGAGGTTTTCAAGTCCAGCACACCTGAGTTCAGATCCTGCCTGTGCCACTCATTGACTGCTTGGCCTCAGGCAAGTTTCCTAACTTGTGGGGCTGTGATGGTGATGGTCAGACTCACTGTGTCAGTGCTAGTAAAATAATATTATCACTGTGTCAGGGGCTCTAATGCAGTGCTTCCCACATCACAAGAGCACCACAAATAGGCTGTTATTATTGTTCACGATCATGAATAAAATTATCAGAGCTGTAATAACGAAATGTTCAGCTCATGCGGAAGGCGCCTTAAGGAACTTGCTTCCTTCCCCTCTCTCTGTAGACATAAATACCCGGGGCAAGCCTGGTTTGGTGACTGGGTGCAAAGGATGGCAGAGATGTCCTGGCTCTGCGCTCGTCCCCCTGGGAGATTTGTTCCAAGATGGATCGCACCAAACCTGTGTGTGTGTGCGTGCTTTCTCTTGGGTACACACCTGTGATCGAGTCGAATGTGTAAACTAGGCACAGTGAGACATGTGCAGCGAGAACTCGTAATAAATAGGACACCCGTAGCAGTATCCCATCACGAAGGTTATGTGAACGTGTTTTCCCTCTCAAACTACCTTACTGCACCATACTCCCCCTCCTTCTGAGGATGGGAGATGATTCAGTGCCTGCACGATGAGATGACATGCGGTGCATGGCATAGCCATGGTGACGTAGCATGAGGCTGCCTGTGACCTTCTGACGATGCGTCCGGAGGATCATCGACTTCCCGCCTGCGGTTGAGCTGCAGCAACTGGAAACCCAGGCTCGGGGGTTTGGGGGTTATTGTATATGCTCCTATAAGGGGCAGAGGCAGTTTGAATTTATTCCTCTAGGCTCTGCGTCTCATGTTGGGGAACATCTGCATGAGCGTTTTAGATCGGATGGCATATCACTCACCAAAGTGTTTTATGTGCCCAAAGGAGGCCTTGAAAGGAGGGGAGACTTTACCTGTAATCTAACACTTTGCACTTACTTTGCACACCGCCCCTCTCTTGCTTGCTGCACCATGCCGTTTGTAGGCCTAGCTCGTGGGTGCAGGGCGTGCATTCTGGCAGGAGCCAGAGACTTCTTGGGGCATAGAGTCCGGGATGGGGAGGACGAGAAGGTAAAACCCAGTCCCTGTGCACCACTCAGGACGTGCTGGTTGCTCTTTGCTACTGGGATGACCTTCAATAGATAGCTGTCCTCCCCTTTTCCTAAAGTTGGCTCAGACACCTGAATCACACACTTCCTTTTAAAATATGAATGCTCCCATGATGCCTTGTACCTCAGATTCCCGTTGAGTTTTCAAGGCTCTGTGTAATGGAGCTCATTGATAACTTCCACGCTATCGATTTACTTGAGAGCGCTCAAGGACCGTGGCACCATGGTGAAACTGGAAACCTCTGTTTCCAGAAAGTCTAGGTCATTCAGATTCAGTGCTCAGACGGCTCGTTAACAGTTGCCTATCAATTATTTGCTGAATCACTGAGGAGAGCCCTACCTCAAGATTATTTGTTAATAGAGCATGGCTTAAATTTTCCAATAAAAAAAGGAGCATAAAGAATCCTGGTACTGATTATTAGTTTATTACCTTTAGTTTACATTTTTTAAGTGGTTAAAATGAAACTTGGGCAGTTAGGTTGCAGGGGAGTGGGATATAAAGTGAGCCTGTATGCAGAATATATCCGCAGAGTGAGTTTCCAGACGTTAATTATAACTGCTAGCTAACCCCTCTGTTATTATAGTTAGTCATCAAATGAGAATTCCAACTTACCCAAAACTATTTTTAGTGATTGTCACGGACAGAACCAAACCGTGTGCAGTGATAATTATATTGCCTGCAAAGGTCTATATTGCCAGCACAAGCGTTTTGTTATCTGGGTTAACTTAAATATTTTGATTTATCCCTATTGTTGTAAATAACTCAAGGGTATTCTAAATTCTCTGTTTTTTGTTGTATCCTTGTAAACCTGTATTTGTACCATTTTAGTTTATATATATATATATATATATATATATATATATATATATATATATATAGAAAGGACCATTCACATATTAATCACTTCTATGCATGTTTTATGTTACATAACCAGGCTGGATGAAATAATTTTTTAAATGAACATGCTGCCATATGTTTAATTGGAAGAAGTTAGTTTTTCTCACTAAAACTTCAAGAAAACCCCAGAAAGAACATGATTATAGGAGAGGGAGAGCTTGGAGGCCTGCTGGGCAGCCCTGCTGCAGCTCAGAGTTGGCAGGTCGTAAACACAGCTCTCCATCTTTCCGATCCCCTTCATTGTTTCCGGGTCCACGTTGCAGGCTCCTCTCTGATGCCTTCCTGTCTGTCCACACATCTGGCCAGCCACGCCTTGCTGCAGAGCCTGCACACCTGGATCCCAGTGCCCTTTGCCAACCCACCCGTGCTGACACACTCCCCAACTGCCCCACAGCTTACACACTCATGAACCCTGAGAGCCTGCGCCTCAACCTTGCCATGGGTCCCCTCTGCCACACTGTGTGGCTCCTCAGCCCCTGTCTGTGGCCACACCTTGTACCTGTCATCTCTGGCAACGCTCCACTGCCAGGACTTGGAATTATGAGATATCCTTTTCTGACTCAATCTCATATCCTGTTGGATCTGTTTATTTAACAAATGTATTAAGGGCCTGCCATGGGCCAGACATTCTTCCAGAACAAAACAAACACAAAATCCCTGCTGTTTGAAGCTTTCACTCACAGGAGGCAGATAACAAGGAAAAACAGTCATCCTAATAATTGTGTAAACAGCATTTGATTAGAATATGATAAACATTATGGAGAAGAATGTAGAGCAGAGTAGGGAGATGAGAACCTCAGAGTGCCGGTGTGTGCAGTGCGGTTTTCAAAGGTGAGAATGTGCTTCATCTAGAGAATGACATCTGGCATAGCGCGGCGAGGGGTTAGCCATGTGGCTCTGTGCAGGAAGGGCTGAGGACAAAGGAAGGCCCTGAGGTTCATGGAACATCCCGGAAGCTGGTGTGGCTGGAGCGGGACCCTTGAGCCTCACAGCGGGAGCAGAACCCGCAGAAGGAGCCCCTGCAGTGGGGCGGGGGGCCGTCTCTGGCCTCACACACCATCACATGGGGCTTGAGCAGCATGCAGTGGGAGCCTTGAGGACAGAGGTGGCCGGATTTGGTAGGTTTCATTGGCTCTCCAGGATTGTGTCGATGATGAAGAATGGAGGGCCGGGTACCAGGAGGGAGGAAGAAAGACAGCTAGGATTCACCTGCAGGGTCGCAACTCAGAGATGGTGGTGGTGTGGGTCAGAGTGCTGGCAGCAGAGCTTCTGAGAGGTGCTCAGATTTGGAGTGTTCTTGCAAAAAAAAATAGATCACACTCCCGTGGAACTAGGGCAATGCCACCTGTACACGAGGCCCTTGACGCCCTCGACGACCGGAGCATGTCACCAAGAGGGGCCGTGTGCACCGAGGACTTTGTGTTCAGCCTCAGGATCCCTTAGGTCCTAGGAAGGGAGGCCTTGGGTAGCTGCGGGTGGCATCCCAGCTTCAGGCGGAGGTCCCCTCGCCTGTGCTGGGTGTAGATTGTGACCCGGCCCAGAGGCCCTGAGATCCTGCCCGCCACCTACCTGTCGCCATCCCCTGCTTGCCTGGCCTGCCTTCTGTGGGAGGAGGCCGGTTCCTTGAGCGACATCTGATGGTGGGACTGGCCCCAGCAGGGTGACCACAGTACAGTGAGGAGACGGAGCCCATCGGGCCTTCTTGTTGAGTCTGGTGCAGGAGCATCAATGTGGCACTCTCTGTCCCCACACAGGTGGGGCTGCTGCTTTCTGGTGTGTTTCCCTAAGACCCGGGGGAGGGGCCGTGGTCACTGGTATTGAGGGGATTTGTGTATTTTGTGTCAGCTGATAATGAAGAGGATGCAAAATTGGGAGAACAGGGTCCCTGAAATAACACGGGCTGCCTGTGTATGACCTTCACTCCCTCAGGACCTTGAGATCTGTATCCCTGCTCGGTGTCTTCCCCTGCTACACTGTTTTTTTGTTTTTTTTTTTTTTTTTTACTTTTTTTTACTTTATTATTATGTACGAGAAAAATAAAACATTAAAATGAACCCCACACCCTTATCACCCACCTTCCGCAGTTACCAGCATCTGCCGTACTTGTGGCATCTGCAAACACCTCCACCTGCACCCCTTCCTCGATTCTGTCGTTCCTCTCCTGTACATCTCTTCTATGGTAAGAAAAATTCGCACCATCCAACTGCACACGTCCTATCCCAGCAGCCCGATTTCCTGGTAACATCTCGCTGTGTGGGTCAGCACTCAGCCATGGTGAGGAGCCAGCTGCAGAGCCAGGCTTTCCTCGTGTGCTGTGCACGTGTCCTGCCATTAGTGGGGTATGGATTGCAGTCCGAGAATAGATCTAAGGGAGACATTACATAGATTTCATACCAAATAGTCATCAAAGGAAAGGCACTGGAGTCTTGGCCATTGTTTTCAGCATCCGTGTTGTAAAGATAGATAGATAGGAACTCTGGGGCGGGGCGGTCCCATTTATCTAGAATGAGTGGGGTGCAGTAAAAAGGATCACTGGTCTGGAGCTAGGAAGTGTGGCTCCTAGTCGGGTATTGACGTGCACCGACGTGTGTGGCCTGGGGAGTCGTGTACTGTGTTTGGGCCTTATTTTCTCTATTCATAAACAGGAGGTTTGCTTTAGATGTCGGTTTTGGTTTAACCATCACTCACTGAACATCTCCTTTGTGCAAAGCATATTTCCTACGTGATGTAATTCTAATCATCACATCTGTGAGGCAGGAACTATTGTCACCTCCATTTTATTTATTTATTTTTAAAGATTTTACTTATTCATGAGAGACACACAGAGAGAGACAGACATAGACAGAGGGAGAAGCAGGCTCCCTTCGGGAGCTCAATGTGGAACTTGATCCCGGGACCCCAGGCTCATGACCTGAGCTGAAGGCAGATGCTCAACCACTGAGCCACCCAGGTACCCCATCACTTTCATTTTAGAGACTGGAAAACTGAGGACCAGGAGAGATAAATGACTTGCCCATAGCCACACAGAGTGAAGAGGTGAGCCAGGATTCGGACTCCAGCAGCCTGACCCTGGGGCTCACATTTTACAGTCCAGTGAAGTTCTCTACATTAGTGACCTCCCAGGGTGAGGGGGGCTGAGCATCTTGGAAGGTGCTCCAGACTGTATATGGGGTGCCAAGGGAAAACACCAGAACTTACATTTCTGTTCATTATTTATTGCTTTTCAATATCTGTCTTTTATTTTAAATGCTCATAGGATTTTATACAATGTTTTAAAACACTCACATATATAAGTCTGTGTCTATACACGTGTCAGAAATACAGCTCTCATTTTTAGCGGGGAGGTCACATGGTGAAAAGTTTAGACACCAGTGATCTAGATTCACATTGAAACTTAGTATTTTTTGGATTTCTTTTCTTAGAATCCTAGGATCTGAGCACGGTGAGAAATTTAAATTTTTAGAATTTTCAACCGTTCAGCAATTCAAGTGCCTGATGTATGTCAGGTGCTGGGCCAGATGCTTGCTACAGTCTTTCATTGTTACTAGATCTTTTAATGTACAAAAAAAAAAAAAAAGACACCCACAAAACCTTCAATTTGCATTTAAAAGATGACTTTGAATACCCTTGGAGAGACTCCCCCCGCCCCCCCCCCCCATGGAATTCTGTACTTTTGTCTAACAGTATTCTGAAGACAAAAAAAAAAAAAAAAAAAAAAGTCTCCTGAACCTTTGGAAATTAGTTGAAAGGAAGAGAAGAAATGATTCTTTTCTAGTGAGATGAGCGGTTCTGACTGCTTCGCCTTTCACATTGTGGATTCTGATAGGGATGATCAAGCTCAGGGGGCTGGTACACAGAACCCTGTAACTTTTGGCAGAGATATCAAGGGCAAGGATGATGTTGCCAGACCACCAGGGGTTGACTCCTGCCTCTGTGGGTTCCCCTGGACCTCAGTTACTTCTTCTGTAAAAGGGAAAAATGTTTGTTGTATATATAGTAGCATTTTATGAATAATAAATGAACACATGTCTGCAAAGTGCTTGTATGTAAGTCTGACAAAATGAATTTTTAAAAAGCTGCAGAGAAACAGAGAAAGAAATGCAAACATCGATAGTAAATAGCCTTTAAAGATTTGAGAAGTAGCAACCCACCATATTTCTGTAGGGTGTTGTGCTCTCCAGGCCCCTTCCCATGCACCCTCCCTGTCCCTAAGAATAGTTCTGAGAGACAGGTAGGACAGAAGCTGTCACTTTCATGTGGTACAGTAGTTGAAGGAGGTTGAGGGAGAGGGAATGACTTACCTTAGCCCCTGTGGCTGTTCAGCCACTGAGTGGGAGGCTTCAATGTGTTTCTTTTGATTATTACATTTTTCCAGGGCTGCTTCTCTTAATTTGTTGCCATTAGTAGTTATGTGTGTAGCTCGCTCTCTGGTGATTTTGTCAGCCTGTAAATAAGGCACTGTGTCCAAATGGTCCAGCAACATGGTCTTTCCATATTTGACTCTTTTTTTTTTTTTAAGTGCAGTTGAGTTTTGTTTCTCATTCCTCTGTTTATTGTCATTCCTGAAATGGGTTTTAAAGAGCCACAATGACCTATTTTAATAACATGGAACAGTGTTTTATTCGTGAGCATTTAAACTTGGACCAGTTTTCCCTACTGAATTACAGGGCCTGTCTTTGTAGATGGGGAGTGAAAAATCCTTACAAATCCACCTGACGTGTTTATGGAGTCTCTGCAACGTGCCTTAGCTTCAACAGATAACCAAGGAAAGGCATTCTGATCCTCCAGGAGCTTGAATGATCATTGCAGGTGGCTTCCTGGCGCCAAGCCTACTCCTAGGATGTAGGATGTTTATCATAACCAGCTGCTCAAGAGCCTAATACTAGGCAGTTCTCAGGAGGGGCTTTCTGACCTAATCCTAGATGAGCTCGACGTGTCTCTGTCTCAACAACCACAAGACAGCAGGTAAGAGAATTCCTTGGAAACCCCCGTCTTATGGGTTTTTACCAGGCTTGAAAGTGAGGGGGTCTTTGTAACCCTGCAATAAGAAGACTCAGGCCATAGGGTGAAGTTTGGAACATCTGTGGGGTTCTTGGTAGAATGGATCCTGGTGTAAGGCACTGTTCATAAGGAAAATCATCCTAAATTCTTCCCTCATCCTCCCACCCTACGGAAGTTGGGTCTTCTTGAATTATAGCCAGAGATATTAGGGGTTACAGTCATTTCTCTAGTTAACTGTGCTGTGCCCTATAAAGTCCATTGTGTTTATCAGTAGATTTTAAGGCGTTAGCCCTTCCCTTGCTAGGGAAGCCAGTCAGATGATCCGTGGAAGGGATATGAGAATTGAAAGAATCCACTTGGTCCCCAGTGCCAGTCTGTGGTGGGAAGACACTTATACTCATCCACTTTTACTTCACACAACTGTAGTTTCCTGAAGCCAGATGTTTTTAATAGGTCCAATATTGCTAAGACAGTCTGGGCCTGTCTCACCCCCACTCCATCCAACCCCTTCCAATCCCCAGGCCCCCCACCCACCTGAATCCTGGATTTCTCTGTGCGGGTAATTCCTTGGTTACTGATAGCCATTCAGTCTCACGTGTTGTCCAAATAAATAACTAAATTAATATGTGAGTATCAGCAGTTGAATTTTTCTAAGGACAGTTTTTCTGTTGTTAATTTTTGGTTGCTGCTCCACTTAACATCCATCACATACTTGGAAAGCACTATCACTTAAGTTCCAGCAGGGCAAAGGCGGCATCTTGTTCACATCTGAATTCCCTGCAGTGTCTAACACCAGGTAGAGCCTCAATAAATGTCGGCTGCATTAAATTCTTCTCTTACCTAATCGCCTTTTTTTTTTATAGACTAAACATACCCACATCTTTTGATCATGCTTTCGTTATGTGAGCATCCAGACCCTTCACCATTGTGGCTCTCCTCTCTGAACACTTTCTGGTTTAGTGACATTTCTGAGACAGATCCAGAGTTCCCACCAGTACTTCAGACGTGGCTTAACCACAGGGCAGTGCATCGGACCTGCCTCTCCCGTGGCCTAGACTCGCCAGTTAATACAGTCTGCTGCTGCATATACATGCATTCCCGAAAGTATGAGATCAAGCTGAATGGTAGACTTACATGTTATGAGGAAGACTTTATTCACTGAGAGTTCATTCAAAAACATACTTCCTGGGGATCCCTGGGTGGCTCAGCGGTTTGGCACCTGCCTTTGGCTTTAAAATCTAAAAAAAACAAAAAACAAAACAAAACAAAAACATACTTCCCTAATTATCTGTTTTCAAAGTCTTTTTTCTTGGTCCATTGAGGCATTCTGCTTGGGAGAGTATATATTACACCCAGGATTTTCCCTCCTGTGTGTTTTTGTCATCTTCATGGGCAGTGATGCCAGCCGAGGTGGTCAGTTACGTTGAAGCCAAACTGGCAGGGCACAAGCAGATTATTTCGCCATCTTTCTCTAAATCTTTGAGTTGTTCATCAAACCTGGGGTATGACCACCCCACACGTGTTTAACCTATGAGGTTCGCAACAATTTTCCCAGCTCTGTGATCATCAGTGATCTCAAATTCGCCAGTGTATGCATTGTCATCATAGTTGGAAACCGGACATGACTTTGGAACATGGCCTAATAGGAACCTGGTGTTTGTCTCTCTTCTTGTCATTGTTGGTGCTCTCGAGAGCGTCTGCCAAGACATTCATACATGCCGTTTTAGTGGCCCGGAAAGGTGGAGGAAAGCACTTGGTCTCTTTTATTTTCATTTTCATTTGTTTTTAAATATTTTATTTGTTTATTCATGAGAGACACAGAGAGGCAGAGACACAGGCAGAGGGAGAAGCAGGCTCCCTGCAGGAATCCCGACATGGAACTCAATCCCAGGACTGTGGGATCATGCCCTGAGCTGAAGCCACCCAGGCGTCCCCACACATAGTCTTTAAAATGACATTTTTTTCTAGTTTTTCATACATGTTCTTGAAGTACTTTTTTTCTTTGTTGTTGAACACACCGTATCTCTTTCAGCCACAGGCCAGTGAACATTTGATGGAGGAAAATACAAAAACAAAAGAAAAACAACAAAACACAAACAACCCTCCAAAGCTCTGGTACATCTAATACTTGTCATCTTTGTGTCAACCACGAGGCTTGTGCTTCTTATCAATTTTAGTACTTCTGTTTTTTACATCTTCCACTCTTTTCCTAAAATAAGAGCAAAATGCACTAAAACAATAGATTTAAAATCTTTGTCAGCTGACCACTTTTTCTTTAGAGCACACAGGGCTGAATTTGGGTAGGAGGCCCCACAGTCTCCCCTTCTCTTGGTTTCTGAGGAGTCTAGGATGCTCTTGAGCAGAATTCCTACCTAGTTGCAGTAAAACATTTGGGTGATTTCATAAGTCCTGCCGAGTGATGATGCTGGTGGCCTGACTGGAGGCTCAGCGTGTACCATCACGTCGTGTGGTTTGGGCACTGTGATTCATGGATTGTCAGGAAGGTGGCATCAGCTGGGAGTATAGAATGCTCTAGAGTTGGCTGTTGCCACTGTCCTGACAGCCCCCTCAGCATTGTGCCTCACTTAAAGCTTTTGATTGCCTTTAGGACCCTCCCCACAAGTTTGGTGGGTTTTTTTCTTCATGTGTACTCTTGCCAGATCAGGTCTCAGGCTTGTAGTCTAGTTGCCTTCAGCTTTGAAGATTTTAAATGCTTTCTTGTAATTTTAAGCCGCGTACTTTGTCTGTCAATATCTCCTTGGCATTGATCTTATTAATATTCAGTCTTGATTTTTAGCTCAAATCCTTAAATGTAATTGCTGTAAATTAGCAGCTGGTGACTTGGAGGCCGGTGGCCCCGTGCCAGAGTGGTGGCATCACTGTGCTCCAGCTGGAGGCGTGGTTGATCTGTCAAGGGCAGTGTAACTTTGCCAACAGGTCTGAGTCGTGCCTTCATTTTGTGTCCTCAAACAGTTGTGCCTGGTGCGATGCAGGGTCAGAGTGCCCTGCTTGTTTTAGTAAAGAAAGAGAGCCTTTGGAGTGCCCCTGGGCTATGTGCCCCAGTAAATACGGTAAGATTCACAGTAGGCGCCAAGTCATGCCAGAATGCCAGTGAGAAGACTTAGAAAAACTTAACATGAGGGATGCCTGGGTGGGTTAGGAGTTAAGTGTCTGCCTTCCGCTCAGGGCATGATCCTGAAGTCCTGGGATAGAGTCCCACATTGGGCTCCCCACAGGGAGCCTGCTTCTCCCTCTACCTGTGTCTCTGCCCTCTCTCTGTGTCTCTCATGAGTAAATAAATTAAAATCTTAAAAAAAAGAAGAAGAAGAAGAAAGAAAAACTTAATTTGAGAGGTAGGTAACATTTCAGTGGTGAAATTCAACATTTTGGCTCAGATAATAGGTGCACAGAGTAATAAATCACACAAGAGATTGTGACAAAAGCAGCAGTTGCTCCACTTCCCCCTGGACCTTCCAGCACCTGGGAGGGACCATGGACAGTGCTTACTGACTTCCTGCTGAGAAACACAAGGATTTTTCTGAGTTATCCACCCCTGCTGACCTTTGCTGTTTTCAGAGTTTGGTGGTTACCTGGTCTTCGTTGGCAGTGTTTGTGTTCTCAGGAAATAAGCATTAGCTCCCGTCCTGCCCCATCCACTCTAGTGGGCCTGCCACCTGATCCCTGCTCCCTGCCAGCCTGCCTTTCACTGAGAGCTGCAGGTCCACCTGCAAAGCCCCTTCTAGCATGGCCTCTGGTACCCCGACCTACCTACCCCACAGGTCTCTCTCTGCCTCTCGTGGTCTCCATCTCTTCATCTAGTTCATTGGGCATCCCGGGAGGTCTCTCCAACCTTGAGTTCTGGCCTCTGAGTTTGATTTTCTGGGTGAGTGTTTTTCTTCATGCCTGCATTCATTGTTACCCCTTGGCTTCCCTTTTTCAGAGCATCCTGTTCTTGTTTTGTGGGTATATGTTCTCAGATCTGTGTACTTTCTTTTTTAAGTCCTAAATACTGGGCCCTTATTTGTCAGTTGGTTGGCTCTATATTAGGAGCTGGGTCTCTGGCTCAGACTCAGGTTGAATCCTGGCTTTACCTTTTCCTGGAGGTAACATACTTGCATAACAATAATGGCAGCTACCTGCTAAGGGTGTTGAGGGTAGGTGGAGCCAGCACCCACAAACTTTTTAGAATTTGTGCCCGGGGTGCAGTGCATGGTCAGTACACGTTAACTGTCCTCCCCATCACACTGAAGGAGGGAGAATCAGGTCATCAGGCTGGGTGTCCTCCACGAGGCACGAGCAGATCTCCACCCTGGTCCTCTCTTCGAGCGGGGAGTCAGCTTGGGTGAATTCCCCGGCGGCCTTTCCGTTTGGGTGGAAGGAGACCTCCCGTGCCAGAATGAGGGTGACTGTACTCGAGGGCAGTAACCAGAAGTCTCAGCTCACCCCAAGGCCCTTCACGTCTGTTCGGCAGGCGGGGGCCTGTGGTTCCACGTGAATCTCCCCTCAGACCCTCAGTGGCTCACTTGTCTTTAGTTATAAGCTGGTTTTGAACCAGAAGCCTTCCTGTGATCCGCGTGGCTCCCACTTTCTGCATCTCATGTATTCTGGACAACTTTCTCCACTCTGTGCCATCTATCAGGACATTTCCATTCACCTCCTGTCACCTAGAAATGCACTGAGATCTTTCGTCCTCTGCTTTTGCCCCATCCTCCTATTTCTCTCTCTCTGTGGTGGCAGGCTTATTTCTTTATTTTATTTTATTTTATTTATTTATTTATTCATGAGAGACAGAGAGAGAGAGGCAGACACACAGGCAGAGGGAGAAGCAGGCCCCATGCAAGGAGCCCAATGTGGGACTCGATCTGGGACCCCAGGATCATGCCCTGGGACGAAGGCAGATGCTCAACCACTGAGTCACCCAGGCATCCCAGGCTTATTCCTTTCTGGAGGTGCATGCTGCTTTTTCATTGGGGTTCAGGGTGGCTGGGAAGCAAACGAATGGGCTTGGGTTCTCATTTCAAACTAGTGGCCAGAGGAATCTTTTACATTACAGCTTCATAAATCAGTATTTCTCACTGTGAGTTGCCAAGCTTGTCATGTGCGCTGACCAGGGCTGCTCGATCACAGGACCCGTGGGCACTGATCACGTCGCAGCCTGTGTGAATGGCACCCCCAGAGCTGCCCTGAACCCAAACACGGCCCATGCACTGCAGGGGGAGCCTCTGCATGCTTGGGATCTTTGTGTGATTTGGTAATGCGGAGCCCTTCTAGTGTGACCTACTGTCCTGGAGTGCAGGAATGGCTAGATCATGCTGCTAGGGCCTCTGCTCTTTGTATCTTCTTGAATTGTCACAACCCAACAAGAATTCGCCTTGGGTTGCATTGGGAATTCAAAAACTAGGGGGATCCCTGGGTGGCCCAGTGGTTTAGCGACTGCCTTCGGCCCAGAGCATTATCCTGGAGTCCAGGAATCCAGTCCCATATCGGGCTCCCTGCATGGGGCCTGCTTCTCCCTCTGCCTGTGTCTTTGCCTCTCTCTCTCTCTCTCTCTCTCTCTCTCTGTGTGTGTGTGTGTGTGTCTCATGAATAAATAAATAAAATCTTTAAAAAAAACAAAACAAAAAAACAAAAACTGCATCTTGTCAGGGGCCCAGAGTTGACCGGACAGAGCCAGAGCACACAGCAGATGACTAGCAGGAGACACTTTGATAATTTTCAGTGAGAAATGTGAGGTAAAGCGGGTATTTGCTCTGGCTCTGTGTAAGTAAAATTCAAGGCAAGCCAGATGACTGGAGTTCCTTCGGGCATCTGGAGTCACCACAAAGGAGTTGCATCTAGGTGAATAGCACTAGTCCCTCCTCATCCCACAGGTGAGGTGAGCTGGACATTCACCTGTCAGGGATGCCTGACAAAGTTCATTTTAGATGATTTTTGAAATAAAGTGTTGGAAAGTATTCTGTGTATTATGTTCCACATGGCTTCTAAAAAAGCCAAGGCCTTGGGGCACCTGGGTGGCTCAGTGGTTGAGCATCTGCCTTTGGCTCAGGTCCTGATCCTGAGGTCCTGGGATCAAGTTCCACATCCGGTTCCCCACAGGGAGCCTGCTTCTCCCTCTCCCTTTGTCTCTGCCTCTCTCTGTGTGTCTCTCATGAATAAATAAAATCTTTTTTAAAAAATGATAAAAAGCCAAAGGCTTGAAACAAAACAGGTTAACCCTGTTCAGACAGGGACCAACAAGAAGCCACAGCCCGAGTCAGGGCTTCAGAGGTCCAGAGTGGCCTGGTGGGTATTATTTGAAGGGTCCAAACTTATAACAATTTGTAATGAGATATTTCTAAATATTTTATGCATTTCTTTTCCATCCTAAGCAGAAAATAACATTGTTGAGGTAGGGTCATCACTATGAAGATTGGGTTTTGTATACATAGTGATTGATTGACTTGTGTCTTGTGAATAGTCTATAAAATACAAAGGGAGATAAGTTACAGTAAGGGAAGAATGAAAACATGGCTAGAAACATAAAATGGAGCCAGAAATGGGGTTTAAAAATGCCTTCCCCAGAGACCTGCTGGCTGCTCCATGCTGCCTTTGCTGGGGCATTGGCCTCAAGCCCTGTGGGTCTGGTGGGGGGGTCACCGGTGCCCCTATGTTATGCTCTCTGGAGTGCTTTCTTTTTTATTTTCATCCTCTCAATATTATTTTAATTTTTTTCTTGTTTTGAGTAGGTTTTAAGGTGGGGAGAATAGAGAAACATGCCTTTCCTTTCCCTGTTTTTATTACGAGTCCCATTATTGGTCTTTTAAATCCCATACCACACAGTGTTTCCTTGTTAGCTTAGTTATATAACCCTTATTATTGTGTGTTGTCTTCTGGGTTCTGGGAGAATGACCAGAGTTGGCCTCGAAACAGGAAGGAAGAGACCCTGAGGTGCAAAGGAGACATGCTCCAGCAGCACCTGCTGTGCGTGGGGGTCTCGCTCAGGGCTGTGGGTGCTCCTGGGTTTAAGGTACAAGGTTCTGTCCCATAGGGGACAGACACAAGGAGGATTGGGATGTAGCCAACCCAAACCCGCCCCAGACAGTCTCCCTGTATGCACAGGAAGCCTTCTCTGCCATTTCTGAGAATTAACAGAGCCTTGGAAGGGAGACTGTCTGCAGTCTTTGCTCCCTCGGATGTTCTCGGAGAAGGAAGGGCTCTGGCAGACAGGGAAGTCGAGGATTCCTGCCCCATGCTGTTAGCAGGGGTGGGCATCAGCATATTCAGTAAACTCTGGTTTTCACATTCCAGTTTAGTGGTGCTGTCAATTTGGGTGTTTGACAGTCATGATGTTGATGATGATTTTATTATTATTTTGCCTTTCAACACCCATGGTCTCATCATTACTTTTTACCAAGCTTGTCATTGGTGTTCTGACATCTGCTTGATTCAAGAGTTGCATGGAAAAATGTTTTCTGTATTTTTTAATTATTATTTTAATATTGTTCCTCCTCTCTTGGTTAATTGCTTCTGCTTTTGTTGTTGTCATTTGCATTGGAGTCAAAGACTGTGTCCTAGGGATGCCTGGGTGGCTCAGCAGTTGAGCGTCTCCCTTTGGTTCAGGTCATGATCCTGGGATCCTGGGATCGAGTCCCACATCAGGCTCCCAGAAGGCAGCCTGCATCTTCCTCTGCCTATGTCTCTGCCTCTCTCTGTGTCTTTCATAAATAAATAAATAAAGTCTTAAAAAACAAAAAAGACCATATCTTAGCCCTCACCTACTTTGATTCCTAAGATTGGTGCCTTTTCAGAATTTGTAGAATCTCTTTATAGGTCTTGTGATTTTTCTCAGATCACCTGTTCACCCTTTATAGATGTGGGTGTGGAGTTAGGGGCCAGGCCGGGCGACCTCCCCTAGTGCATTGGTGAGGGACTGGGATCGCTGGTCCTCCTGTGTCCCTGACTACCCCTGGCCACCGAGGGGCTGAGAGGCAGCTGCCACCCCTTCCTGGCCATTGAGGGAGACACGGAGACATGAGGCTCAGAGCAGAGGGGCTCAGCTTTGGAAGCAGGCATCTGGTGTGGCTTCAGAGCCTGGCTCTGCTACCTACCAGCCTGGTGGCCTTGGTGATTCCCCTCACTGCCATGAACTTCAGTTTAAAGACATGGATGCTAGCACTTTGTGGGTTGTTAGGATCAGAGGTCAGGTAGGTAGCAAGTATGTCCTTTTGCTGTGTGCCGCACACACTCTAATGATGAATAAGAGCCAGCCTGCCATTCAGGAGCTTGGCCTCCTGGTGGTTCCTGGCTGTTGTTCACACGTAGCCGTGACCCAGCCTTCCTGCAGTGAACACCTGTGGTCTGGCCTTGTTGGGTGTGATTTATGACCTGGTAGGGCTGAGCCTGTGGGAGCAAGTGACCGGGATGAGAGGGGCCCAATCCCCTCAGAAAGTGAGTTCACGGGTCCTGAGCCCACAGATCCCAAATCCTGACTCTGATGCCCTATAAGAAGGCCCGGAGGCATTGAACTCACCAGGACATTGGCTCGGAGGTGATGTAGTTGTCTTTGGATTTCGGATCTGTTGAGTAAGGGGAGTGTGTTAGGCCCAGATCTGCCTCTGCCATATCTTTAAAATCAGGTATTCTTATTTTAGAATAAAAACAGCCTGTATAAGCAGACTGTGAGATTATAAGCCCCATGAGGGCAAAACTCAAGTCCTCCTTGTTCATTCTTTTTTGTTTTATTTTTAGGATTTTATTTATTTATTCATGAGAGACAGAGAGAGAGAGAGAGAGAGAGAGAGGCAGAGACACAGGCAGAGGGAGAAGCAGGCTCCATGCCGGGAGCCCAATGCGGGACTCGATCCCGGGTCTCCAGGATCACGCCCTGGGCCGAAGGCGGCGCTAAACCGCTGAGTCACCCGGGCTGCACCTCCTTGTTCATTCTTGTTCCTGGGAGTGGGGCTTACATGACTCCTTTCTCTGATTCCTGGAAAGCCCCCAGAGAGAAACTGGTCAGCATGGGTGTATGACGCCAGCAGGACAAAGAAAAACTCAGCTGAGGTATTTTCTATATGACACTTGATTCAGGTACTCACATGACGGAAATGTATAACCCTGCTCATAAATTCTGCTTTATGCTGAAGAAGTAGCAAGTATTAAATTGTATTGAAATGTTAATGTTTTCCTAAATGTTTTGACCATATTGTTTCACATTTTCTTTTAAATCTGAAGAATTCTAATATGTGGTAGAAGAAGGTGAAAATAGGCTTCTTTTCCAAATGAAAGTGCATACAAGTAGAGCTATGGTATTGAAAATTTTTTAAATACTTAATAGGAGATTTTTTATTATTTTGATTTCTTCCAAGTTTTGATGAAAAACACAATTCCTGACTAATTTGAAAATCTGTAGTCAAAAATCCTCCTCTTCTGAATTGCTTTGCTTTGGTGGAAACTCCAAACTCATGGTGAATTGTCAATAGGGAGTCAGGTGAATTAGGAATAATTAGGTGGGAACATCCTAAGGCTGAAAGAAGGGATTTGAAAGTTCAGTATGTCCCAATGCCCCTTGGTGTCCTGGGTCAAATTTGGGAGAATGGGACCAGCTGAGGTCCAGTGAGATGAGGAGGAGGAAGAAGGGGAGGAGGAGGGATCCCAGCAGGAGGAGGAAGAGGAGGAGGGGGATCCCAGCAGGCCAGCTGACCAGGAAGAGGGTGCCTGCTGCAGTAGTGGTAACAGCTGGGATGGGGGAGAGTCAAGGTGAGCGCCCCAGAGCAGACACATGGAGGTCATTGATAAGCCTGCCCTGGGGGAGTGGAATCCACTGGATGCATGGGCTCCCTGCCAGTGGCCTAGCCCGCCCTGGCCTCCCTGGGTTCCCACAGGGTAGGTGAGGAGGCAGGTCCATGCATCTGAAGAGTTTGCGGTGACAACATGGTTTTGCTTTGGAATAAACCCCTAGTCGGAGTCCGTCCCTGCTGGCAATGTCATCAGCAGAGATCTTGTATGAAGTCCCTCAGTGTCTGAAACAATCACATAGGAGACTCTCAGTCTTGCACACCCCGCCCAGGAGAAGCAGCGACTGGAGTGGGGACATCGGGAGCCCCACAGGTCCAGAGTGTGGGGGTAAAGGCTGGCTCTCCTCTGAGTGTGCCTGGGCCCAGGCCCGTGTCTGCGGGACCAGCGGGACCTGCTGTGCGTGCGCATCTCTGTGCCTGCGGGACCCTCCGAGTGCGGGGCCCTTTTGAGTGACCCCATTGTGACCACCGAGAGGCTTCTGTTTACCATAAATGAGGACATAGCTCTTGCTTCGTTGTTTTTATACACAACATAGTGTTTTGATTAAAATACCGTGTGGACATTACCCCAAGGCCTTATATCAGCTGTGCGTGGGGAGACTGCTGAGTCCCGTGCTGCGATGCTGCTGGCTGCCGGGCGCTGGGGCTAGCTCCCCAGCCCGCAGTCCCTGTGCTCCACCGGCTGGGGCCCGAGGGCCACGCTGTATAACGACCTCATCAACCGTTGCCCTGGAGTGTCCAATATGGAGATTGGAATCCTGTTATGGGTTTAGGCAGGTGACAGGTGCTGAGAGAGAGATCTGTCCCTGCGTTTCCGCGTGCTGCCCTGGCTTCTTTCTGTGATGATCCCGAGGGGCTGCTTTTCTCTCCAGAAGAGGAAGAGGACAACAGAATCACGGCCACACTAAGGAGTGGTTTTCCTTTGTTTTTTCTTTAAAAAAAAAAAAAATCCAGGCAAGGTGCAGAGCTAGTGGGAAGGATAATGAAAGTCTTTGGGACAAGGAAGTCAAAATTATGTTTAATAAAATAGAGTTATTATGTAGATTCCAGGTTTGTAATCACCCCTGAACCTGTGGAGTTGCTGCCTCCCATGTGAGATAGAGCATGGGTAGGAGGCCCTGTTAGATTGGTAAAAGAAAGCAGAATGAGTCACACGCATATCTTTATGATCTCGTGTCTCCGTGTTACTGGTAAATTCTAATGCGTTTGGGTTGTAGAGATTTTACAATTTAAAGGGAAACCAAATTTTACTCATTTTGCTGTTTTATTTACTACTTATTGTTTCTACTCCTATAGTAAAATCTTACAATTCCAGTTAGGGCACCTGGGTGGCTCAGTGGTTGAGCATCTCCCTTCTGCTCAGATCACAATCCTCGGGTCCTGAGATCAAGTTCTGCATCGGGCTCCCCACAGGGAACCTGCTTCTCCCTCTGCCTAAGTTTCTGCCTCTCCGTCTCATGAATAAATAAATAAAATCTTGGGATCCCTGGGTGGCGCAGCGGTTTGGCACCTGCCTTTGGCCCAGGGCGCGATCCTGGAGACCCGGGATCGAATCCCACATCGGGCTCCCGGTGCATGGAGCCTGCTTCTCCCTCTGCCTGTGTCTCTGCCTCTCTCTCTCTCTCTCTGTGACTATCATAAATAAATTAAAAATTAAAAATAAATAAATAAATAAATAAATAAATAAATAAATAAATAAATAAAATCTTAAAAATTCCAGGAGAGCTGCGATGTTCCTTTGTAGTTGCTACAAAGGGCAAAACTAGGGGCTCTTGGTGGCTCTTTCAGTTGAGTATCTGATGATTGATCTCAGCTGAAGTTTGGTCTCAGGGTCTTGAGTTCAAGTCCCATGTTGGGCTCCACACAGCATGGAGCCTACTTGAAAAAAATAAATAAAATAAGGGAATAATTAGTACAAGCCAGATTTAAGAAGAATAGTCCCCTTTTTCCTTTTATTGTGATGAAATATACCTGAATTAAGTTTACCATTTTAACCATTTTTACATGTACAGACCTGTGGCACTGAGTACTTTCACAATCTGCAACTGTTACCACCATCCACCTCCAGAACCTTTCATGATCCTCCACGGAAACCGTTCCCAGTAAACAGAATCTTCATTTTTTAAAAAAGATTTTTATTTATTTATTAGAGAGAGCAAGCACAAGGCAGGGGAGGGGCAGAGGGAGATGGAGAAGCAGACTCCCCGCTGAGCAGGGAGCCCGATGCAGGACTTGATCCCAGGACTCCCAAGATTGCAAGTATCTGCCTCTGAGCTGGAGGCAGATACTTAACCTACTGAGCCACCCAGGAGCCCCAAGTATCTTCTTCACATTTAAAGCACCATTTACTACATTTGAAATGCTCAGAGCAGTGCGGTGGATGGAGGTCCTCATTCCCATTTCCTTTCCCTCCGCGTTAGAGGGGGTGGTAACTAGCAATACAGAGCAGCTGCGCGCCCACCACCTTGGACAGGAGCTCCATCTTACACGTGAGAGAAGGCAGACCCCAAGCAGATTGGCAAACATGCAGCGACTCACCCGTCACAAGGCAGGATTTGGACAGGGTCCTCCCCCCCTCCCCATCCCCCCACCTCCCGAAACCGTGTCACAGTGATGTTTTCACTGGCTTGGTTGTAATTGCTAGGAATCCCGTTTCTCCCCCCGATTGAACCCATGTTCTGGAGCTGTCAGGTAGCAGCTGTCTTAAGTAATTACAATTCTGAGTTAAGTCAGTAACCTCTTAAACCTGGAGTTCCCTTACCTATAAAATAAAGTGATCCATCTCTATGATCTCTGAGGGCCTTTCCATCCCTACCCTGTGGTTGGCAGTGTTTCCATAATTGGTGCTGCGAACTTTCTGTGCTCTTAAGAAGGATGGTGGGGAAGACGGAAGGTTCTGGAAGCAGAAGGAAGACTAGGGACATGAGGAGGAAGGACACAAGGTAGGCACGAAGAGGAGATTAGATGTGGTGATGCCATCAAGGAGGGACAAAGGGCTTCTCCACTGCGTCCACCCGAGGAGAGTGTTGACTTAACAGTGTCACATTTTGCGTATACATGAAGCACCCGGATGGACATTCCCAGGAAGAGCCAGGCAGTGTGCAGCCCGAGCTGGTGGTGGAGTGAGCTGGCCCTCTGGCTCTGGGGCAGGTGCTGTCCTGCGTCCAGGGGCTGCGTTAGATCCCCCAGTGTCCTGTCTGGCCACGGACACCGGAAAGCAGCCCGGGGAGTGGGGGTTTTCTCTTGAACGGCCAGCTGCCTCCTCCCTCAGCTGTGCATCGTCCTTGTGGGCAGGCCCTTTGTGGGGAGCGGAAGGTCACCTTCCTCAGGCCCTGCAGGAGACGGCACAGGCCTCCTGGATGGTTGCTCTAACCATCCCTGCGGTAGTCACCCTGGGCGTGTGCTGCCAGCACTAGGGCCCGGAGATGGAGGGGTGCCCTGAAAAGACGCAGCCCGTCAGGAATGCTCTGTCCCCAGGATGTGACCTTCCAAAGATCGCCAGGTGTTTTAGGGCAGGAAGTCAAAGCCCCTGTGGTGTGGCATTCCCAGATCCACAGTATTTGCCAGGCAGTGTCAAGTGGGCAGATTCACAGACCTGGGCCTAGTGTCTGTGCTGTTGTGAGAGCTTGCCCTACAGTGGGATGGAATAATTAGGAATTGGGGTGCCTGGGTGGCTCCGTCAATTAGGCATCTGCCTTTGGCTCGGGTCATGATCCTGGGGTCCTGGGATCGAGTGTCACGTCCGGCTCCCTGCTCAGTGAGGAGCCTGCTTCTCCCTCTGCCTCTCCCTTTTTGATCTCACTCTTGCTCTCTCTCAAATAAATGAATAATATCTTAAAAATAATAACAATACTGATGGCTTTTTTTGGTCAGATGCCTGTGATAGGTATTTTACATAAGCCACTCATGTAATCCTCTCAAAAAAAGTAGGGTAGGTGGTATTCTAACCATTTCCAGGTATTAGTGCAGCTGTAGGGGGGAGGCAGCATTTTCTGGCCTTTCTAGCACAACAGATAATTAGAGAATGTGAGAAGAGTCTCAGTTAATACCGGAACAGTTTTATACCCAATTATACCCAAACAAGTTCAAGCAAATTATTCCATTTTAATTGTTACAGATCTAAAGAGTTGATTTTATATCTTTTAGGGCTGTACCTTTTCTTCTGAAAAGTGATTTTTTTTTTTAATTAAGTCACTCCAGGTCTTACTTTTGCTGCAATGAAAAGGAATGTGTTGTGGGAGCAGAGAACAATCTTGCATGTCATGAAGAACTAAGTCATTTTGAGGGTGGGTTTGGGCCCGACATGGAAGGCCCTTCCCTACAGCCCCTTTTTTTTTTTAAAGATTTTTATTTACTTATTCATGAGAGACAGAAAGAGAGAGGCAGAGACACAGGCAGAGGGAGAAGCAGGCTCCCTATGGGGAGCCCAACGCGGGACTCGATCCCTGGACTCTGGGATCGTGACCTGAGCCAAAGGCAGACGCTCAACCACTGAGCCAGCCAGGTGCCCTCCCGCCCTGCCCCACAGCCCCATTTAGAAGGAAATTTCAAACCTCCAACACAGGAGAAAGGTCATGGCTGAAGGTGGATGATGCTTTTACAGACATTGAAGAATGCATGTCTTGATGTGCTTTGAGATCTTGAGTAAGTTTAAGGAAGGCCAGGCTGACCGGGCATGCCCATTGCCATGGAAGCCTGCTTGTAAAGCGTGTTTTCCTGGAATGCGTTCATCCCCACTTCGCGTCATTGTCATAGTGGCCTGTTCAAGAAGAGGACACGTTACCTTTGTGTGCACAGATTTCAGTTTTGGTGTGTCCATCCCTGGGGGACCTGGTCTACTTGGTCCGACCCAGGTCCCCACTTGGTCCCACCCAGGTCCCACCCTGGTCTGCTTGGTCCCGGTGGTGCCCCCCGAAGTTCCTGGCATGTACAGACTCTCCCTGGCCTCTCCCTGCCCCTGCTTGGCTTCCTGTGATCCCTGGCAGGAGGTAGGGTGACGCACACCCAGGGCCTTGTCTGTCTAGCACAAACATCAAAACAGTTCCAGGAAGATTTTTCTTTTTTCTTTTCTTTTTTTTTTTTTTTTTTTTTTACGATTTTATTTATTCATGAGAGACAGAGAGAGAGAGGCAGAGGCATAGGCAGAGGGAGAAGTAGGCTCCATGCAGGGATCCTGATGTGGGACTTGATCCCAGGACCATGCCCTGAGCCAAAGGCAGATGCTCAACCACCGAGCCACCCAAGAATTCCTCTTTTTCTTTTTTTTTTTTTTAAGATTTTATTTTTAAGTCATCTCTGCCCCCAACATGGGACTCGAACTCACGACTCTGAGATCAAGTGTGGCACACGCCACTGACCAAGCTGGTTGGGCGCCCCAGGAAAACTTTTCTTATGATGGCCCTGAGCATCTCACCGTTAAATGGTTTTCCTGAGATGTTCCCAGGTGACTTGAGACTATCTTCCCAGACTTATTTTCAAAGAAACAGAATTCCACACCTGTGATCTCCTTCCCAGTTTCCCTATTTGTGCCCGTTTTCCTGACCCTGAGCTATTGAATCAGCTTCCAGTCTGTTCCTGTCCCAACATAACTTGCTATGGACACGTCTGACTGAGCAACACAGATGCTTCTTCCCACCAGCCTCTTCCTTTGCGTTGTCTCAGGCCTTATCCCGGGATCCTGGGCGCGCCCTGACCTGCCGTCCTTGGCTGCACCTTCCTTATGGTCCTCTGCTTCCAGAAGTGACGCCTGGCCCCCACTGACCAGGCTCTGTCCCCACCCTCCTTGCCACAGGCTTCCAGCTCCTTGTCTGTGAGTCCTGACTCCCCAGTCCCGGTTCTGATCACTGTTCCCTGTGCTCTGATAAACCTACTGACCAGAATACTCATTTTGCCTGAACTTCTACTTGATTTGAATCACATTTTGTTCTTTATTTCCCCAAAGACTCATAACCTGGGAGCACATTGCTTCTCCCCAATTCACTGTTACTTCAAGTGAATGGGACCACATTTAATGTTGCATTTGGCACATTTTATATTAAAACCGGTGTTGAGGGCAGCCCGAGTGGCTCAGCAGTTTAGCGCCACCTTCAGCCCAGGGCGTGATCCTGGAGACCTGGGATTGAGTCCTGCATTGGGCTCCCTGCATGGGGCCTGCTTCTCCCTCTGCCTGTGTCTCTGCCTCTCTCTCTCTGTCTCTCATGAATAAATAAATAAAATCTTTAAAAAAAAAAAAAAGTGTTGAGAGAATATCTCCAACATGCTCAGATTATTAAAACTTCCAGAGGTTGTAATTATCTTGTTTATGAATGTCTCTCATAACCAAATTCCCTTGATCAGAAGAAAAGAAACAAATGTACAATTGACATCACTAACCATTAAAGTTTTTAATTTTCCCAAACAGCACTAAGGCATCAGAAACTTTAAAATTTCCCCTAGCTTTTCACCTTTGAAATTAATGACCGATAGAAATCTGTTTGTGACACATGTAGAACGTTACAAAAAAAAAAATTCTAAACCTACACAGGTGTATTTTTAAAAAGAAAAAACATGCTTGTTTTGGGTGACCGATGCTTTTTTCGTTTTCCTTGTAGTTAAATTATAAGGCACACGTTTGTTAAGCTTTGACCACAGAAAGTAAAAGATCGGTTTACCATTTCTGAGCCTGTAGGCGGAGTGTGCCACGGAGCCGTCTGTGGTTTCTGGCGGGTCCTGCTCACACACCTGCTTCCCTTGCACGGGCGAGCCTTCACCTCGGAGGCTTTGCCCTAACGTTCATTGGGGTTTCTCAGCATCTCCGACCTCATCCTTCAGTTAACATTCACGTTACCTTGTGTATTTATCTTTGTCCTATGTCTAAAGCTATCTCCACCAGGAATCCTAGCTCTGAAATATTTAAAATATTGACTTCAAAGTCCGTGGCACTGTGCCAGTCATGCTCCTTGTGAAGATGAATGGAGATACTCTCAACACAGGGCAAAGTCAAGGTCCATTAACTTAAACAGGATGCATGTGTCTTGGGGAGGCTCTGCTTGTTCGTGTTTGTAGACAGAAAGAAACCCTTACATTAAAGCAAAAACAAACAGGTTTTATGTTATCGGTGAAGCGATCATTCCCACGGGACATGCCTGCCCGGCTCCGGCTCTTGCTGCCCTTTGCCGCCGGCTCGCCCTGGGCTGCAGGGGCTCTGGGGCCACGTCCTGGGTGCCGACGGGAGCGGAGACCTGCACTGGCGGTGGCCAGCACGCCCTCGACATGGCTTGTGATGCAGGACGGTGGTAGGTGCTTGGAGAAGTCAGGGTGGTGGGGACATTGTGGATTTCCAGGGGGTTACTGTGCCCGCCCCACTGTGTGGTTATTCGGAGCCATGGTTTTCCCCTGGCAAATTGAGAGATTTGGGTTTCCTGCAGTGGGTCTTCAGTAAATCTTACATCATGCCTAAGAAACAATGCTAAATGTTGTCATGATCTGTGATGGTCTGACTCATCTCTGCTGGTTTGCAGACAGGAGATTCCAGAGGCCCCTTCCCAGATCCTCAAGAACATGCTGAGCTTCAAAGGCATTAGATATTGAAATGACCGCAATATACGGAATTCACCTGTGATGTGGCTGAAAACGGCCTTTGGCTGGAACCACGATCCATTCAAAGGAAGAAAGGAACCCCCCCCCCACCCCCCGAGCGAGGGTACTGTTTGCCTCCCCCTGGGGGGCTGACAGCCTCATAGCCAGTGTGGGACCCACCACAGAACAGTGGAGGATCTCACACACACCGTCACGGTGCCAGTGGTTGGAAGGGAACGGACCCCATGCAGACCGGTGTGTGAAGGAGGGGGGACCCCAGAGCCTTCCAGGCTGATGGAAGGGACTGTATGATTCAGTGAGGAGTCTAAGTGCAGGAGGAGGTTCATTTGGAGAGAAAATAAGAGGTTATGATAGTAAGGTGGGGCCAGATTGTGGAGGTTAACCTGAGGATGTGGACTTTTATCCCAAGGATGGTGGTTTGCTACAGAGGTGTGATTAACTGACAGGACACAGGTTTCTTCTTTTCTCTCTGTCTCTCTTTTATTTTTTTAAAGATTTTATTATTTTTTTAAGATTCTATTTATTCATGAGAGACAGAGAAATAGGCAGAGGGAGAAGCAGGCTCTCTGCGGGGAGCCCGATGCAGGACTCGATTCCAGAACCCTGGATCAATCCCTGAGCCAAATGCAGATGCTCAACCACTGAGCCACCCAGGGGCCCCTGAAGATTTTATTTTTAAGTCATCTCTATGCCCAGCATTACCATCCTGAGATTAAGAATCACTTGCTCTGCTGACTGAGGCCCCAGGCATCCCTGTCTATCTCTCTTTCAAAGGGAGATGTCTCCAATAGGAATGGAATGGGGTGGAGATGTCGTAGTCTGGTAGCTTGTATGATGGAACTGGGGCGAAGACAAGTCTGAGAGAGGAGAGGAGGGGTCAGAGGCGGGGGTGACCAGGCCTGGGGATTCCCAGGCTCCATGATGTGCCAGTGTATGCAGGTCTCATGAGAGTAAAGGGACTGGATGGAAACCGGGTCAGCGCTCAGGAATTAGGACACTTGCCTCCTCACCAGCCATGGAACAGGACAGACCAGAAGGAGAGGACAGGACAGGTGGTGGTTTGAGCAGTAGGGGCCCTGTGGGCCATGTGAGCCTCACAGGGTAGGTAGAGCTGTGACGGCCCGCATTCCAGAAAGATCTCTGAGCAGCAGACCCTGGGTGTCGCCTGTGGCAGTGTGCATGCTCATTCACATGCCAAGCTGACAGGCGGATCCCATTCCATCGACCACAGGACGCAAGCACACAGCAGTGGATGTGGTGTCAGGAACGTGTCTGGCAAATGTCTCAGAGGCAGAAATGCCAGGACTTAGCAACTGGGAGTATATCAGGGGTGGGGGGAGAAGAGTGAAAAATTCACCCTCACTCTCAAGCCCGTGCAGTCAAGCTCTGGGGATGGGGAGAGTGGAATCGATTTGGGGAGGGAGTACAAAGTGTCAGGTTTGAGTGGTGTTGAGTGTGAAGAGATGGGGCCCTGGGGGACAGATGCCAAGAGAAGGGGTGGGGTGGGCCGTGCCAGGGTGGGAGCTGAGCTGGGACATCCACGGATGCACTGGCGTCAGAAACCCGGACCGCCCATGTACTCGGGGCACGATTGCTGTGTGTCAGGTGTCGTGCAAGGCTCTGGCGCTGGGCGAGGGCCACATAAAGAGGAGAGGCTCCAGGAGAGGCTGGGGCCTGAGCTTTGGGTGGGGGGACCTGCAAGGTGCCGGAGACAAGGAGCAGAAGGAAGGAGGAAGAATTGATCTGGCCAGCTCGCTGGGAAGGGCGTGGTGGTCCCAGCAAACACCCGCCCTCTCCCCGATGCTCACGCGCTTCAGCCTTCACACCCTGGGAGGTAGTGATGCCTCCCCGACCTGCACCCCGCCACCTGTCCCGACTCCCAGGCAGCCCACGGCCCTTGGCCCCACGCCCTTTATCAGAGTGCCCCCAGCCTTCGCCCCTTAGCTGGGTGCTGCCAGGTGTTCCTGTGAGCTCACAGGGGAGCGGGTGCCCAGTCCTCCCCATGGGTGATTTCCTCTTCCTCCCCAAGGAGCCAAAGCCTCTGTACACCTGCCCTACAGAGACTTCGTGGGTCCTCACCCACTCGTGGCGCCCCCGCCCTGTCTGCCAGCCGTGGCCGCCGCCCGTCTGTGCCCGGGCTTGTTTGTGTTTATTTGGTTTCCTTGTCCTACCCAGCCCACACACGCAGACTCCCGAGGCCGCTGCCCGCCCAGCCCCTGGTCCTGCGTCTGCCCTCCTCTCCCCACCTGCTAGGACCTGCCGCCTGGCCCGGCCACGCTGCTTGCTCCTGCACGGTCCCCACTGCGGGCTTTCTACTGTCCCCAAATCATGGGCAGTGCTACCTGGGTTGACCTTGCTGCTGTCTTCCCTCCTGAGCTTATCTTGAATTCGTAGTGAGAAGAAAATGTATCCATCGGGATGGAGCCTTGGTGCAGGGGGTGGGAAGAGAAGACTGCACCTGTCTTCCCCTTACCTGTCCCTACCCAAGCAGGGGCTGGGGATTGATAAAAGTAGGATGGTCAAGAGGTGAGAGGATTCTGGGGGTTGTGAGCCTGGGGACCGAGGAAAGGTGGGCCGTGGTGGGGATGGAGACACATGGAGTCAGAATTCTGGCCCTGGGAGAACTTTGAGGGCCAAGGAGGGATTTCGTGGGGCAATGGGAAAACAGAATTAGGAGAGAACGGTCAGAGATGGAGAGCTTAGTTGTGTGTGGTGCTCCTGTTTGAGATGTGGTGGCCTCTTGATGGTTCCTGGACAGCCCTAGGGGTTCTGACCATGAGTGTCGGGGTCTCCTGGCCTCATTGCAGTCTTTGTATATACGTGTAAGTGTGGGCTGTTCAGTACATCCACTGGCCGGGGTCAGTTAGGGTCAGGACCTGCCGTGGGCCCCCAGTGGTGGTCCTTAAATCACCCATTTGAGGGATGATGGCCCCAGCATGAGGCTTTGCTTTAACACAAGCGCATCTACTCTCACCTTTGCCTTGAGACGAGTGTGCAGAAAATACCTACTTATGTATTTAAGTCAGGATCACAGATTCTATGAGGACGTCCAGGGCAAGTCTGATAAAAATGTGTGTTGTTATGACTTGCAGATAGACACATAGTTGTCCAAAAGCAGAGAGGCCCTCTGCTCACATGGCTGTGACCTGGCCTGATCTGGAATTTCTTGCTGCTTCTCCTATGACCTCCTGTGCCCTAATCACTCATCTTACATCCTTCTCTGTGGCTTCCTGACTCTCCCGTGGGCTGTACGTGCCTTGAGACCACTAATCATTTTATATCCATCTTTCTATCCCCTAGCATTCCATGCCTAGTCCAGAGGAGGTGCTCAGAAACTATTTTTTTTGAACACATTAAGAAAAAAAAAATAGTTAACATTTTCCAGGTATAGCAACAAATCTGAAAATAAAAAAAAGGCAGCGAATCTGTGGATTAACTACATAATCGCCACATTCATAGGTCACCATCAGAACCTGGTTTAGATCTTTACCTGAATTTATAACTTAACGATACACTAGTTTTCATTACATATTTGTCTCTGTCTGCATCCTGACTTTGGATACTAGACTGGCAACAGAGGGGAATATGGTTTTTAGAATTCCACCTCATGAACAAGCCATTGAGAAGATTTTGAGGACAGAAGATGATAAATTCGTGAAAGCCTGGATTGGGGACTGGACACATAGGAGAAAGGGTGGGCTGCTGTGCTGGTCCTCCTGGCCCTGGCCCGCAGAGGTGGTACCTGCTAGAAAACTGTACTTTTAACATTGTGCCAAAAATCCCGCATGGACGTTTCTCCTGTTTGTTTCTCCCTTCCACAAAACCGTCTTGTTTTTGATCTGGGGCACCTTGGTGTCTCAGTGGTTGAGCATCTGCCTTCAGCTCAGGTCATGATCCCGGGGTCCTGGGATCGAGTCCTGCATCGGGTTCCCTGCAGGGAGCCTGCCTCTCCCTCTGCCTGTGTCTCTGCCTCTCTCTGTGTCTCTCATGAATAAATAAAATCTTAAAAAAAATAAAAGTTCACTAGATAGTTAAGATACGGAGGCAGCCCTCACAAAAACTGTTATAACTCACGGTACATGTTGTGCTAAAAATAAAGCTCATAAGGAAACATGCAGCAATTAAAATTATGTCTCATAAAGACAGTGCGGGAAGAACTCATGCTACCAGGCTCACTAAAAAGTGCTCTACAAAAACAGGTCACAATTACGTCCCGTAGAACAAAATCTATAAATGGAAAAGGGACTTGAAATCGATTCTACTACAATGGGAATGATGCTTACCTTCAGGTAGTGAGAATTTTCATTTCCTTTTTTTTTTTTTTAAGGTTTTATTTATTCCTGAAAGACACAGAGAGAGAACGGCAGAGACATAGGGAGAAGCAGGCTCCAGGCAGGGAGCCTGATGTGGGACTTGATCCCAGGACCCTGGATCACGCCCTGAGCAGGGACAGGTACCCAACCGCTGAGCCATCCAGGCGTCCCTCTTTTTTTTTTTTTTTTTAAAGTAATCTCTACATTCCACGTGCAGCTTGAACTCAACCCCAAAATCAAGAGTCGCACACTCTACCAATGGAGCCAGCCGGGCGTCCTTTATTTCTAATTTCTAATTTCTTTTAATTATTAGGTACTGACTTGTTTAAAACAATGAATACTGGAAGCAATATTGTCAGGTCTTTCTGCAAAGGGTTGGTAAACTTCTGCTCATCGCCAGAAGGGCTTTGCAAACTGTAGAGTGCTAATCCAATGTTCATGTTTGTTAGTATTACGTTTGGGACTTTCCCACTGCTTTTTCCTGTCTTTACTAGACTGACAACAAATGAGGAGCTGGGGAAGGGTCAGGTGGGAAGGCAAGTACTTCCTTGGAGGTATCAAAGATTTTTGGTGGCACATGTAAGGGGCCTCTGTTCCCATGCTCCTCTTGGGACATGAGGACAGTGAGGTGCGTCCTTCTCATGGTATCATCAGAGGTTTTGTTTTTGGTGGAAAAAAGGTACAAGATCGATAATCTCTATACCCATGGTTCCAAACTGAGAAGTATCTGAATTTCTTGGGAATTAAAAAAGTCAATTCCATTACTGAATTTTCCATAATTAGAAATTCCAGTGGACTTGTGGATTCCTCAGACTGCACATTGATTGATACTGAGTAAAAGGGTAGGACTGTAGGACCAGACCCTAAAGCCTCGTTTAACTCTCAGATTAAATAAGACAGAGGGGAAAACAGAGCCAGAAAACAGAATCTACTTGCAGAGCCCGTGTGAAACATGGGACATTCTAGCTTTTTTATATATATATATAAAGATTTTATTTATTTATTCATGAGAGACATAGAGGCAGGCAGAGACACACAGAGAGAAGCAGACTCCCTGTGGGGACCTGATGTAGGACTCGATCCCAGGACCTTGGGATCACGCCTTGAGCCAAAGGCAGATGCTCAACCACTGAGCCACCCAGGGGTCCCTATCTGGTGAACTTTTAAAATATGTTTTTTGGCCATAAAATAGATCAGCCAGATTGAAATGTCCCTAAATGTAAATGTTGAGCTGCGAGGATGGTAAAATGTCCAGCTTCTGGCCTCAGATGTGGCCTATACGCGGCATTCCACAAGCTCCCTCCTACCTCCTCCTCCAACCCTGTAGATGGTGTGCTTCTCTTCCCCATCCTTAACCACCCTTACCTGCATCTTTAAGGGCTCACTTCCCTGCTTTGCCTTCTGGGCTTACAGCCCAATTAAATATCCCCCAACAAGAAAGCCCAATCTGGGTGGGTTGGCATTTCTGCAGATGGTGCCACAGAGGGTATGTTCTATTGTGTCCTGCCTTTGCCTTGCCAGTGTGCACCTGAACTGTGGCGTGCCCTCTGGCCTGGCGGCACCTGGCTGCTGACGCTCGTCTCCAGCCGTGTAGACACATGCCCGCACATGATCTTGCATGTGTTTCTTGGCGTGTGTGAGTGCCTCTTGTTGTGGCCTATGTGCTAGGGAATCACGTCACCAGGTCACCAGGTGCATGTTCATACATCTCCTCCACTGTGACCAAACATTTCCAAAGTGGTTATGTCCACTTCCTGCCCTGTCAGCTGAGGAGGAAAGTGTCTGTGGCTCACGTCTGCACTTGGCGCTGTCCACCTTTAAATCTTTGTTCGGATCCACATGATGGTTTTCATTCACATTTTCCTTTTTACTAATGAAGCTGACTATCCCTCCCACCCTCCCTCCCTGCCATTTTAGATTTCTTCTTTTATAAAATGCCCATTCTGTAAAATGCCACTTTTTCTCACTTTGTAGTAGTTTTCTGTGTGTTCTAGATAGGAACCCTTGGTTGGCGGTGTGATGTGGCAGGTGTCTTTCCCCTCTGGTGGCCAGTGCTTTTGTGTTTTACCTGGTGACATTTTCGGGTGAAAGCTTTGAGTTCAGAGTGCTGCGTGTGAGCAGGGATGTGAGTCTGCATGTGAAAGGTGGGATCTGCAGAGCTTGGTACCGGGTGTTGGGTGCGGGTGAAGGGGAAGCTAGGAGCCGAGCCTCTGGCGGAGCAGCTCCAGCCTCTCTGGACTGCATTCAGAGGAGATGCAGTGTGTGGGGATGGATGGATTCGGGACCCTCGGGAGGGAACGCTGTGCCACCCACAGGCCACATCCCGCACATCTGGGCCCTTTGCTCCTGTGTTTATTCCATGTGGCCCCAAAGTCCAGGGAGTCTGGTATGGAAGATGGGATCCTGACTGCGTAGGTTTAACTGTGATGATGGAGAGCCGAGGGAGCACTGGCTCGTCACCGCAGTCAGCTCTCCTGTGTCGTCCTCACCAGCCTTCAGATTGGGTCGAGGAGGGTCAGTCAGGCTCGAGGGGGGCTGTGCGGACCTGGAGGGCTCGTACTGTGTTTTACATCTTCAGTATTTATGGTCTCTAATTCTCGGCCTTCGCCTTATGTTTTTCTCCTCTTTTTCCTTGATTTGTGATTCATTTGTTTGTAACCCAAAGCAGAGGAAGGACCTCGGCTCCAAATGTGGGGTTTCTTTCTCTTTGGGTGTTTCCTGACCACCCCCACCTCCCCATCATGTGAAGTAGCCAATGGCCCTTGTGCTTTGGGGGCCAAAGACAACTTTAGCAATCTTTTTTTTTTTTTAAGATTTTATTTATATATTCATAGAGACACACATACACACACACACACACACAGAGAAAGAGAGAGAGAGAGAGGCAGAGCCACAGGCAGAAGGAGAAGCAGGCTCCATGCAGAGCCTGACGTGGGACTCGATCCAGGGTCTCCAGGATCACACCCTGGGCTGCAGGCGGCGCTAAACCGCTGCGCCACTGGGGCTGCCCCAACTTTAGCAATCTGATGAAAATTGTAGAGGGAGCCTGAGCCCTGGTTAAAACCTCCTGCTAGACCAGGCCTCCCTGTCCACGATAGAAGGACCTCAAGGCGGCTGTGCCAGAGGGACCCTGGCATGGCTTCCCCTCTGTATAGAAAGCATTTTCCTGTGAGGCGGTCTGCTGAAACACTACGGGTGCTCTGCTCTGGGGTCCCTCATCATTGGGGCTCATGGAAAGGCTCTGGGACTTAGGGATTTGGGGTCCAGGGTGCTGTGGCCACCAGTTTCTTGCTTGAACCTCTCCATCAAAATCCCTTTGCTGATCATTTTATAATAACCTGCCCTTCCAGCTGCTCTTGCCCCCGGGAAGAACCCCTGAGACCTTCACCCTGAGATACTCTTCCAAAGGCACAGGTGCACAGAGTGATGCTAGGTCCTAGGGGTGGAGCTGCGCAGACACTTCCCTTTAGAAAGAGAGTGGACCCAGGTTCTAAGCACATGTTTTTCTACTTGTGTCTGCAGGAGAATAGAAAATCTTTAATTTCTTTGGTTTTTTAAAAAATGTATCATACTCTTCTGTTCTCTCTTCTATGATTTTTTTTTAAGATTTTATTTGTTTGAGAGAGAAAGAGCAAAAGAGCAGAGGGAGCAGGAGAGGGAGAAGCAGACTCCCCGTGAGCAGGGAGTCTGATGTGGGGCTCCATCCCAGGACTCTGAGATCGTGACCTGAGCTGAAGGCAGAGGCTTAACCAACTGAACCACGAAGGCGCCCCACTGTATGATTCTTAATAGGCCCTTGACTATCTCCCTGCCCTTTTGGCACGCTTCTGTCCTCCATCCCCCATGCCACTGGAAGATGACTCTTCTCAGAGCACTAACTTTGTTCCCGTCAACTTGCCCTTTGGATGCCTCCAGTGTCCCACATTTTCTCCAGGACAAGCTCTAACCCGTAGCACAATCAGGCTGCTCCCGGAGGTGCCCCTGCTGGCCTGCCCAGCTCCGTCTCAGCTCCGCGGCCCTCCTGAGCTGCGCAGGGGACGTTGCACCTGCTTCATACTTTCCCACGCTGCACTGTGTGCTCCGGGTGCTGCTCACACACAGCATCCTTTACATCCCCCACGTGTTCACGTCCCGCCTGCCCCTCCTGGTACAGCTCAGAGGCCAGCTGTCCAAAACACGCCCAGTGCGTACCCACCAGAAATAGCCATTCCCTCCCTGAATTCCTCCTTAAGAACCCCATTTTCCTGTGGAGCTTGAGGAAGCTGGGCTGAAATCCCGCCATCCCCTCAGCGGCTTGATCCTGCTTGTCCCTGGAGGCTGTTGGCAGGAAGCCCTTCATATTGCCCTGTGAGCTGCTACAGTAGGTGTTTATGCTAAAACGTGAAATTATCGGATCTCTGGCTTCAGCTTTACCAGGTACTATGAGTTTCTTTGCCCGGGTGCTCGTTCTGGTCTCTATGCCCACAGCAGTGTGATGAAGCCCCGCTCCCGTGTCCTTGCTCGCCCTTGACCTTGTCTGACGTCCTAGCTTTTGCTGAATTCTTCTGTGTGGACCAGGGCCTCACCGTGAGGTCCGTCCGCTTCCTGCCCACAGGACGGGGAGAGCACACCCTTCTCTTTAAAGCTGCGACCTACAGGCCGCACTTGTCATTCTGCTTGCGTGGTGCTGGCAGGAGCTCATGTGCGCACGGCAGGCCGTGGGGACCGGGCAGTGTCACCGACCAAACACCCAGAGAGAGCCAATTGGGAGAACGCTGGCCGATGGAAAAGCTCAAAAGGGTTTAGCCCCAAGGAGAGGGTGAAGCAAATACATTTGTCTTCAAATTAACCACCTCTCAGCACCTTTTCCTGATAAATGTTAATACCTTTCATATCTTATTAAAACCTCACATGAAGGGCTCTTAATAAAAATAGTATAATTTGCCACATGTGCTTTTGCTTTTATTTCAGAAATAGTGAAATTTGTGATTATCAGAGAAACCCTAAAAGGGGAGAATAAGAAATGAGAGGACTCTGAAAATACGAAATGAGATTAATAATGCATTTATTTCACTATTCACTATTTATTCACACTATTATTTCACTAATTCCTACCCCCCAAAATGTCGTGTTCATTATTTTCAAAAAATATTGTGGAAGACAGAACCCCCCTAACATTTGTTTTTGTGAAGTTCATATTTTTTTTAAGCTGAAGGGTACAAGTTAGATGATGGCATTTTAAACCAGTAGCTGTGGGAGTTTTGTGAGTTTAAGCTATTAGGGCTTTGTCTCCCTCTGTTAGCTAACGGTGTGCACCCCCTGACTTCTCCAGGTATGGCGTAAGTCCTGAGAACATCATCCTGTATGGCCAGAGCATCGGGACCGTCCCCACGGTAGACCTGGCCTCCAGGTACGAGTGTGCTGCGGTCATCCTCCACTCGCCTCTGATGTCAGGCTTGCGTGTGGCGTTCCCAGATACCAGGAAAACATACTGCTTTGATGCTTTCCCCAGGTAAGCTCACACTTGTACAACAGGCTCCAGGGTGTCCAGTGACCTGAGTTCAGATGCCACCATCAACTGTGGGCCACTAATAATTATTTGCCAAACACAGTCACATGTCAGACCCTGTGCTGGGCACCTTGGGGTTGTGGTGGTGGCTGGGACACATCCAGCAGCCAGAGACTTTGCCCTCTGGGCCTGACTTATTTGTAGAAATCTCCCGGATGATGTGTAAGGATCTTGCTCGTATTGACACCCAGGATTAATTGACTCAGCTGTAAGTGCAAGATGAAAACGAAAGTGCCCATGTATCCTAAAAAAAAAAAAAAAAACCTTACCGTTCAATATTCACTCACATAGATGGGCACAGATTGTGGAATTGCAAAGAGCTAAATGCAAAATGTATGATGAGGCAATTAGTGGTCTCCACACGCACACAAAAATCGCAAGCATCCTCAATTTTAGAATCTCTTCCTCTTTCAGTGAGACAGCACAGGTGAGGGAAAGGGCGAAGAGAGCTGCTTGCAGGCTGGGAACCTTCATGCTTTGGTAACAGGCCACCATCCTTGTATCAGTGGACGGACCCCCTGGGAGCCATTGTTTCAGCCTCCTCCCCCACTCTTACCAGAAGGACTGGCCTCCTCGCCTGTGGGAGCACATGGACGGGAGCCCACAGCTGGGTCCTCTCCAGCCGACTTCTGGAGGCAGCAGAGCTGCTGCTGGCTGTCCCTGCTGTTTTCTCATCCACTGATGGAAGGGAGATGGGTTATGACCATACTCTAAATGCAAACGCAGGGAACCAGTGGTTTCTTGAATACCTCTGTTTGGAAATTTTACTTGGGTTTATTTATCTATCTATCTATCTATCTATCTATTTATTTATTATAGTCACAGAGAGAGAGAGAGGCAGAGACACAGGCAGAGGGAGAAGCAGGCTCCATGCACCAGGAGCCCAATGTGGAATTCGATCCCGGGTCTCTAGGATTGCGCCCTGGGCCAAAGGCAGGCGCCAAACCGCTGCGCCACCCAGGGATCCCCTTTTTTTTGTTTTTAATCTGAGTTGAGGAATATGTTTTCCATGAAAACTATCTGCCCCCTGAACTTTTCCCATCACGCATTGCTAGAGTAGTCTGGGATTGTTAAAGCAGGATTGGCCGGCTTATGTTGCTATTTGGTAAGAAAAGCCTCAGCAGAAATAAAGCCCGGTTTCAGAATTTTGATTGACCCACTCCTGGCTGTCATTCTGCTCTCGCTGGAGGGAAAAGGATGTCACTTGGTTACATAAACATCTGTCGCACAGCCTGTCCTCCTCCGACAAAAAGAAGCCTTCTGTGAACACCTTGGGTGAACCTTGGTTCCATGGTGTGGAGCAGCGTTCTGCGGCATACGGCCGCATGAGCGAGCTGACCTGGCTGCACGCTGGTGCTGGCGTGGCTGGGCATGCTAAGTAGGCCGAATGTGCAGCTCCGATGCCGTCTTATTTGTGCTGAATTGGTAATGAGAGGCCAGTTTGTGGAAAGGGAGATGTTTTGCGTGTTTGTGGGAAGCGATGCTAGGAGTTACCGTGGCAACAAAATGAATAGATTGTTTCCTGACTCTTAAATTAGCATATACCTTAAAATACAGCCATGGCAACTAATCGCAGCTTATTAATTAACGGGAAGCCAGCAACTGATCTTTCCTGGGTTTGCGTGATCCACCAGGCACAGCGCTACATGGTGCCCCCTGCTTCTTACCCCACATTTGGTCAAGGCGCAAAGTGCCCAATTCACAGGTTAGGACACAGAAGCTGATAGAGGTAAACAGTTTGCTGAATTAAGGCAGGTGTGTGGACAGTGCCCTGAAGGCCATCCTCCTGCCTGATGCCTGGGATATCAACACGGCCACTTTTCAGACCACAGAAAGTTACGCTGACGTTCCTGGGTGCTTGAACCCAGCAGACATTCTCTAATGGGGCCCCTTGCTGCCTCAGAATTGTCTGTGTTCCTCGCTTTGAAGGAAGGCGTTCCCTGTTTCCTTTTAACATTACAAAAAATGGGCAGCCCGGGTGGCTCAGCAGTTTAGCGCTGCCTTCAGCCCAGGGCTTGAACCTGGAGATGCCGGACTGAGTCCCACGTCAGGCTCCATGGTGCCTGCAAGGAGCCTGCTTCTCCCTCTGCCTGTGTCTCTGCCCTTCTCTCTCTCTCTCTCTTTCTGTGTCTCTCATTAATAAATAAATAAAATCTTTTTAAAAAATGACAAAAAATGAAAAAGGAGCCCTGATCATTGTTTGGTTTGCAGCTTATTTTCCTTTGCCTCCTTTTCTGTTTAGAATCAGACAGGTGGGGGCATTTAGCTAGAGATGTGCCCTCTGGCTGTAGAGATTCTCCTAAATCGTGCACCAGGGAACACAGCCCCAGGCCGTTCTATCAGGAAATAGCTTTTTAATTGAATATAATTGGTCTCCCACATTCTCCAAAGAAGAGGTCTTATTAAAATTAAACAGGAGAAGAACGGGTTTCTAAAGGATTCCTCATCTGGAAAATGGCGTGCTGCCCCCTGAGCCTCACATCCTGGCAAATCCTGTGGCTAGTGAGGTTTTGCTGTCTCCCTGGGATGCCCCAAAGTGGCGGGGGCAATGTGAGTTGTGACAAAGATTCTGTGACAGTCATGTACAGGTCTCTGGGATGTGCCCTTGATGCGAGAGCTCGGTCACCTGCACGAGTTCATGCCCATGGTGTTAGTACCTCCCCAGGCTTCCGGCCCTCCTGGTTACCCAGAGGTCGGCTTTTTCCTATCTCCTGGTGTCTCCTTGGAGATTCAGAGAGGTTTTTGGCACATAAAGGGCAGAGCACCTGGCTGTCAAAAATGTTTAATGAGTGTCCGTGCTTCCTTTGAGCAGCAGGATCCCTCCAGATAGCTGCAGTTCATATTCTTTGTGGCTGTGGCAGGGAGCGAAGGCAGGGAGAGAAGTCCCGGGTGGTGGCCTGTGTTCAGAGGACGGCTGGCCAGGCCCCCCTCTCCTGCTGTGTCCGTAGGTGAAGTGGCGGTCCCCTCCGTGGGAGACGCCGCCTGCACACCCTGCCAACAAGGCTTAAGTCTTGAATTCCTCTTTGGGAAATGTTTTCAGAGCCTGCAGCACATTCTTTTGAAGATCCTCAAATATTCATCCTTTGAGGGTAGATTCCATTCTTATAAACAATCCAAGATCATTCAGACTCCAAGCTAGGCATTGCATTATGTTTTCAAGCTAAGTAGTACAGTTTCTACCCAAAAAAATGAGGCATTAGCATTTATGAAATGAGGTTTGTGAGGATCGTATTAGTGGGTTCTCGAGTTATCTCGCCAAGAAGACTGAACACCCAGGCAGCCATGGATTAGGTGTTCCGCTTTCAGAAGAGACACGCAGTCAGACGTGTTAGATGTCTGGCCTGTTTATGTTTTTAGAAAAATCCTCTTGAAAATATGAATATATCAGATGTATTAGTTACTGGATTGTTGGTCTGGTGGCCTTTAGGAGTTCTGTTTTTAATAAAACACTTGAACGAACACACCATGGCCAGATGCAGTGTGGTATTTTCTACTGGATGCTGGAACAGAAAAAAAGGCATCAGTGGGGAAACTAACAAAATCTGAGCAACATGTGGTGTTGGCCATATGGGAGACGGGCCGAGGGTGTACAGGAGCTCTGTGATCTCTACACCTTTTCTGCAAAGCCAGAATTATTCCCAACATGAAAAGTTTATCCTTAAAAAAAAGAATCACTAGAGAGGTGCCTGGGTGGCTCAGTGGTTGAGTGTCTGCCTTCAGCTCAGGGCATGATACCTGGGTCCTGGGATCGAGTTCCACATCGGGCTCCCCAGAGGGAGCCTGCTTCTCCCTCTGCCTGTGTCTCTGCCTCTCTCTCTGCGTCTCTCATGAATAAATAAGTAAAAATCTTAAAAGAAAAAAAAGAAGAAGAAGAAGAATCACTAGTAAAATGAGGGGAATCCCCCTGGCATTACCTTCCTTATCTGTGGATGCAGGTTCAGGCATGTCAGGTGTGCCATCTGCTACTGGTGCCTGCCACTAACAGAGCCCTCTTCCCCCTGCCCCTGTTCTGTTTTGCAGCATTGACAAGATCTCGAAGGTCACCTCCCCCGTGCTGGTCATTCACGGTACCGAGGACGAGGTTATCGATTTCTCCCACGGCCTGGCCATGTACGAGCGCTGTCCCCGGGCCGTGGAACCCCTCTGGGTTGAAGGGGCCGGGCACAACGACATAGAGCTTTACGCACAATACCTAGAAAGATTAAAACAGTTCATATCGCACGAACTGCCCAACTCCTGAAGACACCTTGATTTTACCTCATTGACTGTGAATACACGAGTCGTCCGTTTTGCACAGGCTCGAACTGGAAAGCTGTCACGGCACGACCACCAGGAGGAAGCGCCCACCTCTTAGTGTCCTGATCAGAGAGCTGAGGACATCCCAGGCTTCCGTACCTCGAGGTTGTTCCAATTCTCACAGCACGTGAAACCGAACAGCAGTGATACCCAGCATCCTTGCCTGAGAGCTGGATGCGGGGAGCAGTCGGTTGTCCCGTGCTGTGTAGATGATGCTCCCACCTGTTGCCCTGCTGTACCCATCGGTGATGACCCACTCACACAGGACTCAGCCCTTTCTCCATCGTCCGTGACATGCAGCTCCTTTTCAGCCACTGGATTCATGGATTCAATCCATTTGTGAAGCCGTGATCATGTAACTGGAAAACTAGGCTGGTGATAATTCCTTTGTTAAGTTTTCTTCCCATTCTGATCTTTCCCCCCACACAAATCAACGAAGGGTAACTTGCTGGAACTATCGTGAACAGCTTCATCAACTGGAAGCATATAAATATAACTGGAATATTCTTAAACAAGAGGAAACTGGGGTTTTTTTAAGTGTAAATTTATTACTAGTCCACAGAGTTTTAATATTTTGATTGTCTGGTTGGTCTAACAAAGAGCCTAGCCGACTTTCTTTCTGCAAAGTCCTCCCTGTAGGCTTTTTTTAAAGTACTGTACATATTTGCAATCACATTGTGCATAGATTCTTAATGGGTACTTTTTTTTTTTGTCAGGCTACAACAATGAACTGCAGATCCCTCGTTTGTAATGTAAATGATTGGATACATTTTGTTAATATGTTTTTACTCCTATGTTTTGCTATTACAAAAATTTTATAACATTTCCAAGACAAAAAAAATTACAAGTTTATGCTTTGAAGAATTTATGTAATTAAAACTTCACTAAACTAATCTTTTTAGTTTAGGAGTTATTTGGGTTTTGACACTGGACTTGCATCGAGTAAGCATCTGAATTGTAAGATGCCTCACCATTGCTACACTGCTCGTCTTGGTTGGGGGTTTGGGTTTGGGGGTTCTCTGGTTTGATTTTAATTTTTCTTTTCAAATTTAAAAGCCTTAAATGTACTGTAAGCCTCAGATTGTTGTACAGCTGGATTGTGGTTGATTGCCAGTTTGTGTACTGTGGCTTGGATGCAGCACAGCGGTTGGTCATGGAATAAAGGATGCATGGATCAGAATGTGTGGCCTCCTGTGGTCTTTTCCTCCATCTCTCTGGCAGAGAAAGTAGCAAATAAGAAAACACTTCCTGCTGGTTTGAGAAGAAACCCTTGGGGCTTATAGACTTTTCTCCCTCTCTTAGGGTGGGTCCCCCAGGTTATGTTTGGAAGAAGCCCGGGTGTAAAACATGCAGTGGTCAAGTGCAGAAGGGACCCCAGGGGGGTGCACGGTGGTTCCTGGTACAAAACGTGTGCCTAAGGTGGTATCAGTGTGGCCTGGCTGGGAGGGAGGGCAGTGCCTACTCTTTGGGAGCACCTGAGTCAAATGTGTTCCATAGTCAGTTCTACCCTCTGACCACAGCCCAGAAAAAGAATGAGTGAGAGAGGTTTCTTTTCGACTCTGGGAGCAGCTCTTGTGAGCGTGCCAAAAGAGGAAGTGGTGGCGGAAGGGAGGGGGGAAGGGACGGGGTGTGCCCAGGCTCGCATGACTGTGTTCCCACACAGGGTGGGCTTGTCCAGTCTTGGGTCAGTACCTATATCAGGGGGCCTTGGGACTTCCTGGTCTTAGGTTGGTACCTGGGATGGGGAGCCTTGATGTGGCCTGGTTATGTCCATTTAAAGTAGCTTGTGTGTTCAGACTCCTGACTCCTTTCCCAAAAACTGGGGTGGGGAGTGGGGTGGGAGTTTTGCCACAGTTCAACATGGGGACAGCCTTCCTCTAAGGATGGCTTGTGTGGTTATCATGGGAATCCCAAGAGAGACCCCGTTCATTCACAACAGTGACGGACACAAAAGTCACTTAGCAATGAGCCTAAAAGCTCTGGTCACTTCTGTATTCTGCTGTGAGGTAGACTTGGGGTGTGGACCAACTTTCCCAATGAGGGGAGTGGGAAGACTAGCATTACTGAATAAAATGGAAAAATCTTCTTAAACAGGTGCATGAACTGGTAAGGAAGTACTCTGTGGGCCACTGGCCAGCTAAAGTGAGAACAAGGAGGGAAGAGCAGCATTGACACCAGTTTTGTCTTGGGTGGAATTGCTGGACCAGGTTCACCTGAGCATTGGTTTTCCAGTCTGTAGAGCTCAGGGGGCAGCAAACAAAACCTAGAGCATCCTCCATGGTGGGAAGACTAACTGGAAAGTGGCCCCTCTTATGGGAAAAATCATATGATCATCTCAATAGACAGCCAAAATATTTGATGGAATTCAACTTCCCATTGGTGATGAAAAACCAAACAAAACTCTGACCATGCTAGGAATAGAAGGGAACATACACAGAGGTTATCTCCCAAAACCAAGGAATTATACCGAGTGGTGAAATTATGGAAGCATCATTTCACTTTAGACAGGGTATTAGTCATACACACTATACTCACTTCTGGTCAGAGTTACACAAAAACCCTAGCAAGTGCAGTAGGGTTACAGAGAGAAAGGCAGAAACAGAGACAGAGAGGAAAGGAAGAAAAGAAAGAGAAAAGGAAAGAAGGGAGGGAGGAAAGGAGGAAAAGGAAAAAGGTATAAGATATGGGGAAAAAAGAGATGTGTACGTTCTAGAGCCAGACTATTGTGGTGTTTACACAACTCATTAAACTTAGCAAAAACCATTAAATGTGAACCTAAAAGGGGTGGATTTTATGCAGATTATACCTTAATAAAATGGATATGCAGATTATACCTTAATAAAAATGTAAAAAAGAAATAGCAAATAAAACTATTACTCTCAGGTTATGATTGTGTAGAACACCTAAAAGTATCTACAAATTGTTAGGTGTAATAAGAACTTCTCTGGGTTGCTGGGCATAAAATCAATAGACAAAAATCAATCTTATTTCTATAAATCAGTAAAAAATGTTGAATATTCAACAAAAACAGGGAAGATACAGTTTACCATAGCATTAAAAAATATTAAATACCTGGGACTAATCTAACAGACCATGTACAGAAGGCATCCTAGGGAAAATGATAAAAAGAAGACCTGATTTAATGAGAGCTATACCATGTTTATGGATATGAAGGCTCATTTGTAATTATTCCAAAATAGAGATGTAGAGTTAATAGGATCCCAGTAAAGATCCCAACAGGATTCTTCGTGGAACCTGACATAGGGAGCCTCAAATTTATATGGAAGGACAAAGGACCAAGAATAACCAGGGCACTTGAAAATAAAAACGATGGAGAGATATGTTTTACCAGCTGGACAGAATTTCAGGTGAGAAATCTCAAGACTGAAGCCTCAGCCCCTCCTCTGGAGTCTAGAAAGCTTTCTCTGACCTCCAGCGTAGGTCAGTGCCCCCCGAGTAAGCACTGCCTCAGTATTCTGAATTTGCTGACATATCAGCATATCAGCATTGATATCATAACTGCTCCAAACCACAAATGAATACGTTTCTAGATTCAATTTAGTTAAAAATATAATACTTTCATAGTAAAAAATATAGCATAATCTAGTGACACACTGGAGGTGAATGTTACCAACCGTGTGACAGGTAATGTAAGCACATACGTGATAATAGTCAAACGATGAGGCACTCTGTCAAAGAGCGCAGGACCCGAAGAGACTTCACAAGGGGTATTGTCTCTAGATTCAGAAATCAAATAATCAAATGGATGCAGCAAATAAATACACATTAAATATTTTATTATTTAATGAAATGCCACATTAAATTACAAAGTTGGTATCAGTATTTATTTGAAGAGGTTGTTTGAAAAGATTATTGTCTGTAATCCCTTATGGATTTTGCCAGCTAAGTAGATTTGACTAGTAAGATGCCATTTGAAGTTGTAAATTGGTATAAGCACTTGAAATAGAATACCCATGGGTGGTAAAGGTGTGGATAAATGGGCACTTCTAAAATTTTCTTTTTATTTTACCCACCAAATTAGTACAAACCAATATACTTTGGACCAAAAGTCTAGTCTAACAATTTGGCTTCGAGGAATTTATCCTTAGGAAATAATCCAGAGGATGAGATGGGTTTGTAGGGATAATCCTGGCTACTCTGTGAGAGTGGAAACCTGCCAACAATTTCAGTCTCCAGCAACAGTTACCACTATGTCCATGCAGCCTGTTCCTCTACAGCCGTCATACAGGTTGCCTCAGAGTGGTAGTATGACCTGACAACGTTGTCAAGATGCGCTGTTACATGCTAAAACTGGTTCCCAAATACGTCCTGTAGTGTGGTTCCCTCTCTTCACCCTACCCCTCCATGCACTGAGGCTTGGACAAAGAGCTAAGTGTGCACCAAAATGTTTGCAGACATATGTCTCTGCTGGAATGTATGTCAGTAGGTCTCTATAGGGGAAAGCCGGAGCCCATCCTTCAGGACACATGTGGAGTGGCTGTGGAATGGGGTCAGCATGATCTTTTTCTGCTGTCATTTGTTCTGGAACCCCATTGGGAGGCACTACCTCACTCCTGAGAATATGCTGCTTTTACTGGAGAGGACAGTCCTCGGGTAGATCTCATCCCCTCGGGTGTAAGGCTTACAAAGCCAATAGCTGAAGTTCCTATGAATAATAGCATATCCTGTACTGTCTGGCTCCCATGCCACCTCTTCCCTGAAGCCTTGCCCACTGGGATTTCCTCAGAGAAGACAGCCATTATTACAGGAGACTGTGCAGAGCGGACCTGCTGGGTGCAGTCCATGGCAGATGGCCCCAGGCGCAGCCCTGCCACAAGGTGGCCTGGCCTAGCCCCGTCCCTATTCCTCACCAGCCAGGGGAGAATGAATAACATGCAATTCACTCTTTTAACCAATTTTAGGTGTACAGTTCAACAGCATGAAATATATTCACACCGTGCAACTGTCACCACTGTCCATCTCCAGTACTTTGTCATCATCCCATGCTGAATCCCTGTTCCGGTAGACACTAGCTCCCTATCACCCTGCCCCAGCCCCTGGCAGCCACCTTTCCACCACCTGTCTCCATGAGTTTGCCGCAAACGCTTCACTCAAATGCAACCAAATCATGCACAAGGACCTACACGTTTATCCTTTTGCGCCTAGCTCAACTTGCGTAGCATAAGGTTGATCCATGTGGTCACATCTCGTCCCTTTTTGAGGCTGAGTGATGTTCTGTTGTGTGCATATAAGCTGCACTGCGTTCGTCCCCTCACTCCTCTGCTGACGGGCCCTTGGGATGTTTTACCCTTTGGCGATAGTGAACCGGGCTGCTGTGAGCAAGGGTGTGCTGGTATCTGCTTGAGTCTTTGCTTCCAGTTCTTTAGGTAAATACCCAGAAGGGGAATTGCTGGATCACAAGGAACATGTGAAGGAAACACTATACTTGATCTGCAATTCTTACAGGAATCAGGGTCTGTGACCTCCTTGAAATTACATGGCATGCTTTGGAAGTCTTCACTTAATAGCATTTTTCTGGGGAGAAGCTCCACAGTTTCAGCAGATTCTCCAAGGTCCCAATGGTTCCGAAAGAATAAAAACATTGAGCTAGATAATAGCCACAGGTTCTTTTAAAGCCAGTCTTTTCTTTGGGCAGCCCCGGTGGCTCAGCAGGTGAGCGCCGCCTTCAGCCCAGGGCCTGATCCTGGAGTCCTGGGATTGAGTCCCACTCGGGCTCCCTGCATGGAGCCTGCTTCTCTCTCTGCCTCTCTCTTTCTCTCTGTCTCTCATGAGTAAATAAATAATATCTTTTTTTAAAAAGCCAGTCTTTTCAACTCCTGAGAACTGAGTGCAGATTTTGCAGAGATGAAGGATCTTGGATTGATCCTGGCGGCAGGCCCGGAGGCAGCGGGGGTCTGTCCAAGCTCCCTGCAGAGGGTGGGGGTCCTGGCAGGTGCCGGCTGGAGTGCAGAGGTCTTCCCAGGTGCAAAGCAGTGGGGCCGGCCCATGGGAAGAGCTGTGGGCACCTAGACAGCAGGACTGGTGGCGAGTTTTTGAGCCATGGTAACCGCATGACCCGGGACAGCCGTGTACCTGCGCTCAACCCGTTCTTCATCCCTAAACCGGCCGTAACACCTACCACCCAGGAGCATCTGGTGAAATTCTGCAGGTAGGAAGGCTCTGCAGGCGGTGCTGGGGGCCTGGACCCACTCATGAACGGCATGGCCAGAGCCCGGGTCTAGAATGCAACAGAAGGCACTGGTGAGCTCCAGGTTGACAGCCTCCCTGCCAGTGGCCTTGCCACACTGTTACTTAACCAGTTCTCTGCTGCTCAATGACTTACCTTTGGCTGGTCCCAGCTTGTTCAGTCCCCACAGGGTCTGGCTCCATCTGGGTGCGAGTGGAAACCCGCCCAGGGGCTTGCAGGCAGGCGCACGAGCTGCCTCCTCCCTGAACGGCCCGCGGCCTTCCCTTCTCTGGGCTTCCAGGTGCCCCTCGCGTCTGTCGGGCTCACCCAGAACTTTCCGAGCCGGGACCTGCAGTGGGAGAGGCCCCGGGGGGCAGAGAGGTGGGTCTTCTCCCTGCTGTCAGCTCAGCCCTGCGGAGATGATCAGCTTGGACAACCGGCGGCAGCCACGATGCCTGGGGCGGGGTAAGTGGCATGGACGGGATCTGGATGAACTTGCGAGGAAGACGCCCTCTTAAAACATTTCAGGAATGTTCTCCCAAATGGTGGATGAAGCATATTTTTATGGTTTAAGGAGGGGGAATGAACACCCTACGTGGCCTTTCCTCCTGCAGCCTCGGAGTAACCACCATCCTGAACTTCCTGTAGTCATTCTCATGCTTTGCTTTATAGTGAGAGTGTGTGCGTGCACACATGTGTGTGCATGTGCACACGTTCTCATGTGCATGTGCATGCGTGCACGTGCATGTGTGCATATGTTGCATGTGTGTGCATGTGTGCCTGTGTGTACACACATACGTAATCTACTCTTGGAGATATTTAGGTTGTCTTCCAGGTTTTTGCTATTAAATGTATTTTTGTACTTTTTGTGATATGAGAGATTTCTGGTTGATGCTTCTTAACCTTGGTTACATGTTGGGATTACCTGAGAGGCTAATTTTTTTTAAGTGATCTTTCCTCCCAACTTGGGGCTTGAACTCATGACCCTGAGATCAAGAGTCACATTGTTCTACCAACTGAGCCAGCCAGGCACCCCAGTCTGTAGCTAATTTTTAAAATGCTGATGCCCGGGTGCTACCCCGGGAGATTCTCATCTAACTGGTCTGGGGGGGCAGGTAGCCTGGGTACTTGCACTTTTTAAAGCTCCCCGAGAGCTTCCAGTGGGCAATTAAATGCGGATTTTGACACAGTAGGTCCATGGTGGGACTCTGGATGGTGTGTTTCTGAGACGCTCACAGGTGATGCTGAACCGTGGTCCAAATACAAATCCTGCTGAGTCTGCAACACATTGTTCACCTTTGCACATGATGCCAAGTCACTTCCACAGAGCCCCCATCTCCCTCCCACTAGCCCTGCACAGAAGTCTCAGTGCTCCCACTTGACATCCTGGAACTTTGGGAATCTTTCCCTAAACAGTGGATGTGACATCATTCCTGATTGTTCAGGAGTATAGGCAACTTTTCAGAAACATGTAGACCCTTTGCAAGTTCTTTTTTTTTTTTTCCCTTTGCAAGTTCTCTGTTGGGAAATGTCTGTACATTATTCTTGCCCATCTTTCTGATAGATTTTTATCTTTTCCTCCTTTATGAGATTATTTATATATCCTGGACACTAATGCTTTATTTATTTCGTATGTTGCAAATACAGCCTCTAGGTACGGTCCTTGCCTTTTTATTCTCTTCATGACATCCGTTGTGGGAAAGATGGTCTTAATTTTAGTTGGGTAAACCTTAATGGGTTTTTTTCTTTATTACTACTTTACTAAGTAGTCTCAAAATACATAAAAACCTTTTTCCTCAAAACCACAAGAAGAAATCAATAAATACATCAATCCAATAAGCACCAAGAATCTGGATGGCCTGTGTATCATGCTCTTTACACACTGACTGTGCTCCTCGCCTGGTAAAGCATACACTCTGGTCAAGGTGGGACAACAGGCAATAATACAATAAATGTATGATGTGCCAAGTAGTACCAGGTGCAAGGGAGAAAAATTTAGCAGGGTAGTCAGCCTGCTATCCAGCCAGAAACAAAACCCCTGCCTCCAACTCTTCTGAGCCTTATCAGACCCACGAGCAGCCTTTGCATTCCTGGAAATGATAGGAAAGTTTGTTTTGTTTTTTAGTGGAGCAGTTATCTTATATTTGTTGTGTATACACAAGGCCTGTAAGCTGTTGGTCAGTTAATAAGATACAGCCAGTGCCTATCTTCAGCAGAAACAACCTGGTTCTGTTAGCCTTATTCCTGTTGGGGGGAATCTTCACGGAATTTACAATAAACAATTATATATATATATATATATATATATATATATATATATATATATATATATATATATCTTTTTAAGGATTTTATTTATTTATTCATGAGAGACACAGAAAGAGGCAGAGACACAGGCAGAAGGAGAAGCAGGCTCCATGCAGGGAGCCCCATGCAGGACTCAATCCCAGGACCTTGGGATCACACCCTGAGCTGAAGGTGGAGCTCCACCACTGAGCCACCCAGGTGTCCCTACAATAAACAATTTTAGATCAGAGGTCAGAAACGTTATCTTTCTAGGGTCAGATAGTAAGTATTTTTGGCTCTGTGGGCCACATGGTCTCCATACTTAGTTTCTCAAGCTGCCCAGTTACCCTGAAGCACAGTGGACAGGTCCATGAGGGGATGTGGCCCGTTCTGATAAAACTTGATTTATAAAAACAGATGCCAGGCCAGATTCAGCACATGGGCTGTTGTTTGCCCAACCCTGACTTACAAATTCTTCTCTTAATATGGTTTATTGGTTGTGTTTTATTCCAAAAATAGTGCATGGTCACGGGGAAAGAGTCCAGCCCACCAGGAGAAGAATACAAAGTGAAAAGCTGAGAATCGCTTGCCTCCTCTCTCCTCAGAGGGGACCCCATGACATCCCGCCTCCATCTGGAAGGAACCTCAGGACTTCCTCATACAGCCATGTTTGTGCTGTCAAGTTATTAGAGTAATTTAAGAAAAAACAGACACAAAGGACAGACCGACCAAGCTGGGCACTTGCCTTCTGCTTAGCCTGCTGGCATCTTAAAGATGACCCCCTTCTCTTCCAGGACAAGACTCAGGGGGGCTTCTCTTAAAAACAAGACCACTTGGGGTATAATTAGTGGCCACTAGAAAAAATAAAACAGTAGATATTCTTTCCATCAGATCTCATCTATCGAACTGGATTACATATGGAATTCATTAATTCATCCACTTCTCTCTGCTTCAATGTTCTCACCTGCAAAATATGGATGATTTAGTACTTCCCTCATAATAGTAATGTGAGGATTATATAAGCCTACAACATACTGATCCCCCGAAAAAGACCAGCTATTATCATTGGGAGAAATAGAGCATTAGCAAAAAGCATATGGGGGAAATGGTACCATTCACTGTGCTATGTCCTGAAATTCTTATTTTCTGACCATTATCTGTCAATGGATAACTCTTCTGTTTCTCTTGATGTATTCTCATACATTATTTTCCAAACATGGCTGTGATTGATAACCGTTGCACAAATCCATTTACCCAATTCTTAGACTCATTGGTATTTTATTGTGAAGATTTTTTTAAACTGGCAAATAATCAAGCACGCATCTCATCATGTTAGACCAGTGATTCTCCAAGTGTGGTCCCTGGACCAGCAGTGCCAGCATCACCCTGGAACTCACTAGAAGTGCAGTTTCTTGGTCCCCACCCAAGACCTGCTATGTTAACAAGCCCCATGGCTGATTGGATCTGATGCATGTTAAAATTTGAAAATCTCTGAGTAAGGTTATTTGACATTGAAATAAACAAGGGGTCCTACTGGAATAGTTCCTATACTCCCTGTTCAAGAAAACACTTACTGATTTTGGCCAGGAGAACAGGTTTTAAAGCTGTCCCCATCCATCAGTGACAACCTTGTCCCATTAGTACGCAGCTTCTTAAGGCCAGCCAATAGGCACCAGCCTTGTTCCAGGGACCCAGCTTCCTTGGCAAAAGGTCACTTAATCCCTAAAATCTCCCACTGATAGGAATCCACAAATCCCTGAGCCTCACACTTCCCATTCTATACAAGATCAGCATTTTGCGGTATTCGTTGCTCAGCAAGTAATGGATCCAGCTTTTTGCTCCTGATATGCAGTGGTGACGTCTTCCTTCAACACCCCGTGCAAATAGGTGGATTTAGTCCAGAGCTGTCAAAACCCCTTGACACCCATAGATATAGACCTTTGTAAATGCATGGGGTGGAGCAGCTGTATAGATGGGAAGCGGTGTCCTAGAGTGGCAGTCACATTTGTATGGCACACCCACACCCCTTGTGGACCACACAAGCCCATCTACAGCCCTGGGGCCTTCAGACATCCAGTCTACTACATCCAGGATAGTCCAACCCCTTCATTTTTGTATAAGAGGCGATGCACGGGAAGGGAATCACTCAAGAACAGAGATTGATGTAGGGAAAGGTCAAATACAGCCCATTCCTACACTGGTGCACTTTCTACACTTTGGGAAAGAAGGCAAAGGTTTTGTAGCATCATGAAAAGCCATCAGTGTGCCTATTATGTTGCCATAGAAACCACGAGGGATACTGTTCTAGTGAAGGGTATTAGCAAATGTACTTCTTGGTTGTCTAGGAATTACACGGAGTATTTAAACAGTGTGGTTTATATTTATTTTTCATGCTGGGACTTTCTCTTTGGGTGTATTGTACAAATCTCAGGGGAGGAATGTTATTTGACTTAGGCGTCTACTGAGCATTCCCTCTGTCTATCGTTGTGCTCGTCCGGGGACAGAAAGATGCATAAGATGCGTCTGTGCCACAAAGCGCACAGCCAGAAGTGGCGGGGGTGGGTGGGGGGGTGGGTGGGGCTGTGCCAGGGAAGAGAGGGCCATGTGCGCTGCTGTGCTCCTAGGACAGAATTCCCTGCAAACTTCCATGAGAACTCAGGGTGGGAGAGATCAGAAAAGATAGGTGCCTATGGCAACAACATTGGTGTTGCGTCTTGAAGGGTGGTTTCATGTTTTCCATGCAGAAAAGAGATGAGGAGGCCTTTGTGGGCTGTGCCTTAATTTTCCTGAAACCCAGTCATGGCACTGCCAACTAAACACACTGTCTCCCAATGGCCTTATGGAGTTGAAGGTAACACAGTTGATCTTTGGAGAAAGATCCTAAACACCTAAGGATCAAAGACAAATCATACTTACTATACCCACCTTCTGTCGTGGGTTATTGTTCAACTGAGGCTGTAATGAAGTAACCAGAGTTCTATTTATTCAGTCAACAGACACTTATGGAATGCCTGCTCTTCCATGGAGGCACTGTTCTAGCCACTGGGGGATGGCAGTTAATCAAATGACTATTTCTGATCCATTGGCATTCACACTCCAGTGGTATTGGGACAACTCATAAAGGAAAAAGAGAAGGAAAATAAATCAGGGGAAGGGGATGGGCTGGGGGTGATGGTGACCAAGTATGTAGTCAGGATGGACAAGAATTCTCTTGCATGTGATTTTTGAGCAAACACCTGAACAAAGTCAGTGACGGGGTCACACAGAATTCTGGAGAGGGGCAGGGTGTAGAAGGGCATTTCAGGCAGAAGGAACAGCCAAGACAGAGGACCTCAGGCTGGAGCGTATTTGGCGGGCTGAGCAAATAGAAGAGCAGGGGAGCTGAGTGACCCACTCTGGTCCCAGCCGCATCTATTCTCCAGATTTTGCTCTAAGTGAGAAGTAAATCAGAAGGTTTTTTTTTTTTTTTAAGATTTTATTTATTCATGAGAGACAGAGAGAGAGAGAGAGAGAGAGAGAGAGAGAGGCAGAGACACAGGCAGAGGGAGAAGCAGGCTCCATGCAGGGAGCCTGACAAAATCAGAAGGTTTTGAATAGAGAATGATTGTTTGGGAAGGAAATCTCTAGCCATAATTTCTTTGTAACGCTTCTTTTCTTTTTGAGATTGTGGTAAAATACAGATAGCACAAAATTTACCATCTCAACCATTTTGAAGTGTACAGCTCATAGTATTGAGTGTCTTCACTTAGTCGTGCAAACAATCTCCAGAACTTGTGATCTTGCAGAACCAAACTCTCTCTCAATTAATCTCCAGCTCCTCTTCCCCCTGTCCTCCCAACCCCTGGCAGCCACATTCTGCTTTAGACCCTCAAATTCAATGGTTCTAGGTACCTCCTAGAAGAGGAGGCATATCGTGTTTGTCTTTTTGTGACTGGTTTATTCCACTGAGCATAATGTCCTCAATCAAGGTTATTCCACATTGTGGCAGTGTCAGGATTTCCTTTAAGGCTGAATAATATTTGACAGTATGCATATACTACATTTTGTGTATCCCTTCATCAGTTGTTGGGTGCTTGGATTGCTTCCACATTTGGCCACTGTGAATAATGCTGCAGTGCACATAAGCACACAAATATCCCTTCAATACTCTGCTTTCAATTCATTATATATATACCCAGAAGTGGGATTGCTGGATTATATGGTAGTTCTGTTTTTATTATTTTTTTTAAGATTTTATTTATTTGAGAGACAGGGGATGAGCAGAGGAGGAGAGGGAGAGGGAGAAGCAGACTCCTCGCTGATCAGGGAGCCCCGTGTGGGACTCAATCCCAGGACCCTGAGATCATGACCTGAAGATGAAGGCAGATGCTTAACCAACAGAGCCATCTGGGCGCCCCTATTTTATTTTATTTTTAAGTTAATTGATTTATTTAAGTAATCTCTGCACCCAATGTGGAGCTGGAACTCATGACTCCAAGATCTAGAATCACATGCTCTATCCACTGAGCCCGCAAAGCTCCCCTGATTTTTAAAATATAAATATAAACATAAAAGTTATCCTTATTCTTAAAAAAATAGTTGCATAGTATTCCACTGTACAGACATAACATAATTGAATTAGCTCTATTACTAGGCATTTTGGCTGTTCTCAGTTTTTTTTTGTTGTTGTTCTCAGTTTTTATCATTACAAGTAGAGCTGCAGCGTATAACTCTGCACATGTCATTTCACATGTTGTGCAAATATGTCTATAGGATTAATTCCTGGAAGTGGACTTGCTGAGTCAAATCTCCTATACATTTTCATAAATCTTGGCAAACTGCTCTCAGAGATTGTACCGATTTAAGCTTTCCTCAGCAATGTTTGAGGCAAGAGTCTGTTCTCTACCCTCACCAGATCCCCCAACAAAGGCAAGAACATCAAACTTCTGGAGTTTTGCCAATCCACAGGTATTTCAGTGTAGTATTAATTTGCATTTCTTTGTGTGCAAAGTTGAGCCTCTTTTCAAATGTTTATGAACCACTTGAGTTTCTTTTCCCATGAACTGCATGCATATTATTTTAATTAAAAATGCTTCTCTGCATATCCATTCATTTACAGTGTAAATTCCTCGAGCCTACTGACTCTGCTGGACACCATAAGGACTCTTGTAGGTAAAAGAGTGAATTTAGAGGATTCCATTCCTGCTCCCCCCCCCCGCCCCGCCCACACACACCCTGGTGGAGAAGGATTTTGAGCTAAACAGCGAACTGCTTACAAAAACTTACACGTATGCATTCGTGCATCTATCTATGTAACTTAGACTTGGAAGAACACTTGGCTGTCTACAGCAAGTTGACAGATGATCTTTGAGTAGCAGTGATATTTTTCCTCTGTGCTTTTCCATATTTTTCAAACTTTTGGTAATAGACACACATTAGGTTTGCAATTAGGTGATCTCCTTTGTCCATTTTCTGAATTTTCCGAGGTTTTCTTTCTTTCTTTCTTTCTTTCTTTCTTTCTTTCTTTCTTTCTTTCTTTCTTTCTTTCTTCTTTCTTTCTTTCTTTCTTTCTTTCTTTCTTTCTTCTTCTTTTCTTTCTTTCTTCTTTCTTTCTTTCTTTCTTTCTTTCTTTCTTTCTTTCTTTCTTTCTTTCTTTTCTTCTTTCTTTCTTTCTTCTTTTCTTTCTTTCTTTCTTTTTTTCCTGCCAGGAACACAACATAGTCTTTGCATTCAGGAGAAAGAAATACGTGATGTGAAAACACAAGTATGTTAGATATTTAAAAACGCAGGAAAGAATGTTCTTTCTCTATGGCAATGATGAGTTTGGTGAGGGAGATGTAGAAATCCACACTCAGAGCTTACAAGGGGTTGGCCCCTGTTGGAAGCCTTCCCGTCCCAAATTCCAACACAGACCTCCACTCACCAGAAAAATTAAGGACTTGTCTCTTCTCGGCTGGCAACCTCATCTGCATGCAACAAAACAGGAACTGACCAGCTATGAGTCCTGGAAACTGGGCCCCAGGGCGCAGGCTGGGAGTTCCCCTTCCTCCCCTGCTAGCTTCAGGCTCCGTGTCCAAGGGCGACCCCTGTTGGTGGAATTGAAGTACGCCCGTGGCTCTCCTCCTCCCAGGATTGGGATGCCTGCGGTTTAATTTTTGGTGGGGTCTGCTGGAAGCCTTGCAGGGAACTGCACTCTCGCTCCTTCTCCCCACGCTCCCCCTTCCTCAGGCTAGCCTGCCTTGTCTGGAGGCCTGCGGGAAGGAGCCACAGGTGCGGCCAGCCTCTCCAACACCATGCAGGGAGGCTGCTGTGAGGCCAGAGACCAGCTTTGCCGGTCAGCAGGTAGACAGCAGTGACCCTGCTCTGGGGGCCAGGCTTGCACCCTGCCAGCAGACTGAGAAGGCCAGGCCCAGGCAGCTTGTGGGCGCAGTGAGCACACAGGACGTTCAATGCACAGGATGTGGCCGAGGGGCTGCCTCTCACCTCCGCCAGAGCCATGTGGCTTTCTGGGGGGAGTAACCCCCTTTGGGAGCATTTCTCCCCTGCTTGGAGACTCCCCCTGGAGGTTCTGATAAGAATCAGAAAACCCACACAGCCCTTCCTAACCAGTTGCTCTCTCACCCTCCCAAGAACAAGCCCATGCATCAAGGCAAGTCTGGGTAGGCATTCTAGAGGACCAAGGCTGCCCACGTTGCCACAGAGGGTTGCCTGGCAGTCAACGTCCATCGCATGATGATGGGAAGTGCCAAATGGGCATTGATACGGTCTGATTTCAGACATGTGGAGCCTGTTTGCAATCCATCAGCATTAGTTTCTCCCCTGGGCATTGGTCTGTGATAAAGAAAGCTGGACACCAAAGAATGTACTTTGAGAAAACATGACTAAGGAATTCTCAGAGCCCATCAGCAGACAAGAGTCTTCCTTCACTGTTTAGAGTCTCGGTCCCTGTGGAGCTCACCTCTCACTAGAGAGCACATGCCTTGCAGGCCTCAGATCTATTCTCCCCTGTAGCTCTCCATGCTCCAAGCAAGACTGATTCAAAGCTGCCGTCTCTCTGAGTACCCAGATCCTCAGCATCTGCCAGATATTTGTGGGTCCTGGTGTCTGGGCTTCCTCTTAAAGAAAGGAAGGGAACCAGAAATGATGGTTGAGGAGGGTGGGTAGTAGCTCCATCTAAATTTGCTGGAAAGGAGAGGTGGGGGAGGGATGCTTGCCAAAAGACCCAGCTGGCTACCTTTCAAGATGTCAAGGAAGGGTTGAGGATTCTAATCACTGGCCCCAGTGAGGGTCCAGACCAGCTTTCTGGGAAGGGCCTGTGGAGGAACTCAGGGCTTCCCTGGGTTAGCCAGGCAGTCAGGGCTTCTGCCCCAGCCTGGAAGACAGACACAGACTCTAGAAGCTTCTGCCTGACTATGGTTTGGTGGTGGTGCCTTCATGGGGCTGGTGTGTGCTGCCTAGAATGAGGACCTTCCCCACAGAGTTGGTTCTCACTGGGTGCTGGCTGGAAGGAAGGAAGGAAGAAACATATATTCAAGGAGGCTCCAGCTAGCAAGGTGAAAGGGTACGTTGTAAACTCCAAAAAAGTGTGACAGATGGAAAAAAAAAAAACTGGCATCAAAGCCCTCATTTTACAAATGACAAGCAGAGACCCTGAGAAGGGAGTAGATGACCACCGGTCACCCAGCAAGTTAGTGGCAGATTTGAGAAAAGACTCCAGGTGCCCCAGGGATCTGACATGGGCTCTTTCTACTTGTACTGTTTCCTCGGGCAGGAGACCATCTAGAGCTGTCACATTGTTTCCCTTGACCCTTGAGGATCTTGATCTGTCCAGTAAAAGAGGATGCTGGAAGGATTCTAATTTACAGAGCACCTACTATGTGCTAAGCATCTGCATATTGCAACCTCATTTTTTTTTTCAAAGACCTCATTTTTTTTTTTTCAAAGAGTCTCTAGCTTGTCGCCCTGGGGACAAGGGCCATTCACGAGAGACACACACAGAGAGAGAGAGAGAGAGAGAGAGAGAGAGGAAGAGGCAGGGACACAGGCAGAGGGAAGGGGAGAAGCAGGCTCCATGCAGAGGGCCTGATGTGGGACTCGATCCCAGGCCCCCAGGATCACATCCCGGGCCAAAGGCTGAGCCACCTGGGCTGCCCTTGCAGCCTCATTTCTATCCTCCAGTAAGTGAGGTGAGGAAGCCTCATAGAACCCATTTCCTTGATGAGAATAGTGCCACCCAGAGGGGCTTAAGACCTTTGTCTGGTGTGTCTGACTCTGGTTTCAGATGAAGTTCTCTTTGAACGCGTTGCTCTTGCAGGAACACTGGGTCCCGCGGACCAGGCTCTCTCCAAGGCCACACTTTTTTGATAAGTTAACAAAGAAAAGAAAGAAAAGAAAAAAAGATCCTGAGACTCGACAGCCCTGAACCCCACCCCGCGGCCACTCGGGCCGACGCAGGGCCTTCCCTCCACAGCCTGTGGCCGTGGGGCCCGGGGCCGGGGCCGGGGGCCGAGCCGGTCCGCGCCCCGGGCTCCAGCGCCCCCACCCGGCCGCCGCGGGGCTGTCCGCGGGCCCCGGCGCGGCGGGCTCGGGTCTGCGCCTCCCGGAGCGGCCGCCAGAGCCCGCCCGGGGCCGGCCGGGGCGCGGGCCCCAGCCCCACCTCGGCGAGGGGCGGTCGGCCGGGGGCGGGCGTCTGGGGCCCCGGGGAGGAGCCAGCCGGCCGGCGGCGCCGAGCCCGCCGCGCGCTATAAAAGCGGCCGCTGGGGCGCGGGCCCGGGGAGCGCGAGCGGAGCGCGAGCAGAGCGCGAGCAGAGCGCGGCGCCCGCGGGCCATCGGGGCGGAGCGGCCGCGCGCGGAGCCCCACTTTTTCAGACGCGTCCCCCGCCCGTGCCAGCCCGCGTCCTCGGAGCTCGCCACCTCGGGGCCCGTCGCCCTGCCACCGGCCCGGCCCGGCCGCGCACTCCTGCCCTTGGGGCGCGCCGCCGCCTCGGCCACCGACCGCGAGGTAAGCCAGTCCGTGCGCTCTGCTCTGCGGTCTGTCCGCCCGTCTGGGAGCCCGTCTGGGAGCCCGTCGAAGGGCGCACGCCCCTGTCCCTGCCCTCTGGGAGGTTTCTCCGAAGCCGTGTGATCCTTTGCAAGCAGCAGGTGCCCGGGGGCGCCAGCGTCCCAGGAGCAGGACCAGCGGTGCGTGTGTGTTGGGGGGGGGGGGGGGCTTGCTTTCCGCAGAGTCACCCCCCTTCTCAGGGGCAGAGGGAAGGGGTCTGGCGCCCCGGGAAAGGGCTTGCCGGCGCGGGAGCGCACAGAGGGCCAGCTCGCGGGTCCAGCCGGCGGGGAGCCGCGCGCATCGTGCACCCGCGGGTGTGCGCCTGGCAACAGGTCTGCGCCCTGCTACTCGGCCTCGGCAAGGTCTTCCTTCTGGGGTCCCCATCACCTCCCGCTGGCTCCCGCTGGCTCCCGCTGGCTCCGGCTGGCTCGCGCACTCTCCCCGGGTGGCGCTGGGCTCCCAGCGGCGTGGTGCCCCAGGGGGGGGGGGCGCGGGGGGTGCAATTAAATGTTAAAAGAGGTGACAGCCCCTGTTGACGTTTGGACTGAGACTGCCAGCCAGGCATTGCTGGGAGACGGTTCTCTGGTGCCTGGCAAGGGACCTCGGCTTCAGGAAGGGTTAAATTAGGTGAAAGGCAGGCGCCTGGCGAAGCGCAAGCCAGGGCTGTGGCTGGGTCTCCAGCTCGTCGCCCTGGGGACGAGGGCCAGAGACCTTCTGGAACGGCCCCGGCGGCGCGCATGTGCTCTTGAGAAAGGCGCCCAGGGCGCCCAGGTCCTCAGCCGCAGACGCAGCTCTCCGCGCCCGCCGCCGGTGCCCGCGGCTCGAACACCACCGCCGTCCCAGGCGCGCCTCCAGCAGCAGGCTTTGAGGTCCGGAGTCTCGCTCCGCAGAGCGCAGCCAGCGATGCCCACAGGTGAGAGCTCTCTTTTGAAACTACTCTTTTGATGTTTGAGCCAGTTCCTGGCTGCAGCCCCAGCCCCGGAGAGGGTGAGCCCGGGAGCGAGCGGCTCCATTCCGCGGTCTGGAGACGACGGGGCGCGCCCGGGGGCTGGAAGCCGGCGGCTCTGCGTGCCCAGGCGCGGCGCCACCATGGACAGCTCCCAGCCGCTTCCTCCGCTCCGGGTCCGCGGCCCTGGGTCTCGGGAAGTCGCCTGCTTCCCTCCCAGACGCCAGGTGTTGAGACACAGGGCAGCAGGACAGGGACAGCTAGTTTTTGAGAGCCCTCTGTCACCTGTCCCAAGGCCGCAGGAGGGCAAAGGGAGCCTGTGGTTGGTGACCGGGTCCTCGATGGGCCTGCAGCCGAGCCCCGTCCCGGACCTCTGGCATGGGGGGGTGGCGGGGAGGGGGTCTCCGGCTCTTCGGCAGCGCCCAGAGCCCCTTCAGAGGTGTTATTATAAATGTGTGACGCCTGAGCCTCCGATGAGGCAGTGAGGTCATGCCAGACCTAATTAGGGACTGCTCAGACTGCTCTCTCTACACAGCATGGGGCTGTGTTGCATTTTATTACATTATTTAGCAAATTTGGTATTGGGAAGAGATATTAGTGTCAGAGTCACAGAGACAGGACGGAGAAGCATCCAATAGAACAAGTTTCAGAGAATGTATTTGGATGCATTTGCTAAAAGCAGCTATGCTGTTTTCTGATCCTCATTGTTTTCTCCACATTGTTTTCTCCACGGTGTAAAACACTCTTCAAGAAGCTCCCAAAGGTTCCTCTTGAGTTCACTTGATGCATTTTAGAGTTGGTTGCTTGGAAACAGGGAGGGGAGAACCTGTAGGGGTTCACCTGTGCAAATTAGGCACCTCCTTTCTCTGCTAAGAAATGGCATGGAGTGGGGCTCTCCTTTTTGCCCTCTGCACCTATACAGAAGTGTGTATCTTCCTCTATCATAAAATTGTAAGGCATGTCCAAGGTCTGATTCTGTTGATGACTGATGGAGGTCCATGGAGAAGTAAAAAAAATCAAGCATCCTTTTTTTTTTTTTTCTTTTTGAGGAAGCATGTGTGATTTTTGTTGAAGGTACTTGAGCTCTGTGCCTGCTTCCTCATCTGTAACATGGGACCACACACTCTCCCTGGCAGAGTTGCCAACGAGAACTAAAGTGGCACAATGTAAACCACTTAGCCCCTCACAGAGCACAGAGAACACTCTTAAAATGGCAGTGATCACAGGTGTATTTCAAAGTTTCTTTTGCAGGACCTGCCCTCTGCTCTCTCCACTAACCAGCAATTGTTTGACAGGGACTCCGTTTCCCACTCTATGTTCATGTTGGAGAACTTGTGGATGAAAGAATTGAAGTTGATCACAATGCCAACAAAAATGTTGTTCAAGGATAAACAGAAGAACTTCAGTGAGACAAATCAGGCACCTGTTTTTCTCACCTCTACCACTTGGAAGAAAGACAAAGTAAGTCATTTTCAAAATATTGGCATAGCCCTCCAGATGAGAGGAATAATTCTTCCTGACACTTCTCTCAAAACAACCCAGGATTTCCAAAAGCCCTCCTTGTCTTGCTGCGGGGGCGGGGATGAATTTTCTCCGGTCTTGATGGGGAGTGGCCTCCATGGCCCCTGTTTCTGGATCACTGCAGGGTGGAGTGAGGGTTTGCTGCACTGGACAGCACCTTGTCTGGGAAGCTCATGTGGGGTCCTCCCCATGCAAAAGGCAGCACATCCCTTCATGGTGGAGCCCTGCTTGGCTGTGAGATCCTGCCTGGGACACAGGTCTGCCTGGAGCATTGGCTAGTTATTTGGTCCCAGCTGGATTTGAAGATACCCTCCAGCTCTGCATTTGGGATTCTGTCTGGTAAAAATCATGAATACCATGAAGTTTGGATAATGGAATTATAATGGGCCCAATCTCACAGTTAGAATTTTTTTCCCGAAAAAAGTATGTACGTGTGTGTGTGTGTGTGTGTGTGTGTATTTGCCAGTTTCGTATTCTAGTACTCTTAGATTTTTTTCATCTGTGAAAATCAGAAGTAGATCTCATCTGTAGATGAGATCAGAAGTAGATCTTAAGTCATCTTGGTAGATCAGAAGTCATCTTAGCTCCCTCCATCTGAAAGACATGGAGCTCACAGATGCGGTGCACAGATGCTGGGAGTCTTTCCATGAGTTTCGTCTGCCTGGTGGTGTGAATGGAGCAGGAGGCTGGGCTTCACCCTGAAGCTCACCCTGAAGCCCTGGCTCTCTTCTCTGGGCTTCCACAAAGGTTCCAGTATCCAGCACACAGAGCTTTCTGGTAGGAAGACAACTGAACCACAGAACCCCCTTGGAGTCAGGGCCAGTGAGGGGAGGAACTTGCCTCGGAGGTGGCAGGGGGCTCTCCACAGGCCCTGTGGCACTCTGGGTCTGAGCCTCTGGGGCAGGTCAGACAGCAAGAGTGGCCTTTGGGGAAGGCCAGCAAGACGAGCGGGGTGAGCTCAGTATTCTCAGCCTTCTCTGAACCCCGCTGCTTGAGTAGCCCCCTCCGTGGTATTGGCAGAGCAGCACATTGTAGAACGAATGCATTGGTAGTTACAGCCCCAGAGAAACACAAGTGTGTGGGTTGTGTTCCTAAGAGGAACAGAGTGATGTTTATGGGCTGCCCCCATGCCCGTGAACAGTCATCTGGCTCCACCTCTGTCTCCACATGATGGCAGATGCCCAGATATCCAATATCATCAGAGGAATGCTTCGGTCATGTTCCTGTGCTTGGTTTAGACTGTTGTGTGGAAGCAAGTAGGTTTCCTTGGAACCGTGATTAGGAAAGGAGCGCATATCCTGCCCTCTGATATCTGGTTAGCTTAGTAGGACTTAGGGGTGGTTAATAGGTACAGAGGGACACTTCTCAGTGCTGAGTCCTTTTTCTACCAGTTTCCCTGGGGCCCTAAGCCTCCTTCCCTGAGAGCTTGGCACATGGAAACCGTGTAGAATCAGGCAGGACCACAGCGGCTATGACAGTGAGCCGGATCAATGTCTGCTCCAATCCATGCCCTCGGGCCGGGGGGGGCGGGGGGTGCTGCTTGTTCTGAGACTCTGGTAGGCCTCCCTCTTCCCTTCCTCCCCACTGTCTGCTCTGGTGCCAGGCTTTGTTCAAACTCGGCTCCTCAGAAGGGAGGCTGAATGCAGAGAAATGTCATCAAATATACATTTGCCTTCTGCAGTTCCCTTCATGCAGGAAACACACTTCTCCGCTCACTGCCCTGCTCTCCTCACTCTGATGGTTTTGAGGGCTCTGTCGAGGCTCAACACAGGTCCTCCCTTCCCTCCCAGCCCCTGCAGGTGCATGAGCCCTGGAGAGCACAACAGCCTCCCCCAAGCACTCCCTGGGAGGAGGTCTCCTTCTCTCCAGCTCCAACAGTCTGGCTCCTCCTGCATTGGGAAACTGCTGAGGTGTTCTCTCTGAATCTTTGCAAGGGCAGCCACGGGACAGATTTAGATATAACTTGGTTTAAAGTGCTTTTACCAGACAACTGCTTTTGAAAACCCCAGGTGTTTCTCTCGGCCGTCTGTAGGAGAGCTTGGCCATTAGGCATTTTGTGTTATGGGGAAGGCACGTCTAGAAGCTGGTCCTTTGCCAGTGTAAAGTGGCCGGCCTCTCCTGTTCCTAGACATCTCGAGGGGGCAGGAGGGCTTTGAGCTTCCCCGGGAGCCAGTCATACTGTTTGATCTTGTCTGGGTTCAGGAGTTCCTGCTGTTGGCTGTAAGGCTTGGGCCCAAGACTGGGCAAAGCACAGTGGCCAGTGCCTCCTAGACTGGACTATGTAGAATTACTGGGGAGCATGTGAAGATGCAAACTCTGATTGGCTGCACTGGGGAGGGGCCCAAGAGTCTGCCTTCCTAACCAACTCCCAAGTGATGCCGTGGCCCACCAAGCTCCTTGGGAGGTGCCAGGGGTACATCATTGCCTTCCTATAATCCAGCTCAGCCCTTCTTGGTCTATGTTAAGTCAGTTTCTGGTGTCTGAATGCATGCAGTCCAGCTGGCCTGTGTCCTCCTAATGACCTTATAATGACCCCTCAAATTCTTGGAGGTAATTATTGTTGCTCCTAAACTGTCTTATCAGTAGACTAAATATCATGAACCCCTTTGAGTTCCCCTTTTCCCTGTCATAATAAATTTTCCAGCTCTCTGAACCGAGTTACTTTTAAGTGCAAGACCATTGTGCAAATGGCAATTTATCTTTGCCTGGCAGAGGCATCTGAATGTAATTTTGCTGGTATTAAGAGATCACTTGGGGAGTCTCATCTCACTCTGGTTCCAGACACAGAGAATGCATGTTTACATTTAGACAACTTTACTTGCCTCTAAAAATCACAACTTTTTTTTGAACCTAAAAATGAAATTTAAACCTCCGTTCTCTTGCTCAGCCCCCCTCCCTGTGACATTCCTGCAGGATGAGCATGCATGATGGTCAGCCCAGAACGTAGGTGTGCGATCGCGTCCTGTCATCCACTGCCGCATCTGGAGGCAGAAAAAGAAATTGAGTACAAAATGTTGATCATCTTCTACATGGAGGTCTTGTGTTAGCCATGGGGGGAGGCAGGATTAAATAAATGGTCCCTGGCATTCAGAGCTAACAACAGTCTGGCTGGGAGAACAGCCGCCTAGGTCAGAAGCTGCCATATGGTGTGATGAGGGCTGAGACACGTTGGTCAGGAGGATGGGTGGGCCGGGGACCTGCTGGGGACAAGGGAAGCCAGAGGACTTCCCCAAGAAGGGGAGCATACAGTGCTTCTGGCAGGATTAGCAGGGGTTCATAGGGATTTTCCCATGAGGCAACGTGGGATTTGGGGAGCGGAATTCAGAAGGTGTTCCACACAGAGAAAAGGCCTCAGGGAAAGATCCAGAAGCCCAGGCAGGCTTAAACCTCTTATGTCCCACAACCTCTCATGTTCAGGAAGCTCCTTACCTGTCCCAGGTGCATAAGTGCCCTTACCCACCCAGACCTTGAACCATACCAGGCAGAAGAGAGAGTCCTTCTGAGCACCTGGTGTCTTTAGTTTCATAGACTGTGGTTTTCAACTACTATAACCATAATTTTTTTTCCCAACAAAGTCTTACTACATCTCATTTACAAACCAGATAAAAAGTGGCTGTGGCTGGGAGGACGTTTTTATCTCGAGGTCCCCCAGGAGTTCCACAGAGCTCTGCGGGTTCCAAGGAGCACCGTTTGAAAACCTCTGCCTTGGATCATTTCATTTTGCTTTCGGCATTCATATTACTAGTGCCAGCTTTGTATTATTGTGGCTTGTCTTGCTATGTCTTAAGATTCTGGATGTCTTGCTGGGCTTGGTGTCAACAGTTTTTAATAAGATGATGCCAGAAGTATGCTTTGTGTGATTGTCTCACAAACATGAGGTGTGTGGGTTACTGGTGACAAGTGTATGTGACAGATACTGGCTCAGAAGACTCAAGCTGTAGCTGACCAGCACAGGAGACAAAGAGAGGTGTGAACTTCTTGCAAAAAAATGGGCTTTTTATTTCCAACCTCGTCCATCAATCTATGCACCCAAGATTCTTCAGATTCTATAGAAGCTGGCAAGAAGGAAAAATAGCTTATTTTGAGGTATAAGACTCGATAAATTATTTACAGGATCTTGCATCCTTTTTCACTGATGTAAAGGAGACAAATTTGAATGTGGGAGGTTTTTGAAAGTAGAGTTTGAACGGGGACTGTAAGTCGAAAGTATAAAAACAGAGAAGCTCTGCTGACCCCATGGGGATGGGATGGAAGGTTCCAGTTCAAGCTGTGGCTCCTGCTTGCTTCTAACAGAGCTCTTCTACTGGAGAAAATCAATGCTCAGATGGGACAACACCCAAGGGGGGGGTGCTGTCCTCACCCACCTGAGCTTCTTCTCCTTAGAAAGGTATTGGTGCTTCTTCTCCTTAGAAAGGGATCTGAAGAACCCCTTCTGAGCATAGACCCAGCTCTAAAAATCCTATGACTGATTTAAGGTGATCAAAGTGACACGTGGTTAGTCTGGGGAACTTGGAGGACACCCCCACCTCTTGGAAGACCCTGCTGGCTCTGTGAGGAGCCTCAGCGGAGCAAAGAGGCAGGTGGCATCTCCCTCCAGGTGGGTGTCCCCAGGTGCCAGAGGCTCCTCTTGCCTGTGGCCAGAACAACAACCAGCTGAACCCCACAGCGTCAGGGAGCGCTGCCGTGCTGGTGGGTGACCAGCAGCCTCACCATCTGGGGGCATCTGGCCTCACACTCAGGGGTCTTTGCTTCAAACCATATCACCCTAGACATTGGAACACCCTGAACTTTGGATTTGACTCCCAAACCATCAGGATGCATGCCATCCTGGCTTGCTAGGGCTGGACAGTGGCTGGCTCCTATGTCGCCCTGACCTCTTGGCACAGGTGACCAAAGACCCTGGCTCCCTAGATCCCACAGAACTATCTGGGGGTGCTCAGTGGTGACCCTGAACTGTCTACTGGTTGCAGAGGCCATGTTTGGCTCTCTCTACTCCCTGGGGGCGCGGGCAGTGGTGTCTGCTGGTGGGCGATGAGGGCGCAGGGGCTCGAGGGTACAGAGCTGGTACAGGGTGGCACCTTGGCTTGCACTCACCTGCCTTCCTTTCAGGGCTCTTGTCCTTGCTGTGTGGTTGGGTAATTATTCCCAGCTCCTTCCCCTAGAGCTTCCTGACCCCGGGAGGTCCAGAGCCCCCCAGGCTGACGATGGGTGTGCAAAGCTTTCTCCTTCCTCAAAAGAATAACAGGAATGAAACCTCAGGAGGAGTGAGTTGGAGAACAGCTTTGGGAAAACCATGAAAAACAAAAATGTTTTTGAGCAAACTGGTGGTTTTAGGACCAGACTATTTCAAAGCTGACTGTGTTACAGGCACTGAGTAATTCACTCATATGCTAATTTTCCAAAGGTTTGGGTTCAGGAAAACCTCAAACACAGTGGCTAAGTACTTTCCCTTTCCTTTAAAATTTGTGTTTATTTTCGGACGAACCTAATCCATATGTTTCAGATCCATTTCCGCGTTACTCAGCAAAAGGTTGTTTTTCACCGACATTGCTGAGCCGTGAGTGTGCTTTGGTCCCTTCTCGTCCCTCCTGCAGCCACCGCACGCTTCAGCCGGCTGGTGCTCCCGGTCCCGCAGCTCCGCGGCCTCTCATGACACACGAGTAAACACAGAAAGTCAGTCACGTGGATCCTGTAGTCCTTTTTTTTTAAGATTATATTTATTTATTCATGAGAGACAGACAGAGAGAGGCAGGGACAGAGGCGGAGGGAGAAGCAGGCTCCCTGCAGGGAGCCCAATGCTGGACTCAATCCTGGGACCCCAGGATCACCCCCTGAGCTGAAGGCAGACACTCAAGCACTGAGCCCCCCCAGGAGGCATCCCTGATCCTGTCTTTATTTACAATTGTGGTATTTGGTTCCCTATGGATTTTCTGCATGAATTGCAATTTTTGAAATGGGGCATTGCAATATTGTTTATATTAACGACTGGGGGTTTTGGTGCTCTTTTACATTTTGAACCCTGACCTCAGCCTCAGTCCAGCAAATGCCACGTGGAGAGGCCAGTGCCCGAGACACGGCAAACAAGGTATTGGTGATGTGAACCAATCGGTGCCTCTGGCTCTTAACCCAACTGTTGATTTGATCTGGGTGTAGCGCTCTCGGGGAGGAGGAGAGGAGGGTGAGCTCTCAGCAGACTTCCATGGACCTGAGGCCTGTTTTTCCTTCTCCTTTGCCTCCTTTCACTTTTAGAGGGAAGGCATCGTGGTGTCCATGCTGAAATGTTTTGCAGATTCTGCTGGGCTGATGTGTCACTGTGTCTGTGACTTCTTCGGAAGGGACTGAGTTCATCTGATTTCTCAATTCAGTTCCTGGTAGCAAAAGAGAAAGCAGCTGTAGGATTTTAGCTTTGGAACTTGCCTGTGCAAGAATTTCTTCTCATTTAAATGATTTAAAAAAAAATAAGAAGGCACAGCAATCTCAGCAGTGTCTGTCTGGTTCATAGCTTGGAAGAGGCTCAGAGATTCCTCCGACCACATAATCGCCACATAATCGTGGGTTGTGTAGATACATGAGCCAGGTGGCCAGGCGAGAGCTTGCGTCTGTTTTAAATTTTAAGATCCTTGGGTAATGTTGTTACAAATGGTAACATATAAACATTTCTTGGGATTTTCTGAGAATGACCATGTAGTGAATTTCATTTTTACTTTGAACATCCCCACATACAGTTACTTTAAATGAGAGGCTATTTTTAACATAAAAAAAAAAAAAAGGATGGTGCTTTGATTGAATCTTGCTTAATAAGCACAAACGTGAGTCTGTGCTCTGTGCGGTCATTCGGGGACACCACCTCTCGTGGGTCAGGGGAGCAGAGCAGGACAGAGACCTGGTCTGAGCCGTGAGGGTCAGGTTTGCACAAGGCTGGAATCTCCTTCCCATGATGCACAAAAGAGCCTCGTGTCAGTACAAGAAAGAGGCATTTCTTCATTCAGGACAGGACCTCCCTGGGCTCAGACGCAGAGATTTTTATGTTCTGGGTATTCCCAAAGCCTAGCACGTAGCAGGCACAAAGTATTTATTAATTATATGGCTGCATGAGCCCTACATTGGAGCTCCAACCCCCCCCCCCCCCCCCCCGCCCCAGTGCATACGTTTCTCACAGAAAGAGATTTGATGTGGATCCTTGTGAATTCTGCTGGCATGGGATGAAACGAGAGTCCTACCAGTCAGTCACCTTCTCAAGGTCTGCCCTTGGGGGGCCCTTGGGGTTATACTTGTCATTATTATGGATACCTGGTATTTACTGAACATTGACTAAGAGGTCAGGCTCCATGGGAGCATTGAATCCTCCTGATGGCCCCGATCAAGGCATCAGATGGAGACCCAGTGAGGTCTGCTGAGGGCCGCTCAGGAGCCTTGAGTTCCTCAGGGACATTAGGAGGTGATGCAGTTGGAACTGGGACCCAGATCTGTGTGCACCTAAATGCCCGTGCTCTGACTGATGCCCAATGTTGCTTGAGTTTTCAATTTTGAGAATGCATGTTTATGCGAATATTGTAATTCATAGTGAAGTAGTTGCAGAGTAATTTCAACCCCAAAGCACTCGCTGTTGATTTGCCAATTCTTGGTTGGACAGCTGGGGTTCAGAGACGCCTCCACTGCACCTCCCTGTGATGGAGAAGCTTGCATGCGGTCTAGCTGGGAGACAGACAGGTACTCAGTGAGCTGTAGTCTGCGCTGGAAGCGAGGTGTGCAGTGGGGAAGAGACCAGCAGGCAAGACTCAGGGATGGAGGAGGTGGTGTTCGGCTGGCTCCTGAAGGAGAGCATGTTTGCTGGCCAGAGAAAGAGGGTTAGGAAGGAGGGAAGAATCTGAAGGAAGTTCCTGAGGGAAAGTCTAGGAGCTCCTGGAAATGAGATGATAATGGTGAGGGGAGTGGGTCAGGGAGCCTGGCCTTTAACCCGGGTGATGTTGATAAGGGGAGGGGTGGGATCACTAGGGGGACCTTCAGCCCTTGGTCCTGGTAGCAGGTGGTTTGGGTTGGGATTGTGTCCCTCAGTCCAGAGGGTGATGTTTTGGCAGCGAGTGCATCCGGGATCCCGCTGTCACTGGTACAGTGTGGCTGGCGGGCCTAACAATAAGGAAACATAGCCCAGCGTATTATTGGTGCCCGGCCAACAGGGCATGGAGGGCATGAGGGAGGACGTTACACTGGAAGTATTTCAGTGACTTGCAGCCCTCATCACTGCCAGCATAGGGCCTAGTCCCTCTGCAGGTGGAGCTCCAAGGCTCTGAGGGTGATTTTCTGAGACTCAAACCCCACACCCTTGTTTACTGATATCCTTCCAGACTGTCCAGCCTCAGTGTGGGGTCAGCAGGGCACGTGCCTCATCCTGTGGCCTGTGTGCTGATTTCCATAAGCACCTTCCTAACTCTTCACAGACTCTTGGGCACATCCCTAACTGTCTTGCTGGACTGATCTGCACGAGAGGAGGTGCAAGGAATGAGGGGCCCGGGGACGGGATTTCTGTGAGGCTCACTTTAGGCAGGAGCAAGCAGTCACTGTGGAGGATGCTGCTCCAGCTCAAGTTTTGGAGAAACTTCACTGGATGAAGCAGATTGTCTGAATGCTTTCTCATGTGCAAAGGTCCTGGGGTGACCTTCCTTTGTCTCCCTCTTCTTCTCTGCACTGTGTTTGTAATTAGACATTCAGGGGATTTCAGAGAATGAAATCCAGCCACACATGTCCCCTGTGTGCCAGGAGCTGGACTTAGTCCTTTAGCAAACCTATGAGTGCCTGTCAGGTGGCCAGAGGAGAGAGGCATCCCCAAGGCCTGCAGCTCTGTGAGTTTCGGTTCAGATCACCACACTTTCCAAGGTGGTTCTCACCAGAGAGCAGTGTGGAAGCAGTATTTCAGGAAAAGTTCCTGTGGATTTTGCTGACTACAAAATAAACTGTTGCCCATATTCCTTCCTCATCACTTTTAAAGGCTTTTTAGTTGATGTTTTCTTGGGCTTATAGAATATTAGAGCTGGCGGAATGAACCGGAAAGAGGCGTGGGCCTTGGAGCCCCACAGGCCTGGCTGTAAATCTACCTCCCCCGCTGATTCGCTGTGTGACTTCAGAAAAGTTACCCCGCCTCTCCCTGCCGTGGTTGTTTATCCATCCCCTAAGATGGTTCAACCATATATTTTTCTGAGCATAACTAACGCACAGCCACTAATAGTGAGATGACACATGGCAAACCTCTTAGAGCTGTGGCCTGGTACCCACGAGGTCTACACACGGCACGTCTTCTCCATCTGTCCGCACATGCCATTGAATCAGCAGACATTTCGAGTGAAGGAGGCAAAACTGTGACTTCTGGGCGAATTTGCAAACTTAAAAACTTTGTCAGACTGTAGTAGTGCCCCGTCCTGCAGCCACCCTCCGAATGGGGCTCTAGAGGCCGCGTCGTGGAGGAGGCCCACCTCTGCATGCCCTGGGGCAGGAATGGGGTCCACTTGCCCATGCTGCGTCTCCGGAGCTGAGCTGCTGCCTAACACAGGCTTATGAGCAAGTGCCGTGTGCAAGAGAGGTACTCGCGGACATCTCCTGGCCTCTGCCGTGTACCACTTGCCCTTGAAATGCCCTCCGTATCCTCCCGCACTCACAACCTGCATCAGGCCCTGTAAAGACAGGGAGCACTGTTTCTGTTTCATCTCCCTGTATGGATGAGGACACAGAGGGATTGCATGACTTGTCAGGGCCGCACAGCCAGCACGAAGACACAGTCTCACTCACCAGCCTGAATCACCATGCTGAGCTGCAGGGCCACAGGTAGGAAGCAGAAGAGGGGAACGGATTAGAAATCTTCTCCCTTCCAATGGAAATGCGAAATTTAAAGATGACAAAAGCAGATTTCCTAGAGCCTCCATGCCCTGGCTCAGGAAGCAGGTGTGTGGAGCCACGGTGCAGAGGGGCCGTGTGGGCTGGGACAGGTCGCTGTGACCATGATGTCTGGAGGGCGTGGGCTTCTGGCCCATCCTGGCTGTGCAAGCCGGCAGACCAGTGTGCCTTCGTGGAGGACGGCTTTCCACTCCTATTCTCCAAACTTTGGAGCCATTGGGAGGCATGTCAGTGGTCTGGGTGTGTCAGGCCGATATCCTAAACTCCTACCCACCTGTCACCAAGTTGGCTCCAGCCATTGCCAGGAGCCCCTTGTGAGGCTCTTGCCGGGGGAGGAGGGTTTCCTCTGGCCCCCAGGAAAGGGCAGCTGTGCCGGTTCACCACTGGTGCTCCTCAGGGAGGACTCCCCATGAGGCTGGAACAGTTTATTGCTGGTTATGGTTTTGAAAACTAAGTTTCGGTGCATTTCCTAAAACGATTTCTCAGGAGCACCACTTCCTTGGGCTGTTCATAGGCATTCTGAGGTCAAATAAGTTTGAGACGAGCTGGGTTAAATGTGTTCTTACCGCCGAAGCTCTTCTGAGTGGGCCAAGCAGCCAGCGGCCAAGCAGGTCAGCAGGCTGCCCGAGCCTCTGTGTCTGGAAGTCCCTGTGCTCTCCCGGAGCAGCTGAGGCCCGGGTCGTGGATGCTGCCGGGATCCTGGGGTAAAGTCCAGAGTCGGGGATTAGGGGGAAAACACTCGGTGTGGCCAGGCACCTCCAGCCAGAGCCTTCCATGGTATGAACTGCAGTTTTGCTGATGCCAGTGTCCCTCTGAGTTGGGGCAGGATGCTGTTGTTGAATCCTTATCACCCCTGTCCCTTCGTGTTTGGGCCACCGTGTGGCCACGTGTGTCCTGATTTGGGGGGATCTGAACAGTGCTGTCACCTGGAGTCAGAGACTGTCAGGCACTTCACCTCCCCTCCTGCTCCAGGACTCCACAGGGTGACTGGTCGCCCTACGTGGCTTCGGAGAGAGGGCTGTAGCTCGTGGTCCCACACATCTTGGTCAGAAGTTCAGCCCTCTTCCCACCTTGTACAAAAGAAGGACGAGTTTACAAATTGGTGCCCATTGCTTTTTAAAAAGCTCTCCTTCTAAATGCGATGGAGTATTTAGTGATTATCTCTCACTGAGGATGAGGTACAGAATGGCTTCTGTCCTATTTTGCAATTTGCTATTGGAATTGCACAGAGTTTGTACCAGAAAGTATCTCCATAAAGAGATTAGCAAGGATTTTTGGTGGAGATTGGGCCCACCGCTCCTTGCTGCTAGTGCTCAGCACTGCAAAGTGCTTTGTAAGCGGCTGGGCCTGCCCCCGAATTCAGGGCTGCTAATGTCCACCCTGGCCGGGTCCACCTTTCACCCTGCATGTCTCTGATTCAGAACCCTAAACCCCAGATGTACTCAAGAGGAGCCTGCCCGCAAATGAATGAGCAGACGGAGGGTACGGTGGGTGAGATGTTCTCATCATGGGGCTTTGGTGCACGCTCTGTGTCCCGTTTACATCTGTGATAAGCCACTGATGTGTGCTCAGTCTGAGCTGTTTACTGAAAAAGATACAGGGGCTTGGAGCTCTGCGTTAGTACCAGGTGAATTAACAAAGCCAGGGGCTGTTGCACTTGCCGAGCCAGTTCATTCAGCCAACGCTTCCCGAGCAGCCACTCCATGCCAGACACAGAGCACGCACCACCTAATCACTCCTTCTCTGACCTAACAATTTGAGGTTGGGGGCAGCCGTGTGAACAAATGGGAATAATAGTGTCTGTATGAGGCACTGATGGGGCAAAAACTAAGAACTCTACCCTGGCTGGGTTTGAACCCTACAAATCGTACTGAGAATTTGTGAGCAGAGAAGGGCCCTTTGGATGAAGGGAGATTAGATAGTCTGGTCCATTAGAGGAGCTCCCAGCAGCTCAGCATGGTCAGAGTGGACAGAGAGAGAGAGAGAGAGAGAGAGAGCTTCAAAATGAGAGGTCCCCGGACAAGTCCTGTAAGACAAGGGCCTGACCAGAGCCCAGTGGCTCGTCGTGGCCCCAGCTTCATGAGATTGGCCTGGGTTTCTCAGGGAATAGTGGCCAGCAGCCCATGGTTGTCAGAAGCTGAGAAGCACAGATGCTTGCAGCCCAGAATATTATTCATAGGGTATGATGTCTATTTAGATTTAGTCTGAGATCGCTGCATATACCCTGTGTGATGTGGTTGGACCATGCTCACTAGTCAAGTCTACTCAGTGCCACGGGGACACCTACAATGTCCTGGGCACGTTACCAGGTGTGGGCAGCATGGTATGCATGTTCTGTGAATAATATAACCATATAACTATATTCCTCTATCCCTCGGAAAGTAGAGAAAAGAAAAAAATACCACAATTTCAGCCACTTAAGACAGTTGCTGCAAGAATTGGGTGAATATTTTTTTAAGATTTATTTATTTATGAGAGAGAGAGAGAGAGAGAGAGAGAGAGAGAGACTCCAAACTAAGTGCAGAGTCCGATGTGGGGCTCAATCCCACCACCCTGAGATCATGACCTGAACTGAAACCAAGAGTCAGACACTCAACTACCCAGAGGTCCCATGTGAATATTTATTTTTCTAGTTTTTCATTTTTAATCACTGTGTGAATGTTTACATACCGATGATAGGATTTTATCTCATGCATAAGCAAAAGTTTTCACCTCCTTTCTTACCGCCATCATTTTAATTCCTGTAAGAGGACATGCAATTCGTTTCTAAATTTTTATTCTTAGAAAAAATGATCACTTTTGTGTAGGCAATTCTTCCCCACACTTGAGTGATTTCTAGAAGAAACATTCTAGAAGCTGGACTTAAGTGGGTCAAGGTATATGGACATGTTTGTGGTCCTTGTTCCATGTGGCCTCTGGAGATTGATTCCAGTTAACACGACCACTTGCACTTTCACCAGCAGTAGATAAATACTAAAACTTTAAGGATTATTTTAATAGGTAAAATATTTGTGTTTCTCTGATTGCTGGTGAAGTCCAAGACCATCCCAGAAGTCGGTCTAACTAGTCACTTGTCTCTATTAGGAATCGTCTGTTCAATCATCTGCTCTCTGTTCGGAGAGCCTAACCAGTGGGGTATTCCTTTCTTATCAATGTACCCGAGCTCTTTACATATTTGTGCAAGTGTCTCTCCCTGTCTTTCTTTTTGGTTATTTTGTAAAATACGTGAAATAGTGCCATCTAGTCTGACCTGTCTAGTCCACTCAGCTCTAGGTTCCTTCTTTCAAAATGCAATTCTAGGGCTCTCTGCTCATCCCGTGAATTGACCTCTAAGCTCCTTGACCCGTCTGGCATTTTTTTTTTTCAGTTCATGGTGTGCAGAGAGGCTCTCCCTCGGCTGTCCACACTGCTTGCTAACTTGATGTCCAGACACCCTGTGTCGAACAAGCTTTCCTTTATCCGCTCAGTTCTGCCTCCGGTAAAAGCTCTGTTGATCCAGTTACCAGTGTGGAAGATGCTGGGAATGTGATAAGGCTAGCATGGCAGGAATTCGGCCAGACATTTATCTGGCCATCTGGGCGGCCTTCAGGGACTCCTCCGTGGACCGGGCCTGGCTGTGTCTCCAAGGCCCTGCAGATACTAAGTACTTGGCCAAACGGGATCAGTATGGCTGCATGCTGGGCCACCAGCCACCGTGCGAGCTCTGGATGCAGCCGTCCTCATGCAGCATGCGGGGTGGGGGGGTGGGGGGGGAAGGGGCGGCTAGCTAGTTTCGTTCCTTGGGAAACACGTGAGTTTTCACCCTCGGGGGCTCCCACTCGTGGCCCAGACTAGGTGATGTCATAATTTCAAGTGTCATATGCGGACTCGCCCACCAAATGGGCATTTATGCAGGGTTTTGTTCATAAAGAGGGTAAAAAAAATGTTCATAGCTCATGCTGAAGGGCGCCTGGAATCATGCCCCATCCTTTGTGTTCCCAGAGGCCTCTGTCCCTACAGACCCTGTGAGTTGTGTGGTGGGGGAGCCTGTGTGTCCCTTCTTCCCTCCACCTGGGGGTGCCAGCTGGGGGGTGCTGTGAGGGCAGGGCTCCCATTTTATTTATGTATAGATCCTTAGGACCTACTGCAGGATCTGTCAGGGTCTGTGTCTGCTGCCTCTGTGGGATGAATGAGTGAATGAATAACGTTTGAATGTGGTTGGCTTGCCCGTGTCCTCCCACCAGAGAGATATGTCATGTGGCTGTGGCAACTTCTTTCATTTTTTTAATTTTTAAATTAAATTTAAAAAATTATAGTTTTTTTCTTTTCTTTTTCTTTTTTAAATAGGCTCCACACCCAATGTGGGGTTTGAACTCACGAGCCCAAGATCAGGAGTCACATGGAGTCACATGCTCCCCCTGACTTGACCAGCCAGGCACCCCAGGGTGGCTGCTCCTTTTAAACCATCAGTGTTTCTTTTTACTAAAATTCTGGGAAAACCTTGACTTTAATATCGTCTTACTTTAGGACTTCTTCCTAATTCCAGGCTTTGGTTTTCATCAAATACGTGTTATAACCACACTCGTGAGAAGTCTTTATAAACCCTATTTTCACAAACCTTACTGTATGTCAGAGCTACAGAGGAAATTCACATTCCAAAAAGATTTACAAGGAAATCGACATTTCTCCAGTTTCTGGTCATATGTGAACTATTTCAGCCCTTGGTGTAGGACTGGAAACATCACATTTACCCCTTCTTTCAACTTTCTAGAAACTTGTTATTAAGTAAAGCTGTTGGCTGAGAGGTTTGGGGACGACTTGATTCACCCTGGCGTGCAGGGCCTGCCCGGGCTGGGCCACACCTGTCTCCACCTCCTTGCCCACCTGCTTCTCCCCTTCCTTTCAGACCTTAGCAACATTCCAGAACTTGTTGGGGTCCTGCTGACATGATGCTGCTGCTCACCATCTTCCTGGTGCAAATACTCTTTTCTCTGCCCAAATATCCAGCAAATGACTGTTCACCCTTCCTGACCCTGCCCAAGCAAGCCCTCCTCGCTTCTCTGTGAAGAGTTCCCTAACTCTCCTTCTCCAATGTATCAGTAAGCTAGTGCTGCATAACAGAGCACCCTGAAGCTGGTGATTTCAAACAGGAGCCGGGAACTACTGTTGGATGGTGGGCCAGCTGGCTTGGCTGGTGTTGGCCTGCTCTTGTGTCCACATTCAGCTGCAGAATGGGTGGAAGCTGGCTGGTCTAGGGTAGGGTGTCCCCACCCACATTTTTGGCACTTGTTGACTTTCTACTGAGGAGATGAGGGTGACTGAACCAAGTGACTCTCTGCATCCAGCAGACTAATCTGGGTGTGTCCTCCAGGTGGCTGACGCAGTTCGGTGGGAGAGAAAGGAAAGCACCCACAGATCTCAAAACTTAGCAGCTCGCCGTCACCTCTGCTTCATTCTTCTGGCCAAAACGAGGCCAGTTCTTAGGTGATGGGAAGAGGTTTCTATTCTACCTTTTTCTTTTTTTAAGGTTTTATTTATTTATTCATGAGAGACGCACACAGAGAGAGAGATAGAGAGGCAGAGACACAGGCAGAGGCAGAAGCAGGCCCCACACAGGGAGCCCGATGTGGGGCTTGATCCTGGGTCTCCAGGATCAGGCCCTGGGCTGAAGGTGGCGCTAAACTGCTGAGCCACCGGGCTGTCCTCTATTCTACCTTTTGAGAGAAGAAGCTGCAAAGCCACATTGCAAAGAACATACATCTCGGGAGCGGAGAGAAGGGTGAGGAGAATGGGGCCATCTGAGTGACCCGTCTGCCACACCCACCTTTCACAGAATGGCTTAGGCAACAGTGTTTAACTTGAATGTACTTATATGATGACACATTGCATTGTTTATGTATCAGAATCCTGATTCTGCAAACACATCCTGCTACTCACATTCATCTCAGCTGGTGTCCCCGTCATTGGTTGGTTTGGTTTCCTCAAGCTGATGGGCCATCCATCCCCTGAATACAGAACAGGACAGGCCAGCACTCAGGAGTGGGAGCACCCAGGAGGGAGAGGCTGCAGGGGGGAAGGGGCAGGCTGCACAGAACTTTGGCTGCATGTCCTGAAGGCTGGCCTGAGCCTTCAGCTGCTGCAGAGTAGGCTCCAGAGCCTGGAGGAAGCCCCGTCACTTCTTGATACTCTTGCCTGCAGCCAGGCGTGGGTGGGCAGGTCCCAGCGGCCAAGGCCCCAGCCCTCACCCACTATGCCAGCAATGCAACCCCCAGGGGATCTGCCCTGGGCCCTGCCCACACACCCGGATGTTGACAGGGGCATGGCTCCAGCACCAGCTTTAAGGGATAGTCTCATCGCTTTTAAAATAATGACCATTGGGCGTGGGCTGGCAAGAGCAGTGACATCACTGTCATGTAATTCAGGATCAGTTCCTACTGCTTTTCTCTGCATCTTTGAATGGCTCAGATAAATCTACTGGTTGGGTACATGTTCCTGGGAGGTTTCTAGCATTCCATTCTCAGGTTGTGATGTGATCGGAAAAATAGCATGGAAGTCAGAGGTCCTGGGTTTGAGATTCAGCCTCTGGCTTGCTGTGTGAAAGTGGACTGCCCACTGAACTTCTCTAGGCCCAAGCTTTCTTATTGTGCAAGGGCCAAACAGCTCCTGCTTCTGTGAAGGGATGGTAGGACAAGCCGATGTGGCTTGCCAGTCTGTATTCTTGGGGACTCATCGGCCTAGGGGAGATGCCCTTCCTGGGGGCTCACAAAGGGGGCCTGGCCCCACCTGTTTTGTCTCTGCATGTTTTCTGACCATGGACCTGGGCTCTCTGCCATCAGGTAGAGGTTTGTCCCTCTACCTGATTTTGCTTTTGAGTCTATTGCTATTTTAATAGATTTTTTTTTTAAGATTTTATTCATTTATTCATGAGAGACACAGAGAGAGAGAGAGAGAGAGAGAGCGGCAGAGACACAGGCAGAGGGAGGAGCAGGCTCCATGCAGGGAGCCCGACGTGGGACTTGATCCCCGGTCTCCAGGATCACGTCCTGGGCTGAAGGCAGTGCTAAGCCGCTGAGCCATGAGAGCTGCCCAATTTTAACAGATCTTTAAATACTAAATACATCAATGGTAAGACAGGATCATTCCTGGGTCACAGATCAGGAGACAAGAGAGGCCAGTTTAGGGTTTCCTCCCCTCCCCCCTCGGTTTTACCTTGAACAGTGCCCCATGGGCAGGAGTTGTAGCTTCTCAGATATGGACCCTTGATGGCTTTCTCCATCCTCCCACAGAAGGCCAATATTCCAGATAGTTCCGAGTCCTGCACGGTCATGGCAGGAAGGGGAAAGCTGCTTGACAGGTGCATGGGGTGCACAGCTTCCCATGCAGAACGGCTTCCACACTGCACTGCCCTCCGCAGTGTCTCCCAGGGTGAGTCCTGTGCTCAGAGGTGAACTGCCCCCCTGCTGCTCTGTGTGCCTACGCTCCTCCTCCCATAGGGAGCCCTCCCTTGCTGCCGAGGGCAGAGGGGGGTTAGTTGTGGAAGGTGGCTGGTGTGCACTGGGCTTCACACCCCAGGGCGGCTGCAGCACGGCCACCCCTCCCTTGGGGCCGCAGAATGGCTGAGTTCTGTCCACCCATATGTGAGGACTTGAGGCAGAGTTCCTTTCTGGAGTGAGCATGTACTGGCTTACGTCACCCGGCTGTGGAAGGACAAGGCTGGAGCACCATCCTCCTGATAGATGTGTAGGGTGCTCAGTTCCATTTTGACCCAGACTTTCAGGTACTGGACTCAGAAATGCCAAACAAGGAAGGTTTAGTTTCAGGATGTATGTGAACTGGGACTCCTCAGCTGCCTCACAAAACAAACAAACAAACAAACCCCAAAAAACCCAAAGGAATCTTCCAGAAGCAAACTGTTGTAACAGGCAGTTTGCTGGTGCAGGGGAGAGTGGTAAGGGTGAACATAATGATGGTTATAGCTATCTGAATGCTCACCCCCCAGCACTGCGGTCGTGGTCTGTGTCCACCGTGTCCTTCGTGAGGTTTTGTCCCAGCTGGGTTATCCAGACGGGACAAGAGAGCCCTAGAGAAGTCAAGCAAGTGGCCCAAAGACACGCAGCTAGTCCGCAGGGCGGGGCGGTTGGGAGGCCGGCACTCGGGTCTCTGCGCTGCCTCTGACTCATTTTCTGTGATGGGCGAGCGCCTGTCTATGGCCCTCAAGGATCCCGTCTGGAATATGAGTCAGCTGGACCCCACGGGCTCTTTCCAGCCCTGAAGTACTCTGATCCCCATGACCTGCAAGCTGCCAAGGAAAATGGTGCCCTTTGGGTGCCATGTTTGCAAACGATGTGGCTGCACAGCCAGAGAGCGTGTGTGAATGTGATCGTGATTCGATGGAAAGTCTTCTGGGACAGGGGACGGGAGCTTGAAGTTTTAACGCCAAGTAGCTGAGTTGCCTGAGACAGGTTGACATTTACTGAGCCTCAGTCTCCCCATCAATGAAATAAGATTGGACCAGATTGTTTCTGGGCCCTGTCCGGGCCGACACCCAGATGCTGACCCAACCCAGATGCTGACCCACTGCTTCCGACAAGGGCAGGTGCCTCCACAGGCCTAGACTTGCTGGAAGCAAATGTGTCTTTCCTAAGGGATGACTGGGCTTCCTGCAGATCAGGTAAAGATGCTCAAAATTCAGGACTAGACTCTGACACCAAAGCAAATGAATCTTCCCTTTGCAATAAAACAATCTGGTTGATAAGCTGAGACAAGTGCTCTTGTCATCATACCTAAACCAGGTGACAAGCGGGAGGGAGGCAGGCGGGCAGAGTTGCACTGGAGGTGGGGGAGGTTTTCAATGTGGCTTTTGTTCTTGGCAGAAAGGTTTTAGCTCATGTTCGGTGGGGGAGGTGGCCCAGGCCTGAGTTTGCAGAACCACTGTGAGGGGCAGGTCGTGTGGCGGCTGAGCGTTCTGGTGCCCCAGAATGACATATTTTCCCGCCGTGCGCTTCAGCTAGCAAGAGGACCCCAGTCTCCGTGGGGACACCACCCTCTGCTCCAGCTCCCACAAGCACAGGAAAACAGGAGAGGCCTCAAAGAACAAGCTCTGGGCCCCGAAGGACTCCCCATGGCTCAGGGGCTGTGGCTCAGGGACCCGGTCTGCTGAGGGGGTACCCAGCATCTCCTGATGCTGCAAAGGGCTGGCTGCATTCTGAGTGTCAGGTCCTGGGTGAAAAACAGCACACAGAGAAGGATGATTCTGGGTGTTTTTAAAAACCTACCCCTTCCTGCCCAGCCCAGGACAATATTTACAAAGTGGACATGCAAACAAGCAAACCTTCTTTTCAGGTTTAAATGACTTTGTGCGCCAGGCCTGCCGGGCCCCAGCTCTGGTGCTTGAAGAGCCCATCTGGCAGTGAGCTGTGCCTGCCTTTCCCCCGGTGGTTACACTGTGGTCAGTGAATTCAGAGCAGTTTCAGGGAACACATTCTCAGGGATGCCCTGTGTTGGTTGAAATTACCTTTATTATTATGTTTTTGAAATCTATATGAAACATAAGATCAGGTCTAAATTCCTTCAGCTTAGCGTGCCCATCCAACTGTAAACCTCAAACAAGCTTACAGATGATATGCAAACAAAACCCCGGCGTGAACAGAATTCAGACTGTCAGCATGAACTTGATGTACCACATCTAAACCTCTGGCGCTGGGTGTTAATATGGAGAAGCTTCATCTCTGCGTCTCGGAGTTCACTTGCTAGCATCCTGATTTTGTGTATAAAGGGCCCCTGTTTGAGCTTTCAGGGATCACCTTTCCCCACTTTTTCACACTGAAGTTATTTTGAACTACTGATCCATTCTTTTGTGAAGCCAGTTGCCATCAAAGGAAATCTCCCAATATCTAATTCCTTGGGAAAAAAAAAGTCGAAGCTGGTTAGTAGAATATTCTTCACAATGTGTGTACTAAACTGCTAATTAACGGCTGACTGTTGGTGTGGGCTAGGATGGGGTCTGTAAAGTACATCTGCTAGCAACCAGAGTTGTCCTGCAAGACATGTTTTGGGGGAGATTGGCATGTCCATACTAATATGTATCATGTGATGATTTGGTTCTTCTACCGATTATTCTATTTTCTGTGAAAAACAGAATAAATTTAGAGGGCACCGAGATCATTATTTGATCTTGACTCAGTCCCAGGTATTCACTAATGCAAAGTGGGCATTAAACTTGTGTGTGGCATTTCATTAAAAGGTGCTCACCCAGGTGATCCAGAATATGCTTCTATAGTAGAGCCCCTGAGACTGTGTCCATGGGGTCTCTGAGTCCCAATCTTGAAGAATATTCTTCTGGAGGGAAGCCTAAGGTGAATGGTCACAGAGAGGAAAGAGGTTTCCCCACAATGAGTGGTGGCCCAAGAGAACAGTATTCTTCCAGGAACCAGGACAGTGCAGATTGGAGTGAAGCACCTGTTGGATTATTTATTTATTCACTGCATATGTATGGGACCCCATCTTTTTCACAGGCAAACATAAGGGCTAGGGAAGCGACAGGGGTGGCATTAGCTGCTCTTGCAGACAGTTTGAAAAGCTCTTTAGAACTGCCTTCTGAGCCCCAGAAGAGAATTAATATCTGAGCTTTAGGGTCACATCACTCCTTTTACACCGTGTTATACTGTTGGATCATCTCTTTGGCATTTCCTGGAATCAAATCCTATGAAGGATAAAAATTTGCCACCTTTAAGAATAGTCTTGAGAATGTGGCTCGGGCTTTGAGGGTACTCCCTCAAGAATGACATGAGAGAAAGTTCCCCAGTCCCTTTGAAATGAAGAAATAACCACATGGAGGCCTAAGTCTTGGCACGCTCTTTTAAAATAGAAGTGCCTCAGTGCAGCCATGAAGCCAGCCCATGGAAGTGCGTTGACAACCAATGCTAAGGGAGCATCAGAAACACAAAGTGCTGGGGCTTTCGGTGACAGTGTTGGGCTGGGCTCACTTGGAACAGGTGCAGAGGTGCAAGGGGCCTTGGTGAGAAATGAGTGAACTCTAGACCAGGGCCTGGGAAGTGGGCCTTCAGAGGTGGAGGAGGAATGTGCACAGAAGGATGGGGCAGGGGCATGTAAAGAGGAAGAGGGAGCATACATCTGGAAAGTAGCTTGCATCCAAATTTGGGGGCCTCAAACAGCAGGACAAGAATATCCTATTGATTGTACCGAGTGGGAGTGTCTGTGGACAGGGAGATATCACAGCAAACGCTGTCCTAGAGACATAGAGCCTATCTGATGGCCGTGAGGTTCCTGCTCCCACACCTCTGGTCTCCACTCAACATGTTCTCTCAAATTCCTGTCCAGATTCTGATGTTGTGGAGATCCATGGCCTCACCTCAGTGATGCTTGACATGTCCCTGAGACTGTGTCTGTGTGTTGCAGGCAGGTGTCCGCTACAGAGGGCCTGCGTGGGAAGCATCTGGTGCTCAGGTGCCTGCCGTAATTGTACAGCCAGACAACTGAGGGTGAACAGGGACAGCACCTGCTTGACCCTCCCTCTTTCTTCCTATCTTTGCTCCTCACCCACCATTACCTTATCTGGCCTACTACTGTCTGATTATCTAGTACTTTACCCAGGATTTCTGGGCAGTTCATAAAAACTTGTTGATACTTATCTCATATCCCTCTCATTAGCTTCTTAAAGTCTGTACTAGGCATACTGGGACTAGGCATTTTTATCTTGATTTTATTTATTTATTTATTTTTAAAGATTCATGTTAGAGAGAGGGAAAGAGCAAGCCAGTGAGGGGCAGAGGTAAAGGGAGAGAGAATATCAAGCGGACTCTGTGCTCAGCATGGAGCCCAATGTGAGGATCGATCTCACAACCCTGAGATCATGACCTGAGCCAAAAACCAAGAGTCAGATGCTTCACTGACTGAGCCACCTGGGTGCCCCTTATGTTGATTTTATAGATGAGAAAACCAAGCCTCAGTGGGGAGGCCTAAGATCACACCGTGGCCTGTTGCATATGTGACTTAGGATGGTGGAGGGTGGTGCTGTGAGGCAGTTTGACTCGGGAGGCAGAGTAGTGGTCAGGATACCCAGTGCTCATCCTTAATGCACCTGAGACCCTCCTCAAAAAACCCTGCTCCCCAAGTTCTAGATGGGAAAAGACGATCCAGAGGAAGCCCCTAATTAGCCTCTTTTGAATCACATGCTCATTTCAGCTCAGTGCAGACCAGAAAACATGGATATTTTAGTTCACCATCCCCGAGAGCAGGAAGGAGGGCACAGTGATGGGAGGCCCCCCTGGTGGTTGCAGGTTTGGGGCGGGGGAGCTGTTCACCAGAGCTGTTCACCAGAGGATCTTCCCATCCTCTCATTCACCTGTCTATCCATCAGCTGCCCATTATACCAAGAGAGGTGTCATCCATTCACTACTATGTCAAGACATTCTACTCGAAATAGTGTGCGTGGACCCAAATGCCAAGATGTCCCTGAGGACTGGATCATGCATGATTCCTTCCTGAGAAAGTGGGGGCAGGAGGAGGGTTTGCAGGAACTCAGCACAGGAAATCTTATCCAAGCCCATAAATCCTCCCTCATATTAAAGGGGAAACACCTGTGAAAGGCTGACCAGGGGCAAGGTGCTCTGCTGGAGTCCCCCGTGCCCCAAGGCACTCAGTGGGAAGGTGGCCAGTCCCACGCGTGGACCCTGCACACCTGGAGCAGGGATCAGGCCGACAGAAGACCAAGTAGGAAGCCGACTCTGGGCTGGAGGCTTCTCTAAACAGCAGCATTTGTGAGAGCCCAGCTCCCTCCCAGTGTCCCCCACCCAGGCCTCTGCCCCAGCTCCAGTCCAAGAGCATCCTGGAGATGCCCATGGGGCTCCGCGTGTCCACCTAGGCCATGGCGGTGAGGATTCACCAGCCAGAATGAAGCAGCACTGTCAAAAATGAATCTGCTGGGAAACATATCCAGGCCCTGGGAACTGTCACGAAGCAGGAAGGAAGGACACAGCACAGCCCCGGGCAGATAGAGGAAGAGGAAGAAAAACACAGAACATCACAACTGGAGATGGAGGTAAAGGTAGCACCTGCTTGGAGCGCACTGCAGGAGAAGAAAACCGATTGTGTGACATCAGAGACCTATCAGGTAGCAGAGAAGAAGTGCTCGGGGAAGCTGGAACTTTCGTGCCAGGAAACCAACAAGGCACTAAGATCATCTAAAGTAGAACGAGAACAAATTAGAGCGGAATTGACCTCAATGAAAATTGTCACTGATTGGATTGAGCGACAGCAGGTGCTGTCGTCCCAGAAGGCAGAGAAGAAGGAAGAAGTGCCTGGTGACGAGGGGGGCCCGGGGATCGATGTGAAGGCCGGAGAAGGAAGGTGCAGGAGTGAGTCATCTGCGCCTCCGGAGAGCCTGGCTGTGGCCGGCTGTGGGGCTGCAGCGGCCGCCTCCGGTAACGCTGGCCTGAGAATCCGCAGTAGCAGAAGCCTGAAAGGCAGACACCATCGTAGAGCAAGAATTTCACTTTTGGGACCTTATCTTACAGAATTTATCAGAGAAGAGCACAAGAATGCGTTTATGAGAATTTTTGTAACTGATATCTACAGTAATGACTAACTGGAAGCTTCCCAGATGCTCGGCCAGAGGGGAGAGGTTCACTGTGTGTCCATATACCGCAAGAGTATGTAACTATTTAAAATCTTCTTTACACGGGGGAAACGTTCATATCGAGAAGCAGCCTGGGGAGGAATGTGGCTGGTTAATACTCCCTACTCAACTTTCCATCCTCCAAGTCACCTGTCTATCCATCAACCTACCCGTCACCGTGACCCCATCTTTCTTACTGGTTCAGTGAACCTGTCGGAAGGCTGAGTGCACGCTAGACCCGACGATGGGCACCAGGACTCTAGGATCCAGCCCCCTCCCCTGCTTGTACTCTTGTGGGGAAGGGAGCAGAAGAGGGAACAGATAATTACAAGCCAACCTGAGAAATCCTCCAACAGAAGAACATGTCAGGTGGCTTGAAAGCCCAAAGCGGGCAGGAACAAACCAAGTCTGGGGGAATCGGGGAAAGGGAGGATGAACGGCCGGCTCGCTCTGGGGGAGAGCCTGCGGCACGCGGCCCTGTGTCTCGAAGGCAGGTGCTCGGAATGTCTGTGCATGTGAGTGAGGGTGAGGGACTGCAGGCACCCAGGGCGCAGTTCTGCAGGGTTGGTTTCACTCCCTCTCAGACATGGCAGGTGTAGACATGCCAGCGGTGACCTGGCCAAAGGGACAGCGATGAGTGGCTCATCTTCTATCCTGCTTTCTGCGAACTCAATTTATACACTGTCCACAGACACCTTGGTTTCTCTGGTATAATCTGACCAGCTGCTTTGAGTGCCAGAGAATTTATGTCGTGGGGCCTGGAAGCTCATAACGAGGGAGGCTTTGATTTCAATTCCATGTCCTATTTTCATACGCATGGTCTGGGTTTCTGGTCGACTTTGGTGAACCCTGGTGAGTGTGTTCAGCAAGGTGATGGGGTGATGCTTTCCTGGGTGGCCGGCATCGGAAGGTACCTTGAATGCTTTTCTCCTCATGTCCTTTTTTTTTTTTAAAAGATTTTTAAAATTAATTAATTAATTTGAGAGAGAAGGAGGGAGAGAGAGAGAGAGAGAGAGAAAGAGAGAACAAGCCAGTGAGAGCATAAGAGCAGGGGGAGGGAGAAGTGGACTCCCCCACAGAGCAGGGAGCCCCATGTGAGGCTCCATCCCAGGACCCTAAGATCATGACTTAACTGACTGAGCCACCCAGGAACCCCTCCTTGTGTCCTTCTGAGGCTAATTTTGATCAGAGGCTTCAGATCACCCCTGCAGACTCTTGCCTACCCTCCTGTTAGTATTCTAGACTGGGTATAAAAGAACATGGATTTTGGAGACAGAGACTTAGATTCAAATCCTAGCGCTGCCGTTCATCAGCTGTGTGCCCTTGTGTGAGACACCTGTCCTTCCTGAGCCTCACTTATTTCCTCCACGTAATGGACCCAATAAAGCCTGCTTGTGGGCCTGTTACGTGGATTACTTGAGCCAAGGCATGTGAAGTGCAAAGCACAGAGCATCATAATGGAATTGGGAATGGCTTTGTCCTCATCGTTGTCATGGCTATTCCCAGGGACATTTGCTATTTCACGTTGAATTGGGAGAAATCTCATGTTTTTCTATAGGCAGGCTTGGCTCACTGATCAGACTAACCAGATTTATGGTTAAACATGATCATAAGGAGCGTCTAGTCGTCTTGTTTAGTGCAGCAGGGGAGCAAATTGCTAGGTCTAATTTATCAGGCTAAGAAAACATATGGAATGAATCTTGCTGTTACCAAACACTTAGCTTAGGCCTGGGAATAATCACACGCACGTTATCTCGAGAGGTTAACATGGCCTGTTGTGGAAGGGAGGGGGCAGGTGCCAAGAATGGCCTTGTTCAAAGTGGAGTCACGCATGGGGAAGCCTACACCAGACTCATGCTCAGATCCAGAAGGAGGGCATCAGAGAAAGCCTGGTGTTTTACATCACTGCCATGCTTTCCCCTTTACAATGCATGATTAATTGTAATTTTACTAAGGTGTTTGTCTCTTAGAAATAAAGGCAGACTATGAAGACTAAACATAATTATAACTATCCCCATTTGACCTTGAGCAAATTGCTTAACTCCTCTCTGACCAGAAGCAGGCTACTGTTCCAGAAGGATTAATAAAATGGGAGCAATTTAGCACCTCCTTCAGAGGGTCACCGTGAGGATTCAATGCATTACTGCAGATGTGCTTACCACAGTAGTTGGTGCTTAGTGGGAGCTGGATACACATTAGCCGCCATCACCATCATCACCACCACCACCATCATCATCACCATCATCATCACCACCATCACCATCACCACCATCATCATCACCACCATCACCATCAACATTACCAACACCGCTATCACCATTACCAGTATCATCACCATCATCACCATCACCACCATTGTCACCATCATTTGTGATAGGAGCAGTAGTGCTATTTTAAGAGTAGGAACCTGAAGACCAGAAAGGTGAAATAACTTGCTCAAGGTCACACAGCAAGTAGTATGCTTCAAATCTGAATGCAGGCAGTTGACTTCGGAGCCAGCATTTTCAATTATGCTACTCAGAATAATTTTGATGTTGTAAAAGTATGAATTAACTTTACATCAGTTACAAATGTCTTCCTGAAAGGCAAATTTGATCATTTCTTTCTCCCACACTGAAAACCCACCAGCCTGTGACCCTTTGGTGGGAGGGCATATTTCGTTTGCTGGGGTACCTCCGGCACCTGGCTTCCTCTCTGACAGCAGCAAAGGTTTATTGATCCAAGCTGAGATGCTGCTTCCCACCTCGAGCGGCAGAAAGGTCACGCTCTGGCTCGGCGCCAGCCCTGCCTGGCTTCCCGCAGTTGTCTTTCTGTGCTCCAGCAGCACGCTGGTCCTCCGCTCATCCCTCCGGCCGTCCTTCCAGACCTAGCTCAATGTCACCACCCGGCAGAGTCCTTGTCCAATCCCTCCCCACACCCCACTCCCCACACCTCAAGGCAGAGTATGTGGGTGCGCCTCTGGGGTCACCAGTGGACCTGGAAGGATGGGTCTGCCCTGGGCCCAGGACAGGGGGGACACGGCAAAGGCGCCGCCTGGAAACCTCATTCTTCTGAGCGAGCTGCCGGGGCGTCCTCCGCCCGGTCCTCTTCTCCAGTGCTGCTTCGTGATTCTGTCCTCCTGCCCCAAATTCCTGTCCCATGGGGCGGTTTTCACTGTCCTTATAGACTCACAGTGTCCCCTTGCCTTTTCCAGCTACTCCCCGCGTGGCTCCTACCTCCTAGTGTCTTTGGATTTCTGTGCCATGGAGCCCACATCTTCTTACTGTTTGCTGAGATTCTAAAGTACATACTTCGTCAAACTAACTTTAGTTTCTCCTCTGGTGGGATGGTAATCCTCTACAGTGACAGAATGTTCTGTAGGCTTCTCCTTACCTTAATTCTCTTCCCTCCCCCCTTCTCTTTCCTCCTTCCTTCTTTCCTTCTTTCCTCCCTCCCTCTCTTTTCTTATTAGTTAATTTTTAAATTGAAGTGTAATTTACATACCAATTACTATGCATTTCAGGGGTACATTATGGTGATTTGGTATTTGTATACATCATGAAATGACCCCCATGCCAAGTCCTTTGTAAACGGCGCAGGTTCATCTCGGCACAGGTTCATCTCAGCCTGCACGAAGAGGGAGCTATGCCCCGTGCCTCTCGCTGAATGGATTTACTTGTGACTCAGCAGGTGCAGGGACCCAGGGGTGTCCAGGGCAGACTCTACCAGGGAGCCCTCCCTCTGCACAGGGCTCCCACTCCACGCCCTGCTTGTGGTCCGGCCTGGCCTCCTTAGCAGGTACAACCTCTGGTTGCTGTTCCCTTCCTTTCTGCTGCTATAACCCCATGGTTCGTTTCCTATTTGTTGTGTGAGCTCAGCACCCAGAGACCCAGGCCTGTGCCTTCTCAGGGGTAAATGCAGTCCACAGACCTGCCCCTTGGTAGCGTCCCACCCCTTTTGCCTCTCTCCCTTAGAGCTCGTCGGGGTCTTCTCCTAGAATTGCTTCATCTTGTTCCCCAGGGGTATTCTTTCTCGGGAAGAAAGATTTCTGGTTTCTGCTCCAGATCTTCATTCATCGTGGCCCAGCCTTGTAGCGTGCCAAGCAGAAACTCCTGGACACCTCCAACGTGCTCTGTGCATCCTCGCCTCATGTTTGGTCCCTGTTTCCATGAGACACCTCCAGGGTAGGTGTTTGATGTCTTTGCTTACAGCATGATCTTGCTCAGACGTCATGCATAGGTTTTTAAGAGGGTGACAGGATCATTTGCATGGGGAAAAAAGGCAGCTCGGGTGAGAGAATTCTGGAGTGGGGTTTGTGGGGTGGAGAGGTGACCTCAGTGGCATTGGTTTTCTGCTTCCTTCCCTGCATATGCACCTTCGTGGTTCTGACCCAAGGGCCGTACACCTTGCGGTGAGATCGCTATGGCTTCATGTGCTTCCTACCCTCCGTCCCCTGAGGACTGGCAGGGCTGGTACAAGTAGATAGGCCCCCACTGCTCTTCCTGAGCCCTGAGAGTGTCATTCTGATGAGATTATAGTAGTGATTCACTTGTCTGAGGAAAGCCCACCATCTGTATCTGTGTGTGCCACGGTGGAAGATACACTGGGTAGATATGGGAAGAACCTGGTTCTTATGCAGCTGTTCTTGCTCACTCGCTCTGTGACTGCAGGCTCCCCATTGTCCGCTCTGCAACCCCATTTCCTCATTGATAGAGTGGGTATCATGTGGCCTCCTGACCTAGCTCCTAGGGCAGTGGTGAAGATTGGCCGGGCTAAGGGATGGGATGGAGCGGGTCATTCCATTGTGGGCTGTCTATCCTGGATTCCCTGTGGCTGGCTCCACAGCCCTTTGCTGGGAGTTGGGGTGAAGGCAAAATCTTGAAGGCAACCAGGAATGCTGTTTACTGAACTTGGCCTCGAAGAAGTCAGGAACATGCCAGACGTTAAAATTTCAACTGAAAAAAAAAAAAATTTCAACTGCACATCACGGAGGTTGCTTCTAGTTCTTGCTCTGCCCCTGGCTAGTTGAGTAACGTGGGGGAATCATTTAACGACTATACCTTGGATTCTTTGATCATGAAACCAAGGCCAACAGTCCTTTCCAGATAGTTTGGCTGGGGATTACGTGAGGGAACAGATGGAAAATGCTCAGCACTGTGCCCACAACCATGTGGGAAACCCAGTGGGTCTTCTTTTCCTCCTTTCCTCCTCCTTTGCTTCTTAGTTATAGAAATGAAAAGTTCGAATAAACACCTTCTAATTAACAAAACAGAGTCTGTGCCTTTAAAAAAAAATAAAAGACCATGTTTTATTAGTGGGATATTACTTGGAAGCCTTAAGAAATACAATTTTTTTCCAGGGAGGAGGGAAAAGATCCAGAGCTCTAGGAGTTAAAGGGAAAATGATAAACATGTCAGAATTACTTCTTTATTTCTATTTTTAATCTTTGCCATACAGCTTGGTGGACAGTGAGGTGCTTTTTCCAGCATAGAAACTTTCCTTGGCTGAGGAGAGGCAAGAATAAATACTTTTCCTGGGATGAGTCCATTACCGGTGCCCTCCTTTCCAATATTCTCCCAGATTGAAATTTATGCTTAAAAATCCAAGTGAACGAGGAGAGACTGAGTTTCTAAAGGAAACCCTTTGCAGTGCTGTTTTGCGGTGAAAGCCGGTGCTATTCTGTTTTAAAAAGGCGTGATTGGATTCAGGACAGAGTATGTGTGGCAGCCCTCAAGAATCTACTTGATCCGGTCACAGGAAAGAAGATGAGGGTCTCGGCATGCTTGCCCACCACCACAGGGCCCCGTAGCGCCCAGGCCCATCGGTGGAGGGGAGGCAGGCTGATGGGTCCTCCGGCAGCCCTCCAGGGAGGAGAAGCTCTGAGGCACAGAAATGGGGCCTCGGGGGAGGCAGAAGCTCTGTTCAGGTGTTGCTCCTGGCCTCCTTCTGCCGGCTACCCCAGGGCCACCTTTGGGCTGACGTCTATGCCTACCGCTGTAGTCTTACCACCCCCCTCTCTGCACCTGGTGTTTGCTTCACTCAGGCCAGCCCTCCCACCACCCCACAGATGAGCCACCCCCCAGCCCAGCACAAGCTGCCACTCCTCTTCCCTCATCACTCTGCTCTCAGAATTCCTGTGCTTGGAGTCCTTCCCAGCCTCCACCCAAACTGAGTCTGCAACCTCCTCCAGTACTTCAACCTGGGCCCATTGGCTGGGTTTGAACCCTGCTCATTTTGCTTGTATGATGAGGCGTAGGGCCTGGGCTCCATACAGGGCACTGGGAGAGGAGACAGGTGTCAAACCGAGGGCGGGAGAATACTGTGTCCCGAATCCAGGCACAATGTGGGGGAGAGATGAAGTGACCAACCAACACTGCCACAAGCCCTGACTCCAGGAGAGGAAGGAGTGGCTCCCTCTCCCCATGACTTCGTGACTTCACCAGCTAGATACTATTTATATGCCTGAAGAGAGTAAGGAGAAATCTATTATTATATATTTATGTTTGTAATACATATTCTATTTCCAGAAAAAATGGTCTTTGGCTGACAGTAAAGGGATTACAATAAGGCTATTCATGAAGAAAGAGTAACTAAAAGCCATGTGGAAGGAAGGAACAGAAATTATGGCACATTAGCTGATATAATTATTATGATTATATATAGCTGGGGACAGGGGGTGGGGAAGGCCAGGCCAGGCTGCCCTGAAACGTGTAGTATCTGTTGCTAGAGAGAAGTGGGGAGAGAGTATTTTAAATAACTGGATATTGCTCCCGGGAGAATAGGATCTCCATAAATCCTGGTAAGTGGAGGCAGAAAGTGTCATGGGGACATCATGGGATGTGGCTGGATATGAGGATTTGGGCGGCCATTCCAGAGATGAGCAACGTCCTTCATGTAGGAGGTTGTGATGATAAATTCTGGCTTTATTTTTAAATGGCTGTATTTGGTCATCTTGGAAATAATTTTGGTGTTTCTGGGTCAGTCTTCAAGTAATATTTAATTTTTCAGTGGGACCCACGACTTGCTAACATGCCCCACCTCTTGTGAAAATATGCTGATCAGGGAATATAAATTTCAGCAAGAAGGCGCTGGCTATCATGGCCACTCAGGGCCCCAAGCTGGTGGAAGCTCTGTCTTATTTGCACATGCTTCTACAATCAGCAGGGCAGAGAGGAGGGGACATGGAGAGTCACACACTGGCTCTTAAAACTTCACATGTGTGACATGCATCACCTCTGCTCAGGGGCATTGGCAAGGTCAAGTCACATGGCCATGCCTACCTCAATGGGGAGCAGGGAAGTGCAGACTTCCTAGAGGCCCAAAGGAAGGGTGAATCAGAGTATTCATGGAGGGCTTTAATTTTGGCAAAATGCTGTATACTTGAAAGTACTTATTATTTGCCTTCAAATGAATGCGAATGTTGCCTCTCATCAAGCAGCTGTGTTTGTATCATAACAGAAGCCCTGAACCCTACAGGGAGCATCTACCAGATGCCAAAGTATCTCATCTATTCCAACAGGTCAGGCTCTGATATAGCAGAGACCCAAACCGAAGTCAGTATGCAGCTCACTAGTTACTGCAGAGGGAATCCGAAAGTGTCACCATGTGCCAGTTCCCAGTGATTTTTGGTGGCTTTGGGAAGAGCTGTGGGAAGGGTTGGGTCTGGGGCTCAGCGAGGAGGAGAGCTGTGATTGACCAGTAATGTCTGACATGGAAACAGAATGTGGGGAATGGGAGCCATTGCCAGGCCTTTGTCATCCTAGACCAGCTGTGTCCCGCAGAGGGCTCCTCAGTAGAGGAGGGCCCCTTCATCAAGGGGCGCGCCTGTAGACATTACTGCAGGATGGCTCCCTCCCCCACTCCTCCTCCTCCGTGTATTCCAGAGCCAGCCCATACTTCTAAAGTCTTCTGCTATGTCTGCATGGTCCCAGAGCAAAGAGCCTTTCTCCAATGGCCCAACCCAACGTGGCTTCTCCATCTTTCTTTGGCTGTACCAAGGAACACATCTGTCCAGAGACCCAGGGACAAAGCCATTTTCTGAGTTTCCACAGGCTATCCAGAAAGGCTATTAAAGAACTTGCCCTGCCAGTTCTCTCCCAAAATACCCACTCCTATTTTTAAAAATGGGGGATTATATAATTCTTAAACTGGCCTCACCCATTTCCCTTCTTGCATAGATGCCATGGCTGTCACCGTGTGCTTAGGATCTCGGGAAGCCATGGAGAAACAGGATTTCAAATCTGCAGCCCCGTGAGCTAGGAAACTGATTCCACCTGTGGCAAGGCTGGGCCTCGTTCAGAGTTGTGGTCATTCTTAGGGATGGTCCTTGATGCCTTGCTGGGTCCAACTTGCGTATGTTTGCTTTATTCAGAAGGTCAGTGGCTGTGGTTCCTAAATTGCTTTTGCTCTGGTTTCTCTGCCATCCGTGTTGATATCTTGGCCATGACAGGATGTGCCCTGGAGACAGTGTGCCGGCACAGGGCCCCGAGGGCACATCGTATGCACCACCCCTCCGCACCCTTTGTAGCGCTCAGGACAAGAAGTTTAAGTGGTGGGCAGGAGTTTGTCAGTCTATTTTATTATTTTAAGGGGAGAGAAAGGATCTTCTCTTACACAGAGGGAGGGAAGGAAAGGGCGGGATATTTACTGAGTGCTTGCCATGCATTAGGTCCGAGCAAGGCACTTCTTGTGCATAATTTCATGGATCCTCAAAACACACCTCTGAGATCTAGGTTTTGATGAGCTATTTTGTGGTTGAGGAGACAGGCTCAGTCAAGTGGAATGACTAGGTCCTTCAGGTTCATTAGGGCAGGATCAGGCCTCGAGGCAGGTCAGAAGCCTCTGGGCTTCTGCAGGCTCCCTGAGGACTGGATGGAGGGGTCTCCAACTGCCCAGTATGCTGAGGCAGGGACAGTGAGCTTCATCACACCTTTTTCTTGCTCAGTTCCTCTTCCATTCTTGCCTAAAGTCACAGCTCCTGCTCTGGACCTTTCCAGAATCCTGTGGCACTGTGCAAAAACACGCCACCTTTTTTCTGTGTGTGTGTGTCTGTGTCTATTTTCCCTGACTGATTTTCCTTTGTTTAATCTGGAATTCTCTTGGGCATCCCGTGGTGGTGCTGCTACCCAGACTGGTCGCAGGAAAGCGGGCAGCCTGTTCCTTATAAATACCATGAGTCACATGTCTTCTGAACTGCCAAGAATATTCCTGCATGACCCAACCAAGTCTTTCTTCCGTTGGCCTGCATAAGTTTCCCGAGAACTGGTGGAACAGTGCATCCTTTGTATTCAGTTTCTCATGTTCTCCTGGGGTCTCGTCTTAGGAACCTGGTTGTCCACAGGTCTCTTTCCTCTCAGCCTCCCTGAACCACTGGTCTGATCACCAGATGCAGAAGGGGTGGATCTCAGCAAGGGGTGTGGAGTCCAGAGGGCTGGCTCAGCCCTTTCCTAGCTGTGTGACTCTGCCCATCGCCCTAAACTTTCTGTGCCTCAGTTTCTTTGTCTATAAAATAGGGTGATAATAGTTGGTAAAGGCACAGGCTGTAGAAGCTAGTGGATCTGGATTTGGCTCTAGAAGCATGAGGATCAGGTAACTTTGGGCAAGTCCCTCACCCCTTTGCAAACTCAGTTTTCTCACCTGTAGGATGGAGATTTTAATAGTACCTACCCCACTGAGCTGCCGTGCACAGTAAATGAATTAGAACATGACCACACTTAGGACGACTGTAGGCATATCATGAATGCTCAATAAATGCTGAATGTTGCTATGGTCCTGTATTATTATCCAGCTGACAGGATTGCAGCGAACTTCAAATAAACTAGTGACACGAAAGCATCTGATGATAGAGTTTGGAATGCAGTAGGTACTGCAAAATAGTTAACTTTTGTCTTCGTCACAAGGATATAAAAGCTTCCAAAAGGCAGCAGTTAGAAAGGGACTGCTCCATTATGGGAGTTCTACTCAGCCAATACTTTCTGAACACCTCCTGGGCCCCAGGCTCTCTGCCATTGCTCAGAATTTAGACGCAAACTTCACCCAGCCCCCAGCCCCTTGGAGTGCACCATCTGACGGGAAACAGACACTGACCATGTGGTGGGAGGGTGGCACGGAGGTGCCTTGCTCTCATGAGGGAATGGAGCATGGAGCAGCTTGTTGGACTTGGAAGGTTCAATTTCTGTTCTGTTCCCAGCAGTTTCATCTAGTAGTGTTGTGAGTGACCAGAAAGGTGAGCAGAGGCCAGGCTATCGAGGGTCATGCTGAGAAGTCATGACCCAGAGGCCACTGAGAGCCACAGAGAGTGTGAGCAGGAGGAGGCAGGCGTGAGGATGCTTGTATTTGAAGAAGGTGGCTCTGGCAGCCATATGGGTTGGGTGGAAGGAGGCAGATAAGTGTAGGAGACCAGATCGGAGGCTTTCTCCATCAACCAGAAGAAAAGAACAGGACCCAAACTAGGGGGACAGATTCCAGAGGTCTACAAGAGATGAAGTAGACAGCTTTTATCCAAGAGAAAGTGCTGACAGGGATGCCACTTAATCAAGGTATGAGATGGGGAAGTGAGTGGTTGTGAAGATGAGATCTTTGGGGGAGAAGAGGACCACTTACAACCCCTTGGGCCTCCTTCCTTGCCAGGGTGTTGGTCCCATGGGCTACCTTTTGCATGCCCAGCATCACAGAACAGTTAGGGAATGAACTCAAGGTTTACTACTGGGTGGCAAATCCCAGCGGGGGCTGTGAGGGAGGTTTCCAGGTGGGCCTATCTGCCTCACACTGGGGTTGGAAAGGATGGGGCACGACCTCTGGTCGGGTCTCTGAGAAGCTCCCGAGTTTCCTAGAGCCGCCATGTTGGCAGACAACCATTTGCCATTGGGCACAAGAAGAGTGACATAGCCAGTTTCCTTTTTCTGTGAGTTGTAGCAGCTTGAGACTTGGGTCCAAAGATTGGACTATTTTATCCTCAAGTCGAGAGTAAGTGAAAGTGAGCCAACTTGTCCAGATCTTGTCTGTGGCTGATATTTGGTGGATCTGACCCAGCCTAAGGCAGCATCCAGTTGGCTTTCACAGATGCTCCCTGGCCCTCCTTATACACAGCTGCCCTCACTGGTGGTGTGCTCCCCATCAGTCCCAGGACTGAGCCCGGGGCCTGGCTCCCTGCAGGCCCTCAAAGAGTGGTTCCTGGCCGAGTGTGTGCATCTCTCTGCCACTAGCCTCTTGAGGCCACCACCTCCAAGACCTGGGCAGGAAGAGAGGGTGATTGGTGTTTGCGATGACCTCATGGTGTTTTGACGGTCTTCTTCAGTGTGCAGCCACAGCTCTGTGCCTTTCCAAGCCAAACCCAGCCTGTGCCAGGCATCAGGTCTCTGAAACAGGGGCCAGCGTCCCCTTGGCATGGCATCACGAGGTTCCCCGTGAGCTCCCGCCCACTGGTTCTCACGGGGACTCCGTGTGCGCAAGCCCCGGTCTCCCGCCCTTGGTTTTCCGCAGGAAGATAAGAGAGATCGTGGACAGGCCCGGAGCAGAGAGCTCTCATCCGATGTGGGCAGTGTCAACACCGTCTAAGGCAGCCGCTCGCCCAGCCGCGATGGACGTTACAGGGGATCAGTTTTTGGAGAAGCGAGCACAGCTGCTTGGCGAATGGTCTGGTCTTATTTCCTCCTTTCTTGTTGTTTGTGGCAGAAAATGAGGCCGTTTCCAGTTTGAGAGTCTCCCTCCCCCTGACAGGGCACCATTTGGTTTCTGCGCCTTGATCGGCTTCCATCTGCTGCGTACGGGGCACTCACTCTTCAGGTTTCCAAACAGATGGTCGGGCCGGAGAGCCAAGTTTGGGAAATCGTCAGACCCAGGGAGAACGTGGTGCTGGGGGGCTGGGGCCGGGGGCCGGGGGCCGGGATCCAGTGTTGGCTGCGTTACCGACTGATCTTGTGATCCCAAGGAGATCGCTTACTCCCTGGGCCCCGGCAGTCTTGCACATTAGAGCAACAGCAACACGCCGGGAGCCTTTCATGCACCAGCCCGAGTGGGGGAGAGCAAGATTCACAGACGGGAAGCGGGGAGAGCAGTGTGTTTGCGTTTCTTGCTGAAGTGAGAGCAGGCCTGTGTTTACTCCCTGGGGAGCACCAGCGGGGTGTTCCCGACCTTTGCACGTGTTCATTCCCGTTGAGTTAAGTGCAAGTCCTTACGCTGGTGGCAGCGCGCTTCAGACATCCTCAGACTCCCCGGGGGGCTGGCCGGGACCAAAGCATCTACCCGAGTGGGGGCCTTTGGGGATGATGCCGCTGGCTGGGGGAGTCCTTCTGGCATCCCAGGGCCAGAGTCACTCAGGATCCTGCTAGCAGACATGGAGGCTCCCGCCGCCACCCCATTGGGACCTCCTGGTCCCCGGCTGACCCTCCAGGAGGCCTCCTCCCCGCCACGGGCCCAGGGGATTCAGTGCAATGTCCCCTCCTGTGACCCTCACACACCCATGCCGTGGCGTGAGGTCCTCCGTTCGGAGGCTAGAGTGAGAGGCACTAGTTCCCCATCTCAGCTCTTCCCATTGGAGCCATGTCTGAGTAAACCTTAGCAGATTTTGAGAGGGAGGGAGGTGATGAGAATGTGCAGGGAGCCATGCATCGGGGCTGAGGTCCAGATAAGGGAGCGTCCCCAGTGTGAAGGATGACACGACGGACCCTTCTTCATTGTGGCCCACGTGCACACTCCCAAGGCCAGGTGTGGGAACTGCCACACCCGCCCCCGATATACCCCTGTACCCCCATCTCGCAGACCAGGAACTGCAGGGTGGGGAGGGGCAGGGCTGGGGTTTGGCCGCCGGCATGCGGACAGTGCCAGCGAGGGGCTGGGGAGCACCGAGCGCTCCCTCCTGTCGAGGTCCCTTCTCTACGCCTGCGCCTGCGGGTAGCAGAGGGGCTTTGTCTTGCCTATGGGCTCAGGGGAGCAGGACTGTGAGGGCACATGTGGGGTCCCTGGGAAAAGACGTGATGTTTGCTTAGTGATATCTGCACTTGAGAAGGGGAAGCGGGGGATGTTTGCTTTGCCTTTGGCTGACTCTGCCCTGTTCACGGCTCTGGCTCACCCCACCCCTCCTGCTGGTCTTCCTTTGCTGGTAATCACCTCCTCTCGGCCTCTGGAGGCACCCTGTCTTCTCTTTCCTGGGCCCCAGATTCTCACGTTCTAGGCTTCTGGCTGAAACTGCCATCAGGCGAATCGCCACTGTCAGAGTCTTGGCGGGCATCCCTGGAGTCCTCAGGCATCCTGCGTGATGCTCCTGTCTTCTCCTCCCGATACCTGAGTGGACATTCCCCAGCACCTTCTGCTGCAGACAGACCAGCGGCCTCCCTCCCCACGGCTGCTGGGGCTCTCTGTGTCCCCAGCCACCCCCGCCATGACCTGGCACATGGGGAATTCTGTTGCCGTTGGGGGTGGGACAGGTGTCTGCACCAGCCTGCCCCCCCCCCCCCCCCCCCCCGCCATTCTGTCGCCAGCAGGCTGGCCCGGCTCTCCTCTACAGAGCAGCACGCCCTCTTCCCCTGTCTCATTCCTCTGGTTTATAGGTCACTGGGAACTCAAAAGACCATTTCTTCATGGGAGGGGCGTGTAGTCTTTCACCTTAGATTCTTCCAGGGGAAGGTGCGTGCTCACATGCCCAGTTCCTGCATGCGAAGCAGACCGTTTGGGGGTAGGTCCGGTCAGCCCAATTTCTCAGGCCTGAAAAGTGAAACGTGACCTCCCTGCACTTAGGGAAGGAGCCGGTTGGTTCTACTGGAGGTTCAGGTTTCACCGATTCAAGTTGGGATGAATGATGTTTGGAACATTCTCCAGTTAGCTCTTACCAGAGAGCCTTGAATAAAGTGGGCACTTTGATCACCATTTGGGTTTGGGAGCCCATGAGCCAGAGAAGGAGGAAGAATCAGCACCCCCAAACTATGCATGTGGCTCGACTTAGGGCTCTGATACAGATGTTAGAGGTATTTGTGTCTCTATTTAGAGATGGAGACGGTTCCTGAGTGCCTACCATGTCGCAGGTGGGCTGCGTCACTGTGCCATGTGTGCATGGTGTGCACACGCGTGTGTGTGCAATCTCATGAATACCATTCAACAAACCTATGGTGCCAATAGGTGACCAATGAGGAAACCACAGCTCGGGGAGGTTAGCCCATGTGCCTGAGGACACAGGCTGGGAGGCACCTGAGCCAGGACGAATATGTAAAATTCAACTCCAAGACCCTAGCATTCCCCCACCCTCTGCAGAGCAGGCATTATTTTCTTCTCTTATTCTTGGAAATGTTAATAAGAATTTCCAGGACAGGGCTGGGCTGGGAAGGCCTCTGTCTGACCTGCTATTTAAACCACTCCAAATGCTGAGAGTCCGCCAAGCCACAGCACAGATGGCCAGGGTTCAAACGAGTAAGCAGGGCCTTGTGCCTTCTCATTAGCGTCTGGGAAGAGGACAGACATCAGAGAATCAAAGTCTCCACCAGCCATCGCACCTGGAGCCACGCCACCAGCTTCGTGGTGTCCCCTGGGTCAGAGGCAGAGTGGCAGGACACATGAGTGACCCCTCGGGCTTTAAGATCTCTTCCTTTTACCCCTGTGAATTGCCTGCAGACAGCCCCCTGCCTGGGGAAGCCAGGTTCCCAGCACTCCAACCACTGCAGGTCACCTGGGGGTATGCTTGGGTCTTTTGGGGTCCAGCAGCTGGAACAGTTGCATGAAAGGAATGATCGTGGCCTCCGGCTCTCTAGGTATGGCATACGGACACTCACCTTCTAGACTCTCGCCTGCGATTGCAAACCCCACCTTCCCCAGGCATACCTTCCCATCACCTTCATTCCTCTGTGCTTGACCAAATAGCTCCTGTGAGCTCAGGCTGCTCCATCCACAGTGAGGGAATTCAGGAGATGTGTGATCTTGCCTTCAAGACCTTATGATTCACGTAGTGGTACATTTCCTCTAGATGCTGCGAATTAGGCTTAGCCATAAAGTGCATTTGCTGTGGAGTTACCAGTGGAGCATGTGGGCTGTCTCTACAGGTCGATTCCCCCTGCGGCCTCCTGGGTGCATGGTAATCATTGGTGGCCCTGGGTGCTGTGGTGCCGCCAAGCCTCGCCTTAGCAGACGGCCACTTTAGTACGACCTGGTGAGCACCACGAATGTCACTAAACACTTGGGATGCCTGGGTGGCTCAGCGGTTTGGCACCTGCCTTTGGCCCAGGGCGTGATTCTGGAGACCCGGGATCGAGTCCCATGTCAGGCTCCCTGCATGGAACCTGCTTCTCTCTCTCTGCCTCTCTCTCCACCTGTGTCTCTGCCTCTCTCTGTATCTCTCATTAAAAAAAATAAATAAAATCTTAAAAAAAAAAACCCAAACACTTGGTGGAGATAGTGAGGTTGGCCCCTGTTCCCTGACCTGAGGCAGATGATTAACTCAATTTTCTGTATCTGGGGAGAGAGAAAGAGACAGAGAATGTGGCCCTGCCCTGAAGGTCATCAGCTTGGGAGTGAGGTAGAAGGAAGAAAACCACACTGGCCTATAAACATGGACCACGTGCAAGATGGTTCTCAGCCCAAAGACAGTGATCTGAAAAGAGCTTTTAAAAAACTCTCCCCGGGACACCTGGGTGGCCCAGTGGTTGAGTGTCTGCCTTTGGCTCAGGTCATGATCTTGGGGGTCCTGGGATCGAGTCCTGCATGAGGCTTCCCGCAGGGAGCCTGCTTCTCCCTCTGCCTGTGTCTCTGCCTCTCTCTGTGCGTCTCTCGGTAATGGATGAATGAAATCTTAAAAAAACAAAACAAAACAAAAAAACAAAAAAACTGTCCCCCAACAAATCCCCCTGAAATAGGTACACATGATAAAGGAGCTGTGGCTTTACTGTCAAGGCTCAGGGAGGCTGCATCCCTGTTACTGAGACTTGGAAGAATTTTGGCAAGAGCCAGCCCAGAGGAGACTAGCATTAATCCCCCTCCGTCCCCCCAGCACTGCTGAGTCTCTCAGCTGGCAAGTTAACATATGTCAGTTTCCCATCTGGCACTTCCACAGTCCATCTGAATTGTCCCCATCCCTTCTTGGTGGCCTCCAGAAGGTTGAAATAGAGATCTACACCTCTGTCAGAATCCCAAATAAATAGGTCCAGAGGAGCTCTTTGAGCATGAGGCCTCCAGGAAAAAGGCATTACCCAAGGATTTTTTTTTTTAAATTTCATACAAAGAAAAGCATGTTGGTTAGCCCTGAGACTTCTCGAGAACACCAAGTACCAGAAATCTGGAAATAAAAGGTCTGGTCCAAATATCGAATGGTCCAAAATAAGTAAGGCTATAAATAATTTGGATACTTTGATCACTGAGCTTGATTTGAAAGGCACGGATCGAACACCGGACGGTGCTCTGCAAACCCTACTCTGTAAACTCCTGTGTTACCTGGCTATCCTTTCATACGGGCACACGTTTTTCTGCAAGTGTCACTATATTCTCCGTAGCCTATTTATGGATTTCACATATGGGGTTTTCTAAGAGCAAGGCCTAGCAGACTTAGATCCGCTAAGAAAATCACCATTGTCTCTGAGATGCCCTTTCTCATCCTGGACTGCTGGTCCCGCACTAATCGATGTATCTTTGCACTAGGTACCCCCGCACCCCGGCGTGGTCTTTAGCGACTTAACAATGTGCCCCACATTTTGGTGCCATTTGAGTCTGTGTGAGCCAGGAATTGGGTGGAAATCTGGAGACTGGAATTATAGTCTGTTCTGGATTGCACATCTTACTGGGGGGGCAGGTGGCAGCAAAGACCCCGTCCCTCCCTCCACCCACAGAAGGTGGCTTACATTTCTAAACCAAAGGGCTCAGTGGCCAGAAATCCACAGTTCATCACGGCGGTGGGGCTCAAGCACAGCCTCCGAAGCTCCCGGCAGCTCAATCCTACTTGGGGGGGACACCTTGACATCCCTGCCCTCCCCTCAGGTGCTTGTGCTCCCACCCAGGCCCTTCCCACCAGCTCTCCCAGTTGCCTGCTGCTGGAGTTCCTGACCCTGGCACCCCCTCCTCTGGTTTCCGAGCCATCCTCCCGCAGACGCTGCTGTTTCTCTGCTGATCCCTGGAGGAGGAGAGGCTTGCACCTGCCGCCCTCACTCATTCCCGACCTCTGATCCCTCCTCGGCTCCTGCTGCCCCGCTTGCACTTCACTGCCCCGCTGAGGCGCTTCTTTCCCATGTCACCCATGCTGTCCATCCTTCCAGAACAGCCTGCTGTGTTTGGAACACGTTAGCTTAGCTGTTCCCAAACCATGTTCCACAGAACCCCAAGATTCACATAGGTTTGAAGGGCGTTTAGAGGACAGGAGGTAGGAAACCGTCCTGCTCAGCTTCAGCCAGAGCGCCTCTGCTCCTACATCTGTGAAGAAGACATTGGAGAAGGCCGGGCTGCCCATGCTCGCAGATAAAGTTGGGGGATGACACTTGTGTCCTCGAGTAGATGCCCCCACCCTGCATGGGAGGCCCATTCTGCGGTAGCACACAGCTATCCAGGGAGCACTGGGTTTTATGGGGAGTGTGGATGGTGGGCTGACCGGCGCCTCCTTGAGTGCAGTGCCCGATCCTGCTATGCATGGACCCCCGCCCCGCCCCGCCCCAACCCAGACCTGCAGGTTGTTACCTGCAGCCGGGAGCTTGTCATGAAAGGTGGCATGTGCTTGTGCACGTGTGTGCGTGTGATCCTGCGTGTCCTTCAGTGGATATGTCAGCTCCAGACGTGCTGGCTCCTTCTGCACAGAACACCCTTTGCATCACAGTCTCGCAGGAGCCCGGTTTCCTGGGCTGGGCCGATTGAAGCCTGGTCTCTCACACGTCTGCCCCTCCACTTGCTCTGTTCAACATTCTTGTTTGTCACTCACTCACCGTTTGTGATCCAGTTTCCTTCACATCCATCTGTCGGCAACAAATCACAACACAGATTTCTTTCTCTTTTTTTAAGATTTTATTTGTTTATTCCTGAGAGACCCAGGCAGAGGGAGAAGCAGGTTCCCTTGCAAGGAGCCCACTGCAGGACTCGATCGATCCCACCTGAGCCAAAGGCAGATGCTCGACCACTGAGCCACCCTGGAGCCCCCACAACACAGGTTTCCACAGTAACTACCATCATCCGTGTAGAGCGCCAGCCCGTAACTCATGGCGATGCCTGTACTCATGCATGGCTCTCTGCCTCTCCTGTGTTGGACCGACCCCAGGAGGGAGTAAGAGCCAGGACCAGGACATCCCAGGGGAGTCCCTCTGGTTCTAGAGCTCCCATTCTGCCCAAGACTGAGGCCTATCCTGGGGGCCCTGATTCTGCTAGAGTGAAGCCCGGTGCCCTCTGTCTGGCCCAGGACAGCCTGGGCAGGGACAGGGCACTGCAGAGAGGCCTTAGGGATGGCTGTCTTTATTTTATTTTTAGTAATCTCTACCTAACATGGGGCTTGAACTCATGGCCCTGACAAGGAGAGTTGTGTGCTTCGCAGACTGAGCCAGTCTGGCACCCCAGGGAGGGATGTCTTTAGTAACTCTCAGGAATTTCCCTGCATTTGATTTCTTCCATCTTGTGAGCCCTTTGGGATTGTGTTGCCTGGAAACAAAATCCACTTTACAGTTGAGCTTTGTTATGTAATCAGGACCCTTTGGGCTGAGCAAGGTCCCTAGATAATGGGATGTGGTGGAGGGAGGTGACGTGGCTCCCACTGGTCTGGTCTGCTGCCTGCTGGGTAGGTCTGTGGTGTCCTCCAAGGCTCTGGCTCCTCTGGCTCCTCTTCTGTAGAATGAGTGTGACAACATCCGCCTTGTATTTACTGTCATTCAACATTCATGAGTATTTTACGCCCTAACGAGGAGCTAGGCCCAGAACCGGCCCTTCTGGGGTCATGTCCAGGGGGAGGTAAATCTAGATTAGAGCACAGGGAGATCAAGCATGATTCATAAGGACCTCTGGTCTAGAGGACAATGAACCCACTTATAACCCGGAGGAATGAGAGGTGGGGAACGTGTGGCCTTCAGAGGGGACTCTCTGCTTGGTCCAGGATGGAGGTGGAAGGAACCTTCTGTGAAGGGTTGAGTTTAAGGCAAGGTTGCCAGTGACAAAGAGTAGCTCCAGGAGGCATGGTGGGGAGAGAGGCTTGGAAGGAGCATGGGGCAGCTGGGGGCAGGGGATGGCAGGAAGCTGGTGAGGCTGCCCTTCTGGAAATGTCCGCGGGTGGCAATGAAGGAAGCACGGTGGGTTCAGTATCCCAAGCGATCCTCCTACTAGTCTCCTGTGGGGCACAGGTGTGTGGGTGTTGATGCAAGATTCCTGGGAGAAGGCAGCTGGGGCCTGGATGGAGCATGGCACTTCCAGGATCTCGCGGCAGGCAGTGGGTAGGGGGCGTCCTGGGGGGAGGCAGACAGGGGCACCTGCGAGCACTCTGAATGCACTGATGAGTCCAGAGCCCAGCTGGAGTGTGTCTGGGCTCTCCGAGCGCCCCGGGTCGCTGTCTCTTCTCAGAGACCCACAGTTCTGGATGCAAGACGGTTTCATGGTATGAGGGCAGGGCGAGGAGGGTCAGTGTCCCCAGGCCGACCCCACCTTACAGCCTGCTGTCCTTCCTCTCTGAGGTCTCCAGGTGCAGCTGCTGGCCATGGCGCTCTTTGAAGCGTGGCGGTGCCAAATTCCTTCCCCCGCCTCCCCCAGCCCCTCGGAAAGGTGGATTTGGAAACGGGGTGACAGCGAGGGCCAGACAGAGATAGAAAGAACCTGTTGCAAACACTTCCCATCTATTGTCACTCACACAGCTCCTGTTTTAAGCATCACCTGCTCTGGCCCGAAGGACAAGAATGTGTTTGCAGGGGCGGCTCTAGATGCCTGGCATTCACCGTGCAGCAAGCACTCTGCCAAGTCGGCCTGCTTTTGTTTTGCAAAATCGGGTTCAAAAACATTGCCCTTTCCACATTTAGCAACATTTCAGCGGGCGTGAACTTATATTATTACAGTCATGGTCATGAGTGATTCACTCTTTGATCTAACCTGCCCGTAAGTTACCGTGTCAAGTACTACAGGTTTCTTTTTTCTTTTTTTGTGTGTGTTTTTGTGTGTGGTTTTCTTTTTCTTTTTCTTTTTTTTTTTGAGATTTTATTTATTTATTTGAGAGAGAGAGTGTGCAAGCAGAGGGAGGGGCAGAGGGAGAAGCAGACTCCTCGCTGAGCTGGAAGCCCGACTCAGGCCCGACTCAGGACTCCATCCCAGGACCCTGAGATCATGACCTGAGCCGAAGGCAGATGGTTAAACCCACTGAGCCACCCAGGTGCTCCAACATTACAAGTCTCTGGAGTATTAGTTTAAAATAAACCGTGTGTATGTGGCTTCTTATAGTCATGAAGTATTATTTTTCAAAATTTGGGATCTATTTGCATTTTCAAAGATTGTTTCTTGGACCAAAAAGTATTTTGAATCCTCATTGGAGAGACAGAGAGCTCGAGCAGATTTCCTAGCAAGGCATTCAGCGAGGTTAGCAGTTCAGCTCCACACCCTCCTCCCTTCCCTGACCACCTCTTCCTTCTGGTCTTGCGAAGCTACCTACCCTATACCCTAAGTTACCCCGGTTCACCATGCCTTCCTTCCTACTATGCCCTCTGCCTGGAATTTCCCATGTCACAAGTGACTCCCTAGTAAAATCCCACTTGTATTTCAAGGCCCAGAGCAAGCATTCCTTGAGCACCTTTGTCTTTTGGGGGAGATGCATCACTTTTTCCTCTGTGTCCCTTCGCTTTCTTGTCACACTACCTATCCTTGTATTTCTTGCCCAACGGTAGCATGCCAGCCTGCCGCCTGCAGGGGAGCATGGGATGAGATGACGTTGAAAACATTCACTCACTCACTCCTTCATTCACCAGTCCTGTCCTGAGGTCCTTTGAGATCTCCGTCCCCGTGCTGGGCTCCTAGAGGCAGAGAAGACTCAGGCCCACACCCAGCCCTCAAAGAGAAAACCCTAGTACCTGTCACATACCTGGTGGTGCAGGCGGGCACCGAGAGGGACATTAACCCCTGGACCGGGGCTGGGAGAGGGGGCGGCATCAGAGGAGGCTTCCTGGAGAGCATGGCACCAGTGCAGAGTCTTGGAAAACAAGTAGGAATCTCTAGGCAGAGAAGGGCGAATAACTGCGTCCCACCAATGCCCAGCCCACGCACAGACAGGGTGAGAGCTCCAACAGGATTTGCTCAGCTGTGACATCTGGAATGTTCTGGGCCTGTGTGATGGGTCAGGGCCGGACATGGCCACCATCCCCCTCCAGGGGCAGCCAGCCTGTGCCTTTCTGGCCCATAGAAGTGTCCAGTTTGTCTCTAGCATTGGCATCCACCAGCCTGTCCTCGGGAGCTGTGAATCTATGAGGTGTCCGCACAGCCTGGAAACAGATGACTTCATTGTAATCATATAGATTACGGCGATGTCCATGAAGACATCATGCATGCTCCCCTGTGTTTCCAGGACTGGTGGACTCCCTGCATTTCTTCAGGGTCCCCCTTCCTTGAGGACCTTGAGGCATGTGCTATGTCCGTCATGAGCACCTTGTCCCCCTTTTCCTCTCTGCCTCACTGTTGGCCAACGCTGGTCTAGACAGATCAGAGCCTTGCCCCATCTGAAACCATGTGGTTTTTTCAAAAACACATCATAAAATTTAGGTGAAAACGGAAATACTGACATGGTTATTTTTAAGTGTCCTTTTAAAATGTTAAGTCCCTTCGTTGGTTGGGAAACATCAAAACAGGCCATGTGTAACTTGGTTTGCTCGTACAGACAGACTCGTACGTGGTATATTTAGAGAGGAAACAGAAGTGATTTTTTTTTTTTTGTATTAAGTGTTTCTCTATTTTTCTCTTTAAACCAAAGTGAGCTTGGAAAATTTCTCTCCGCTCTCTCCGCTGCTGGTGTAGCTTCCTGGACCCTGGAATAGCTTTCTGTCTCCCAAACCCAAGAGTTAAATGCGATGAGCTTTGTTCAGCCTTGAATTTTGTTTCTCTAAGAAAGAAGAAGCCCCCTTTGGGGGGGGCTGGTATCGGTAATGGGGGTGGGGCGGAGGGAGTGTTGTGCGGACTTAAAAAGGGCCTATCAAGACAGTCATAGAAAAACACCAACACCAAGACTGCTTTGGCCAAACATAGCTGTCCCTGCACGTCATGCCTTTCTTGTTCGCTTTCCCCAAAAGCGTTAGCGAGCGTGGCAGACGTTTTCCAAAAGTTTCATGAAGAAGGAAGATTTGATGGCAGGCTTCATAAAAAACGACTTGAAAACCATGCTGTGACCTTAGCGTCCGGCCCTCACAGATGCGCCCTCTTCCCTCTCCTGCCCTGGCTTGTCTGCCAGGGACCCTCCCTCCCATCTTCCCCAGCAAACCCAAAGACCTCTCACCCATGCATGTCACGTAGGCAAATTTGGTCTGGAGGCAGCTGCCACGTCAAGGTTTTCATTTTCCAACCAACATGGTTTTCAGAACCGTGGCCGCAGAGAATTCTAATATTTTTATGACAAGCTGGAATAATGGCACAGTATTGTCAGAAATAAGCAGAAGAGCCCTGGAAAACTTTTTGAGCCCCTGGCTGCATTGAGCGCTATTCAAGGAAGGTCATTTCTTTTTTCTTCTCTCTCTCTTTTTTTTTTTTTTAAAGATTTTACTTAGTTGAGAGAGAGAGAGAGAGAGAGAGAGAGAGAGCATGCGCATAAACAGAGGGAGGGGGCAGAGAGAGAAGGAGAAGCAGACTCCCCACTGAGAGGGAGCCTGATGTGGGACTTGGTCCCAGAACCCCGGGATCATGACCTGAGCCGAAGGCAGACACATCACCGACTGAGCCACCCAGGCACCCCAAGAAAGTTCATTTCTAATCTCTGTCCACCCCCCTGCTCCAGCCTCCAGGGCTGGCCTAGAAATCAGCCTCCTGGACCAGAAGACAAGCCCAGCAGTCCCCTCAGATCTGCAGTCTTCATCTGTGTGTGTGTCTCAGGGACGTGTTTGCCCTCGCTGGGTCTCAGAGCCCAATACCCAGTGGAGCTGCTAACCCCCAATGTGGGGTTTGGATCCTCGGGGATCCTTCAGGCACCTGTGGCTACCCCGCAGGACTTGCTTCACAGAAGCAGCAGGACTTTGACCAGAGAAGAGTGTGGCTGCACCAGGTCCCATGCGTGGCAGACAGACAGACGGATGTGCAGACGGACAGAGATGGGAGGGCTGGGGACAGTGAGTCATCCAGTGTAGAACCAGGTGAGCAGAGGGCTCCCCAGGCTGCCATGGAAGACACATTCAACGTGTCGAGATCTAGAGGAACAGCAGCGCTTCTCTCTGGCAGCCTGGGACGGAGCACTTCACACACGCGCCGTCCTCACCACGCCCCCAAGGTCCCCTGGAGCCAAGGACTGTCAGGGTTGCCCAGGGTCATCAGGCCAGAGCTCGGACTTCACAGCTGGGGCTGCGGTGCCTACTGCCTCCAAGGACTCGCCGCTGGCTTTCTGGAACTCTCGTGCCAAATACTATCTGATAATATTTTCCTTCTTCCCCATCTGCCTTCCACCAGGAGGAAGTGCCTAGATATTTCAGAGCATCTGAACCAAGCATTCTTGCATTTATTTTGGGACGTTATTAGTGTTCATTTCATTTCATTCAAGACGCCAGCTGGCAGGAGCGCGGTTCTCCCGGCTCAGCTCACGGGAGAGACACAGAGTTGTTGATGGGGCCCCACTCCACCGGGAGGGTTCACCTTGCTCCCAGAAAACGTACCCCATGCAGCCTGAAGTCTCTCAATGCCCTTCTCTGGGCTCTCCATCCGGGCAGGCCACCTCTTCACCCTCCTTCCGGGACACACTCTTTCTCCCGTTGAGCTCTACACTCGCCCCTCCCTCTGGCCCAGCGGCAGCCCGAATTTCTCCTCTGCTGCTCTCTGCCCCGGACCCTCTGCTTGTCCCAGGCCCACCTCAGCTCAAGGCAGGCTGCAGTGCTATGCCCCTCATGTCAGGTGTGTTTGTGTCAATGACTTCCCTGGGCACAGCACCTGCTTCCTCTAAGTGGTGCTTCTCTGTCATTCTCAGCCACCTCTCAGGTGGGAGGCTCTTAGGGCAGGATCCCCATGTACCCTATCCTAGCTCCTAGGACATGTTCCAAAGGCTTCTATTCAAATTCAGCTCATTCACATTCAGACTGCTTCTGCATTATTTTTTTGAATGTGAAATGGGAACTCCCATTTTACAGAGGAATATACTGAGGCTTAGATCCGTTGGGCAACTGGCGATCAATGACTCAGCTAGGAAAAGGCTGGGTGGGTGTTGATCTTGGGCCTGCCTGGCTCCAACATGTGCTCCCCATTCCTATCTGCTCTCCCGGGGTGCTCTGTGAGTGTCTGGTGCCCAGGTGTTGGGGAGCTCAGCTCTGGGGTCAGGAGTCCCTGGCACTGGGGTCAAGGGTACCAGGGAGCTGAGGCCACCCTGAGACATCGTGGCTTATAGCTGAGCCCTCTGAAAAGGGACAAAATGGGGGTGACAGAGGGGAGTGAGGCTTTGGGAGGCCATAGGAGAGGAAGGAAAGCAGTTGTGGGAGCCCTGAGGGGGCAGCCACACTCACTGAGGTAACAGGTGCCCGAGCCTGGAGGCTGAGTACCATTCTCTGTAGTCAGCAGTGGCCGCGTTCCCCAGCACAGGGACCCTCTGCTCAGAGGAGCCCCAGTCAGGAGCCAGGGCCATGCAGTGTGTGCATGTGAGTGCATGTGTGTGTGGTGCATGCTTGCAAGCATGTGTGCATATGCTTGTGTGTGCGTGTGCTTGCATTTCTGTGCATACCTGTGCATGTGTGAATGTATGTGCCTGCATGCAAATGTGTGTATGTGCATGTGTGTGTGTTCGTGTGCTTGCATGTATACCGTGTGTGTATGAATGTCCTTCACTGGAGGCTAGACCTAAGAATGAATTAAGGAGACAGACGAGGGAAGCTTGTCCCAAGTGGGGAGACAGTGTGGAGCCAGAGGACGTTAGCATCTGGGACAGTCAGGTGCAAAGCTGCCCGCCGGCTCCCTGCACCTCCACACTCCTGCCCCCCGGGCCTACAGGGGGTCAGCACCCTCATGCAGGACGGGCCGGACCCCAGCCTCCCAGCAGCAGGAGGGCGGCCTTGAACATGCGCCAGGCTGTGCAGTGGGGAACATAGTGGGGGAGACACACTGTGCGGATCCTCGTGGCCTCTATCGCCCACCCCCCTTCCGTGTGGTGGGCCAGACCCCGGGGTGCTTGAGGTGCTCCACATGCCAGCCTGGAGCTGACCGAAGGGGATGGGGGCGAGAGGCCCCACACGGGTTGTACGGGAAGCTTGTCTGGGGGGCCCCTTAGCGGGGAGGGGGCACAGGAGCAAGGTCCCGGCTCTGGTCTCCCCACCTCCCTGGGCGCTGTGCCGCCATGGCAAAGGGCTGCATGTGGGCGGCACCTCACCCACCCAGGCCCTGTCTGGGCAGCCTTTGACTTGTCTGACGTGTACGTGGCTCCAGGGGTCCCAAGCCGTGACCCTCGCTGCAGTCCTGTGGGGGTGATTCTGCTCCACAGCCCAGGAAACAACCACAAAAAGACGGGAGCAGCCGCTCTGCATTCACACTGCCGGGCGGGGGTGGGGTCAGCACTGGAAGGTGCGTCTTGTTGACCGTCTTTCCTCCTTTCTGGGGTCCCCCAGGCCATCAGGGAAGAGAAAATCATATAGTCTGGTAGAAGGGGGAAGGTGGAAACGGGTACTCAAAGTTCAGGGGGGCAGAGCTCCTCCCACCCTGGAGCCTGGCTCCCAGGAGCCCCCGAGGGTGGACCTGCCTGAGGGGCCTGGGGGGCATGTGGGGTCTGGGAATGGGACTCCGGGAAGCCAGGGCTGGCAGCGCGGGAGCAGGGACGACCCACTGCTTCTGTCCCCCGTGTGGGTAGGGAGTCGGCAGTGGGGTGTGTCAGGGCCCCAGAGCTGGGGGGGTGGGTGGTGCCCTGGCGTCCCCTGAGCAGCTGGGCTGGACCCTGCCAGGCCTGCCGTCTGTGCCCTCCCCCTGAGGCTGCGTCCAGGCCGTGGCAAGGCCGTCTGTTTCACATATTGGTTTGGAGTTTTCTGGAAGCTCCGTGAAGCTGGAATGAAGTGTGTACCCGGTGGTTGTGACACGGCCTGGCTCCTGCAGTACAGCCCAAGGAGTAAACAGGCGCTGCCCCGGCAACACCACTGGGGGTGTCGGGGGTGCCGGTGTTTGCCCAGGCGCCCTGGCCAGGCTGGCCTGGGGTGTGGGGGCCACAGCCGCTGGACGGGAGCCCAAGGGGGCCTGGCCAGGAAGCCAGAGGTGTGTCATGTTACATTAGAAATACCAGCAGGCTTCCTGGAGGGGGCTGAGTCTGGCGGTCAAGGAACGGGCAGGCCAGAGTCCGCCTCGTCCCCTGCTGTGCGGTCACCATGCCCAGCTCCTACCAGCCGACAAAGCAGCTCTCTGTCCTCACCGGCCACAAGTGGAGGAAGACAGCCTAGTTCAGGGGGCCGTGGCTGGAGGAGGGGATGCTGGAGACACCCCCCTTCTCTTGTCCCGGGGAGACTGTGCCCGGTGGGCAAGGCCAGCTGTAGCTCAGCACTGGCTGATGGTTGCCACGTGGGAATTGGGCCCCAGGGTGCCAGACTTTTAGATTTTCCAATAACGTTGGAAATCCAGATATTTGTGTGAACTTTCTCCATTTTTGTAATACTTAAAATTGCTTTGCAGACCAGACTTGGTTTCTGGGCTGCCAGTCTGTGACCTCTGCTCTCAGCCCTCAGAATCCTAGGGCCTCCCTAAGCAGAGGGCCTCTGTGCCAGTGATGGGGTGGAGGTGGGCTGGAGAGAAGGTTCCAGAAGGGGCCACAATCCTCACTGGCGACAAGGGCGTCCTCCTCCTCCCACTCCCCCAAAAGGGCAGGAGCTATCACAATTCTTGGTTCTAGTCCACCGCCCTGGTGCAGATGTGCAGGCAGGAGGGGTGGGTATGACTTCCAAAACCTGTACCCCATTTCTCTCTCAGGCATGTCCAGTTGCTCTTGCCTAACCTGATTTCACTGGTTTAGCTCATGAGGAGGAGGGTCTTTCTCTCCCACAGGTCATGGGGGCCACCAGAGCCCTCTCTCTGGGAGGATCTGGCCAGGGACAGGGCTGGGATGCTGGTGGCTGTCCAGTCAGAGCTGTTGGCCATACTGGTGGGAATTAAGGACAACACGGCATAGAGGGAAAACGACCCAGGGATCGTTTAGGATGGGACAGACCCAGGTTCAGGTCACGACTTCTTCCCCAGACTAGCCATGTGACCTTGAGACAGTTACCTGTCCTGCCTCGTGTGTAAAATGGGGATGGTAAGTCCTTTGTGGAGGAGGTGAAATCCGAGGATGCCTGGCGAGTGCCCACACAGTACCTGGTGAACAGTAAGAGCTGATCAGTAGTTGTCATCCATCCCCATCTCTCAAAATTGCATTTCTAACAAAGGCTGCAGGGCCAGGTTCTCAACAACCAACTTATAAACACCCTCTTGGAACAGAAGCGAGTTGGATTCCACCCATACCTGTTCTAAAGAGGTTATTTCCATTTCTCTTTTAAACAAAACCATGGTGGATTCAAAGGGAATGGATTACACACAAAGTGGCCTCTCACACCAGCCCTTCTGCTTGGCCTCCCTCCTCCCACCAGGACCTTTCCTCTGGTCTCCTGTGTTCACTGATTCATCTGTCAGCAAACATTTACTGAGCACCCAGACTTGCTCTGGACTGTCGAGGCGCCGATAGCCAGGGAGGGCAACGGATTGCAGCAGGAGTGGGGGCACAGGGCAACTGGTGGTGCTGGGGGGGGGGGCCAGGGTGGGTGACCCTGGGGTGAGGCCTGAGAGAGGGTACAGGGTGTGGAGACAGAAATGAGAGCAGGTGGGTCCATGAGAACCGCAGAGCCAGGGTGGCAAGGGTGTAGTACAGGGGGATTCAGGTATGTGGTGATGGGAAGAGCCAGGGGGAGCCCCCAGGTCCCATGATGGTGACTGGAGGGGTTGCCTCCAGCTGAGAGCAGGCATAGGGAAGCTTTGCTAGTCAGACTAGACCGTGCAAAACAACCTTTGATATGTTGGCTGAGCATTAGGTAGAGCTGTCCTGTAAGTGATAATAGCAAACCTGCTATGTGCCACATACACGTGAAAGGTCTCTACTGCATCTTCACGATGGCCCTAGGAAGGTTGGTGCCACAGTGGTCCCCAGTGTTCAGTGGATCTGTTGAAGGTCAGAAGTGTTATGTGACTGGACCAAGGTCATGCAGCTAGTGAGTAGAGTGAATGTGACTCGAGAACCCCCCTTCCTATTTGTTCATGCATTTGTCCAAATACCATGTATTGAGCACCTACTATGATGCTGGCACTCTAGGTGCTTTGGATTTACCAGGCCAGAATATCTGCCATCAAGTGGATCGTGACCCACTGCACATAGACAGCTGGGTGAATGGGATGCCAATTCTGGGCTGCAGGTGCAGGGGGGTGCGGCCAGTGCACAGATAGGAAGGCTGGGTGTTGACAAGATCATGTAGAGACTCTCCCCTTGGGTGCTTGTTCAGCCAGCAGTCTGGCCTGGGGTCAGGAGCGAGGCCTTCCACTCACTCAGGAGAAAACTGGGATCATTGTGGCATGGCACCTGGGAGAGGAGGAGACCTCTCCTTATTTTTCAGTTGGGGAAACTGAGGCAGGGATGAACCATTGCCCAAGGCTTCCCAGTGAATTAGGGATGGAGCAGGTGAGAACACAGCCCAGCATCTATCTGGCTTCCCCTCAGTCCCAGATCGCTGAATCTCCACGGAATCTGCCCTGCAGGAAGCCGGCCTGGCACGCTCACTTTTCAGGGAAGGCAGGACACCCGGGCTCCCCGTCCCACAGCCACTCAGGCAGGTCTACACAGCCCGGACCCGGCCTGCCTGGCGCTCAGACCCAGCCCGGGAGCAGCTGGTCAGTAGGCGTGGACTTCCTGCCTGCGGCCCCCCACCCCTGCCTGCCCCTTCCTACAGCTGCCCGTGACCCTTCCCTGTGGTGCAGCGTGTCCCGGAGGACAGAGTTGGCACAGCTCCGGCCAGAAGCAAGGGCTGTTAAAATACGCTGAATGCCAGGACCAAGGGGCAGGAGGGGGTGGAAACAGCTGCGGACCCTCGCGCACCGTCAGCCAGGTGATGGCGGTGTCCTGCCCTGTGCTCCCCGGGCTCTCTGGGTGGCCTCTGCCTCTGTGCCGGGGGTGTGATCCTGACAGCCACCCCCGGATGACTCAGGGCTGAGGCAGCTCAGAGGAACGCCTGCGCCTTGCACTTAGGGCTGCTTAAGCTGGACCCGAGCAGCTGCTCCACAGTGGCTGGTGCCCGGGCCACACGGGGTGCCCCTCACTTCCTGTGTGTCCCTGCCTCCCCCAGGGAATGCGCCCGGGGACAGTGGGGAACACGGAATGACCGAGATGGTCCGGAAAGCACAGAGGAGGGGCTGTGGCTCTGGGCTGGCCTTGGCCAGGGGAGGCCCAGACCCAGCTGTCCTGGGGGCAGGCCCAGAGGCCCAGAGCCCAGCACACACCATGCCCAGTACTTGCTGCTTCTTTACGTGCTAGAAAAACCTCCAAGTCGGCTGGTCCAGAGCATCTGCAGAGATGAATGATTTATGAAATGGTTAAAAAGCAATATATGGAGAAGCCTAACATTTTTTTGTAATAATGAGTGCCAATTATGTATTGGAAGATGAAGCTAATATTTCAAGAGGAATACTTTTAGGAAATTTTTGAAGTAGATATCGTGCTACGTGGTGCTAAAGAAAACCCCATCGGTGATACCTAAGGAGTAAAAGGGACATGCTGATCTTCACACACACACCCTTTGTTCTGGTGTTCTGGTGTCCTCCTCTCACCTCGTCCCCTGGTCACTGTCCAGGAAAGACAGGTGTTTGAGCCTATGAACGGGCCGTGGTTGGGGAGCCCAGGACAGCACTCATTCCAGTCTTTAACCGTTCCACGGTGACTCCTGCTGGGGCTTGGGAGGGCATGGGCAAGCCCTGGCCAAGCTAGAATGTCCTGTCTGAAGCCAACTAAGTCACCAGGCAGCTGGATTAGACCCTGGGAGGAAGAAGGCCGGGATCCTGGAACCACGTGCAGAGTCCCCTAGCAGACATTGCAGGGCCCAGCCCTCCTGACTCCCCCATGCAGAGCTGGGTAAGCTCCCCAACATGCCCCGGCTACACCTCAGCGTGACTCCGTCCTCAGTGGGTGTGCCCTCCACTACACCCACTCCACCTCGAAACTTCTCCTGGAGGATGACGGACAGGTGCTTCCTTTCCCACACAGGTCAGTCTAAATCTCCACGCAAACCACGTGCTTCAGGCCAGAGCAGGTGGAGGGGGAAGGACAGTCATAGGACGGCTCGTCCAACCTGGTTGCTGCGTTGGTCCTGGAGAGTTTCTAGAGTTTCTGGCTGGACATCTTCCCCCATGCCCATACGTTCATGCATGTGTAGGTGTGTGAGCTGCACTTGCGTGCTTACCCAGTCACTCTGCCAGCCAGGAGCTGTCTTCCCTCTTCCCCTGGGCACGTCACACACATCCTGCAGCAATCTGAATGTCCTGAAGCTTTGCCTGCCCTCCCCTGCCCAGCCTGCATCGACTTCGCCCCTTATACTCTCATAGAATCCCACCTTCTCACGTCATGTAACTCGTTGTGTCACATGTAATTGTGTGTTTGGTTTTTTTAAACTTAAATTCAATTTAATTAACAGTGTATTATTAGTTTCAGAGGCAGAAGTCAGTGATCCATCAGTTGCATATCACACCCAGTGCTCATCATATCACGTGCCCTCTTTTAATATTTTATTTAAATTCAATTTGCCAACATATAGTCTAACACGCAGTGCTCATCCCATCAAGTGCCCTTCCTTAGTGCCTGTCACCCAGTCACTCCATGCCCCCACCCACTTCCCCTCCAGCCACCCTCAGTTTGTTTCCCAGAGTTAGGAGTCTCTCATGGGGTGTCTTCCTCTCTAATTTTCCCCACTTGGTTTCCCCTCCTTCCCTTATGGTCCCTTTCACTATTTCTTATATTCCACATATGAGTGAGACCATATGATAATTGTCTTTCTCTGATTGATGTATTTCACTCAGCATAATACCCTCCAGTTCCATGGTACATATTCATCCTCTCTGATGGCTGGGTAATATTCCATTGTATATATATACCACAGCTTCTTTATCCATTCATCTTTTGAAGGACATTGTGGCTCCTTCCACAGTTTGGCTATTGTGGACATTGCTGACCTGAACATTGGGGTGCAGGTGCCCCTTCATTTCACTACATCTGTATCTTTGGGGCAAATACCCAGTAGTGCAATTGCTGGGTCATAGGGTAGCTCTATTTTTAACTTCTTGAGGAACCTGCACAATGTTTTCCAGAGTGGCTGCACCAGCTCGCATTCCCACCAACAGTGCAGGAGGGTTCCCCTTTCTCCACATCCTCGCCAACGTTTGTTGTTTCCTGTCTTGTTAATTTTCCCCATTCTCACTGGTGTGAGGTCATATCTCATTGCGGTTTTGATTTATATTTCCCTGATGACAAGTGATGTGGAGCATTTTTTCATATATCTGTTGACCATGTATAGGTCTTCTTTGGAGAAATGTCTGTTCATGTCTTCTGCCTATTTCTTGACTGGATTGTTTGTTTTTTGGGTGTTGAGTTAGATCTTGGATACTTTGTACACTTAGATTAATTTGACAATGATTCTATATACCTGTAAATGAAATGTGAAGACGTGTCAGGGAGTGAATCTATCGAAGAGAGGACATAATAAGCTTTTAAACATGTATTCAATGAAATCACATTAAACGTACAAGATATGATGATATTAAAGCCAGATGGGAAGAGAAAGAAGCGAAGGAGGTGAGAGGGTAGGGGAAGAGAAGAAGGCAGATTTAAACAATGAAGGGAACTCTACTAGCTGTTGCTCCGAATCAATGTGTATTCTAGACAAAGCATAAAATAGAAGAGAACCTGAAAAAGAAAAAAAAAAAAGATCTTGGATACTAGTCCTTTATCTGATAGGTCACTTGGAAATATCTTCTCCCATTTTCTACGCTGCCTTTTAGTTTTGTCAACTGCTTTCTTGGCTGTGCAGAAGCTTTTTATTTTGATGAAGTCCCAATAGTTCACTTTTGGTTTTGTTTCCCTTGCCTTTGGAGATGTGTCGAGCAAGAAGTTGCTGCGGCTGAGCTCACAGACATTACTGCCTGTGTTCTCCTCTAGGATTTTGATGGATTCTTGTCTTTACATTTATGTCTCTCATCCATTTTGAGTTTATTTTTGTGTATGGTATAAGAAAGTGGTCCAGTTTCATTCTTCTACATGTGGCTATCCCATTTTCCCAGCACCATTTGTTAAAGAGACTGTCTTTTTTTTTTTTTTCCCCATTGGATATTCTTTCCTGCTTTGTAGAAGATTAGTTGACCATAGAGTTGAGAGTCCATTTCTGGGTTCTCTATTCTGTTCCATTGATCTGTGCATCTATTTTTGTGCCAGTACCACACTGTCTTGGTGTGTAATCTTGCATTTGGTTTACGACTGTTTGATACATGTTGGCACCCCTGTAGATTACAAACTTCAAGAGGGTGGGAAGCACAGTGGATTTGTTGACTATAAATTCTCCAGTGCCAGGCTCAGTGCTGGACCATTGAAGGAATGAATGAGTGAATGGCCCCATGAATATCCAAACTCATCTCCTTGGAGTGGTGGTACACATGTATTGTGAGATCAGCAGATCTGGTGAATGTGTAATGGTCACAACTAACGCATAGGCTAACACTCATTGAGCATGTACTGTGCTCCAGGCCATGAACTAAGTGCTTTCTGACACTGTCCTGGCTACACTGGAGCAGACCACTGGGCTGAGTCGCTGCTTGGTGTCAAGTAGCAGCTTGGAAACCAGCTCATTTCTTTTTCCAGAGACTTGGACAGAAAGTGAGAAAGGCTTACCTCCCAGAGGCTCTGATGCCCCTGGCCGGGGAAGGGTTTGGCGGCACACTGGAAATATGAAAACACCCAGTGGCTGGAAGGAAAAGGAAAGTGCCCAAGCATTAGCGCAAAGCCCTCTTTCTTGGTTCAGGAACCTGGCCACAAATATTAAAGCCTGGTGAGCATGGTTGTTCTGGTGCAGGGACTTGTGGGGCTGTAGGGAGTTTCCCTTTGCTGGCTGTGGATCAGGAGAGATCCATTCCTGGGTCCCATCCCAGATGTACATAATCAAGATCTGTAGGAAAGGGCTCAAAAATTCGTATAGCTTTTAAATGCCCTGGGCGGTTCTTAGGTAGCTTTGGGGAACCAGTGGCTCATGACCTGCAGGCTCCATGGGAATGGAAACTATCCAAAAGCTGGTGTGAGCCAACAGAAGGCCGGCAGGGGTCTCTAGCAGTGGCTCAGGACCCTTCTGCAAAGGAGGGCACCGAGGAGTCCCTGGAGTGCTCACTAGGTCCTGCATGCCTGTGCGACCTAGGTGTGGGACCCCCAGCATCAGTATTTCTTCCCTTCCTCTCCAGCAAGATGCCTTTGATGGGCAGCTGCAATCTGTGTCCATGTGATGATCCTGGTCACCAAAGGCAGTGGCCAGTAGTGCTACCAAGAAGACAGGTCCTCACCTTGTGTACTCAGAGACCCATTCGGAGGCTCCCCCTCCCAGTCTGGCAAAGCCACAGGCTTGTTCAGGATGTTACAGAGCCATGCGACACTGAGGCAGATGTCCCCTGGCCCCATACCAGATGCTGATCAGCCTGCACACCGAGCCCAGGTGTGGACAGTGAGCTGCGGAGCCGCGTGCTCTCTCTGGGACTCTCTCCATGGTTCTTAGTGAGGTGCTGATGCCACGATGTACAGCCCTCAAGCCTGTGTGCCCACTCCTCAAACACCTCCTACAGGACAAGGGGGACTTTATCCCTAAGAGGGAGCCGCAGGGCCATGCACCCAAACATGGCAAGTCGAACATGGATGATCTTCAGATCGTTAAGAGGGAGATGGCCCAGAAAAAACAGAGTGAATTATTTACTAGAAAGTCTGAAGAAAGAAAAAAAAATCCCAAGCGAGAGCTCCGCAGGATGCTGCATGGTCTGGGAGGGCCGAGGTGGGCTTCCTCTTACTCTAGCCATGCCCCCCTGGGCCCCCCAGCCCTTCCTCATGCCCCCCTGGGCCCCCCAGCCCTTCCTCATGCAGGAGCCACTCCCACCCCACAGTTCCAGGAAAGGGCCCATGAGAGATTTGGGTCCTGGACCGCTGCCCCTCAGCCGCTCCTGCCTCCTGCTCTGACACCTTGGGTTGGCCTCACACAACCCGCTCCACACCTTGTAACACATTTACAGGCCTGTTGGCTCAGGAGCAGCTGGTGGGGAAGGCAGAGCCTCGGCAGGTCAAGACCTGAGCCCGCAGGGCCTTTGGCTTTGGCCCGCGCTCGTGCCGCGGCTGGCGCGTCTAGGGAGGGAGATGACGTCCAGTTTGTGGAGACTCTCTGGGGGTTATCTCCCAGCAGGCGTCAGCAGGAAGGGCAGGAGACTGGCTCTCTGTTCCTAGGGAGGAAGAATCCTCGGAGAGTCGGAGCCGCCTGGAGCCTGTGGGAGCAGAGGCTGTATTGGCAGCCGCTGGCAGCAGGGGAAGGTGGGGCACCTGCCCGAGCAGGTGGTGGGCCTGGCTGGCAGCCAGATGCTGGCAGCTGGACCACCAGCGCCACATGTGTCAGGCGGGGACTTCAAATGCTCCCCCAGCTTTCCTGGCCCAGAGGGCGCAGCCTCAGTGGAGGGAAGGGGTGTGGCAAGCTGTTCCCGAGGCAGTTTCCCAGCCTGTGAGGGCAGGGCCAGCCCTACAGTGTGGGTGCAGCCCCCTCAGAGGGACCCAAGTGGGCTTTGCAGGGTTACCCCAGCTGTATCTGTTCCACGCACCCAGGGCTCTGACCTCAAGTTCTTCACAGCTCATGTAACCCCCGATGGGTTTGCGCCCCCTCCCCCATGGCTTCAGGGCCCACTTTAAACTGTGTCTACAACCCACATCTCTCTCCTGATCTTCAAACCCACCCACACAACTGCCTACTGCACATCTCCACGTGGCTGCCAACAGCATCTCAAATTCAGCAGGGCATCTAGCCAGCTGGGAAATCTGCTCACCATTCCCTTGGCCTGGGGCCCCCCTCCACCCCAGCCACAAACCCCTGAGTCATCCTGGCCTCCTCCTTCCTGCTCACCCCTTCTCACAACCGGCTCTGCCAGGGGCCTCTGAGACCGCAGGCCCGTCCTGGCTTCAGTGTCTGCACACGCTGCATGAATGGGGCGGAGGGGCAGATTACAAAGGACACATAAGGTTTCTCTTCATTTGAAAGTTACGTTTGAATAAGTGGAGTAAGCAACAGGGAGAGAGAGGGAGAGAGCGAGAGAGCAAGAAAATTTTTCAAGAACCAAAGTGTGAATTAGGGTAATTGGGGAAGCTCTCAAAAGTGAGGTAGAATGGAAATACAGAGGGAGAAGCAAACACAATCCACGGAGAGGTGTGAGAGGCTTCCAGGCAGGGACGTTGAGCGAGCGTAGAGATGCGGAGGCAGAAATACTCAAGCGTTACCTGGGAGACCATGTGTGGCCCACAACACTGCAAATTAATGGGCACATAGTGTGAAGGGTTAGGCAGGACCACACTGTGCCAAGCCATCCCAAGTGGGGAGACCGCGGCGGTGGGGAAGGGGCGGCTCCAGGGCTTTCGAGCAAGACAATACAGCAGCTGCGTGTTTGGGGAAGATGTCCTTGGCAGAGTGGGCTGGAGAGAGGAGCCGTGGTGGTTGTCCTGGCAGGAGGTGGGAGAGTGTAAACCACGCTAGGGTTGGGGCACCAGGTAGGGCTGGAGGCGCCGGCTGGGGAAGCTCAGTTGGGAGTTGGCCAAGCGGGAAGGTCAAGGAGACAGGGTGGGTGACAGCTTTCTTACTGGTGTGTCCTTCTCCCTGCTCCCAGAAGACAGGCCCTGAGTGTGGGGGAGGAGGAGCCACCCCTCGGGGAGGGACTTTGTGGACCACGGCTGTCCAAGGAGAGCCTCCACGAGGGCCAGCCCAGTGTTCCTCCAGGTCTGTCTGCCTGTCAGGGCTCTGGGGTTGCCAGTGACAGAAACCCAACCCCAGATAACTTTAGCCAAAGGGAGAGGGCAAGGGCTCTGTGGACCTTGGGTAGGATGGAAAGACCAGATTGTAAAATGAGTAGTGAGGGGTCCAACCTCAGGCCAACTGGAAACAGAGCTCAAAGGTGGCCAAGACTTCCCCTCCCTGACTCTGCTTCCCTCTGCTCCTCTCTCCCCATTGGCTTTTGGATCTCCCAGGGTGGCCTGACAGGGAATAGGGAAGTGGAGAGGGCTGGAGCACTGAGTCCCTAGCCCCCAGGCTGAAGCTCCAGGGTAGTGGCTCCTCGGTGTAGCTGGAGCATGTGTTCTCCTGTGGACCAGTCAGCTTGGCCTGCCCGGAGGGGCACTGGCCCGTGTGGGAGGCCCTGGAGTGACTGCATGGGAGCAGGAGGCCCAGATCCTAGAAGAGAGGAGGTGGCAGACCGTTGTGGGGTCCATGCTCCTCCACAGGACTGGAGGGAACAAGGCAGGGTCAAGAGACAGCGAGGTGGGCCCATGGCCAGCAGACTGATTCTCTCCAGCTGAGGTTCCTTTTAGAGCAAAGACAAGTCATTTGTCCATTGATCGGTTGGTGCATTGATTCTGTTATTCATCCAACAAGTGTTTCCTGGATCCCTCTTCTGTACCAGATAGTGGACCAGGGACATAGAGGTGAAAAAGTCAGATTCACTGCCCTCCTGCAGCTCACATTCAAGTGTGGGAGAGACATGCAACAAAGTCTTTGACGGTAATAATAATGAACAAGGACAGCGTTCAACAGAGAAGGGAAATGAGGAAGAAAGCAGGGATGAATTCCTCTTGGGAATCCCATAGAGGCTCCAGAAAGAGGGGACTTGTAAGTCATCTTAGATGGATGGCAGAGTTTCTTGAGTCTGTGATTCTGGAGAAGAGCCTTCTAGGCAGAAAGAGCAGCGTGAGGAAGTGGACAGACCATGGGAGTACATAGGGTCTTGGGGAGCTGCTCTTCTGGTATTGGGTGGCCTGAGGGTAGCAGGTGGGGTCAGGACAGAGAGTATCAAGAGGTGAGGTTGGGGAGGCAGCTTCGAGCCACCTCACCTAGGACCTCACAATGGAAAGGTGTGAGGTACAGGATCTGAGAGCAGAGTTATGGGCAGCAGTGTAGGGGATGGGTAAGAAGGAGAGAGAGAGAGATTGGAGACTGAAGACTGGCCAGGAGGCCCCCATGAATGAATGTCCAGCGGGGGAGAATAGAGGTGGTACTAGGGTCCACGACTGAAGAGATGATGAGGAGGCAGAAGGCACTGGTGGAACTTGCACATGGGTAGACGGGTTCATGAGCAAGAGAGGGATGGAGCCGAGTTTGCTAAGCTGGAAGGGGCACTGGTCTGAGAGTTCACTGTGATCCTGCCAGGGGACTGTTAGTTTCTGAGAATACCAAAGCGGCTAGAAAAAATATGCAATGGCTTAAAAGTCCAATAGTTTGGGCCCTAGAAGAGATGTATTACTTACTATCATGTGAATTTGGAAAAATCCCTTAATCTCTGGGATATGGTTAAGGGACAAACCAGGTGGTAAGTGAATCACCCAATGCCTGGCACTTATATGGCCCTCTGTGTGTGTCATTTTGATCAGAATCTACTGGGAATCAGTGGTTACTTTCAATGTGTTTTTGGAAATCAGAGAGGTCTAAATAATAGTTGAGGGTGACAATGGCATTAGTTGGGTATTGAGGACAGCAGTTTGTTTTATGGCATGGGAAACGTTCTGACCCAGTTTGCAAACATTTCCTCTGGCATCGTCTTCCTTTATACAGAAACATGTTTAAAACAAAACAAAACAAAACCTTTTGTCCCCATTCAAAGAAGGGTTTTACTCCTCTGCTTTCATGTCACAACATACTCTGAGGGATAGTCTCGCCCCCTCCCTTCCACCCTGTTATGCCAGGACCTTGGAGGACAGCCAAACAAGGTGGAGCTTATCTCATTTTCAATACCGAAGGGGAAGACAAAGTGTGCACAGTGCGGAGTGTCTGGAAGCTGTTTATTTGATTTTCGGCTGGTCTTTGTTCCAACATGAATTGAACTGTAAACACACGAGAGCAGCTGCTAATAGGTGTCTAGAGAGTTGAGTGGCAAAATGCCCCCAAGGCGCACACTGGTGGCGCCATCTTTACAAGTCTTTCCTGAGTCGGCTCGCTCACTCCTGTCTTGCCCTGGGATACAGAGTGAGTTGGGGGCATCCCATCCACCGTCCTTACAGAATCCTGGCAATGATAGATGGGATTATAACCACGTGAGAGAGTCACTGAGAATAGGGTAGAAAGCCATACAGAGAAATGTGTTGTGTCTGAAAGTTCCAACATCCACTGAAGATCTTCTGTGAGAAAGGCGAGGTCACTCCTTTATGGGTTGGAGAACCATGACTTCTTTTGTTGCAAGGAACAGAAACCAAGTTGAGTTCAAGTTAGCAAGATGAAGAAACAAAACAAAACATGGGGTTCGATTTATTATAAGGACCCAGGTGGTGTCTCCTAGAATCAGAGGCAGGTAGAAAGCCAGCCATATGCTAGGACTGGAACCAGGAGAAAGAGCATCAGCCTAGCTTTGGTCAGTTGTACCCACTGGTCCAATCCATTGCCCTAGGAGTTTGGAGTCCCATGGAACAAACATAGTTCCAGGAAAGCCAGCCTGAGAAAAGGCAGGTCACTCGGGGTCTGGAGCAGAGCAGAAGACCTTGGTTCACCAGAGAGATTTGGGAAGCCTCTTAATATGGGGGATTTATGCAACCCTGAGAGGGTGATTGACCCCATTCAAATGGCATGGATCTCATAGCAAGAGGTAGGACTACTCAGAGGGCCACATGGAGCAGAGATCACAAACACCAGGATCAGCTGTAAGGGCAAGCACTGTTTCCTTATCTCTGTGCCCTGCCCCCACTGCCCAGACTCAAGGACAGCAGTGTCCACTTAAGAGGGGCTGGATAGATTGCATTGTACATTGCCATTTTTTTGTAGATCAAAATGGTTGAATACTGATAATTTTATATTTTCAACTCAATACCTGATATATGTGTGGTGAGTTGAACTGGGACCCAACTTTGAATCTTCAGTATGAGACCCCGGGCAAGCCGTGGGCTCGATGGTTTTGAAGGCCCACCTTGCTCTAGGGTACCAGAAATATAACACTGGGGACACGCGGACACTCAGAGGCCAGAAGAAGCTGGACCCAGGTCCCAGCCTGGCACCATCCCTGCCCCTGCAGGCCCTTGGAATGCTCGTGGGGCCTGCGTGGGGCTGACAAGCCTGCCTCCCCCCTTAGCCAGGACTGTTCTCTCCCATTTTATGGTGAAAAGCAAGGACTAACTTTTTCCAGCTGAAGTCTCTGGAAGATCTTAGGCAACATAGCCGACTTGGGCTGGACGGGGTCCAGTGTCCTGGGCCGCCGCTCAGCTCGGCAGAGGAGGCCGGAGCCTGAGGCGGGTCTCTGTGCTGCCGGCCACTCCTCTGGCAGTGATGCACACGTGGGCTGCAGCCCCCAGGGACCAGGCTGAGGACCCTGGGGGGGCACTGCAGGCCCTCTGCAGCTTTCCCCTCTTGACGTCTTTTTTCAGTACCATCTGGTGGGTGGGAGGCCTGAGGCTGACCTGTGTGCCCAGTATCCCAACTTCCCAGGCAGCAACTCTCTGGGGAGCGTTTCCTTGAGGGTACGCAGTTTCACAACTATGAGTTAGTGGCTGTTCTGCCCTTTCAAAGAGCACAGCTGGTGATGGAAGGTCACTTTTATGGAGTGCCTACTGCATACAAGTGTTTTGTATAAACTATCTTTTATAATTTTCTCAAAGGAGGGCACTTGGGTGGCTCCGTTGGGGAAGCTACTGCCTTCGGCTCAGGTCATGATCCCAGGCTTCTGGGATCAAGTCCCGCATTGGGCTCCCTGCTCAGTGGGAGGTCTGCTTCTTCCTCTCCCTATTCTCCTCCCCCCACTGCTCATGCATGTGCTCTCTCTCTCTCTCTTAAATAAATAAGTGAATCTTTAAAAAATGATTTAAAAAATGTAAATGAGTATTGAACTGTAGTTAATAACAGGCATGCTGACGTATTTAGGGAGAAGAGTATTGATGCTTGCAATTTACTCTGAAATGCATCCAAAAACAGGTTGCTAAAAAAAACAAAAAACAAAAAACAAAAACAAAAACAGGTTGCTTTCTGGATAGATGGACAGAGGGATGGTTGCATAGTTGTGTGATACAGTAAATGTGGCAAAATGTTACCAGTAGCCTCTAGGTTGTGGGTATGCTGGTGGTCACTGTGGAATTTTTTTCAACTTGGTTGTATGTTTGGAAAATTGACTGGTAAACTGTTGGGGCCTTTCGGGGTGGGAGGAGACGGGGGAAGCAATTGTGTGGAGCCCTGGGGTCCCCTAGTGGTGAAATAGGGGTCCCCAGAGCTCAGGGCTGGTGGGCGAGCTTCTCCAAGCAGGTACCACCCTCCTTCCCCGCCCCGGTGCCAGCCCTAGTGCGGGACTGAATCCTGAGTGAGATCTGAAATATGTGTTTCTCTGGGTCTCCCTTCAAAGAGAGAAAGCAGGAACCAGAGGAGCCTTGATGATTAGGTGCAGCTCCCCGATAGGTTTATAGGAGCTCATTTTCTCCCAGAGATTGCGGACTTTTGCTCCTAGCCTGAGGCTGTGGATCGCACCTGCCCACAGGAGTACCAGGTGACTGGTCGCCGGCACAACGAGCTATGAGCTGGTGGCACCCAGGGCCGTAAAACCAGCCTTGGCAGGGGGACCCCACCTGGAGTCGCTTCCTGTAGGCATGTTTGAAGTAGTAGGAAACCAGAGTGGTTTCTGCAAATAAATAACCAGGAGAAGGCAAGCCCCTCAGATCAAAGGAGGACTCTGGCCCAAACTTGAACCAGAATCAGGCGTGCTCTTCCGACCCCGGTCTGGCCAGGCCTCGGGAGGAGTGGGGCGAGTCTGTCTGCTGTGCAAACATCCCTATGTCTGCCCTTCCGTGGTTTTGTGAGCCTGAGCACGGGAGCCGGGGGAAGGCTGCCAGCCCGGCTCCCCGCTGCCGTCGTCCAGCTCTGCTGGCAGCCCCAGCAGGTGCCTGCGCCCCCGCCTCCTGTCGCATCCATCCTGTCACATCCATCCGCAGGGGCTCTTGGGGCCGCTCGCCCCAGCCAGGCTCTCAGGGGAAGGGAAGCACTCCAGCCTGGCTCTCGGGGAGCTTGTCCTGACCAACTCCTCGGTGTGGCCCTACATGGTCATATCCGGGGTGCTAGGGACAGAGTGGGTGGGGGAAGGGGATGCTCAGAAAGCAGTGGGGAATCAGGATGCAGAAAGCATCTCAGGGCACGAGAAGTCAGTGCGCCCAAGAATCGCTGTGGTGTTGGCTGGTCCATGGCTTCAGTCGAGGCTCCTCACTGGTAACGAGCTCCCAGGGGCTGCTGCCCCTGCTGGTCCCCAGACCGCACTCTGAGGAGCCCTGCTGCTGGCCATCCCTCCCCTCAGGAAGCTCAGGGCCGGTGAGCAAGCTCACCAGTAAATTCACGATTGCAAAGATTGCAAAGCATGGCTGGTGGAGAAAGCCCCTGGCACTGAGAGAGGACTTCCTTCATGTGGGAGGGGTCCCAGGGAGCCCCTCTGAGAACCAGGCTTCACCCTGACACCTGATGGGTGGAGTGGGAGCGAGCATCCCAGGCATCTGGCTGGCCCATGAGCAGGCCTGAGGGCAGAAACAAGATGGGCATCTTCAGAGGACAGGACCCAGGGGCCGAGGTGGTGGGGGTGAAGCGCACAGAGGAGGCCAGGCCACATGGGGCTGGGTGAGGAGTCCTGCCTTCTCACCAGGTGGGATGGCAGCCATTGGATGGCCTAAAACAAAACATGCTGGGACCTGTGCAGGCCTACCTGGTGCAGATGGGCCACGGTGGGGACGGAGAAAGATGGTTCTTACCAGTTACGGTAAGAAAGAGTCTTGTACTGTGGTGGTGCCAATGACCTGCGTTCTTTGCAATGTGGGTTATGCTTTCCTAGGGACACATGTGTTTTCAGGACACGCTACACCCAGAGAAAGAAAGTCTCTTTCCCAGTAATATGAGGAGGCATCATTGATTAAAATGGATATTTTCTGAGAGCAAAAACACTTGTACGAAACTAACCCCCATCTCGCCTTCCCCTTATCGGATCCTTTTCAATCAGGATGGTTTCCACAGTAACTGTCCACAGTATGACTCAAATTGACTTCAACAAAAAAGAACTATTGTTGGCTTATGTCATTGAAAAGTTCAGGGATAGCACTGGCTTCAGGCAGAGCTGGATCGGGGTGCTCCAGGATGGCTGCTCTTCCTCTGCATGCTTGCTTCTCAGGCAGGTGCTTTCAAAGGTGGCCCCAGGTGACTCCAGGCTAGCAGCCTCCGGGGTTGAGGACAAACTTCCCATAGATCCGGGCCCCCTGTCTTTGTCTTGGATCCTGTGACCATCCCTGAGCCAATCCCGGCTGCCAGGGGAGAGAATACAGTCCTTGAGTCCAGGTCTCCTATTGACCTCAGCAGCCAAAGTAGCAGATCAGCCCCTCCTGAACCCCACTGGCTGAGAGCGAGGAGACAGGGCTGTCAGAAGAATAGCGAGGTGTGGGAGGTCCACAGTGGCCTCCAGAGTCCATGGCCTGGTTTTGCCCTTTCTAGACCCATCCTGCTGTCATCCAGTTCTCCCTGTCTCATGGCATCTGGGTGAGCACATCCTCCCATGAGACGTTAAGGCTGATTCTCAGGTTCATTCCCTTGTGTCTGGACCTGACCCCGGGGGCAGGAGCATTTTCTGCCCCCACAGTCCACATTTCCAGTTCGAAGGAAGGCCCTGCCTGATTTGTCCACCACGGGCCTGAAGGCAATGGTGGGTGTATCGTAAGGCAGACTCAGGTCCTGACCAGCGCCTCTGGAAGGGCACAGCCTGCATCAGATCCTCCAGGGCATCAGGGTGCATGTGCAAACGTGGGTCACTGGGTCCTGCCCCAGACCTGCAGCATCAGAACCCCCGGGGTGTTGGTGTGATCTGCACACACACAGGTGCACACACACCCGTCCAGCTCAGCTGTCAGCTCCCGCTGCTCTCATGGCCTCTGGGGCGAGTCTTTCTGCCGCTCCCCTTCCTTCCTTTACGTCTGGAAGTAGGTGGTTTAGAGTGGCAGCTCCATGGTGCAAAAATAGTTTGAATACACAGAATAGAACCACACTTGGTGCCGCTCCAGCGGGGCTCTGTGGTTTTGAGAACACCTTTCCTTCCCAGGCACGAACCGTGTGGCCTTGGCAGGCCATCACCTCACCCCACCTCCCTTCCTTCTGGGCACTAGAATCTGGGCAACAGCTGTAGGTTGGGCCCATGCAATCCCCATACGATGACCGTAGTGTCACTCCAGAGGAGCTGTTGGCGGTGAGGGCATCGCGTGGAAGGCGAATGGTACCAGACCCTGTGACCTCCGACCTCACCTCAGCCCCAGCACCTGGCCTCCTTTGTTCTGTGGACCCACCGAGCTCCCCACCACCTGGTGCCCTCACATCCTGTGCTCCCTCTGCAGGGCTGTTCCCATGGCACCCCTGTCCCGTGCCTGCTCAAATGCCACCTTCTTGGGGGGCACTTCCCTGACCGCCGCGTATACAAGAGCAGCTCCTTTCTTTTGGTCTGCTTGACTTTCTCCGTTGCTCTTAATGCCACCAGGCACACGCAGAATGTGTTTATGTGCTCTGTGTTCTTTCTCTCTGCCCGCCACCTGCGCCCACTGGACAGTGATCTCCAGCCGAACCCAGGGCAGGGTCTCCTGAGTTGTCATGCAGGAGGCACTTAGTAAATGTGTGCTGAATTAATTCAACACTGGTGGCAAAGTCCAGCTGCACATCCACCCCAGCCGCCCTGCACACCCCTGCCAGTAGCATCTGTATGGAGAGCACTGGGCTTGTGCTGCTTTATGCCCCTCCTGGCTGCCAGTGGCAAGCTGTCCGGGGAAAGTCCTGCCCCGAAGTTGCTTCAGGACCACACCCTGCTCTCTCTCATCTCTACTGTTCCTTGGCACTCCTGCCCCCTTGCTCCTACTTAGCTTGTGATCTTTGAGATAAAGCTCCTTGGGGGAGTGAGCCATCCCATCCCCATCGGCAGGAGCCCCCTTGGTGTGAAGGATGGAGCAGCAGGGCCATCATAATACCCTGGGAGGGGTAAGCAGGTGGCACCGGGCAGGAGGTGATGAGAAAGCAGGGGACATTTTGGAGAAATCTTTCTGGAGCCTCAGAAGCAAGCAGACACACATGGTGTAACCTCAGGCCAGAAGGGATGCCTGGCCAACTCCTGATGCTAGTATTCAGTGAAAAAAACCACAACTGATGAAGTGTTTAATGCCATCACCACTTAACCAGCCACGGGAGGACACAGAACTGGTCAGCAAGGTGTGTTGCCAGAGGTGAGACCTGGAAAGCTCCAAGTTTTGACTCAGAGTCCTGGGAGAAACTCCCTTTGAGGTGGCTGAACTCTGGGATTGGGCTGCTCTGGGCATCACCTGACCTTTCAGCCGCCGACCTGGAGGGGGCTCAGGGCTCTGACGTCCAGGGCGGGGCGCGAGGCATAAGAGCCCCATAGCCAGGCAGCTCCCCTCAGGCCCCAGCTCAGGCTCGCCCCGCCCCACCCCCAGGGGAGGAGAGCCAGCCAGCAGAGCCTTTTGCGGATGACACCCAGCAAAGCCCTCCGTTGGACCCAGGTCAGCTCGTCCTAGAAGTTAGGTGGCAGCTTCTGTCCCACACACCTGCTTGCACCCACCAGTGTATAAGGAGGCCGAGAAGCCTGGGGTGGGGTGTGGTGGGAGGAATGGGATGTAAGCCTTCCTTCCACAGGAGGCTCACTTACTTATAGAGCCATGTGTTGAACTGGACAGACCAGACAGACGCCCAAACGCAGGGAAGGGCAAGGAGGCTCCCGGGAGAGGAATGCCATCATGGGTGAAGCCCTCATGTGCCCTGGCTGGGGGGCACGTGACAGAGCATGGACCATCATCTCCGTGCAGCTTTCACAGCTCCGCAGTGGGGATCTCCCGTGTGCCAGGCACCAAGGGGCAGCGGCAGGCTTTCCTCCTGGGGGGAGAGGCTCAGCTGACAGGGTGACCAGGGGTAGTGGCTGTGACAACCCGGGGAGCTGGCTGCATGAACAGTGGATGTGTGCCGGTGCCTGCAAGGAGCCTCAGATAAACCAGGGGTGGGGGTGGAGAGGAACCCTGCAAGGAGCCAGACTTCCCATGTGAATAGGTGAGTGTGGAGGTGCTGGACATCTGACGCCTGGGGACAGGACTCAGGGTAGGGACACAGGGACACCTGGATCACCTTTTAGAGTATATAGTGCCTCCCATCCCCGAGAGCGCCAGGAGAGGAGAGGCCAGGACCCTTCCTCGCTACAGCCTGCAGTCCCTTCAGACCGGAGCAGAGGCACATGAGCCTTGGACTCTGCATCTGGGGAGAAGCACCTACATCAATAATAGGACGTCCTCTCTTCCTTCATGATCCTGGTGGGGGCAGGAGGGGGTTACAAGAAGGACGATTCTCCATTGAGGGAATGACTTAAAAGACTTCAAAAAAAAACTTACCGTCTTAAAAATCATCAGCTTATTTAAATGTTTCTGCTTCATGCTTCCACCTGGTGTCTTAGAGAGCACTGGGCAAAGAGTCTGAAGATGCAGTGCAGTCAGATAGCCAAGTCGTTTGTTCATTCAGCAGCCGCCTGGCAAACCCGTGCACTCAGTGTCCAGGATCGCCGGGCGGCCTCCGGGGTCAGGCTGCCGAGCTGCGCAGGGTCTGTGGGAAAGGCAAAGTGGGTTTACCCTCAAGGAACCCACAGCCCGAGTTTCCAAGGGGAATCATTCAGTAAATCCCAAGGACGAAAGAGAAAAGCTTGAAGAAAGGTTTGATCGGAAGCTGTAGATGCAGAGGGAGAAGCAGCAGATAAAGGCGTCAGGGCCAGGGAGACGGGGAGGAGGAGACGGAGTCCGAGCCAAGGCAAGTTTCCGAAGGTGGGAGAGCCCTTAAGTCAAGGAGGTGCAGACCACGTGCGAGCCCACCAGGGCCAGCTGGGGACAGAGATGGGACCTGCTGCCTGCGCACAATGCTTTCCCTCCACCGCCCCCGAGGTCCCCCCTACCCCACTGCCCCGGGCTCCAGCGTGGGTTGTCTCAGCGTGGGAGCCCCCAGAGGAGTGTTAATACCCGGAGGTGAACATGAGTCATTGCGTACCTTTTTATCTCCCTCCTCCCCTCTTTTGGGAATTCAGCCCGCCCTATGTGAGCGGCCAGCCAAGCCCTCCTGGAAAAAAGCAGGGAACCACACTGTTGCCAGAGGCCCTCCTTGGCCTGCTCTCGGGCCCCCGGGGCTGAAGGGATCCCCCACTGACTTTGTACTCTTCCCAGTGGGAAGGGCATATTCAGGCACAACCTGTGCCCGGTGCCTGTGTCATATTGGGGCCCCCACCCCACACTCCATGAGCATGTCCCCATGAGGATGAGCTTCCTATGTAATCCTTTTGAGAAAGCATCTCTGGCTTTAGCAGTGCCTTGTAACTGACGACCCAGTACTAGGCATTGCCAGTGAGAGGGACTCCCTGAAAATCCCACTTAGGAAGTCAGGCTGGTGGTCGGCGGCATCAGGCTGTGAGCGGGAGCCAGGCACAGATGACAGTGCGAGCATCACTCCTGGAGCACAGGGCTCAGTCACTGTGCCACACACCTGGCAGGCACCATTCTGTCCTGCCCAGCAGCCCCCCAAGGCAGCTGTAGTGCTCCCCCCTCATAGCTGAGCAGTAAGAGGACCACCACATTCACACGTGGCCTGTCAGCCGCAGACCTGGCACTTGCACTTGGATCCTTCTGGTGACACAGCCTGAACGGTTAGCGCTTAGCCAACACGCTGTCAAACACTCACGAGGTCGACACCGAAGTGATGCTTGACAAGTGTCTCTTTGGAGCCGAATTAGCACTGTTCTCAGATGTGAGCACATGTGAGCATCACTGGGGTGGGGGGCTCGCTCACCCACAGATGGCCAGGCCCACCCCAGAGCTTCTGATATGGGGGGCTGGGCCCTCTGTGGTGGGCTGGGGCTGTGGTGACCCCCACATGGGTGGGGGGGCTGACACTCCTGGTGGGGGACGCCACTCAGTGCATACTGCTTGGAACTGAGTGGCAGCTCTGGTGTGGGTGTTCTAAACCACGCCGTGAGGCCTGGCGCCCTACCTAGCACGGTCCAGCGAGCTTTCTGCAGCACTGGACACAGTCTGGCTCTGCGTCCTCCAGGACAGTCACTGACCACCAGCCCAGGGGGCTCCTGAGCATTTAAAATGTGCCTCGTGGGACTGAGGAGCTGCATTTTCAGTTTTACCTCATTTTAAATGTAGATTTACGTTGTCACATGTGACTCGCGGCTGCTGTATTTGGCAGCACAGCTCTAAACCAAAAGCAAAGTTAGAGCTATGCTTGTGGCTAAATTGTTTGCTCCAGTGCTGAAGCTCTAGCAAGCCATGAAGAGTTGGCTCTTCATTAGAAACTGTCTGGTTTGCTGGGACGGCCACCTGCATCGTTTAGATTTCGGTGCCTGTGGCATAGGGTAATGGGACAGGCATCATTTTGTGGGTGGAGGTCTTCCCTTCTGTGTCCCCGACGCCCATAGGGTGGCTACTCAGGGGGTACCGAGACAGCCCCTGGAGCCAATTCGGTGGTGTGACGAGGTGCTAGGGTCTGATGGCACAGCAGGACCAAAGGACTTGTTCTAATCCATCTGGAGCTGGCGTAGCCTTGGTGACCTTTTGTCTTCTCCCACAAATGGCAGCACCTTGCCTCCATGCTCCACGGGCAGGTGGCTCTGCAGGGAGGTGGCTCCCAGAGGGAATTCCCTGTATCAGAGGAGGTGTTTCATTTGGTGAAGGAATTTGAAGCCTCTGTGGATGTATAAAGGGTGATGGAGGCATGTGTTTACTATCTGAACAAGACTTGAAGTAATGCCCCTGGGGAGATGGGGGCAGGAACCGATGGGCCCCGTCTCCCTCCACCCCAAGCAAGCAGGGAGGTGGGAAGGTGACCCATGGCACGTGTCCATAATAAGTTAGAGTTGGATAGAAACTCTCCTCTCAGATGCTGGTTTGGATTTCCAGTGATTGGTCTGGAGCAACACCGGCAACATCTGCCCATCTGTAAAATGAGGTGGTCCTTGCCGCTCAGAGCACGGCCCCGGCCCAGGAGCAGCAGCCTCACCTGGGAGTTGGTTCAAAATGTGGAATCACGCCCCAGCTCAGACCTGCGTGGTCAGAAGCTGTGTTTTCACAAGTCCTCCAGGTGATTCATGCACACGTGCTCAGGACGGCTGGACCAAGCCTTGTACCCTCCTGCATTCTGTGAGCCTGACACTAAGTGACAAGGGGCTGAGGCTCAGGAGGTAGGGACACGGTATCTGGAGAAGAGGCCAGGCTTTGTAATGCCACTGACTGGTCTTTCTGGAATGTTTGCGGTTTTGGCAGCAGGCAGAAAGGTCTGGGCGGGTGTGTTTCCAGAGGCAGGGACAGCTCATGCTGGAGGAGCTGCTTCCCGGAGCAACCTAGGGGACGCTCTGATGTGCAGAAGCAGGGGGCCTGCGTGCACTCCTGTCTGAGGAGCCAGGTAGGGCTCCCTGTCCCCGGGGCCCCAGCAAAGCAGCCACACACATCCTGGGACAGGCCCCAGAGCTGCTGGATCCCCCAGAGCTGGGGCCTCTCTTGAGTTTACCTGGGATCCCGAAGATTCCCCAGGGGGACCCGTGCCAGGTCACCAGGTGACCAGGTGGGGTTCATTCTTTTGCCAGCGGGACTGGGCTGGGATGAGCGGCAGAGCAGGGACTTGGCTGCCATTGCCTGACTCGGGAGAGGAGGCTGAGTCTCCTCCGCACTATCTCAGAGGAGCTTTCTGTCTGGAGGGAATGAGATCTCTGGGCTCAGCCTTCCTGTTTCTGTGGTTTCTGGTGGCCACTGGGATAGACCGATGAGTTCTCATCCAGAAAAGGTCCTAAGTTGTGCAGGTGATCTGGCCCGCAGCAACCCCCTGGGCCCGCCACAAGCTGAGCCACGGGCTGGCCTTGCAAAGAGCACAACCGGATGACTGGCCTCGGGTCAGGCGCAGGGCTAGAAGCTCTCGCTTGATCCCACGACGACTTTGGAATTTGGGATGTATTATCTCAGACTTTACGGAGAAAAACTGGGAGACCCGGGTGCCCAGATGGTTTTCCCGATGTCAGCTGTGTGGCCAGGATTGAGGACTCTGGACCACGCTGTCCTGCTGGTGGCTGGGCCGTGTCTTGTCTCTATTTGAGTGACACTAGACTTGCCTCAGTGCAGGTTTGAGAGGGGAGACGGCTGTCCCAGTGCTCTTGCCCCCCGACATAGGTGCTGGATCTCCCTGCGGGGCCCACTTCACCTCCCTGCCTCCGAGCTTAAACTGACCCTCTCCCTCATTTCTCAGCTCATGTCTGGTTTTCTCAAAGAGGTCCAGCTTCCCCGGGCCTGCAGGCAGTGGGGACTCTTGTCCCCTGGGGTTAGGGTGCTGCTGTGCTAGGGAGGTCAGAGCAAGGACCCAGGGGCTCTCTGGAGGCTTGAACAACACTCTGCTTCCCCCTCTCTGCAGGTGCCAAGCCCTGGACCCCAGGACCACCTGAAGGAAGAGCCAGGACGCAGGCCCCTGGCCAGGAAGGTGGGAGGAGAGGCGGACAGAGGCAATGTGTCTTGTTCCTGTTTTGAAGCTACCTCTTCTTGTCCCTGTGAGGCTTGGTAAACCTGAGGACTGGGCAGCCCCGGGACTGCAGGAATGCTGCTGTTCTGGAAAACTGAGCTGCTAATGGCAAACACCTGAGGAGTAACCCGAAGGCCTGGCCTTCCACACAGCACATCCGCCTTCCTCCTCCTGGTGGGCCCTGCAGGAGGGGGCCGCTGCACCCTCTAAGCAACAGACCGGCTCAGGGCCATCAGGCAGCGGTCAGCCAGCCTCGGGCCGGTAGCTTCCTGCAGAAACTTCTAATACCATTGGCCAACACATGCTCTTCCCGGGCCCTCGGCTGCTGGGAACTGTGTCAGGACCGTTATCTTGCCAGCAGAATCTCAACGCCCATCGCCAGAAAGCTTTTAGTGGCCAACGGAGAAAGCTGTCCTCTGTTGGTGAAAAACTCACAAGTGAAATTTGAGAAACTTTGGGGATTTACTTCAACAGAATATTTCTCAGGGTTTCTGTGCTCAGGCGCCGGAAGCTGCTCCTGGGAGAGAAGGCGCAGAAGACGGACCCCCCGGGCAATGTGGGGTTTACGTTTCCCGGCTGCAAGTCTCCCTGCCTCCAGTGACTTGGACAGAGACACAGCAGAGATGTCTTTAATGTTGAGAAAAAAGAAGTTTTGAGCATTATCTCTCCCAGTGGAATTGTTTTCGTGTCCACCCGGAAATTGATTTTTATGTGTGTGATATCTTTCAAATGACCTATAATATAATCAGAGGATGCCAGAGCTACTAGCATCCTGCAGGCCCAACTTGCACTCTGCACATCGAGGCCAAGCTCCACAGAGGAACCCCCAGTGCTGGGGCAGATGGGGTGCCTGGCCCCAGACTGTCGCCCATTCCCATCACCTCCACCCTGGGTGCTATCACATTCTGTTACCGAGTGAAGGTGCCAGCTGGGGGTCCGGGCGCCCTGCAGAGGAGACCATGGTGATGTGGGGCTTCTCAGCAGCAGACGGCATGCTCTCTCCGGTTTTCTCAAACTGATTGGGACTTTAGAGCTGGGCTCTGGCTCTCCCCTGAGGCCTGTGCAGCTCTCCTGTCCCCGGCACCCCTTCTTTCTATTACAGAGAGCAGGAAAGCAGACACTCCTCTTCTAGGGGCCATGGGAAAGGCGCCGTTCCCAGATGCTGCGATGCGTGCCCTCTGCAGCCGGCTGGGATGACTAGAATGGGCCTGTTGTTCTCGCAGACCAGGCCTGGGCCAGGCAGGGAGGACACCTCGGGCATTGAATCTGAGAGTATCGGTTTCTCCCTCCCCGCCTGCCAGCACACCTGTGCAGAAGGGCCCAGGCCCAGGGTAGGGGGCTCAGCTCAGACCCTCCTGCCTGTCCCCACCCCCCCGCCCCAGCACACCCCAAGTGCTTTACCTGGAGCTCACAGGCCTGGGATGGTCAGATTTGTCCCTGAGTCATTTCAAGGGGAGGAGCCTGTGTTGGGTGAGAGGGATTTGGGTGCCTTTCTCAGTGAGGAAACTGTGCTTGTTTCAGGGCACAGCTGCTACTCATACTCAGGACAGGACCCAGGAACCCAGGCAGGGAAGCTGGAACTGGTCACCCCCTCCAGGCCCAGTCTCAGCTATCTGTGTGGCCACAGAGGGACAGATGTGTTTTCCGGGTGCAATCTGACATCTTTTTTTTTTTTTTTAAAGATTTTATTTATTTATGATAGACATAGAGAAAGAGAGAGAGAGAGGCAGAGACACAGGCAGAGGGAGAAGCAGGTTCCATGCCGGGAGCTGGACGTGGGACTTGATCCCAGGACTCCAGGATCGCGCCCTGGGCCAAAGGCAGGCTAAACCGCTGAGCCACCCAGGGATCCCCAGTCTGACATCTTTTTAAAATTCCTATCTTGAGGTTTATTTATGAGACAGAGTCCCATATTCACCGTATGCGGTGACTATATGCGGAAAAAGGAAAAAATAAATGGCTTCAATAAAATAGAAGTTTAATGACAGAAATTTAATTCCCTCTCACATAACGATAAATCCGTAGTCTAGGGCTGTTCAGCTCCCCACAGTGTCAGGGCCTAGATAGATGTTCCTCTAGGTTTGCTTTGCCATCTTCAGCACGGCTCCTACTATGTAGCCACACAGAGCTGCTGGAGATCCAGCCATCGTATCCACATTCCTGCCAGCAGGAAGGAGGGAGGAGAGAGGAAGGTCTTCATGCCTTCCTTTAAGGACATCTCCAGAATTCTCACATTGTACTGGGGCTATATTGACCAGAACTTAATTCCAAGGCCACAACTTATATGAGAGAGTCTGAAAAGGTAGTCTTTTTTTTTTTTTTTTTAAGATTTTATTTATTTATTCATGAGGGACACAGAGAGAGAGAGGCAGAGACATAGGCAGAGGGAGAAGCAGGCTCCACGTGGGGAGCCTGATGCGGGACTCGATCCCAGGTCTCCAGGGTCACACCCTGGGCTGAAGGTGGCACTAAACCACTGAGCCACCCGGGCTGCCCAGGAAAGGTAGCCTTTATAGGAGGTGGCCATTCATCCAGATAAGTCAGGGGTTCGTTTACCAAGTAAGGAGGGGGCAATTGGGGCACAATTACCGATCTCTCTCACCTCCCATTGGATAGGTGATATACAGAGTGTTTGTAACACACAGACATCATATTATCAAGGCTTATTTTAGAAGCACAGACTGATAAAAAAAGGAGTAAAGATTAGAAGTCAGCCAGTCAAAATCAATCAGTCAATCAGCCAGTCCATGTCCTCCAGCCAGTCCATGTCCTCCTTTTCCAAATTAAGAAACCTAGGCCCAGGGAGGTCAATCCAAAAAGCTGAGCTCACACAGCAAGTTCGTGGCATCTAATTTCCAGCTCATGTTCAGTGGGAGTGTATTTGGTTTTCCCTGCTTCTTGAGAAAAAAAAGTTTCATTCTGGAGGGGAAGGGGTGGGGGCACCAAGTATGAAATTCCATCTGTCCTTGGGTCTCTGAGCTGCAGGCCCCGGACAGGATGGTGACAGGGCCTGCTGGTCTTAGGGTGCTCACCCTGGGTCGTGGCAGCTGAGGACTCTGCACCTGCTGGCTGGAGCGTGCCCGCTGGCGCTGCCCCCATGTGTGCCAGTGGTCCTGTCCCTGTCTGTCCCGGCTGAGCTCCCGGGTCTCACTCAGCATGCTTTCATTTCAGGGCGTGGGCGTGCGCTGCCAGGATGGGCGCTGCCAGCATGTGGGACTTCTCCTTCACAGCAATGCTGATGCTCAGCTGGCTCAGCCTGACCTGCTTACCCGGGGCCGCATCCACAGGTGAGTCACCCAGAGCCGTGGGACTTCGTGCCTCTGTGGGAAGGTGCACGCCCCTACCCTGAAGCGAGGCTGCTGGGGGGCAGAGAAGGAGCCGCAGGGGACTGGGCTCCAGGGGCCCTGCTAACCTCCCATCCCAGGTCAGTCTCCTGAGCTTCCATCATCATCCACAGAACCAAGGGGCTGGACCAGATGCGGGGGTTCCATACTCAGGGTCCACGGGAGCCAGGCACGTGAAGCAGACCTGTGCGGCTGGCCAGGCAGGGCCCGGGGTCCCCCAGCCAGTTCAGGCTCCTCTAGGAGGATGCCCATTTCTCCATTCTGGCCATGTGCTGTCATGTGTGAAGGTGGTGCCCCATTGCGGGATCTCATGAGTTTTTAAGAGAAGCCAGAAATCTAGATTTTTATGTAAAATTCCCTTCCTCTGAAGTGTTGACAGCCAGTTCAAATGTTACAAACTGCTCTGGGGGTTGGGGAGCCCAAAGAAAAAACACATATCTGGGAGCCAGCTTGCCACCTCCAGGCTTCCCCCTCACTCTGCAGTCATAGAGTCTGGGAACATTCGAGCACCTTGTTAGCTGTGATGCTCTGTGCAAGGTCTGGTTTTCTGATCTCCGTGTCAACTTTTTCTTGGAATGAGTTTGAATTAACAAGCAGAAGCTCGTGGCAAGTTTACGGGGTTGATAGAAAACTGTCAGATAAACCAGACTTAGGGTAGATGGTGAGAGATGGGGGACCATGTGTCAGTTTTGAGCAGAGGGTTAGCAATGATACCATCACTCTTGATGCTCTGGTTTTTTAAATGCTGTTATTATTAGTCGAGCTGGATGCTTTTCTACAATGAGAATAAAGGAAGGTACGTTCTATTTTGTTTTTCTCAACCCGTGGAGGGCAGGAAGTTATCTCTAATTATCACGGGTGGAATTCCTTCTGTGTGATTCTCCGTGGAATCATGCAGGTCTGGAGGGGATGGGGCAGGTGGGCAGTGTTTTTAAAGTCTCCATGAGATAACTGATAGCATTGCCTGAATTCAGTCATTTATTCTTCTGTCATGTATTCACCTCGTGGACACCGAGGGGCATCAGCGCTAGGCCAGGAACCGGGCTCAGGTATCTTATAGGATGACCTCGCTCGGGGCCCTGGGGAGGCCTAGCCAGGCGTCTCCACATCCTGGGCATCTCTTTTCTGTCTGGGTGTAAACCGCTGGAAAGGAGGCCATGCCTCTGGCTCCCCCAGCCCGTGCTTCTCCCTGACAGCTTTCCATTTGCGCCCCGAGTGGGCTGGGCTTGCATTCACTCCTTATCCTGCTTCCTGCCTCTGCGGCCCCTCCTGGGAAGGGTGGTTGCCCTGAAGATATTCCAGCCAAGGCTCTGACCGTTTCCAGCTGCTGGCTGGTTCATGTACATGAAAACCCACTGAAACTGACCTTTCCGGACTGCAAATATCCAGCTCTGATGAAGGGGCCGGGCTGTGACCACTGAGCCCCTGCTGCGGGGCCGATGCTGCTGGTGCTCTGGGACACATTCTCCTGATGACAGCTGAGCCTGTGGGGTCAGCCTGCCGCTTCCAAATCAAGAAGTGAAGCCTGACTCAGGGTTAGTTCTTGGAAAGTGAAGGGGCATTCCAGCTTGTCTTAGGAGATGTGGGTGGCAAGACCCTAGGGCTTGATCCCAGGAAGTTGAGAGGCCTTATCTCCGCATGTTCATGGCTACATGCCTGGACCACTTGGCCCACCAGCACCACGTGTGTTCCCAGCACAGCAGCAGCACCGACTCCTCAGAAATGGATGCTCAGGTCCAGAACTAGGTGGAGGGTAGCCCAGGGCCTTGGCCTGGCCTCTGCCGGATGCCAGCCAAGCACATGACCCCACTGAAGACAAACCCAGGGATGGGCCCTGACCCTCAGAAGCCCCTGGGTGGGGTGGAGGCTGCAGAGCCCCAGCCCCCAAGCCCATGGCTGCCACACGCCCAAGCAGGGGACCCACCCACAGCCCGTCCTGGAAGCTCCAGGAAGTCTGCTGATGAGCAAGGATCATAATTCTCAGTGTGTTGCCATTCCTCAGGCCCCTTGGGGTTTCCAACAGCTGAAAGAGCTGCTTTCCAAACAATGTGCCATTCTCTCCTGAGTGAAGGAGGTCCAGAGCTGAGTGACTGCTGACGGTAGAGCAGATCGGCAGGCACAACGGGGAGGGCCAGTGGGATCACCGAGGGCCCGCCCCATGCTTGGTAGCAGAGAAGGGAACAGCCGGCTGCCGCCTTCATAGGGACAAAGAATAGGAGATGATGTGGCTCTGGGGTCCGTCTCTGGGGCCGTTGAGTGTAGACAAGCCGTGCCTCTGTTTCACATCTCTTGAGATATGTAAATATGGGGCAGACACTCATCTCAGAGATAATGGAACAAAAGTGAAGCTACAGGTTGAGCTGCCATGCTGGGAATCATACCGAGTCCCCCGGGGTCCCAGTCCCCCATTGTGAACCTCATTCTGTGCACCCACTTTGCTGCAAAGACACAAGCTGTCGGGTGCCCTTCCTTGGAGCCTGAGCTGGGAGCCCGCGTCCACCAGCCTGCAGCAGGGCCTTCACCTGCTGCCTGAACCCCACCCCGGCCCTCACCACCCCACCCTAGGGGCCTTCACATCTCCTGGTTCTCGGGCTGACAACTCCCGCGGGACAGAGGACAGGAAGACAGTGGGACTTGTTCTCTGAGGCACACCTTCCACTTTTGCTTTGCCCACCACTTCCCCTCTGGATTGTTCCTTGCTGCCGGGAGAGTCTGTCCATATCCCAGGCAGTTCTCTTCCCCCCTCCGTGCGCACAGCACACTGCTGGACCAGAGCCTGGCCCCACCAGATGGAGAGGACGCTCCTCCTGTTGCTTCCACTGGTCCCGGGAGAAGCGCCTCCCCGGGACCCACCACGGGGGCCTGAAGTTCAGCTACATGTTCTGACTCACGAGGCCGCCACAGGCCGTGAGGCATCAGGTTCCCATTGAGGATGTAGGACAGAAACACAAGCTGCCCCTGGAGCAGCATGGGCATGCATTCCTCCGCATGGAATGGTCCTGGTGGCACTCCACGTAGCTTTCCAGAAGCCACTCCGTTTGGTTCCCCAGGTGGCGGCTCAGTGGAGGGGAACCGAGGCCGCGGCTGGACAGGTGTGGGGAGTGCCCCACTCGGGAGCCTTGTGCCACGTCAGAGCCTGTCTCTCTCTCTCTCTCCAATCGGACAGTACCATTTGTTTTACAAAACTTATTAGTCTGTAACAATGTATTATTCAATATCGACTTTTTTTTCTGAATTACTTTCTTTAAAAAAAATTTTTTTTAAAAAAGATTTTTGGTTTTTTATTCGAGGGAAAGGCAGAGAGGCAGAGGGAGAAGCAGGGTCCTCGTGGGGAGCCTGATGCAGCACTCGTTCCCAGGACCCTGGGATCACACCCCGAGCCAAAGGCAGATGCTCAACCATTGAGCCCCCCCCAAATTACTTTCTTTTAAAAAAGACGATGGCAATCTCTTCCAGCAACTCCACGGACAGGACTTGCAGGGTTTCCGCAGGACAGGCACCCAATTAGAATGGTCACTGCTCTCAGGGGAGCCAAGAGCATGACTGATCCTCCCCAAGGCAGACACAGATTATGCACTGTTCCTCCCAGTTTTGATGCCATCCGCTAATAAGGGGTCACTCTCGTTTGGAGCAGTGTTGCTCAGTGATGTGTGTGATCTAATACCATCCTCAGGTTTCCAGGCGAACAGAGCCAGATTTAACCTAGAGTCAGATCCTCACGTGGAAGGGGACGGGGTCTGTGGTACCTCTTAGAGCACCTCTTTCCAGAGGCAAGAAAGTCTTGGGTTACAGGTACTCCTGGAATGTCTTAGAGAACCATCTGGTCTACCCTTCATTTTGTAAACGGAAAAACTGACCCCAGAGAAAGGCAGTGGCTGGTTGGCAGACGTGCATGGGACTGGACATCAGGGTGTCGTTCTCAAAGGCCTAGTGCTAGTGGAGAGAGGCGGGAGCCGGGAAGACATGCTCCGTGTCTGTCCTTGTGTGCTGGTGTGGGTGGGTGGACGAAGTGATGCCTCTCTGTCCTTGGCAGCAGCAGCTGAGTGCCCTGACCAGAGCCCTGAGCTGGAGCCCTGGAACCCTGGCCACGACCAGAACCATGATGTGCACATCGGCCAGGGCAGGACCCTGCTGCTCATCTCTTCCGCCACGGTGAACTCCATCCACATCTCAGATGGAGGTAAGCCCGTCTCCCCCCCACCTCTCTCCCCTCCACTGCCTCGGAGCCCAGCAGCTAGTACAGGCCACCGTGGCTCCAGGTGGACAGAACAAAGGCCACCTGCTGCAGGTTCAGGTCAGAGCATCTGCTTGGCAGTGATGCCACCAGCTCTGGGCACTTGGGAGCGGAGGATCAGAGCTCCCATCTTGGCGAAAGGAGCTTTATAGGGGGAAATTCGTGTCGGTGCTCAGAGCACTCCCGCTCGTCAGGCCTTCAGATGCTTGCTTGAGCACTGCCGCTCGTCAGGCCTTCAGATGCTTGCTCATCGAGACAACTGCAGATGGGCCGGCAGCACTCACACAGCGCGGGGCAGGGAGGAGGGAGAGGGAGCCGCTCGGAGCACGGCGCTCGAGGCAGTGCTGGAAATGCAGACGTGCCTTCCTGGCTGCCCGGACGAGGTGGGGGCGCAGCAGGTCTGCCCTCGGCCTCTGCTCGAACCTCACCCCAACACGTGTGTTCTTGAACCCCACCCCCTTCCCGTGGCTTTAGGAAAGCTGGTCATTAAAGACCACGATGAGACGATTGTCCTGCGTACCCGGCACATCCTGATCGATAACGGAGGAGAGCTGCACGCTGGGAGTGCCCTCTGCCCCTACCAGGGCAATTTCAGCATCGTTTTGTATGGAAGGTGGGCAGATAGCTTCTGGGGAGCGGGCCGGGGGGTCAAATGCTACTCTCAGATCTGATGGGAAGGCGACTTTCCAAAGGGGAGGGCAGGCACGATGGCAAGGCTTTAGTGCGAGACGGGAATCATCCTTATAGACTGCCAGGTGTAACCACTAGCAAGACAGCCTTCGGGATCGGGGTGAGCCGAAGCTTACTAGGTGTATTGTTTCTCATGGCCTGGGTCCACGTGTAAGGCACAGAAGTCCCTGCCAGACTTTCAGCTGCCTTTCAGCCGTGTCATGGCTCGGGAAGCCTCTGGGAATATTTATTTAGCCGGTTATGATGGACAAGATAAAGAAAACCTCCGCACGTTATTTGCCTCTGGCTCTGCTCCCTCTTTGAACTGTCGAGAGTCCTCAGAAGCAGTAGCCAGGAGTGCACGAGGGTCTGCAGCCCTGGTGACTCCCCCTCTGATGTGGGCCAGAATGTGAAACACTCAGAGCTGGGAAGGAGTGCCAATGTGTAAACTAGTGATAAGTGGTTCTGCTTGGCCTTTTGGCCTCATTGTGCTCTCGGGCTTAGGAAGGTCTGGTGCGCGAAGCTACTTCTGCTGGCCTGGCGCAGTCCCCATGCATGACCGGTTCTTCGGTGGCTGCAGTGGGGGCAGTGCAGTCCTCTCCGGGTTGGGTATCCAGTGAGGACATGGGCCTGCTGACTTTGGGGAGCTGTTCTCTCTCTTGTAGGGCCGATGAAAGTGTCCAGGCAGATCCTTACTTTGGACTGAAGTACATTGGGGTCGGCGCAGGAGGCACCCTTGAGTTACACGGACAGAAAAAGCTCTCATGGACATTTCTCAACAAGACCCTTCGCCCGGGCGGCATGGAGGAGGGAGGCTATTTTTTTGAGAGGAGCTGGGGTCACCGTGGAGTCATTATTCATGTCATCGACCCCAAAACAGCGACAGTCATCCATTCTGACCGGTAAGATCTGCCTTCACTTAGACACATGGCCCTTCATTCCACAGGCACGTACAGAGCCTGTGCCCTGGCCAGATGCTGCTCTGGGTGCTGAGATGGAGCAACGAGCCAGACAACCTGGAAGAATTATGTCTCTGCCTCCCTGGGCATTTGCCCAACGAAGCTGCATTAATGGGAACAAGCAGACGTGCACACATGTATGCACAACATCATTTCAGCTCGTGATCATTGCCAATTAGAAGAGAAAGTCGTAATGAAGTGGTGGAGGGCAACTAGGGAAGGCCACTTTGCATCGATTAGTCAGGGTGGGCCGGTGTAAAGAAGCAACATTTGAGCTGAGAATTGCAGGGTGAAGATGCGTCAGGGATTGGGTGTTCAAGACGGCAAGCAGCAAGTGCAAAGGGCCAGTAGTGAGAGGGGCATGATGGTGTGGAAACACAGAAGGGCCAGCAGAAGGGTGGAGGTACAGGGCAATGGCAATGTGGTGCAGGGACGGCAGGTTTTTCAGCAAGGGCAGATGCACCTCGCCGGGCACCGTAATGAGGTGGGTTTTATTCTAAGTGGGACATGAAGCCCCTGGAGGGCTTCAAGAAGTGTCTGATCTGATGAGAAGGACATCCTGGCTGCTGTTTAGGACTGTGTGGAAGGCAAACAAACATCCAGAAAGCAGAGGAGGCGGGGCGGCTTTGGCCGTGGTCTGAGTGCGAGGGGCCGCCGGCCAAGACGTAGGCAGGGGCTATGGCAGTAGAACGGGGTGAACTGGAGAAACACTTACGAGGCACAGATGGCAAGGCTTCCCTGGCTTTCCTCGGCTCTGGCGGGAGCTAGCGCTTCCTGCAGGTTCCCGGGTTCCTGTCCTGGCCCTGCAGAGGCTGTCCCCGGGCACTGGGGGGGCAGGACCCACCAGGAAGGGCACAGAAAAAGCTTCCCTTGCCCTCAGGCAGGGAAGCAGACACCCAGCTGCTCTGCTGCTGCTGGATGGGGCGGCGGGGTGTGGGGTCTGCAAGAACGGGGTGCAAGCCGTGGGTGCCCACAGGAAGCAGCAGGGAACTGCCATGACATTGGGGCAGGCTGGGCAAGACTCGGGATATTGGACGATTGTTGGACTTTGTGCAAACCATCATGTGAACCACTTCACCGGCCCTCTGTAATTTATCTTCATGACCCGTCCCCCCACCGAGTTGATTCTGTTATTATCCATGTCATACAGACAAAAATACCAGGATTTGGGGAATCCATTTGCTCTGTGTCACAAGGCCAGGAAGTGTCAGAGCTGAGGTTCACACCCAGATCTGCCCACACCCTTCACCCTGTATTTCTTCCCAGTACCTGCCTTGGCCTGGGGCCTCACGATCCTCAGTGCACAGGTAATGTGGGAAGCCAGGATGAGCCTCCTAGACGCAAAGTACGTCCGAGAGTTCTCCCTCTAGACGTGAGAATGGTGCCCTCCCGCGGTGCCGGCCCCTGGGCGCTGCCTCTCCTGGTGAGCCGGCCTTCAGCTGCTTGCCTTATTGAGCTGCATGAGGAGACGTCATCCCGACAGCTGGTGTGCAGGTTCCAGAGACGGGACAGCTGCTCCCTCCAAATCTACTTTGGTTAAAGATGTGTCTGGGTCCTTGAGAACCTGATAGGGGAATGTGTGTGAGGAGACCTCTTAATAAACAGGACGCACGCATGCATGCAGATGCAGGCTCCGGTTACCTGAGAAGGTTACCTGGAGGAAAGAGAGTGCAGGTCAGCCCTTACGAGGTAATGGGCGTGTGATATGGTGGAGAAAGGCCAAGAAGGATGTGTGAAGACATGTGGTGTCATCGTAGCTTGGAGTCGTGCTAGATGGGCAGCAGGTGGCCCTTGGGGGCAAGGGGCAGGGGGAATGAGGTTCCTGGGCCCCAGGCATGGCCAGCTTGCACAAGCACTTGCAAACCAGTCTGAGGATCAGGAGCATCAACCCCCGACTCCCAGCACCTACCCAGCCTCTCCCCTCTCCCCCTGTACCACCACTGTTTCCCTTTCCCCAAATCTTGGCCATTCACACTGCTTTATTCCCCTAAATCCGCTTTAGAACAGTTCTGCTTGTTAAACCCCAAGACTAATTCTTTTGGAATCTCCATTATAACTGTACTGAATCTTTAGTCCCATGAGGGATAGCTGAGGGTCATTACAAAATTGTGTCTTCTTTATAAAAGCTCGTCATGCGTGGTACAGATATTTGTTTAAAATCATGCTTAGTGGGTATTTTCTGTGTGTGAAAGTGGGTTACCTTTGTTGAGTTTGGGAAGATGGGTTTTTAGTGTCATAAAAGCTCTTTTCTTTAAAAATCACAGCCCTTGGGGTCTATGGATGGCAGGCTAGTTGTTGTAACACGTGCCTGTGTGCTCAGAACTCCCTTTCTTGGGGCCGCTGTCAGGACTATTAAAACCTACTCTTGGGCAGCCCGGGACCTGATCCTGGAGGCCCGGGATCGAGTCCCACTCAGGCTCCCTGCATGGAGCCTGCTTCTCCCTCTGCCTGTGTCTCTGCCTCTCTCTCTCTCTCCCTCTGTGTGTGTCATGAACAAATAAATAAAATCTTTTAAAAAAATAAATAAAAAATAAAACCCAGTCTCTCTAACCCTTTCAGGTTTGACACCTATAGATCCAAGAAGGAGAGCGAACGTCTGGTACAGTACTTGAATGAGGTGCCTGCGGGCAGTATCCTCTCGGTGGCCGTGAACGATGAGGGGTCACGAAACCTGGACGACGGGGCCAGAAAGGCCATGACCAAACTGGGCAGCAAGAACTTCCTGCGCCTTGGGTTCAGGTACCACCCACGCCCCGCTCCCACCAGGCTCAGGGACCCTGAAGCTACTGGTGCCCTGCAGTCCACCTTAGCGTCTGTTCTTTGCCTGCAGCATGCTGGCCTCAGTGCTGGGCCTGGGGAGTGGCTGGCCGGAAGACCCCCATCTGCATTGGGGGTGTATCTGGGAGCCCAGATTTTCTTACAAAGCGTATTCCGCTCTTAAAACACAAAACATCTCTCTTTTCATGAACTCATTCGTTCATTCAGCCACTGACAGAGTATCAGCTGGACATCTGCTGCGTGTGAACCATTCCTCAGATCAACAGCAAGCTTCATTTCCCCATTCTTGGGCAAAGGGTCCATTGTGTGCCTTGGGGACCGGCAGGCACTTGTTTCAAGATCATATAAGATGTCTCTGCCGGGCCCAGCACCCAGGGAGAAGGCCTTTGATGTGCTCCGCTGAGTTTGGTTTGTCTCGGGTTAGCTTCGTGCCTGACTTTGGCGTGCACATGCTTGGCACCAACAGGAAACCGTTTGCCCCACAGTGGCCACACCTTTTATCCTATGAATCAGTTCTCAGCTCAGGTGAAGGTTCAGGTCCTCCATCCTGTGGCTGTTTGAAGATAGCAAGGCCCTTTCCTTCCGTATCCAAGGTCGGGGGCAAGAGCCTCCCTTGGGCTCCCAGCAAAGCCGTTTTACTGGCTGCACAGAGATTCCCCGGTCAAGGCAGGGGGGCGGCAGGGGGGTCAGCGGGTGGGGAAGTGCCTGGGTTCCAGAGTGTGGTCTCTGACAGCCCAGGGGCTGCTCCTTCTGGAAGGACCTGGACAGGGAGCTCAAGCAGTCAGAGATGACGAGGACACCTTGGTATCTCAAGGCTCCTCTGTTAGCAAAAGCTGAGAGGGCTTCCATTTCCTTGTTTTAGAAACCAAAAGACCAGTTTATTGATTTACAGTGAGAGTGAGAACCACAGGGACTGGCTCCTTAGGGCCTGGGCTGAAGAAGGCAATGGCTAAGGGCCCAGGACTCCCCCTCTGATGCAGCCTGCTTTTGCAGCTCCTGGGAGGTGTGCCTGCAGGGAAGTGACTCATCCTCTCTGCATGGTTCCTGCATCTGTAAAGTGGAGGGGAGCGGTTGGGAGGGGAGTAGATGTGATAATAAGTAACAAAATATTTGCCAGTGTATCTGGCCCAAATTAAGGATTCAATGCATGTTAGCAACTGTTTTCTCCTGAGAACCAACGGCCACTGGAAGGATGGGTGCTTGCCGTATGTTGTCACGGCCATTCCCCAGGTGCTGGATGGCAGGCAAGAATTACAGTCTTAACCCTCGTCTGTGTAGACACGCTGTGAGGGGCAAACTCAAAGCATCTAAAATCAGTAGAACTGAGAGGTGTGGCGGGTCTGTGGTTCATTGTCTCAGAAAGCAGTTTCTGAGCAGATATTGGCACAAGGCTCTGGGCCAGACCAGGTGTGCGGAGCTTTCATGGGCAGGCAGGGGGAGAAAAGTGATAAGGAGGCCTGAGCAAGCGGGTGGGCTAAAGGCTCAAGGTGCAGAGCTGCAGGTGAGGATGAGGGCAAGCAGGTCCCCTGCGAGAGTCTGCAGGTGCAGAGGCCCTGGGATGAGCGTGTGGCCCCGGCCCCTGAAGACTCGGGAGGCACTGGCAGCAGAAGCGTGTGCTAGGCGGGGAAGGGGCCAAGATAAGGCTGCCGAGGTGGGCACAGGAAGGTCTTTCACTCCGTGCCCCGGGACCTTGGGCTTTCATCCAAAGGGCAATGGGAAGCCATTGAAGGATCTTTTTTTTTTTTTTTTAAATAATAAATTTTTTTTTTATTGGTGTTCAATTTACCAACATACAGAATAACACCCAGTGCTCATCCCATCAAGTGCCCCCTTCAGTGCCCGTCACCCATTCACCCCCACCCCCTGCAACTGAAGGATCTTAAGCGAAGGAGTGACCCAATCAAATCCCTAACTTCAGTAAAGACTTACTTTCCAAAAAGAAAGATCAGGACAAAAATAATGAAAGTTCTTGAGTACCGTAATCGATGGCCATCTTATATAAGAGCGGGGGAGAGGGAGACAGACATGGGGGGACCTTCCTGCCTTATAGTGTGGGCTCCCGCAGAGGAACTCCTCCACCTGCTTTCCCTCCTCCATTCCCTAGTGTGAGCGAGAGGCCTCTCCTCCCCCTCAAGGCCTGTGCAGGGCCCCCAGGTCACCAGGCAGGACCCCTCTGGCGTCTCCCTGTGCTTCCCTCCGGAGGAGGCAGGCATCCGGGAAAGAACCTTTCTCTCCTGGAACCCACGTCCTGCTTTCCTAAGGGCATCAGAGCACTTGCTTCAGGACCTCGTGGGGCCTGGTGGGTGGTAGGTGGGCCTGTGGGCTCGTGTGTCTGTGACCCGAACCTCATCTGCTGCCGGAGTGGGGCCAAAGAGGCTCACGGGAGGAGACTCAGCACCTGCAGAGAAAGGCTCCTGTTCTCCGGCAGAAGGGGAGCCGGCCAGCGGGCTGATGGCCCCGAGTGGCGGGGAGGGCTGCTCGCTCGCGGGGCTCCGTCTCAGCCCTGCCTCCCGTACAGGTTCAGACGTGCGAGGAACTTCACTCTTTGTTGTTGCCTTTTCCAGACACCCTTGGAGTTTCATAACTGTGAAAGGAGATCCCTCTTCTTCGGTGGAAGACCATATTGAATATCACGGTAAGAAATAGTTGGCGAGAGGCTGAATCCCCTCCGCGTCTCTCTGACCAAGAGGCCCTGGTCTTTGTGAGCCACAGAACATGGCGGAACCACCTCCCAACACCCCTCTTAATTGGCCGTGTTACCCGAAAGTGGTGAAAAGCCAATCACTAAGATAATATTTACATTTGTGGGGTGCCTGGGTGGCTCAGTCGATTGGGCGTCTGCCTTTGGCTCAGGTCATGGTCCCAGGGACCTGGGATCGAGGCCCACATCGGGCTTCCTGCTTGGCAGAGTCTGCTTCTCACTCTCCCTCAGCCACTTGCGCGCGCGCGCTGTCTCTCTCTCTCTCTCTCAAATAAATAAATAAAATCTTAAAAAAAAAATTTACATTTGCAAAGAGCTCACAGCTGACTTACTCACCTAACAAGTGACCCCGGGCAGATGGGAACTGGGACAGATCCAACAGAGGGAATGTTTCAAGCTAGAAAGTTACTATGGGTGGGCCTTGACCATCTAGGGGAAGGTACTGCTGGTTCTATATTCCTAGACAGGAATTTAAGGGAGAAATACAGATTTGTCAGCACATTGAAATAAAAACTTTAAAACTGAAACAACAACAAAAAAAAATAAAATAAAATAAAAAATAAAACTGAAACAAAAGAAGGCATGATAGGTAATCTGCTTCCCTAAGTAGAAAGATTGGCCTGAAACGTGTTTTGCTTTTGAAGAAATAGCTCAAGATCCCTGTGTTGGGAGCTTACTCGGGCTCAGAATTACACTCTTTGGGATGATGTAAGGGTGGGGGTGTCCAGGTGCTCAAGCCCCTGTTCTCCCAACAGGGCATCGCGGCTCTGCAGCAGCCCGGGTGTTCAAAGTGTTCCAGACAGAGCATGGCGAGCATTTCAATGTCTCTTCATCCAGCGAGTGGGTTCAAGGTGAGGAGTGTTGGATGACCAAAAAAAAAAAAAAACCTAACAGTGGGATAGAAGGCCTGGACTTCCTGTCTTTGCAAAAGAAAGATTTTTCTCTTGCACCAGTAAGACCACTTGGTTGCTGCAGAGTAAACTAAATTTGCAATGGAAAGCTGTCTCTAATTCATCAGTCCAGAGTGGCCAATAGCCCAGGGGATGTTCTCAGTCTCGGAATATTCTTTGTGCCAAGTGATAGCACCGAACAGGAATGAGTGGGAGCAGGATAGCCCCTCTGGTCGCCCACACGTGGAGACTGGGGTGCAGAGCAGCCTCCTCATTGCAGCCCTGGAGAAATGGGCTGATCATGGCTTTTATCTTTATCCTTTCTACAGTATCTGCAGTAAAGAAGAATATATTATCCTATTGCTTTTAAGTGAGAAAGTCAGTAAGAGGTGCTTTTAATGAGAAGCAAGGAGATTTGGCAGACTGCTCTGGTGCATGCCTGGACAAACAGTGTTCACCTCCCGTTGTGTCGAGGGCACTTGGGGGCCATGCTGAGTGGGACGTGCCCCCTTGGGCCCTTCCTGCCTAACCCTGCTCTTTGCTTCCTGTCTAGATGTGGAATGGACACAGTGGTTCGACCATGACAAAGTGTCGGACACGAAAGGTGGGGAGAAAATTTCAGACCTCCGGGTAGCTCACCCAGGAAAAATCTGCAATCGCCCCATTGATATACAGGTACCAAACCCAAAACAACCAGAGTTATGGAGACTGTATTTTGAAGTGGAGTCCAGATAACATGCTTTCTTGCCCCTGGAGTGGTGTGCTTCTCACAGCTCTCCCATTTTAGAGGCTCTTATGTGCTCCCAGCCTCCTGGCTGGTGAGTTCCCAAGCGAGGACCCCAAATTCTCTCCTGGAGTCCCCCCCGACTTCCTTTCCCTCCTCCTAAACCTGCTGCCCTGGCCATAGCTGACAGTGCCCCGGTGTGGGGATGGTTTGTCTCTCTCAGCCTCCCTTCTCAGTTCATCTCCTTTGGGACCTTGAGAGAACAGGATCTGAATGGGATTTGGGGTGCCAGCTGAGCTCAGCCAAGATGCAGAACATGCCCAAGCCTTGTTCGCTGCTGAGTGAAACAAACACCAGCATTCATAGGATGGACAGGGTTTGCTCAGGATATTCACTGCCAGGTGCTCCTCCCAAAGAGGACTTGACTTTCTCAGTCGGCTCCTCCATGAGTGTGTTGAGCAAATACGCAGCCCTCACAGCTCACCAGCTTTGCGGACGACCATTGTTACTTGGCTAAGGCCCTGTCTTCACGTGGCTGTGGTGTGCTTGAGAAGGATCAACCAAGAGTGCATCACAGGTTGTAGGCTCTCCTTGGGTCCAAAAGAATCAAAGGGGGCTGACTCTCCCAATGTGCATCTTCTCCAGATTTAATTCTATTTTTTTCCTGCAACCTTAAAGATCCCAGCCTTAATTCTGAAATAGCCATAATCTTATTCCTCTGGTTCACTTGGCTATAGGAAGTCCAGCCCTTTGGCAGCCTCCCCTCCCAAAGTATTTCTGGAAATCCTCCAAGAACACTTACAGAGGCTTTGGATCCCTCCCAGTGTCAGTCTCCAGGCTCCCGTGTTTAGAAGACCACTTGGCTACACCAGCTTCTCAGATGCATTTCCCATTTTGCCCATACCTTTGCTCCTGGCATAGACATGGGCTCCTCCTTGACTACGTCGAGGCACAACTTATCCTAGGCTAAAGTAATGGAGGGCTTGGAGGCAGCAGAGGAGACTGATTACTGGCATGCATATATATAAAATATAAAACAGTCTGCTTACCAGCTTTATTATCTCAAGACCCTCCAAGGGACCCAACCCTATTCTCTATAACCCCCAGGTGTCCACCACATTCTAACGCCCAGCTTCCTTCCAACAAAAGGAGTATCCTTGACAAGGAGGTCTCTGAGTTCCAGGTCTCAACTATTGCAGATCTGGAGAGGAATGAAAGATCCAACCCACACCACTGTACCCCCCCCCGCCCCCATGCCTCCCACCCCTCTGGGGCTGAGGCCAGATTTTGCAAAAGTGCATCCCCTGACAATACTTTGCTGAGCATCATAGCCCCTTATTAGTTCAAAACTCTCAATTCCAGAGAAGGATCTTGTTTTTGTTTTTCAAGATTCTATTTATTTATTCATGAGAGACACAGAGAGAGAGGCAGAGACATAGGCAGAGGGAGAAGCAGGCTCCATACAGGGAGCCAATGCAAGACTCGATCCCAGAACTCCATGATCAGGCCCTGAGCTGAAGGCAGATGCCCAACTGCTGAGCCACCTAAGTGTCCCAGGATCTTGTTTTTTTCTTGGCAAAACAAAGGTCTGTGGAAGCAGTCAAGGGTTAATGTGAAAAAGTCAGGATGGCCCCTTCTCCCAGCTGCTGGCCCTGCACTTGCACACCCCTGAGGTGGGCACCAGCTTAAATCATGCAGCCTCACTCCAGCCCTGGCTACAGACCTAAGCCAACTCACTCAGGGTCCCTAGTCCCTCTGGGCAGATAGGATAGCCATTGTTCCCCATGGGATGAGTCTGTGGACATAATGCAATGATATATGCTGTGCCCATACATTGCTTTATTATGTTACAATGACTATTTTAATCATACCATTAATTATCTTATAATTATTAATCATTATCAAAAACAGTAAGAAAATTTTGTCTACTTAAGGTGGAGAGTGGCTTCCCAGAACAAGGATAGAACTCTTTTTTTTTTTTGATTTTTTTTTTTAAATTTATTTATTTATTTATGATAGTCACAGAGAGAGAGAGAGGCAGAGACACAGGCAGAGGGAGAAGCAGGCTCCATGCACCGGGAGCCCGACGTGGGATTCGATCCCGGGTCTCCAGGATCGCGCCCTGGGCCAAAGGCAGGCGCCAAACCGCTGCGCCACCCAGGGATCCCGGATAGAACTCTTTTATCCTTCTCCTCCCCAAGTGAGGTCATTCTTCAGGTTTAGAAAAAGCAGGGAGTGGACAGGGAAAGCAGAGTTGAGTCGCTGTCCCCAAGAAAGGATTGTGGGACGCCGTGCCTTGAAGAAAGTCCAGTTCCATTCACTGATGTGTTCAGGCTGTGTTTCTCACCGTCGTGGGGTACCGTCGTGGGGTCTCCTGCGGAACTTGCTGGCCTCCTTGGGAAACAGTGGAAGCTCAGAGGAGCTGGGCTTGATGATCCAGTGACCTCGACCTTGAGCTTGCTTCTCAAACCCTCCAAGTCTGCAACTCATGCTTCCCTGGCGGTGCTGGAGGCCACCCGAGATAATGGACGAGCGTGACTCTTGCAGGAAAGGGCTGGATTTTCTGAACTCACTGCCTTCCAGCTTCCCTTTGAAGCCAAAGACAACAGATACCTGCTGTGTTCAAAATAATGTTTCCTGAAAAGCCCCCTCCCCCCGGCTTTTTTTTTTTTTTTTAAATGGTTGACTCTACTTTGCCTCCCTATTTCCCCAGCTCTGGTCCCTTTGGTCTCTGTGCCAAAGAGGACAGCAGCTGCAGCCTGGCCCTAAATTGCTTGTCTCTGATGACAGCCAGGGGCTTGATGCAGACACACCCGGGCTCTGGGATGAGCCCCAGCTGGCAGGGATCGCGACCTCCTTGGAGCCTGCTCCCTAAATTCTCTACCTGGCCTTGAAGCTGCTTGCCCGTCGGCCCCTATCACTGAGACCTTGCTCAGTGCCAAGCCCTGGGCTGGAAGCTGGGTTCAGAGAGACAGGCAAAAACCAGGTTCCTGCCCTCCTGAGCCCAGAATCCAATGTGGGGAGGAGACAGACACTGAACAAAGGACACTAGGCTGCGTGCCTGAAGGCCTGGGTGGGAGGTGCTGAGAAGCACCAGCTTTGCAGTTGGCTAAGTCTGGATTTGAATTTTGGCTCTGCTGCTTACTTGCTGGATTGACCTAGGGCAAGTTACTCACCCTGTGAAGAGTCCGTTTCCTTCTCTGTAAAACCAGCGACCTCATAGTTGCTATGAAGATGGAATCTGATCATATGCATAGCACTTAGCTCTGTAACTGTGTGGGGGGGTAGGTGGTTCTCAAACTGGACTGTCCACTAGAACCCCTCAGGCCCCTTTGAAAAGTTCTGATGCCCAAGCCACACCCAGACATGCCAGATCTGAGCCTCGGAGGATGGGGCCTGGGCATTAGTATTTTTAAGGGCTCCCCACGTGATGTGCAACTTCACTGGGGTACCAGTAGATTGAACATAGCAGGTCCTCCATAAATACCAGCCTCCTCCATTTGCAGTGGCAGCGGTGGCCGTAGGAGTTATGAGGAGCTCCTGAAATGGGACCTTCTCCCTGTAGATGCTCCATGACACACTCACCCGATGATGAGCAGTACATGAGTGGTTTGGGTATGGAGTAGCGTAGGACCCCAGGCCAGGCACTGACCCATTCTGTGACTTCACATTGTTCTCCTTAAAACAAAACTGTTTTCTTATATCAAAAGTGATGCTCAATCATTTAATAATCCTCTTGGGCCATAGGAAATAGTTTTTGCAACAGGGACAATTTTAGACTTGGGAGTATATGTTTATAACATTAATCATCACCGTCCTTCTTTACACGCACACAAATGATCTTGCTCTGTAATTTCCGTGTCCTTTCCAGGCCACTACACTGGATGGAGTTAACCTCACCATTGAGGTCGTCTACAAAAAAGGCCAGGATTATAGGTTTGTGTGCTACGACCAGGGCCGAGCCTGCCGGAGCTACCGTGTGCGGTTCCTTTGTGGGAAGCCTGGTAAGCAGCTGCTTGTTGGAGACAGAGATGTAACCGCGGCTCGTTCCCCGAGCTGGCGGATACACATTGTGAGTTTGGATGTGGCTCGGTCAGCTGCCCCTGGACATCTCAGAGACACGCTGCTTCTGCCAAGCTTGCAATGGAGAGTACTTCTGTGACACAGGAGCAGTGGGACGGTCCTCAGAGTTGGCAGGAGCCAGGAGAGCCCCACCCTGCCCATATGCCTTTCAGGAAGGGGAAGGGCCAGGTCCAAGAGAACCAAGGTGCAGTGGCCAGAGCTGACCTCCCCTGCACAGACATGAGCTCGTGGCCTCTGGGTGCTATTATTTTAAACCCAGTCCCCGAGGTGCTCGTTAGAAGGGATTGGGAATGGTTGGTTGGTTCGTGGAGGCACTTGGCCATCTCCAGAAGGCAGTCATTAGGGATGAGAATTCTTTGGGGGAAGGGCTTAGAGCTACTGTAAATAATAGTTGAGAGGAACTATATTTGTTTTACATCTTGAGCGGAGTGGGTGTGGTGAGCAGCCACATTTAACTCTAGCTAAGGAGTTGCTGGAAAATCCCCGGCCCGGAGCTAATGAATGGCTCTTTTCTGGTCGGGTTTTGTTGACTTCAAAAACCTGTCCCAAGACTGGGATGGGCTGAGCCTGGTGATTTGGGTTTGGATAGGCAAACCTGGCATTTATTGAGGGAGCAAAAGGGAAGAGGCGGGCAGTCACAAGTTTGCCAAGAACGAAGGGTTATTATATCTCAGTCCTTCCTGTTTGGGGTTACAGTGAGGCCCAAACTCACCATCAGCATCGACACCAATGTGAACAGCACCATCCTGAATCTGGAAGACAATGTAGAGTCATGGAAGCCTGGAGACACCCTGGTCGTTGCCAGTACTGATTACTCCATGTACCAGGCAGAGGAGTTCCTGGTGCTTCCCTGCAAATACTGTACCTCCAACCAGGTCAGAGTAGCAGGTAAGCCTTTCACCAGGCCCTCCCTGGGCTCAACGAATCTGTTGTCTGAAATCACAAGTCTGTATCAATCAGCTATTGTCACAATAATGCTGCATAACAAAACAGACCTCAAATTCTCACGACAAATACTGATTTCTTGCTTGTGCCCCTGTAGCTTGTCTAGAGTCCAGCTTCTCTAGACTGAGCTTGGTTCCAGGATGATGGCTGGTCAGGGCAGCTCCATGGGACTCATTCTTCTCAGGACACACTCTTCCTGTGGGGGAGGTGGAAAACTCCCAGAGAACTCCGGGCTCAGGACTAGCATGCTCTCACACTCACATCCTACTGGAGAAAGCAAGTAACGTGTTTAAGCTCAACATGAATGGGTGGGTCAGCCTATTCGTGCCATCAAGGTTGAGGAAAGGGAGTGAATATTTGTTAGACGACAATGCAATCTACCAGGAAATTTTATTTTATTTTATTTTTTATAAAGATTTTATTTATTTATTCATGACAGAAAAAGAGAGAGAGAGAGAGAGAGAGACAGGCAGAGGGAGAAGCAGGCTCTGTGCAGGGAGCCTGATGTGGGACTCGATCCGGGGTCTCCAGGATCACACCCTGGGCTGAAGGCAGCACTAAAACCCTGGGCCACTGGGGCTGCCCTAGCAGGAAATTTTAAATCTCTTCCTTCTATAGCTTTTGGATCTTCCTTTTTCTTCTAAATGTTGACTTTGTGGTGCTGCAATTTATATTATGTGAGGCTCCCAGAATCTCAGATTGTTAGGATTAAAAGTATAGTCCAGGTCAATTATTATTAGTGGAGAGAATTATATACTCATGAGGGTTCTTTGGTTATAAGCAATGGACTCCAACCTGACTATTGTAAGCAAAAAAAGGAATTCACTGGAGGCCATAAAGCTCAGGGAAGTAATGCAAAAGCTGGACAGGTTATCTGCACCAGGACAAAGGAGTGGGGTCACTTCGGGGGTCTGGGTAGTGGGGGCAGCATCCTTAGGGCATTACTGTCCAGAAGTACCCTGCCAGGTCCCCAGGACATAGTGTTCACATCACCTTCTGGGGAGAGAGCATCTGATTGGGCTGGGGGCTTGTGTGCTCACCCTCTCGCCGTACACCTTCCCTGGCATCTCTCTGGGTTTGCTGATGGGGAAAAGGTCCCTCCCCACTGAAAACTAAGGGAGAAAACAGACAGAAGAAAGAAGAGTGGGGATCCCTGGGTGGCTCGGCAGTTTGGCGCCTGCCTTCAGCGCAGGGTGTGATCCTGGAGTCCCGGGATCGAGTCCCACATCGGGCTCCCTGCATGGAGCCTGCTTCTCTTCTGTCTGTGTCTCTGCCTCTTTTTGTCTTTTATGAATAAATAAATAAAATCTTTAGAAAAAAAATAAAGAGAGAAGAGTGGCTCCTGGGCACCACAGCTCCCAGCTGCTGTAGGACCATGGCTCTTGGGGAAGCCTTAGAATTGAGGGCAGGAGGAGGAAGATGGATGGAGAAGCATAGCCCATGCATTCAAGTTATCCATTGCTTTGGAAATAAGACTACGAAAAGTCACACAATCTCTTTGGTGGGTGGGGAGGTGCTTGGGAAGGAAGGAGTCTGGGGAGTAAAGGTTTGAACCCCTGAACAATGGTAGGAGGTCCCAATCCCGCTGTCGTATGGGCCAGGGAGTAGAGCCTGGGAGGGGAAGGCCATGGGCATCTGGGGCAGAGCAGGGTTTGCTGAGTGTGGCTAGACACACATTTGCACCTTGACAAGGTAACACACGGTCTGCCTCTGTAATTAATCATTTGTTCTAACCCCTACTTTCTTTGAAAAAGGTTTGGGGATATTTTGCAATGAACACAAGTTCAGTGAAATCTCCATCTAGGGGGGAAAATGGGAAAGATACGTGTCTACATAATACATTGTGGCGAGAGGAGAAGACATTCAACAAGAAATGGGGGTGTGGAAGTTTGCAGAAGCTACTGAAATAGACCACATATTTGTCTCAGAGCTTCCTGACAGCCAGAGCAGAGACAGAAATTCCACAGATGACTTACTATTGTCCCATAAGAAGGAGGAGGCCAGAGGCCCACAGGGACGGCTTCCCCAGGCTCCGAGCTGCTGAGGGACTTGGCACAGGGACTGCAAGTATTTTGTACCCCCTCTCCCACCCCTCCCTTGTGCCTCTGGCCCTCCCAGATTATTTGGGACAGTCTGGCTTGGCCACATCTGCTTTTCCCTGGTTGGCCCTCAGGCATAGCTGCAGTGTGTCTGCAGCAGCGCTAGAGAGCGACCCCCCCTCCCCCAGGCCCATCGCCTCCTGGGCCTCCAGAAGGTGAGAAGACAGACAGTGAGACAGGCCTGCTCAGGGCCCTGGTGCTGGGGGAGGAAAGAAGTGAGGGAGATGCAGAGCCCCCCTGGGGACCCTCACACCCCCTTGGTGCAGCATGGCCTGTGTCTGTGTCCCCCACAGCCCCGCACCCCTCCCTGCCCTCCCACCCCACCCGGGAAAGTTAGGTTCAAAGTGGACCTGCCACTTTGCTCCAGGGCTTTGGGCACTTCCCTGAGAACAGTGCCGCCTGGTAGGCAGATCAGAAAAGCCCCAGGTGTGGGGGCGTCTGTGTGTCTGTCTCCTGGAGGCTTACAGGGCTCCTTTGCAGCCCCAACCCTGGCTCTCCAGCCCCCGCCTACACGAAGCAGGGGCTCCACCTGCCCCATCCTTTCTGACGCTGTGCCTGCAACAGCAACGTCTCAGGTTCCCTCCTCCCCCAGGCTGGTGGCAGAGCAGGGGCCTGGCCTTCCCGGATCCACCCTCCTTGCTGCCCCCAGATTCTGGTAAACAGATCTTCATGCATATGAAGGATTTTTTGACAGAAAACAGATGGGGATAATCAGGTCACGAGAGGGTGTGAATCATCTAAGAGTATTTCAGGGTTTTACCATCCGTGGCGTGAACGCCCACATCCCCGACCTGGCAGTCCTGATCCTCCCAGACCTCCTCCACTTGCACTCCCACACTCCCACCAGCCCTGCACGCCCGCTGCCCCTGCACACGCACCTCGAGGTAATGCCGCTGGTAACCTGTGTGTTAGAACCACTGTCCTTCGTGTCCATGGTTGCCCAGGGCTTTGCAGAACCATCTTGCTTGCTCCTTGTGGTCACCTAACTAGGTGGCAGCTGCCTTTTCTGCAGGACACAGAGGAGGACGCTTAGGTGCAGGGCAATTAAATGTCCAGAGTCCTGCTCCCCAGCACAGTCGCCAGACACAGGAGGCTGTCCAAATTTAATCAAAACTAAGGTTTAGAAGTCTACTCCTTAGTCATCTGAGCTTGAGTACAGGTACCCAGTAGCTGCGGTGGCTGGCAGCTGGCATCCCAGAGTGCAGTAGAGCCTCTCAGTCACCCCAGAGGTCCTAGTGGGGCGATCTGGTGTAGACCAAGCAAGTCTGTGTGGTTGATCAGAGCCAGGATTCTAATTCCAGGCTCTGGGATCCAAGGCTACCCGTCCTCCCCCATTCTGTCCCCAGGGTCTCCACCCAAAGAGGACTGGCCCATGTGAGGAACCTGGGAGCTCTGCGGCTAGACTGGCTCTCTGGGACCCTCTAGCAGAGCCCCTCCCCCAGACCCACGGGGCCTCGCTGTGCATGTGCCTGTATGTCTGTCCCTTCTACTGGAAGGCTCTTGATGGCATTCTTCTCTTGGCCCCTGAGTGCCCAGTTCGGGGCCTGCCCCATAGAGTGGTTTCAGGGTGTGGAGCCAGGAGGGTCAGCGAATGGAGCCCCATGTGGGGCACCTGCACAGCCCCGCTGCTCCCTGGGCTTTCCCCACCCCTCGCCTGTGCCTGTGGGCCTCCCGGATTATTTGGGACAGTCTGGCTTGACCACATCTGCTTTTCCCTGGTTGGCCCTCATGTACCAGAGCTGTGAGATTTGAGAAGCAAGGGAGGGCAGGAAAATCTGCAGATGGGATGGGGTACAGATGGGAACGGAGTGATGCTGTCACTCTCAGTTGGCCCCTTACACTCTGCTCATGGGCCCCTGATAGAAACAGTCCCTCCGTCTTGCCAGGGGTTGCTCCCACACCCTACATTTCTCCCACAGGACAGCCTGGAGGGGTGAGGCACTGGTGGGAGCCCTGGGCTCCCGTCTTCCCTGAGGATAGTGCCAGTGCCAGCTGCATGTGGCCACATTGGCCACATGTGTCATTTTGGCCACAGCCCGTTGACAAGCATAGCTACCTTTGAGATACCTGCTATTAATGTCTCTATTTTATGGAAGGAGAGCCTGAGATTCAGGAAGTGTAAGTGACTATTCTGGGCCTCACAGCCATCATCTGAGTCAGGATATGACACAGCCTGGCTCCAGAGCCACGGCCCTTTGCAGCCATCCTCCTCCTTCCCTGGCCGCGTCCCAGAGGACCGCGGGTCCCTAGCCCTCCCCCTGAGCAGATGCCTCTGGTCAGCATTCTGACGACTCACTGTAGTTTAAGGGGACTGAGCCCTGAAATGCACTAGCTACAACATCCGGGGATGTGTGCCTGGGCAGGGAGGCCTCGTATCCCTGGGAACCCCTAGAAGGCACATGGAGGGTGGTGGGGAAGACCGTGATCACCGACAAGGAGCCATTGGAGCAGGATCTGGAAGGACAAAGCCATCTGCCGCCTTGACGAGGTAGAGAAGGCTGGCCCAGCTGGAGGGGCAGCGAGATAGAAGCTCTGAGATGCAAAGGAGCAAAGGCTGATTCAGGGAGAGCTGGGAACTCTGGTCTGGCTGCAGCAGCAGTGGGTGTGGGAGTGAGGACACATAAGCCCCCAGAGCATGGGGTCTTGCCGTCTGTCCTGCAGGCTGGTTGACGGGAGCTGAGCCCCTCAGAGCTGCACGGTGAGCTCCCCTCCTGTATCTTTGGCCAGAAGGACTGAGCCTGTGCTCCCTCCACAAACTCTTCCATTAGATATTCAACCCTTGGGAGGCTTTCCCTTTGGGAAGGGTGCTTTGTGCTGTGTCTCCCAGGACCTGACTCCTCAGGCGCCTGACTCTTGCATTCACTGGTTCCTGGGCACCTGTGAGCCACCTCTAGGGCAGTGGCTGGCCATTGCTCCTTCCACCTCAGTGGAAGGTGGCTTTGCTCAGTTCAGAAAACCTTTGAAGCTTTTCTGGGTGCTGCTCCTGTCCATCGGGGTGTCCGCTAGTTAGGAAAAAGTCTACATCCAGCTCACTCAGAGGTGCAAGGCCGGGCAGACCTGTGTGTATCCATTGCTGGACTTAGGGTGTTTAAGCCAGTGAGCAGGTGAGTCTCCTTCCCACCAGTGATCAGACGCTGCTCTGGGCACAGCTTTCTGCCCCCCCATCCCTCCCACAGCAGGGTCGCCCAGAACCCTGCATGAAGCTCTTTGTGCAAGAGACTCTACTCCCTGCCACCCACCGGGAAGGCTGTGCATCTGGTGTGCTTGTGAGGGTCACAGAGCCGATGGGCAGGAGACCCCCCGGGGATGGAAGGAGAGGCTTCCACACGGGCGGCCAGAGGGGGCCCTGCTTCTGGACCTTGACGCTGTGAAGCCCTGAGGTTCTGCGAGCTCTGTGAGCTGAGCTGGAAGCCACTGCCGTGTGTGTCCAAGAAAGTGAACCACAGCGTGCAGAGCGAACTTGTTCCAAACGCTCCTCCGGCCAGTGTCAGAATGTGGAAGGAACCAGAGTCCTGATGGCTCCCCCCACGGTGTCCGAGACTGACCCCTCTGGCAGGCATCAGAGATCTCCGGAGATGACAGTAAAGTACAGTGAATAGACTCTTTGTAAAGGGAACTTTCTTAATACTGGAGACCTTTCTTAAACAAGACTCTGTGATACACCAAATAAAGGCCCGACAGATGCCCAAGGGCTAATCCTACTGACCTGAGGATGCCACCTTGCATGGCAAAGGGACTCTGCAGGGGTGATTAAGTTGAGGCTCACTCGATGGGGGACTATCCTGGGTTCCTGGGGGACCCTAGTGTCATCACAAGGGTCCTTAGAGAGGTCACAGGAAGGTCAGAGTCCGGGGAGAAGGCGACATGATGACCCAGCAGGCGTTGGAGTGATGTTTGTGGAGGGAGGAGGGAAAGGCTGCCAGCCAAGGAGCACACGTGGCTGCTGGAATCTGGTAACGGCCAGGATGGTTGTGCCCGAGCCTCTCGCAGGAACCAGCCCTGCCACACTGACCGCTGACCCCAGGACGTGACTGTGCACTGCCGGCCTCCAAGATGGGAACAAGAAATTTCTGTTGATTGACCACAGTCATTTTGTGATACTTTGAAGACGGCAGCCTTGGGGGAGCTGGTGGTGATGCCAAAGGGGTATCTTGTCAGCTTTGCCACGTGCAAGTTTCATGTCCTGAACTAACATGCTTCCAGAAACTGCCCTCTCCCTGAGCCTGCGGAATTCAAATAGCAACTCCCATAGGATGCGTGAAACAGCGGGCAGGGCAGGTCCCCGTCGGGGTGCTGCTCGGGTCCATCCCAGCCCCCGCCTTCATGTGTGGGGCCAGCTGTGCTGTGGGCTGACATGTGTGCCCCGTGGCTAAAGCCAGGGCCACAGGAAAGCCACGGTACAGAATTCGAGTGCGCACACAAGGTCGTGCTCTGTGACTGCATCCTGGCACGGAGGAGAGAGCACCCGCCAGCCAGGTCAGCCCTCCGAGTGACAAGCTGCATCCAGAGGCAGGCCAAGATCTCTTTATCCCACAAAAGCATCTGGGGTCAGACTTGGGGCCATGAGACAGCTCCTAAGTTCCCAGCTCCTGCCACTGTGACTGTCACTGGGGTGCATTTGCTACCCGGGGAAGAGGAGGAGGAGGCTGGAGGGGAATCGAGTGGATTTGAGCAGACGGAGGAGGAAGTCACTGATTCAGGGACTTGCAGTGGCCTGAAGGGGTCTGACATTAGCTACAAGGGCAGCTGAATTGGGATGAAAAGTCTTAATTTTTTAAGGATCAGAGGTCTGAATGAGCTTGGAAGCAGAACATAAGGAACCCACACGAGGGAAGAGAAGTTCCTGGGTGGGGTCCAGGATTCTGAGACTATGGGAAGGGGTGAGGTCAGGAGTGCAGGGAAGAGAGCACCCTGTCCTCCCAGGCTGGCCCACCAGGACACCCCACATTCCAGTCCCAGGGAAGGAGCATGAGCAGGGGCAACCACACGTAGCTTCTGCTCCTCCTGTGACCATAGCCTGCGGGGAGGCTGGCAAAGGTGGTTCTCTTAGGGGGGCATATGGTGAGCTAAAACACAGGAGACCCTAGTACCAGCAAGCAAAAGGGAGCACCAGTATTGGGGGATAAATAGCCATTTCTGTGTGGGCTTCGGATTTATATTTGCATGGCTGTGAATCCTGGCTCTTCCTTCAGGCAAGGAATTTCATTTCTGGGCTTCATTCTTCTGTAACATGGGACTTAGTGGGGGGGGGGGGACAGGGACCACTGTGCACACCGCGCACACAGGGCATGGTGTTACGTAAGCAGCCGCGGATTCCCAAGCCTCCCCACCTCTGCCCTAGGGAAGCCACTGTACCTGCACATCGGGGAGGAGATAGATGGTGTGGACATGCGGGCCGAGGTCGGGCTCCTGACCCGGAACATCGTGGTGATGGGAGAGGTGGATGACAGATGTTACCCCTACAGCAACCACATCTGCAACTTCTTTGACTTCGACACCTTTGGTGGCCACATCAAGGTATGGGTCCTCCCGGCTGAGGCTGGCAATGTGGGAATCCTCCTGGAAGGGACTTTCTGGGAGATGGAGTCCTGCTGTCCCAGCTGTCCACCCCCGGCCATAAGACAGGGGACGGCCCTCCACTCCCCGGTCACATGCCCCCGGCACGCTGCACCCTCTGCCTTCACGGCTTCCAATCCCCATCATGGCTCTTGTTCCCTTTCTTCTGTTTCACCCCAATCGTTTCCCAGAAGAGCTGGCATTTCACTCACACAACATCATGCTTACAATAGATCCATGAAGTTACAGAATCGAGAGCAGGCAGGGGAGAGGCTCTGGAAGTCGCGGCGCTAAGGGTACTCGTGAGCTTGCCAGGAAGCTGGAGGCAAAGACGGAGACCCCACGCTGCGAGGCTCTGCTAGCATGATGAAAGGCAGCGGTTGCAGTCCGAGGGAGCGCAGCGTCTCCTAGCATCCAGCTCACACATGAATCCTGTCTGCATCCCTGTCAAAGGAGCCGTTACCCGGCATATCGAATATCATGACACCCAAAGCTCTTGCGTGGCCTTTGCGTTCAATGACTTAGGATCAAAGCTGATAGAATATTGCTGTGTGGAGATTTGCTGTAGTCGGGTGCTATCAGGATCAGACTTTCTGGTGACCTAACTGAATGAATGAGCAGAACCTAGAAAGCCCAGAGTGGGAGCCCTACTGGCAGGGCAGTGTCACGTTGGGTGGCTCCATAGTACACATGGGCTTCTAGCAACCCCAACCCTTGCTCATTCAATGCCAGAAGGGCTCCCCAGCAATCAGAGCCTCCAAAAGCACTTGCACGTGTTCCTGGTCAGGCTCTGGGGCTGAGGGAGCCAGGGCTTATGGGACCGTCCTTAGAGGAGAGACTCGCCAGAGAGACCAGAGAGACTAGAGCCTGTTTCCAATTCTGAGAGTGGTCCCTGAGCCATCAGAGCACCCCTTCCCACTGTGCCCAAACTGGGCCTCAGGATGCCCCTTCCAGAGTGGCATTCCAGTTGACACCTCCTTTGGGGAGGAATATTAGTGTGTCCCTAAGAATCGCCCTACTCCATCAGCAGTAGGCTGAGCCCAGCTTCTGGAGCGTAGACATCCACTGTGGTGCATGATGGCTCACACTTGCCACCAGGGTCACAGGCTATGGAGATTCCTGGCTCAGCATCCTGGGTCTTCCACCAACAGGGGCCACAGACCGTGGGCCAGGGCACAGGCTCCTTCTGCCTCACGGCCACCTTCGTCCTGGATTTCTAACCTCCAGGGGTGGGCCTCATGCTAGCTTTACCCCAGCTTATCTGGGGGTTGCCCCTTCCTCATGACACTCAGCGACTGAGGAGGGAGGGAGGTAAGTGGAGGCAAGGCCTGGCTGTTGTATGGTCGCTCCTTGGTTTTTGGGCCCGAGCAGTTCGCTGCCAGGTAGACCCCTTGTGTTATTCACAGTATTTTGGCGTCCGTGGGCCTTACGCCACCTGCAGCACATGTGTTGGATCCGCTGTGTGGCTGAGGCAGGGACCAGCGAGGCACTTTGCATGCTTGGGATGTGGCACCGGTGGGGGAATGGGGGGCACCTCGCTGACCCTTCTGACCCCTGCACCCCCTTCCAGTTCGCACTGGGCTTTAAGGCGGCGCACCTGGAAGGCGTTGAGCTGAAGCACATGGGGCAACAGCTGGTGGGGCAGTACCCCATCCACTTCCACCTGGCAGGCGATGTGGACGCCAAGGGAGGCTACGATCCACCCACCTACATCCGGGAGCTCTCCATCCACCACACGTTTTCTCGCTGTGTCACCGTGCACGGCTCCAATGGCTTGCTGGTAAGCGCCTCCCTCCCTTCCCTCCCTCCCTCCCCGGGAAGCAGAGGGTCCATCGCTCCCCATGCTCAGGTCCCCTTCCTCCAAAACGTTGGTGCTGAGACGGATGTTGGGTCAAGACATTTTGTCCAAGGCCACTGGGGGTTGAGCCATCCTTAGCCTGGAGTGATGAATGCTGTCAGTTCAGAGCAGGTCTCCAGCTGAAGAGGAAAGAGAAAGAAAGGTGTGTCTTTGCCAATGGGCCCTGAGTGGCAGAGGTGGTGAGCTGGCCTGGTCACTGGGGCTCCTGCTCCCTCTGCACCTCTTTAGAATGATGGGCAGCCAAGCACCTTCCATGGCTGCATGGCTAGACAGACCTGTGAGCACAGACAAGGGGTCATGCTGAGACTCCATGGCGTGGCCTCTGTCCCAGCCAGCAGTGGCCACAAGGGGCCTTTTCTCCCATGGCACCGAGCATCCTTCAGAGCGAACACTGCTGGGAGGAACGGCTCCATTAGCAACATGAATATGTGCCAGAGGCTGGATTGGCACAGTTGATTTGTATACTACATTGATTCTTCTTTATTTGTTTTATTTAAAAGATTTTATTTATTTATTCATGAGAGACACAGAGAGAGACACAGGCAGAGGGAGAAGCAGGCTCAATGCAGGGAACCTGGTGTGGGACTTGATCCCTGCACCCTGGGATCATGATCTGAGCCGAAGGCAGATGCACAATCACTGAGCCACCCGGGTGCCCTGATTCTTCTTTAAATGAACTAAACTTATGGGGCACCTGGGTGGCTCAGTGGCTGAGTGTCTGACTCTTGACTTTGGCTCAGGTCATGATCTCAGGGTCACGGGATCAAGCTCTGCATCAGGCTCTGTGCTTGGCAGGGAGTCTGCTGGAGATTCTCTCCCTCTCGACCCCGCCCCTCTCTTCCCACTCCCCCCCACCTTTGTGCTCTCTCACTCTCTCTCTAAAATAAGTAAATAAATAAATGAACTAAACTTCTATCCTCTAGAAACTTAAGCAACCGGACATTACAAGCTGACGCTCTGCAAGCTGAAAAATCCAGATTGTGTTTTGTTTGGCTTATAAAGTGTTTACAGAAACATTCGATCATTTTGACACTAAACTGATAATTTTACATTGAACCAGCCTTTCTTTAAAGAGACTAAACCTATATCCTCTATGAACTTCAAAACCGGATGTCACAAAATGGCACCCTGCGGGCTGAGCCCAGTGACGAGACGTGTTTGGTTTGGCTTATGTGGTGTTTAAAGAAACATCTGAAGTAGGCTTCGTCATTTAAAAATTTAGAGATTTCACATAGAAATCTGGATTCTTGGCTTCTCTGGAAAAGTGGTCTGAGTGGGCAGGTCAGACCCACACTCCTGCATGGCACAAGGGCCTAGGGCAGGGCTGAGTCCTCAGGCTCCCCCCAACCCCGTGCCCACTGCTCCCTACTATGTTTCTGCAATGTAGCCCTCAGCTTGCTGCCTGTGGGCCGCCATGGGCACCTGAGCGTGTGACCCTGTTCACAACCAGACACAGTGGAGTTGGATGAGGCCTGGTTTTGTGTTGCTGGTGAAGCCACGGCCAGTTCTCCCCCGCAGCTCATCTTGTGTTGCGCGCCGTGCCTGCACCACCCACTAAGCATCGAAGGAGAGAACGGGCTTTGGGGCCCAGTCTGGAAGTGCTTGGGGTCAAGAGCTTGGTCCACAGGTTATGAGTTGTGGCGCCTTGGACAAATAGCTTGACATCCCTAAACCTCCATTCTCTCTCGGCCAAGTGGGGAAATCACACCAAACCCAGAGGTGCAGGTGCCCCAAGGTCGTCCAAGGCTGGAGCCCTGCCCGCCAGTTCATGCGGAAGCCTCGACCAAGAACCAGGGCTGATTCTCCCTGGCAGGTGGCAGGAGGGCTCTGGTGGGAGTGGTTGCTGAACGTGGGATTTTTTTTCTGGCTCAAGGGAGAGGAAAGGAGAATGTGTTCTTGCTGAGGCAGAAAGACAATAGGATTTGTGATACGTAGAGAATGTCAGGAATGAAGTACTAGACACAGAGGGAGCTCGGGCCCTGGAGCCTGGCCTTCCATCTGGCTCCTGCCCTGTACCAGGAGTGTGACCTGGGCCTGTCATTTTACCTCTCCGTGCCTCTGTTTCCTCTCCTATAAAACAGAGAAGATGGCAGTGTCTATTCTGCATGGTGGTTAGAAGGAGTGAGTGAGCCAAGGATGTGGAAAGTGTGGCACGTGTGTGCCACGTTGGTCCTGTGTGCTGCAAGGGGCATGACAAGCAGCTCTGGTCCTTGTTTAGTTAGAATATAAGAATGAGAAGGCTTTGGCCACTTTGGTCACAGCGCACCTCCCTGAGAGCCGTGAGCCAGGTCCCGGCCGGAGGAATGGGTTCACGTCGGGGAAGCAGGGCAAGAGGCGTTGAGGGGTGGAACAGAGGCCTGGCCGGGCAGCAGTGGGAGCCCGCCGCTGGGTGCGGAAGCGGCGGGGAGAGCCTGAGAGCCAGCACAGGCCAGGAGCTGCTAGATGGGCCAGTTGCACCCACAGTCGAGAGAGATTTTTTTGAGCCAGAGACTTTGACAACCTGTTGGAACCAGAAGACCCTTGTGGTCCTGTATGCTGGGGCCATTCTTCTGTCCAGCCCCAAGCGATGCCAGTCACCAGACTGGGAGGGAGCACCCATCAGCACCCTGGGTGCCGTCTGGACACCAGGCAGTGCACTCGCCTTGCAAGGCCTCGCCGGGGTGCCAGCTGCAGCCTGACCCCAGTTGCCACATGGGGCTCCAGCTGCACTCAGCTAGGGTCTGTGCTGGGGAGTCAAGCTGGTGGGTTAGGATCTGGAGCCCACAGACCTGTGTGGCCCTTCCAAGGTGACACCACACTGGCATGGCTTAGAATCTGGATGAAGTGCAGGCCTCTGCTTCCCTGAGCCAAAGAAGCAGCAGGATAATGGAGTGCATTCTGTGTCCTTCCCCAAGAGCCACACCCCTGGGCAGGAGCTGGGGTCTGGGATCGGCGCCACACCCTGTAAGGGCTGCACCACGGAGGCAGGGAGCTCCGAGTTCAGAAGAGCTGCCTTGGAAGCTGGACTCTCTCCATCAGTATTTTACATTTGCTCCCTTCATTCTGGCTTGCGGACTTTATCAGTGGCGGGGGCTGTGTTTGAAAAGATTTTTTTTAGCTGACGGGATGAAAGGAGACCAAATACAGACGGAGGCTTTATTCTAATTTAGAATGCAGAGGCCACTCTGTAGCATCGTGGATGCCTTTACCCTAATGCCACCCCAGATCTGGACATGCCTGACACCCAGATGGGAGGACACTGGCTCATGGGGAAGAGGGGCTCCGAGCTGTGCAGAGCCAGGAGGTGCCTTCGAGCTGATCCCATATGTCCTGGGCAGCCCCCGATACATGGTTTCTCCCTCTACCACCTACAGAACACACTCTGGTACTCAGAGAACAGCCTCCCTCATCCCTGCACCCCCACCCCAGGTCGCCCACCTGCACTCCTTCCCATTCTTTGCCACCTGCTTCTGGAAAGGGCGGTCTGAACCTGACATTCCTGCCAACACCTGCTTCTCACTCCCCTCTTAACTGATGGAAATGCCAGCCTCTCAACCTCTGCTCCCCCTGAGCCCAAATGATGCTCTTAGTCACCACTACCCATGCCACGAGCTCCTGCTCGGCAAACCCACCTCCCCCTTCTCCCGGGACTCCTTGCTCACGCAGAAGCAGTTACCACCAGCATCCCCAAAACCACGAGGTCGGGACAGTCCTACCGGCCTGTGTTCCAATGTTGCCAGTATGGACTTGGGGGGCTGATCCAAATTTTCTGAGACTCGGTTTCCCACTGTGTAGAGTGAGGATGAGGACACAACCCATTGCAAAGGCTTTGGAGGACGATGAAGCCAGAGAACACAAGTGGCACACTTAGCATTGGTAGAGGGCATAGCATTATCACTGGGCCTCTCTGTGTACCTGTAAGCCTCCTGCTTCCATGAGATAGCAGTGGGATCCCCCCAGCACCCCCAACACACACACACACACACACACACATGCACACACACAGAGTAGACCCAGATTTCAGCACACACAGTGTACGCGTCCTCCCATCTCGCCACAGAAATGCACCGTGCGTGCTAGCAAAGTCAAGGCTGGCGGTAAAGCCACGCTGAATGCTGATTATCCTAGTGACACCGAGACCCATTTAACCAGAGAGCCCCCTTCACATGACTGTGACATCCTGCACTTAGTGTCCTACGGAACAGTTTGGGAGATGCCTCTTGCGATACTGACACCAGTGGTGGTGTTTCCTTTGAAACTGGTGGTCCTCATCGAAGCTGCTGGATGCCAGCAAATGTGGGGTGAAGCTGGCCCTCAAAGGAAAGGTCCACTGCACGTTACCTCCAGACAGGACCGTGGGGGCCTATGGTGGGCTCCTCGATTCCTGAAGCTGCTCTCATTTCTCTTTCCTGCCTGAACCCAAATGAGGGACCCAGATGGTGGTTCTTGATCTCCCCAGAAGTTCCCCAGGCCAGGGGTTCTGCTAGTGGATCGGATTGGGGAAGAGATGCTCTGGGGAAGAGGAAGGACACATCATCCATCAGCCCCGCTATCCTGCCTCCCTTCCCACTGGCACCTCTCCTCTGGGGGGCATGGGGGTGCTGCCTCCGGGGCTCTGTCTTTCCTGACGATGGGGAGGGCCGCCTGGTTCTCTGCTTCCTGTCCCGGCCTCTGTGAGCCGTCCAGACACTCGCTGAGACTCTGTGACATGAGTTACTGCCTGCACCAGGGCTCTTTTCTTCAGTGGCTCAACACACAAAGTAAGTGGTGAAGCCTGGAAGTTATACTCTTTCTTCCCATATGATTGTATTGGATGTCAAGTTTCTCGCTGATATGAGTTGAATCACACCCCCCCCCCCCAAGGCAGAATCAGGCAGGGCTGATTTCTGCTCGTATTTGCTCTTAAATAGCCTTTTCTTCTGTTGTACGTGCGTCAATTTGCACAGAACACTCTACTTCACACCTGTTTCCCCTGCTTCATTACTAACAGCACCCCTCTTTGCTCTCAGAAAAAAAAATGTGCTGGTGCAGATGGTAAATTAAGTGGTCGTTTTTGTTGAAGCGGTCCCTGAGGGCTGACAAATTTCCTCCTTCGAAATTTCATGCCCAGACCCCACCTAACAATAGCTGGAGACTTAAAAGAGCTTTTAGGAAAAAAAAAAAAAAAAAAGAATCACTTTAGGACTGCTGACCATCAAGAGGGGTGATGTGCACAAGGAGGAAGGGAAGGACATGATTTATACAAGAGAACAGGCAGGTGGTGGTGGGCAGAGGGGCTTGCACATGCTTCGGGTTAGCTCACCCGGGGACTTGGCAGCCACTGTGCATGGGCCAGAACCTACCGATTTATCTGTCTGTCTGTCTGTCTGTCTGAAGCTGTACAATGGTGTAAATATTTAGTTCTGGGAAATGTCCTAAGGCAGAACGATCGCAGACCTAAGAGCCAGAAGACGTTAGGAGGCATCTGTCATACAAGACACACCGGGATGGGGGTAGGAGGCCTGGTTCTGAGCATGGCTCTACCTCGAGGTTTGCAAACACCCTGGGACACCCCGCGCCCTTTCTCTGGGTGTCAGTGTCTCCCCTGTAAGTGGAGGCGTGGAGCTTGCTTGGAGATGTCCCTCCAGCTCCTGCAACCCTGCTTCCTCCCTGCTTGTCTCCCCAGGCTGTTTATAACCAGCATTCAGAGCTCCCTAGGACGAAAGGAAGCTGTCCCACTGGATGACCTTGGTGTTCACCAAACTCTTAGTGAGGGATTGAATAGGACTCGAGATCACACCCTTGCCAATGACCAAAGACTAGGGAGGGATGTTGAGGGAACAGGGTGGTTTGTGTGTTTGGATCCTCCCTTTTGGGGTGAATGGACACAATTTGAAAGCTGGGGTCCCAGCCCTGGCTTCTTGAACATGTGGGCTGTGTGACCTTGGGCAAATTACTTGACTTCCCTGAGTCTTGGTTTCCTTAGCTCTAAAAACAAAACAAACACCAAAAATAATTATTATAGAATTGTGTGAGATTTCAGCGAGATTGGAAGGACGTGGAGGGTCTGGGTTCTGGATGCTTCCAGAGCCTGACGACCTGGAAGGTGGAGAGGCAGGCTTTGTCATATAAAAGACTCCATTGGGAATTGGGGTGTTTCCCCGAGATTTGTGTACCCCAACCAGAAGCAGTTTTGTCACCAGTGGTTGTCACACCGAGGAGATGCTGTTGGTATGGAGTGAGGGCAAAAGCCAGGGAGGCTACTAAACATCCTACAAGGTACAGGACAGCCCCTTGAAGAGTTAATGGTACTGAAGCAGGGACAGCGTCTGGATGTTTCAGGGCCCGGCATGCTGGTAGGTGGTTAGTAGGTGCGTGTCAGACTGATGCCATAGGGGAGCAGGAGCTTTTCTTACTAGGTGACACCAGTGGGCTATCGGGCCCCAGGGTGAGGATGAGGATGGGAGATCTCAGTTAAGAGAAATGAGGCATTTCTTACCATCCTCAAGTGTTCTGCTGCGGACAGGCTGCCTTTGAGGTGGTGAGCATCTCGTCTCCGGGGCATTCAAGGGGAAACACAGTTCCCATTGGTAAGAGATGCTTGTGGGCAGTCTAGCATTGGACACGGAGCTGGGGCTCAGGCCAAAGACCCTCTGAGGACCTTTTAGTTCTCAGACTCGTGTGCTCATGGGGTTCAGACCCAGAAGGGGCCTCGGTGATTGTGGAGTGGGAGACCCCTGTGCTGCTTGGGCATGCGGCTAAGACCGTACCTGGCTTTCTGTGTCTGCAAATGGCCTTTCTGCTTCCCCCACTGACTGGGATTCCAGGAAGGACTTTGAGGAGCTGGAGTTTGCAACCTTCCCTGGCTCTTGGCTCAGGGGTTTCAAATATCTCCTGATGTGCATCGTGGACTACAAGGCTGGCTTGGCCCTGTGGGTGAGGGCATAGCCTGGCCTGGCTTGGATGTCACCCTCAGGGCAGCTCTCCCACTGCACTCTCTGGTTGGGTTTGTTCTGGGCAATGCCCCATGTGAGGTCCTTATAAGCTGTGTACCCGGGTGCTCTCGCCTGGGTGAGCTCTCGTGGCCCTGTCCAAGCCTCCTCTTGGAGCTGCTTCTAACACTCTGTCCCTGTGCTACCCTGCGGAGCCTCGGCCCCACCTCCAGCAGGAAGGGGCCTTGAAGTCTCAGTCCCGGCCCCCCGGATCCCACATCTGTGCCAGGCCCTACCAAATTGCTAGTGCTCCTCAAGGGGCCTGGAGTGCAGCTGATGCTGTTGCATGTTTGCTGAGTGTGAATAGGCACAGGACGCTGAGTGAGGAGTCACCCTGGCTTGGTCTCTGCAGGTCAAGGACGTGGTGGGCTATAACTCTTTGGGCCACTGCTTCTTCACGGAAGACGGGCCAGAGGAACGGAATACTTTTGACCACTGTCTCGGCCTCCTTGTCAAGTCTGGAACCCTCCTCCCCTCCGACCGTGACAGCAAGATGTGCAAGACGATCACGGAAGATTCCTACCCAGGGTATATCCCCAAGCCCCGGCAGGACTGCAAGTAAGTGCCTTCCTCCCCAGGGCATGTGCACCACCCAGCCCTGCACCCCAGGGACAGCCCTGTATGTGTACCACTCACCTGCCCACTGTGCCCCTGACGGCTGCACCTGGGCCTTCTGAGCAGCTTGGGCCTCCTAGCTCTTAACCACCTACTGCCCTCGGCCTCTGAGCTGGAGGCCATGGGGGCCACGGAGACCACGGAAGGCATGCTTCCCACTCCCCCCTTCTCCACTTGTCCATGGCCATCATTCCTATCCACAGAGCACCACTGTTTCTATCCTCAGGATTCCCTGATGTCACACGGTGCTCCTTTGAGAGTGCGTGGGCTGCCACCTGGGTGCCACAGCATGTCCCCATGGGGATAGAGACCGAGACAGAACTTCCCCTGTGAGAAGCATTCCCATGCTGGGTCTCTCCCTGAGTAATGGCCACTCTCCTGGGTGCCTGGGACTTATCTCTGCTTGACAGCCAGACTCAGACTCTACCTATCAACAACCCTTGCCTTACGGAGCCCCTTTTAAATTCTGAGCCTTCCAGGTGCCTAAATGCACCACACTCAAACAAGCAAATGGGTTTCCTAACAAATGAAGGATTTCTCAAGCCTCTGGTAAGAGGCTCGGGAGCCAGCAACCCGTTGTGTGACGCTGTGCATCTCTGCCCCTCCCTGCAGTGCAGTGTCTACCTTCTGGATGGCCAATCCCAACAACAACCTCATAAACTGTGCAGCAGCGGGGTCCGAGGTGAGAAGAAAGATCCCTCTTCAGCAGGAAGTAAAGGCGGGAGCTGGGGGTGGGCCAGGAATGTGTGTGTCCCGAGCCCCATCTTGGCTCAGCTGGGACGAGGAGGTTAAAACCAGGCTGGGGCCACATGGACTGGGCTTTAGGGAATGACTCTGTCCCTTCATCATATTGGTGATCAAAGCACTTTGCTGAAATGACTCATTATTAGATGGAAGCAAGTGTGGCTCAGAGCCCTGCCCCGCACACCGATGCTCTCAGCCAAAGTAGTTTAATTTTTGCATCAACCCTACGAGGCAGGTACTCGTTCCTTCCATCTGCTGGGTGAGAAAGTAGAGGCAGGGAGAGCGAACGTGCCCAGGGGCATGCATGGATTCAAACACAGCATTCTGTCTACACAGCCTTGCTCTTACCCACTTGTCCCTGCAGCTTAGCATCCCTGGGACCCTGAGCAGGTCAGGTGCTGTCTCTGGGCCTCAGCTTCCATTAGCTGCAAAACAGCAGGGAAACGCCAAGAACATCATAGACTCTGAAAGCCAGATGTTTGGAGCCCTTGGCTAATAGAGTAGGACTCTCTGGATGGTGGTCACAGTAAGGGTGGACCCCAAAAATATATCTGCCAGACCTTTTTACCATCTCTGGGACATGTGTCCGGGGATGGCTGTTGGGGGCCCATTTGGGAGTAGAGCTAGGTCCAGCCCCAGTTGGGCCATCCCATGGCCCCAGCAAGGAGTCTGCAGGGCTGATCTCTGTGGCTCTCCCCGCTTCCCCCAACAGGAAACCGGGTTCTGGTTCATCTTCCACCACGTGCCGACGGGCCCCTCAGTAGGGATGTACTCCCCGGGATATTCAGAGCACATTCCACTGGGGAGGTTCTATAATAACCGAGCGCATTCCAACTACCGGGTAAGTCTTTCCAGACTATCCTTCCCCAGCCGGCCTCTTGGTCCTCCTTCCCGGGCCTGCAGATCATTAGGGCCGGGACAGCCTCCTGGTTACGGCTGGCAACCACTGCATTCCTAGCGCCAGTCTGGAAGAAAACAAAGCAGCCTTCCTCCTCAGCCACCGGCCATTCTTAGTGAGAATGTTCTGTGGCTGTTCCTGCCCGGGCACTGGCTCACATCTGGTCAGGGCCAGAGGGAGAAGTGAGGTGCACCTTCGCTCAGGCCGATGAAGGGTGACTCCTCCTGGGAGCTGGCATCTGAGTGTAATGTGTCAGGGCACATGGTGGGCATAGGCGTGGTGCTGACCGTGAAGGGTTAGCCTGGCCTGGAAGCTAGAGAAAATCAGGAGGTGGCTCTGAGGGAGGGTGGAGGTAGAGGGGAGCATCCTCCCTCCCATTCCCTGTGCTTTGTTCCTGGGAAGTGGGCTGCTCCAAAAATGCAGAGCTGAGGGGCAGGCAGGAAGCAGAAGCTCCTCCGTCTGGTGCCACACTCGGCGCTGGGAGGGGCTGGGACTGCAGGTGTGTCTCGGACGCCCTGCCAGGACTGCCACAAGGCCGGAGCCGTGGCATGTGGAGCGGGGGAGCCAGGCCGAGACCAGAGGTGCTGCCCGGGGGGCAGAAGGGACCTGGGGGGCATGGGTGCAGCGCCCAAAGCCCAGGGTGTCAGGGCTAATCTGGTCCAGTCCCTAACGGTACAGATGAAGCTGAGGTCCCTGGAGGGGAACAGGTACATCAGGATTTTGGAAAAAATCTCAACCCATGGGAGACTGTGAGGAAGAGAATCCTCTCCCATGGGCCGGGGCTTGCACCTGCAGTGGGGGGGGGGGGGGGAGGACCCCAGGCAGCTGTGTGTCCTGGAGGCCAAGCAAGAAGGGTGTCTCGGGGCAGAGGCAAGGAGGCAGCGGTGTCCCCCGGATGGACCGGGGGTTTCTGAGGCTGTTGTGGGCTGTACCGGGGCAGCGCAGAGGCATGGGGGCAGGGGGCCAGCCGAGCAGTGGACAGGCTGTGTGGGCTGCTTGTTGGGACCTGCCCCTGGTGGGTGAGGGTCCTGGTCTGGGGCCAGCACCAAGCCTCCTGCCATCCTCTGAAATCAGTGTTCTTAACCTTCGAGGGAGGCCACAGCTGGAGGCTGGGGGTGAATCCTGGCTTGAGAGCCAGCAGCTAGGGATCGAGCCTCTCCTCTGACGCTTTGGGATGCACTGGCCAGAGTGGACCCCGGTTACTGGAGAGGGGAGCCTGGTTACAGGTCTTTCTGGGAGGCAGAGGGTCTCCACGAGGCAGGAGATCAAAGGCGGCCTCATGGGGCGGCACCATTTGTGGCTGGCCCTACCTCCCGCACGCCCAGAGCTGAGCACATAAAGACCTTGAGAGCCAAGCAGGAATGTGAGCTTCTGTCCTCAAGTCGTGCCAGACCCCAGGCAGGGCTGTGGGAGGGTCCCAGACCCCTGCCCCAGGGTAGAGACCAGACTTAGTTCAGCAGTTCCTCTAAGCCACCGCAGACACATTTCCCAGGCACATATGCCCATCACCCTTGAGTCTGAGCTGGGCTTATCGCTGCCCAGAGCAGGGTAGGTTCTGGGCACGGACCTAGCTGCATGGCCCCGAATGAGACATGTAACCCTCCGGATATCAGCTTCCTTGTGCACATCTCCAAGAGGAGGCCTTATTCCAGATCCACTCTGAGCCATGCAGAGCAATACAGTCTCCTCACCTCCCTCACTGCAGACCCCTTACCTCTGTTAATGCATCCTAACAGCACAGTTGGTTTTACTGGACCATGTAAGGGTATGCAGTGAGGCTGGGCGTGAGGAGGTGCCTGGGGCCTGCAAGTGGAAATGACCGTGTCCCTGACTGTCCCCTCCCTGCAGGCTGGCATGATCATAGACAACGGAGTCAAGACTACTGAGGCCTCTGCCAAGGACAAGCGGCCCTTCCTCTCCATCATCTCTGCCAGGTAAGTCAGCCCTCAGGAATGCACAGACTCCCTGCTGACCTACTGACCCACCTCTATTCTCCTCATTCACTCACTCATTCATTCATTCATTCATTCATTCAGTCAGTCCATCAGTCATCAAATATCTACTGAGCACTTTCTACGTCCTGGGGAGGGAGCCAGCTGCTGGGGTACCGTGGTGAAAATCTGAGTGGGAGAACGTCTGAATTAGGTCTTAGGCTACAGCAGCTGAAGCAAAATAGAAATCTCTAGAGGTTCCTGGATCCTTCCTCAAAGGCTAGAACAAAGCTGGCTGGAGGCTCAGGGCCGCTTTTAGAAGGTGCTATCAAACCCTCGGGGTTGTTGGATAAACCAGCTTCCTTTAAAGAGGCCAGTTGCTTGGCCAGCATCGTGGCAAGCAGCCCTGGTGCCATGATGATGCCGACGGAGGACGCTGCTGGTCTGGATGCCCCCGAGGGCCACACTCAGTGCTCTGTTTTGTAACCAGAGAGCTGGAGCCCAGAACAGGCATGAGGTTGAGGGTCTCCAGGTCCATGGGGAGCTAAGCAGCTCACTGTCCTTCCCATCCCTCTGCTATGGGCCTCACTGCCCAGACTTCCCTCTGTGCCATGACCTGCCTCGGCCCGGGCGAGGTCTCCCCAAGGGTGTGATGAACAAGAGCAGTGATGTGTCCTAGCCTGCGTGTGTGGGGCCCTGGAGAGAGAGACCCTTGCTTCTGTGACGAGCTCAGAAAGTTTGCTTCGGAGCCCAGGCTACGTGAGCCGGGTGCTGCTTCCTCAGGGTCTTCCAGGCACTGTGCCCACAGAGGGATGCTCACAACCCGGAGGGGGATTAGTTCGGGAGGCCCTGACACTGCCACCTGTGCCCTCCCTGCCGTGTGTTCCAGATACAGCCCTCACCAGGACGCCGACCCGCTGAAGCCCCGGGAGCCGGCCATCATCAGACATTTCACCGCCTACAAGAACCAGGACCATGGGGCCTGGCTGCGTGGCGGGGACGTGTGGCTGGACAGCTGCCGGTGAGGAGAGAGCTGTGGGGTGTCGGCACAAGGAGGGGGTGAAGCCTCCCCCACACAGGGGAGAGGAGAGCAGGACAGAGGAGAAGCAGACACATGGACTTGGTCCCCGCCAGGTGGAGGCACAGGATGGCAGCTGGCAGTGACCCCTCAAGCCCCCTAGAAACAGCATATGCAGGAGTGTGGGTCATTGGATAGTCCCTGGTGAGGCTCGCTCAGACCTCAGAGCCAGTCAGTGAAAGGAAGGAAGGAGGAAGAAGCTGGCACGTCCTGGGTACCTGCTGTGTGCTGAATCCTTGGTTGCCTTGGTTACTGTGCTTCTCGAAGATTCAAGTTATCACCTCTGTTTTGGAGATGATAAACTGAGGCTGAGTTTGGTGACCTTCCCAGAAGGTCATACAACTAGTAAGTGGTTGAACTGGGGTTTGAAATTGCAACTTGTCGGACCCCAAAGCGTCATCGTGACAGTAGGTCCTGCCCTTCCCGGCACCTGCCTGACTGTTGGGAAACTTGGAGTCTGTCCCTTTCCTGGGGCTGAAATGGGAGCTGGCATGGCTAAGGGGCAGGGGACTCGCATCCACATGGCCCACCTTGACCTGGTGCTGGCCCCGAGAGGCCCTCCACGTCCCCCGCCACCCCCTCCACTCCCCAATCCCACCTCTCACTAGCCCTGGAGTCACAAATGGGAACTGGCTGCAGAAGGAAGCTCACGTTGCCCAGCGTGCATGCTGCTGATGCAGTGTGGTGCCAAACGCTGAGAGCCATCTAGGCACCAGGCCCGGTGTGGGAAGGGACCTCGCCGTACAGAGCAGGAGAGCACGCAGCTCCCTCAGCAAACCCCATGCTAGACAAAGACTCCTTCCCCACGCAGTGTCCACAGGGTGATGCTGGGGATGGGGCAGGGCCTTCCCTCCTTGATGTCCCTGAGTATGAAATGGGAGCAGGCTCTGACTGTCCTCTCATCCCCAGGTTTGCTGACAATGGCATCGGCCTGACCCTGGCCAGGTAAGGACAGCTGTCATTGCACTGGGCCTTCTGTGGGAAGCCGGCTCAGGACATCTCATGCCAGACATCTTCTCCCTATAGTGGTGGGACCTTCCCGTACGATGATGGCTCCAAGCAGGAGATAAAGAACAGCCTATTTGTTGGCGAGAGTGGCAACGTGGGGACGGAGATGATGGACAACAGGATCTGGGGCCCCGGCGGCCTGGACCACAGTGGGCGGACCCTCCCCATAGGCCAGTAGGTTTGCAACCGTGGCAGTTTCCTTGTTCTGTGGCCTCAGCTGAGTGGCAGCAGTGGAATTTCCTCCTCAGACAGTGCACCTGCTTGGAGCATTGCCCCATTTCTGAGGATGGTGGACAGATAGACTCAGGCCAAAGGGGACTAACCAGGAAGGTGACAACACCCAATACCATGTCACATGCAGACGAGGAACTTGAGTCAAGAGAAGGCATCATACTCAGGGGAGCAGCACGGGAGGTGTTGTCACACATTCTCAGGGCCTCCAGGCACATACAAGACCAAACGCATTCCCCGTGGGCCCTAGGGGTTCGAAGGAGTCTAGCGCAGAAGGAATTTCCTGACAGCCGGGCTTGTTCATCAGTAGAACCGTAGGGCTGTCCTGAGGTGCCATGGGCTCCCTCTTTTTTTAAAAAAAAATATTTTATTTATTTATGAGAGACACACAGAGAGAAGCAGAGACACAGGCAGAGGGAGAAGCAGGCTCCATGCAGGAAGCCTGATGTGGGACTCAATCCTGGGACCCCAAGATCATGCCCTGAGTCAAAGGCAGATGCTCAACCGCTGAGCCACCCAGGCGTCCCATGGGCTGTGGGCTCTCTGCTGCAGACAGAGTTCAAGCAGAGAAGGGGGAGGACAACCAGGTGGTTGGAGGGGCGGGGAGCTGGGGGAGTGACCGGCTCACAGAGCAAAGGGACAAAGTCAGTTCGTCGGAGAGCCTCGGGTGGGTCAGGGCAAGTTGGTCTCCCCCATCTGATGGTGATTCTGCTCAGACATGAATCCAAGCCAGACAGCAAGGCCCGAGGCAGCCAGCAGTGCCGGGGGCCCTGCTCTCTGGGTGCTAAGGGCCCCTCTTGCTCCCTAAGCTGCTTCCCTTTCTCCAGGGAAACATAATCCCTGCCTCTATGGGCAGGCCCGGGCCTGAGGCTTCCACCGCAGTGGATGTGGGCCTGGCCAGGGTTTCGCAGACAGAATCATGGCCTCCTTTGGCACAAGCTGTCAGGAAGCCCTTGTTTCTATCTGGCCTAAGTGATGTACCTCTCCCTTTGGATCATTTTTATGAGCAACTCTGCATCTGCATATTTGGGGTTGCTTTGCTGAGGGCTACCAGCCTCCCAGGGCCAGGAAGTTCTGATGACTTCCAGGGGGGAGTTTGTTTATGGAGTCCTGACCATATTGCCAAACCAGGCAGGTTCCTCGCACTGCATTTGTGAGCAGAGACTGTGCCCTCCTGGTCACGAGCTATTCATCCGAACTCTCGGAAGGAGAGTAATACACCCTTTACATACACAGTTCGTAAGAAGGGGCTGTCCCCAGAATGTCTGAAATGGAACAATACACAGAGGCACCTCCCCACGAGTGCTGGGTTCAGGGCGCTGATGCCAATAGACTCCATACGCAGATGGAGAAATGCAGGAAGTCCTTAGTGTCTACGGAAGGCAAAGGACAAGACTGGCGTGACCAGGGCTTTCCTTGGGGAACCGTGTCTGGGCAGGGGAGCCCAAGGTGGAAGCCAGGGGACGCAGACTGTGGCCTCTCCCCAGGGACAGATCCTTTCCTGTGATTGTTCGCCTCTTTCTACCTTTCCTCTTATGCCCACTGTGGAAGGAGGGGGCCCAGCCCAGAGGCAGAGATACTAACTGAGCTTGGAGAATGTACAAGCCTAGATTTGGGGCCACTGGGAAGCCCAGCCAGCCCCTTCTAGGCCCTTCTCAGGTGTCCCAGGCAGATGAGGGGCATCTCTGAGCCCCTGTCCTCTGCTGGGCCAAGTGACCCAGTCTCCGGTCCCTTCTACCTCCACCTCCGAGCATGCTGCTCCTCTCCATCCTTTCCTTGAGTCCTGTAGCCCAGCACCTTCTTGGGGTTCTTTGGCAGCCCATACCTTTGCCCTTCCAGTCGGGCCTGCCTCTCTGCTGGGGATGCTTGGAAGGTTACATGCGGTTATCTTCCCACATCATTATCACCTTCCATTCTGTCCTGTTTGCCTCTCTCCAGACCCCAGAGACTTGCAGTCAAAAGGCTTACTCACAGGAAACTCATCTGGGTTTTAATCTGATTACATTGTTACAGCCACTGAGACTAAGGCGATAATGACTAATGGCTCCCATCTCCCAAAGGACATAGTACTAGCATTCTGCAGCAATGTTATGGCATTTACCCAATGACTTCACAAGATGGAAAAAATGGGGCAAATGTTTCAATAGAGGACAATCCCCAAAACCCCAACCAACAACGAAAAAGATATCCATCCTTCCATTTCTCCATCCATCCATCCATCCATCCCTGCATCCATCCTTCCATCCACCCATCCCTCCATCCATCCTTCCATCCTTCTGTTCTTCCATCCATCCATCCATCCATCCATCCATCCATCTATCCTTGCATCTATCCTTCCATCCCTTCCATCCATCCCTCCATCCATCCTCCCATTCTTTCATCCATCCATCTTTCTTTCTGTCCATCCATCCATCCACCCATCCATCCATCCTCCCATCTATCCTTCCATCCCTTCCATCCATCCCTCCATCCCTCCATCCATCCATCCATCCATCCATCCTCTCATTCTTTCATCCATCGATTTTTCCATCCATCCATCCATCCATCCATCCATCCATCCATCCATCCATCCAATAAGTAATCTAGCAAACATTTACTGCTATTTACAATATCTTTAAATGCTTTCTCAGCAAACTAATGAAAGGATCAGTAATGCCCTACAGTGAGGAGCTCCTAGAGGTGGGGATCAAGAATGGTTCACCCAGAGAGTCTGTTTCCATCCCCCATGGAGGATGCAAACCACTTTGGTGGCACGTCTGACCTCTGACTCTTGTGACTCCATAGGAATTTTCCAATCCGAGGAATTCAGTTCTACGATGGCCCCATCAACATCCAAAACTGCACTTTTCGCAAGTTTGCAGCCCTGGAGGGCCGGCACACCAGTGCCTTGGCCTTCCGGCTGAACAACGCTTGGCAGAGCTGCCCCCACAACAACGTGACCAACATTGTCTTTGAGGACGTCCCGGTGAGTGGGGCGCTGGGGCAGGCTCCCGGCCAGTCCAGACTTTGGCTGGTGATTCACAAGTCCCCCAGGGCTGGAGTTTGAGCCGTTGCCACTACCACAGGGAGTGAACAACTTCCTCCGAACAGGCTGGGCCATGTCCCAGCCCGTCTGCATCCAGACTGGAAAAGTACAAGTGTAGGTCGCCGCACAGGTCAGGTCTAGCTGCGTCAGTGCCCACTCGCCCTCACGCTGCCCTTCCACCCCCTAGAGCCTCGGCAGGAGCTCCTGCCAGACTCAAGGCCTGAGGCTGCTCCTTCCAGGGCCTTGGCTTTGACCTACTGAGTCTCACGATAGGGCCCCTTGAGTGGGTACAGTTAATTTAAAATCCTAAAGTTTCTTCTGCTACAAAGTCTCTGCCTCATGTCTCCCTAAGAGCACCATGAACGGGGTCCTCCCTGCCGCAGACAGGTACCAGCGAGGAGCTGGTGGTGAGGAGGGCAAGGCATAAGGCTGCCCTGTGAGGCTTGATGGGACTAGATGGCCTGGGCCATTCTCTGGGCGCTAGGATCTCCCAGAACTTTCCTCCTCCTCCTGGTCCTCTTCTGGTCCTGCTCTTGGCCTCTCTGCCCAGCGCTGTTTCTTTGTTTCTTTACCCAGGCCGCTGAGGTCTGAGAGAGGCCACAGAGACCACCATGGCTTGTGCTGAAACATTGTCTTCCTAGAACAGCACACACACATGCTCACTCTCTTACACACGTGCGCGTGCACCCCTGCGTCCCTTCCTCTCAGCCTCTGAGCCCGCACGTCAGAGCACTCTCTGGAGTCACCCACAGCAGCCAGGCCTCCTATGAGCAGAGGCCAGATGGACGTGTTGGGTCCAGAGTGGAGGCCGGTGAACACATGGCCGTCTGTCTGGCTCCCTCTGTGAGGTCAGCCACAAGGTCTCCTGCAGCGCCAGAGAGCGCCTTTGCTCTGGCCAGCATGTAATGTCAGTGGAAACCGGAAACTTCTCTCTGGCCTGATGACGGCCGCCGTTTCCCTTCACCTCTGGCCCAGCCTCATTCACTTTCCTGGGCTCTGTTTAGATTACTTCCAGAGTGTTCTTCGGAGAACCAGGGCCCTGGTTCAATCAGCTGGACATGGACGGGGATAAGACATCGGTGTTTCATGATGTCGACGGCTCTGTGTCCGAGTACCCGGGGTCCTACCTCACCAAGGACGACAACTGGCTGGTCCGGCACCCTGACTGCATCCACGTCCCTGACTGGAGGGGGGCCATCTGCAGCGGACGCTTCGCACAGGTGGGGAAGCCAAGGCAGCCCTGCTGCCCCAGTCCCTGACTCCTGAGATGAGCAGGAGCGTGTGCCCAAGTGCCCGCTGCAGGCCTAGCCCTGAGTCAGGCAGAGAGTAAAGTTTCTTTCTTCTCCTATATTTCTTTTTCCTCCTCACCCAGTAGAATTTTCAAAAAAATCAAAGTGAAAGCACTGTAGGCAGAAAGCAGAATGCCTAGAAAGGGGGCACTCCGAGGTCCAAGCCTTGGATTCAAGTCAGGCTCTGGTGCTTCAAATCAGCGTGAGGATGTGGGCAGATGTGAACCTGGCTCCCTGGGCAACTCCGGGAGACCCAGTGTCCTCATCTGTGAAATCAGGACAATAGTTGAATGTGCTTAATGAGCTGTGGATGTGGGTTCATATATGGATATGAAGGGCTCCCCTGGCCACATCCACCAGAAATGAAGTGCAAACCATATATGTGGCCTTAGATCTTCTAGAAGCCATGTCAAAAAGGAGAAAGAAATGGGGAATTAACCTTAATAATACTTAATGTATTTTAACAGGATACTCAAAATAACTATCATCTCAACATGTAATCAACATATAAAAGCCATGAGCAAGGCACTTTCCACCTTTATCTTTGTCTTCCTGTTCTAAGTCTTCAAAACCCACAACCTGTTTTGGGCTTAGAACCCAGTCCATTCGGATGTAAATTTTCAGCAAAATGAAAGTGAGCCCTACCAAAATGACAAAGTCGAGTGTAGTGGGAGGCTTATACACTGGTTGTGATTTGAAATTTAAATTAACTAAAATAACATTTTAAATACAGGTCCTCAGCCACACTGGTCATATGTCTAGGGCTTAGTGGCCATGTGTGGCCAGTGGCTATTGTATGGAACAGCATCTGGAACATGGTAGAACCAAAAGTATGAGTTAGCTATTATGAGGTTACCATTGGTTACTATGTGGTTGAATAGTGAATAAATAAGAAGGGACACAACCAAGGGAATAAAGGTGTTCAGGTAGAGGGAGCATGGGGAGCCCTGGTGGGCCTGGAGGGGGCAGGACACATGAGTGAAGTTGACCTCAGGACCACCACGGGGCAGGCATGTGGGCATCAGGAATGGGGTGGTGGGGTTGAGACAGGAGCTAGCAGGAGGTCTGGTGTCATGGAGAGATGGGAGGAGGCGGCAGTGCCAGAGAGGGGAAGGGGCCTGGAGCCAGGTGGGCACACAGAAGCCAAAGTGCTGGAGAGACTGGTGCAGGTGGGGCAGTAGGAGGGACAGGTGCAGGTGGAGCAGGAGAGATAGGTGCAGGTGGAACAGTAGGAGGGACAGGTGCAGGTGGAGCAGGAGAGATAGGTGCAGGTGGAACAGTAGGAGGGACAGGTGCAGGTGGAGTAGAAGGAAAGACAGGTGCGGGTGGAGCAGGAGGAGGGCAGGTACAGGTGGAGCAGGAGAGACAGGTGCAGGTGGAGGAGGGACAGGTGCAGGTGGAGCAGGAGGAGAGACAGGTGCAGGTGGAGCAGGAGGAGGGATGGGTGCAGGTGGAGCAGGAGGAGAGAGAGGTGCGGGTGGAGCAGCAGGAGAGACAGGTGCGGGTGGAGCAGGAGAGACAGGTGCAGGGGAGCAGGAGGGCTGCTGGGGAGACAGGGCTGTGCTCAGGGCAGGAAGTCCAGGCATTTTCATGATGGAAGGTGAGGCCGGATAGTGGGCCCAAGGAGTTGGGTGGCCCACTCAGAGAGGCAAGGGGTGAGAAGAGTGGCCAGAAGGGGTGGGGGGCTGCTGACAAGGAGATCAGGCCATGAAAACCCAGTGGAGACTAAGTCCCCACCTCTCAGGCTGGGGCTTTAACAGCCCTGCTGAGAGCCCTGGGGACAGGTAGGGTGAGCCCATGGAAGGATCCAGAGTGGATCCAGTGCCCGCATGCTCAGGGCGAGGAATGTGATACAGGATGCTGGGGGGAACGCCGAGTGACCGGGGAGGTGGGCTCAGTTTACTGATAGACAGGACCGTGCGCCGAGGAATTAGAAGGTGACTAATCCCTCGGACCCACTGTCCACACGCAGGCCCACCTCCTGGCCCCGACCTGGAGCCTTGACCTGGCTCTTCCCTCCCACCCCGTCTTTTCCACGCACTGCTTGTCTTGTCGAAAAGCTCTGATGGTTAGCGCTTGCCCAGTTACCGGAACGGGCTCCTGCTTCGTCGGTAACCCAGTCCCCCCCTCCCATTACAGCTCACCACGGGTCCATATGTTCCCTCGATCCTGTGGTTCTCCAGACAGCCCCGCACTCTGCTGAAGCTTCTCTTTCCGTTTTGTAGGCAGCGTAGTCTCTCCCTCCACGTACACACGGTCACACTGGCATGCTGGCCGCCACCGCGGAAATGTCGCCTTGAGAATACAGGACACCGTGTCTTACCCCGAGGCTGGCCCAAAGCAGCTGGATTCTTGGGTCCCTGGGACCCAAGAGCTGATGGTCTTGCTTTCAAAGTGTGTTCTCTGAAATGAGATGCCACCCATTTGTGCAGGGCCTGGTGACATGGGGACTGGCCACAGGGCTGTCTCTCAGACACAGGCAGGAAGGCCACTGATGAGGGGAGCGGCATTCACAACTTCTCCCCCTGCCCTTTCCTCATTCCACATCTCCTCCTGTCCCCGGTGGTTCTGGCTTTGCCATGTGACTATGAAGCAGACCCCTCCCCTGTTTCCACTGGTCTGTCCTTCACGGGACCTTTTTCTGAGGACACAGAAAAAGTATTAGCCAGATTGCAGTGTGGCCTGGGCTGCACTCGCCACCCGAAAGACAGGCCCCCTTATTTGGCCATTCGTTCATGCATCCTTAAAAGGGCTCTAGGAGAAAGCTCCTTTGAAAGTGGGGCCTCTAGTCAGATGTTAACCAGACGCTCTTGGAATAATTCCGTCTAATGGTCCTGTGGTGTGTTTCCATTTTGGGTTCTACAAGATATACATTCAGGCCTACAAGACCAATAACCTACGGATGAAGATCATCAAGAATGACTTCCCCAGTCGTCCTCTCTACCTGGAGGGGGCCCTGACCCGGAGCACCCACTACCAGCAGTACCAGCCGGTTGTCACTCTGCAGAAGGGCTACACCATCCACTGGGACCAGACGGCCCCTGCCGAGCTCACCATCTGGCTCATTAACTTCAACAAGTGAGTGGGTGTCCGGCTGGAAGCGTGTGACCCGGGGACAGCCATGCTCCTGGAGCTCATGGCCGCAGTAATCATGTGTCACCGCGAAGTCCCAGGGCCCCAGGCCAGACGGTGTCACCTTCCCCTGGGCCCCCACAAAAGGACACCCCTAGAGGAGCTGATAGCCGCCACTAGTTAGGGAGCAGAGACCTGGGCTGACCCCCTGCTCTGGGCACGGCTGACTTCAGGCACAACATCTGACTCTAACGGGGTCCCCTGTTTAGGAGCTGGGGCTAGTGTCACCCCCGTGCAACCAGGTGAGGTGACATGACAACATTTCACTCAGGGTCTGGCCTCACAAGGCCTCATTGTATAGCAAGAGGTATCTGGCAACTGTTAGGACCATTTTACAGAAGGAAATGAGCCTCTGGGACCGATTGAGTCACTGAACTGAGGGCATCTCCACGAGCCTCATAGATGCTCATGTGCTTTCTGTGAACGTGCCACAGTCTCTCTGTGAGACAGACTGTATCCGATATGGAAGACGACACCCACAGGGATGAATAGGGCCTGTGACCCGGCCGGGCCAGGAGGGCTGAGCCCTACTCTCCAGTTCCCGGGCCCTGTCACAACAACCCAGTGGGAGAGTGTGTCTTTCTGCTCCAGGTGGGGCACCCAGTGTAGGCCCAGGAGGTGCCTGGCCACCGTCCCAGTGAGCCTGTCCCTGCTCCGCACACTTTGCACCTCCATGGTTACAACAGCAGGTGTTTCCCTGGCGCAGGAATGGAGGTGCCATCTGGGGGAGGTTTCCTCAGTCTTCCTCCGAGGCACGCCGTGGGCGCTCTGAGGCCCAGGTGCCCTTGCTTGTAACCTGACCCTACTTCTGACCTTAGGGACGACTGGATCCGAGTGGGGCTCTGCTACCCCCAAGGCACCACCTTTTCCATCCTCTCGGACGTTCACAATCGTCTGCTGAAGCAGACATCCAAGACAGGAATCTTCACCCGGACCTTACAGATGGACAAGGTGGAGCAGAGCTTTCCAGGCAGGAGCCATTACTACTGGGATGAGAACTCAGGGTGAGGAGCCCCCCACGTGGCTGCAGGGAAGCAGCTCAGCACTGCTTTGCCTTGGGACCCTTCCAGTAGGGCCTGAGCCCCCACCTAGTAACTGGCCGTTGGCATAAATGCTTTCCCAGGGGCTCCGATTCAAGGCCGACTGCGCCATCCACCCATGACATTTTCTAAGCTGCCAAGCTCGGGGATAAAGTAAACATTCCATTAAACATGCTCGGGGGTTGTAGGGAATAGGCCTGTTTCAGGAAAGAAGTGAAAGCAGTGAATCCTAGAACGGAGACAACATAGTGCACTACCTCTGATCCTCACCAGCCGATGGATCCGACACCAGATGGTGGTGTCGCTGGTCTAGAGGGAGAAGAGAAAGAGGGGTCAGCGGCAGGCTGCCTGGGGCCGCAGCACAGTCTGGGCACAACTGGTGTTGAACCCAGGCCTGCCTGTGCCCAAAGCCCTCACCTTTCTGCTAAACCAGGTTCTGCTCAGTGGAGCGATCACAGGGATGGAGCGTCTGGCTGTGGAGATAAAGGAGCTATGTGGTCTCCTCCCCTAGAGACAGTCAGTGTAACAGCTCAGGAATGCCCACACATCTCTGAAGCGACGAGGCCGTCCAGAGCCAGACCCTGGAGAGTCAGGGGAAAGTCACTTGGCGGCCTTTTTCCCGTTCTTTTTTTTTTTTTTCCCAAAAGTTAGTTCTTTATTTGAGAGAGAGCGAGAGTGAGAGCAGGGGCAGAGGGAGAGGGAGAGAGAACCTCCAGCAAACTCCATGCTGAGTGCAGGGCCCAGCATGGGGCTCCATCTCACGACCCCCAGATCATGACCTGAGCTGAAACCAAAAGTCAGATGCTCAACCAACTGAGCCACCCAGGCGTCCCAGACATTTTTTCATTCTTGTCTTAAAATCAATGATATGGACATACCTCGCAGGTGCACCCCCCCCCCCCCCCCCCCCCGCCTGAGACACATTTTTATCAGTTTGATTAGAGAGAAATTAGAATTTGAAAATCAGAGGCATAAGGACTATGCTGGGACTGGGGGTCTGTAGACAGCACCCCTCTTCGCACACAAATTCTAAGCCACTTGTGAGGCAGACATGGCCACAGGTGAAGAGGGAATGGAGTCTGATGATGAAGGAGCCGCTGCAGCACAGAGCTCCTGATGACGTCCCCGGGGTGACTGCGAGTGACTGCGGATGCCCAGCAGACCTCCCAAGCCGTGGGACACAGGGTGCGGAGGAGCAGACCAGGGTGCCTGCCCTCCGTCCCTACAGTCAGTGCCTGGTGGTGATGATGCTGTTCACGTTTACACTCAGGGGCCTTGAGCTGCGTTACAGGACGCTTGTTTCCTGTGTAGAAGCCCCAACCATTGGGCTTCCCTGGTTCTTGGGACCCCTCTGCGCATCCAATGTATGTGTGGGGGGTGGAGTGGGGTAGGGTCATGGTATCGTGGCTCACTGGGCAGTGTGGACACAGCTGAGGGTCAGTGCCCAGGGACAGCCCACATCAGATGTGCTAACATTGCAGACATGGGAATCAGCCTGAAGGCTCTCTTCAGAACTGCATGGTGAGAAGCCCCAAGTTGGCGGCTTGGCTAGCTCATCATCTGAGCCCTGCACCCCCTGGGCAGTGTATAGTCCTTTTCCATAAGCGACAATAAATTATGGTCCAGAAAGAGCATGGCGTGGAAGCCTGGTGGTGAGTTCCTGACCAGGGGCAGTGTCACCGTCCTGTGTGATCCGGGGCGAGTCACTTGGCTTCTCTGAGCCATGGTTTCCCCATCTGGGACATATGGATGGTAACGGTGCCTACTGCTCAGGATTGTTTGACGATTAAATGAGATAATGTGTGAATTTACAGCCAATGCGTAGCATGGTACAGAGCATGTGCTCATGGAAGGATCCCTGGTAGTGTGATTAGCTTTTATCCCAGTGCCTTTATTTTTTTATTTTTATTTTTAAAGATTTATTTATTTATTTATGATAGACAGAGAGAGAGAGAGAGAGAGAGAGAGAGAGAGAGAGAGAGAGAGAGGTAGAGACACAGGTGGGGGAGAAGCAGGCTCCATGCCGGGAGCCTGACGTGGGACTCGATCCCAGGACTCCAGGATCACACTCTGGGCCAAAGGCAGGCGCCAAACCGCTGAGCCACCCAGGGATCCCCTATCCCAGTGCCTTTATTTCTCTGCTGCACATGACCCTGTGACAGGGTGTGTGGGTCTAACGGCCATTGTGCTTGGGATGCGGGATGCGCCCCTGGGGAAGGAGGAGGAAGAGGAGGGCTCCGAATGCCAAGCCAATCTGCTGCACTCCCTGCATGCAGGCTGCTGTTCCTGAAGCTGAAAGCACAGAACGAGAGGGAGAGGTTTGCCTTCTGCTCCGTGAAAGGCTGTGAGAGAATCAGGATTAAGGCTCTGATCCCACAGAACTCGGGCGTCAGCGACTGCACGGCCACCGCCTACCCCAGGTTCGCGGAGAGGGCTGTCGTCGATGTGCCCATGCCCAAGAAGCTCCTTGGTGCGCAGCTGGTGAGTGGCCGGGGAGGGGGGACTTCATCTGTAACTGGGCCCAGACCCAGCTAGGGTCCTCTCAGGGCATGTGCTCTGCCCTCCAACTGGTACCAAGAGATGAGGGGGCAGCGCTCTTCGAGCCGTGTTCTTGGCTCCGCAAATCCAACGACCGTACCCGCCTTTATTTGTTTTCCAGAAGACAAAGGACCACTTCTTGGAGGTGAAGATGGAAAGTTGCAGGGAGCGCTTCTTTCACCTCATGAATGACCTCTCATACATTGAAGTGAGCAACTCTGGCCCCTGCGGAGTTACTGGGGGGCTGACTTCAAGGTGGCCTTAGTCTCCTAGAGCTGTTGTCATAGTGACCACAGACCAGGTGGCTCCAAACAACAGAAATGTCTTCTCTCATCATTCTGGAGGACACAAATCCAACATCGGGGAGTTAGCAGGGTTGGCTCCTTCTGGAGACTCTGGGGGAGCGTCTGCCCAGAGCCTCTGTGGCCTCTGCTGGCCGCCCACAGTCCCTGATGCCCCTGGCTTGTGGACATGCCTTCTCCCAGGGTGTGGGAGTCCCCACCCCCTCCTTTGTCTTACAGGGACACCTATCATTGGGTTTAGGGCCCGCTCTCAATCCCAGATGACCTCATCTCCAGGTCTTTACCTTAATTACATCTGCAAAGACCCTATGTCCACATGAGGTCACTTTCACAGTCTCTAAGCGATTGGATATCATTCAGGCCACTCCGAGGGCTACGGAGAATTGATCTAAGAGGGTTTTACGCTTGGAACAGCTGCGTAGGCACGCTCTCCTCGGGGCCACATGGGAACCACCAAACAGGAGACCCCACTCACAGCTGTGCTGCTCTTGGCCTGCAGGTGGATGGGAACAAGTACCCCAGCGCAGAAGACGGCATCCAGATGGTGGTGATAGATGGCAGCCAAGGCCACGTGCTGAGCTACAGCAGCTTCCGGAACACCATTCTGCAGGGCATCCCGTGGCAGCTGTTCCAGCATGTGGCAGCCATCCCTGACAAGTGAGTCTGTGCCCCCACTTCCGGTGCTGGCCAGTGGCACGACAGGCCCCCAGCGAGGCCCCTCCCCGTCCCTGTCCGGCATAGGGAAGCTGAGGGAGTCTCCATGGGGACCTGCCGTGCTGAATGTAGGTCAGGCCGAGGCGGCCAGTCTGCCCCTTACAAGTAGGAAGCCTGCCCTGGCCCTCTTCCTAGGCCACGACATACTTTCCCAGCATGATCTCACCCCTCCCACGCTCTCAATTCCATCCAAACGCGGGTGGCTTTTGAGTACCTCCAGCCCAGACCTCTCCCCAGTGCCGGACGTCCCCGTCCGACTGCTCCCTGGACACGGCCATCTGGATGTCTCCTGTAGGACGGTATCTTAACCTCCCGGGCCAGCCCCTCCTCCTGCTGGCTCTGTTTTGGTTCATCAGCGCCATCCCCGCTGACAGCTGCTGGAGTCTGGGTGTCCTGCTTGACACCCCTTTCATTTCTCCCCTTTTTGTCCTGGTCACCCTCCTGCCGGCCTTTCTGCGGTTGCCCCACCAGCCCCTCCGGCACCGGCATCACTGGCTCAGCCTCCTACCAGGCCGGCCCCTCCGCCTCCCCAATCAGATGCCGCCTCCCTGCCAGCCGCTGGCTTGGATTCTGACCTGTGACCTCCTTCTGAAGGAGTGACCTCCTTCACCCTCTCCTAGAAATCCTTGGGAACCCCAGCCCCTTCCCAGTCTGACACACATGCACGTCTCTGGTGAGGTCTCTTCCAATGCAACCAGAGAGCTCTGTCTCTACTAAAGCGCTAGCTTTAGGACTGGGGACACGGCTACCCCCAGATCCGAGGCATGTGCTTCTTGATGTGGGAGCCATGTCTAACTCAGATTTGCCTTTCTGACTTTTTTGCATTTCTAACTGGGTGTAGACTTCACCCAAGAGCCAGGACCTGGCACCGTAGGATGTCTGAGTAAATTGCTTATGTGGCTCCTGCCATGTCATAGGTGCTTAGGGAACATTTACGGGTGACAACAAATGTGCTTCACTGACGCTGGGTGTGCGATGGGCAGGACATGCACGGGACACCATCAGAGTCCAGAGAGCCGGGGTTCTGCTGACACACACTTAGTGTCTACATCATTCCCCCACCAGAAGCTTCTTTAGCGTTGCACATTCACATGTGGATTCGTGCAGAAAGATCAGATTTACTGATTTGGGGAAAACACATTTTTCATCTTCAGATCTGTAGTGTTCATGCCTTTTTTGGTCTGCAAGAAGAGGATTTCTTCTTGAAATGAAACAGGTTGCAGAAGCCCAGAACAAGAAGGGAAAACTCAGAGCCACTCTGTTTGGGACAGGGGCAGAGGCATGGGACCACCCCCCAGCAACAAGGGCTTCTCTTGGCCCAGGCAGCAGCCCTGTGCGCCTCGGCAGGAGAAACCCTCACCAAAAACCTGCTGTTAGCTAGCACAGGGTCAGCAACTGGGTGCCTGCAGACCCCTCTCTGACCACCTGTAAAGGAGCAAGGAACAGGGCAAGGCAGGTCCTATCCCACTGTCACCCAGGCCTGCCTTCCCCTTCCATCCTATCCATTAGTCGCCACTGGCCCTGGGGTCCCAAGAATATCAAAGATGGCTTGTCAGAGTGGCCACCTCCCTGCTGATAGGTGCAGGGGCTGGAACAGTCCCACACCAGGCAGACAGGGACACCTACAGAGTGTAAGCTTCTGGTGCCATCAGGATGCTGGGACACATAAGGAAGGCTGTCTCTGTGTCCCACTCCTGTGAGCTGACCCAGACCCCTGTCTGGAGGGCATGACCTTTGTTTGGGGTCACCCCAGTAGGAAAGACTTGAGCCTTTGCTCTAAACTGGAACAATGATGAAACAGCCCCTAGGAACCCAAATCCAGTGCTGAGGATGTGTTTGTAAGACTCCGTCTTCCTAATGGGCTTTACCCCACCACCCCATGGGCCTCCTCCCCAGCCTCCCCTAGAGCCTAAATAGCCCCAGCTCCCTTCCCAGCTGTCGTAAGAGCTAACAAGCCCATTGCATTTGAGGAGTGTTGTGCTCCCAATGGGACACAAATGGAGGTGACAGTGGGTTCCGGAATCCTGTCCGGTTTTTCCATGTCTGGACTGTGGTCTGTGGTTATGGGATTCCTTTGAGATGTGAACTGGAAGCCCCAGGGCTTCTACTCCTGGGGGGAGGTTCTTGCTTCCTCCTGTCTGGCCTGGCATGCTGAGTCGGCTGCCACGAGCCTGTGTTCCCAACACTGGCCTGAACACGACCAAGGCAGGGGAGAAGAGCCGCCTCGATCCAGAGCTGGGCTTTTGCGAGTCAGGACTGCCAGGCTGGGTGCAGCCCTTGCCCTGGGCCTCTGCCCCCCCACCCTCGAGCACGGTTTCCCTTGGGCACGTCCTCTCCAACACTCACTAAACTTTCCCCAATCTCACCATCTGCAAACCTAGTGGTTGTGCTGTCTGGCCTGAGGAGAGGAAAGGGACATGATTGCAGAGGTCAACCCTCCCTGGAGCACATGGTGACCTCACGTTGTGGCCTTCTCTCCTGCCATGTTTCTATCCAGTCCTAACCAAACGGGCTGAGGACTTTCATGTGAATAAATGCAACCTGAAGTCCCTCCTCCGTGTGCCCAGCCCTGCAGAGCACACCTACTCGGTCCTCTCTGGGGACTGACATGGATGGGCAGTGAGTGAGCTGAGCATAGGCAGGAGAGGCCATGGGCACCGGCTGTGGCAGGAGGTGGGGAGGGATGTTCAGGATGCTGGTCAGCGTGGGAAAGAGCCGGACAGCTGGGTGCAGGGCATAAGCTGCCCTTGCCTGAATGCCTGGTGGGGCCTGTGGACAATGCCAACTGTCCCTCCTCTGGTGTCGCCTCTAACATCCCCTCCTCTGGCTCAGCTCCATAGTACTGGTGGTGTCTAAGGGAAGATACACCTCCCGGGGCCCGTGGACCAGAGTGCTGGAGAACCTCGGTGCCGAGAAGAGCCTCAGGTTGAAAGGTAAGTGGTATAGAGCGGGGTGGGGCTACACTGAGCTGTTTACACTAATGGTGGGCCCAGATGCCTGGTGTGGGGGTTGCTGCTACCCCTTGGTTTCCACCAAACCTTCGAATCCACAGCACAAGTGTGTTGGTCTTCTGGGATGCACGGGCCAGATGCCACCTGCTTGCTAGGCCTACACGGCAGCTTCCTCTCTAGAGGTGGCCACAGGCACTGCAAGAAATGTGCTAGAGCTGTTCACCTGTCTGCTCAGCAAGTGGCCGCCCCCCATGTTTTATTAACAAAAGTATCCTCAGAGAAGTGGCTTGGCCTGACCAGGTCCCGCTGCTCTGCCTGGCCGGGCCCTGCCTCGTCCTCCACGCCCCAGTGGATGCCCAGCATCTACGTGGTGCACTACAGTCTGCAAGGCTCCCATTTCCCTCTGTACCTGGGAGAAAATAAAACCCTGAAGAATCTATGTGGCTTGTCCAAGGTCACCCGGCACTTTGGCGACAAAGCCCAGTGCCAACTCCACAGGGAAGAAGTCAGCCAGCCCAGAAATGTTGCTGTCACTGCAGGCTGTATTGGGGGAGCATCCCTGGGGGGGCCGGCAGGAGTGTGAGCAAGTCCGAAGACACTAATGCCCACCATGGTCCACGCGTGTGCAGTATGCAGCCTGGCCCCATGCTGAGCACGTTCTAATTCATGAGGGGCCAGGGCACTCGGTGGTCTTATTTCCATTTCAGATGGAATTAGACACTTAAGTAACTTGCCCAAGATTAGAATTTGGATCCGAATTTTTCGAGTCCAAAGCCAGCCAGGGGTCTTGGCAGCCATGCCATCCTGACTATGAGCAACATCTAAAGCTAGGAGCCCATCACAAGGGGCATTACCTCCAGGCAGCTCTTGGAGAAAATTCAGGAGCCAGGAAGGCCCTTCAGATGAGCCAAATAAGAACCCCAGGAGAAGGAAGTGTCTTCTCCAGGTCTGGTGCCGTTCCTAGGGCCTGGTGCCGTGCGAGGGAACATACACCTCCTGGGGCCCATGGGTCAGGGTCCTGGAGTCACTGAGGGCCTCTGTCTTTTCAATTAAGACCCTATTGCCAAAAGCTAACTTAGGTCTCAAGTGACCTAAGTCGAGTGGTGCTCTCCCGGTGGTGAGACCCATGTGTGACCTGCCAGGCTGGGCTGTTCCCACGTGTGGACACAGAGCCCCATGCCCCAGAGATGGTTAAGCTCTGAATGCGAGATAGAGACCACTGCGTGGGGCTGAGGGTCCAGGCGTCCGATGGGGCGGCACCATTCGCCCTGTGCCCCTGGATGATGTCCTCCTAAGGGCGCAGCATGTTGGAGCTGGGGAGAGGTCTTGTAGAGCAGCGCCATCCTGTGGAGGACAGATGGGGACCCTGAACAGATGGAGACCCAGAGAGGGGCAGGGGGGCTGGGCTCCAAGGTGGCTGGCACTCCCAGGAGGTGTCCCGTGTAAAGCAGCGCCGCCACTGGTGCTGCTGGCCTGAGGCTCAGGTGACACCCCGTGTGCTCCTTGCAAACGACATCAGGTACCATCAGTATCGGGCACAGAGCTCTCCCAGGGGGGCCACTGTCACCATCTCCCTGGTGATGGAGGCAGGGGGATGGGATGGGGTGTAGCCATTCCCTCGGGACTTCTGTTCACGAGACCCATCACTGCTTTCCAGAGAGAATGGCATTCGTGGGCTTCAAAGGGAGCTTCCGGCCCACCTGGGTGACTCTGGACACCGAGGACTACAAGGCCAAAATCTTCCAGGTGGTGCCCATCCCCGTGGTGAGGAAGAAGCAACTGTGAGGAGGCCTGCCACCCGGTGCCACCCCACAGTGGGCTGCCGGTGGGCTCCGGCAGCAGCCTGGGAAAGACATCAGAGACCCCTGGTGCTGCCTGCCCCCGCCCCCACTTGAGTATCTACCTGCAGCCCCCGGGGGCGGAGCTGCCTATGCTGGAAACCTCTTTCCTACAGCCTTTGGGTGCTTCTCGCCTATCTGTGCCTCTTCCATGGGGGATGTGGGGGACATACGAGGAGACCTGAGCTGTGCTGGCAACAGGGTCTGCTCTGGCAGGAGCCCCGATCCGGCCTTTTGCAGATCCTTGTGCTCCCCAGCACATACCTGAGGGTGGTGGATACAGAAAAAGAGAGATGTCTTCAGGAAATCTTTGCTCCTGTAAGCGAGCACCGATGTTCTTGGGGTTTGGAGCTGGTGGGTGGACAGAGCTTGCCAAGGCAGGACCGGCTCCCTTTGGGGAACAGGCAAGCCCTGCCTCTGGAGGGGTTCCACCTTTCAAGGAGACTTCAGGTCCCGGATCGGGGGTAGGACTAGGTGACTTGTAGAGACTCTATCCGTTGTGAGATTCCAGAAATCTATGGCTTTTCGTACCGCACATGGAACCCAGCAGTAGATGGGGAGGTTCTTTCTGGCCAGGCCTCTGACGCCAGGTGCCCCGGGGCAGGCGGGGTGCAGGTGGGAAGCAAGGCCTGGCGTCAGGGGCCTGCAGGCTGCCAGGACAGGCGGTCAGGTATACACGCTCTCCGATGCCAGGTAGAGAATGTGAAGGGGGGAAGACGAAGACAGAGCCGGTCCCCTGGAGGGAAGGATCCCGAAAGCTTGGGTGGGTCCTGAAGCTCCACCCAGGAGGAGGAACGGACCTGCAGGGGTGGAGGGCAGGGCATCTTGGTGGGCAGGGTAGTTCAGCAGGCAGCCCTTCCTGCCCCCATCTGCCGAAGCCCGAGACTGCAAGGTCACCCTCTGCCTGCTGCTTCCTGGCCTGCTCATCACGGCCACGTGTGCAGGGGACGGGAGGGCAGGGCCCACAGTGCCCAGCACTCCAGTCCCCAGCCAGGAGGGGGTGGAGCCAAGTGGAGAGCTTACTGCTCCTAATTGGGGCCTCCTGTGTTCCTCCTCCAGAGACCCGGGAACAGGCTCAGCCCTCAGGGAGCATGGGGTTTCGGGGTTGGAAAGAACCTGAATAATGGCCTAGTCCCAAATCCTCATATCATGGATGGGGCCCGTGAGACCCTGACCTGGGGAAGAACCACAGGGCCAGGCCGGGCCGGCAGCCGCACACCCAGCACCTGCTGCCACCCCACATCACCTCGACAACAGGCCCCAGAGTGTCCAGCAATCTCCAGGGGACAGGCTTCCTGGAAGGGAAACCCTGATAATAGATACAACTGGCTTATAACTGTTTCTCTCCTGGCCTTCTGTGCACACGGGCGCCCTCCTGCTCAAACACCTGCTGTCCCACGAGGGCGCAGCAGCCTTGGCCCTTCCACTGGAGCTGGCCCAGGGGACAGCGTGAGGCTGGCTGCCTTGCTGCCAGTGACCCTGTGCAGCTGCTGGGGTGGGGGCGGGGGGCAGCCCTCCAGCTACTGCTTCCACCCCGCCTCTGCTTCACCCACCCTGCAGGGAGCTCACAGAGCTCGGGGGAGGAAGAAAGCTCCAGCTCTCAGTGGAGGTCCCCGGGTCACCTGGGGGCACGATGAGCTGTGTTTTCCCCTCTCCTGCACCAACCACAAACTCTTTCTTCAAAGAGTTTGGCTCCCTGTGCCCAGCTGCGCCCATGACACTTGGGCAAGAGGTCCCCTCCACAGGGTGAGCCAACACTTCACGGGTCTACCAGAGGCTAGGAGGTGGTGGGTGGGGGGCGCAGCAGCTGCCCAGGCCCTCTCGCGGGCAGACCTCTCGCGGGCAGCTGCGTGGCCACACTGAGGGGAGCCGAGCTGACCTCATGTTCTCGCCTGCGGTTCTGTTGGGCTTTCAGACTCTGTCAATGCAAAGGGTCTCACACTGTGAACCACTTAGGATGTGATCACTTCGGGTGGCCAGGAATGTGGACTGTCTTTGGTTCAGTTAATTTAAAAAATGATCTATCTGAAAATCCTCAGAGTTGTACATGTGTCTAACGGCACAGGATCTGCATGTTCACTTTCTCTCCGCCACCCTGGCCGGTGGCCACCCGTGTTCTTGGTGGCGCAGATTGTCTTGTTGCTTGGAAAATTGCTCCTATGGTTCTTTCTGTCCATCAGTGTTAACATGAGTTAGGGTAAACGACACTTCTCTAGGGTCAACGACACTCCTATGAAATGCTTGTCTCTTTCCTGTTGCCGAAATAGCGGGTCCTTTTTCGGAAAATTTGATGTATAGTGTGTTTTGAATGTAAACGTTTCTTATAGGTGCCACCATGAGCAAAGATGTATTTTCTATTTATTTATTATATATGCACTTGGAGAAGTCATTGTCAGAGAAATGAAGAATTGTCCTAAGTGTCGCGTGTGGGGAGTGTACCCAGAGCCTCCTGCGGGCAGCAGAGGACGCTGACTCTGGTTTGGAAAATCTTGCTGTACCATAGTAAACATACAAAGGATCTCATTCTCCTGCCTGCCTGTTTTATTTTCCTTTAACGCGGCCCTCATTTTAAGCAAGTATGTAAGGAAAACAGGATTGATGGAATCCGCCTGAGCGCCTCTCTCACTTCCAAGAATTATTATATGCCAAAGCCCTACCTTGCCCTGCCCCACAGGGCTGCTCATAAGAGCTGGGGCAGCTGGTCCCCAGCAAGAAGATGTCATTCATTCACGTGACTGGCCATGCCGTGCCCAGGATGTGCCCTGTCCTGCATGCTCCCCGCTGCCAGCAACCCGTCAGGGCAGCACCATCCCTCCCCCCCCTGGGGAAGCCAGGAGGAGCCAACAGGGTCTTGGGTAGAAGCAGGACTATCTCTTCCTTTCAGAGGCCAGACACAATGTCTGAGGCCAGCATGGAGGTGGAGAGATAGGTCCGAACCAAGTTGCCAGACAGGATGGTGCAGACCCAGCCTCGAGCGGGCCCCTCAGCTGTGCTGGGAGGAGTTCATGGGGTGTGGGAGGAGGAGGTGAGATGTAGAGCCTGGAGTGGGGTGACCAGGGAGTGTTCTAGAGCGGTGCCACCGGTAGGCGGCCGCCAGCCACACACAGCTACCTAAGTTTAATTAAAATTAATAAGGATTAAAAATTCAGTTCCTAGGTGGCACTAGCCAGGCATGAAGTGCTCGGCAGCCCCGGTGGCTGGCGGCTGCCATAACGGATGGCGCAGATGTACAACATTTCCATTGTCATGAAAGGGTCTTCTGGGGGTTTAGGGAGAGCTCTCGGGGCTCCTACTGGACATTTTACGTTTCTGACCCTAATGTGTGTGCGTGTGTGCATGTGAATGTGTGCGCCTGTGCCTGTCCATGTCTGTGAATGTGTGTGCGTGTGAATGCGTGCGTGCATGTGACTGCGCTTGTGCACCCGAGGGGCTGGCACCACATTGTGGTTCTGAGCTGTCAATACTCAGGTCCGGCAGGCCAGCTTGGACGTCCTATGTTGGCGGCTGTGGCAGATACACGCCGCCCGCCCTCAAGGAGCTCCACGTGGAGGAGATCACATCTGTACACTCGTGCAAACAGTGTTTCTGAGCACGCTCTGCACACAGGGAGCACACAGTCCCACAGCAAGGAGCGGCGGGCCAGGGCCTGAGGGCAGGGAACCATCCTCACCAGGAGTGCCCAGGGCCCAGTGAGCGGACCAAGGCTGAAGGCAGCCCGGGAGTTAGGGGCCAACGAGGGACGGGCCTCCCACCTGGGCAGAGGGGAAGTTAGCAGAGGTGCAGGCTTGAGGACGGCAGGGCACAGATCGGGGGTCAGCATGAGGGGGAGGCCGGGACGGGGTGGGCCAGATGAGCAGGCTTTGGGAACCACTGGGTTTGCTGATGGGGGGGTGGTCCCTGGTGACCTTGCTGCCAGCAGTCTCCCTGCTTAAAACAGTACACGGGGTGTGGTTCAGTGACACAGAAACGGCGCCCGGGGAGGGTGAGGGCTGGGCTGGGCCACAAGGAGCAGAAGGGGCAGCAGATGGGCCGTGCAGAGACAGGCAGGGATCCGGGGACCCACATTTGCTCCTTCACTGATGCCCACAGGGAAGTCCCTGTCCAGGAGTCAGGTGTAGAGTGAGCGCCCCGAGCCCCTGCATGCCAGGAGCCAGGCTTGAACACGGGCAGGAAGACAGAATGCTCCCGATGGGAACAGGGCTCGCGGGGCACGGAAGCAAACACAGGGGAGACATGGCAGGAAGTGATGGAGGGCTCGTCTCTTCACACAGCGGGGTAGGACACAGGTGTCCACTCAGATACCATGCAGTGGCCTTGAGAGGTCAGAGGTCAGACCGTCTGCTTAAAATGCAATGGCGTGGAGTCGGAAGCAAGATTCAGGAATTCTGTCTCCATGTCCACGGGACAGACTTGGCTGGGCTGCCAGGCAACCTGGACCTTGGCCTCTTCACCCCCACTGCTTCCTTGTCCCCAGCCTGCCCCCCACCACCCGCACACAGAAGTCTCCTCACGTATCACTTACCCAAGGCACTTAGTGCCTCTGCAGTGTGACGTGTGACCTTTCCCTGTACTGGGCACACCCTTCCCTCTTTCTCCCTCCTTCCTTCCTGGGGACCCAGGGCCCAGCACCTTCACAGCACACACCCTGCCATCCTCCAGGCAGGACCACTTCCCACAGCGGGCAGAGTCATGCTCTGTAAATGCGGCACTGAGTGTTGCATGAAGGCATAAGCAGGCCCAGCTGCCCTCTGACCCCACTCTGAGCTCCCCTCCCCCAGAGGCGGAGGAAGGAGTGGGAAGTGAGGCGGGGGTGGACCCCTCTCTCCTGGGGGTGCAAATCCGCCTGCACACCTCGGCTCCAGACCACACACCACAGAGAGTGTCGCCATAAAGCAAATCAAGTGAACTTTGGATTTCCGGCACATAGAAATGTTACGGTCACACCACACTGTAGTCTGTCAATAGGCAATAGCCTTATGTCCAAAGAAGCCAATGTACACATCTTAATTTTAAAATACCATATTGCTAAAAATGCGAGCCATCCTCTGAGCTTTCAGGGAGTGATCATGACTGATCACGGATCGCTGCGACACATATAATGATGATGAGCAAGTCTGAGGGATGGCAAGAATTACTCTAGCAAAGGCTGGAAAGCTGGCGCCAGCAGACCGCTCAATGCAGCGTTTCTAAAAGATACACGGTATCTTCGAAGCACCATCAGACAAGGGGTGCCTGTGGTAGCACTTGTTTCCCTTGCTAAAAATCAAAGGCCTTCAGATCCCTCCACGGGAATGAAATCAAATAATTTGCTGACCACTACACAACAAACGTTGACTGCTTGGTGCCTCCAGTTGTCTGGGCATCACCTCTTCTCTTAGTGAATGGGTCTGTGTAGGCTCCTGCGATGGGGAGAAAGTCAGCGCCCCTCCTCACTGCCGAGCCTGCTCACGTATGCACTTCACATGCCCACAACACACACGTGCACACACACACACACACATGCACACTCATGAGCCTCAGCCGCCCCCACGCACGGCTGGCCTCCACTTGGGGTCTCCCTTGTCTCACCTCACAGAGTTGTCCCGTTTCACCACTACATGGTGACCTCAGTGGGAAACACGGCTTCTTTCCTTCTGGATCGCCCCAAACTACACAGGAAAGTCAACTCATGGCAAGGTTTTGCTGAAGGCTCAGGAATATGGCAAAGCAACAACCTAAAGTAGAAAGTTAATCATCGTCACCACATTCACCTACCTTCCCTCCCCTGAGGCACGGGCCCTAAGTACATTCCTGGCCTGGCTGCCGCCTCTGGGACATCAGGATGCTCCTCGCCTTATCCGTAGCATGGTTATTACCACCTCCCACCGATTAAAATAAAATAAAATAAAAATTGGGCTAAGCATTTCTTTTTTTATCCAAACTCTCATCTGGGTGCTCCATCAGGCAAGGACGATTTCCCGTGGGGACCCCCCCGCCTCAAGCAGCATAATGAACCCGCAGAGCCCATGACTGTGGTCGTGGGAATGTGATGGAGTTGTAAGTGCAGGTGCCTCTTATAAGGACCTGTCTGTGCAGAGGGGCTTGTTGGGGGCAACCAGTAACAGTTACCCACATTCTGAGCGAGGGCTGCCTGAGTCGTCACTGAAGGACTCCTGGAGAGAGCTGTTCAGGCCCCGTCACCCACCTCCAGACTAGGGAGCAGAAGGCCAGAGACTGCCCAGGATGGGCGGCCCTGATGAAGATTCCAAGGATAGAGGGTTTCCCCTCATTCAAGGGGTGCATCCCCCAAGCCCACTGAGGGGGGCCTCTGGGGGAGACGGGTGTGTGTGCAGGAAGACAGGATTAACATTGCCCTTCTCAGCGGCACACTTGCCGAGCCCCATACTAACAGGCCACCCGGCTGCTGCCCATGTGGGGACCAGCGTCCTCCAGAGCACTGTCCTGTCTCCTTGTCGTTCAGGTGGGCAGAAGCTGAAGATGTCGCTCTGCTCATCTGGGAGTGACTGAAGGAGGACACAGCAAACGTGCAGGTCTCAGGAGAACAGAGGGCAGCCTCTGGGTAGACGCACCTCCACCTCTGGAGCGGGCAAGGATGCGTGGGGTTTCCCATGAGCCACGCACATGCCGTGGCGCTCACCCCCCGCGTGAGTTAGCCTGAAGGGACCCTACCCACACGGCTGCCGGCTCCACAGTGGGGTCCTGATGGGAAGGGGCCATGAGTCACCTCCAGAGGCAGGAGCTGAGGGAGAAAGTGGTTTTACCAGTATTCAACTGGAAAAGGTATAGCTCAGATCAAATAGGTAGGACAGTATCAGGGAGGAATCCAGAACACATGCTAAGTCAAAGAACCAACACTGGGCCATGTGCCATAACAGAGGGCACCTGAGGACATCTGCGATCAGAGACTAGGAAGGCCTGCTGCCCCTCCTCCAGCAGCCCCCAGCTCTGTGCCCCACCCTGTAGGAGCCAGCAGGCATGGGAGAGCCAGGGGTGCAGAGTGAGAAGAGACGAGGGAGAGCCCGTGCCCCCCTGCATGCCCCGGTTCCCCCTTGCAGGGGCTCAGAGATAAGGCTGAGGCCACGGAGAGCAGTGGTGTGCAGGTGCACGGGCTGCGGGGGCAGGAGGAGGAGACCCCGGCCTGTAGCCTGTGCTGAAGCCAATGTCTCGACAGGGCCAGTGCCAAGCTGCAGACCCCAAGATTCCCATCGGTGGGAGTGCTGGTGCTCCAAGGCTGGTAGTAGCTGGCTCCAGCTTATGCCTGGGGGTGCTCCCAGGCTGATACTTGCTGGCTCCAGCTCATCCCTGGGGGTGCTCCCAGGCTGGGACTAGCTGGCTCCAGCTCATGCCTGTGGTGCTCCCAGACTGGGACCAGCTGACTCTAGGGCGTCCCCAGCAGGAGGCTGAGTCTGCAGAGTGCTCTGAAAGCAGCCACAAGGAAAAAATCCATCTCTCTCCGGACTGTGCCCTCAGCCCCAGCTCCTCAAGGAAACCACTCCCGCGGAGTAGACAGGATGAGGGTACGGACTGGACTCCCCCAGAAAGTACCACGTCTTCTCTGGGAGCAAGAAGAAGCTGCTAATGCGAGGATTTGCTGGTTTATGTCCTTTACGGTGATTGCTTCTCCTTCCCAGCCAAGAGGGGAAACACCACATCTGGTTGGATGATGACTAATCCGGGGATGGGGAGTGCGCTCCTGAGCTGTACACCCAGGGCAAAGTCGCCAAGGTTGGTTGATAGGACTACGTGGAATCATTAAAATTTAAGATCCTAAATAGTATGGAAGACAAATCAACTGAGGAAATGAGCTTAATATGGATCTCCCGGATAAGAAGTTAGTATCTGTGGATGTGCTGGGCACCTGCCTGGGGCCCCATAACTGCCCAACCTCCCAGCATCCCCAGGCCTCGGAGTGGTGATTGCTTCCCCTGGGTGGGGGCCCAGGGCTACTGCCCTACGCCTTGCTGCAGCCCTGAACTTTACTCTCAGGGCGTACAAATGGCTCCTCCATGAAATGATCCATCCTGGGGCCTCCTGCTGGACTGTACTGATCCTTCATATACCAGGTGCTCTTACGAAGTTTAAGTAAGTGGGTGGGGCGGGCTCAAGGGGGAAGGGGGAGGGGGTAAAACCAGAGGAAAAACAGGAAGGGGCCATTCACAGAAGAAAACATACAAATGGGAAAAAACACATTTAAAAATTCACCCTCAATTATATGACGCCAATTGAAACAACAGTGAGGTGCTGTATGTCACCCACCACCCCGAAGGCTAACGGACAGGAACGGATACACATCGACGGTGATCAAATGCTCAGTGCGCATTTTCTATAAAGCGATTTACTATTAGGCAAAAGTGATTTGAAAAGGTGTGAGAAGTTTATCTCCAGAATTGCGTCCAAGAATGCATCCTGACCAGTGGGCCACGGCACGGGGGTGCGTGAGGGTGGGCAACAGGGTCCACTGTGGCCTTTCACGCAGTAACGGAAACTCTGAAACAACCCTAATAGTCAATAATCAGAAAGCGGGTAAATTGAGCCATGTTCCCTTTCCCAAAACACAGATTAAAGGTGACTATGGAAATACTGACAACGACCAAAGCTGGCGGCAGGCTCCCGGCACCTGTCATGCCCCTCCTGCTGTTCTGTGCGCACCTTTGCGACAGTTCCGGGATGAAATGCCTCCGAAAGTCAGAAGTAACTGGTTTAGAGAGTCCAGAGCCTTAAAAACGGTCCTTTTCCATGACCTACTAATTATTTACAGGGAATTTGGCCTAAGCAAACAGAGCTTGGGGGTAAAGCTGTTCATTACGGGATTCTTTGTACTCATTCCACAGGGTCAAAGCAGCTCAATGTTCAGCTACACGGAAACGACTGAATATCTTATGGTCTGGTTTGGTGCGTTACTAGTTCTCAGATTTTGTTTCCAAGGGGTTTGTGACGACTCCCCACTCACTGGCAGACTCGGCTGCAGAGTCCCTGTGGGTTCTGGAAGTGCAGAACATTATGGGTTAAATGACCTTAGAGCTCAAGTGGCCAGCATTCCCCACATATGATGTGTACACACACACACACACACACACACACACACACACACACGCACACACTCCCTCCAGCTCTCCCACCAGGGCCACCGTGGCCCCGCCCGCTCATGCCCCTGGGCCTTTGCACCTCTTCCACCCTTACCTTCTTCCTCCCTCCTGGTTCTGCATCTCAAAAGCCTAAAGAACTAGCTGGAAGCAGCAAACTCCTTAGTGGGCTGTCCCTTGTTTAAATTTCTTTGGGGAACGCTAGTCTGGTCCAGCTGTGGTGCACAGAGGGGAAGATACATTCTGGCCCATGACTTATATTGATTTAAAATTAGAAGTAGGTGCCCAAAGGCAGACAACACCTCGCTTAACCTCAAGGGGCTCCAACGAAGGAGCAAAGGCCTCAGGGAGTCTGTATGGAAGGTTCCTTCCATCCTAGGGGTTTAGGGACCCACTCTGTGCTGGAGGGGAGTCCCTGTTGGCTTGTTTCTTCCAGATCCTGGTATATAACTCCCAGGCCCAACAGAACTCATCACCCCTGTTGACAGAAGAGGTGAGATCGAGGGACATCAAATATGGCACTCAAGGTCATCCCGGCCTGGGCTGAGGCAAGAGGCCAGGATCAAAGAAGCCCCCGTGTGTCCAAGGGCGCAGGCAGAGAAGCCTCACTCCCCGGAGGAAGAATGCCGGCTGGCCGCCGGGAAGAGCAGATGCAAAGCAGACCAGATGTCCCCAGGAATTCCTGACATTCTGGACAGCAGCCCTCCTTGCCGGGAATGCTCTGGGATCCGGACCTGTGGGCGCTTCACCTTGGAAACGGGCAGACGTCTCTGGAGGAAAGATAATTGCCCTGGGTTTGCCAGGCACCGTGCTTTAGGTCTGAACATCCTGCAAGCTGGGCTGCTCTGGCCCATCCATGGCTGGACACTGTGTGCCCATAGGCATGGGTCAGGTTGATAAGCCCTGTGGGGTTTGCCAAGTGGCCTCAGCTGCAGCTCAGGTGTCCCCAGATGCCAGACCAAGTGGGCAAGGCCCAAGGGTTTCAGACCTGTGACATCAGCAGGACCTGAAATTGGCCCACTTGGAAATCCCCTTGTCCTGCAAATCGTGCGTCAGCCTGTGGTCCACCTGGGACTTGGGCAGCTCTGGCTCTGGTCTTAGCCTTTTTCAGGGTGAAGCTCCTGCCTGAGTGCAGACTCCTGGCCATCGAGTGCCACACCGAGGAGGGAGGAGGGGTGGTGCTCCTCCCTGAGCATGCAGACCACCGTGCTCCTGCACGCCATGCGCTGGGCAGATGGTGGTCTCCTTCCAGGACTATCTCTGCCGCCCCTTAGGGCACTGTGCTACCGTGAGGGGAGGGACTCCATCTGCCTCCTACTAGCTGTGATTTGGATGACTGGGTCAACCCCCATGAGTCGCTGTTCACTCATCTCCAGAGCAAACCCCACACATGGGAATGGTTAGTACATTCAGAAGCTGAGTGCTTCATGTGGATTTGCTCCCTTAATCCTCACGATGCTCCCAGGAGGCGGGAGCTTCCAGCACCCGTGGGCCGGGGCCAGGTGCTTACCCATGCAGCTCTGGAAATGCAGGGCTGGGTGGTCCACCTGCAGACCTGTGCTCTAATGGGCCCGTGCAAGCCTGTGGCTCTGGGGATCGAGCACAATCCAGTGTGCAAACGGCCTGCACACAGTGGGTTCTCAGAAGATAGCGAACGACTCAGAGCATCTTTCACCACAATCTATCTCGGCCGAGAGAGGTACTCTTCTGGCTGTCACCTGCATAGTTCTAGGAGCCTGCTGGTGCTCAGTGTGGACCCAGTGAGTGAGGGCGCCCACTGCTGCATGCAGCCCTCCTCCCTGGCAGAGCCTGATGCCTGGGTTCGAATCCTGCCTTGGTCAAGCCCTAGCGCTGTGACCCTGGGGCAAACACTCTGCTTCTCTGTGTCTTGGTTCCCTTGTGTGTAAACGGGAGGGGGGGGGGCGCGCATAACACAGCATCCCTGCCTCGGGTCACTGTGAGGATGAAGTACATTAGAGCCTGTGAACAGCACATGGGATCCGAGAGTCCTTTAGTTTCCAAAGAGGAAGTCGGAGGAAGAGGTGTGTTCAGACGTGCAAGGGGCCCACAGTGACCTGTTTATTGGAAAGCTGCTCACCAACTCCCACCCCTGGAGAGGCAGCGGGCAGCAGGGCGGAGGCCGGTCTCTGCTGCCCCCTAGTGGACACCCCCTCACTGCTAGCCACACTTTCTAGATGGAAGACCCGGACAGCTCTAGGGGGGCTGGCCATGGGGCTGTCGGGTGGTGCCCCTGGCCCCCAGGACTGGACGGTGGAGAGAAGGCACAGTCCTAGCTCACCGACGGGGTCCTGTAAAGGAGGCAGTGCCCTCCCCGGTCCTGCCACGACTGGCAAGACCCCGTTCCCCCCCTCAGCTGCCTCCCAGGCAGGGCAGGTGCCAGGCTCGGGGGTGGGGTGGGGTGGGGAACAGGAAGGTGTGGAGGTTCTCAAGTCCCAGCTATCCTCCTCCTCCTCCTCTGCGCCCAGCCCCAACTCAGCTACCATCCTCTTTGGGGCTTCTCCTTTCAGACCTGCATCCCCAGTACCCCGGTGAAGAGCCCGATCCCGGCCCACCTGCAGAGGCCCCTCAGTGCCGGCCTGGCCTTACCCAACCCAGTGAAGGGGCACCTCGGGGCCCCTCAGGACAACACTTCTGAACCAGATTTCACACCCAAAGGGTCATTTCTGTATTCAACAAAGGGCACACATACTGCCAACCTCAGAGCTTCCAGACTGCTGTCCCTGGCTAAGGTCAAGTCAGGCTCCCCACCTGGCCCTGCAGAGCCCAGTTCTGGTGGAGGATCCTGCTAGGTCAGCCCCAGGCCCCCAACCCCTAACACCTAAGTTCTGGGCTGCCGGTGGTCAGAATCCTATGCTGCCGGTTCAGCAAGAACGCCAGCCTCCCATCAAGTCCTCTCCAAGCACCCACTGACCACTGACCCCTCACTCAGCCTTGGGCAGGAAACCCCCAGTGTCTCTGCTGTGTTCACGGTTGGGGACATGCCTCTGCTCCAGCTGTGACCGTCTTGAATAGTCTTCCTCACCATCTCTAACAAAGTGTCCTTGTCCAGCACACAATTTTTGTTTAACAGAATCCACAGAGAGATTAGGAGATGAAAGAACAAATTTTCACAAGAGGAAGGGGCTTTCAGTAAGCAGAGAACACGAAAACTCCCTAATAACCAAAGGCATGCAAATTACAATAAATTACTGTTTTATATCTATTGAACTATGGCCGGCATGGAGGTGATCAGTAAGTGTTCTTCTGAACAACTAAATACATTAATGGATTAAAAATAAGCCCCTGTCTAGTCAGTGATGGCAGAAGTGATGGGTCTGCTCAGCTATTACTGGTGACAGAGCAAATGGATATAATCCTTTTGGAAATAATGTGACAACACATAGAATGAACATGTCATTTGTTCCAGTAATCTTGAAGCAAATACTAAAGGACTCATCTTAAGGGAGGCAAAAAAATAATTTCTTTTTTTTCCTAAGATTTTTTATTTATTTATTCATGAGAGAGAGAGAGAGAGAGAGAGAGAGAGAGAGAGAGGCAGAGACACAGGCAGAGGGAGAAGCAGGCTCCATGCAGGGAGCCCAACGTGGGACTTGATCCGGGGTCTCCAGGATCACACCCTGGGGTGAAGGTGGCGCTAAACCGCTGGGCCACCAGAGCTGCCCCAAAAAACTAATTTTAATTTATGATTGTGAGTAACTAGAAAGAACTCAAATATTCAACAGTTTTGAAAGAGATACGGGGAGTAATAATCCAGCCCAGTGCTGGGGGGTTTTACATCTGTGCTTGGATGTAACCTCTCTTGAAATGTGTAATCAGAGAGTCAGAAAAGTCAGACGGGGGCAGCGGGGAGGGCAGCTAGACCTGTGGCAGAAACCTTTCCAAAGCAGCTCTGGTGGAAAGTTTATTATAAGAATCCAGAGCTCTCAGAATCCTGGGTCAACCTAAACAATTGAGACCCAGGGAGTGAGAAACTCCGGGCAAATCTAGAAACTTCACCAAGTGAGGTTCTGAAACCTTCCCTCGAGTTGCTCTGCTCTCAGTGACTCCACCAGATTATTGTCTCTAGCTGAGGTCCTGCCGTGCAGAGCTGGTCTCAAGGGCCCAGCTCTGGTGTGTATGGCTATGACCATGGGGTGGGGTGGGGGGGCAGGGTGAGGTCACTGGTGTGGGCAGGGTGGGCTTGGGCGGAAGCAGATGCTCCCAGAGAGCGATGCGTGGCTAGGAAGGTGAGGCGTGTAACGGAGCATGTTTCGCACTGTGCTCTGGCCCACCTTTCCCCACGACATCAGTCTAGAAAGTGAGATTAAAGCACAGCAAATCATGGGAATGTCACAGAACTGCCAAATGTCAAATGTGAAGTCTGCATGGCAGTGTGAAAAGTTTATACAATGTAAAGCTAAGTGGGAAAAGCTGAAGAGGGAGTTGTCTTTCTGCCAGGACGGCAACTGTGTTACCAGAGAGTGCAGAGGTCATGCTCTGAAGCACACATGGCCAAATGACAAGAGCTTTGAGAGCTCGGGTGGCGCCCTGGCAGATGAAATTTCTTCCTCTTATAGAGATCTCTTAACATCGCCGTCAGATTATCTTAGTAAAAATAAGGATTTCAGTTCTGAGTCTGGAAGCAAGAACCCGGGAACTTGTAAAACAGAGGAAGTGCTAACGGGTCTGCTTATGTAGGGCTTGTCTAGTGTGGCCTACCGTTCACCCTCACCTCTGCTCTGTCCAGTTTAGCCTAATGCTGTCAACTGTCATCAGGCTTTTTTAAACATTAACTTGATTTTTTAAAAATTTTATTTATTTATTCATGAGAGATACAGAGAGAGAGAGAGAGAGAAGCAGAGGGAGAAGCAAGTTCCATGCAGGGAGCCCAACGTGGGACTTGATCCCAGGTCTCCAGGACCAGGCCCGGGCTGAAGACAGCGCTAAACCACTGAGCCACCAGGGCTGCCCCTTAACTTGATTTTTTAAAGTACAGTATGAACTATTACTGATGTTGGTTGCTGCCCTTTGGGACCCCCGTGCATCATGTGCGGGTGGCAAGCACCTCCTTCCCCGTGCCCTAGTCCTGCCCCGGCTGACAGCAGCGTTCCACACTCTGCAGGGCGCAGGAGAGGACATGGTTTTATAGAGGAGTGAGACAGATACACCCCAGCCCGACCCTCTCCCGAGAGGAGCCGATGGTCCAAGGTCCACAGCTAGTTTGAGAAATTCTCCAAAGAGGTGACAAGCGGCCTTCCCAGGATGCTGGTCACCCCCTCCTGCTACTAGGAGGAGGTGGGGAGGAGCCGTCTAGTCCAGGACACTTGGTAGAGACCACGGGAGCACAAAGCCTACCTGTCACGCCAGATGGCACGCAGCCCTGCCTGGGCCCCTGCCTGTCCTGCTCAGCTACGGAGGAGCTGGAAGAGCTGACAGACAGCAACCCCCAGCCCGTGGATCCGGCTCCTGTGAAACAAGCAACGCTCGCGTAAGGGGGGAGGAGAGTCAGAAATTACCTAAAATAGATGCTCTAGGCCAAGGTCTGGGAAAAGCTGTCTGCTAAGCATGACTGAGAGGGGCAATACAGTGATGTGGCAACCATCCAGTCTGCCATCACAAAACAATGAAAGACAAAAGAATAGGGGCACCTGGGTGGCTCAGCGGTTGAGCATCTGCCTTCAGCCCAGGGCCTGATCCTGGAGACCCTGGATCAAGTCCCACGTCGGGCTCCCTGCATGGAGCCTGCTTCTCCCTCTGCCTGTGTCTCTGCCTCTGTCTCTACGTGTGTCTCTCACGAATGAATAAATAAAATATATATTTTTTAAAAAGACAAAAGAATAAATATACTTAAAAATACAAGTAATACTCTATTCTGGGGGACAAAATATAACCCAAGGGGGAGATTTTCCATTTGGACTTCTTGGGTTCCTATAATTTAATAAGACCTTGAATTTTAGGGACGCCTGGGTGGCTCAGCGGTTGGGCGCCTGCCTTCGGCTCGGGTCATGATCCCAGCGTCTGGGATTGAGTCCTACATCAGGATCCCTGCGAGGAGCCTGCTTCTCCCTCTGCCTATGTCTCTGTCTCTCTCTCAGTCTGTGCCTCTCATGAATAAATAAATCTTTTTTTTTAAAAAAAGACCTTGAATTTTAATAAAAAAATTCCTTCATTTCAGAACTAAGAAAAAAAATGGGTACAAAACCCCACAAATATTTACCTTTTACTTTGGTGTTTTGACTATTGGCTGTGAAACACAAGAACCTCACGTAGACACCCTTCTCTCCTCCTCCCGCCTTCTGGTTTCCGATGGTTATGCTCTGGTGTTTAGTACTTTCTGGCGGTTTCCCTCATATGTAATGTTAAATAAACCTCTTGCTTTTTTTTTTTTAATATTTTATTTATTCATGAGAGACACACAGAGAGAGAGGGAGGCAGAGACACAGGCAGAGGGAGAAGCAGGCTCCATGAGGGAGCCCGCCATGGGACTCAATCCCGGGTCCCCAGGATCATGAACTGGACTGTGTACAAAACACAAATGTAAAAGGTAAATATTTCTAGAATGATAAGAAAAAAAAATTCCCTGAATCTGCAACGGAAAATAACACACCTTTTAAAAATGAGAATTAAAAAAAAAAAAAAAGAAAGAAAAAAAAGAAAAGGAAAATCACTAAGGAGGGATCCCTGGGTGGTTCAGTGGTTTGGTGCCTACCTTCCGCCTGGGGTGTGATCCTGGAGACCCGGGATGGAGTCCCATGTCGGGCTCCCTGCATGGAGCCTGCTTCTCCCTCTGCCTGTGCCTGTGCCTCTCCCTCTCTCTGTGTCTCTCATTAATAAATAAATAAAATATTTAAAAAAAAAGGAAATCAAAAGGACAAACACTAAGACTTCCTAGCAGAATTACTGAATGTTAGCAGTTAGGAGGGATCCCCAAGAAGCTGGGAGAAAGCTGTCATTATTAAGGAGACCACTACACATAACATGGTTAACAAGAATCAGGGAGGGAGAACCGCCCACCTTGATTCTCAGTTTGTACATGCTACTAAAGTTGGTTTGATTAAAAAAGCAAGAGAGGGCAGCCCCGGTGGCTCAGTGGTTTAGCGCCGCCTTGGGTCCAGGTCGTGATCCTGGAGACTCGGGATCGAGTCCCACGTCGGGCTCCCTCATGGAGCCTGCTTCTCCCTCCACCTGTGTCTCTGCCTGCCTCTCCCTCTCATGAATAAATAAAATCTTAAAAAATAAAAAGCAAGAGGTTTATTTAACATTACATATGAGGGAAACCACCAGAAAGTAGTAAACACCAGAGCATAAACCATCGAAAACCAGGTGTGAGAAGGGTGTCTACGTGAGGTTCTCATGTTTTACAGCCAATAGTCAAGATACCACGCAAATGTGTTAGATCAAGACATTAAAACCAACATGAAATGGGGCACCTGGATGGCTCCATCAGTGAGGCGTCTGCCTTTGGCTCAGGTCATGATCCCTGGGTCCTGGAATCGAGTCCTGCATCAGGCTCCCTGCTCAGCGGGGAGCATGGTTCTTCCTCTCCTGCTCCCTCTTCCCCTGCTGCTCTCCCTACTTGTATTCTCTCTCAAATGAATAAAATAAAAAACCAACATGAGCAAGCAAAAATAAATTTCCGTGTGCAGGTATATGTATGTATCTGCCTCGCCTCTCTTCTACAGATCTGCAGATGGGGCTGGGCTGCACTCAGTGTGACAGGAATGTGGCGGAGGCTGGGACCGGAAGCATTCGAAGGCTCCCTAGCTCATGCAGCCGCACCCGGGCTGGACACAGCGGGGGCTGGCACAGGTGCAGCTGCCTGGCACCTCTCTGCAGGGGGCTGCTACAGCAGTGGCTCCAGGGCGGCCGAGGACACTACAGGGTCCGCGTCTATTACACTGGCAAGTGCAATGCCCAGTACTGGCAAGGATCTGAGATCTACTGCTGGCCAAGGTACAAGTTAACAAAACCGCTGGCTTTGGAGAGCAGCTTGGCAGCATATACCAAAATGTTACATTTTGTTTGTTCTAGCAATTCCACTGCTAGGAAGCTGCCCTTCAGATATAAACAAAAGTTTACCAAAATATTTTGGCAGCTCCACGTCCTAAGGAAAAACCCTGAGAACCCAAGGGTCTATCAGCAGGCAGCATGCAGGTCAACTGTGGGTCACCCTTCAGCTGTGGCCCGAGCTACTGAAATACCCTCACAACTTGCCCTTCATACCTACCTAGGGCCCCGCGCAATCAGTTCTTCAGTGCAGCCAAGTACAAATGGGATGGCCTCTCACGCTCACCCCAGCGCAGCTCAGAATCCTTCAGGGCATTCCAAATTCCTTCCAGACCCTTTCCTCTTCAGGTGCGTGTTGCATTATGCCCCTGACTCCTCGATGGCTTCCCACCATCCCTCCTCTGCTCCTTCTAACCACAGGGCCCTTGCACAGATGGTTGCTTTACCTCCCACCACAGGAAGGGCCTCTCTTACCATCCTAAGGTTCCTCTTGCCTCTATCCCTACCTTGTGACACCAGGCATCTCTTTCATCCAACAGTTGCCATTTTGTGTGTGACGAGTATTCGTCTTCCCCCCCGGGTCATTAAGTTTCAGGACGAGACTGTTCCTGGTGCCCAGCAGTACCTAGCATGTAGCCAATACTCTCAACGACTGACACAGCCATACACTGTGTAGGAAGCACGGAGGTCAGTACGTCTGGATGTGAAAAGACTGTGGAAGCACAGGTATACGGTGTGAAAAGTACATTCCCTGTGATCCAATCAGAATAGTTGCTCTGCTTCACCTACAGGTGACAGAGAGCCAGCAAATGCCCGAGGTAAAAACTGGAAGCCACTAGGCATGGTGGGCATGGCTTCACCTGTGGCTGGATTCAGGGGCTGAGACAGCCCTTGTCAGGATGGGGCAAGGTGGCCACAGCTCTAGCCTCATGTCCCCTGTTCAAAAGGGGTAGGAGAGGGTGACTGGGTGGCTCAGTGGTTGAGCATCTGCCTTTGGCTCAGGTTGTGATCCCGGTGTCCTGGAATCGAGTCCCACCTCGGGCTCCCACAGGGAGCCTGCTTCTCCCTCTGCCTGTGTCTGTCTCTCTCGTCTCTCACGAATAAATAAGTAAAATATTTATTTTACTTTTTTAAAGATTTATTTATGAGAGAGAGAGAGAGAGAGGGAGAGAGAGAGAGGCAGAGACATAGGCAGAGGGAGAAGCAGGCTCCACGTAGGCAGCCTGACGTGGGACTGGATCCTGGGACTCCAGGAATACACTCTGGGCCAAAGGCAAGCATTAAACCACTGAGCCACCCAGGTGTCCCAAGTAAAATCTTAAAAAAAAAAAAAGGTGTAGGAGAGACCAAGCCCTCCTCCTCCCAAGGTGACTCAAGCACACTCACCCCGGGCTAGCTCTGACCGGCCTGGTGCCCTTCAGTCCTGCAGTGAGGGTAGCCTAGATGGGGGGATGGCAGGGGGAACATGCATCCTGCAGTGTAGACCTGAGGAGGAGAGGGCCTGGCTCATCCGGGAGACCTCTGCGTAGCTGCCAAATAAGGACGAACAGACACATCACGAGAAGCTAAGTGAATTTTTTTTTCCCTCCTGGAAACAAATCTACAGGAGCTTCCCCCAAGAGGAGGCAGTGGCAGGGGGTAGGCACACATGTCATTTTGTACCTTCCCTCAGCAGTAACATTTCTAACCACGTACATGTGCTATTTTTAATTTGTTAAAATCACAATGGAAGTTTCATACAAATAATTTTAGTTCCTAAAAATGACACTTGCATATAAATTCTGCAAGTAAAGTCTTACTCAGAGTAGGTCCGTGAACAGCAAAATCCGACACAAACAGGTGGCACGTCATGTTAGTACCGTACAAAAACACCACAGATTTAGGCACTTCATCAAAGAAAAATGTTTAGGGATGAATGAGGTCACTGAGTTTCCTGTCCACTCTGACCCCTGTTCCCACCCTCCAACATCGGCACATGAAATGGCACGCTCGAACCCTCGACACCAGCACAGCTGCCCAACTCCCGAATGTTACAGAACGCACAACATCGACAGGTACCGAGAATCCCTGTCAGGATCAGAGTAAACACTTCGGATTTTCGAGCTACAGGATTCTTTCTGCACAGACGTGGGGTCACACATCCCGGCGTCCTGACTGCACACTTAGACAACAGAGCTCCATGCAGTGCTCCCTTGGAGGGCTTCACTTCACAGTCCCAGAAACCATGTCTGTAGCCCAAGGAGCCTGGTCCTGCCTGGAGTCTCTGATCAGAACGTGGCAGCCCTTCAGTTAACAGAAACTAAGGAAGCATGGATACAGCAAGCCCCTGGGTCAGGGCCGGCATGGCAAGGAGTGGGGACACCAGAGTCAGTGACTCCCTCAGATTGAAACGGTAAAAGCAACAGTCAGGGTTCCCTTTACAGTGATTTTATCGTAAACGTGAACGTATCATTGTCCAACGGGAACTAAGAGACCTGCGTTTTCACACTTGACGCCTTTTAGACAGTAATTCTTATGTGGACCACAAACTGGTCATATGGCAGAGCCTTTCTGGAAGAAAGCAGATTTCCTCAGCGAGTAGTGGCCGCGTCCCTGCCTGCCCGGGGAGCTGGCCATCCCAAAGACTCCTCTGAAGGGTCACAGTGGCCCGGTCACAGCTCCTCTCGCTTATTCCCAGCTCGATTGTCTTCCTGCACAACCTTGGCAGCCCGAGACTTCGGGACTCCCTCCTTCTTCTTCTTGCCCTTCTCCTGCTTTGTTTTATTTTTCTCTTGGCTTCCTCCTCCCTTGCCAGGGTACACCTGCCCCTCCAGGGTGACATCCGCACACCTGTCTTGGCTCACCAGAAAGTCCTTAATCTCCCAGGCGTAGCTCCCATCACGAAGCATGAAGATGGCACGGTCTGATCCCACAATGAACCTTGAAGAGACAAGCAATCATACGGTCAGAACACAGCAGTAAAGTGCTAACAGGTCATAGCCATCCTGCGGCATGTAACTAGAGAAAACCATCCCTTCCAAATCTGACATGAACACAGAACAAAAAACTCTATTTTCCAAGGTCTAGTAGCTATTGACACTAATGTTCAAAAACACTAGCTGATTAAATGATTTAGCATCTCAGCTTAAGTCACAGAGTAACGGAGCCTGGGCTGTGTGTCGTGGATGCCCGTGCTGGGACAGCAGCATCACCAAGGGTGCTGAGGAGCCACCCTGGGGCTGCTGCTGTGGAGGCAGGAGGTGGCTGCCCTTGAATGTGTTCCGCATCCTGAGGCGCCCGGTGAAGGTTTCATTTGCTAAGGCTTCTGCTGACAAAAGCTGAAAACTATGAGCTGAGGCGCCCCACTGGTGCAGCTAGGGCACGAAGGCCCTGACACTGAGGGTCACCCCACCCTATGAGCGCAGCGGGGGCTCTGACTCTACCTGTTCCCCTCTGTGTCTGCTCAAGCAGATGAAAGCATCACGCCATCACAGGTACTAAGTGTTCCTTTCTATTTTTCATCACTCTTCTACTTCCTAAACTATTTCCTTGAAGAATCTAAATCTCAAGACCATTACTGAAAAGAAAGAATATTCCTTAGCATTGCGCCTGAGGGCTGCGCTGAGCTGCGAGTTCGGCACCCCTTCCCCTAATCAGCGGCAGGCTCCAAGACTGCGTCTAAATGCTGCATGCACGGAGGGACCCCCTGGGAAGCAGGAGCTTCTTAGGGGACACGGTCAGGCTGTGACTCATTGCCCCACAGAGGCTAACCTATCCCATCTCACTCAGATAAAATAACAGGTAGTGCCAGAGTCACAGGCATGTCACAACGTTGTGTGGTGACAGACGAGAGCCACACACGCCAAGGGCAGAGCATGCAGAGCTGATGAATTGCCACATTGTGTACCCGAAATGAATGTACCATTGTGTGTCCACTATACTCAAACCAAAGAAAGTTCAAGATAAGTAAAACTTTACGATCAAATATTAAAGAAAAAAAAAAAAGCTTACTGACTCCGACCAATAATAAATGCTCTTCTTAAAAAGAGAGAGAGAGGGATCCCTGGGTGGCTCAGCAGTTGAGCACCTGCCTTTTTGGCCCGGAGTCCTGGGATCGAGTCCCATGTTGGGCTCCTGCAGTGAGCCTGCTTCTCCCTCTGCCTGTGTCTCTGCCTCTTTCTCTGTCTGTGTCTCTCATGAATAAATAAAATTTAAAAAGAGAGAGAGAGAGAGAGAGAGAGAGAGAGAGAGAGAAATACAAAGAGGAAATCCAGGACAGGAACGGTCCAGGGCTGGAGGTGGGTCCTGCCAGAAAGGACAGGCCATGGTGGTGCAGAAGAAGCCCCAGCACAGCCTCCGACTACCTCTGAACGTCGTAGTTGGCATTGAAAAGACTGCCCTGCCAGAGGCTGGTGATCTCTTCTGTCTCCTTCTCCGTGGGGCTGCCTGACACAGTGACGAACATCATGAGCGTCTTCCCCTTCTTGGTCATCTTCAGGATGCTCTCGGGCCTGCCTGGATCTATCTGTGAAAAGTCGATAGGTGCCGAGGGTCTTTTGTGCTCTGGGAGGTCCCCTTCCTCTATGTCGTCATCCTTCTATGAGAGAAGAGAACACAGAGCATGCGCATCATCAGAACGTGCTCGGTGGCAGCACAGGCTGAACAGCTGTGCATGCTCGCAGTTGCGAGCAAGTGACCAAAGTTCTCGCAGGACCAGGGAGACCCAGGGGCTGTCCTCCTCCCCTTGACCTTCAGGCGAAGCCCAAGTCGCCAGCAGGACTCAGCACCGATCACTCGGGTCACCAGGATGTGAGAGCCCATGTGTGATGTTCCCTCTGGAACAATCTACCCCACACGGCAGATTCTAACAATGTGGTCTTACAATGAGCTGAGACACAGCAATAAAGACAAAACACTGAGGATGAGCTCCAAACATCAGAAAGAGAAGACTGAATGCCAGAAGCCAGGCATGAAATCAGATGTACTATAAGCCTGCTATTTAAAGTTCAGGATCAAACAAAACTAACCTAGGATGACAGAAATCAGAACAGTGCTGGCCCCTGGGGGGCTGAATGAGAAGGGAGGGACACAGGGGAACTTTCTGAGGTCATGGGAATGCTATCTTGATGACAGTGTGGACGACACCAATGTATCCATTTGTCAAAGCTCACAGCACCCTACACTTAAAATCTGCATTTCACATATATCAACGTCAACTAAACAATAAGAACCACCAACAAATACTCAATTCTAGTTAGTAGGCTGGGTTTTTGTAGTGGTGGGAACTAGCAATTTTCAAACTACCATCTGTGAATTCTAGCCTTGCGTGAAGAAGTAAATATATTAAGGATAATGACATCTGGTTCTACACTTTGGTGACGGGAGTGCTAACTGTGGAAAGGGGAAGAATACTCCCTGTATTAGGCTGGAACTGGCAGGCAAGCAGAGGAACACATGATTTTTCATAGGTAGGCAGGCAGACGCCAACACCCAACGGGTTCCAAAGGGAGAAGAAGAGCAGGGGAGGCTGAGGCGCCTCACTGGTGCAGCCAGGGCATGAAGGTAGGTAGGTAGATGATAAATGAAAATATTTAAAAAGCAGAGTTCCTCAGAGAAAAGACTAATAATTCCAGCTACAAAAAGAAATGAAGTACTCATAGATGGTCCCTGAAAACAATATCTTAAGTGATGGAAGCCACACATAGGAGACCATGCTATACAAGGGCCACTGGTAGGAGATGTCTAGCACAAAACAGAGATGAGTGGCTGCCTGGGTGGGCCTGGCTGGAGGATTGGGAGAAGAAGGGAAGGGAGACAAGATTTTATTTTTGGGGTGATGAAAACATTCTAAAATTGAGTGGTGATGGCTGCACGACCCTCTGAATACACCACTGAAATGTGCACTTTAAAGAAACGGTTGAATCATATAGCAAGTGAATTCTCTCTCAACAAAGCTGTTATCAAAAAACCAGAAGAATGACTAACTTAAAATGAAACAAAGAGCCCCATCTCACTCTTAGGTGGTTGTCTTGCCGAATCATAGAGGACGTCAATGGTAACGTACCTTTAAAATGGTTTTAACAAAAGGTGAAGCACAACAGAATTGTACTGCAGTGCTTAGAGGCGATCCCCATTTACATGAGATCTGGGACCTCGGGTAGCTCCATCTGACCACCTGGGTGACCTTGGATAGGACTCCTTACTCCCCTGGGCCTGCTCCTTCATCCATAAAAAGAAAAGCAGAGCTAGGTGACCCCCAGCAGTGTGACCCCACACGACATACTTCTCAGCTCTGCCACCCTCCCAACCGACCCACTTCTTTCATATTTTGCTTTGTGAGCTGATGGCGATCTGCAGTTGGGGGCACGTGCTGTTCTGTCACAGGATCTTGGAAATCCCCTTTCCTCACCTATGATGGAGAAGGGGACAGCATCTTCCCCCCCTAGAGTCTGGGGGACTCGATGACATAAAGGCGTGCTGGCCCCAGTAATCAGACCTCCAACCAACTAGGCAAGTCACACTCTCAAAATCACACAGGACCGCCTGGTCGCCAAATTCACAGGCTCTCTGACTTCCTTCTACTCTACTTTTTCAAACTGATTTCACTAAAGGTCATGAAATTAACTCAGTAGGTCACCGACAGCATTTAATGAAACAGTTATTAAATAATCGTAAGTCTAGTGCATGAGGCGAGGATAAGGATTGTTCCAAGCAACTTTAATTTCCATGGCATAGGCTTTTGAGTCTGTTTCAGTTTCCAAAAAAGGGGGAGGGGCAGGGTAGTGCCCCTGTGGGTGCCAGTCCAGCTCTACCTAGTCTCTGCTAGTTCTCTGGGGAACCTGACCTGTGGTTATTGCTTCCTCCAGGCAGGGGCAATCAAGCCCCTACCTCCGTCCGCCAGGGTCTGTCCACCAGGTGTCCGGCACTCCCCAGGACACTCCCTAGACAGGGAGTGGAAATACCTCTAGGCATTTTCAGCTGGCTCCCTCACTCCCCCAGGGCTGCTAGTCAGATTTAGGAATCACAAAGCTGAACTCCCCTTCCTGCATCTTTTTCTTGCTCCCTCTTCCTTGATAACACTAGCTAGCACATACACAGCACCTAGGGTGCGCAAGCTTCAGGATGGCCCTACAAGGCCCCCACTGAACATGGGGTTAGTAGGGCTCAGAGAAGACAACCCACTGAAGGTTACATGCCAGCAACGGTGACACTGAAGAGCAAACCCACATTTCTGGCTCTGGAATCTGCCCCACCCACCCCTACTGTAAAGGTGTAATCAAAGAACTGCCTTTGGCTTTCCTACACGGGTTGGGACTCAGCATTAAGTCTGACACGGAGGAAAGAGTTCCCTTTCACTATCCCCACCTCACACACGTGGGGCAGGCCTCTCCCTGGCACAGGGATTCTCACACTGGTGGAAAGGAGGTGGAGGATGGATTTAGGGATCAACACTGGGGGAGAAGTACTGTTACCCGCAGGAAAGCTTTCCCACGGATAAAACACTGAAGCACCCCGGAAGGGTGCTCACGTTTGTGGAGTGTCTGCAAACATTAGCTTGCAGGTCTGCACAGCACCCCACAAGGGGGGATGTTTCTGGCTTTATGGCTAAGAAAAATGGGGTCACACAGTTACCAAGCAGTAAAGCTTGTTCAAAACCCACCCTTTCAGCACATCATGCTATCTCCTGCCTGGTGACACAATCCACCAGCCACCAAGTTGGACATACAATCTCTCCCTTTCACTCTGATCCTACAGCTTTGAGCTTCATCCAGCAGACAATTACACTGACACGCTCTCAGCTATAAAGGTATGTCTGCACACAGATAGGGAGACGAGAGTGAGCGCACGTTTCCACGTTAAGGTATGGATGACCACACATAAACATTCCAGTATCCTAGTACTTGGGTCATGGAACTTTGCAAACCCGTCAGTGATTGCGTATTGCCTTCTAAATAAAGGGCTGACCCCAGAGCATTCAAGGGCCAGCACCACCCGGTCCCATCAACCTTCCCACCATTACCCCTCACTACTTGGCTTCCAAGGTAGCTTTTCCAGCTAACCTAACTAATTCATATTAGTGGCTTCCAATCAGAGTTGCTATCCTAGGTTCTTTCTAGGATCACAACTAATCCTTGAACTACTCTGAGGTGGGTACTACTAAGGCCTCTATCTTGCAGTTCAAAAAACTGAAGTACTGACAGGTTCTTCAGTAGCCCAAACTCACAAGTGGTCTGAGGCCAGGCAGCCGAAGTCCAAAGCCTAGACTGTTCCTGTCTGCACCATTCTGCTTGGTTCCCACGTGCCCCACTCTCAGCTCCTGTGGCAACACTCCCACACCCCTCTTGTGTATCTAAAATGCCATTTCCACCCTGAGACCTTTTGAAAGTCCTACAACACTTTCTTCATTGTTTACTGAACTCAGCAATCCTACTTCGTATTTATGGTTACTTGTACCTACTGTTCCTGAGGGCGGGATCCCTTGCTATCGCCACAGCACCCCTCTCTGTCTAGCTACCTCTTAGTATTTCCAGGGTAGGATTTCCTCAAGAGATAGTGTTCTTACTTTAGGGGATCAAAATCTTCATTCGCTCAAGTCCATAAAGAGATGGGAGATAGGAAGACAGTAAAGGGGGGAAGGAAATGCTGCCTGGAGTTCCCTCTCTGTCAGAAGTGCGCACACGCAAATCCACCCCATCCTTCCATCAGGGGCAGATAGATAAGAAAGTACAAGTCTGCTTTCTTCTAGTCTACCCATCAGGTGGTACTTTAAACTCACATCTGAAAGGCTCTATCAAACATGTCTATGCACAGGGATGCCCACAAATAAGACATCAAACGTGGGAAGGAATCATCCAGTAAAAAATGAAAAAAAAAAAAACAAAAAAACCCCAAAAAACCCCTCATTCTGCAGATAAGAAACCTGAGGCCTAGAGAGGAAACAGGACTTGCCCAAGATTACACAGTGAGTGAGCAGCCGTTTCTGAGTCCACTCCACTAGCTATGCAAACCAGCCAGGGCAATGCAACCGCCTTTGCAGGGGAAAGAGGTGCGACGTGTTGTCGTTTGTTGAACCTTATCTAAAAAGCTTATTACACACTCCAGTGCATTCAAATAACGAACCAAAAAGTTACTCTCACAAAAACAAGTCTCCGCTCCTTTAAAGGAAATGTGGAGTTTCCTGCGAGCCACCAGAAGCCTTTGCTTCCACCACCCCCTCACCCCCCAAAATGCAAAACTCTCAGCAGGGAACACACCAAAATGAGAAGTCCGATTTGGTACTGACCGAGAAGAGGGGGCAGCGACTAAGGCTGAGCGGGCCCTCGCGTGAAGATGACCCTCGTTCCCCACCCCCTCCCTCCGTTCCTGCGCCGAGGGCAAAGGCCTCCCTCCCCACGCGCCGGGCCCAGGGACCACCACCAGGGCCGCGCCGGGGCGGCCCGGGCACCGAAGGGCAGAGGAGTGAGGGGCCGGCTCGGGCCCCGCGAGGCCCCGCGAGGCCCCGCAAGGGGTGGCCCGGGGGTCGGCGGCGGTGCGAGCGCGGCGGCCATCAAGGACGCCTGGCCCGGGCAGAGGCCGCCAGGGGCCCAGGAGACAGCGGGTGTGGGGGCGCGAGGGGCCGGGGGTCGGCGGGAGCCCGGCCGGGGAGCGGAGGGACCCGGGGCCACCCAGGCCCGGGCCGAGGACGCGGGGGCCCGAGGCTGTGCGCGCGCGGACCTCCCACTGCTCCAGAAGGCGTGCCATGTCCGCATCGTTGTAGTCGCGAATGTCCTTCTTCTTCTTCCGCGAAGGCGGGCTGGCCTCGCCCGGCGTCCCGGCCGCGCCCTCGGCAGCGCAGGCCCTGGGCGGCAGCGGCGGCAGCAGCAGGTCAGAGGCGCACAGGAGGACCAGGGCCGCGCGCACCCAGCCGCAGGCCGCCATCTTCGCCGCGCCGCCGCAGAGGCCCGTGGTGCGCGCGCCGCCGGACCCCGCCCCCGCCCCGGCCCGGGCCCCGCCCCCGGCCCAGGCCCCGCCGCTCCAGGCCCTGCCGTGTGCCCGCTTCCAGATGCTCCGCCCCCAAGCCCCCCTCCCAGGCCCGCGCCGGCCTACCAGGCCCCGCCTCGTGCCCGCCCCCAGAAGCCCCGCCCCCGTCCCGCACCGGCCTACCAGGCTCCGCCTCGTGCCCGCCTCCAGAAGCCCCGCCCCGCGCCGGCCTACCAGGCCCCGCCTCGTGCCCGCCTCCAGAAGCCCCGCCCCCGCCCCGCGCCGGCCTATCAGGCTCCGCCTCGTGCCCGCCTCCAGAAGCCCCGCCCCCGCCCCGCGCCGGCCTATCAGGCTCCGCCTCGTGCCCACCTCCAGAAGCCCCGCCCCCGCCCCGCGCCGGCCTACCAGGCCCCGCCTCGTGCCCGCCTCCAGAAGCCCCGCCTCCGCCCCGCGCCGGCCTACCAGGCCCCGCCTCGTGCCCGCCTCCAGAAGCCCCGCCTCCGCCCCGCGCCGGCCTACCAGGCCCCGCCTCGTGCCGGCCTCCAGAAGCCCCGCCCCCGTCCCGCGCCGGCCTACCAGGCCCCGCCTCGTGCCCGCCTCCAGAAGCCCCGCCCCCGCCCCGCGCCGGCCTATCAGGCCCCGCCTCGTGCCCGCCTCCAGAAGCCCCGCCCCCGCCCCGCGCCATCTTGGCCCCGCCCCCAGGGTCCCTCCGCGGTCCTGATGGGGCAGTGCCCCAGCTGGGTCGCAGGGCGCCGCCGGCTCCTTTGCTCGCGGAGGCCTGGCCTTCCTCCCTGACGCGCAGGCCGGGTCCTCCAGCCCCGGGACCTCCGGGTGCCCCGGGCAGCGCCTCGCGGGGCTTCCGCTGTGGCCCGCGGACGGACCTGGAGGTGGAAGCTCTGGGAGCTGCCTGGGCCCCGGGGAGCTTTCCTACCTGGAAGCGGGGGGCAGGTAGTTCCGCCTTTGCAGGAGGTCACGATGCTCTGGGCCCGCTGCTTTGCTGTTGGAGAATTGCGTTCAACCAGCTTTCGGGATCACCGTCATCTCTGCAACGCCAATAAGCCTTGTTTTAAAAAAGCATTACTTTTCATTAAGACAGTTTCAGAATTACATCTGATTTTTAACTCGATACTGTAGGATCTGACGAATGCATTTCAAGGTTGAATCGTTTGTTTGTTTGCTTCTTATTTTAGAAGAGTCTGGACAGAGATGCTTTCAAATTACACGAGTTTTAAATGGCCGATCTGAGCTTTTAAATTTTTAATTATGTAAGAAAGACACAAAGCACTAAGTTGTAAGATATTCAAACATTGTACAAAGTTCCAAACATTCTACTCCACCCTACCACTGTACTCCAATCGAGCTGTTTTAGTTTGTTACATATTGTATACATGTTTCTATACGTTTTTAAACATCAGAATGTCTCTAGAAATATGCCTCTTAGAAATTTTGTTGCATTTAAATGTGTGTCTATGGCAGCATAGTATACATTATTGGTAAGCATTGTTGGCTTAAGTGTTTTCCATTTAGCAATATGACATAATGAACTTTCATTCTTCATACTACGGTATAGCATGCTTTGGTATTAATACACCAATAATTTACTTCCCTATTATCCTATTAATGGGCACTTATAAATTTTCTATTACCAAAAAATAAAAAAAAAAGAGAGAGAGAGAGAGCTATAATAAACCTCTGTATTCATGCTTTGTGTTCTGGGGCTGTTCATATGTCAAGTCCTAATCACAGTCCCGCAGATGTGATTGTATTTGGACATAGGATCTTTAAAGAGGTAATAAATTAAAATGAGGTTGCAAAGATTGGTCCCAATGCAATATGCTGTCTTTTATAAGAAGAGGAAATTTGATCAAGGTCTTGGGACAGACTATGTGAAGACACAGAGGGAAGACGGCCATCTACAAGCAAAGGAGAGAGGTCTCAGAAGAAACCAACACTGCCAACATCTCAATCAGGGACTTTTAGCCTCCAGAATAGTGAGAAAATAAAGTCCTGTTGTTTAATCCACCTGATCTGTCATATTGTAATGGCAGCCCTAGGAGACTAATACATCCCTGCTTTGTAGGATTAGAGTGGTAGGCTGCATGTAATAGAAAACTGAGTCCTTTTAAAGTAGCCTAAACAAGAGAGAGGGCTTTGTTGTTAGTGTCTCATTTTTCTTTGACAGAAGCAGTTGGAAACATAAGCATGTAGGGCTGGTATTGTAGCTCTTCGGTCATCTGGCACCCAGCCTCTTTTCTTATCCTGCTCCATTCTACTGGCTGGTGGTTTCCATCCTCAAGCTCACTGCAAGTTCTGAGATGGCTACCTGAGCACCTGAATCAAGATGACATTCCTCCAGGGGAAGGAGGAAGGAAGGAAGGTCAAACAGAGCACACTTTTCTATGAAGTTAGCTTCCTTGAAGCAGGCTGCTTGGGCATCCACACACTTGTGCTCATATGTCACTGACTGGAACTAAGCCTTCCAGGAGAGGCTGGGAGACTGTCTTCTGGCTGCCTACATTGTCACCCCAAATAAAAGTGGGGTTCTGTTATCAAGGGAAGAGATGAAGTGGCTGGGGAGTAGGCGACTACCTAACCAGGTGTGCCTCACCTTCGCCCTTAGGACCATCGTGTGTGAATTCTGTCCCACTGCTGAGGTGGCTGATCTTGCCCATCCTCATGCATGCATCTGTATATATACAGACTATGACATTTTCCACTGACATTGAGCAGAAACTCGTAAGAAAAAAGAGGGTTTTTCCTTTTCTTTCCTGAAATCATCGGGGAAATGTCATAAGCTTTCTCCCCAGGGCACATTGCTCCACCCAGTGGCTCGCAGCCCTGTCCTGGTGCGCTCATGCTAAAAAACATGAGCAGCTGCGGTGGATCATGTGCTCTGCTGGGAGGGGTCACCCTGGTAATTTATTTTGCCAGCTGCCAAGTTAAGGTGCAAAAATGCTGAGAGTCCTGGTCCATAGTATCTAGTTATACTGGAGGAAAAAAGTCATTGAGTGTTTCACAGAAATTATTGGGATTGTGTAAAAGATTCCAGGGCTACTGACTTTCATCGAAGGAACAAACCAGTTCAGGTTATAATCCACTGATGCAAAAACATCTGGATTGCTTGTATGGTCATCACTTTAGTGTTTGGAACTTGATTCAGTTCGACTCAGAGAGAATTTATTTACTAAGGGCCTACTGTTGACCCAAAATCAGATGAGGCATTGATGGAATTAGTATAATGAGGTGCCTGCACTAAAGAGCTTGCAATGTAGCAGAGGAGATAAATAATACACTGTAAGTATAATGCAGATTACAGGAAGTCAGGACCTGAAGGGATGATATGATGGTAATAATACCCCTATTTTAAATAAGAGGAAACCTTGGTTTTGAAATGACATAATTTCTCAGAGGTCACAGGTATACTGGATGACGAGGTGTGTCTTTCTTCCATGGAGCACCCACTGGGTTCATCATGGAGACACTCAGTGCCATTGGAAGATCCATGGACAAGGAGTCTGGAGGCAGAAATGCTCAGCTGGACTCAGACCATGCCTGAGGCCGTGCTGTAGGTCAGGAGAGGATGGGACAGAAGTGAAAGGGATTGTGTGGTCCGGGGCTAAATGAAACCATAAACTTCTCATTGCTCTGGGGTTTAATATTAACTACCCATCTAAGTGGTTCAGCGACTGCAGATTGTAAAATTGAATCTCAGATCAAACCAGTGTCCTAATCTGGGTTTATCCTGGCTTGTGTCACTTGACACTAGAGGAGGGATGCCTCACCTGGAGGGTGCAATGAGAGTTTCTTGCAGTATTAGCAATCAGGCATGATGCTCAAAATGTTGAAAAACTGGAATGACATACTTACTAATCCATCTGAATTTAGGCCTATGACCTGAAGGATACAGCAATGGTTTTGGAAGCTCTAGTGCATCAAACATTAACCATTCAAAGCCCGAATCAATAAAATGGGCATAAGTGGGGTCTTCTGAGGTTCTGGGAAAAGAAAGAAAGAAAAGAAAAAAAAAAAAAGAAAGAAAAGAAAAGACTGAATCATGGGGAGCAATGGTAGGAGGGTCCTGGGGGTGAGGCTAGGATGGACATGGGGAGACAATAGCTATTTACCTTTCTTCACTTTGCTACTTCTTTATCTAATGCAAGAAGAGGCAAAACATCTGGTCTTTATCTGGCCCTAAATGAATTCACAGGTAGCAATTCCAGACTTCCAGAGAGATGTCATTGGCCCAGGATAGGGTGAGAGTCCATTCCTGGTCACCGTTCCTCGTCACCATCATTATTGGTGAGCAGAAGAGTAGGACTCACATAATGAAATAGAACAATCAAAACTTGTGTTTGCCAAACACCATGAAAATAAGTTAAAAGGCAAAAAGTACATCAAACTCTAACACGGCATAAACAAATATCTTACAACTAAGAAAAACATAAATGCCCCAACTGAAAAATGGGAAAGGATGTGAACAATACTTTTATTTATGCAAATCATGATCACACACAGAGACTGTGTCCTTGCTGTGGGTCCATGAATGTCCATGACTTCATATCCATGAATGAGCATGAGCTGTGGTCAGGAGGATTTTGGTTCAGTGAAAGCATGCCTTTCTTTCTTTTTTTTTTTATATACCTTTAGCATTTTCTTTTTTTTAATTTTTATTTTATTTTTATTTTTTACTTAAAACATTTTTTTTTTGAAAGCATGCCTTTCTCGCAGAGAATGGCAAACAGGTAAATTCATTTGTTTATTGCTTCCACAAACATTTATTGATGACCACACAAAGCATTAGGTATGGGGGGAGAGAGGAACAGATCAAGTCCTTGCACTTATAGAGGTGGCAGGATTGTGGGGAGAGCATTTCGCCAATAGCTTACAAGTACACTGCACTAAGGGCCACACTGTAGCTACACACACAGCACAGAAGGTGCAGAAATGCCTCAGAGTCTGGGGTCAGGGAGGCTCCACATGAAGGAGTGATACAGCTAGTCAATCTGTAGTTATTGACTTATGTCCTAGGCACCATGAGAGATGGAAAAGTGGTTAGGCATGATTAGTGTTGGGAACTAATGCTGGAAGATACCTCTCAGGATCACTCACCAGTACCAAAATGGGGTAGAGAATCTACTTGTGAAAACAACCTTCACCTCTAGGTAGGGCTTCCTGGTAAACCTGGCCTTGTATCACCAGCCCTGCACATCTGCCTCCCTCTCATACTCAGCTTCAGATGAACAGAGAGACAGCCCAGAGGGAGGGATTGGGGGGAGGAGGGGCGGATAGAGCAGGTGGGAGGGATGTTAGACCACCCTCCCGGGGTGTTATAACCAGCTGGGAACAAGATATACCAGAGAGCAAGACTGGCATGCTGGGTGAGGGGCAAGAGCCTGCTCCCTAATGAACTGCGGTCCAATGAGTGTCAAGACTCTCCTTTATCACCCTTGGGGATGTGTGAACTGTGGAAAAGGAGGGGGCGGAGGGACTGTCCAGATAGGAAGACAATAAAGCAAGGTGTTTGGTGATATGTAAGAAAGATCGCCTGAGACTGAGCTGGCCCATCAGTGAGCACAGAGACCCCACTCTAAAGGAAAGACACATCCGGGCAGAGAGTGCCCCTCACTAACCACCAGGTGGCACAGTAGACCAGACACAGCTTGGTTGCTGGTCCACTAAGGTCGGGAGTGCGCAAGAAAGTTGGCTATCCAAAACCCAGCCTATGGACCTGCAATGGAATGTTATTCAGTCTTCAGAGGGAAGGAAATTCTGACATATGCTATGGCACCAACAACCTTGAACACATGATTCTAAGTGAAATAAGCTGGACACCAAAGAACAAATACTTATACAAGGAACGTACACCAGACAAATTTATAGAGGCAGAAGGTAGAATGGTGGTGGTCAGGGGCTGGGAGGCAGGGGGAATGAGGCATTACTGTTTAGTGGGGAGAGAATTTTAGTTTGGGAAGATGAAAAATAATCTGGGGTGGTGCTGGTGGTGGTGGTGATGGTGGCACAACAACATGAACATACATAATATGACGGAGTTATAGCTAAGTTCACAGAAATGGCTAAGATAGAAAGTTTTATGTAAGAATATTTAGGCACACACACACACACACACACACACACACACGCACACACAAAGGACAAAACACCAAACCCCGAAGGTTCATACTGTTGTTTTATATCTGCCCTAAGTCCAGGGCGGTGGATACACCTTATAGAAGAATCAAGGAAGGAGGGAAATCATGTTTTTTCCAATCCTGCCTGGCTCAACCTCTGTGTGTTCCACCTTGTCTCCCCAAATCCTTAAGTCAGCTCTTTTGGTATTCCGTTCATTCATTTATTAAAGGCCCACTAAGCGTCATCCTTGAGTCAGGCACTGAGGATACATTCTCCGGTGGCCACGCTATTTTCCACCTGGCCCCAGATTCTCCTTATCTGCTCCATTCACCTGCCTCCAGCCAACTCTTCAGCCCGTATGTTTGCAGCTTCTCTCACCCAATTTCCGTTTTAACGAAGAATACTTTGCCCAGTGCCTTTGGTTCATATTATATTCTAAGAGAGGGTCAGAAGGAGTAACTTGCAAAATTTTGTGGAAGAGAAAGCCCTTAATCCAGTGATTCTAGAGGCACATACAGTCACCTTCTACTAATTTAGTTAGACTACAATATGTTGCAGCAACAAACAACTGTGAGATCTCTGCATGTGACACCGGATTTACCTTTTGCTTTCAGTGCTTGGCCGGCACCAGTCGATGGACAGTGTGCTCCAGTCTTCGGACTTAGGGAGGCTGCACCCTCTTCCAGCTGTACCACCTAGAGCCACCTCCCACATACTGAGAGCAGGGGAAGGGAGAATGGGCAATCGAAGATCTGCTTTGCATTGCCTCAGCCGGAAGTGAGGCATATCACTTCCACTCCCATTTTATCCATCAGAACAGATCATGTGACCCCACCTACTTGCACCTGGGCTGTTCTTCGTGAGCAGCACTAGCTCTGCAGCACTTTCTTTCCTCTGTGGGGTCACCATACCGATGGGTAAAACCTGGTTACTTGCTTGTGTGACTGTGCTGCCTCTGGGCTCTACTCCTCAGAAGGGTGGAGCCCTCACGATACTTCTGTGTAACTTTGGTGCTAGCATGGGGCCTGGCACGTGGTAGGCGTCCAGTGTTTGTGGAGGAATGAAGGATGGCAGAAAGTCACGTGACCTAGAAGGAAGGTGGAGGGAGTACCGGGAAGGGTCAGTTTGGGAGGAACCACTCTACCTGAAAAATGAAGCAGAAAAGAAGAATCCTATCAGCTTTTAAAGCCAAAGTCAATGTAGTGGGATAGCCTATGTGTGACAGCTCGTTGATGGGGTACAAGGTGTCCAGCAGACAGTGAGAAGGAAAGCAGCACCCCCAGGTGCCAAGTGGATTTTGGGAAAAATCCCGATCCTAGAGCAGTTTCATGAATGCACTAGGAATCGTGGGAAGGGTTTCATTTCTCCTAATATGTTTTCCAGAGCTAAGTTAAGAGTAGGGTGCCCTTCTGGGTTACCATGGCAAGAGCTTGATTTTATCCAACTGGTTTTCCCTCACCGAAAAATAAAAGGGATTAAGCTTTTTAACCTACAGAATTGCTGCTTGTTTAGAAAACCGTCAGTTTTATTGGCCTTGGTTGCAAAACATGCGGGTTCCTCCAGATTCTAGAAATATCTAAGGGCACTTTCTGTTTCACGAAGGGTGACTATCCATTCGCTCTGTATCTGTTGTTCCTGGTTAACTTTTTAAGAGCCGATTTCATAATTCCCTCTGAAAACAGTTTCAGTCTGGACGATAAATTGTAAGGTCATCTGAGTTATAAGTAAGACTAATTGGCTGACGGAACCAAAAGGTGACCGTGGGTCCCAGGGACAGAGGAACTGACGGTGGGTTCGATTGGCAGACACACCCAGCTGAGGCCGCGCTGGGCACCTGGAGGGCCTGTTTCGGGACCAAGGGGTGGGTCCCCGGCTGGGAGGAAGCCCAGGTGCTTCAACCACTTCCTGAAGAGCGAGGTCTGGGTCCACCGATCCGAGGCTGGGAGGGGGCTCCTCACCCGGTCATTAGCTCTCCTCCTGCCCTTGGGAAGACGCCGGAGGCATCAGCGGGTGGGCTCCTTCTGGGTAGGACGGCCAACAAGGTTTACCTGCTAAGGCTGTTTGTTATTCCTCTTCTTTGACAGTGGCCACTATTATTCCATCGCCGAGCGTTGGACACAGAAGTTGTGAGGGCGCCCACCGCGCAGGTCTCGCTCCTAGTTCTCCCAGCTCTGTTTAAGGAGCCAAGTGGTCCAGCACTCGGTGCACACTATCTGATTCGGGGAGAGGACGGACCCTCGGGGGGGAGGACTTGCACAAGGTCAACACAGCTCCCAGATGGCTGCAGAGAAGACCGGCCCCAGGAAGTCCGAGCACACAGGGAGGGCGCCCCCCCCCCGCCCGCCGCAGCCTGCCCTTCCGACTGCACAGCCCTGCAGGGTCCCCCCAACCGCGGAAGGAGGGCTGCGCACAACAAAGGGCAGGGCTTGGGCTCGCAAGACCCGCCGGGCCCCGCTAGGCGCGCGGGCCGGCCCCCGCGGGCACCAGGGGATGGCGCGCGGCGTCCTCCTCCCTTCGGCGCGAAAGCAGTCCCCTCGGAGCCCCGCTCGCCGGGCGGGGAGGACGCGCCGAGCCCCGCGGCGCCCGGGGGCCCCCAGGCCGCGCCCCCCCGCCCCGCGGGACCCCCGGCCCGGCGCCCGCCGCGTCCGCGCAGGGCGGCGGCGTCCTCCCGCAGCCACCCAGCTTCCCGGGGGAGGAGCAGCGCATCGCGCAAGCATCCGGGAGCGGCGGAGGGGGCGGGGGAAGGGCGAGAGGAGGAAGCGGGATTTAAACGAAAGGCGGTGACGCCACACAAAAGATTTCTATAGGCTCCGGGGAGGTGACGGCCGGGCGGCGGCGGCGAGCCCGGGGGCGAGGCGCGGACCCGGGGAGGAGGCGGCTCGGGCGGCCCCGGCGCACCCACGGCCCGCGGCGCGGAGCGGCCGCGCGGGGAGAGGAAGCGGGCGGCGGCCCCTGCGCCTCTCGGCCCCCGCCCTTCCTTTCAGTTTCTCCCGGCGCGCTCGGAAGTTGGAGGTTGACGGAAATGGCAGGAGCCGGGGCCCGGGCGGGTGGCCGCCGCGCCGCGGGGACCTTCTGAGTCGGCGTGGCCGGGGCGGGGGGGGAGACGCGCGCCGGGCGTCCGATGCGCAGGGCCCGGGGGCGCGGGAGAGCTGAGCCGCCGCGGGCCCCAGGCGACCAGGCGACCGGGATGGACTCGCGCCCACAGCCAGCGGCCGGCCGCGGGGCGCGCGGTCGGGGAGGGCGTGCCGCCGGGGCGCCGGGCCGCGCGCTCTGAGCCGGCGGGGCGAGGCGAGGCGAGGCGAGGCGGGAAGGGCGGCCCGGCGGCCCGGGCGTGGCGGGCGGCGAGCGCGCGAGCGGGGCGGCCGCTGTGCGCAATCACTGCAGGCTCCCGCCCGACTCTGACTCTGCGCGGCCGCGCCAGCACCGGCCACACCCTCGGCCCGGCCGCCGCCGGCGCCGCTTGCCGAGCGCGGGAGGAGGCGGGAGATGCGCGCCCCGCCGCGCCGGCCCCGGCCGCCGTCGCGGAGCAGCGCCGCCCGGCGGGGTCGGGACGCCTGAAGCCCACGTGCGCCGCCGAGCCCGGGCTGGCTGACAGCGGAGCGCGCCCGCGCCGCCGCCCGCGCTCCTCCCCGAGGAAGGGATTTTGATTTCAAAGAAAGGAAGGAAGGAAGGACGGACAACTCCCAGCTTCCCCCTCCCGCCCTCCCGCCCCGGCGGCCGGGCCGGGCCATGCCCAGGAAGGCGGCGGCGGCGGCGGCGGCGGTGGTGGCGGCGGCGGCAGCGGCGGCAACGGCGGCAACGGCGGCGGCGGCCCAGCAGAAGGGACTTTCCTGGCGGCCCGGCGGCGAGGAGCGCGCCCCGTGAGTTTGCGCGGCCCGGTTCATGGTTCCTGCAAGCCCTCCAGGAGGCCGAACGCCGCAGCCCCTCCCCGCGCGCCCGACAGCCTCCGGCGTCCTCCGGGCCCCCGGCCCGCCCCGCGCCGCCCCGAGCCCCCCGCCCGGCGCGGTGGATGGCATGATGGTGCGGGGCGGGCGGCGCGGCCCTGGCCAGCTGAGTCGCGACGGCCGCGGGGGCGGCGGCAGCGGCGGCGGTAGCGGGCTCCCCAGCGGCATGCCAGTGCCCCCCGGGCGCGATGGCGATGGCTAGCGGCAGCGCGGGCAAGCCCAGCGGCGAGGCGGCTTCTCCGGCTCCTCCGGCTCCCGCGAGCGCCGTCGGGGCGGCCTGCTCGCAGCCGCGGAAGAGGCTGGTGTCCGTGTGCGACCACTGCAAAGGCAAGATGCAGCTGGTGGCCGACCTGCTGCTGCTGTCGAGCGAGGCGCGGCCCGTGCTCTCCGAGGGCCCCGCCGCCTCCTGCGCCGGCGCCGCCGAGTCCTTCGAGCAGTGCCGGGACACGATCATCGCGCGCACCAAGGGGCTCTCCATCCTCACGCACGACGTGCAGAGCCAGCTCAACATGGGCCGCTTCGCGGAGGCGGGCGACAGCCTGGTGGAGCTGGGCGACCTGGTGGTGTCGCTGACCGAGTGCTCGGCGCACGCGGCCTACCTGGCGGCGGTGGCCACGCCGGGCGCGCAGCCCGCGCAGCCGGGCCTGGTGGACCGCTACCGCGTGACGCGCTGCCGCCACGAGGTGGAGCAGGGCTGCGCCGTGCTGCGCGCCACCCCGCTGGCCGACCTGACGCCGCAGCTGCTGCTCGAGGTGTCGCAGGGCCTGTCGCGCAACCTCAAGTTCCTGACGGACGCGTGCGCCCTGGCCAGCGACAAGTGCCGGGACCGCTTCTCGCGCGAGCAGTTCAAGCTGGGCGTCAAGTGCATGAGCACGAGCGCGTCGGCGCTGCTGGCCTGCGTGCGCGAGGTGAAGGCGGCGCCCAGCGAGCTGGCCCGCAGCCGCTGCGCGCTCTTCAGCGGGCCGCTGGTGCAGGCGGTGAGCGCGCTGGTGGGCTTCGCCACCGAGCCGCAGTTCCTGGGTCGCGCGGCGGCCGTGAGCGCCGAGGGCAAGGCGGTGCAGACCGCCATCCTGGGCGGCGCCATGAGCGTGGTGTCGGCCTGCGTGCTCCTGACCCAGTGCCTCAGGGATCTGGCGCAGCACCCGGACGGGGGCGCCAAGATGTCGGACCACAGGGAGAGGCTGAGGAACTCGGCCTGCGCCGTGTCTGAAGGCTGCACCCTGCTATCTCAGGCTTTACGGGAGAGGTCTTCGCCCAGGACTTTACCGCCAGTGAATTCCAATTCTGTGAATTAGCGCCCCGCCCCGCGCCCCCTCTTCCTTGCACCCCCGAGTAGAGGAAGACGACTCGCCCTGCGCCCCTCTCCACGGATACCAAAGAAAATCCCGGGGGAAGCCCCTCCCCGGCCCCCGGCCCCCGGCCCCCAGCCCCCCAAGTCAGACGCTCCAAGGGAACCTTCCAGAGAGTGGGGCCGCGCGCTCCAGCGCGCTCCAAGGATGCTCAGTGCGCTCCAAGGATGCTCAGTGCGCCCCAAGGATGCTCAGTGCGCCCTGGGGGCCCGGTGCGCGCCCAGCAGGGCCTGCAGGTGGCGAGCCCGCGCCCCAGCCCCCAGCCTGGAGCTCCTCCGCTAAATTTTCTTATCAATTGGGCAGGAAGGAGGTCATGGGTTCATTTTTTTTTTTTTTTTGGTCTTTTTCTTTCCTTTTTTTTTTTTTTTTTCCTAATTAAAAGAAAGGTTACCTCAGTTTCACTCCTTAGACATGGATGTAGCTACCTTTTTTTTGTATGTTGTAATTTTTTTTTTTTTTTTTTAAGCAATCGTGTTGGATTAGGCGTATACTTGGTGTGGAAAGAGTATGACTTTGCCATGTGATTTGCAAACGGGGGAAAAGCTACTGTGAGTGTGTGTTTTATTTTTTGATTTACACTATAGAGTGATTTCCCCCTGCCCTCTTCCCCCACCCCACCCCCCACCCCCCATGTCAAGTTTTTACCTTTGCATGTACTGGAGTATTTATTTCATCTATTAAAATGTTATGTTTCTCAGATGGCCTTTTGCAATTATTGTTGATTTTCAATAATTGTAATAACGTTGCATGCTGCATGTCATCTCTGGAAGGGCACGCTGGGGAGTGTAGCAGTGTCCCCAGGCTTTATTTAGCCCTGTCTCCCTTTTTCCTGGAGGGTTACCTCTCTGGGCAGCTTAGAGTTGCAGAAGAGAGACCCGCAGAGCGCTGGCCTTGCCAAGCCAGAGGCCATAGGAGTGGTGGCAGTATGTGTGGTGCCAGGGCTGGGCTGTTGGGGTGTTTGGTCTTGCCTCTGGTTTCTCCTAGAAAGCACTTCAGCTCCCTTTTGTGTTGGCGCCTCTTTCTGCCCTGCGTCAGCCTGAACCAGGTCTGATTTGTATTCTTCTGTCTCTCGGATTCAGGCTCTTCCTTATCCTGTGTGGTATGCCACCCTTCTCCGGTAGGTCGGTAGGTCGGAGGATCTGTGCACTGGAGCTGTAAAAAAAAGTGTGGTATAGTGAGGACTTCCAGGAGTCTTGCTGGCCTTTTTTATGTGGGTGGGTCTGTTTATAGACAACATCTCACTCACGGTTTTAGGAGAAACCTTGGAGGGTTCTAGACTAATATGTCAGAGGGAGAGGTATTCTGGAAAATGTGAAGAACTTTCTAGGGCCACAGCCTAATTGAAGACAAAGGGCTGATTTTTGTAACCTTGATTTAAGATCTTCCCTGATTCATTTTATGTCGGAACACTGCTCCGTTAATTGAAGTTTGGAGTTATTTTAAGGGAGTTTGTCCTTTCTGCAGGCATATTAAAAAAAAAAATTGAGGAGGGAGGGCTATATAGTTTTGCCGAACCTTGTTAAGTTTTGGACAGTTTTCCTCCTGAAAGGATAATGCATTTATTTGCAGTGCTTTGCCCTGGGAGAGCCACATGGATTAAAACAAACAAACAAACAAAAACAAAAACAACAAAAAAAAACTTATACATGCTTTAAATTTGCTCAGTTTATATTTTTCTTTGAATTTCTTGCACCTAAACTTTTGTAGTTCCCATGGATCTGAGAAGAAAGCATTTTTCACTATAGTGTGTTAGAAAGTCCTATTGACTGTTTTACTTGAATCACTGTATTTATTACAAGAACATCGTATTCAACAAGTTAAAGTGTCTTTAAACTTGTTTTGGGTAAGGCTAGGATTGGGGAGCTGCTCTGAATCTGATGTTTGGAAAAGCTTGAGAGTGACAGTGTACATCCATTTCTTAGGAACAGTCAAGGGAACTGTTGTTCCTGTCATAGGGCCTGGTAGATTTAAACTTTTAAAGTCTTTAAAAATGAAAATGACCTTGAGAATGTTTCTTCCTCTACCCCCTGCCCTTCTTCAGTCTGGGTCAGTCAGGTTCGGGAAGTATTTGGAAAGAGCAAACCTAACCCATGTGCCAATGACAACCCTGCTTGCATATGGGACTTGTAACTTACTTTTATTTATTGGACATACATAAGTAATTATAGAGTTTCTAATTATGTGGTTCATTTAGCCTATGCAGATCACAAAGAGTAAATGGAAAGGAACAAAGTAAAACAAAATTAGGGCCAGAAATCTGTAAATTCGGTGTTTGATTAAGACAAAAATGATTGCCAATTGTTCCTTGGACTCATTCCTTTTCTAGAAGCAATTTTCAGGACAGTGCACGCCAGGAAAAAAAAAATTGCTTTCCCTATCTCCTTGGATGAAGTGAACTAGCTTGCCACCAAATTAAATTTTGAAACTTCTTTTTGTCTTAGCCAACCGATTGTGGCTCTTTACATTTCTGTATATTAAAAATGTTGAACTTGTAATATTCAAAATCTCTGTCCTCTGAAGTTGTTAAAAGTTTTGGTGGTATTTTAACCTGCTTTTCCACCCCCTCCCCTCCCTTCTGTCTCTTAAGATAAAGTTTAGGATTTTTCTTCCAGCAGGTGGCTTGAAATGAATTCTTTTATTTTTTTCAGCAGGTCTCAGGAAACCAAGCGAGGATCGCACAGCATTTCTGTGTGTCTGCATTGCTTCGCTAGGCAGGGGATTTGGACTCAGGCCTTTGACATTTTAGCTTCTAGTGCACCGGCTTGCTAAACTTGTTTTTAAAATAGCCCTGATTTTTAAAAAGGAGCATCTCAGACCTATTTCATTGGACATAATAAGGCCAGCAGAGATAATAGTTCCAGGAATAAAATCTGACTGACCTGATTTTTTTTTTTTTTTTAATTAAACCACATAGGAGTTAATTTAAGGCCTCAATCCTTGCACTCTTTTGACTTCCAGGAGCAAGTTTTCTTACACAGGCTTAACGGGCACCCGTCCTTACTGGGAATGTTGAAAACCTTCCTTTGAATGGTCAGGAGAGAAGGAAATCATTATGGCTAAGCTCTTGGAACAAAAGACATTATTTATGATAGCCAGCCCAAGTAAATGGGACAAAAGGCTTTCAAACACAAGACTTAACTTGAAAAAAAGCTCTGTCTTTCCTTAGCTGTTTTAAGCTTGGCCTTTTGCTATTATTCATTCTGGGTTGATGTTAGGAAATGTAGAAATTCTGTGTGTGTGCCGTGGGTGTGGGCATAGGTCTGTTCTCCCCTACCATATCGTCATCTCCACCTGAGTTTTTATTTCTAATTTAGGGTCATGTGTTTCTCAGGAAAATCTAAAGACTTTATAGAAGCATCAGTTACATCTGATTGGTTATTTTGTGAACATTTTTTTTTTAAAGCTGGCATAGGGATCTAAAGCATTTGACAGTTTGAAACAGCTAATTTTAACAGAAACACCTGTTTTTCGGAATGAATGTGACTATGGTAACGTGCAGATCAAGCAGAGGATTTGAGGAATGTCTGCCACAGCCCCTTCTGGGTTCTACTTGGTAAAGAGCTCAGAGTCAGGGAAGAAATCTGTAGCCTTCCCTGCACTTTCCACTCAGGGCTGTACCTTGGTCCTCTGGTGCCCAGCACCATCTCTGGGTGTCCAAGGTGGACACAGACATGTATGTGCCCTCCTGGCACGTTCTTGATTAAAAACTTTTTTTTTTTTTTTTTTTTTTGGTCTGAGTATGTGTGAAGTGAATTGGCCTGTTTTACCTAAGTTGGGTCTTACTTTTTAGGGTCCTATGGACAGGTGAGTTGTCTTTCCACTTTAGCATTAGAAGGCTCAAAGACGGACTGTCCAGATAATACAGGGAAAAAAGTGTGATACTAGTGTCCTTGATAGGGATTGATTTCACTTAACAGCACAGCAGTTTAGGTCAAGGGCTGCCATGCCTGGGACATGCGTAATTGTTCTTGAAATGCATGTACATACAAGATCCCTGCAGCAAGTATACATATGCAAGTAGTAAAACTGTTTCTGCAAGTCAAAGTTAGAATGGCCATTCATTCAGAAAATATTTGTTGGGAACCAACTGTGTGTGCCAGGCAGCGTGCTGGGTGCTGGGGGTGCAGCTAGATGTGAGACATGGTGCCTCCCCCTGCATAGACGGTGGGTTCCTCCAGGCCATACCAAGGGACTGGCAATGCTATTATCAGCATTATCCTGGGCCCTGCCTCAGGCCTGATCAATGAGAAGCTCTGGGGGGGTGGAGCAGTCTCAATTTTGTGAAGCTAGATGATCCTTATGCATGCCAACCTGGAGAACCGTGCTGGTCTGCAGAGCCTGCTGGTTTCCTTTTCTTCCTGGCTGACTCAGTGAGACCCAAGTGCTTCTGTATCAGGAGGCAGCAGTGTTTCTGCAAGTTTCTTGTTTGCTCAGGTTTTTTTTTTTTTTTTTTTTTTTTTTTTCCTTTTTTCTCCTGGATATTTTGAGCCCTTTTCTTCAGATAGAGAAGATAATTTAGTCTTTCCTGCCAATGTGGAGCTGGCAGCGTTTTCTTTTGCTGTGTGTATCTGGATGTGTTTAAGGGACAGAGTTCTCCCCCTCCGCCAACCCCTTTGAGATGAACTGAAGTCATAGAATAGTAACCTAGCAAATGGGCTTTCTGTGTTCTTGCATGTTGTTGCCTCTTGTCCTAGAAAACTGGGACTGGCAGACACCCTAATTAAAAATCAACCCTTTAGCTCTTGGCTGCCCAAGAAAGAGCACTTTGCTACTGAGTTTAAAGTACTCTATTCAGAACCAAATGAAGCATGCAGACTTAACTCCAAAGCTCATGTTAGAGATGACCAAGTCAGTAATATATTAGGGAAGCATGCCCTTTAAGAGCAATCATACACCAAGAATTGGGATGATCTTTCAGAGCTTCCCTCCTCATGAGGTTGGTCCCGGGAGCTGGCATTGGCATCACCCAGGAACAGCGTGGGGGGAAGAGTCTTGGCCCTACCCCATACCTGCTCGATTAGAATCTGCTCTTTGGCAATATCTCCAGGCACATTAACTTTGAGAAGCACTGTTACAGGAGTCAAATGTAGTGGCCAGGGGTGAACTTCAGCCTTACTCTTCATTGTGTGAATGTTCATTTAGGTCTTTGTGGGTTTTTTTTTTTTAAGATTTTAGTTATTTATTAATGAGAGACACAGAGAGAAAGAGAGAGAGAGAGAGGCAGAGACACAGGCAGAGGGAGAAACAGGCTCTATGCAGCAGCCTGACGTGGGACTCAATCCCGGGTCCTCGGGATCATGCCCTGGACTGAAGGCGGCACTAAACAGCTGAGCCACCCGGGCTGCCCAGGTCTTTGTGGTTTTTAAAGCATGTTCTCCTGTGTTAAGTAATTGGTTCCTTGGAGCAGTCCTGGGAGGTAGGCAGGTCTTACTGTGCATGTCATCTAAACATTTGTACTTCTGTTCTCCCATTATAAAAGTTAAATATTGTGAGTTCCCATGACATGTAAGGCCTATGATAAGCTCCATAGATATACTACTACATGAGGTCATGGGGAGTATGATCTAAAACCTCCGTGTTAAAGTCCATTTCCCCTAATGATCTTGCCTTTACCCTTCCCTTAATCTGGCACATAAGATACATGGCGATATGCTCAAGGATGTCTCAAAGAGCATAGCCCCGTCTCTTCCTCTGTCATGCTGTGTGACGCACCTACCCAGGCTCCCTGAAATATTGCGTGTCTTAACTTCTTAAAACCACAATGTCAGTCAAACATTTCAGGCTTCAGGGAGGAATTTGCTAATTTAGATTTGCTAGCATAATTTAAAAATGAATCTACTTGCTGATGTTAAGCTTTCAAGTATTCATAACTACATGTATCCAGGATGATGCAGAAGTGGGGCACAGAGAGGGAATTTTTAAAATCCTGTGTTTCAGAAGAGAAATGGATATGCTCAGGGTTACTGAGCATGCTGCCCTGAACCCTTCTGAAATTTTAGCGCATCAACCTTAAGTGTTAATGGTTTCTGACTTTGTTTGCATTTGCCTGGACTTCAGATGGGACTCAAGATACTGACCAAGGGAAAAATCACTAATTAATTGCCTTAAAATCACTAATTAATTGCCTCATCAGTCACTTTTTTAAAAAGAGCTTTTTATCTTAAATAAACCCTATCCCCAACATAGGGCTCGAATTCAGACCCTGAGATCAAGAGTCTCAGGCTCTGCCGACTGAGCCAGTCAGACGCCCCATCAGTCAATTTCTTAGGAGATCCAGACTGATGTCAAACCTCCAGAAATTTGAGATACATTGTAGGGAATCTGGTCCATTCAGTGCTTACTGATACTCAGTTCCATTTCAATTTGGCTTTTTTTTTTTTTTTTTTTTTTGATGACCATCACCTTCCTGTTCTAAAATTAACTGGCAAGTCATTTGAATACCTCCCTTTGGATAGGATTTTGGTATAAAGATTTTCCTAAAAGGTACTTTGGAGGCTAGGTTTTGCTTGAACATTCTTCTATAAGTTCCATGATAAAGATAGGTATGATTTCTAAAAGTATAAGTATGATTCTGGTTTTATCACTTGGAATTTAATTTTTAAGGTGTGTGGGCATTTCGTGTTAGTAATGGTATGGAAAATTGGCCGTTGGACTGATAAGACCATCTGATAGTTCACCTATCTCGATGATGGGCTCACTACCACCCAACAACTTCCATGATAGCATCTCTTTAAGTGAAGTCTGTGTTGTGGGCATCAGTGATATGTGGCTAGTGACCAGGGAAAGTCCCACAGAGAGATGGCTTTAAATACAATCTGGCTCAGCCACCATATCTTTGAGAATTTAAGACAAAAATAGGAGCTTTTCTACCAATACTACCCATATGACTGAAGTGGAGCTGTGGACTGAACAGATACGTCATAATTTTGAAGAGGCATCCTTTTAGGTAGTTCAAGCATTCCACTTATTTTTTTTTAAGATTTTATTTATTTATTTATGAGAAACAGAGAGAGAGGGGTGGTGGTGGGGGGGCAGTGACACAGGCAGAGGGAGAAGCAGCCTCCATGCAGGGAGACATGGAATTTGATCCTGGGTCTCCAGGATCACGCCCTGGGCCAAAGGTGGTGCTAAACTGCTGAGCCACCCAGGCTGCCCCAAGCATTCCACTTCCAACATCTTGTTCTGAAACTCAACCCAAAGTTTCTTGCCCACTACGGTTTCTGGGAACACTGGCAATTCTCGACTTCACTAGGAATTCTTTATCCTGGGCAGTCAGAGAACACCTGATAGAGCCACTTTAATAACATGAGACCCCTGTCACAGAGTTAAGTCTAGAACAGTGTCAGGTTTGGCAAGTCTGATGGTAAAACATTTCTAATTTAGCAAACATTTACTAGGCATCTGGGACAGTATTAGGCATGCTCTTTATATCAGCTTATTTAGGAGGAATAACTCAGAGCCACAGGGATATTATTAGCAACAATCCTAGAAGCCTACCCTTCGTTGTCCTCAAAATCAATTTGAGATACAGTTTCTGATAGAGATGTTTTCTGAGTACACCATCCTTTTGTGTTACATCTGTATAACTTTGCAAAAAACCCAGGTCTGGTAAAGTGTGGCTTTCAGAGAGCTCACTAAATGACAGGAGGAGTAAGTGGCCACCACCACGACTTGCCAGAGCTCCTTCCCCTTTAGTTATAATAAATGGATTTAAGGTCACAGGGGCTGATTCCTTCTTGAACATACAAGCATTATTCACTTGAAATGCCACGGGAAAAGGTCTTCAATATATATGGCAAATGAGTCTGTTTGATATTTTCCCATGTAATCGTGCCCATGAAATTCCACATGGTGTCAACTTGTATGGATTGTCAGATCTGAGGGCCGAGAGAGACTGGATGTTTCTATCATCTTCATAGTTTGAGAAGTGAGAGTTCATTTAGACCTTCTGAAGGACCTCCTGGTTGCCTGACCCAAATTATTCCTTCTACATTTTTCTGGCTCATTGTTCTCTGTCTGAGAAGGGAATGGGTCCCAAGCGCCATACAGAGTACAGGGCATTACTTGTACTTTCTGGGGATGTTGAGATATCGGGAACCTCAATATGGATTCTCCAGCAGTTTCCAACAGACATTTTTCCTACGGCTGGTTCTGTACTAGGAGCAGGACTGTGAAGACGACCTTCGACTATAGTGCAGATAGAATAAATGAAGAGAAACAAGGATAAGCACCATAATTTGTGTGCATAAGGATGCTCTAGTCTGGGTCTTTGGCTCTTTGGGATCTTGTAGTTCCTAGTTATTATCAAACTGGATCTATTCTTTTGGTGACCGGGGGAGATGTTGGTATCAGGACTGGTCTTTCCTACTGTTAGTGCCAGGTGACTGTGTATATATAATTCAACTAGGGGTTTCACTGAATTTATTTTCTATGTAGCTGGAGGATAGTATTCAGTTAGAGATTGCAGGTGCCTTAAAGAGTAGGCTTTATTCCAAGGCCCAGGGATCATTTTCTTTTTGCTTATTAATTTTGTGTAGTGTTGATGCAGGGCATAGGGCTATGACTAGACTGAGTCTACCCTCCAGGAAGCAGAACAGTCCCCCCCCCCCAGCCTGCACCCCCCCCATCATTTAGGTTGCTGGCCTGGCCTTGGATCAGGAGTCCTGGGTGGGACTGGTGAGGACAGCTTGCCTGCACAGGGCTTCTGGGCCAGGCTGCCCGATTCTGGGGATCGCCAGGAATGGAGCTGGGACACCCAAAGATCTGCGTGATGGGAGTACAGGCTGGCCAATAGGCTGGGTGCCTTCCAAGGCAAGAACTGGGTTGTTCTGTTTGTTTGTTTGTTTTTCATTGCTGTCATCTCTAACAGATGAAGCCCACATGCCCGATAAATGTTTTTTATAGGGAAAGAAAGCAATAGCTGGCATTTTTTCAGCCCCTCATATGTGTGGTAGGAACTTTACATTGTGTCCTAGTCTTTGAAGCAACCCTTCAGGATAGGAAGAGTGTTCCCATTGTATAGCTGAGGATACTTAACTGCAACCAGCCACCCTGGGTCACCAAACAGCAAGCAGTGGGATAAAGATGAGAATCAGGGTCTGTCTGATGGAGCTCGGCATCCTTAGCCACTTGACTACAGAGGATGAACAAATTTCTAGGATGGAATGTGTCTGCTGTTTGAGGTTGAAATGCTCTCCAAACCTGTTATTTAACCTGACTCATCTGGCAGTTTTTGTGGGTTTCCTCTTGAACTTCACATGAGCCATTAGACTGAGCCTCTCCTGGACTATTTTCACAGGGCCCCCGATACCCACAGTTCCCTTGTAGAGTCTCAGGCAGAGTTGATCACATGGATGGGTGGTTTTCTACTGGTATCCAGGAGGATGCTTGAGGAAGCTCGATCTCTGGTTTGTCAATAATCTGCACCCAGACTTCTAAAATGCAAACACCTTTGTTTTTTGCTCAGTGTCAACGTCCATGGCTGCCCCACTCCCTTTAGGATAAAAGCCAGATTCCCGGATGGAGGCATCTCCAGCTGGTCCGGTGTTTCACAGCTCTCTGCAGACTACATTCTGGCCGAAGTCACACCTGCAGATTTCCCTCTATTGTCACGCTCTCACTTGACCTCTGAGCTTTTGCACAGGGTATCCCTTGGACCACTCCTCCTGCACCCTGCTTCTCCCCCTCTGCTCCTGACTCCTCAGCCTGGTGACAGCTGCTCCTGCGGGTCCCTAGATTACTTAGTACTTCCCTTCTAGTAGTATTTATCATGTTTGAATTCTCTGTTTACTTATCCACGGACCCCATCTATATCATTATTGGGTGGTAGGGTCCTCTTTTTGTCTCCGGTGACTAATGCAGTTGCCTAACACACTGTAAGTCCCAATAAACATCTCTGCATGAACAAATGTAGTGTTCATGTTACCACGTTCTCTCAAATTCTCCTTCCTAGGACCTTTAGCACCTGTTCCTCACTGTACAGGCTGCCCTGTACAGATCTAGCCGGGGTCCTTACCGATCTTCACCCAGATGGGGCTCCATCACGAGACACCCTGGCTGCAGCCTGCATCACATGCCCAAATCAGGCCTACTTTCATCTTCCTCCTACCTCTACCTTTGGTATAGCAAATTTAGGCCAGAAATTGCAATTTCAAGCAGTTAGTATTTCAATATGTGAATTGAGTTCCAATAGCATGTCTCTGGACTTGGCACACCAGGCCTTGATCAGGCTATGGCCTTCACATCTGACTGTCCCTACTCCAGTGGCTGCTCCAGCCTGGTGCTGCTCCAGCCTGGTGGACCTCCTTGCTCTGCACGTGGCTCTTGTTGGCCTCTAGGTGAATGTCTTTCTCATCAGCCCCAACAACTGTTAACTCCTTGAGCCCAGATAGCTTAGAGAGTCCTAAGCCTGGGGCTGTTCTGACACATCTGGTTCTTTGAAGACCTTCTAGAAATTTGGGTGGATTCCAAGGGGTTATTTGAAGGGCTCTGGGGCTAAAACTTTCTTCTTTCAGCTGCTCTCGGTTCCTTGGGGCATCCGCGGCAGGACTGGAGGGTGATTTGGTGGCGATTCCCAACTGCCTCCTGGGGTTGGTGCTGGGCCCAGCTGGCCTGTGGAGACCATGCACCACCCCAGGAAGGGAGGCTTTTTCCCACAAGCTGACTTAGAACCATACTCCCCGGGGAGCCCTTGAAGCCGGCGTGAGAATTGACTGAGGGAGCGAGTCCTGGCTTTCAATCCCATAATTGTTATAATGCAAAAATTACTCATGACTTTCCATAATCAGGTTTGGGTTGTAATAGAGTGCTTGAGCCTGAGCTCTGGGCTGAGCGGGCCCAGGCTCCCGTGAGTGGAGGAAAGAAGCCTCAGCCTCGGGGAAGAGGAAGGGGCGCTCTGCCAAAATCACTGGGAGCAGGGAGAGTGAAAAGCCTCCAAAGCCCCAGCTTCCAGCAAATGGGCACTTGGGCCTTTGGGCATAATTTCCATTTTAACTCTACAGTTGGAATAGTTTCATTAAATTTGTTTTCCTTTCTTTCTTTTTTCTTTTTCTTGCCTTTGATTGTTGACACTACCTAAAAATATAAGATTATGGTTATCTTATCAAATTAAAGGAATTGTTTTAAACAAAGGCATTATATCTACTTAATTATTTAACTTTCCTTCCAGCACCGACATTCCGGTTTTTTCATTGCAGAGTCACAAGCAGATAGAGTTTCCATGGCCACGGTGAATTGCCACAACAAGTTCCACAAAAACCGAAACAAGTTGCTCATGGCCCCTTCTGCTGATGTGACAGGGAGCTGGGGAGTGTAGGTCGGGGCTGGTGGCATCAGGGCATGGCTGGATGCCTTGCTTGGTCTCCAAGTGACCTGGCTTCTCTCACATGGTGATTTTCAATTTTGAAAGAAATGCTAGATGAAAAGAATCATGATTTTAGCAGCACCTCTAAGCACATCCAATAACTTGCTTTGGGGCTCAGAGACACAGTGGAGAGTCCTGTTCTCCTGGGACAAGGAGGGATCACCACTCGCCGGGTAAGAATGCAGGTGTGAGAGGTGGAATCTGGCCTCTTGTCTTTGCACCTTCCTGCCCTCTCCCCAGATACTCCCTGTCTGAGGATGCCTGCATCCTAAGACATCCTTAAGAGATTATCTCAGCAGCTGGAGACAGCTCACGGACCTCTCAGAACAATGTCCCCAAAGGGGAGTGCTATCTCCACTCCCTGCCTCACCAGTGCATCCTCCTAAATGTGCCAGGAGCCAATCCACTGTTCCCAGAAACCTTCTCTGCAGCCACGCATGGATCATACAAAAGGAAGACCTACTCTTGAGCTCAAAGAAAAATTAATACTCATAGAGCATAACTTGCATTTCAGTAGCCCAGTCCTGCAAGGCTCAGAGGAACACAGCCGAGGTAGCGTTTTCTGGGGCAAAACATATTGGAACAGAAATCTAGACTCAGTGCCAGCTGAGTTGCTCAGCTGGCATCGCTCTGCCCTTTGGACTAGTAACCTTGTCCCAGAGCATTGATTTCAGGCCTTGCCCGCCCCAAAAGGGAGGATGTCCTAGTTGGTTCCCAGGCAATCCGCCAGCTCATAACTGAATGTGACAAAAATTATGGAGATTGTACTTGGCCACTTGTCCCTTAGGAGAGAAGCACTTTGGCCCTTTGAATGGTGGTGGGGTTGTCCTGGGGGAAGGGTGGGTCAGGCTGGCCATGACTTCTGTCTTTTTAACTGGGGCTTTGTTACGGACACTCTTAACCACCTGCTCTGGCCTGTCATTGTGTCCAGGATGGTGGCTGGGGAAACATGTGACTTATACTGTAGACAGGAGGCGCTAAGCCTCCCCACCTACCTGGACCTGATTTCCTGGGAGAAGTGGGACAGTTTGTGAGTTGTAACAATTTGATGCTGACAGTTAAAGCAGTGCTTAGAAGTTTCAAGTTCTGGTACATTTTGGAAGGCTTTTGGTATTACATAATGTCCTGGGGAATAGAGAGTTGGCTTTAATTGTCACCTAGATCAGTGGCTTGGGGATGCTGGCTGGGGACCAGAAACTGTGACAAACATTTCACCAGTCAGAGCAAAAGGGAGAAAGGGGACTGTGAGATGTAAGGTCACTGCCAGGACCTTCGTGGGCTTTCTTTATTCTGAGATTAGGTCCTTCTTCCTTCTTTCTTATGTCATCTTATTAAAATAATGGTATTAGCTGGTAGTCGTCATAATTCTTAAAAGTATTGTTAGTTGCAAAATTAGTCTTTCATCTTATCTTGGTCCTCCCAACATCAAAAAAAAAAAAAAAAAAAAGATTGTGTACTCAAAAATATCAAAGTCTGAGAGCCACTGTCCTTGCCTGCCCGTGAAATATTTTCAGTCCTATGGTTCCTCTTTTGCAATGTGTTTGAGTTAGTGCAATTGTATTTGGAAAAGAAGATGTAAAAATACTTCTAAAGGGGAATCCAAAGAGGCATTTCTGAAGAGCATGACATACCTTGTTATAACGTATCTTTTTATAATTTTATTAAGAAGCCTATCTTCAATGAAGCAAGTTGAGTTATACAATAGTGTTACTCAAGGCCAAGAGAACCAATTGAGCAAGTCTTGGAATTGCCTGGAGGGCTGGCTTATTAGACACAACTTGGGACCTACCCTCAGAGTTTCTGAATCAGTGGGTCTGGGATGGGGTCTGAAAATGTATACTTCTAACCAGTTCCAAGTTGATGCTGCTGCTGCTGGTTGGGTTGACACTTTGAGAACCCCTGGAGCAGGACCCTCATTCTCAACCTTGGCTGTGCATTGGATTCACTGATGCTTTGGGTCCTACACCCAGAGATTCTGATTTAACTGCCTGACATACTTCAGGCACTGGGGTTCTTTTTTTTTAAAAAAAATTTTATTTAAATTCAATTTGCCAACATATAGTATAACACCCAGTGCTCATCTCATCATCCAGGCACTGGGATTCTTAAAACAGGCAAGGTCTCAAGTCATTGGCAAAATTTGAGAAACAATGGACAAGGTAACGGTTTTAACTCTGGGAATCTTAGTGATCTTGTCACAAAAGCTCATTTCTCCTGCTACATGCCCAGCATAAAAGACGGGCAGAGCAGAGTGCTCTGGTCCAGGCTGGTGCAGTCTACACCATCTGAAATGCATGATTTCTGTGCCTACAGCAAGGAAAGAGCTAGTCTGCTGGTTTTTCATCGATTCAGCCTAGAGATGACACAAAGTGCTCCATGCCACAGGTAATTGGTCAGAAGTAATCATGTGCCCTAATTGTAGGGGAGCTGGGGATATTGACAAGCACGTAGCACTTAGGAAGCAGTAAATTTCTCTGTCACAATGATAATTCCCTGGTACCCTGAGATCTTCTATGGACCTAAGCACATATTCTTTTAAAAACCAGCTTCTCAATTGTTACTTTTAGAGTGACTTTTTTTCTGTCATAAAATGCTTACCCACTGTAGATAATTTAGAAGACACCAAAGGTTTTAAGGAAAAGAAATCCCTCTACAACCCATTTCTTAGAGGTAACCACCCTTGAATTTCTGGCATGTATCCTTCCAAGTACTTTTTTCCATACATATTCTCTAACACAGTTCATCATTAGAAAAAATAATTTTGTAATCTACTTTTTTTTTAACTTAACATTCCCCCATTTTGTTAAAATTAATTAAAATGTTATTAAAATACAATTTGATACCATTGCATAAATATACTACACTGTAACTGGTCATTCCTTCACAGTTAGACATTTTAGTGGTTTGTTGTCAATACTTTAATTTTTTTTTAATTATTTATTCATGAGAGACATAGAGAGAGAGGCAGAGACATAGGCAGAGGGAGAGGCAGGTTCCTTGGGGAGCCCGATACAGGACTTGATCCCTGGGCCCCAGGATTACACCCTGAGCCAAAGGCAGATACTCAACCATGGAGCCATCCAGGCACCCCATCAATACTTTATTTTTATAAGTAGTATTTGCATGGATGTCTTTGTGAATGACTTTTTTTCCCTCCACATTTCTGATCACCTACTTGGATGGATTTGTAGAAAGAGGTGAACAGTTTTTATTTTAAGCTCTCCATCATTGTACAGAAAGTGTCTCTATGCTTAGCAACACGCATACAGTGAGTCCAACACGCATACAGTGGAGAAATTATGGAACTGGGTTCCTGCCTTCAAGTAGCTCAGAGTCTAGTTGGGGAATAAGATAGAAACAGAAATAGCTCTATCCTCAAAGAGAAAGACAACTAGGGTTATCTCTGCGAGTGGTTTCCAACATACCTTCCTGGCTTTGGACTCCTCAGCGGAAAACTGAGTGCTCCCTGGGACCCAGGGGCAAAAGACTTTGATCTGAGCTTGCCTTCACCCTGCCCTGTGACCTTGGGCAAGTTGTTCTGGTGAGGCCTTAGTTTTCTCATCTTGAAATGAGGTCATTGGATTAGGTTGTTTCTAGTGGTGCCATTCTGTGTCCTTTAAATAGTTGGAGGGTGTGGGTCAGCATGAGTGTATACTTTCCTTTTTTAAGTGTCTAATTACGTCCAGCAATCTGGGACAGTTTCCGTGGAACTTGCTGGTAGGCAGTGAGGCAGCCCTGTCCACTTTGCCCTCGCACTCCAAGACGACACCTCCATACAAATCAAATTATTGATGAAGGAGCAGGGTCCAGGCTTACAGCAAAGGAGGAACTTTTTAAGGGGTACGAAAGGCATATTAGTGGTAACAATATAAGTCTAACCAGCTACATGTGGCTGGAGCTACGTCTCCAAACTCATGACATACAGTGATTTCATTTAAACCTTTTAAAGCTCTGGGAGGTAAGGGTTTTTATTCCCACTTTACAGATGAGGAACTGGAAGTTCAGAGAGGGAACATTCACTGCTTCAGGGTGTTGTCCCAGGGAAATGAGGTCATAGCCAAAATGCAAAGAAAAGCAAAATAAGCTAATTCTTGCCTTTTGAGTCTGAAGGCTGAGGTCAAGGTCGACTAAGGGCATTTTATGAGGCTTCTTTATTATTTTTTTTTAAGTTTCTATTTAAATTCAATTTGCCAAGAAGGATCATTGTGATAATAAGAGCTTTTAATGTCAGCTGCCATGTTTCTAAGGTAAGAGCTTCCCCTCACCCATCTTTTTTTTTTTTTTAAAGATTTTATTTATTTATTTGATAGAGAATGAGAGAGAGAGAGAGCAGAAGCAGAAGGAGCAGCAGGCAGAGGGAGAGGGAGAAACAGACTTCTCACTGAGCAGAGAGCCGGATGTGGGGCTTGATCCCAGTACCCCAGAATCATGACCTGAGCCAAAGGCAGATACTTAACCCAACCGAGCATCCCAGGTGCCCCATCCTTCACCCATCCTAACTCCAGGGCATTTGGCTCCTGTCACAAACTTGCAACTTTTCTCCAGTGCAGGCTTGTGTTTCACAGAGATGCTTTAACATGAACCAAATAAGGCCTCAACCCATGAAACAGTCCGTTAAACCTGGTGGTTTGGAGTCTCATGTGCATTTTGCTAAAGAAATGTACTAGCACTGCCACTTGGGATTCTTGGGCAACCCCCACATGTGACTGGGCTGTGGTGGAGGAACCCTCCCCTGTGTTGGCAGCAAAGGATTCTGGACGTGGCCCATTGTCGGGAGGAATAGTGACTCTGGCCAGGCCTTGAGTTTGGAAATGGAAGAAATTTGTCTTTGGCATCATCTTCATTGTAATTCAGCATCCTGGTCCCGGGTTCCCTAATTTCTTAACCACCGACACATACGTGATGCTTACTACATTCCAGGCTCAGTTCCAAGCATTTCATCTTCATGATGTAACTTTATTCTCATCATCCCCATTTTATAGCTGGGGAAACTGGGACCCAAAGAGGTGAAAGGGCTTTCCCAAGGTCCTAGCTGCTAAGTGATGAGAGTTCGATTGGAGCCTGGACGGTGTAGTTCCGGAGTCCATGATCTGAAGGAGGCCTCTGAGGGAAGGCCCTGTGTGGCCCAGGCCGACCCACCCTGAGTGCTCCAGAATTAACTGCATCCTCCAACTCCCGATCAAACCCTGAGCCCCTTATCGTGGCAGACTGCAAATTCATCGATAGTGAATGAGTCTAGCAGATGCTTCCTCTTCACAGGAGAGCTTCTATCGAAAAAGACAATGCTGGATGCCCAGTAGATTAGTAGAATTCCAGTTAATGAGGCCGTGTGAAGGGAGGGAGTTTTAGGAGGAGACCAATCCCATCCAGGAGTCTGCCCCTTGGGCCAGCTTCGCAGAAGACGCCTTGGCTAACATCTTCACTTTCACCTCCCACACTGTCTGCAAGGGTGTGGAGGAGCCAGGGAAGCAAAGCACCCCCAGGAGGCTTTGCATGTCGAGGGTTAATAAGCTAAAGGTGGCCGGGGATCCCATAAGCAAGTAGGACATATGAGCTCTTGACTGAGCTCCTGCTGTGTGCCAGCCACGTCGTGTACATTCTCGTTCTCCACGCCGCCCTGTGAAGCTGCACGGGGTGATCGCGTCTTCAGGGGAGGCTGCAGCGCCTCATGCACGGTCGCACGGCCGGAACATGACCCCAGCACTGCCTTAGCCCCCACATGTGCATTCTGAGCAGCTTCATGGGCTTTTTCCTGGCTGCTGTCCTGGCCTGCCCTTAGGTTCTGAGGGGGGCCGTCTGTGCAGGGACAGAGATTCCCCGGACTCCTATTGTTCGCAGGCCGATTACCGCTCCCCTCTCTGCTGACTCGCTTCCTCCCCATCTCCGCGCTGGCCCCCCGGCAGCTGCCTTGCCAGCATTGCCTCATCCAGTCCCCAGTCCTGCAGCCGCCTGACCCCAGGGGACAGCCGAGCAGTGCCCGGCCCTGGGCCCGGCAGCCCAGGAACTGCCCGGGCCATGACTCTGGCTGGCTTTGGTTTTCTGGAAAAGTAGGCTTTTCTCAGAGAGGCTTCACCCAAGAGGAAGGACAACTAGGGCAGTGGAGCTTCAGCTGACCTTAAACCCTGTGATCTTCCCGCCTGTCATTCAGTGGTTCAGCGGGTGACTTAGCTTAGCTGGAGGAAGCGCTCCTGCTGTGTCATCCCTGGTAGTCAGTCCTGGTTTGCATACTGCTGACCTGACCTTCTGTGTATGGTGAGGTTTCAGGACCAGATTGGGTATCTGATTGCATGAAAAAAAGTTCAGGAGGTTTTCTCTCTAGTTCTTTGCAAGGGGCACACCCTGAGTAGTTTGGACGAGTAAGTACAGATGGCTGGTGCTAGGGGATGAGGCCGAGGTCAAGTTCTGCTGTGGGAAGGCTAAGGAAATCTGAGTTGACCCTTCTGGGAAGGATGTGCCAGATGGAGGGGACCCAGCCTGTGTCTTCTGCTTGAGGGGAAGGGGAAGGGCAGGCAAAAACACAGCAGGGGCTGTGACAAGGACAGCGGACACCATCCGGCTGCAGAATAGCTGGGTTTTACCCTCCACGTGCTCTGGGGGCAGTGGTGTAGAAAGTGCAGGCTTGAGGAGCAAGGTGGCAAGGACAGCAGAGATGAGGCATGGTCTTGTTGGCAGGTCCTGGCTGGATGGAGCAGGGAGCCAAGTGAGGTGGCACTCAGGGGCTGAGGCCCAGGCCAGGAAAAGTGGCGAGGAAGCGGGAAGGGAGGGGACACTCAGGGGACTCCACAAAGACTGTGGGGGAGCCGGTATGGGAAGGAGAATTCAGGCACCTTCCAGGTGAGCTTTGAAGTAATTGGGACAAAAGAGGTTTTGATTTAGAGGGAAATGTTTGGCTTTTCTTGTTTATTTATTTATTTGTTTTATTTTTATTATTTTTAAAAGATCTTATTTATTTATTCATGAGAGACACAGACAGAGGCAGAGATATAGGTAGAGGGAGAAGCAGGCTCCCTGCAGGGAGCATGATGGGAGACTCGATCCCAGGACCCCAAGATCATGACCTGAGCCAAAGACAGATGCTCAACCACTGAGCTACCTAGGTGTCCCTGGCTTTTTCTTTTTTAAAGCAAACTTTTCTGCCCAAATGCAACATGTAGACCTGAAAAGCGCACAGATGGTGAGGAGACCCCTTGATGACTCTTGGCACTGTGTACACAGGTGTAACCATCACCCAGATCAAGAGATTGAGCCCAGCCAGCCCCTACACCCTTCCCGTTGTGTCCCCTTCCTCTCCCTCTCTGCATCTGCCAGGGATGTCCCCATTCTGACTTCCAAAGCCTCAGATTACTTTTTTCTTTCATTCACTATGTTATGAAATCTGTCCACACAGTTGCGTACAGTTAGAGTTCACTCACGCCCCCATGTTCTGCTCTATAAATACAGCACAATTCACTTACCCCATCTATTACTCAGTCATTTGAGTCATTTCCGACTCAGAGCGGTGGGGATCAGGGCTTCCGGGGGCATCCTTGGCTGCATCTATGTGGCCCATCGTGCATACACCTGTCTTGGGTGTGTACCCAGGAGAAGACCTGCAGGCTTGCAGGGCGTGTGCATGTTCACTTTACACAGATGCTGCCAAACATGGGCTTGGGGTTTGGGAGGTTGGATTTCATGAAATAAGCTGGGGGCAGGGGTTCAAGCTGCAGCTCTTGCTAGATGAGACGCAGAGCTCAAATGTTGCCTCATGAAAGAAGGCAGTAGCAGCATCTGACCTGCTTGCTTTGTTCTGGGGCACACATGGGAGCTGTCATGAGGGACTGTACCATGTCCCAACCAAGAAAGGCCAGCAGTCATGTTAGGTTTCCCAGACTCTCAGCTAGCAGGGTATCCTAGGCCAGTTTTCTTTGCCCTTCCTCCCCCTCTTTTTGGAATATGGGCAGAATTTTTTTTTTTTTTTACATTTTTGTTTTTCCTGAACACTTGGACTTACCCCTGGTTTTATGACATGTGTTCCATTGTACTAATCCATTCCTCACATTTCCATCTCTCAAAGCAATTCGCATAATTGCTGTAATTTTAACATTTTGGAAAGCATGCGGTGGGGACAGGATGCTGGGAGGTGGGGAGTTGACGGCCGGCCCATGGAAGTGCTCTCTGCTTGTCCGGTGCAGGGGGACGAAGAACCGGGTGGGTGGTACAGAACCAGCTCTGGAAGGAGCAGGGGCCAGCAGGAGACGTCTTCTTTCTCCAGGGATGCTTTTGCCTGCAGACCAAAAAAGGAACTTTCAAGCTCCTTTTGCATCTTAGAAAAAAGGAAGGAGTTGTCTTCTGTACAAGTAAATACTTATGCAGCCCAGATGTTAGCTGGAGGCCTCCTTGCCTCACAAGAGCCATGTAAAATTAGCTCAAACCTCTACCAACTCCATGGTTCATGAAAATCAAACTCGTTCCCCAAGATTGCCCCTATGTCCCAAGGGCCCTTGAGAATTCCCAGCATAAGCGCTCAGGGCCATGACATCCTCCATAGTTTTGGATCCAAAGTAGGTCTGGAGGAAGCATCTGCATTACCCAGGAGACTGCTAGCAATGTGGCCTTTCAGTTCCTACCCTCAAGTCCAGACCTACTGAATCAGAAACTGCATTTCCACAAGGTCCCTGGGTGAGTTGTGTACATGGTACAATTTGAGGAGCATGGCTACAGGGGCAAAGAAGGTTCTAGAGTCTAATGGATCTGGGTTCAAATCCATCCTCTGCTGTTTACTAGCTGGTGACCTTGAGCCTGACCTTGAATCTCAGTATTGTCCTCTGTAAAATGATGATCACAGTCCCAAAGCAAGGGCACGTGGAAGCCAGCGGATTGCCAGTTGAGGAAACACCCAAAGCCTGCCTGGTACATGTAGATCTTTCAGAAACATTCCCTTTCCTTCCCAGACTCATCCGGCCCAGGAGTAATGGGATGCATCCATTCTCCCACTCACAAGTTTCCAGTGGAAATATTTTGGTATGTGGTCTCCGAGATGCCCTCTTTCCTGACTTCAGTAGGGTATGCATTTGGATCTTTCTGGAGACATGCAGGGCTGCTCACATGCTCCTACTTCCCCAGTTAGTTTGCCTGGTATATAAAGTTGGAGAAAGGACAGAGCTTTCCCCCCATAATGGATGGGAGATGGGTTAATTCTGGCACTTGCTTCATAATACGGATACAAGTAGCCTTACATCTGTTGTTGCTGTTTTGAAATATCCCAATGTTATGGTGTGTCATTGTCAAGCTGTGGGCCTATCCAGGGAGTAGTGCCTGAGGAGGAAGGGTGAAGCCTTAGAAATGACTGGTCTCTTGGTTCTACGCAACAGAAACCTAGTATGAGCTACCCAAAAGGGGGTTGTGTGCTGGTTGAGAAAGAGTTGAGTCAAAAAGCAGAGGAAGTGGGGCACTTGGGCAGCTCAATGGTTGAGCGTCTGCTTTCGGCTCAGGGCGTGATCCCAGGGTCCTGGGATTGAGTCCTGCATCGGGCTCTCTGCAGAGAGCCTGCTTCTCTGCCAATGTCTCTGCCTCTCTCTGTGTGTCTCCAGTGAATAACAAATAAAATCTTAAAAAAAAAAAGCAGAGGGGATAGCAGGCCTCTGGGTAACCCAAATGTCAGAGCCCTGAATGCATGGGGACTGTGCTCTCCATCTTCCCACCCTGTGTTGGCTTCCTTTTAAACACCGAGCACTGGCTTTTTCCAAGAGGTGAGAAGCATGATGAGCATTCACAATCTGCATGGCTGGAACAGATATTCTATATCTGTGCGTGAATAAATGAATACATGTGTCTATATTCATCTCTGTGTCTATCTATATCTATGACAATATAAAGAAGTTCCTTAAAAAGAGTGAAACATGGCTGGCATATCAGCAGTGGTGCAGGGAATAGCCATTCCTTGGAGTGAAATCAGCTTGCGTGTCATCTTTTCATTTGGGATTTGATCTCAAGTGACCCAGGTTCAGGTGTCTCTCCACGGGCCATTAGGAAGCAGCCAGCCCCCAGTGAAAGGCAAGGAAACGTCTGCAAATTCAGAGGTAGTGACCGTGCAGAATCAGTGGTGCAGAGTCGAGAGCCCCCAGGGCGGGCTGGAGAGGGAGGATTGGGGAGTGGGTCGTGACAACATGGGGGATCCGAAGTGACAAAATCAGGTGCCAGGACATGTCTTCTCTGGTCGGTGGGGGCAGGAGGGAAGTCTGTGGTCCCACACCTCCAAGGGGATTCGATTTGGGAAGAGATAGGGAAGAGCTGAGATGTGAGGGGAGCTTCCAGAGCCCTTCTGATACCTGCACTTTTACTGAAATAAAATGCTAAATTTAGAGACTATCAATAACACTCAACACACCTCCTATCAGCCGTGATAGGCGTTACATAAGTAATTCTCATCTATTATTCTTTCCTTGATAAAAACTTTTTGGAATCTCTCTGAAGCATGAACAACATGCCTGTAAATCCATTGTGTTTTACTGCGGAAAATACATATATTACACCACCCACTGGCCCGTCCCCAGACTCCATATGTGAGTGCCTAATATCTCTGTTTTTAAGATATGGGGTTGCTGAATTCTTTTTTTTTTTTTAAGATTTTATTTATTCATGAGAGACACACAGAGGCAGAGACATAGGCAGAGAGATAAGCCGGCTCCCTGCGGGGAGCCCAATGGGAAACTTGATCCCAGGACCCCAAATCATGCCCTGAGCTGAAGGCAGACGCTCAACCACTGAGCCACCCAGGCATCCCTGGGGTTGCTGAATTCCACTTGCCAGCTCTCGCTATGCTCCAGAGACCTTACCAGGTCCTCCCTTCTGACGTGTATGTTCTGAGCACTCAGACTCAGGGCTTCTCACACTTGTATGGTGTGCCCCAGGCTCCTGGGATCTGGTTAAAATGCAGATTCCCACCGGGGTGGGGCTGAGAGTCAGAGGGCACCAGGCAGCAGGTGCAGTGGCTGTGCTCGGAGCAGCTGGGCAAGGCCCCTGGGTGATACCTACCTTTCCTTCCCTTGCCTCACATCTCCCAGCTCTTCTGCAGAAGCTGGCTCATCTCTGCCCTCTGCATCTCTCCTCTTTCTGTGCATGTTTGTCTCCTAGTTATCCCAGCAGGCCTGTCTGGCTCAAATCAAATTTCCCTCAGGTTACCCAAAAGGGTATTCAGGAATGAAGTCAGATTGGCTAGAGTTTCTCACCAAGGAATCTTGCCCATGGGATTAAGGGGTGAAGAAGGGAAAGGCTGGGATAATCAGAAAATTAGAAAATTAGAAAAGGAGGATCAGCTGGAGATGGTGTGACCGGGAGGGCCAGAGTGTCACCAAGGAGCCATACTCCTTAAGGACTGGGAGGGCCTGGAAGATGAGATGTCAATTGTGTGATTGTGACTCAGCCCATGGTAGGAGCTTGTGCTCACCCTTCCTGGGATCATTCCCCACTCACCACCCTGCATTTAGATGAAGCCACGGGGCACGTTCTGGTCATTGGCATGTGAGTAGCAGTGGCACACATCACTTCCTGCTATTGCCCTGATCCTCAAATGCCCTCTCCTCCTGCCCCATTGGTGAGAAGGCTGTGTGTTCCAGTGTGCAGAATAGAGTGACGAACCTCTGTCAGCCTGTTTTGCTGAGTCTTAATGGCTGAGTGAGCAAGAATTAAACCATTGCTTATTGTTGCTTTCATACATGGGTGGTGTTTGTTATTGTAGCAAAAACTGTCTTGTCCTGACTCATACCTTTCACAGCGAGAGAGGAAAGGATGGGGGTGTGGGGGAACCAGTGGGGCTACATGTGATCTCTCCCTCGGCACAAATTTAGATCATATATAGAAGGTGGAAGGAGGGTGACATGCAGAGGTGGAATTGGGGAGTAGAGGGGTGGGGGAAATGCTGAACTCATCAGATGGCAATTGGAAGGTCCCTTGCTTGAAGGAAATGATGTGAAATCACCAGGGGACAAAGAGGAAGCAAAATTGCTCAACTTCTACTTCAATTCCATTTTCTATGGTGAGGGGAATCATCTTTAATGTAAAACAGATGAAACAAATGGCATGCAAACTGACGTTTAGGGTATTAGACTCCAAGCTTGGTCTTTCCAGCATGTATCCAACACTGCCCTGGCACAGTGTTTGCTCAGGAGTGTTGAATGAACGGACGTGATGGGTTAGGAAAAGAGGGTGTAGCCACAGTAATGGGATTCAAGTCTTTAGACTTGGATGAATTAAACTTCCAGGGCCCGAGAGGAAGTGCAGCTGTGAAAGCAGAAGCCATGTTAGTAATCTTCCAGAAATGAAGGGCAGTGGGAGAGGGAGGGGTCACGTTAGAAATGAGAAAAGATCAATGTCACTACGAGTTCTTGTAACAAGGGGAAACGAAAGGGGGAGTCCAGAAACTCTCCGACAGCAAATGGTCATTAACTTCCGGCACATTTCTAGAACAGACTATGAAGTTGATAGCCGATGAACAACCAGAAACGGAAGCAGATATTACTGGGGGTCTACATGTACTTGATTAGAATAGCTAATTTTTACTGGGGGGGGGGGGAACTGAGTGCCAGTCAGGGTGCCCCATGGATGATCTCAACAGGTGCTCATCTTGGCCTGGCCGGGAGGGCACTTTGGGTGACCCATTTTGCTCTGAGGATGTGGACATCACAGGGTCCGATCTACAACCTGCACCAAGTCCAAGGACGGAGCTCTTTACCTGATGCTGCGCCTCTTCACGTGTCCAAACTGACCTGGTCTCTGTGGGCTCCCCGATGGGCAGAGGGGGCAGGGGAGAGAGGAGTAGAGCCTCCTCGTACAGCCGTGGGGACCAGCCTGGGTGCCGGCCTCCACCTGCCAGCTAGGATGGACTCCGTACCCGAATAGAGAACCCATCTAGGTCAGGAGGGACAGGGTTTCAGAGCTGCTGGAATGGGAGGGAAAAGCTGGCCTCCCAGATTTGGCTGCAGCCCCTCTCTGGGAGAGAAAGGGAAGATATGTTCGCTTCAAACAGCCAATTTCCCTCTTATTGATCATTGTTGGTATTTCCTGCTCCGTAGACTTTTTACCCTTAAGTCAGGACTCCAGAGCTTCTTTGCCCATAGGAAGGGGAGGACGAACACCTGACAGTCCTTGGGGCCAATAGACAGGGTAGGAAACCACTATCAAGCAGAAGCTGAGTGTAGAAAGCCCTTTGGGGGGTCAGAGGAGAAAAAGATGCATAAGACAGGATGATATTCGCGTTTCTGCCATGGCCCCGGCGCCCTTCTTGCCCCAAACACAGCCAGTCCTTGAGAGGGGCAGGTGGACAGGGTGCATGCAGAGGCCACCAGGGTTTTGACAACCCCAGAGGGATGTTTGCAGCTTCCCAGGGCATGACTGGGAGAAATGCCAACCTGGTTAGGGCCCAGCGCTGGGGCTTCAAAGCCAACAACACACTAGAACCTGGCCATAGGTAACCTGGACAGTGTGGTGTTCCCGAGAGAAGCCCCCAAGCCGTTCTAAGCTTTAATCTCTCCAGAAGCACCAGTTCAACAAACTCACTCATTTCAAGTCCACTTATACTCCCTGCATTTGTGAATTTGGGACAATACCTTTTGGAAGAGGAAATTAAAGAAAAACAAACAAACAAAAATGATGGGTCCCTCCTGCAGAGAGTAAGCAATGGACCACAACAGAAGATTAAAAAGGTATTGTTCCAAATCCACAAAACTCAATAGGTCTGAAAGAAACGCCAATTGTTAAAAATTCACATGACTTTCTGGGTAGGTTTTGTAGCACAGAGTTACACTTCCCAGGCTTTGGGGACTTGGTCAGCCCCAAGTGCTAGGGACAAGGGCTGCTCTTAGCATTAGGGTGATTGGAAGAGAGGGCGGGGGGGGGGGGAGAGAGAGAGAGAGAGCGAGCAAACCAACAGAGGACTGAAATAGGAGAGCATCCAGAATGAGGTGCCTATATTTATCCCTGTGGCCCTCTCCTGCCCCATTTTCACAGTTTTCCCTCCCTCTCGCCTCCTTTGCTCTTTGCCTGGAAATATCAAGAATGGGTGAGCTGAGGCTTCTCTCCAGAGGATTCTGTGCCAGAATGAAGCTTAGCTGAGGCCGCCCGTCTGCCCCTGGGCCTCCCTCTCGCCTGTCTTCCCTGGAGCTGTCCGTCTCCTTGCCAACACTTCAAGGTCTGGGTGCCTTCCTTCCCCTTTCCTTGCACAGAAGGAACTTGGCTCTTAACCCTGGAATGCATCATGTCTCCTCTGCCAGTGAGGCTTGAAAGCAGGGTGGGGCGGGGCAGGGATGGAGGAAGGGACACCTTCCCCCAAGCAGCATTTCCCTAAACTGTTGTGTGATGAATGTCTGTAGTTCTGAGTCGTGAAATTTGGATTTCCACAAACAAAGGTCATCACCTTCGTGTGTGGCATCCTATTTGCAATAATGGAGCACACTAAAAACTCTGAGATGATGTACAATAACAATCACCCTGTTTAACTTGGCTTTTCCCAGTTTCCCAGTGGGGCTTTTTTTTTTTTTTTTTTTTTTTTTTTAACAGACTACCTATTAATATCTCATGGGATTCTAGTATTTTGTAGAACACAGTTTGGGGAAAGCAGTCCTGAATTACTCCTTCCAATCTGGAATTACAGGGTAGGATAAACTGCCCCTCCTGTCTTGCTGAAGGAGAGCTCATTTTGTTTGGAGGGTCAGGAGTGACACAAGATCAGACATCAGAGGGGCAGAGCAGCTAAAGGGGATTCAGGGCCAGGTTAGCAGGAGGACACACAGTGATCCCAGTGTGGTTCCCGGTTAATGCCTGCAAAGCTGTCAGATCCAGAACTCCCTGGGGCCCAGGGGCAGCTCTGGAGCTCATGTAGGATCCTTTGGAGACCTGAGGTGGGGCCCAGGGACACCCTACTCCAGGGGCTTATGATACTCAAAGAGAATGTTCATGCTTGAAAAAAGGAAAGCAAAGACCACTAGCCCAAGGGGTACACATGGGTCCAGGAGTTAGAGGAGCAAAATAAAAAATAATGCACCATGTATGTATGCATGCATGTATTGTATATACATCTATCTACACGTGCATGAATGTATGCATGTGCATATACATTTATGCATGTGTATGCATGTACATATATGTGCAATAATGAATGTATGCATGCACATATGTATGTATGTGTGCATGTCTGTGTTCACATGTGGACACCACCAACCCGAGGGGGTATACATGGGCCCAGGAGTTAGAAGAGCAAAAGAAAAAATAATCCACCATGTGTGTATGTATGCACATGTGCATATAGTTCACATGTATGTGTGAATACATGTGCATTAATGTATGAGTACATGCATGTATTATACATGTATGTGCATATGTTTGTATTGTATATGAATGCATGTACACTGCATGGATGTACGCATGCATACATACAGTTATGCATGTGTAGGTACATATATGCACAATAATGAATGTGTATGCATGAATGTGCATATATGTGTGCACACATGTATGCATGAATGTCTGTGTTCACATGCATGTACACGTGCACACACATGCACATATGTCTGCACACATGTGTGCACACATACATGCATGTAGATAGTGCATGTGCATATGTGTGTATGTAATACATATGTATGCAGTAATTATTTTTACAACATGCATCTTGTCTTTAAAGAATTATACTTTTACAAAAAAACAAAAAAAAAACAAAAAAAAAATAAAGAATTATACTTTTACATTTGGAAAATTAAAAGTAATCTCAAAGACTACTCAACATTGAAATGATTTCGCTGCTCATGTTTAGCACTTTTAAACCATATCTTCCCCATTCTTGAGATCCCAATTTTGATTCATCCTCAAAATTTTGAATATGCCTGCCACTTTATTGTCTGTCTGCTTGGCATCTGGCTCTGTGGACACCAGCTTGAATTTGTCCCTCTCTACAAAATTTGTTTCCTTTTAAAAGCCTAGATTCTTACAGAAAATGTAAAGAAATGAAAAACCTATTAAACTTTTAATTTTGAAATAATTGTAAATCCACAGGGTTTGCTAACACTGTGCATAAGACACCGTGAGTCCTTTGCCCAGCTCCTCCCAGTGGTGACACCTTATGTAACCGGAGCACAGCATCAAAAGCAGAATGGTGACATTGGTGGGGTCTTGTTAACTGCACTACAGACCTTATTCCATTTCCGTGCGCGCACGCGTGTGTGTGTGTGTGTGTGTGTGTTTCTCTGCAGTGTGGGGTGAAGTTCCAGTGCTTTACAAACCTCTTCCTTCCTTGGAGCCCCTCGGCCACCACCGTGGTACAGGTTTCAAGGGCCCTCCGTGTGAGGCACTAGTGATCCTGGCACCAAACTATCACCCCTGTGCGTCCTCTGGCTTTACAGCTTTCAGGGGCTCCTCAGTGGCTGGCTCCAGAGATAAAATCCAAACTGGCTTCTGCTTTTGCCCTCATATGTTTCTCCCAGGCTCCATCTCTCTCTGTCTTACCTGCTCTCCAGCCCACCCAAGGCTGTGTCCCTGCCCCTGCAGCATGCTCCTCCTGCATGGGCGTGTGTGTGTGTGTGTGTGTGTGTGTGTGTGTTTGTGTGTGTAGGGTGCCATCCTCGATTCTGAGCACCTCGACAGCTCCTGCTGCTCCATCAGGGTTCACTCAGATGCTCCTTCCTTTGAGGACCATTTCTCTCCTCTGCTCCCAGAACTTGTTTTTCTTGCCTATTACGACAGCACTTCTTGCATAGCTGTGATTACTCACATAGGAATAGGTTAGGATGTATTCACACAGTAGAGCCCTGACTACTGACATTGAGTTAAACTTGTGGGGGCAGTTTTCATCACAGTGAGAAATGCAAAAGCAGGTGGTTGGTAGCTGGGGAATGCACACAGCAGTGTTATCAGGGAGGCAGGTTCTTCATGTGCTACTCCAGTGTCATGGGGTCTGGCTTGTCACCTCTGGGTCACAGATTGCTGCAGCATCGTGTCTGGATTCCAAGCAGGAAGCAAAAAAATTGAGTCGGTATCTGTCCCTCTTCTCATGTAACAGCAAAACCTTTTCCAGAACACCCTTCAACGGACTTTTGTTTATAGTTCACAGACCTGACTGTATTACAAACCATTTCGAGTCAGAAGGGAGGGAGACAGACAACCAGTTAGCTCTCCAGCCTCTGAGCAGAGGAGGGTGACGGGAGAGGGGGGTGGTGTTGGGTGTCCAGCGAGCCCATAATGTCAACTACAGTGTCGCCCTTACTGAGAACCATCTCCTAAAGGCAGGAACAATCGTCTGGAAGCTGAGTGCCGAGAACAATATTTGGTCCTGAGTTGACAGTTATTTGAAATCGCACACATATCTGAGTGAACATATGCATACGATATACCGAGGATTAAGAAAAAAAACATTTAAGAATTATTTTATTTTATTTTTATGTTATTTTTAATTTAATTTTATTTTTTTACTGAAAGGAGAAGGCTGTTTCCTGGCCAGCAGTGTAATGCAGCACACAGGTGCATGCACTCAAGAGGCGAGGATTCGACGGAAGGAGGAGCTCTGGCAGCAGACGGCGTGAGCCTCAGACCTACTCTCTGAAGTTTGCTGAGTCCTGTGGTGGGAGGAGGTGGAGGGTAGAGCAAAGGACAAGGTGGACAATGCTTCTGGGTGTGGAGTGAAGACTGGCAGCGTGAGGAAAGGAGAGACATGAACTCAAGGGGTGGGGCCTAGGATCGGGGGTGTCTGCAAGCCATGGCTCCCTGATGGTTTGCAAGGTTTTAGGAAAGACTATTTTCCTCAGGGTGGTGGGAACATTCCTGTCTTATGAACCATTGGAGTTTCTTCTTCTACGTCTTAATTCCCAAACTCTTCCAAAGCATGACCCTCACACAGTCAGCCTTCTGAGTGGTGTGGTGGTGCCTCCAGGCTAGGTCCCTGAGGACTCTGGGATTTCTCACATCACCTTCTGGAGGCCAGCATGGCACAAATGACACTGCGTGGACTCGGTAGGGCTGGCCCAGCAGTGCAGGTAGGGTCGGCTGCCACAACGCCCACAGGGTGTGATGGTGCACCTGCCAAGTGCACCTGTCGTGTGGGGGTACTTGGACTAGACCCAGGCTTGTGGCGAGCCCAGCCATCCCCATATTCACTGAATAAGGGAGTGTCTAGAAGATCTGGTGAGCATGCGGAGGGGGTGTTGCTAGAATCCAGTCCCTCCACTTACTCACTGGGACCTTCCCTATGTTGTTGTCCTTTCTAGACCTCACAGGACCTGCCACAGGGTTATTGTGAAGGCTGGATGAATAAACGCTTGGGAAACACCTAGAACATATGGTCTGCCCACTAGTTATGACTACTGCCCTGGAAACACTTTGGAAAACTCTACTCCTTATTCCTACCCTCATTATAAACAAGGGGAAACTGAGCCAAAAAGGTGTCAAGTTCAGGGCAGGGTACTGCCACATGTGGCCAGGACTTGGGCGTAGCTCTATAGTAGTCCTTATCTTACTACGCACACATCACGTTTGTGTCAGTTTGCATCACTGGGACTGTCACCTGGAGGTGACGGCCACCTCCGCTGTGGGCGCATAGTGCCAGGAATGTGCACCAGCTCTTTGCGGGACTGCTGGGTCACCCAGCTCTTCCCCCCTGGCCCCAGGACAGTCCCGAATGCCCCCGAGCTGGTGGTTTCATTGAACAAGCTTCCAGGGACAACCACCCCTTCCCTTCCTGCACGTCCCTGGGCCAGCCAGAAACCCTCCGTTCACAACAGGAAACCAATAGCTTTGTGCTATCAGAAGACATTTCCTTCACAGCGCAAAATGTCTGAGTAATAATTTCGAGCAGGCTTTACCCATTTCCGGTGGAAGGAGGCACATTCGCCCATCCCTGTCTATGCAGGGTCCTTTCTCTGGTGGGCAGCAGCGTGGCCTCCGGCTTGGAAGATGGGCCTCTCTTCCCTTTGCCCTGGGGCCAGCGTCCTGTGGGGCAGACTCACACGGGATGGCCTTCCTGTGTCTGTGCAGATCAGAGTCACTGTGACTAATTTGGACCCCCGTCTGAACACAGTTCACAGGTGGCTTTGACAGTAAAAACCGGTGGAAGGAAAGTCACAGCTTTCTCTAAAGTCAAGCGTCAATGTGGCAAGCAGGGATGAGCACCTGTTGGGGGCCACGGAAAGCCCGAGGACCTGATTCACACGCCACCTTGTTCTGCAAGGAAAGATGACTGTGAGGTTGTAGGGTAGAAATGAGCTTTGTCTGATCACGTAGCCCATCCCACTGTCTCAGGGTGGGAGTTAGGGCCCCAGGACAGACCCCACTGGATAGCCTGTGAGTCCTGAAAGAGAAGGTTCTATTCCTCCTTAGGAATCACAGCCGACCTCTTCACATTAAATCTGAGAGTGTTAAGAGACACTCTTGTCTGATTGCCCCCATCTTACAGATGGGAACGCTGAGGCCTGGAAAGGTAAATCATGTCTCAAACATGACAGAGTCAGGTTAGGACTCAGACTTCCTCATGTTCAAGACCCCGGCACTCTGAAGGATGAACGTTTCGAATCTCTGTCTTCAAATACTGTCTTGCAAAGTTCTTATGTGGGGTTTAGGGCTCACCTACAGCAACAGGACTCCTTGTGTGCTCCCTAAAAAAAAAAAAAAAAAAAAAAAGCCAGCAGCAACTCCCAGCTTCCAGAGAGAATTTAAACCAACCTCTTTCTTAGTGTATTGGGTCAGGCAGGAAGCAAAGTATGGCCCTAGGCTTCTTGGGAGCAACCCTAGCTGGAAATATTTAATCATGAGACCCAGGATGTGTTGATGGGGAAGGGCAGGTGCCGGTGAGTTCACCTGGTGGAAGGCCACTACATCAGAAGGCAGTAAAGTGCCCCTCCTGTCCACACAGCAGTGGCCATATGTCACCAATGGGGCTCATGCTGGAGAGACAGAGCAGGAGCATCAGACAGCCTGCTTATGTGTGGTGAAGGCAGCTAGAAATGTTCAGTTTAGATTGCAAGGATGCAAAAGCCGTAGAAATTGGTGGTTACAGAAGCACACAGAGAAGCACTAAGATCAGGACTAGAAGACCATGATAAGCCCCCTGAAGCAGAAAGGGGATGTCCTGGGTCTTGTGTGACAGGGATGGTTGTAGGACACCCAGTTGGTCCTATGGACTCTACCAGAATCCCTCCCTTCCTTGCACTGGTGGAAGGTTCTTACCAGTCCTGTGGCGGGAAGCAGCCTGTGTGGATGGTAGGATGCAGGCAGGGACCTGTATTTCCATGGTTTTCATTTTGTGGGGTGGACTGTACCATTTGTGACACATGCTTTTGCCCTTACAGTCCAGAGATGAATGTCCCTCTGGGTATCTCTGTAGACAAATGTTCTATCAACAGGATCCATGAAGGAACAAATGGCACAGGCAAGCATGAATAATTTGAGAAGGATTTAATAAAGGGGGAGATTATAGCGGGGTGCAGGTGAGAGGCATCGTGCAGGGACCTGGGACCTGTACAGCCCCAAGAGACAAGGGCAGGGGCCAGTTCCAGGCATCTGGAAGGCACTTTGACAGGAGTAATGACCTTGCTCATGACACAGTGACCTGCAGGCATGCCCACAGGGTGATAGCAGGAGAATAGACACCCTGGCACTCGTGTCTTCCTCTTGCTGGGCCTCCCACTGGCCACACCCGTGAGGAAGCCAGAGGCCAGGGAGCACATCGAGGCTGCGGGTGCAAGTGAGGCTCCTGGGTGCAGAGGAGAGTGGGGAGGGTGGAGGGAGATCCCAGGCACACTGGCTTGGACTGGACAGTCTCTAGCTGACACTGGCTATCAGCTATTCCATTTACTGTGCCCACTGGTCCTTCAGGTAGAGGAGGACTCATCTCCCTATGGACCCCCAGGCCCTGGTGGGTGACCCAGGCCTGTGTGTGAGCCACATAACTCCCCTGTTTCTCTGGTGTGAGAAACACCCTCTGTTGGCCCTTGACATCCAATGGTCAGAAGAGGAAAGGCAGGACAAGGCAGGACCGTCTCAGCAATGGGAAGAGAGTGCTCATTTCTTCCGAAGGTTTGCAGCAGTTGGCCGTAGCCACCCACCATTCCCGGGGTGGGGAACGTCCCCGGTGGGAGGGCAGCCCCAGCCCGGCCGTCACACTCCAGATGCACCGTAGTGGATTTCTCCAGCATGGAAAGTCCAGAAGAAAGGCCACGTCTTTCCAGAGAGTTATGAAGATGGAGCTACTTTGATAAATCATAAAAGTAATACATGCTCATGGTAAACATGTCAACATGAAAAATACAGAATGGCATACAACAAAAAATAAAATACTTTTGGTTCCCGCCCCCCCACCTACCTCCCTAGGTTGTGGGGGCTCACTTACTGGTCTTGTGTCTTGAAATCAAAAACTATACCGGATTCTTCTATTTCTTTCCATAATTTTATATGCAATCAAAACACTTTTTTTCCCCAAGGTTTAAATAGACTTTATTGTGACAAGGAGGGCCCTACTGAGTGGGGCCTTATAAACCAAAATGTTTGGTCCCAGGATGTCACCATGGAGAAATCAAGAGGTCATGATTGTAGAAGAGGTCACTGTAATTGAAGGACATGATCCATGGAAGGCCGGCCAGGAATGCAGCAGACAGGATCAGGACAGGCCAGGGGTGGTCAGGTCACAGGGTGAGGGACAGGACAGCCCCCTTCACTCCCACTTCTTGTAGCTCTCCAGATGTGACAGGACCCAGCCCGATGGCAGGAGGAAACACAGGAAGCAGGAGGTGAGCCCAACGGCAACATCCATGGTCCCGAGCTGCTCCCGCGGCGGCTTGGAATGGATCTGGGCACGCTGCACCGGGAGCCGCTGGGTGAGGCCTGTTAGGCCCCTCAGCAGCTGCGGCATCAGCACAGACATGACCACACAGAATGACTCCAAAACACTTTTTAAACGTAGGTGGGATCACATTGTGCGTGCTGTTTTGCACCTAGTTTTATTTTGTTTGGCTCTGGGCATCTGACCAACATCCAGGCTGTCAGCTAGAGTTATGGTCACTTTCTGAAGACCGGGCCATCTCGCTGAGGCCCATCACCCCTCACCCCCCCAGTCACTCGTTCAGCAGCCCCTTTGTCCTTGAGATGACCTCCCTGGGTCTTTGTTCTTTGGAACTAACAACAGGCCAATTAACACCAATCTGTATGAATCCACCATCCGGCACCATCCATTTGCTCCCTATTCAGTCTACTATCAGGTAATTATTGTCTGTGCTGGACAATGAGCACAGGACAGTAGGGACCAGACAGGCAGAGAATCTGCCTCCACTCCCCTCTGTGTCTCTAGAGGTGGTGGACATGGGGGATCAATAAGCGGCCGTCTCCCTAATTCTTTCCCGGTCGGCCAGAGAAAGCCAAGATTTCTTGCTGAGTACAGCATTCTGCTTCCTTAGAATTCATATTTAAACATCAAAAGGGCCTCCATTTATTTATTTATTTATTTATTTATTTATTTATTTATTTATTTATTTATGAGAGACACAGAGAGACAGGCAGAGACACAGGCAGAGGGAGAAGCAGGCTACCTGTGGGGAGCCCGATGTGGGACTCCATGACCCCGGGACCTTGGGGTCATGACCTGAACCAAAGGCAGATGCTCAACCACTGAACCACCCAGGAGCCCCAGATCATAGTTCTTGTCTTTTCTTTTATTAATGTGACGTATCACTTTGATTGATTTGTGATTGTTGAACCACCCTTGCATCCCAGGAATAAATCCCACTTGGTTGTGGTGAATAATCCTTTTAATGTACTGTTGGATCCTATTGACTAGTATCTTGGTGAGTATTTTGACATCCGTGTTCATCACGGGTATTGGTCTGTAATTCCCCTTTTTGATGGGGTCTTTGTCTGGTTTTGGGAGTCAAGGTAATGCTGGCTTCACAGGATGAGTTTGGAAGTTTTCTTTTCATTTCTATCTTTTGAAACAGCTTCAGTAGAATAGGTATTATTTCTTCTTTAAACGTTTGATAGAATTCCCCTGGGAAGCCATCTGGCCCTGGACTCTTGTTTCTTGGGAGGTTTTTGATGACTGCTTCAATTTCCTTGCTGGTTATTGGCCTGTCCAGGCTTTCTATTTCTTCCTGTTTCAGTTTTGTTAATTTAGAAATTTCCAGGAATGCATCCATTTCTTCCAGATTGCCTAATTTGTTGGTATGTAGTTGCTCATTATATGTTCTTAAAATCCATTTGTATTTCCTTGCCGTTGGTTGTGATCTCTCCTCTTTCATCCATGATGGTATTAATTTGAGTCTTTTCTCTTTTCTTTTTAATAAGTCTGGCTAAGGGTTTATCTATCTTATTAATTCTTTCAACAAACCAATCCTAGTTTCATTGATCTACTGCTCTGTTCTTCTGGTTTCTCTTTCACTGAGTTCTGCTCTAATCTTTATTATTTCTCTTCTCTTGATTTTTCTTTAAATACATGATTTTTTTTAAAAGACTGGCCAAGTTATTAAACAGGATTTTTATTACTTCTGGCACTCATCCGCTTATTTTTTTTCTGGTGGTATATTGTCAAGAAGAAACCATAATACAACTTACAAAAATTTGCTCTGCAGACAAAGTAGCCAGTAAGGAGATGAATATCTGGGTGTTTGATTGGAGATTGGACAGGCGCAATCAGAGGGATTGTGATTCCAATGTAAGGTTTGTCCTGTTCCCAGTGCCTAACATATGTGGGATCGGCCAGAAGGCCTGCAAAGGAGGCATCTGCCAGCTGAGTTCCTTTTCTGTGAAAATAAAAAAGGAATGAAATGTTCTTATCAAGCAGACACCCTCATTACTGATCATTAGTAAATACAGACAGATGAAAAGTTGTCTGTTTGAACAATAAGCAATTTAGGATCATGTCAGAATGTGATGCTTTGGGGAAAGGCCAAGCAAACAATAGGAATAATGTTGTTGCTTTATGATTCTTTATAGCATTTCATTTATTTTTTTCTTAAATATTGGAAAGTATAAAGTAAAAAATATGACTTTAGACACACACACACACACAAAGAAACCCAGAGGAAAATTAAAAAAAAACAAACAGACCAATTCTAAGCATATGGAATAGCATGTGTAAACGTCCAGGGGTGGGGGCCAGTACTGTATGAGGAAGGGAAGTAGAGACTGGAGTCCTGCCCAAGATAAGGCTGGAAGGACAGGCAGGTCAGACCATGGCAGCACCTTGTAGGCCACAATAAGAAGTCTGGGCTTGGGCAGCCCGGGTGGCTCAGCGGTTTAGCGCCGCCTTCAGCCCAGGGCCTGATCCTGGAGACTCGGGATCGAGTCACATGTAGGGCTCCCTGCATGGAGCCTGCTTCTCCCTTTGCCTATGTCTCTGCCTCTCTCTCTCTCTCTCTCTCTCTCTCTATGTCTCTCATGCATAAATAAATAAGATCTTTAAAAAAAAAAGAAGTTTGGGCTTTATCTTGGAGCAGTGGCAAGCCTTTGGAAGGGAATCAAGCAGAATGTGCATATGTGTATAGTAATCAGATTTGCATTCTAAAAGATGTCCCTAGCTACAGAATGAGGGTTGAACTTGGGCAAAGTAGGGGGACACAAGAGGATGCATGAAGAACCATGTCAAGGCTTTTGGAACATTCCAGGCAGAGGTGACGCTGGTGTGGTTCAGGGAGTAGAGGATGTAGTGCATCACTTCATCGTCTGCCCCTTGCCTCTGGATTCTTTGGTTGGTCCCATTTGTTTTGTTTTGCTTGGTTTTATTTTTTTCTATAACCAGCAGTTTTGCCACGAGCATTCCTACATATCTTGGTAACCTTTGGTCTATGTCACTGTAAGGTAACTTTCTAGCTGTGGAACATGCATGGTTTCACAAACACACGAAATGTGGGTAGCTATTGCTCAAGTGCCATTCCAAAATGTTGCATCAGTTCACACACACACCGTGATGAGTGCCAATGCCTGCACACGCTTGCTAGCGTTGGCATTTTCTGCTAATACGAAGGATAAAAAATGGCATCTCATTTTAAAAAATTTTCTTTTTAAAAAGTTACAAGTGAGGTTGAACACGTTCATTTGCTCATTCGGTCATTTGAGTTTACTTTTCTATGAAGTGTCCCACCCTTTGCCCACTTTTCAATCAGGTTGACAAGGCTTTTTCTTTTCTTTTCTTTTTTAAGATTTTATTTATTTATTTGTGAGAGACAGAGGCAGAGACATAGGCAGAGGGAGAAGCAGGCTCCCTGCAGGGAGCCCAATGTGGGACTCAATCCCAGGACCCCAGGATCACTGAGCCACTCAGGTACCCCTCTCTTTCTGATTTCAATGGGTGTAAAGAGGTGTCTTTTTGTGGTTTTGGTTCTCATTTCCTCAATGGCTAATGATATTGAACATCTTTTCGTGGGCTCATTTTCTATTTGTCTATCTTCTTTGGAGAAATGTCTATTTAGATCATTCGCCCAATTTTTAAATAGGTTGTCATTTTATTATTGAGTTTAAGAGTTCTCTATATATTCCAGATAAGAGCTCCTTATCAGATCTAGAACTTACAGCTGCATGCGTGTGTTCCTAGCTGAGCAGATTAGAATCCACCTTGGGACTCTGCTGTTGAAATCACAGGGAGAGACCTTTTGTTTTCCTGCTACCCACAAGCTGGCCGCACATTCATTTTAAGCATAAATTCAACCAGAGCAACTCCCACTATTCTTTCTGGGCTGTGAGGAAAAAGCCGCCTGCAGTTGGGGAGAAAGGACCCAACATGAAAAGAGGAGCCGAGGTGAGTGGTGGCAAATCAGTCAGGGCTGACCTGTGCTAAATGCTGGTGTCCAGCCAGATGTAAAGCAAAGAGACACCTGGATTTTTCAGATATGCAAGTCAATATCCTTGTATGTTTTTTCTTCACATAGCTTAAGTTGAGTTTTATCTCTTATAATCAAAAGTCCTGAGCAGTCTAGGAAATGTGAGCATGTCTGTTCTACTAAGGGCTATTTAGTTTTAAAAATCAAAGATGTTGTTTTCCCCACAGGGAGCCTGATTCTCCCTCTGCCTGTGTCTCTGCCTCTCTCTGTGTTATAAATAAATAAATAAATAAATAAATAAATAAATAAATAAATAAAATCTTTAAAGAAATCAAGGATGCATATTGGAATTTGTGAAGGGCCCATCACAATATTCTTATGCTTTCTCTCCATTGACCTGTTAATGTATTAATAGATTTCCCAATATCGAACTACATTTTGGTCTAAGGATGGGTCCCCCTTGGTCATTAAGAAAACATATTTGCTGACTTTTAAAAAAGACTTCAGAGCACTATTCCTAAGTACAGGGTCAGTGGGGAGGAGTCTGGAAACTCATGGGTCATCATCCACATCTAGGCGGCCGACAAAGTTTGTTTGGCCCCGGAATGTTTCAGAACTGGGGGAGTCAAACCATAGCTCAGCTTTTCTTGAAAAGCCAGTTGTTTCCGTGAACCTGGGTTTCCATGTGGTGGACCAGCTGGGGTGGAGGGCAGTCACCTGAGCACTCACTGGCCACACTCTGCAGTCCCCGGGGCCAGTGCTAGCAAGTGTGTACACCGGTCATCTTGGTCAGTCAGGGTCATGCATTTTAGTCACCTGCCTGTGAGGTCACTTGAATTTGTGCCTCCTTGAATTTTCCTTTTTTTGGTGCGGTTCTTTCCCAGTAGTTGTGGCTCTGGAACAGGATGACGTGTTCTTTGTTGGAAGGTTAGAAGAACGCACATGCTGGGAGAATGCACCTGTGAGAATAGCTGGCTTAGGTGTATGTCAGAAGTATCACTTTCATTTTGTCCCAAACTTGTTTCCCGTCCAGACTCATCTGGGCCTGTGGGCCTTCCTGTCATGGCTGCTGCCTGAGAACTGCTCCAGTGTCCACCGCCTGCCTTCCTGTGGCCTGAGGGCGCCGTGTGTAGAGAGGACACATCAGAGAGGCGTGGGCAGCCGTTGCCTTTGATCTGAAATAGTTTCCTGTACAGCTCCAGGCTCACCTTCCAAACACGGGGGTGTGCCTCCGTTTCCCGGGAGGTAGGAGACCCATCTCTGACCTTCATATCCTTCTTCCAGCTCAGCCCAGAGCCCTGGAGACTGGTGTGAACAGCCCTCAGCCACCGTCCCCTTTCCACTGGCTGCCCAGCTAGCGGGGGGCTCCCTCGGTCAGGGCCCCACTGCGCGCTTCCCCAGGCTGTGCCCCAACCCAGTCCGTCAACTTCACTCCAAAGCGGAGGCTGTTGGTGTGGATTCTCAGGCTGCTCCCCACCCCTCTTGGCCTCCTCTTTCTCCCTCTAGCCTGGAAGGCAGGGGAGCAGTTCATGTCACCCTGCTCTGGCATCTTTCATCTTTATTCTTTGTTGTCATTTTTAGAGGTGTGTGCTTTCCGAGGTGAAGGACATCTGAGTTTGTGGGAAGGCAAGACATGGTCCTGAACGCTTAATAAGGCAGGGTCGCGCCCTGTGTTGGTCAGGATCCAGGGAAGGAAGGTGAGCGTGTGGTGTGATCTGTGGCAGAACTTCCAGTTACTCTACAACTCACAGTTTGTTCGGATAAATACTCAGCATTCTTGACAAATAATGTTGTGAGAAATGACTCAGTTGCACAGATTTACGTCTTGTTGAAGAGGGATGTGTGAGTGTCTGAGTGTGGAGCAGAGATAACAGGATCGTGGATATTTATAAGATGATAAAAAAAAAAAAAAGATCTGATCAGACCTCGTGCTTCTGGGTCGACTGTAGCCGGAAAGCGTGGTTTGAGGCCATATTTTCAGGGACCGGTGTGAACATGAGCTGTGTTCGACAGGACTGTAGTGAACATCTATGGCTTTTGTCTGTTTGGTTCTTTCTTTTGTCCTGTGGTAAGAGAGCATGACCTCCTGGCCAAGGGGATGAACATTTGATCTCAGCCAGAGAAAGTCCTCCAATGGGCTTTTTCCGATGGGATCTGGGAGAGAGAGGCTTGCTTTTCTTAGTGTCAGAGTGCTCTGGCCCATGTGACAATGAATGTGAAGAGAATGAAACCAACATAACGACCGAGAGAGAGAGAGAGAGAGAGAGAGAGAAAGAGAGTTCAAGGGCCAGTCTTCTCTGAGGTTGGCTGCCTTCCCACGACCTGGCTGTGGACTTGATCAGCCAACTCCACTGAGCTCCCTGGAGACAGGTTTGGAGAATTTGCAGAACCCCGACTGATGGACAACTCCCCCCTCCCACCCCCCCCCCCGCCACTCGGGGGCAGGTGTCAGAGGCTGTGCGAAGTCACAGCTCTTACACCGGCTCCATACTTCCGGTTCCTGAAGAATGAGAGCCACTGGTTTGTCACAGAAGATGTTAGAGCAGATTCTCTGTTAGAATAGCAGTGTGACTCCTGTTGCTTTAGTGAGCAGGGTTTTCATTTTGGATATTGAGTCAAAAAAGGGTCATGAAGGTAGGTGCCTGAGAGAACCAGGGGTCAGAAGAAGAAGGATGCTCTCTGGGTTCCCTTGCAGGGAGGGGTCCCTCTGGACGTGATATGGCCATGGGGTCAGGGGTTGAGATGGGAAGAACTGTGGAGGAAGGAATCTGCCTCTTCTGAGCTTCAGAGGGGGTGCCCTGTATTATTGCCAAAAGATTTCAGACCCTCCTTAGGGTGACCACCTACCTGTCCTGATTTTTCTGGAACAGAAGGGCCTTACCAAGATGTGGGATTTTCTCTAATAACCCGGAAAACCCACGTGAACTGGGACAAGTTGTCTCTGGGTCATTACTTCTGTGAAAAATTTGTAGTTAGGCTCTGTGATTGGAGGTTTGTCATGGGAGGTGAGTTGAGTTTTTGTTTTCTTTTCTGACCTAGCAGTAGAGAAACAGAAATTTTGAAATGCGCGATAACTTCCCTGAACTGAAGATCACATGTTCAAAATGTGAGTGGGTGAACAGAAGGGTTCTCAAGGCAGCTTGGAGATGCAAAGCCTGAGAGATGTGCTCTCATTCAGGAAGACTGTAGCACAAGTGACAGGACAGCATGAGACCACTGAGCTTCTTTGGGTCAGTGGTCAGAAGGATGGAAGGAGAACACAAGCCCCGGAGCAGAGAAGCTGCTGAGGGCTTGGGTGGCTGCCTGGGAGTGAAGGGGAGCGAAGGAGCGAAGCCTCCATGGGAAGAACTTCAGGCTGTGTAGACACTGCCTTCCAGCCGTGAACTTGGAACAGCTTAGAGAAGCCTATCATGCGCCATCTTGAATCTGTCTAGAATGGCTGCCTCTGTCGTGCTAGAGATTAAATCAGGATGAGCTTAGGTGTCACCATTGGGTTCCCTGATCAATGCACCTTGTTTCCTATTTTTTTTTTTCTGACACACAGGGAAGCCTTGGGTTTCTGGAAATTGTTAAAGTCATGTTTCTCCCTCCTCAACTCAGTTATAGACTTTGTAAAAGTATAGGGTAGATAAAGAATGGGTAAAAAAGTCTCTAAATTGCCACAAATCCAGATATGATGCTAGTAATTTCATTCATGATTTTCCAGTTTTTAAAATGCATGTGTTTTTTAAAAGTGGGATTATACTATTTCATTTTGCAACCTGATTTCCTTCACATATGTGCTTTCTAAGCATAAAATGTGCACATAGATACACGTAACATTAGAAGCACATCCTACACTTACTCAGGATCTTGTTTTTACCCTGCGCATTTGTGCATGTCATTATATCTTTTGGAAATCTACTTGTGGTGGCACACAACACTGCTACGTGTGAATGCAAAATCATCTGGTTAAGCATCTCTCTGTTGGGGATTTGACCTCTTTCTAATTTTTGATATTAAATGCTCCACGGAAGCATGTATGGACCATGCTGGTTCCATGGATCCATGTATCCTGGAGTGACTCTGCTTACTTCCCTATTATTTCCTTAGGCTAGATTTCTCAAGATAGCTTAAGGAAGACACACATATTTAAAGCTCTTATTACATATCCACCAATTGTTTTCCAGAAAGATTCAACCTGTTTATGCACTTTCCCTGAGCACATGATAATTTTTCTTTTTGCCTTTACTGATTGAACTCTCCAACTCTAGCCAGAGTTCCATATAACCTTAAGAAAATATTTGCCAATTTGATGAATTAATAAAAGGTATTTTGGTTAGCGTTTGTTTGATTAGTAGTGGGGTTGATTTTTGTAATGGATTTATTCTTATTCTTTTGTGAAAACTCTTATTTTTGTCCATTTTTTTTCTAAGCAGTCTTGATTTTTTCTTAATTAGCTCGTACAGATTATGAATACTAATCCTTTACCATTTTATTGCAAGTTTGCAATTCATTGTCTTCTAATTAAATTCAGAACTCTTTTGTTCTACACTCAAACTGTTTTAAAGTCAAATTAAGGACAGCCCTCTTGGGTCCCCTCCCTCATCGGGAACTTTGTACTATTACTTTACTATTGCTCAATACATTTTGGAAAAAAAAAAAAACAACAGTCAAGTTGGCCTTTTTCTGTGAGTTTGTTTCATTGCATTTATCCTTAGAAAGTTCTTACATTAAACTTCACTAGTATTTTGATTATTTTATGGTTTCATTTTTTTTTTTAATGTTTGACTCTGAAAAATCTTTTTTTTCCTGTAATTTTGAGGTAATTAAAAACAGGAAAAGTGCAGAAGCTAATTTAACAAATACTTGTATAACTTACCAGTGGCCTTTAACAGATGCTATAATTTTGGCTCATTTTCTTCCAGTATCTACAATGTCAGAAACCAAATGTTCCTGAAATCCCGAGTGTGCCCTTCTCTGGCCCCAGTCCTCCCTGCACCTCCTCAGAACAAGCCCCATCATGAAACCTGTGGATGCCCCCAGGCCCAAGTCTCTATGCTTTTGTTCTATTTTACACCCTGAAAACAATAGAGAACATTATTTCACATATATAAAAAAAAAGGTGAAGAAATCCTATCATATTAATATATTCTGTGGCTTTTTTTTTTTAAACCCCAGATGGTGTTTTCTGAGACGTGTTCACTTGGATGCTTGGACCTGGCATATTGGACAGGGGTGTGATCGCCCAGCACTTGAGTTGATCCTGTCCTCTGATCTGTTCCCCCAGGGGACTGCACGGGGTGCATCTGGCTGCTTCCCTTCAGCCCACCTTGCACACAATGGGACTCTGAAGGGTTGTCTTCGAATGTGGGGTCTCTGAGATGGGGTTCAGTGGGCAGGAGGGGGCCTGGGGACTATTCTTGGATGGACACTGGATGGCAGAGAAGGGCAGGAGGCAGGTGAGCTGTGGGAAAATCAGGCCATGATTCAGAGTCTGGAAGGCCCTGCCAACCCCACAGAGGCCTCCCAAATGGGGAGGACCCTCTCCTCAGAGTTGCCATGAGTTGGTGTGGACATCGGGGCCTTCACCCCTCTGCATGCAACAGTCACTCAATGTGAGCTGCACTTGGCGAGGAGTGTGATCTTGGGCACAGCTGCTGGTTTCAGCCAAGCCTTGTTCAGAAGAGGGCCGAGTGCTGGACACAGCATGTCCAGCAGCTGGTGATTCAGTCCTTCCATCCTGAAGGGGTATCTGGGCAGCGCATCTCAGTGTCCATTGCTCTCGTCCTGTTCCTTCCCCACCTGGAGAATCAGACATTCTCTGCAACACTGGAGGGCTGAGATCTCCGGGGGAAATGGAGCCACTGATGACCTTCTCTCTAGCCCCTCCTGATCCAGGGTTAGAGTGTTTGGTAATTCTGCTGCAGACCTGACCCACTTACATTTAGGACTATTTTTTCCTCAGCGGTTCAACCTCCTTTGGTCCTATCTGTATCTGTGTTGAAAAAAAAAAAAGTCTGAAGTTATTGGCATGTAGATTGGCTCATTTTTTCATTCACAAATATTTATTGAATGTCTACAGTGTGCCCAGGCATAGCTCCAAGGGTTGTAGATACAGTATTCAGCTATTACATCAGAGGGAAAGGCAGACAGTAAACTAACACAAATGTATAATGTAATGATAGGAATAAATTAAGTGGAAAAAGATCAGGTCAGATGAAAGGGTTAGAGAGGGGGGAAAGGAGGCATACATTTGTTTAAATAGGGACCTTGGAAAGCTTTTCTGATAAAGTGACATTTAGGTAGAGACCAAAAAGAAATGAAGGAGTGGTAAGTATGAGTTTTGGGAGAAGGACGTTCTAGGCAGAGGTACAGTGTGTGCAAAGGCCCTGTGGCAGAAGAAAGCTGGCATGTTCAAGAAACATCCAAAAGGTCAGTGTTGCTGGATCAGGGTGAGGAAGGGAGGCATAGCAGATGCTCACAGAGGCTGCCAGCTCACACCACGGGAGGCCCTGTAGAGGATCCTAGGGAGTTTCTCTTTTACCCTGATTACGATGAGAGCCTTGGTAGAGTTTGAGGTGGCAAGTGAGATGACCTGATTTAGGATTTAAAAGAAGCACTCTAGCAGCTATGTGAGGGATAGAGATTCAGGAGCCAGAAATGGAAGCAGGAGGGATTCCTGCAGGAGTCCAAGAAGACAGGGCTTCACCTGGGAGATCGGGTGCGTCATATCCAGAGCCCTAGATGGACCAGGTCCACTAAGGAGTATGAGTATCGATGGGAGAGGTCCCAGGACTGAGTCTCATGGCTCGCCAGTGAGTGGAGGTCAGAGAGAAGGTGAGGCCAGTGGAGAGCCAACAGGAGAAAAACTGGACAGCGAGCTGCCCTTGGAAGCGTGGGAAGGCAGCGTTCCAGCATGAGGGTGCGATCGCGGGGTCAAGGCCGCTACAAGGCTGCTAAGGGCACCGCCCCGGCCCTACCGGCCTCTAGAGCGGCTGTTTGGCCATCCCCACTGGAATCCGGAGGCAGGGAACTTCAACATGTGCACTCCAGCCTTGTCTTGGTCCGCCTTGTTAGATATGATCTGTGAATGGAATGACTTGTTTTGAAGAGACGGGGTCACTGTATTTGAAGACAGAGCCCTCCTCTCTGCGCCCCCCCCCCCCCCCCCCCCCCCCCCGGGGGGACTCTTCCCAGGAGGTGGGCTCCAGGGCTGCTGCCTCCGCCAGTGCATCTGCAGCCCTGCCGGGGGCGTGCACCTCCCGGGCAGTCCCGTCCTCTGGCTGCACTTGTTCATGCACCGCCCTGAGCTCCTTCTGCTCCTTACTTTGTTGTAGAGCTCGTTACAGCCCTCGTGGCTTGGGGCCCAGCTTCCTGAACTCTGTGGATTCTCATTTTATGTGAGACGTAAAATGTCCTTTTCCTAAATATAATTTTCGACTTTATTAAGACTCTGTCTAATCTGGTTTTTGGCAGAGGACGCACTGGGCTGTATTTATTGGCCATACGATTATCTACTTAAGCAAGGAGAAAAGAAATCAGAGCTATTTAATGAGGTCCAAAGCCAAGACAGCCCCTGGAGTTCCCTTTGGGCTCTGCCTTTTTTGAATTACAATGGAAACTCATACTGTGGGTGGAGAGAAACAGGGCTGCCTTGGAGGCAAAGAATGGCCACCCCTGTCTCTGGAGCAGGGTGATGAGCCTTGCTCCCACTGAAGCCAGAGGTGGGGGCTCCTCTGTCCTCATCGGGTGTTAAGCTAACGCCTGCATGGGACGCCTGGGTGGCTCAGTGGTTGAGGGTCTGCCTTCAGGTGAGAGCGTGATCCTGGAGTCTCGGGATCGAGTCCCACACTGGATTCCCCACGGGGAGCCTGCTTCTCCCTCTGCCTGTATTGCTGCATCTCTCTATGTCTCTCATGAATAAAAAAATCTTAAAAAAAAAAAAAAAGCTGTCCCCTGCAATACCTGGGAGAGTTTGTTTCTTGCTGCTTGGCAGACAGAACTTGCCTCTGGGGCAAGACTCACGGATCCCCAGGTCACCACTGCTCCAAGGCTTCTTTGCAAAGAAGAGTGGCCTGCAGGTTCGGTGTGCTCTGGTGGATCAGACTCTACCAAACCCTAGGTTATGAGAGGCTGAGAAGCAGCACCTGGATGGGGACATTATAACCGCAGACTTTGGGAAAAGCTCTGAAAGCCTTTATCCCCACACACATTCCTTCGTATTTTTGTAAAGCTTACCAAAGTGCTCCCTAACCCGCCTCACTTCACTGGAGCTGCCCCATTCCCAGGTGGCTTAGGAGAAATATCCTTTTCTGCTTAAGACAAAAGCTGTCTGCATTCATGCCCGTCTTCCTGGAGAGTGGCGTCTTTCATGGGAACGGATGGTTTCTTGTTGAGGAAGCACCTTGGTGAGGTGAGGTCGAGAAGGATGGAGCCACCTGAGCACAGCCTGGCTGGCAGGACAAGCTCAAGGGACCCGGAACTGCTCCACGTAACCCCGTGGAAGAAATGTGGGTTTCCTAAGGTAGCCCCAGAAAAACAGGAAGCCAAGCGGGCTTATGGGGGCCTGCGGGTTCCCTTGTTTGTCTTGTTCTGCTTGCAGAGCCCCTGGCATATACTAGGTGCTCTATGGAACATTTGCAGGATCAATGGCGGAGAGGGGGGATGTTACGAGCTGCTGTGGAGCATCCAGATCAATCTTTCACAGTTGAGGCTCTGGGAGTTCGCACCATGCAGCTTGGACATCAGAAGGATACAGGACCCAGAAAGACTAGAATTGGAAACCCGTTTCACTGATGGGAAGCTGAGCCCAGAGATGTCAACTGATGAGTGTAAAGTTAAGAAGACCGAGTAGGAGCATTAAGGCTTGACCTATATAGCCCTGCTTATTTGTTACAAGGGTGGTCACTTCATCCGCCCTGGCAGATCCTAGGCTCTGAGCGCTACTTTTGGGGTCGTGGTCTCACTTTATTGGAGAGTAAAAGAACATGGAGTGGGTGTGGTGAGTCCACAAATGACTACCTTTAAACTATTGTTCTCTGGGGAGGAGCTAGAGCTCATCACAGCAGTGGGGGGGAGGGGGTGTCTTGGGGAATAAAGCCCTGGGTTGGAAAGCAGGACACCTGGCCTGTTGTCTGAGCTACACCCCAGCTCACTGCTCAGCCCTGGGCAAGTCACTTCCTCTTTGTAGATCCTTGACCTTGGGATCTATCATGAGAGATCTTTTTAGACTTTGTCCACTGTTCCTAGCTCACATTTCTGTCCTCGAGCACTGGATCCCCAGAGTCTCTGGAGGCCCCTCCATGCTCATTTCTGTCAGTCCTGGACGGCAGAAGTGGTGGTGGGAAGAAGGCCGGAGCCAGGCTGCACTCCAGATGGAGAGCCCCCTGCGGGCGGCCCACATTGCCTTTCTGTCCAGCTTTTTTAAGGTTCTCTGACTGCCACGTTCCCTGTGCTCTGCCCTAAGCCAGCTAAGGTTACCCAACTGACTGCTGAAGCCCAGGGATACTGGAAGCACCGCAGGTCTGAACCCAGCGCCGTGGCTACCTCGCCTTCCAGTGCGTTCCGCACGGACTCCGGGCTCATCTGCAGCCGCTGACCTTCCTGCTCCCAGGCCCAGCCCTGCGGTCCCCGCTTTCCTGAGACTGAAGCATCCACGGAGAGCTGAGCATCCCTCTCCATCCTCGCCCATCTCCCCACCCTCCCACCTGCCTCCAGAAGAGCCCCTTCTGCAAAGCCCACCCTGCACCTCTTCTTCTCCCTGCTGCTTCATTTCTCTCTGCCCAGGCGACATGCAAACTCCTATCTGCTGCCACCGCTTGGGCTGCTCCCTGGGAATTCCTGCTCTGGATGCGCCTGTCACTCGCTCAGCCAGGCCTCCCCAGCAGGGTCGGAACTGCTTCTTTTCTGATTTCCTTTATTGAAAGCGTGGTACAGCTCCTTGCTCTGCAGTTTCTAAAGCACGGATGACAGGGCTGTGTGTAAGAGACCTTCACCAAAGGTTTGGCTATAGGAGATGGGGACTCGAAAATACTCAGGAGAGGCAGTAACCACCCCAGCCCCCACCCCAGCCTTTTTTAGTTCCACTTTTAGATTTTTTTTTTCTAGATTCTGGATCACTGCCTTGTAGCTGGGATCCAGTCTGGGTAGGAGACATTTCTGTCACTATCTCTCTTCTCCAGGGCTTGGGGGTCCCCGAGCTTGTTTCTGTCAGTGAGGGGATTCCAAATTCCCGTTGGTGCGGGAGACACTCGTCTTCTGCCCAGGCTCACCTTCCATCGCAGAAGAACACCCGTCAGAGTGTTTCCATGAACAGGAACAGAATCGTCTGCTCCTTAATGAATGAGGATGGCTCAGGTTGCAGCCAGCTTATGAAGCAAATGTTTCCTTCTCTCCTATGAGTGGTCTTGCTGTCCCTGGTCACCTACTCCATTAGAGACACTGTATTTCCCTTCCAGCTTTTTTTCTATTCCTATTCTTTTCTTTTATAACTTTGAAGGTTGAGTGGGGCTCCTCCGCAGATATCATGGGGGATACTTAAGAGAATGCAGGTGCACGCAGCTTCTGTTCCACAGTACACGACTTTACCTTCACTCACTTAACATTTTCTGAGTGTGTCCTCCATGCCAAGGATTTTGACAAGTGCTGGAGATGTATCTGTGGAGAGATGCCATCCCCATCCTTCAGAGGGCACACGCTGGAGAAGGAGAGATCCACGCAGTAGTGATGACCGTGAACCAAATGGACAAGCGGAGTTCATCTGGTGGCAGAAGAATGGGGTTTGAGACCTCGGTCTCTGTGTTGCTAACTTAGAAACCCTGCAGAAGTCCTGCAATATTGGAGCAGGTCTTCACAGAAGAGACAAATGTTTACACTCCACAGCTGGCAGGGTGGGGCTTGAGACCAGGGCGTACCCATGACCGGTGGAATGTCCCTTTCATTGGGCCATACGGCCTCTCACCAGTGAGATGGTCCAGAGAATTCCAAAAGTAGAGAAAAAAAATCATTGCAGATTTGAGCTTCCTTTATTCTTGGAAGGCCTATACAGGATACATTTAAAAGCACCCATTTGCACGAGCATTATTTTTCGTGACTATCACTCTGATGAATAAACCAGAGATTTGGAGAGAAACATTTTTCCATGAACTGTGGAATTCATCAGAGCAAGGATACTAGTGGCTGCTTTGTGCTGGCACATCGTGAGATGTGGCAGAGAACAGAGGAGCCCGCTGGAGGGATGACTTTTGTCCTGCAGCAGATTTCCTCATCTGTTTTCCTCATTCTTCAAGCTTAAAAATTATTGAAGAGTCTGAACTTGTTGGAGAGACAATTTTTTTTAAAACCTCTACTCGTTGCTTGTAACTGTTCTATGACAAGTCTCCCATCTTTTTCCCCTTCATGCATCTCATGCAGATCTGAATGAAGCCTTGGTTTAAAACTTTGTGACGTGTTGGGTTAGTGCTTACTGCATCTGAGTCCAGCCTGGCCTCAGCCCAAGGGATCTGGAGTGGATGGGCTTGAGCTTGCTTTTTGCATTCATCCTCTGCTCATGGGGGTCACCCTCCCCTCCCGTGTGTTTGGAGGTTGGTGCTGCCAACCAGCATCTGGGTACCGGGTGCTCAGATGGTGCTCCTCCTTGGGGCCCATGAGTGAGTCCTGTGGAAGACCCTCTTGCAAGGAGCCTCTGCCCTGCATACTTCCCTGGTGTAGAAGATCCAGGTGTTACCTGGTGTGACCTCTTGTTATTCCCAGAAGCTCCCACTTTGATGGTCTGTCTCAGAGCCTCCAATGGGTGAGGTTCCTACACCTGCTGGCCATCCCTTCTGAGTGGCATACTTGCAAGGAGGCTCAGTCCTGGATGCTGTTCACCACTCTATGCAAAATCACAGAGCCCTGACTCACCAATTTGAGGACTTCAACTGGCCACCTGCTACCCCACTTTCCACCTGCCCCAGCCCTGGCTCCAAGAGGCTGGAAGCGCGTCCACACCCGCTCTGTACCACAGCCATGCAACTGGCAGTAGGATGTCAATTTCCCTTTCTTTCAAGCTCCCACCCTCATCACTGTGAATGGTTGCCTTGGACCACCTGTTTTTTTGGTATTGGAAGTGGAAAACCCCCAGAACTTCCAAAATAGTTGGATGAGTTCTGACTCCAGTGACTCTTCTAGTTTCCTCCGTGTCCCCTGGGGTTGTCTGCTTAACAGATAGACTGGGGAGGGCAGGCAAAGCGATGGTTGGGCTCAGCTTCCTCTTAATCATCTCTGTAGGGGGGACGATGATTACTTAGAATGTAAAATATGGTTTTATTTAGCATGATTTCTCAGTTGCAGTGAACAAGTCCCACACGACACCCTACTGCAATTAAGGTAATTAACAATTCTCACTATATCAAACCAAGGTATGAATTAATTTACAAGAGGCACAGATGAAGCCTATGAAGCTTCACCTCAGGTGGACTCCCTCCGATGGACCCCTTCCAAGGCCCTGGGAGGGGCCCTAGAAATGGTCATAGGCCTTTTTTTTTTTTTACATTTGGAACAAACAAGATATTTTTAACCACGTTTGGTTAAGACCAGGGTGTCTTTCCACTTGGACTTCCCCTCTGCTCATTTCCCCTTGTGTCAGTTGGCATATGAGTGGCTGCAGGTATATTTGGGTCTGGAATAGACTTAGAGATACATCTATTTTGGGTTTGGTGGGATATATTTATGTGATTCACACTCACTTCCACGTAGAGTGAAATTGTTGTTCACCACATCCGTATAGGAATGGCTTTCAGGAACACTCGCTGACTCATCGGTGCCATGTTGTCACCAAGTGCAGGACCAGAGGTGGTCCCTTAATGAGCACATCCTACAGTGGCCAACACAGGAAGTAAGTGCATATTGGTAGAGAAACAAAGTTTGCAACACAGTCAGACCCAGCCCAGATTGTTTCCTATGTCCCACTGTAACATAAAGGAAATTCCAAGGCATCTGCCCAAATTAGGAAAGCAAATTCTGGTTTAAATTTCTGATGAAAGCAGCATTGACTTATGAAGATGAATTGCTCTCACATATAAAAGACACTTGACCAAGGGCGCCTGGGTGGCTCAGTGGTTGAGTGTCTGCCTTTGGCTCAGGTTGTGATCCCGAGGTCCTGGGGTGAAGTCCCACATTGGGCTCCCCGCAGGGAACCTGCTTCTCCCTCAGCCTGTGCCTCTGCTTCTCTGTCTGTGTCTCTCATGAATAAATAAATAAAATCTTAAAAAAAAAGACACTTGACCAAGGTGCTCCCAAATTTTATAACAATTGTAAAACCATGTGATACTACTAGCGATCATCTGAGTCGTGAAACTGGAAGGAACCAGTTATAATCCTGATCGATCTCCCCAGAAGAAAGACTGCGTTAATTTTCTCTTCTTGCTACACACAATGTTACTGAAAACTGCCATCATGTGAACAGAATATCAAAAAGTATGCAATGTATATATAGGAAAAAAATATTACAGAGCGGTGTAAGTGAAAATTCTTTCAATGCTGTGAATTTGTGGCATTGATGTCTTTTAAACATTTGTGATTTGTTTTAACTCCCTCCCTCATTTGAAAAAGTCACTTTCGTACTTTGTTTTGGTTTGGTGATTTCATATTCCTTTTTCTTAAAGACGGTTCCTTAATTTGTTGAAGCTTCAGACCTCACAAGCTGGAATCAGCACTTGGTCATCTACTGTTGGCTGCAGCCCGGCGTTGCGGGAGGTGCTGGACTCAGTCCTCCCACGTAGGGCTCTGCAGACTTGCTGAAATCATAGCGACCCGGTTCTGACAGGGCTCTAGTGAAACACACTCTCCCCCTCACTGCATGTGGGGGTGTCACCAGATGGACTTGTTTGGGGTTGGCTTGTTTAACGATAGGTACCAAGAGCCAAAAAACCCCACATCATCTTTGACCTAAACTCTTGGGAATTTATCCTAATCAAATAATTCGTCAGAAGAAAAAGCTCCACCTTCACCATGGCTTTATTCTGTAAACTCTGTGAGGTGGTTTAGACAGCCAATGCTCAGGGGCTCATTCCGAGCATGATGGTCCCTCCAACTGTAGTCAGCATGAAGAAGTGCTCAGAGTATCACGTCGAGTAGTCATCGATGACAAAACGATGTGTGCACTGTGATAGCAACATGCAAATTTCTCTATATTTGGACAATGACTGGAAGGGAACAGGGTGATTGCTACTTCAAAGTGATGAGAACAGGGGGAATTTTGTTTTCTATTTTTGCTTTTTCTTTGGTGCTGCCATGCTGATTTTATGTTTGCTTCCAAAGGGAAAAGATGCCAAGTGCTTTGGGTGTCTGCTGTGTGCACTCTCTTGGTTCACCCATGCACACGGGAGCACGTACTCACATGCACAAGCACATGTTCACACATGCTCGCACACTCACAAGCACACACCTGCTTACGTGTACCTTCTAGCACCTTTGATTGTTCTCCTCAGCCACTGGTTTCTAAGTGTTGGCTCCAGAAACAGGGAGCTTGGAAAGCTCTAACCCCTTATACACACCTGTCAACCCTACCAAAGCTGAATTTTCTGGCTGGAGTTGAATCGTGTCCTTTTGGGCATCTCCCAGGCCTTCCTAAAAGATGAAGATGCAGGGTACTCTTGCCTGGAGTTGACCTTACTTCCACGCTGGTTCCCTCAGGAACCTCTGCCTCACTGCCCACCTAGCACCTGTATTCACTAGAATTGCCTTTTCCTGTCTGTAAGTTTCCAGAAGATTCCAGCATCTCTTCAGGTTAACTGGAAAGATACTGAGCATGTCTGGTATCACCACAGCATATTCCTTAAAACAATGGCTCCACAGCTGGAGTAAAATCAACCAGAATCATATCTTGCTGCTTGCTTGCTGGGTGACCCAGGCAAATCACTATCCCATTTTTTCCTTTAAAATCTTGAAGGAGTTGGGCCAGAAGGATTGTAAGATCCCTTCTGGCTCTGATTCCATCACTTATGACCCATGAATACTTCTTATGAGTTCTATTTTGGGATCTGCAGTGGTGCCGTGCCATGTGATGCTTGCTGCCGCCCAGGGAGGAGGTCAGATGCGCTCAGGATGGCAGACTGAAAGAGTGTGAGCTCCTGCTGCCTGGAGTCCCAGGCTCCAGATCAGCAGTTTTCTGTACAAGGGGTGCTTATTCATTTTGGGGTTTGAGTGTGGAGCAAAGCCACAAGGCTCAAGCTCTGCGTGTGAATGAAAAGCACGTGGTTAGTGGTCGGACGTAGGGCTCTGGGGATGGAGGGCCAGACTTCGAGATGGAGGCAAGGAAGGGAGGCTTCTCCTTCTCCTACTGGAGGCCTTGAAGAGAACTGTAAGTCCATATTCCCAGATGCCAAGGGAGAGGCGTCGAAGATACTGGGGGAGATGAGGGCTCAGTAAAGCTTTTGATGGATGAAAGGGGCTGTTTTGCTGGTGGGATTACAGTTTGAGAAAACAACACAAATGCAATGGAAGATGTTCTCTAAGGAATCAACTCTCCCTTTATTTTGTGGTGAGTACACTCTAAGGAGCTGGGTCGCCTCTGACATAGACAAATGAGACGATGGTGAAAGGGGGCTCAGGGAGAACAGAGTTACCATCACCTGGCCCTGGACCCTTGGAGGATCTGTCCTGGCTCAGCACTTTCAGGAAGGGAGCACCCTGGAGCATGAGAAGGGAGGAGCCATGTTTTGGGGGAACCTCTTTGTCACTCTCCCTCAGACCGAATCATTGTAGTTCATTGATTATTTATTCATATGAATTGAGCCAATGTTGAACACTGGGATAGAGAAATGAAGTGTCTGGGCCATCTGTGTGATCATAGCATGGGCTCTGCACAGGAGTTCAGGATGGCAGGAGTTCCTGTCTCTTGGGGGAGAGATGGCACAGGTGATCTCAGGTGAGGTCAGGTGAGAGATACCGCCAAGGCGGTACCACTCGCTAATGCACACGTTTTCCCCTGAGGTCAACCAGGCTGCTAAGGACACAATGACAAGTCTTAAGAACGGGGTCAGTCCCTGGCAGAGTTGTTAAGTCAAGAGCATATGTAGCAGATATACCACAAAACTGGGTTCAGTGCTAGATGGTGCAGAAGGGTTACAGAGAACCCCTGTCTGGCGGGATCAGGAGCTTTCCTGCTGTATTATGTTTTCTTTTTTAAAGATTTATTTATTTATTTAAATTTTTATTTATTTATGATAGTCACAGAGAGAGAGAGAAAGAGGCAGAGACACAGGAGGACGGAGAAGGAGGCTCCATGCAGGGAGCCCGACGTGGGACTTGGTCCCGGGACTATAGGATTGCGCCCTGGGCCAAAGGCAGGTGCCAAACTGCTGAGCCACCCAGGGATCCCGAGTTACTGTACTATTGACTAAAGCTATTGTTCAATAGCTTTACCAGGGAGAAAACATGAAAAGATGGGCCCGCACTGGAGTGAGAAAAGCACTCCGGTTAACTCCAGGGTCATTACCAAACAAGTGGAAGGCTTGCAGAGTTCGTTCTAGGAGATCTGGAAAATGGAGTCAAGAGGTCACCCTTGGGGCACGGAACTAGTCTGAATGAATGACTTGCATCCTGACAATGTGCCGGCACTGCGGAGGCCTGGTATGAGTTCCTTTTCCAGATCCTGGGCTCATGGGATAGAGACCTGGAGCTGTGGGTCCTTCCCACTCCGCCCAGCAAGAAGGGGCTTGGACAAGAGAAACGTAACCGGAACCACCCAGTGAAGGATCTGCATGCAGCTACCTAACTTCAAATAGTAAAGTTAAGAACTGGAAAAATGAATCTCTGATGATAGAAATCAGAGCTGTGGTTGCTTGTGGCACAGTCTGGGGGATTGATTGGAAGGGCGGCAAGATGGAATTCTCTGGGGGCCATGGAAGTGTTCTTTATCTTGATGGCGGTGTAGGTGTTTTTCAAAATTCATAAGTTGCACAGGTAAAATGTGCATTTCTCTATAAGTGAATTTAAAAATATACAAAAAAATACAGAAATGGTAGGGAAAATTATTTAGAAATATTCCTGCATGGGTCATACCTCAGGAAAGGCAAGAGTATATCCTCAGGCTACCACCCTAACCTGGAGAGGGTGACACGACAGTCCCTAGACGCCAGAGGACCCCGATTCTAGACCTGGGCTTGATAGCCCCTTGGTATCAACCACCATCTTTCCCTCTCTACCTCTGGCCCAGCCTACAGACTAAGGGAGTTTTACAAGGAGATGGATAAACTCTGATGGTCAGGGACTCTCTGTCCCCACTTCCCGAGACAGAGGCTGAGCCGGATGAGCCATGGGTGTGACCTGATTTGGTGATTCTTGTGATCTGAATCTCTTCCACATGTCTGGTGTCAGCCGGCTGAGGGGAGGGGGAGAGAGAGCGGGGCAATCTGATACCTCCAGGAAGTCCAGTGCTGGGCTGTTGCTAAAATTAGAACCAGGCTGCTGCTTACATCAAGGTCATTCTTCTCCCAGCCCCTCCATGAGCTAACTTCTCCCTCGCCCCCCCCCCCCCACCCCGTGCCCTGCAAATGCTCATGACCACAGAAGCCCCGTCCCATGAGCGTCCAGTGATCCAAAGCGCAGAGACCAAGGGCAGAAAGGGGGTTCTAGACTCACAGAGGCCCTTTCAGATAAGGAGATGGGGAGCAGGTGCGAGGAAAGAGAACCGAATGTGAGGGAAAGGAAGAAGGAAAGCAGGTGAGCAAGTGAAGAGAAGTGATTAGCTCCTGTGCCTGGAAGGGAGCGGGGGTGGAAGATCTCTGTGCTCCGTCCATCCTTAGCCATTTGCTGCAGGCTACACGGAGGTTCCCCCGAAGATAGCAGTCCATTCCTTTTTTAGACAAAACTCCAGAAGGATGAAAGCGTGTTCTTTCCAGGTCATTCATTTCAGTCGCATGCCTGCCAGAGGCCGGCGCTGGGGCAGGGCTGCAGTCCTCTCTGTCACGGATTGACCAGGACCTTGAGCAATTGACCCGATTGCTTGTACCTCATTTTCCTAATCAGCAAAGCAGACAGATCTACCATGTAGGGAACTGGGAGGACGCAGTGGGGTGCAGGGTGTGAGGGCACCTCGGAAGTATGTGAGCAGGCTGGCTGTCCCTGCATCTCACTGGAGATGTATAGATAATTTTAGGGTCCACTGGTATCAGGGACCTTACCCCACTGTGGGTCCTTGCTCCAAGGGTCATTTCTTCATCCCAGGTCTTCCCAACCCTCCTGTAGGAGGAGAGGCCCTCTGGCCTGTGCCTCTCCTGTCTGGCCCACCATGAAATGGTGACAAGTAGCTCCCTAGGAGCTGCCCTACCTTGGTCCTGCGGGACCCCTGCTGTCAGAGTGGTGTCCTCCACCACGAGGGGTAGATCTGCCTGCAGAGCTGTGATCCTGTGCTGTATTGAACGCAAAGTGCCTGATGCCATGGTGAGCACCTGGCTGGTGCTTAAGACGACACTTGTTTAGTAGGATGAGTTATTAAGAATTTTTAAAAAGTCATTTAATCAGTCAATTTGTTAATTTGATGCTCTGGGCTTTTCGGCTGAATGAAAACACGTCTACTTTCTTTGGGGAAAAATACAGTTTGGTACTTGATGGCTGAGCCATTTATCTCCATAAGGCCATTCTCACAGTCCTTGTTGTTTGTAGTAGTAACGTGAACAGACAGGAAGGCTTAGAAGGAGAAGCTGAGGTGTGTGCACCAGGCTCTTGGGTCACTTCCTATGGGACCAGCCCCAGGTTGCAATGTCACTGTGCCAGCCGCCTGGTGACCCTCACCGCATGGTGATTCTGATGCTCCGACATCATCAGATGGATCCTGTCAAGCAGAATTCAGAGAAAAATCTTTACAGAACTGCCCTGGAGCGGCCGTGAAATGTCCACACTGGGGCTGCCCAGAGCAGAGCCACAGCCTATAGATAAGAAAGGGAACACAGCTACTTTTCCTTCTGGGCCTCCTGGCTGTCCCTTCCTTCTACCTCCTGAAGCTCTCCTGATCTCTTCTCTCCTGAGGCACCTGCTGCTGAGGATGGTGGGAAGTCTTTCTCTGCCAACCTTGGGTCTGTGGAGATCTGTGGTGAGCGAGGGGCCTCCACTCTCAGGCCTCACTGGAGTCAGAGACAGGCCCCTCTGCTCAACCTGAAATGCCTCCAGAGAGAAGGGGACAGGCTTCTGGAGTCATGTGAGTGACGGGGACCTGCTGGCATTTCAGGAGCTGCTTCTGTAGCAAAGGGCACGGAAAGGAAAGAGAAAAAAAAAAAAAAGATAGCTCCTTCTAGACATAACAATTTTAGGCTGAAAACCCTCGAGGTATCTCAGCAGGTGACTCACAGGGAAGCCTTGCTAGTCCCCAGGTGTATATGGAGACAAAACAGCCCATCAGGGATGGAAGCCATGTCTTTTATCTGCAGTGGTGGCCAAAGTGAGCACTTGGACTCTAGTTTCTTTCCCTGGCCTCCACGCCTCCCATCATAGGATGGGGAGGTTGTTTGAGATGCTCAGCAGCCACCTTTCCTTGCCTGGCTATGGAACTCACAGATGGACACCCCAAGGCTCCTGAATTCCGGCTCAGCCCCACCTGAGGTAGCAAATACACACCAGCGTCTGCCATCTTGGTGGCCCTAACATGCACTTGTCTCCTTGCCCCGGGGCCTGGTGTTACTCATGAACTTGTCTTTCCCCAAGAACTCTAGTCTTTTTCACTGCCTGCTATGACATCTATGAGATGCCCATGGTTCTCCCTTGAGGCTGACCACACTGGCCATGACCTCCTGATGAACAATGGGTCCCTTGCCATCATCCAGTATAGAGTTCCACGGAGGGACAGTTCACTCATGCATGAATGCTGAGCCCTGCCCACCTCAGTACATGCCAGCCCCTCTATGGTCTGCCCCTTGAAGGGTGACTCTTGTCTCAGCTCTGGGACACCCCCTGCCTCCGCCTGCCTCGAGCTGAGGCAAGCTGGCCACCACGATCTTTGGGATGAATCTCAATGTGGTTTTTGGGATCTGATATGAAACAGACTCACACCAACGTTTCTTTCAAGATTTCTACAACCGTGGAGAAGGCCCTGGATATGGGCCATGTGGTCTCATTTCCTTGCAGACATCCCTTCTCTGTGAACTGCAGCCGAACACAGGAATCGCCCATGTGAAGACATCTGGGTCCTTTTGCAAAACGCTGGTTGGAGATGGGGCTGACTGTGTTACCTCATGTCTGTTATATAAGGACGCACTTGATAAATTTCTCCTTGAACACAGTGCCAGGAAAAATTTCTCTTTCCAATCTGATTCCAGAGTTATTGTACAATGAAAAGTATATGAGCCAGCCTGTTTCCCCTTCATCCAGGAAATTCAGAGATAAATCCAGCGTTGAGCTGTAGTAAACAGCTCATCCCAGGTGGCTCGAAACATATTGTTTCTGTTTTACCCTCACTTGTTCTTCTGAGGGTTGTGTTTAGTTTGTAAAGTTTCCTTAGACTCTTTTTGGGAAAGAGTGATTGCAAGGACATCCATGCACATGGTCACACAGCATAGATGTCCCCACTTTTACTGTCACCCCAGCCACGTCCCCAGTGCAGGCTGCATGCCAGGCACGGAGGGTGTAGGAGCAAGTGGCTTTACAGTTGGCCTACGGGGAGCCTCAGCAGACATAGAAAGAGCCTGAACGTGAGGCAGAGCAAGGTCAGCACTGAAACCAGGCAATGGGGAGGAGGTCCGCCGGGCTCAGAAGAGGTCGGCTCTGGAAAATGGACATCAGAATGGGGAAGACTTCTTGGAAAGAAGGGAGTCTCACCGGGAAGGATGGAACAGATTTTGAAGGCAGAGATGGAGGGGGAAGACCTTTTCTGACAGAAGGAACAGTTTGAACAAAGTCTTGCGAAGGAAAAAAATCCATTGCCCTCCGCGTTTGGCAAAAACATGAGGAATCTCGTTCAGTTGGCAGGTCAGATACGTGGAGGAGGCACTGGGAGCTAAGGATGGTGTTCTTTTACTTTGCAATTTGGAAACAGGATTGGACCCAATGTAACCTTTTGTCCAACCAGCCCGGGAGGTCCGCAGAGAAAGAGCGATTATTCCCTCGAATGGGTCGGGGGCTGGGGCTGCAGCCCGGTTGAGACCCGTTCTCGGAGACCCACTGGAAGCACGAGCACCAGTTCCCGGACCCACACCGGGCGCTCACTTCGCTGCGTGGCTCCATGTCTGGAAATACAGGAGGAGGACGGGGTTGGCAGGGCCGGGCTAGTGCAGCTTACCTCGGGGATGAGATTCAGAGCTTTGGGTTGTGTTTCCTTAAGGGGTGGGTGGGGTGGTGATGAGGAGCAAAGGGAGGAGCCCCTGAGCACAATTTACAGCCGGTTCCCCTAACAACGCCTGCAGATGGGTGAATTTCCGCGCAGCCGGGTTCTCTGTTCCTTTTCTGCTGCTGACGAGGAACAATGAGGGAGTGAGGGATAAGCAGTGATGTTTATCTTTCCAGCTCTGAACTTTCAAATGCTGGAATCCCCCGGGTTGGGAAGAGTGGGTGTGGTCACTTCCCACCATTGCCAAGGCGGGAGATGCAGCCACCCCGCTGGGGAAGAGGGGGTGTGATTTCCTCCCAAATAGGAAATTTATCTCCCGAATGGGAGTCTGCAGAGAGTCATCAAGGACTTATCGCCAGAAGCAGACTACCAGGGAGGAGCCCTGCCCAATCCTTTACCCCAGAGGGAGGGCGCTGGCCGGGGAAGGGAGGGTGAGGTCAGGGGCTGAGGACCAGCAGGGAGAGCACTGGTGTCCTCCGTGCAGAAGGAGGACTTCCTCCTGTCAGACTCTCCTGGGACCCTCGGGACCCTCGGAGGCATCGCAGGAGCTTGTCCCAGGACCTCCGTGATGTTGCAACTGGAGAAGCCAAGTTCATTGTCATGGAGAACAAAGGGGAATTTTGATCCTTTCTTCCAACTGGGTCCTGAACTCTGGGGTGAACATCTTAGCTCTTAGAAACCAGGCTCTGGAGATTCCAAAAGCTCCCCAAGCAACCAGACCTGCTAGTTGAGAAGGAATGTCCTCTTAGCACCCTTAGGGCATTGCGGCAGGAAGGACCCCCACTCTCTCTTACAGATGAGGATGTTCATTATGGATGCACTAAACAGATACCAAGTCAAGCTTATTGATGATGGCATTTCACTTTTTTTCTAAATCCTTCTTTCAAAAGAATCTACTTTAAGGAAGCCTGGGTGGCTCAGTGGTTGAACGTCTGCCTTTGGTTCAGGGTGTGATCCCAGGGTCCTGGGATCGAGTCCCACGTTGGGCTCCTTGCATGGAGCCTGCTTCTCCCTCTGCCTGTGTCTGTCTCTGCCTCTCTCTCTGTGTCTCTCAGGAATAAATAAACAAAATCTTTAAAAAGTAAAAAGAATCTACTTTATTAGGCATAAAGGTCTGCATATCTCCCTGTCCTACTAGCTTCCTCTTCAGTCTGTCATATTTCTAAAGTGTTTTTACTTTTATTTGTCCCAGCAATTCTCTGTACTTACTTCGTTGTATGAAGGGGGATGATCTTGGCTTCGTACATATCTGGGACTCAAGTACCCAAGGCAGTGTGTCCAGCACGTTAAACAGTTTGCAAACATTCAATAAAGTTATCACAAGGGGAGAAAGCCTCCAGTTTTAATTTCTTCTACCTCAGCCTACCTGCCAGGATTTTGGTATAGTTTGGGATTTTTTTTCTTTTGACAAAGTTTAATGCTCATTATTATTAAGTATTTTTTTTTCCTGAGGAATTATTAGAGTGTATGGTTTTGTCCCTGTATGTGCAGTAATTATGTCCTCTGAATTCCCACGCTTCTGCTACATATGAATTTTCAGCATTTATATACAGTAAGTCCTTCTATAATTCAGTCTCCCTATACTGAGTTCTTTGACTTGATTTACAGCCCCATTGCATAATATTTTTGAGGAAAGTTACATAAGAGGCATGTTCTGGGCTAATATAGGCCTTAGGATGTCTTTCTGCTGCTTAAATTACAAATGCCAACTTGCTGGGCTTTGAACTCTTGCTTTGCTGACCTTTCCCCTCAGCATTTCATTGAGGCTGGCTCCTTTCCTCTTCCTTTGTCCCTGATTTATATGCCTAGACGATGATAGGCATCTCCCTTTATCCTTGAGATTAAAAAAAAAAAATGCCTCCACTTTTTATCTCTTAAAAGTCCTTGTTCTTAACAGAAAAGAGGTTTACTTGGCCAGGTATTTCCTCCCCCAGTATGTATTTGTGATGTCCTTGGGAGATCCTGAATTGTGGGTGGTGATGGTAGCCAAGCTGTTTAACATGGTGTCCTGACCAATGAGACAGAAGCAGAGGTCATATGGGGGCAGAGGTCTAGGGACCCCCTCTAGTGCCAAATATTTATCCTTAATTGTTGAGTAATGGTGGTGGGGGAGAGAATGACATCAGGGTGACCTGACAGGGAGGGATGGGGAAGCCATTGTAGCAGAGGGACACTTAGACAGTTTGGGGGCATCAGCTATTTGTAACCAGTGTGGAAACATAGCATATTAAAATCAGAATAGCCGTGCCAGTGCATGTCCAGCCTTCCATGTCGGAGATGGTTTGTCCAGTCTGTTCCCCCAGAATCTCCCTCAGTGCTTCTGCTTGCTCGAGGTCCTTCTGGCAAGGATGTTTTGCAATGCCACTTGAATATCAGTGATGTCCTTCAAAGCCCTGGGAAAGACAGACAATGTTGGCATATTTTCTGGGAATCTAAGCTTGTGCCTGACCAACTAACTGCACCACACTGCTGCAGGTTGCACCCCTGCTCCCATCCATGGTAAAAGGTATAGCTCTGTGGGTACTTTGCGGGATGGCAAACACCATCTGGATATTGAACTGAGATTGGCATTTAATTGCTACTGAATATCATCATACCCTAGAACTGAGCCAAAGAACGGCTCTATCACATGGCAGCCAAACTGTCAGGAGAACAGAGCCAAGAAGTACAGATTTACTCGGCACAAACAGTGATGGTGCTCAGAGTATTCTCGGACAGGGAGGGATCAGGATCTTGGCACCTGAGCTGCGGGGTGTGGTTGGGTCTGAGAAGGTGCTAGGACTGGGGTCTGGCCAGCTTCTCTAGGCCAGCTCCTGGGCAAGGCCTCCTTCTGGGAACATGAGAAGGGATGGTCTGCAGAATGTTCTATAGACCCAATACAGAATTGGCTCATGAAAATTATGTGGGCATTTGGATTGCTTCTGGAGAGAGCAGGCTAGTGTATTTGGCAGGCAAACCCAAAGGAAGACTGGCTTAGCTTGCAGATACCTCAAGACCCAGGGCTGATAGGCCAGGCCAGGTGATGGGGCAAGAAACACAGTTGGTTTTGGGTCCTTACACTGGAAGGGAAGAAAGTAATTGATGGGATTGATTGCAAGAGGTTAATGCTATAGGCATGGAACATCCCAAGGGTTGAGAATAAAGGAGGGTTACTGAGACCCTGCTAAACAGACTCTGCTTGAACCACAGAATATTGCAGTCTACTACAGGACCAGTAGTAGCTGAAGGAAAGAAGGACAGAGGATGCATGTCATGATGATGACGGTGATGATGGTGGTTATAACAGGCAACATGTATTAAGCACTTAGTGTGACCGTGGCACTATTTAAATCCATTAACTTACATACTTGCTGCAATAAAGTGAACAAAGTAGGTAGTATCACCATCCCCATTTTATAGATAAAAAGAGAGAGGCCCAGAGAGGAGTGAAAACCTGTTCAAAACACACTGCTAATAAGTGGTGGAGTCAAGGTCTTTTCCACTGGCAAAGAAGGAGCAAACAGACTGTTAATTAAGTAATAAAAGTCAGGAGTTTTTCCACAATGCAGAGAAATAGCAGTAGAATTCAGCAGGAGAAACAGGAGTTGGCTCAGTTGAAAGCTGCCAGGAGGCATCCATAGACAGGAGCTTTTAGCCAACCTTCCCCACCGCACCCCCGCCCCCTTCTTCATTCTCTCATGATTGCAGAGAAGCCAGGAGGGAGCCAGAAAGCCATGGCAGCAGGCACGGGCCAGTGGAGGCTGCGTGGAGACCTTAGGCACCTGGCTGGCTCATGCAGAGGCAACGGAACAGAGGCTGGAATGCTGGCAGCTGCTCCCAAGACTTGTGGGGATTTAGAACCTCCCAGTGGAGGAGGGTAGATTGAGATGTAGTTTTAGATCTTGCCACAGTACATATGGGGAGATGGATGTGACACGGCAAAGTGAAACCCCTCGAAGAGCCCCCTCCTCAAGATAGATCAGTTGCATGTTTTAGATGTTTATTTTTTGAAAGTATTTATTTATTTATTTATTTGTTTATTTATTTATTTATTTAGAGTGTGAGCAGGGGGAGGGGCAGAGAGAGGGAGAGAGAGAATCCCAAACAGATTCTGCACTTAATATTGAGCCTGACATGGGGCTCGATCCCGTGACCCTAAGATCATGAGCTGAAATTAAGAGTTGGACACTCAAGCGACTGAGCCACCCAAGTGCCCTGTCAGTTGTGTCTTTTAGAAAAGAGTTTCAGATCATAGGCTGTGGCTGGCTGGACCCATTAGGTCCAGCCCTGCTCAGCTACTCTGGATTCCTTCCCCAGAGCAGCTGCCCTGAAAACCGGAGCCCTTCCCACTGAGGTTGGCAAGACCACAGGCAAAGATCCAAGACCAGAAGAGATGGAGACACTTGCCAAGCAGAGTTGGGCTGTAGGTCATTTCCAGCTCATTCTGTGATAGCTGATCGGTCCATGTTCCTAGATAGAACTCACAGGGAAGGTGCCTGTTGGTGAAACTGGAATTTCTGGATAAGCTGTCAGAGACAAATAGTGGGCAAGTTTGCATAGTACTCTGGTAGGAGTAGCTGAGTCCAGATTTTTCTGGAAATTCAGACATACTGTTATTAACAGTAAGGGGAGTTGAGTTCAGCCCTGATCCCAACTCATACTTCATGAGCCAACTAGCACATGAGGTAAGATAGAAGCCGAGAACAATGGGAACTGGTTCTTTGTCCCCTGTGGGGGTGGGGCGAGAAAATAAAGTTAGATAGCCCCCATCTGAACAGTGAGAAGTCTCAAGACATGGAAAGAGACACACAAAGGGAAGGTAGGAGCTACAAGAGAGGTGTTCTCTTCCACAAGTAGACCTTTCGCTGTGCCAAAGGGATGTGGCACCCATGAGCAGCAAGCCATGAGTCTAACCTTCTATGGAATGTTCAAGAGTGATTGCCTTTGGAGATCACACACTGAGGAACCATTTAAAAGAATTCGTTCCAAATGTCTTATACCCAAATCTTACACTTTTCCAATCTGGAAATTTGGAAAAGTGAAACCTATTGAGGGGAATCATTATGAACCACACAGTTCACTGTGACCCCAAATCATGACCTAGTGAGAAGTTGATAGTTCTTGGCTTTAGGTGTAAGGATAGGGTGTTAGGAGCTGTTAAATTCTGAGATGGCTTGGGGGTGTAGGCTGGCTGGAGGGCTGCTCACCATGAATGGAAGTGTGGGACCTGGGCTGCCCACCTGCCTACATGGGCATCCAGAAAGTTTACCTATCGGGTTGAAGATGGGAGAGTGATAGGAAGTCTGAGCAGGATGGTGGCAGGTTGTGCTGGCCTGCTTTTTCCTTTGACATCCAAACATCATTAATAAAGTCACCAAAATCACAAGAGAGTTAAATTTAGCATATATATACATTTATGTATATATATGTATATACATATACATATCTGTATCTCTCTATATCTATGTTGTTGTTTTTTTCCTTTTCCTTTTCCTAACACAGGGACAGAAGTGAGAAAGCAGGCTCAGGAACCCAGAAGTGTTGTCACATCCCAGGTGGGGATTTGTTTTCAAATGTGTTATTTATTCATTTGAGAGAAAGCATGAGCAGAGGAGGGGCAGAGGCAGAAGGAGAAGCAGACTCCCCACTGAGCAGGGAGCCCGACACAGGGCTCCATCCCAGGACCCTGAGATCATGACCTGAGCTGAAGGCAGATGCTTCACAGACTGAGCCACCCAGGCGCCCCCAGTTGGGGAAGTTTTGTTTATGGTCTGATCCTTTTAATAACTATAAATAGATGATGTATCTTGAAGTATTCCTTTACAGAACTGTATTATCTGCCCATAACCATGGCAAACTCCTCCATGTATTACTTATCGGATTGCTATGATATCCTTAGGAGACACATGCTTATCTCTTAATTTTACAGAGGAGTTTACTGAGGCTTTGAGAGTGAAGTGCCTTAAAATCCCAGTGAGCTTGGATTGGAACCCGGCTCCACCTATCTGCAGAGCCCTGGAGCTCAAGCAAGCTACACGCTGCTCCGTCTTTTGCAGACAGCTTATTCAGCTTGAAGAGTACTGAGAGAATAAACTGTAAACTCTAGAATTTCATCCCTGCATCTAAGAATAACTGGATTATCTTCACATCTTCCTGCCATCCACCAGGCACATAGGTTGTCATGGACTGAATTTCTGTGGCCTCTGAAAAGTCATATGCTGAAGTCCTAACCCCTCTGTGATAGTACTTGGAAGTGGGGCCTTGGGGAGATAACTAGCTACGGATGAGTTCACAAGGGTGGAGCCCCACAATAGAATTAGTGTCCTTAGGAGAAGAAGAGACACCAAAGCTTCCCCTCTCTGCCATGTGAGGACACAGCAAGAGGACAGCCATCTCCAAGCCAGGAGGAGGGCTCCCACCAGGAACCAAACCATCCTGATCTTGGACTTCGTAGGCTCCACAGCTATGAGAAATTAAGTCCTGTGGTTTAAACCACACTATTCTGTGATGGCAGTTCGAGGTAAAGCATAAGTTCATTTATTGGTCTCATGAACACAGCTTCATTGTTTTTGAAAAAGAATTGTAAAAAATTTAAGCAGCATGAAGAAAATACAATAAGGAAAAAATCATTCCAAATTCCACTACTCAGAGACTATCACCAAAATCAGTTTGTTAGATATTTTTCCAGGCATCCCTCTGGGCTTACATACACGGGTACCAATTTCTATAACATTTTAAAAAAAGATTTTATTTATTTATTCATGAAAGACACAGAGAGAGGCAGAGACACACACAGGCAGAGGGAGAAGCAGGCTCCTTGCAGGGAGCCCGACAAGGGACTCAATCCCGGGTCTCCAGAGTCACTCCCCGGGCCGAAGGGGCGCTAAACCGCTGAGCCACCCGGGCTGCCCTCTATAACATTTTACATAAATAACCACCACAGTGTGTATGATATGATCTACTTTGTTATTTATGAGGTGTGTTAGATTCTCGGGGCTGCTGTTACAAAGTAGTAGGAACCAGGCAATGGAGACAGAGACAGAAATTTATCCTCACACAGTTCTTGAGGTTGGGAGTCTGAGAAGGAGGTGTTGGTGGGGTTGGTTCCTCCTGGAGGCTCTGAGGGGAGCCTGTTTCATGCCTCTCTCCCAGCTTCTGGTGGATTCTGACAAACCTCCACGTCCCTTGGCTTGCAGACATAACCCTTGAAACTCCGTTTCCCCCTTCACATGTATGTCTGTATATGAATTTCCCCTTTCTTATAGGGACACAAGGCATTGGATTAGGACCCTCTCTAATCCAGTAGACCTCATTTTAGCTTGATTACATCGGCAAAGATCCTATTTGTAGACAATGTCACACTCATAGGTACCAGGTAAATGTGAATTTTGGGGCCAGTGGGGGGGAGGTAGCATTCAATCCAATACACATGTGGGCATCTCTTTATGTAAATAAATGGAGACTTCTATTATTTTTAAGGAATTTTACCAGAGATGTGTACCATAATTTCCTTAAACCAATCTCTTATAGATTTATGGATTTACCTCTAGGTTATTTTTATTTTAGTTTTGGGCTATCTTTAGCATCTGCTTGATGTACACCCTTAAACACAGATTTTATGCTACTGTGATCATTCTTCTTAGAGAAAAACTTTAAATAGAATTGGTGATCCAAAAGGCATGAACTTTTATTACTTTGACATCTCTTGACCGAGGCCTTCATGGAGGGTGGCCCCAGGCAAGGGGTGAGAAGTATCAGGGGCTGAGGGGCTCTTCTCTTGCACAGTGAGTGTGATAGTCTCCAGAGGATTTCCAGAGCCTCTCTGGAGGCTCATTTCATAAGAAACTTCTGTATCTGACACATAGTAGGCATATAAAAAGTCTTTATTAAATGAATGTGGGTATTTATGAAAAATAAGATTTTTTCAGGGAAAAACAAATAGCTTTTTTGAGCATTGCATTGGGCACAGAGAGGAAATTTCTGCATGTTCCACAGTGATTTTTCTTTGGAAGCCAAATGCATGGGGGCTGGGCTGGGAGCACAGATGCTTCAGGGGTCTGTTCTGGCACTGTCCTGGCAGGGCCTGTAGCCACCATCTGCAGGAATGTTCAGGAAAGGGAACAGCTCCTGTAATAAAATGTGTTCCGACTTCTGCTCACGAGGCTGGGGTCTGACCAGGATCGTGGTGGCCGACCCCCCTTAGGGGCTCTGCATGGCTTTCAAACTGGATTGGGTCACAGTGCCTGCATTTGCTCAGCCTGTCACAGGGCACCCACCCACGTTCCAGGAACAGAGGAATCTATTTATCATACAAACCCAGGTCACCTTCTGCTCCCAGACTTGGGTGGAGGGGGTGTGCGTCAGTTTGTGGGCATGGGTACAGGACGTGCTACGGCCCTGGGAAAACATCATGGATATTCAGAAGGTGACAAAGCAGCTGAGCACAGAACGGTCACTCCAGAAGCTGGTGGGCAGAAGAGAAAAAATAGTGAATTGCCTGGGATGAGTAGGAGAGGATTTCCTTCCTGCCCATGAGATTCAGAGCATACTCTGAGTATGAGAGGAAAAAGAAGGCATCCCGTCAGTGAGGCTATGATGTGGGGAAACCAAGGCTTGCCTAATGCTGATGCTCACCTCAGGGCTCACGTGAGATCTGGGTGGACAGGCAGATAGGAGATTGCCTGTGCAAACGGGCTCAGTGTTTACTCAATAGCCAGGTATTTCAGTGACTAACATTTATGTCTATAACTGGGGTAAGATAGTTGTCCCAGACTGTGCCAGGTCTGGTCCCAAGAGAGCTGGAGAGGGGAAATATATTCATGCAATGTGTATCTCGAACATCCACTCTATGCCAGGCACTGTGCTGGTGTTAAGGATATGTCCCTGGAACAAAAGACCTCTGTTCTCGTGGGGCTCACACAAGTCTGAGTTGCTCATTGGTAAGAAAAGTTGTGCGTACTAGCAGTTTGCAGAGAAAATGCAAAGTCCCATGAGAGCCCGAGCAGAGGACCTGGCTTAATGAGGTCTGGGGATGTTTTGGGGGAGGTCACCTTTGGGTTGGTCTTGGTGAACGAGTAGACATGACAGACAGAAGAAGCATCTTGAGTAAGGAAATCTAAGTAGAGGAAGCATCAAAGCCAATAAAAAGCATTGTGTTGGGGACCTCACACATCTGAATACTCTCGGCACCTAATGAACAGCGTTACTACAGGGGAGGATGCTCAGACTATTACCATGGAAAATGGTTTACTAGGCTTTTGATAGGTGGCTGGCTCTCAACCTCAACGTTTATCATTTTGTGGGAAGACGCATTATAATTTCTAGAAGTGCCCACTTAACATCTCCCTCTGGGGACACTTGTCAACTGTGGGATCTCTTGCCCAAAAGCCCGTAGACTGTCTTGTGGGGTCATTTTCTTACAGCAGACAGGAAGCTGTACTCAGGACCTGCCACATGAGGGCACAATTGCCCAATGATGGGCTCAAAGTCCGTCCCCCCCCAAAGAGAGGTCAGGAAAGACCTTGTCCACACAAGCTCTTCTTCCAGATGACAATGACCAAGTGCAAGAAACTGTCCAATGTGATTGTATGAAAGCCACAAACATCTGCTGAGCGAGGCGCTTGGAGGAATTAGGGCAGAAAACTGGCTCCCTTTCTAGGTCCTCACTTCCCCAGCGCCTGAGACATGTTTCCTATGATTCTTGCCCTGTGATTACAAATCAGACTTCAGTTTAGGTAGGTGTGGAATGCCAGTGGGCTAGTGCTTTCAGAATATATATATTTTTTATGATCACAAAGAATTGCAGGCTCATACAGAAAGTCTCATGCCCCTTCCCCATTAGCTACATATATAAGGATTATAAATGCGTATAGATTATATACCTATAGATTATGCAGGTATATGATTATATATAATATTAGATATTGCACTATATGACACATACATATTACACATATAAGTGTACACACATACTATACACATATATTTATAAACTATATTGTTTTTTCCTATGATACACATTTTTACAAAATAGACATCTTACACTGTAAACTATTTTGCGATCCCATTTTCATTTAATACATTTCAAACATTCCCAAGATCACTCAATATTGTTCTTATATTATGATTTTTAATAGCTGCATAACCTTTCAAAACGTAAATGCTCTGTAATTTCCTGAAGCAACTTATCATTATTAAATATTTGGGTTGTGGGCGTTTTGCAACAAATCTGCTTTTCTGCAATTTGTTTCTGTTGAGGTACACATCTCCTTGGTATCATACCCTTGAAGTGGACTTTAGAGAAATAGACACTTCATTTTAAAGCTTTTGATAACATAATGCACAACTACCTTCCAGAATCATTACCACAGTTTCCTGCCTCATCAACAGCAGATAAAAGGGCTTCCCAGTTATCCTCAGGGTGTTTGTCAGATTTTGGCAAACAGAAGATCCCTGGCCTCCGGGAAGCCACAGATTTAGTGGAGCTCCTGGGACTCCCTGACGGATAGTTGAAGGAGGGATCAAAGGAGTGCCTTGCGTGTCATTTCTCTCCCCACTTCTTGGCGGAGGATAATGGTCGTTCCATTCAGCGAGCTCTGGATTGGGGTCAGAGTGTCCGGGGCCTGAGTGATGCCATCGCCTGGTGCTGGCTTTATGCTTTGGAGCAGCTCAGGCCACCCCACTGGGGCCATGGATCTCACCCTAAGATCCAGGAGAATGAACTCCCCGTAGGGAATTTCTCTTTGTGCTTCACAGAGGCCTGGTGCTGAGCATTGCTGTCATGACTGTTGGTTTGTGAAAGTGTATTGAAGACACTCTTAATTTTTCAGCTCTTACTTGGGACCCTACAATCCAGCAGAAGACATTACAAGTCCTGAGTTTTGGTTCCTGCTCTGACAACACTAGCTGTCTGACCTTAGACACTTCTCTTCCTCTGGCTGTGTCTTTGTTTTCCCATTGGCCAAATGAAGTTTCCCTTGAACTGGAAACTGGCAAGTCTTGCAAACAGAAAACTACTTGGTAGAGCTCTTCTCCATGGCAAACTTTCTAAGATGGTGAGTGGCAATATCTACCAATTCCTTCCTCTGCCCTAGGCACCTTGCGAAGGATGGGACGTGCATCATCAAATGCATCACAAGAATTACATGAGACAGGTTTTAAGATCTCTTCATTTTACAGGTAGGGAAACTGAGTCACAGAGAGGTTGTGACTTTGCCCAAGGGTCACTCAGCCTGCAAGTGGTTGATTCTGGGATTTGAACTGGGGTTGATTTGAACTGAGGATGTAAGACTCCAGAGCCTGTGTTTGAAATCACAGAGCTGGCCACAGAACCTAAGACTATCTTCCAACATCTTGTGATGGCAGCGCCCAAATGATGTGTGTAAAAGTGGTCATGGACCTGTGGACACTGAACATGCGAGGCCGTACCTTCTGTTTTCTCTGCTTTCTCCTTTCCCCTTCCTCGCTGTGTTCTGTTGTGGGTTTCAGTTCTGGCTCTGGTGCTAACTTGGGTATTTCCCAAAATTTCTCTGTGCCTCCATTTCCTTGTTTGTGAAATGAAGGGACACCCTGCCTTTCCCCATCAGATGAAAGGAGCTGGGAAAGCTGACGGTTTGGGGAAATGTGTCTTTGTATTGGTTCTACTCTGTGCACACGTACCCGGGTCTTGGAGGGATTTCCTGGAACCAGTTCATTTCTTAACTGTGTCCTATTGTAACATTAGTGTTTGAATGATTGCAATGCTTTCAGAATGTTTTTTATAATTACTGGCTTTTTGCTTGTAAGAGAGGGTCCTCTCTTTTGACCAGGAAAACATGCAAGGGCCAGAGGTGAGTAGGTGAGTGGTCCCACAGGTGGGGCTGGTGATGGCTGGGAAGCAGAGAAATCCCAGACTGTGTGGCATGCACGTGGCAATGACGGAGGCCCTGTTCAGGGCCCTGTGGTTGAGTCCCACTCTGCAAGCCTTGAGTGTAAAATAGGGGACAAATGAGATCAGTAGTTTTAAAACTATGTTTTGCAGACTTTTAGTGTCCTCCCATGGGGCAAGTGGGAATTTAGGGGCTCACCTTTGGAGTCAACCATAAGACCACCCTTTTTTATCTATTTGTTTTATATAACTGAGTTCTGTCTTGCTTTTGTTGGAAAAGAGGCCTTCCTACTTTCTAAAGGGGGAAGAAAGAGTTTGAAATAAATTTATGGTGATTTTTAAAGAGAGGGATACTCCTGTAACCTAAATATCAGCCTAGGATATGCTGCCCTTTGAGATCTAGAAGAGACAGCTTGATACCCTTCTCTATGAGATCTAGAAGAGACAGCTTGATACCCCACCTTCATGCCACTGGGAAGCCCAAAGTCCTCCCCAGATTTCATGAGTCCCAAGGTGGGGCTTCTTTTCTCCTGATCACCCTGCCTCTGGGTGCTCCACCTGTTGGGAAACTGGCTTTATTCCTGCTCTTTTAGGCAGGGCCATTTGCCTCTTGCTCTCTCCGGCTGTCACGCCCTGCCCTGGGTTCACCTTGCCATTTCCAAATCCACCAATGTGCTGAGTAGAACAAAAGGGTTTCCTTTCAACAGGGTCCATCCCCTGCAGAAGTCAGGATTGTACATGGAAGGAAATTTCTTCTACTATGGGAACTTCAGAATACATGCAAGCACCCATGAGCTCGGCTTGAATGGAGGGGCGCTGACCATTGGCTGCAAGGGTGACAAGGAGGAGCTGAGAGAATGAAGTCCCACAGGTCTGTTCCTGCACCAAATGCTGGGCTCTGGGCTCATATGTGGCTGGGGAGAATTCCAGGTGTATTGCTGGGAGTCTTTCCCCTGGGCATGTGGTATAACCAGTAGGGAAAGTAGATGGAGACAAAAAAAAAAGCACCTAGAAGACCCTTTTCTGGTAATTCACTACCTTTTGTTCTTTGGAAAGGATCAGAATGGACACCCCTGATTAGATGAGGCATTACCCAATGATGACATAGTCCTAGTGGCCCTGCCCATCTTATTGAAGGACTACTATTAGTGGGAAAACTTTACCTGCCGAGGTCCCTTTGGAGAAGTCTGCCCTTACTGGGCCTTCAGCAACATGCCTCACACAGATGACTGCTAATTCAGAGTTGTCTCCTCTTTCTGACTCTCCACAAAAGCAGGAGAGTCTCATTTATCCCCATCTCCCAAATGCTGAGTATAATGCTTGACATGTGGCAAATCTTAGGAAATGAATAGATTCCCCAATGCACGGTCATTTTCCAAGAGGTGACAATCTTGACTTGAGTTCTTTCCCACTGTCACTGCTGTACTTATGCACATGCCATCACCTCTCCCCACATTTCCTCCTCACTGGGGCTCCTGCCCTCTGCCTGGCCTGTTGGCTTGAGGTCTGTGCAGTGGCCTGCAGCCCCAGCAAAACTTTTGCCAGCTCTATAGGCATGCCTCATTTCATTGCACTTTGCAGATACTGCTTTTTTTTTTTACAAATTGAAAGTTTGTGGTAACCTTGCATCAGGCAAGTCTATTGGGCCCATTTTTTTTCCAATAGCGTCTGTTCACTTTGTGTCTCTGTGTCACATTTTGGTAATTCTTGAGATATTTCAAACTTTTTCATTATCATGATTAGATTTGTTATGGTGATTTTTGACCAGTAGTTATGACTCACTGAACGTTCAGATGATGGTTAGCATGTTTTAGCAATAGAGTATTTTTTAATTAAGGTATATACATTGTTTTTTTAGACATCATGCTATTGCATACCTAATAGATGACAATACAGTGTGTAAACTTAACTCTTATATGTCCCCAGAAACCTAAAAATTCACAGGACTCTCACTTTATTGCAATATTCAGTTTATTGTAGTGTAGTGGTCTGGAAGGGACTCAGCACCAGTCCAAGGTGTGCCTGGGCTCTGCTGGTGGTCGATCCCTCCTCAGGAACTCACAGTAGCTCTCCACTACTCACAGAAGAAGTCCCTGTTTCCCATCTTGGTCTACAGGCCCTTCACCACCTCCTCCCCCTGTCTTCTTTCATTACCCATTTTCTTTCTGGCCCTTTAGATGTTCCCTGAGTCTTTGTGTCTGTGCCAGCCTCATCCTGCCTCCCCTGTCTGGAAAGTGCTTTCCTTGGTCGTTCATCTACATGGCCAAATCCTACCTGTTTTTCACATTGTTATACAATTTGAGTCTCACTAAAATCTCTTGAGTCAGTCATAGAACATTGGTCCTACAAGATGATCCTTTAAAAAAGGATTCCATGTTAAAATTGGCTCAGGCAATGATGCGCATCATCATCCCTTTGTGGATTTAGGGTGACACCCCAGCACCTGAGGTCCTGAGGAGGGCTACCATCAGGATGACTCTCTAACCCAGCATTTCCTGAATGCATTGACATCAGAACTCTTCCCCCCTCCATATGTATTCACATCCTGCAGCCTCTCTGGGGAATGCTTCCCTCAGAGTTATCAGTCAAGTTATCCTTAACCTGTTTTTATTGGGAAAGAAATCCAGGCAAGAATGCTGGCACGAGCTGAGTGAAAGGAGGGCCAATACCATTATTTTCTTTACTATGCTCTGATGACTTATAATATTTATCATCCAGTGAGGACTTTAAAACTTATTCTCGGAATCCTGGAAGTGACTGGCTTCAAAGACTGTAACTCTCATTCCTCTGTCCTAATATCTGAACTTTGTCCTACTTCTCTTTTCTAAGAATGATCATGTCCAAGTATTTCTTTGGCTTTTCTTTTCCTGCCAGATGTTTCACAAGTAAGGAACAAAAGGTTCCAATTAAATTTTTCCAAGAGTTTCATCAAATCATGACAATAAATAGCAAATACGTTTTCTAGTATATACCTGCCTTACATCAAAATCAGAGTAACTGTAAAGAGGAAGGAACGATGGCCTGATTTTAAGGAGATATTTATAGCTAAATAAGAACTGAGCACATTTTATGGTGGCCAGAAAAGCACGAATGTATTTCTGTTTTAATCTTAGCTTTGAGGGCTTTTGAGGGTTATACATTAACATTTTGTATAGTGAAGTAGAAAATAAGCATTTTACATTTTTTTTTCAAAAATGAAAGTAAAAATTCGGAAAACTAAGGGAAAAAAAACTTTTTGCATGTTTGTTTAACATTTTGTTATTATTACTTAACCTTTAAATCCACCTGTGTTGTAAGTTGTGAGATCCTCCCTGATGGTACTTTATTGTATTAAGAGTCATTTGGGGGGAGAGAACATCAGCACACTATGCACACGCTTAAGGCTGAATCCCTCAGAGGTGATGTCAGAGGGCTGTGCGCTGCTTGGGGGCAGGTCTCACTGAAGTAATCCAGCCAAGGTGACTTAAGAGATTCGTAAGCAAGCAAGCACACAACAGCAGACACCTGGGGTGGGGAATCAGTATTCGGAATTGCTATACTATGTTACAGAAAATGTCTAGCTTTCAATAAAAAAATTTGATCCCTGCCAACAAACAGGAAAATGTGATCCATATTCCAGGGAAAAGGCAGGCTTTAAGAGGGCCCAGATGTTGGACTTAGCAGGCAAAGACTCCAAAGCAATTAAGAATATGTTCAAAGAACTAAGGAAAACCATGATGATAGAATCTAAGGAAGGTATGACAGCAATGTCTCATATTAAATATAGATTATAGATAAAGAAGTGATAGAAAAGAACCAGGCAGAAATTGTGGAGCTGAAAAGTGTTATGACCAAAATGAAGAATTCACTAGATAGGTGGAACAGTAGATTTGAGCTGGCCTGAGAAAAAGTAAGACCTGGAGAAAAAGGACAGAAATTATGCAATCTGAAGCCCAGAGAAAAAAAAGCAAGGAAGAAAAATGAATAGGGCCACAGAGGTACGTGGGACCTAAAGAAGGGCACCCACATACATGTAACAGGAGTCTCAGAAGGAGAGAGAGAAAGGAGAAGACAGATATTCAAAGAATTAATGGCAAATCCCACATTTGAACACAACAATCTACACATTAATGCAGCTCAATGAATTCCACATGGGATGAATGTGAGGCCCTTGCCCCCAGGCTGCAGTCAAGTGATGAAAGACAGAGCCACGGAGGGCATTTTGAAAGCAGAGGAACCAGCACAGGACCCTTTGCAGATGTGCAGGGAACCTGGATAAGATTAATGGTTGACTTAGGAACGGTGGAGGTCAGAAGGCAGGATGATGATGACATTTATTTTAAAAAAATTTTTTAAAGATTTTATTTATTTATGAGAGACACACAGAGAGGCAGAGACATAGGCAGAGGGAGAAGCAGACTCCTTGCAGGGAGCCTGATGCAGGAACTCGATCTCTGGTTGGGGATCATGCCCTAAGCTGAAGGCAGATCCTCAACCACTGAGCCACCCAGTCATCCCTAGTTTTTAAAATTTTTAAAAAATATTTTATTTATTTATTCGTGAGAGACACACACAGAAAGGCAGAGACACAGGCTGAGGGAGAAGCAGGCTCCCTGCGGGGAACCTGATGCAGGACTCAATCCCAGGACCCCGGGATCATGACCTGAGCCAAAGGCAGATGCTCAACCACTGAGCCACCCAGGTGCCCCAGGATGATGACATATTTAAAGCATTGAAAGGAAAAGCTGTAACAAAGGATCTCACAACCAGTAAACCATCTTACAAAACTGGAGGTGAAATAAGCAAATGAGTAAAGGCTAAGAGAATGTATTGCTAGGCCTGCCTTACAGAAACACAGAGGGAATGGGGGACAGCAGGTTATACCAGGCAGTAACCTGAACCCACACGAAACAGCAAAGAGTCAGCAAAGATAAGTGTGTCTGTAATTGCACAATCACGTAGTTATATCTTTCTCCTGATTAAAAAGCTGTTTCACAAAACAATGTGTGGAGAGCATCTTTTTGGGCCTATGATGAACAGCAGCGTAACTCATTTCACAACAATGGCCCAAGGGAAGTAGGTGACAGCAAAGCTTCCTTGGAGTGAGGTCTTACAGACTCATCGAACTTCACTAAATTACATGGAGACCATAGTTGCCTTGTGATCTTTCTGATTTTACAGGGATTATGGAAGCACTTAGAGAAAGCATGAACTTGGAAGTCAGGAGATTGGGCTTAGTCTTTGTTTTCAGCAACTTTGAGCATTTTGAGCTTCGAGGAGCCTGTAGCGCCTTGGAGCCTCAGTGTCTTAATTTATCAAACACAGTCTTAGTGGGATACTACATGACCTACCTTCTTTGTCCTACTGAGCCTTTTGAAGTATCCTAGAATGTGTTGATGGACTGGCAGGGCCAGTGGACTCACAAGTGTGAGAGAATGGCCCATCTGGACCTGCGGCTGCAGCTAGTCAGCTGATATCCTTCCCAGGCCAGCTGCAAAGTGCCCCCACCCTGAATCACCACCCAGAGGCTTCCTTCCTGATTCTCATTCCCTCACTTCCCCAAGGCAGAATGAACTTTTCCTTATACTGCTTTGACCCTTCATCAGCCTTCATTGGCACATCTGTGATACCACTTGTTCAATTATCTTCTCTTTTAGAGTGGGTTTGCTGGAGGGAGGCAAGGGTATGAGTCCTTCATGTCTGTGCTGTCTCAGTAGACACAGAACAAGGTCAACTACCAAATGCATTCCATCTCCGTCAAGCTCCAGGTCATCCTAAAGCAACTGCCTGTCCCTCCTACTCATAAAACACTGCTTTAAAAATGTTGGCTCCAGCATCAGAACAAAATTAAAAAACAACTCAAAAAACCAAAACCAAAAAAAAGAAAAAAAAACAAAACAAAAAAACGTTGGCTCCCGCATGTTCTAGCTCTATCAGGAGTTTTTGCAAGCGACAGGCTTGTCCTGTCACTTGGAGACTGGGGCAGGCGGGATGCTGTAAAGCCCATAGAGATAGGGGTGTCTCAGAACCCTGGAAACAGGCTAACATGATAGATTTCTTACTTTTGAGGCACAGACGTTGTAATTCTACCTTCTGTCCTTCCTCCGCGTTACTTTGGTTTCCAAATTTCTGCATCGAGGATGCATGTTTTAGGGTTAAGGTCAAATTGATGTTGCTTCTGCTTCTCTAAAAATCAGAGGCAGGCAAGTCGTGCTTCGATTCAAAAGCTCCTCTTTTTATATTTTTTATATTCCCCAAATATGAATGAGACCATATAAAATAGTGAAAGGGAATAAAGGGGAGAGGAGAAAAAATGAGTGGGAAATATCAGGGAGGGAGACAGAACATGAGAGCCTCCTAACTCTGGGAAACGAACAAGGGGTGGTGGAAGGGGAGGTGGGTGGGGGGTGGGGGTGACTGGGTGACGGGCATTGAGGGGGGCACTTGATGGGATGAGCACTGGGTGTTATGCTATATGTTGGCAAATTGAACTCCAATTTTAAAAAAATATGTAAAAAAAAACTTAAAAAAAAAAGACAACAACAAAAAACCCCACAAAAGCTCCTCTTTGGTGTTTCAACAAGTAAAGGATATTTTACTTATATGGCACTTTTCGTTTGGATTAAAAAAAAAGAAGAAGAAAGAAAAATGTTTTAAATTTTTAGCATAATGAGGTCTGCCGGCTAGAGTTTGTCCTCCCGCCTGCTTTGCAATTAAACTCCAGGAAATCGTGGTGGAAGGGACTCCAGGAGGCGAGCGTGCCGCCCCTTCCACCCGGCTCCCCGCCTTCCCCGCCTTCCCCGCCCCTCCAGGGCCCCCCTCCCTCGGGCGCCCCCCTCCCCGTCCCCTCCAGAGCCCCGCCCCCGCCCAGGGGCGGCTCCTGTGCTGCCGCTGGTTGGCCAGCAGGCCTCACACCTGGCCAATCGCCGGGGACCGGTTGTCATGGCGACAAGCACGCTAACAGGGCAGGTGCAGGAGGGAGGCCAGGCCCGGGAGCGCAGGATGGCGCAGAACCTGTACAGTCCGCGAGTACGGATGGGCAACTGGAACGAGGACATCTACCTGGAGGAGGTACGCGGCACTGCTCAGGGACTCCCCGGCCCGCCCCAAGGCCGGCGGCCGGGGCCTCCCCTCTCACCCAGCAGACCCCCAACACCTGTGACATCCCACCAAGGCTCGGCCCCCACGAAGTTCACCTGCTGCCCCACAAACCCAGGTCTCACGCTCCTCGACTCTTTCTAGGGGTCCCTTGGCCTCCCAAACCCCATGCCTCCCCTTCCGTCCAGAGCCCCACCAGGTGTCCACCAGGTGTCCTCCATCCTCACAGGTGTATGTGTTTCAGAGGCTGCAGTCCAGGTGCGAAGGAGGCGCGCTCTGTGTGGAAGCACCGCCCCCTCCCGCTCCTGACCCGGTCACACACACCCTCTAGGTGTCCCCGTGGTGTCCCTGGGGTGTTCCTTTCCCTGACATTACACTCACACAGGGCCCTGGGCCTTCAGGAACCCATCCAGCTGGGACTGTGGGGTGGGGTGGACGTTGAGCACCAACTATCGCACAACCAGGGGAGACCTCAGCTGGGGACTCCGTGGCCTCCAGATGTTATTCATGACTGTCTCTGGGTGGACTCATCAAGCATGATGTTTCTTATTCTTTGTGTGTCGTTCTCATTTTTTCAAGTATCCTACACTGAAGTAAAAATATTAAAATAATGCTAAAACAATTTCCACCATTCCCATTATGCTCACATTTCTTTTTCTAAAATGTTGCTTTTTCAGCGTGATGTGCTTCTGACCTGTAAGCTACCAGTGTCTGTAGATTCAGGACTACTGCTGACCTTTTGGGTTCCCCTCATTTTCTCTTTCATCAGGAGCTCATGAAGGACTTTTTGGAGAAGAGAGATAAGGGACAGCTTCTCATTCAGAGAAATAGGCGACTCAAAGAGAATCTTTTGAGACCGGTAATTTTAAATTCAAGCACTGTTTTCAAAATCCTATCGAATCAAGTGTGAGTGTATGTTAGGCAAGCAGACGTTTTGTAAATGAATTATCATTTGGAAAATACTGTTTTTTTTCCCCTTTAGATCTGAAAACCACAGTGTTTAAAATTCCCTAAGATTTTAGAAACATAGGAGAAATCTGCTCTTAATCATGTTTACCCACATTTTCCAAATTAAGACATGGGTGGATCAGTGCAATATGTATAATACCCCTTAGCTGGGGCTTAAGACATTTCCAGTGCATTTGAAGAAATTAAGTGGAGTCAACTCATGTGGTTTTTCATCAACTGTTTTTTTTTAGTTCATTTAGGATTTTGGGGGGACTGTGCTTTGGCACAGTGGGAGGGTGAAGGTAGCAGGAAAGGGAAGAAAATGAAGGACGTGGGGAATGTGAGTTATTACAAGTCATCCAAATGATCTCACCTCTGTTGAAATGGGTCCTCGATAGTGAAGGAAAGCAGGTGCCTGGGGCAGTGACCTCTGCACCCAAGGTAGTGGCCAAAGCACCGGCTGTTGGCTGTCAAGGACTTGCACCATTTGTTTGAAAAACTCCTATTTAAATTGTAGATGCAGCTTTCCATATCTGAGGATGGGTACGTTCACTGTGGCGACAAAGTGATGCTTGTGAATTCCGACTACCCTGAGACAGAAGCCCATCTGGTTTTGGGCGGGGACCTGAGCCTGTGCATGACCCCAGATGAAATTCAAGCCCACCTGAGTGACGAGTTAGAGGTGCCCTGTGGCCTGAGCGCAGCTCAAACCAAGATCCCAGTTGGCAGAAACACTTTTACCATTTTGAGGTAGAAATACTTTAATTTTCAGCTCATTTTTAAAATCATAAATATATTTTCACATAAAGCTTCAGGGTGCCCTGCGACTGGAGCAGTCCTGCCTGGAGGTGAAAGTCATAAGACTCTGTGCTTCTCATCTTGCTGTCTCCCCTTAAGGATTGTTGTTGGGGCCCTTTACCTGCCTTCACCTTAAATGTCAAGATAACTACTCGTTTGTGTTCAGTTATAAATGCTTACTTCAAAAGTATTGGATCTAGGTAATTAAAATCATATTGTGCCTAGAAGCTGGGCTTTTGTAATAACATCTCGGGATGCTGTGAGCTCATCTGAGTTTTTTTTGTTGCTCTTAATGTCACTGTTATTTTTATAACAAAAATAGTTTGGTACAAGGTGGCGTCATGTGTGGGATACTTGAGATCTGGCAAATAAGCAATTAGATCCTTAGAGAACAGATACATAATAATAACGAAAAAGTATTGCTTAACAATGTTTATATGACAAAGATATAGCCAGTCTTTTAAGTCTTTAATTGAGATCTCCTTTGAATACTGATAATTTATGTCAAGACAACTAAAAGTTGACCACAATCTCTGTGTCCTGGAGGATTAAGAGGGAAGACTGTATTAGGTGTGCACACATTTGTTACTGTGGCTCTTCTAAAGATGTCTGTGCACCGGACCAGAATTCCTCAGTGTCAGATAGCGTGATGTGCTCACAAAGAGGGGATGCCTCTTGTGAGGCACAGCATGTTGGCTGTGGTGGGACACAGGGACAGGGTGCCAGCTGGATTCGAAGGCCCAAAGAAATGACCATTTTGAAAATGTTTAGTTACTTAATCAGTTATGGTGTGTGAATGTACATTATCAAGAAAATTGATTATAAACAAAATTGCATCTGCAAAAAAAAAATTAGGATGCAGAATGATTCTAATATAGAGAGTTGACGTGATACTTACCCTTCGCTGACAGTGAGGACAGGAATGCCATGGGTCAAGTCCTTAGATATGGACAGAACTTCTGCCTTGCGATAACAGGAGGATTTGAAGGCAAAATGGTGAGTCATCACGGTGGGTGTGACCGGGTGGTCACACCTGCATGTGTGTTCGGGACCAGGTGTTTTTGTTTCTATGTGGGTTTGTGGCTGTGCACAGAAGTGGACAGAGGACGCAGCAGGCGTGAGCTTCACCTTTGGCTGCTTCAGCTTCAGTCCACAGCTCTTCACTGGCAGTGTTGGGCCACTTCTTTCCTTCTAACTTTTTGAATGACAAAAGTATACCTTTAGATGCTAAGGAGGAAGGGAGAAAACTCTTCCTAAATGCTGCTGACAAAAAGCAAAAATGTATGCCACCTCCACCTGTAAGTCAACGATTGGATTAATTAATCATCGTCTGACAGCTGTACCAATGTTCTCAGGGTATATTATCTGATTACCTTTTTTAAAAACTTGATCTTTGTCTTTCTGTTGAGGATTAGCAGGTGTAATAGAACCAGATCTGGGTCTAACTAGTTGACATGTCTCTCTATGGGGTGGGACTTCAGATAGGTCATATAACTTTTTTGAGTCTCATCTATAAAATGGGGATTATTATACCTTACTACATGCTTAACTGACACACACACACACACACATATATATATATATATATATATATATATATATATATATATATACATACAATCATCCAAATAGGCCTTTAAAAATATTTATTTATTCATGAAAGACAGAGAGAGAGAGAGGCAGAGACACAGGCTGAGGGAGAAGCAGGCTTCCCACAGGGAGCCGGATGTGATTTCCATCCCAAGACCCTGGGGATCATGCCCTGAGTCAAAGGCAGACACTCAACCACTGAGCCACCCAGGCATCCCTCTCAGAACAGATTTAAATAAAATACCGGGAAAGCTTCAAGCCCTGCAGCATGGAGATACACCATTTCTGGTCCCCCCCTCCCCTCCGCACATACTGTCCTTAACTCTCCCATCTTCTTTGTCCCTGTAAATCATCTGTTCTTTGCCTGAGTACTGATTTGTGATTATGTATCTGCTCTTCCATAGATTATAACATCTTGTCATTCTGTTGGTAATTTTTCCTCCCTTTGGCTACTTGGCTTTTATTATTTTTATTTTTATTTTTATTTTGGCTGCTTGGCTTTTAAATCACAGTCGCTCTCACATCTTTTTGAGTAAAATGTATCAGTGTTTTCCTTGGTAATTCCTTCCATTGCTTGGAGCCCTATTAAGTCTGCTCCAGAGATACTATAAAAAGAAAAACTTGTATGGACTTCTTGATGTCTGAAGTTTGACTTTGCTCCAATTTGTCTTCATCCGCTTGAGATTTATTTCGATACAGGGTTCTATGCAGACATGTGATTTCCCCACAAACAACTAATTAGCTGCTTTTTTGTTATTTCTTGAATAATTATTCCCTTCCTCACTGACACGCAATGCCCCCATAGCGTCCATCCGTTAAGTCACTGTACAGACTACATGCTGTCTCTGAGCTTCCTATTTTAACCCTTTCAACTCAAGTTGTATGTATGTATGTATGTATGTATTTATTTATTTATTTTTCAAGTTGTATATTTTTATTCTAGAATTCTACTTTATGATATAATGAGACATTTTGATGGCTTGTCAGGCTAGTTCTCTCCCTACACTTCTTTGTCTGAATTGTATTAAGAATTAACCTCTCAGTTAATTATTTCTACAAGTCCCTCTGCCCCCATGGGGGGAAAAATCATGTAGTATTTTGATTGGCCCTGGAAAATTATGTAAATTCACATATTTAGTGCTTTACAACACTTTTTCTTCTGAGGTGTCTTGCCATTTATTCATTTATTTTTTTGTTTTCTCTCTGTAAAATGTTGTGGTTTTCTTCCCACAGATTTGGTGCTGATCTCATCAAGGTGGTCCCCTGGTATCTTCTATTGTGGGGGCTCCTGTAGGGCGGCCCTTACAATAGTTGCAACAAAACTATAAGAAACCTGTCAACATTCATACTTACCTTTGATGAAATCCCTTACTCTTGTTATTTCTAATGATTTTCCAGCTGATTGTTTTATGACTTCTGGGTAGACGGCCCTTTCCTTTTCAAGGGATGATGATTCAATCTTCTCTCAAATTTTCTCATTTCTGTTGCTTGTCTTTGAAATAGCAAGTGCTTCCAGGGCATTCATTAAAAGATATCTGGTAATACTGAACTTCTAGATTTCTTCCTGATTCATTATTATTTTTCTTTACATTAAGAAGGCAGAGTTTGGGGCAGCCCGGGTGGCACAGCGGTTTAGCGCCTGCCTTCAGCCCAGGGTGTGATCCTGGAGACCCAGGATCGAGTCCCACGTTGGGCTCCCTGCATGGACCCTGCTTCTCCCTTGCCTCTGTTTCTGCCTCTCTCTGTGTCTCTCATGAATAAATAAATAAAATCTTAAAAAAAAAAAGAAGGCAGAGTTTGTGGTTTGAGGAAGATATTCTTTGCCATCGGAAGTCCTGGTTTTCCTGTTGCTCTAGGTGGCATCAACATTGACCCAGTCACTGAGAGCCAAGCTCTGGTGAGTCTTGGGCCCATCCCACTTCCCTGCCCATGTCCAGCTCACAGCTCTCCATTCATACTGTGTGTAGGTTTGGCTTTTCATCCCCAATGCCAGGACCTCAGTCCAGGGCCCCTTGGCTTGACCTCTCTTGTCTCTCCTGATTTCAGACCACAGTAGATGCACACTGCCAGATTGATCCTTCAGGGGCTCAGGTTGGTCAATGCTGCTGTTCCTCTGTGACATGTCCCTGGCCTCCCTGACCACCACACTGCCTCCTCCTCAGAGCTTCTCCTGAGCCCCTGGGAAGCACGTGTCCTCACCTATGCCTGCCTGTAGCTCTTCCATCCCTGGTGGCCAGCCATCCCTCGCAGGTGCTTCCCAGGCTCATCCTCTGTCACTCCCCTGCTCATCAGGAAAGGGCTCGAAGATAGTGCCTCATTTCTACCTTCCCCACAGTGAACACCTCCTGGCACAGCTTTGCACGTGAGAACTTACCGAGATTGGCAGAAACAGCCTCGACATTGAGGGTCAAAGTCCATCAGTCAAGAACTAACAAGCCACTAATGTTTCAGACTTTTCTGCAGGATGGGGCCCCTCTTGGCTCAATCCAGGTGCCTGGATAGAAGCCTAAATGAGTCCCGTGTGTGGACATTGACTCCTGAGGGGCGCAGAGTGAATGTCAGCTGTGATGGTATTGGTTGTAAGGACACTTCACTTCATGTAACGAGTTTCGTGCAACACTATTTTGAAGAAGCAAACTAGTGGTCCAGGCCGAAGCCCTATGATGGAGGAGGGGAGCAGGGATGGGCTGAGGAGGAGAGAGTGGGTTTGGTGTCCAAAGGAAGGAGAAGCCATGGAGGTGACATGGGCAGGTGGGCAGCCTCAGCGTTCTGAGATGACATTTCTCAGGGGGAGGAAAACCGAGTGTTCTCATATAATTGGCAAGAGTGGGATTTTCCAAAACTGCTTTTTAAAAAAATATTTTATTTATTCACAAGAGAGACAGAGAGAGAGAGGCAGAGACACAGGCAGAGGGAGAAGCAGGCTCCATGCAGGGAGCCCAATGTGGGACTCGATCCTGGGTCTCCAGGATCAGGCCCTGGCTGAAGGCAGCGCTAAACCACTGAGCCACCCAGGCTGCCCCCAAAACTGCTTTTGAACGCACCTGACATCTAGCCAGGTAGTAGTTTACTTGCCCAGCTTTCGCAGGGCTGTGGTGTTGCTCATTCACGTGTTGCCATTCTCAGCTGTATTTATCAAGTGACCACAGGACCCTGCTGAAGTCGTCAAAGAGGTCTTGGCTTCAGGAGGTGTACCTGACAGATGAGGTCTCCTACCTGAACTGCTGGCAGGCTGCCTTCCTCGACCCCCAGCTACGCCTGGAGTACGAAGGCTACCCAATTCCGGTGAGCACAGCCTGGGAGAGACACTGGTACCCCAGGGCTCTTCCATGGGTGTGATTTACTCCTGTGTGTGCAATGGGAGGCTTCTGAGCATTCTTACACCGTCTGGGCCCCGTGTACTTTCTCTTCCCCCCACCCCTACTTCATTTGAACCTCTAGCCTGGGGCAGCATCCTGCACGGCTGTTTCTCAATCCCAGCTGATATTAGACTCACCCACTGAGCCTTACACACACACCACCATCTGGATTGTAAGGATTATGATGCTGGTCTCTTCCAGGCAGCTCACTTCTGTAGGTGCTGGGAAACGTTGGGTCCTACAGGGCAGCATCTTTCCTGTTCTCGTTGTTGGGCGCTTCCCCGGGAGCTTGGGCCCCGCAAGGCTGGAGCACCAGGCACCGGTCCCCTGGGCCAGAGGCTTTGCTCTGGCTCCTGACGCATCCAGCACACACAGAGTGAGTGGTCGTTGGAAATCACTGAGAGCGCTTGGAATTGCAGTGGGCAAGGACTGAAGGGTTGGCCAGCGGAGGTGGCCATGAAACGGGGGTGATGATAGTATCCGCTGATGAGGCTTGGTCGGTGCAGTGGCTGTGCTCACTGGAACAGTGCCTGGCTCCCAGTGGCTCGCAAGCACTCCTGGTTGTCATGGTTGTCGCTGTGCTTATGGGAAAGCAGTGGGCCGGGCCCAGATCTGTGCCTCCTGCTAGCTCAGGCCTCCCTGGCACACGGCTCCTGTCTGCGCACTCAGAGCCCCACACCTGTCCTGGCTACCTTACTGTGCTCAGAGTTCGCCAAGTGCTCCTGGGGTTGAGTAAGTCAGCTTTCCCGCTTGCTGCAGCAGGGCAGGAGGCATCCGTGGGGCGCATCTCAGGAAGCCGGTGGTACAGAGGACGTGTCCTAGGATTTGGGCTTTGATTGGGGGATTTAGGGAGGTTCCCAGGAAGTGGGGGCTCTGCTCCTGATGCCGTCAGAAGTGGGGTGATTCTGTGACTGGCATCTCAGCACCCCTTAGCTGTGGAGAGGGCGGGCCAGAGCGAGGTTCATGCTGTCCTCAATCAAGAAGCAGCAGCTTCTTGACCCCGGAAGGGCGGACCCTGGAGGGACGGATGTTGGCCATTCCGTGGCGTGGACAATGCTCACGTTTAGTCTGTGTTCACAGAGTGGTCTCGTTTTTGCTCTGACCCTTCGTGGTTGCAGGGTGGCCGGGTCTGACGTGAGCATCCTCTGACGCTGAATAGGTCCCACAGGAGCGTGGGGGCCTTGCAGTGAGCGCCCGTCAGTCCCTGGAGGCCAGGGGCTGCTTCGTTCTTCCTCATACAGCTTATAGCTTTCATGAGCCAGGAGTTTGAAATAATACATATTGTTTTTCTGATTATAAATGTAATACCTGCTCACTGAAGGAAAAATTTAAAAAGCACAAATAATGTGAAATTAACCAGTAATTTCACTTTCCAGAGAAAGCCACTGGTATTTATAATTTCTTTTTCCATGTATGTTTTTTTTACTTAATTTAATTTTTTTAAACAAAATTGGACCTCAGCGATATCCTTATCTTCTCCACTTAAAAACACCATTGATTATATCTCATGCTGTGAGAGATCTTCTTCAGTGTGGCTCTGAGTGGCTCTAGAATGTTCCATCATATATGCACCTGCAATGATGTATGTCATCTGTCCTTTATGGTTTGGCTTCTCGGTTATTCTATTTTCTAAAAATTAATTTAAATGAATATTTCCAAATTTTTGCCTTTAGGAATTGGAGGCTTTAGTGCAAATAACACACTCTCTTCATCTTTAAAGGCAAATGCAAAAGTTATCATCAATCACTGTCACACAAATCGGGGACTGGCAGCCCACCGGCACCTATTCTTAAGGTATGTGTTGCAGGGCTCAGCGAAATGCCACAAATAGGGGGGTAGGCTGTGCCTATTAGCAAGGAAGCTCAATTTATTTTTATTTATTCATTTATTTATTTTGGCAGGGGAAGGGCAGAGGGAGAGAGGGAGAATCTCAAGTAGACTCCATGCCTAGTGCAGAGCCTGATGCAGGGATCGATCTCATGACCCTGAGATCATGACCTGAGCCAAAATCAAGAGTCAGACACTTAACTGACCGAACCTCCCAGGTGCCCCCAAGAAACTCAATTCGGAGTGTGGCCACAGACACAAGTCCTTTGATGAAGTATTGTCACAAAGGACTCGATGGTGTGACAAAGCCTACCTGTGTCCACAAGTCCCTCTCAAACAAGAGGATCTTAGCTAAGGGGACCCTGTGCCCCTCATCATTGCCTAAGTAGGGTCAAACGTTGGGCAGACATGTATTGTAGAGCCCACCCTCCCTGAGCAGGGGCTTGGAGGAATGAGTGGACAGAGTTCCTTACCCAGAGCCACTACTCCGTTTCCAACCAGTATCCATTCTTTCTTGCCCCAGTACCTATTTTGGAAAGGAAGCTGAAGTGGCGGCTCACACACATCTGGATTCACACAGAGTTGAAAAGCCAAGGAACCATTGGATGTTGGTGACTGGGAATCCCCGCAAAGACTCGTCCACCATGTTGGACCTGCGTAAGCCACTGGCGGAGGACAGCCGAGCCCTGGAGCAGGCCACCCAAGCCCTGGAGCAGGCCGTGGACCCCGGGGTGCAGTGACCCCAGGTGCACCTGCTCAATGGTCAGCGGGGGCGGTCAGGACCTCTACCTGACTGGCCACACGATCTTGCAATGATTTTTTGCCAAGTGCAAAATAGTCTTTGAAACTGGCACATTTGCCATGGCAGCTATGTGATCAGAAAGTTCCTGACAAAATAAATATTTTTCCCTTCCACATATTTGCTTGTCTATTCATTCTTTGTGGGGTATAAGGTAAAGTGTTATAATGGGATGAAGAGTCCCCCAGCCCTGTTGGTAAAGATGAGCCATGAGGCTGTCTCATGGGGACCTATGCCAAGAAGCAGATGGTAGGCTGCAGGTGGTGTAGATGTGGTTTAAAGAGACACTGCTTTGGGATCCCTGGGTGGCGCAGCGGTTTGGCGCCTGCCTTTGGCCCAGGGCGCGATCCTGGAGACCGGGATCGAATCCCACGTCAGGCTCCCGGTGCATGGAGCCTGCTTCTCCCTCTGCCTGTGTCTCTGCCTCTCTCTCTCTCTGTGACTATCATAAATAAATAAAAATTAAAAAAAATTAAAAAAAAATAAAGAGACACTGCTTTAAGGAGGCCTTTGCCAGCAAGTGCTGCAGGAGTTAGGGCGGTGTTTCCTGTCCCCAGCCATGCATTGGATTTACTCAGAGAACTTTAGCAGTTGCTGATGCCTGGGCCCCAGCCCAGAAATTCTGATTTAATGCAGCCAAGGTGGAGACCCACTGCGGTAGGAGGCAGAGGAAGGAGCAGGGGTTCCTTGGGGCATCCAGGGAAGGCTTTCCTCAGTGAGTTTCAATCAGGCCACCATTCCGAATCAGGTGAACAACATGGAGTGAGCCCAGTGCCCCTCTGCATGCCAAACCATGAAATCAGAGTTTCTGCAGTGGGGCTTTAAAAAGATACAGATGCTTGAGCCCAGCTCCAGGGATTTTCATTGGAGTGATTTGGGGTGGAGGTAACAATATTTTCAAAAACTCGCCTTTTTACTGTAATGTACAGCCTGGTCTGAGCACCACTGGCAGGTGAATGGAGTTAGGTTTGCCTAAGTGTCTCCTGAGGGCGAAATCAGGATTGGGAGTAGGTCAGTTGGGGCTCCAGCTGGGGAGAGATGTTCTTTAACAGTTCAATCTGCAAGCATTTGGACCAATTCTGGTGCATTCTAGCTCCTACCGTAAAAGGCATCCATGAGAAGCTTCCAGACGGCATTGGGATTCCTGCCTTGAGCCACTTATCGGTGGTATCTTGAGAACCAGCACAGCGTTTCAGTACCAGGACTACTGAGCAGGTTTGCATGACTGTGGTTAGTGACAATAACAGTTGAATGTGACAGCAAAGCACAGTCGTTTTAATCCAGAGACATTAAACCATGAAAAAGGCATCCCTGTGCATCTTGGCATCAATGAAAGACACCCAGCAGCTGGGAAGTTGGCACTACTGAGTTCAGACCCACGCTTACCTCGTGCCATCACTTCAGACTGCTCCCTGGGTCTGTCAAGCATGTTACAAAACCATAAAACTCCTTGTTGAATCTCACTCTTCTCAAGGGTTAGATGAGATATGGTTCATTTCGGTGTCCCCATTTCTTGAGAAATACCTGTTGTGTGAATAAAGGAACAGGTGAATGAGCCCGCACCTTTTACAGGGGTAGCAGTAGGCTTGTACAAGTTAAGTGGTCTGCTCAAGATCACACAGCTTCTACCAAGCAGGATGGGGCAGGAGCAGGTCAGGTCTTCTAGACCCTCCTCTACACCAGAGTAGAGGACCTGGTGCTCTCAGGTTTTGAGTCCAGATAATTTTTTGTTAGTGAGAGTGGGGGGTGGGGGGCTGTCCTGTTATAAGATGTTTGGCAGCATCCCTGGCCTCTAACCATTGGATGACAGTAGAGCCTCTCCACTTGTGACGGCTGAAGGTGTCTCCAGACATTGTTCAACATCCACTTGGGGCACATCTGCCATTGGGACACCACTACCCTAGATCTTCTAGAGATTTATATCCCATCTATAGAGGATGCCATAAAGGGGTCTTTCTTCTATTTATATTTTTTCTTTAGAGGATACTCTATGTGCTTTTAAGAAACTACCAGGTACATGAATAATCTGCTTTTAGCATCTGATTTGGGCTTTGTTGGAAACTTAGAATTTTGTGTACAGCGGCCCTAAGGACAAAGTTGCTCTGGATGTAGTTACATGCCTGGAAGGCACTCAGCAGCTCAGTAGTGGCCTCCAGTGTGGGGGGCACACAAGCCGGCCCATACAGATGGGAAAAGAAAAGCTTAGGACTTCTATGTGTATCATTATTTTATCTTTTAAAATACATTAGTGTGTGTTTCCTACCATTCAAAATGTTAGTTTTAAAATATACATAATAGTTTAATGGGCTTGAGTAAAATTTATAAGTGCAAATATATATACGTGTGTGTGTGTGTGTGTCTAGCTATTGCTCAAAACTTACCATGGAGGGCTGTGTGCTGGGTGCTGTGTGTGCTTGTTTTCATACAGAAAGTGCCCTGGAGTCACTGATGTTGTGCAGTTTTGTCCGGAGTTGTGGGCTGTGGGCTCCCCCAGCTCCAGGCCTCACTCGCTCACCTGAACAGGTGTCTGTGGATCGCACACGGAGTGCCGGTTCTCTTACCAGGGCTGTGGACACGGTGGGCACTCACACCAGGTCCCTGTGGTGAGGGAGGGGAGGGGGAGACCACGAGCCTGTGCGTGCAGAGAGCACTTCTCGGGCTGGGCCATGGGGGAGAGGGAGAGGGAGAGGGAGATGACTCATGCCCAGGGACCAGATGCCAAGGCAGCAGGAATGGAAAAGAGGAGCATTCCAGGCACAGTGGGTGGGGGCGGGGGGGGGGGACTGTGCCCAGAGGCAGGGACTTAGGCAAAGGCCCAGTTCATGTGGGCTGTGTACACAGCTGATGCTCAACAAGTAGTCCTAGCAAGCTTGTACTGGCCGGTAAAGTACTGTCATATCTCCAAGCTGCTTGGAGACTAGCTTCTGACCCAAGTCCCCAAGGCGCCCCTGGCAGCCCTGGCACCTCTCTGCAGGGACCCCTGCCCTCACTACAATCCAGCCACTGGAGAGTTAATGTCTGGCCCGGCCAGGGGACATTCAGGACTCTGTGGTTGGGGTTTGTTCGGTTTGGTTGATGCCCAGTGACATTCAGGAAAAGCTGGGCAGGTTGTCCAACGTTTTGAATATCACTGTTGGCTGTGTGTATCAAATTATTGAATTTGAATTTTATCTGGAAGGTGATGGCCAGCCTTTGAGAGAGTTTGAGGAGGAAACAGCATGATTTTGCTTTAGAGGGATTATTATGGAAGCAGCAGGGAGGTGGAGGGGTCCTGGGGAGAGAGCTGAGGTACTGCACTGAGGCAGTGTCAGGAGGCCTGGAGAGGAGGGGTGGATGAGAGAGACATCAAGGGTGGAGGGAAGGAGAGAGACAGAGGGAGAGAATGAGCGGGATGACTCTACCTTGGGAGGCCGAGAGAGGACGAGAAGGTGGGCCCCAGGTCTGCAGAGGGAGCTCCTTGCTGAGATTCAGAACACAGGAGGGTGAGCAGTTGCACAGGGGGACGGTGCCCCGTGGTGTCAGGCCCAGAGAGGAAGATGTTTTCTGCAGATGTGGCTGCATCCCAGCTACAGCGTGTTCCTGGGCGCAGCGCAGCCGTCTGCGGGACGCTTGGCCCCACCAAATCCGAGCTAAGTGCACGGTAGCAAATACAACTTCAGGATTGAGTGGTGCCTTTAGCTTCCTGGCAGGGGGAGCGTGGAGGAGTCCGACAGCCCGGTGGCGAGGACTGGCCGCTCCCTGGCTGCGGGAAGGTCACCTTTCCGAGGATCGGTGGACTATCTGCAGAGCAGCAGCACTGGCTGCGCCCCGTTGTGTGGAAGCAGGTGCCGTGCATGTGGGCTCCTCCCCCGTCCCCTCTGCCTTCCTGGGGGAGTGTAGCTGAGTGTGCGTCTGAGCCACAGGTGAACTGTCTCTGTCACACATGTGGCTCCAAGCTGGGACTGGGCCCCACTCTGTCCCCATCCACGGCCGACCTTGAGTCGAACCCAACAGAGCTCCCTGACTGTCTTCTGCCAGGTGCCTTGGGCCTTGCGGATCCAGGGCGAGCCAACGTGTTCCTACCTTTAGGCCTCCACTGGGGACATGATGCTTTCCGACGAGACGAAGGGTGGCTTCTTGTGCTGGTGAGAGACAGCAAGAGCAGGAATCTGCACGAACCCCCCAGCAGAAGCCAAAGCCTCTGACTGGGGAAAGGCAGGAGGTATTTAGCAAGCTGACAGCAGCCGACCTTGGCTGCAACACAGGGTGAGATGGTCAGGGGGGCAGAAGACACGGAAAGGGAAAGGCCAGAGTGTGGAAGATCATGTTTCATTGAGCAGGTGGCCGGAGCCACACAGCACGCTGCTGGGTGGGAGAGGGAGAGGACGAGAAAGGAAAGTTTCCATGGTGGGAGAGGTACAGGGGGAGGAAAGGTGACTTCTGAGTCTGCGATCACATCGGGGAAAGTCTCTGAAGGCCTGAACCTGGGCACAGCAGACCCGGCACTCCCATGGCTTTTAGCAGATGATTTCATTTTTTTCTACTATCCCTTCTTCACCAAAGGCTATGAAAATAGTAGAAATGTTGTTTTCTCCATCGGCAACTTCACGCAACATCTCTTGATGTCACCTGGAACTTCTTAAAAGGGAAATAGCTGCCTTATTTGTAAGAATGACCACTTAGAATCATTCACCGATTGGCTAATAACTCAACATAAATTCAATTATGATGGAAACTGGCATAAGGAGAGGCTGGCTCCATTCCTAGGAGGAGACCATGTTGTAGGGAAGACAGGTGGTTACTACTATGTGAAGAAACCCTCAAGTACAAGAGGGAACAACAACGTCCTGTCAGAAAAGCAGGGCGAAGGGCTTGACATAGCAGTTACAAAAGAAGAGATTTGAGTATCCACTGAGCATCCCAGAGCATGTTCGGATGAAGACTGGGGTGCCGTCTTCTCTCCCTCCGACTAGAAGGCAGCCAGGGACCACAGCTGATTGGGCCTCCCCCGTCCTCTTACAGGTGGAGGGATGGACCCTGACTGGAGGAGGACCATGGCCCAGGTGGCGGGGAGGATGAGGCAGGGTGGCCCAAGGAGAACAGGTCTGGGGGGGTGGGTCTCATGCTCCTGAGGGAAGCCCCCTGGGGTGAGAGTCCCGCAGCTGCTGGTGACCTGGGAGAGACTCTCTCCCCGTCCTGCAGCTTTGCTCTTGCAGTTTTCCGGAGTGGCCACAAGGTGTCCATGTGAAGAACGCAAACAAGTCAATGCCCAGCAATTGCTCAACCGTTGAGCTAAATTTCAAAACACTAGGGAGTTCCCAGTTTTAAAAATGCTCATTTGAAGAGTGGGAAAAAATCCCAGAAGTGCAGTGGTCGGGGTATCAGTTCACTTCCTTCCCAGTGGTGCAAGGGGCCTCTGTATTCTGAGGGGTCGTGCAGGGGCACAGCACCTCTGGGACTCTTGGCAGGCATCCCCTCCCAAGTCTGGAGTTCGCCCCAGGACACTGGACTTTGAACCTGGGCCTGGGGACTCTGGGCCTCCCTAAGTGATGGCAGTGTGATGTCTGGGCAGATCCGAGGCCTCACAGTTCCTTTCCAGCCTCATTGAGCTCTGGTGCCAAGCCCCGGCTTCCTCTGCTGGGTTATTGACTTCCTCTTAGTGTTGCTGAGAAGGTCAAAAGCAAGGAGATAAGGCAAGTGATAAAGGCAGGAGGGAATCATGGTTGTGGGCCGGCTCCAGGGCCAGATAACTCTGTGGGGACACCAGTCACCACCCAGCTGTGGAAGTCACCACACCTCTTCCAGCCTCCATCCGCTCCTGGGGTAAAGAGCCTCCAAATCACCTGTCTCACGGGCTCGCTGTGCCCACACGTGCCAGGCACTCAGGCTCCCGTCCAGCATTCTCTCCGTAGCAACAGTGCCGATCGCTAGGCCTCGGGCATCTCGTGTGCATCTCTTCCACCGGGTGCGCTGCCCGGCCTCGCTGCATCATGCCTCGTTAGCATCTGTGTCCTCTGCGTGGCTGCGAGCTCTTCAAATACGGAGGCTGTGCATATACACACGTCTCCTCGGCGTGGAGACAGCTCAGGGTCAGCTGCTCCTGTCCCTCATTTACAGCACGAGGAGCAGAGCCTGGAGGGGGGCCTGAGCTGCCCTGCCCTGCACACCAGCGGCCCTTCTGTGCCACAGCTCCTGTGCCTCTGAATGGCAAGACGTCAGGGCGGGAAAACTCACTCCGAGCGTGTCCCCCATGTCGGCACATCAGCGGGGGCGCGGCGGAGGGCGTGTGGGGCCCTCACTGGGTGCCAGACGCTGGTGGAAGCATGCTTTCACGGAGCAGCCACGTGAACACTCGCACTCAGCCTGCGAGATGGGCACCGTCGTTACCCGAATTTGACAGGCGAGGAAGTGGAGACACAGAAAGGTTAATTTAACGTCCGACAACCCAGGAGGGGAGTCTGGATCCAGGTCCAGAGCACTTAATCACCCAGCAGTACTGCCTCTCAGGAAGCTTCCAATGCATTTTTTTGGATGGAATTGAAAAGTAAGAATGGAAACGGATCCGTACGACGGTGTATGTGGGGAGCGACCGCGGGTATGCATTCAAGTTCTCCCTTCAGACCTGCTTTAAATACGCGTGTCGGGGGGGGGGGGCACCTGCCAGGCATGATTTAATGAGTGGGACGAAGGGCTTGAGGGGAGCGTCTGAGTTCGGGAGCTGTCCAGTCCAGGGCAGCGGGGAGCAGGAGCCACGCAGAAGGCCTGGAAGCTGCCGGGAGCCCATGGCGGGACCACAGGCAGCTCTCCTCTGAAAAGGCTCAGCGCTCTGAGCACCTGCAGGCTGTGTCAGTACACCTGGGAGCTCTGTCACCCTGCTGCATCCTGCAAGCCCAGATGGGTGATGGGTGGGGTCCTCCTAGGTACCAGCTCTTGATGAGTAGGGGCTTTCTGGAGCCCTGTGCCAAGCAAGACTGGGATTGTGCCCAGTGCAGTGGAGAGAGCTTAGAGATGCCCCGTGTATCCATGAGGGCCGTGGGCCATACTGAAGTCAGTTGGGTCCCAAGCCTGCCCTTTCTGAAAGACCCTAGCAACCCTCGTCCTTGTAGCTTCTCCAGGTTCCATAGGGTGGCCAGGCTGCCTGGAGCTGGGGTTGTGGGCTCTGCCTAGGAACCAAGTGCTGCAGGCTGAGCCACCCAGGCCTCCACCCCAGAACACTGTACCCTACACTCCATGCTCCAAGTCATACAGGGACACCCCGTCCTCCCCCAGAGGGAGTGGGCACGGTGTCTCCTATGGCTGTCCCCAGCTGCTGGGCAAGAGCCTCCTCCCTTCCTCCCTCCTTGCAATGTCTCTGTGCTGTGTGTTATTGTTGGCTGACGTGAGCAAGGTTGAACATCTGCCAAACATCTGCTCATGTCTCCTGAATGTGCTCCCAAACAGACGGGCAGGAAGCAGCACCACCCTTGCGCTGAAGTGCCAGGGCCTGTGAGCAGCCACCCCAGGACACCGCCTGGCTCACTGGGGGGCTGGTGGGATCCCATGAACTGGGAGCTCATCTCCTTGGGGGGAGCTGGGAGGGGGCTGGAGAGGTCTCTCAGTTCCTCATCCTTCCCATCTTCCCCAGAAGGGATGTGGCTAAGTGTCAGGGACACTGGACCGAGGAGGGGCCTATGAGAGATGGCGGGGGGCAGAAAGCAGGCCGTGTTAGAGCCCTCCCTTCCCTGGGTGGGCATGGGCGTGGGGCGTCCTTAGCCTGGGATCCTCAGGAAATAGACCCCATGCAGATGTGAACGCACACAGCTTATTTGACGTAGGTGCATTGGGGATGCTGTGAAGCAGGGAAGGAGGAAAATCTGGAAGAATACCTGATTCAGCAGCTGATGGACACAGGGGGCAAGTGGGACCCCATCCCCCTCAGGAACCAGAAGACTGGGTGAGCCTCAGACACCCGCCACCTGCCGCTGACAAAAGCGGCCCCTGGGCCTGGGCCTCCTCGCCATCCAGCTTTCCTGGCCCCTGGCATGACATGGGCAGGGAGGAAGCCTCAGGTGCTTGCAGTCAGGACACAGAGGGATTGTGGGTGGGATGTGACAGTCTATGCCACAGGGGAAAAAGCCCCTGGAAGGAGAATTAGGAGTGTTGGACATCATCAGTTCTGCCCCCCATCTTCCCTCTCTTGGCCCTCTTCTCTGGGAATCCATCCCTCATACCTGTCTCTCTGGGTTCCCATGTAGCCCTAGCCCCAAACAAGCCAGGGATGGAGCCTTTCCCTTGTCCTCTATCCTGTCCTGTGGGCTAGTTTCTTCCCGTCCCCTGGATGAATACTCTGCTATCCCTTTGGTGGGAAAGTATCCTTTGAACCACTTTATGTTGCTGAACGCTTGAACCCAGACTGCTCAGCAGCTGCAATGGGATTTTCCCTTGTACTACTGAGTCCAGGACTGGCTGCAGAGGCGAGCCTCCCCTCCTCCTCTGTGCCTGGTTCCCTGCAGGCAGGAGGCCCTGGTAGGTCCTCTCCTCCATCCTACCGAGGGTGGTGTCTGACCTGTGGGGTTGGAGCTTAGGGGGAGAATAGGGTTTTGGGAAATCAGGACAGTCTCTTCCTTCTGGGTTCCCCAGTCTTGACAGATAGATAGCCAAGGTGACAGTCTGCCTTGAGGGTCTTGCTGAGGCTTTGGGGTATCTCCCACTCCTGGGTCTGAGGTAGACTCTCCTGTTGAAGGAAATGTGTCCCCTCTCCAACAGAGGCTTACTCTCAGCCTCTGATCATTCCCCATTCTTTGGAGTTCTTCCCACCAGGGTCTGCTTACTCTTCCAGGACGCCCTCTAAATAATCCCCCATCTGGCCTGGTTCCCATCTGGCCCTTAGGCCAGTGATGGAGTCTTTGAGTCCCATCAGGTTTGGGGAGTGCAGACCTATCCCAATGCAGTTACCTCTCTCTTATAGTGTCAGGGCAGGTAGGTGCCTTCCTCACAATGCCCCCTCCTTTGCCTAGTGCCCCAATCCATGGACTTCAGGGTAACTCTCTGGTCCGATGAGGGGCCACGATGGGCTGCTCACTGCAGTGTCCCTCACAAGCAGCCAAGAGCCTGGCAGTTAGCTAATAAAGCCCAGCATGTGTGTGTCGAGCAGCTGAATGAGTCCTTCACATTTGGCCAGGCCCCAGCCTGGTCCAGGAGGGCTCTCTGGAGTGTGCTGACCCAGCAGGACGCTTGCAGGAGGACCTTGGAGAGATCTTTTGCTGAGGCTGGTGTGAGGGCCAGATCGGCTCCCCACCTCCTCTGCAGTGTTTGATGGATCATCACACTTAGTTGGGGGGGAAGAGGGAGCCTAGGCCTGGCCCAGCAGCCCTAAATCTGTGACAACAGCGCTGCAAACGGCAGCTTTGCCTCTCTTTGCTTTGTTTCAAATGAGCCACTGAGAGAGCTTGAAGAGCTGACCTCGGGATCTGAGGCTCAGCTATGCTTTTGCCTCAGGGCCCTGTGTGCTCAAATATTGGGAGGAGCAGCTGCTGGGTGCTGGTCTTCATTCCTTGCTTGGCTCAGGGTTCATTTGAAGCTCCTGGGCAAGGCTCACTCTTCAGAAAGCTGAGGTCTCTTCCAGTCATGCCTTCTTTGCCTCCTCTTTAATGCCAAGTCTTCCTCAATTCCCCCAAGCTTTCTGATTCCCATTCTCCAGTTTTCCGAAAGGAAGTGGATTTTCAAGGAAAACCTTTGGGTGGAAGGGTGTTGATCTGGTGGGAAGGTCTACTGCCATGGCTTGTACTGCTTCCTCTCCTGCAGAAGGCTGCATGGTCCAAGAGATGACGCTTTAAAATGAAGTGTGATGGGAACTCCACTAGGTGATGTTCACAGGTTGGAAAAATTGGGGCGATTTTTCTGATCAAACGGTTTCATTCTGAGGTCTTTTTTTTTAAAAAAAGATTTTATTTATTTATTCATGAGAAACACAGAGAGCGAGGCAGAGACACAGGCAAGGGGAGAAGCAGACTCCATGCAGGGAGCCCGAGACAGGACTCAATCCCGGGACTCCAGGACCACGCCCCGGACCAAAGGCAGATGCTCAACCACTGAGCCACTCAGGCATCTGTTCATTTACTCATTCATTCATTGAGCCCCTGGCTGTGGCCCAGGTGTTGAGGATTACAAGGGACAGTCGATGTAACTTGGCTGATGCCTCCCCTTTGGATCTACATGTGGTCCTCACCACATGCATGTGCACCATACAGACAAGGGAGCTCTTGCTCACTCCAGGTGACCCCTCATGCAGCTGCTCACCCCATGCTCTTGCGTGCACCTCGCTCCATACCCTTCCATCCACCAACTGCACAGCTTGTTCTGTATCACTCTCGCCTTGTCCTGATGCCTGCCTTTAATCTTGGTTCCTATCCACAGGGATTCTGAACTTAACTGTCTTTGTGAACCTTCCCCAGGATCTCCCTGCTCTCATAAGTGATGCACGGTACCTGAGGCTGAAGAGTTCATGGTTTTGTGGAATATGTAAAACTGTGGCAGGGTTGGAATAGTTACTCCGTGGTATCATTTGGAGGATTCTTGTATTCTGTTGTCACCATGATTATCTTCGCGAAGTCCTACCTTCCCATAAAGGGGTGGTAATAAAGGGGATAATTAGATAGAATCCAGCCCTAGATCTTATTCCAATGCAATCATTCAAACAGTTCCTTTAGGTCAGAAGTTCAATCTCTGAAGTTTGTCCCCACTATCTTTCCCTACCCTGAGACGGCATTTGAGGTGCACGGGGTAACCAGATGCGCCAGGCAGCAGGGAGAAAGTAGGTCCATGAATTGGATCTAGCCCTGCTAGATCCTCGCTGAGCCCTACCCGACACACCTGGATCCTCTGTCCCCTGGACTGGTGACTGCTAAGGGCTGGTGACCAGCTCTCTCCCCTGACATCCCAGGGATGCTGGTGACAGGAGTGTGCGGCTGGAGGCATCAGTGATCCGGCCTCTCTGTTGTCCTGGTCAGGACTTCACAGTCCTCGCTGGTTGACCTAGTGTCACCTCAGTTCTCCACATGGCCATGGCTGTCCTGATGCCCTCGGGTATAGGCTACTTTGTCGCGGAGGCAGGAAACTCTGGCAAGCTCCCCAGTCAAACTCTCAGCCAACTTCAGCTTATCCTTTCCAAGACATTGGAACTTCTTGATCACGTGCATGGTGCAAAGGAAGGGGAATCAGCTCATCACTGCCAAATACAAGGGCCACCTTCCCAGTCCTGAGGCAGCTCCCGTTCACCATGGTATGGTTTCCCTCCGGGGTGAGAGGGTCGTGACTTCTCTATGGCCAGACCTGTGAGGAGTCCGACATGGACTGGTCAGAAGCACTTTCCTCACCTCCCCTAAGACCTCAGGACCAGAAGACCGGGCTCCTATTCCCCTCTCCCCGCGGGGCAGCATCTGAGGCCACTGCCTCTCCTCCAGGGTCAGAGGTAGTTTCTCTATATTAGGGAATACACTAAGAAATTTTGCATCTGAACGTGCTTGCTGATAAGCCAGGGAGGAATGGGGGTGAAAAACCAATTGGGAAATTCCTTTCTTACAGCAAAAATCTGGCTTACAGGACTGGGGTGTGGCAGGAGACCGCAGAGTCCCGGATGACTTGCTTTGCCTACGTTGCTGGCACCTGACCGCTTGCCTTTCCTCCCGTCTCCAGACAGGTGCACGCCTCAGGCTGCCTAGAAACAGAATGGAAACAAAAATCCAAAAGAGGAAAGCACACAAATATATTTTTAGAACATTACTACCGTATCCAAATGCCAGCATTGTGTAAACATCAGTGACGCAGAACAGAGGAGGGAAGGACACGCTGGTGCTTTGGGAATGAGGAAGACTTTATCCAACAGGGTTATACAGTATGCCGAATCCTCCAAGAGCTTTGCGAAAGGCGCCTACAGAGAATATAGATTTCCAAGGATAAAGTCAATTGACTTCTTAAGTACCGAATCCTGGGGCACCTGGGTGGCTCAGTTGATTAAGCATCCGACTCTTGGTTTTGGCTCAGGCCCTGATATCAGGGTCGTGGGATTGAGCCCCTGAGTTGAGTCGGGCTCTGACCTAAGCAGGGAGTCTGCTTGAGATTCTCTCCCTTTGCCTCCCCCTCTCTAAAATAAAAAAATAAAATAAAATCTTTAAAAAAGCCGATAACCATATCTCCCAAGCAACTAAACTATCTGTTGATATAGATATTTGTTTTCTCCTGATCACAAAGTAATAAGCACTCAATGTAGTAAATTGAGGAAAACATAAAATAAGTATTGTTAATTTTCAGTGTGTTTCTTTAACATATATTTTAGATGCTATAGAACGCCGCAGGGACTCATGTCAAAATTGATGTGAGCGAGTGACCTGTGCTCCTAAGCTCCTGAATTTTGGGGTTACCCTGGGACTGTGAAATACCCTAGCTCTTCCTAAGTTAGAAATTGGTAATCGAAGTAAGATGCTGCAGTGACAAAACCCAGAAGTACATGGTACTGACCCGTTGGCCAGGCTACCGGAAGTGAGGAAACCAACAGCCCCTGTTGTGCACTGGTAAAATACTGATGAGGCTAGTCCCTTGTGATGGAGCTTGCAGCCCCAGGGGAAGAGGATGGAACACAGTCCGCTGGTGTGGGCTGGTGGTCACTGGCTGTTTAACAAAGGTGTGACAAGGAAGGCAGGAGCATCAAGAACTGATGAGTTTCCAAGAGAAATAAAAGGAATAAAGAAAATGGGACAAGTTTTCTGAATTGGATTAAGGAGGACCTGGGATGGCCAGAGGCAAATGTCAGACTGAGGGTGTGGTGCCCGGCGTGGCGCCCTGTTGGAATCAGGGTGGAACTCAGAAGAAAGGCATGTCTCTAACACCTATTTCAGGTCTTCCCCTGGCTGGAATGTCTCAGAGCAAATAGGAGAAGAAAGCCTGTAAATGTCACATTTACCCGTTGCCTGGAGGCCGCAGCTCTGACATTGAAGGAAGAGGCTCAGGGGCATGAAATGAAGAAATAAAACACATCTGAGAAGCAAGTCCTGAAAGAACAACGGGTGTGGTTTCTGGATGTGAAACAGACTACTGAATTTGAGAGTTGTACTGCCAAAAAAAAAAAAAAAAAAAAAAAAAAGGGGGAAAAAAAAAAAGAAGAAAGATCCTGCCTTAAGAAGCCTGTGATTATTTGAGACTATTAACTCTGTGGCTGCCCGGAGACCCCAACCATCCAACAGGCAGCGAGCAGGCTAAGGCGTGTTTGCAGCCACCGTAGAGGAAAGACATGCTTTCCCAAGCCCACTTCAGATGAGGCCAAAGAGGTGAAGGGTGTCCATGTGCTCATCCTGGCTGCCTTGGGATATGCATGTCAGAGAGTAAGTTCTAGGCAATAGGTCCAGCATAGAAATGATGTGGTCACTTTTGGCCTGAGATCCTGGAAGGCCCTGTCCCGTCTTCCATGCATCTCATCCCCATCACAGAGCTCTGGGGTGTCACGTTGTGGTGGTGGATGCACTTACCTCCACGACGTAGGGTAGAGGCCTACATGCTGCCTTGAAGAGGCACCAGAAGTGCATCAGACCTTGTGGGGATGAGACAAATAACTTCTTCTGGGTTAAAATACTGAGATTTGAGGATTAAGTTCATCATTTCCTCTAACATCACTCTTCTGACCAATGGAGAACATACCACACCCACATCATCATTTAAATAAAATTGAGATTATACTTGTCCATAATTGGCATGCAATATCTGTATTATTAATATCTCCCATACTGTGTAAAATAGTCTTTGAAAACATGACTTTTAATAGTTCCTTATATTTTCCTGAATTATTTCATTGATCATGTACAATGCTGGGGAAGGCATGGTAAGAAAAACAAGTTCACTCACTGGCAGCAAAAGAATAATTTAATGCAGCTTTTCTGAAATGCAAACATTAACATGTTTATCTCTTTGGATCCAGTAATTCTATCTCTGGAACCTTGCCCTAAGGAGACAAGACAGGTGGGCAAATACATATGGGGGAAGATTTTTGTTTCAGCTTTATTTATAATATCAAATATTGGGAATAATATAAATATCCAACAGTAAGTCAATAGTTACATAAGTGATGACCATTAGCCTGCTTGTTGATGAGGCTTGTTTAGCATCAGATGGCTGCAGCCTGAGATGTGGAACATGGGTCTGATCTAATAACTGGCAGATTGCATCTCTGCTTTCACACTGTACCTATTCATCTCCTGCTGGTTGCCTCCGATGATGGAGGGGAGGCTGGCCAAGCTTTGTCTCCTTTTCACTTCCTTGGCAAGTCATGGCTCCTGGCTGCAGATACTTCACATGGTTTCTTGGACATCACACGGTGACAGCCCAACATTTGGTTACATAAAGTGCAAATGAATCATGAACACGTGGATTATATTTCCGTTCAAATACACAGGGATTTCAATTTATGGGAAATGGACTGTGGGCTGTACCCATGAGCACTAGGTTTGGGAAATCGGTTGAATGGCTGATCAGATCCTCAGTGTAGGTAATGTTCATCTGCTCTCCCCCCAAATCACCTCCTTAGCACCCTAGAGATGACAACTGTTTCATTCCAGGGGCCTCCAAGAAAGACGGAAAGCCAAATGAGTTTGCCAAAGGGTTCCTGGGGTTTATTTGTTCTGTCCCAAAGCCAGAGAAGACTGAACAAAATGCAAAATGGACCCTCCCTTCCTCTTGGCTTCTGTGTTGGAACTTCGAAAGTTTTTTTTTTTTTTTTTTTTTTTTAATCTCTTTCTTCCCTGTCTTCCCTGCCCTGGTGCTGTGCATCTCGTCATTGTTTGTCTCTTCTGTGTTGGGATTTCCTCAGGCTTCATCTTTAGCCATTTCTCTTACTGTACTTTCTAGGTTATTTCCAATCTGAGCCCTAGGCTTTGACTCCTCTCTATACGCTGATGGTGGTCAGATGGCTGTCCCTGGCCCAGGTCTCTCTCCTGACCCCCCAGTCCCTGCGTCTATGTGCTCACCAAGCATCCCTCCGTTCTGAAGTCCCCAGTTTCCCAATCTCACTGTACCCTCTGTTCCCCATTCCAGCCACTCTCCCTGCATTCACTATTTTAGTCACTGAAAGTGCCAATCATTCATTCCATTGCCAATACCATTAGTTAATTAGTTCAGAAAACTTTGAGCTCTCACCAACTGCTCTCATCAAGTGCCAGTTGCTGATTTAGATAACAGGGCACAGAGAGGAGTAACACCTAGCTTTATTTAAAAAACCTAGGTTTTGCCCTCAACATACTGACATACAGCGTGGTAGATGGATGTGCAGGTGAATGATCACAGGACACTGGGAAGCACTGCATTGGAGATAGGCAGAAGATCCTTATAGTGTGCATGCAGAAGGGCCACAGATCACATCAGGGTGTGGGTGGGGGTCCTGGGGATTCTAAGGAGGGTTGTGAAAAGGTGACATCCTAGCAGTGGATCAAAGGATGAGCTGAATAGACTGGATGGGGTGGTTGGAGGGGGCCAGACACAAGCCTGGGGGTGAGAAGCAGTGTGGTTGAGGGAGGGGGGCCGAGGCAAGGGTGTCTAGTGAGGCTGCAGGGGACACAGAGGCCAGAGAGAGGAGGTCTTGCATCCCTTGCTCATGGGTTTAGATTTTATCCGATAGTGTTTATAGGGGTATTACCTACAAGGTATAAAGGTTAGGTGTCTGTGACTACAGGAGCAGATACACTTGACGCAGAGGAAGGCAGAGATGCCAGGTGGCTCTGGGGGCACCCTGGCTGCCAAGTAGGAGAGCCTAAGCTAGGACATGGCAGGGGCAACAGAGAGGTCTGTGCACTTGAGGGATGCCTTGAATGTATACTGGCCTTGAATTAAATGTAGAAATAAAGAAAAGTAGGAGTGGGAGATAGTTGTGGATGCTGGGCTGGGTCATGGGGAGCATAGTAATGGTGTCGGGAGAGCAAGCATGGGGACTTCTTAGAAATGGTCTCTGTGTGGATTGGTGGCTCCTGAACACGCCCTGTTTCGGGTTGCTGTACGGTGCTGCACACGGTTCCTCTGGTTCAGACAAGCCCACTTCCCACTCTCCTGACCTTCAGATTCAACCCGTCAGCCCATGACTCCTCTGACCTGACTGTGCAGGATCTGTGCCCATTTCTGTGCTTTCAAATCTTCCAGGGGGCAGACTTCATCCCAAGTGGCCTCTCCCTTAGAAGCTCCTGGGGTCACAGCCCAGCTGCTGTTCACTTGCTATAAGCTGGATGCTGAATGCCTCTTGGCAGGAAGCGAAACTTGTTCTTTTTGGTTATGGAAAGTCAACGTGTTCAAAAAACAAGGACATGATGGACGCCTCCGAGCTTATGACTTCGTGACACCCGTTCTCCATGTGGTCTTGGGACACCTGTTATCACGGTGTGATCTCAGGGAGGTTTGCGTGGATGGTGGCCATCTGCTGGTATGACTGGGGCTGTGGCAACCTCTCTGGGCTCTAGCTGCCCATCAGGTGCATGGAGAGTTCCGTGTCGGCTAGCGAATGGCCAATAGCCTGGAGGTGGAGCCCGGTGACCATATGGAGTGGGCTCAGACCTTGCAGAGATCAGCATGGGAGAGGAGCTGCTGGAAACAGGCCAATGGGGGTGGGGGGTGGGGGGGGGGTGGCTGCAGCAAGGGGAGCTTGCATATGAGGCCTTCTCCTTGCTTCTTGGCAGCACAGGATGAGTGTCGGCTGCAAAAGTGTTCCTTGCGGAGGTTGAGGACAGAAGGAGGGGATAAGGTGCTGGGGACAGTGTTGGGGATAGCCTTGGGTGCAGGGGTCCTGGACTTCACAACTTGACTCTTGGGTCTTCCTTCAGAACTGAGCTCTGACTTTTGGTGCCAACTTTCCATACTTTAAACCTTCTTGGAGAGGAGACCAGGCCTTGGGTGGGCCCTTGGCCTCTTTCAGGCTGGCATCCCTGCAAACACGAGAAGGTCCCTGTGGAGAGGTGGGACTCACACAGCAGTCCTTGTCCCCCTGGCTGAGCCTCCTCGGTCAGTCTGCACTCAGCATGCCCGCCATGCCTCTGCCTCCCCCAGCTCTCCCTAGCTGGACCCCCCGAAGAATCTCTGAGTGCAGGACCAAACTGACCTAAGGAACAGGACTCTCTGGATCCTCCAAACAGTGGGCTCATTACCTATCCACTTCTCCAAGGAAGAGTGAAGCCACGACTCGCCGGGGCTCCCCATGCAGCGTTCGTGTTGGTTCTGGTTCCCAGGTGACTCCTGTGACGCCCCCACTCCCCGAGTCCCCCATGCTTCCCGTGCCCTTGCGTGGGCTGCTGCTGGAGTCGCTGTCCTTCCTGATCCCTGTGCTATGACAGATGGCCTGGCTGAACCTGCATGGTCAGTCAGCCAACCGGAGAGTGGCCACCAGTACCTGCTGGGAACGTGTCTGTTCCTTCTCCACCTTCTTGTCCAAGTGGGAGGGAGATAACCAGGCTTCCGTGGAGGCATTCTGCAATGCAGGGCTGACCACAACGGCCTTGATTAAGAGAGGTAAGGCATAAGCAGCGATTGGTGCAGTGCTTAGCCAGAGCAGATACTCACCACTAAGTAACTCTCATCACTACCATCATCACATCGTCACTGTTCGTCACAAGTAATTGCACATAACCTCTCCATCGTGCTGTCGGGGCCCAGCGAACACGATCCTACCATCGGACGGGACACAATCAGCCGACAAGTGGAGTCTAGAATTGAAGGGCTCTGCTTCCAGGGCAGAGCATGCATGCTTCCTCCCTGGAAAGAGAGAAGACAAACTGTAGTTCACAAGGGATCCCCAGGGCTCTGAGGTCTGGGGGCCATGGTGTTCAGTCCATCACTGGTCAGTCTCAAGTTGGGAAGAGGCTGGCAAAAGATGAGTAAGGCGGGACCATGGACAGAGCAGGAAGGGGGATCCTCTGGATGGCCTCATGGGTGTTGGCCACCATGGGGACGCTCCTGTCCTGCCAGGAGGTGGCTCGGGTCCGATCTGGAAGAACGGAAGAAAGGGCTGCCAGAGGGTCACAGAGGAGTTATCTCCGCTGGTACCTGTGGCACTGGCTGAGCGCTGGGGTCTGGTTGGGAAGTCCTTGTCATCTTCAACTGGCTTTCTTTCTTTTTTTTAATAATAAATTTATTTTTATTGGTATTCAATTTGCCAACATACAGAATAACACCCAGTGCTCATCCCGTCAAGTGTCCCCCTCAGTGCCCGTCACCCATTCACCCCCACCCCCGCCCTCCTCCCCTTCCACCACCCCTAGTTCGTTTCCCAGAGTTAGGAGTCTTCATGTTCTGTCTCCCTTTCTGATATTTCCCACACATTTCTTCTCCCTTCCCTTATATTCCCTTTCACTATTATTTATATTCCCCAAATGAATGAGACCATATAATGTTTGTCCTTCTCCGATTGACTTACTTCACTCAGCATAATACCCTCCAGTTCCATCCACGTCGAAGCAAATGGTGGGTATTTGTCGTTTCTAATGGCTGAGGAATATTCCATTGTATACATAGACCACATCTTCTTTATCCATTCATCTTTCGATGGACACCGAGGATCCTTCCACAGTTTGGCTATTGTGGACATTGCTGTTAGAAACATCGGGGTGCAGGTGTCCCGGCGTTTCATTGCATCTGTATCTTTGGGGTAAATCCCCAACAGTGCAATTGCTGGGTCGTAGGGCAGGTCTATTTTTAACTCTTTGAGGAACCTCCACACAGTTCTCCAGAGTGGCTGCTGCACCAGTTCACATTCCCACCAACAGTGTAAGAGGGTTCCCTTTTCTCCGCATCCTCTCCAACATTTGTGGCTTCCTGCTTTGTTAATTTTCCCCATTCTCACTGGTGTGAGGTGGTATCTCATTGTGGTTTTGATTTGTATTTCCCTGATGGCAAGTGATGCGGAGCATTTTCTCATGTGCATGTTGGCCATGTCTATGTCTTTCTCTGTGAGATTTCTCTTCATGTCTTTTGCCCATTTCATGATTGGATTGTTTCTTTCTTTTGTTTCTTTGGTGTTGAGTTTAAGAAGTTCTTTATAGATCTTGGAAACTAGCCCTTTATCTGATACGTCATTTGCAAATATCTTCTCCCATTCTGTAGGTTGTCTTTGGGTTTTGTTGACTGTATCCTTTGCTGTGCAAAAGCTTCTTATCTTGATGAAGTCCCAATAGTTCATTTTGGCTTTTGTTTCTTTTGCCTTCGTGGATGTATCTTGCAAGAAGTTACTGTGGCCGAGTTCAAAAAGGGTGTTGCCTGTGTTCTCCTCTAGGATTTTGATGGACTCTTGTCTCACATTTAGATCTCTCATCCATTTTGAGTTTATCTTTGTGTATGGTGAAAGAGAGTGGTCCAGTTTCATTCTTCTGCATGTGGATGCCCAATTTTCCCAGCACCATTTATTGAAGAGACTGTCTTTCTTCCAGTGGATAGTCTTTCCTCCTTTATCGAATATTAGTTGACCATAAAGTTCTGGGTCCACTTCTGGGTTCTCTATTCTGTTCCATTGATCTATGTGTCTGTTTTTGTGCCAGTACCACACTGTCTTGATGACCACAGCTTTGTAGTACAACCTGAAATCTGGCATTGTGATGCCCCCAGCTATGGTTTTCTTTTTTAAAATTCCCCTGGCTGTTCGGGATCTTTTCTGATTCCACACAAATCTTAAAATAATTTGTTCTAACTCTCTGAAGAAAGTCCGTGGTATTTTGGTAGGGATTGCATTAAACGTGTAAAATGCCCTGGGTAACGTTGACATTTTCACAATATTAATTCTGCCAATCCATGAGCATGGAATACTCTTCCATCTCTTTGTGTCTTCCTCAATTTCTTTCAGAAGTGTTCTATAGTTTTTAGGGTATAGATCCTTTACCTCTTTGGTTAGGTTTATTCCTAGGTATCTTATGCTTTTGGGTGCAATTGTAAATGGGATTGACTCCTTAATTTCTCTTTCTTCAGTCTCATTGTTAGTGTATAGAAATGCCACTGACTTCTGGGCATTGATTTTGTATCCTGCCATGCTGCCAAATTGCTGTATGAGTTCTAGCAATCTTGGGGTGGAGTCTTTTGGATTTTCTATGTAGAGTATCATGTCATTGGTGAAGAGGGAGAGTTTGACTTCTTCCTTGCCCATTTGAATGCCTTTAATGTCTTTTTGTTGTCTGATTGCTGAGGCAAGGACTTCCAGTACTATGTTGAATAGCAGTTCAACCGGCTTTCTGATGCCAGGTATTATTGTGACTTTCTTCCCTGTGACCTACGCTTACTCTTGGGGACTCACACATAGCCAACTTAGTGTTGGCCATGGGCAAGGAATGACTAAATGTATATGTGTACCCATGTGTATACACGTACATGTGTGTATGTCCGTGTACACATACGTGTGTGTATACACATGCACATAATGTAACGCACATACAAAATGCAAAACTGTACATTAAAACCACAGAAGCCTTCCAGAATAAAATGAGACTTTATGCTTTTGGGTCTGCAGAAAATGTTTCATGATAAATTAAAAATTTAAGATGTGAGAAGATACTTCTGGACGTGATTTCAAAAGCACCAAGTATGTAAAAGTTTGATAAAGCAAGTTCTGCCCAGCACCACGATCTGCTGGGATGTGTCCCTGTTTGGGCTTCTCTCTCTGATTCTACTGGTCACCAGGCAGTGGTAGATAGGGGCTCTGGGGGCAGAGGAGTGGTGGGAATAGATGGTCTTTGGGACCCTCCCCGTTCCTGTGATGGTTCATCTTTGGGTACGTCATTTTCCCTCTAGACCACAACATGTCTGGGTGTGGATGAGAGGGGTGCTGTAGGACAGGGGCTTCCAGACGTGCTCAGCTGAACCTGGGGGGATGCCGACCAGTGGTACAGGGGGAGGTGGTGATGAGCTATAGACTCATCATCCTGCCTTCAGCCAGGATGAATTCACTTTCATCCGTCATTGTTTTATCTATTAATGTTCCATGTGAGACGTTTGAGAGAAAGGGATCTGGTCTTCCTAAAGGTTTGCAAACCACACAGATTAGTTCACCCCTAAGCCCTTCCAGCTCTGACTTCCCTGGTTCCATGACTGACTCTCTCAGGCCTGGAGTGGGTTCCAAAAATCCCCACCTTCCCAGCGGGGGACCTGGGAGCAGGTCCTCTGCACGGATGCAGTCACCTACCCATGTCGTTCTTGACTGAGCACCAAACAGCCCTTTCTCGGTCGTTACAGAAGAGCACTGGGTGTGTCACGCCCATCATTTCTTACTTCTGGGACCCCAGCACACACCCCCCAGCCCACCTCTGAGGCTTTGTTTCCACATCTGTAAAACGGGGACCACTGAACACCACATGCGGTCTTGCAGGATAGGTGGTTCCCTCTGGCTGGTGGGGTGAAGGGTAGGGACCATCATGTCAGGTGGTTAACAGTTAAGGCAGGTGCTGTGGTTTCTGGAGTTGCCACAGATGATGGACAGAATTTCAAGACTTTTTTTTTTTCAGATCTGGGATTACCAGCCTGTGTTTCACCCTTTGCCAAATGGGCTAGGAGATCCAGTTTGCCCCTGAAATAATGTTCAAACATCACAAACGCCATGATTTGGTATATTAGGCTGTCTCTATAATTTTCTGAGTACAAAAGTAAATTTTAAAGCCAGTGAACATTTAAAAATGAATGGGTTGGTTGACCAAGAATATTGGTTCTTTGGCGCATGTAACCATCCATGGGGACGAAGGCACTCAGGTTAATAATTACACATTTAGACTGAAAAACAGTTCCCTGGCTTTGGCTGAGGCAGCCCAGGCTCCCGTAGGGTCACTATCGCACAGCCGGTCACATGACCCTCCAGGTAGCCTCATCGGATGACAGGGCAGGCCACGTGCTCCTCGGGGAGGACCTGGATGCAGAGCCTGGGAGGTCTGTGACTTGGGGTGATGCTGGTCGACAAGGGCTCAGCTCTTGCTTACACATGAAATGGGACTTGGCAGGGTCAGCCGGGCACTCAGAGGCACAGCTGAGGGGCAGCGGGAGAAAGTGGCCCCAGGCTGCCATGGGCCTGGCTCCTGGGAGCCCTGGCAGTGGGCCGAGTCCCGGGGAGCAGAGGAGAAGGGCATGGATGGGGCTGCCTGCCCTGGGAAGGGGTCCGGGCCGGCTCCTGTGGTGGGGGGGCAGGGCGAGCAGTTGGGAAGACAGGAGCCCCATGTCCACATCAGAGGCCGAGGACTTGACGGGATGCATGGTCCAGGGAGGGATGCAAGGTTCAGGGCAGGTTCCAGGTCCAGCAGGGAGGGGATAGGCCCATCCGCAGAAGTGGGAGGCAGGCCTGGCAGGGCAGACGGACACATGGGAGCCGGAGGCCCAGGGCTCACGGAGGGCCAGCAGGCTTTGTGCCCACAGCTCCGAGCATCTGCAGCCCACCAGCCACACTTGCTGAGCCGCCCACAGCCTGGCTGCCTGGGCAGGACTGGCTCAGGACCGGGTATGGCCCACTGTGCAGCTGAGGAAAGACCCAGGCCCCCGAAGTGAGCACACCCCAGGGGGCTGCTGGGTCGGGGGAGGTCAACACCATACACTTCCCAGTCCTAGGACCCCAGCCCTGCTAGTGGGAGCACAGGCAGAGGCCAAGAGGGGCCAGTCGGTTGGAATGTGGGAGCTTGAGGCCACGTTTCCCCCAAGGCGGTTTAACTAGTAAGAGACGGGATCCCGTTCTTTGTGGCAGACCTTGTGCGACAGATGAGATCGGGTGCATTCAGGGTGGTGTGGCGGTGGACCCGACCTTGAGTGAACTAAAGATACTCCCTCCGTCACCTCATGGTGCCCAGGAGGGGCCAAGGAGGCGACTCTGTTTATGGGAGGAGGCCACAGAGAGAAGCCCCCTCCCCACCCCCTGATACGAGACCCGCTTCCCCAACGTTCTAGGCTCTTCCCTTACAATCTGTGATGATGCCTAAAATTGTGCCACGTGGCCCCCCTTATCCACCTGGCCTGGGCACCTCCTGAGCAGACGTTACCATGTGAGGAAGCCTGGCGGTTTGGGGGCTTCCTGGTAGAGCAGGTGGGGGGCAGACACCCGGGGGCCAACAGCAATGCCCTCGCAGGTCTACCTTAGCTTCTCCCCTGCTGCACACTTGGGAAATGTTAAGCTCAGAGGCCAGGCCGCTGGGCCCGGGATTCCCACTGCGGCCTCTCGAGCTTTTCCACCGAAGCCCCGGAGACACAGGATAAGATGGAAAATGAGTCATCAGTGTGGAGAACCCCGCAAGCAGGCTGTCCTCGGGGTGTGCAGATTGGCAGACTGGCTGAGGAAATCATTCTGCAAATACTTCTGGAACATCTGCCACGTGCCAGGCACTGTTCTGGGCACTCGGGGCACATCAGTGAAGGAAGCACAGCCCTCTTGCTCATGACGGACACAGGCTGTGCCTCTGTGCACGGCTCTGGCCTTCCACGTGTTACGGCTTCCTATGTATATGCTGTCCCCCCACTTTTTTGCTAAGAAATAAACTTGTTCTTTTTGGAGAAAAAAAAATTAGGAAATACAGAATAAAAAGAATAAAAAAGTGTTCATAATCCCACTGGCCACAGATAACTTCTGTCCACATCTTGGCACGTAGCTGATAGCCTATTTACAGGAAAAAATAATATGCACGAACGTGCAACCTTCCTTATTTCTCTGTAACTGGACTCACTTGTAAACCTTCCCTTCTGCTGATGATGGGATATTGATTTTGCTAATGTTAGTCATTCCTGATTTACTGCTGATTTTACTCTGTCCCCTCTGGGCATCTATCTTCTCAGTCCAGTCAGAGTTTGAGTGCTGGGTGCTGAGTACTGTCAGGGTGTTGCGGAGGGTGATAGCCATGCATGGGCACCTCTTGGAGCGCTCGGTGTGCATGGAGCCCGCCAGCCTCTCCCTTGTCCCCGAGGCTCCACCCCACCCAGCTGACCGCCCAAGCAACTGTTTCTCACAGCCACTCAGGGCACTCCCCTCCCTCCACATCCAGCTGTCCGGAGCTCCCCAGGAGCACTGGCACGTTCAGGCAATTCTGGGTACCCTCTCAAGGCACAGGGACCTTTCAGCCACACTCCCTCTGTGGGAGCACGTGTCCACTCCGGTAGGCATTTCATGTGGGAAGTGTGTCCTCTCTTGTCTCCCATGTGCACTGTGTGTCTGGTTATCAATCAGGAGGGATCAGAGTGGGGGCTCCTTCTCAGGCCCCCATGCAGATCTTTGAACCCCAATCACCTTCACTTGGGTGGATCTTTTATCTCCTTTTGGATAAGAAGACAACCTTTTTCCTTTTAAAGATTTTATTTATTTGAGAAAGAGAGAGAGAGCATGAGCAGAGGGGAGGGTCAGAAGGAGAGGGATACTGCCCACCAAGTAGGAAGCCCAATGTGGGGCTTGATGCGGAACTCGATCCCAGGGCCTCAGGATCACGACCTGAGCCAATGGCAGATGCTTAGCCGACTGAGCCACCCAGGCGCTCCAAGAAGGCAACTGTTTTTTCATCATCACATGGCTTTTCCCAAATCTGTGAGCTTATGTAAATACTGTGCTTTGACTCCTCCAGACTTTGCTGTTTGTAGTCAAAGGCAAGCTTTCAGGATCGAGGAAAACAAAATGAAAACAAAATGAAAACAAACTCAAACATAGTAGTTTCCGATTGCTGCTGTAAGAAATCACCACAAAAGTGGTGGCTTAAAGCAATACAAAGTCATTATCTTGTCGTTCTTGAGGTCAGAAGTGTAGAAGGGTCTTCCCGGACTGTAGTCAAGGTATTGGCAGGGCTGTGTTCCCTTCTGGAGACTGGAGGGGGAATCCATTTCCTTCTGGAGGCCACCTGCATCCGTGTCTCATGGCTGCATCTGTGGCTCATGGCTGCATTCATGGCTCGTGGCTGCACCTGTGGCTCGTGGCTGCATCTGTGCCTTGTGGCTGCCTTTGTGGCTTGTGGCTGCATTTGTGGCTCGTGGCTGCATTTGTGGCTCGTGGCTGCATTTGTGGCTCGTGACTGCATTCATGACTCATGGCTGCATCCGTGGCTCATGGCTGCATCCGTGGCTCATGGCTGCATTCGTGGTTCATGGCTGCATCTGAGCCTCATGGCTGCATCTGTGGCTCATGGTTGTATTTGTGGCTCATGGCTGCATTTGTGCCTGGTAGCTGCATCTGTACCTTGTGGCTGCATCTGTGCATCATGGCTACATCTGTGGCTCGTGGCTGCATCCGTGGCTCGTGGCTGCATCTGTGGCTCATGGCCCCATCCTCTGTCATCAAAGCTGGCACTGTGGCTTCTCGAACTCTGACCCCCTCTTCTGCCTCCCCCCCTCACATTCATAGACCCTTCTGATTACATGGGTACCACCTGGGTAATCCAGGATAATCCCTTTATCTTAAAGTCAGCTGATCAGCAAGTTCATTTCCATCTTCAACCTTAACTCCCCCTCCAAGGACCATAACACATTCAAAGATTCCTCCTACAGGATGTGGACCTTTTATGTAGGGGTCAATAATCTGCCTACCACCCCGAATAAAAACTCCTTTGTCAAAGGCTTAATTCATATGATCAAAAGCCATGACTTTCAAAATTATAGTCCTCACTATCAACTTTACAAAAATCTACTTAGGACTAAGTTCTAAAGCCAGTGACTCAATTAAAAAAATAATTTTTTTAAAGCGAAATTATTATTATTATTATTTTTAAAAAAGATTTTATTTATTTATTCATGAGTGACAGAGAGAGAGAGAGAGAGAGAGAGGCAGAGACACAGGCAGAGAGAGAAGCAGGCTCTACGCAGGGAGCCGATGCAGGACTTGATCCCAAGTCTCCAGGATCAGACCCTGGGCTGAAGGTGGCGCTAAACTGTTGGGCCTCCCAGGCTGCCCAGAAAAATTATTTTTAATTAAAAATTTTTCTACCATGCTCTAGGTGGTATGAATGGAAAGCTATAGCTGCTCCCTGAATTGTGGGGGTATCAGCATGGACACTGGGAAGTTCGTAGAGGAAAATACCCATAATTTTACTTCTCCATATTTAATCTTCTTTCACATCTATAGAGCATACACTCTGCAGTTCTCACCCTATTCTTTTCATGAGGCAATATAATGCAGACATCTTTCTATGATAGTAAATCTTACTTTATCGTATCATTTTAATTTCTGCTAAGCGTTCCCTGTTTACGTAGCCCTGTCTCTCTGTGTTGCTATGGCCGCGTCCTCCTAGGAGGCAAGGCCAGGTTCTGGTCCCCGCGGTGCTGGTGACAGAGCCCCGGTGTCCTGCGGCTTCGGGACCTGGGCTGTTGCTTGGTTGCTCAGGGCCAGGTAGGGCGGGCAGCGGGGCCACGCCAGCCCGGATCCCAACCCTCATCCCAGGATGGGGATGACTGTCAGGGAGCTGTTCCTACTCCAGGTGCTGACAGCAGAGGTTTTTCTGGCAACCTGTGGCACTGGTCTGAAGAATGATTATTTATGGGAAAACGTGGGGTATATGTGTTGGTAGAGGGACCATCGTGACCTGGGGGTGGTTTGAGCACAGCGGTGGTAACTTGGGAGCCTTTGACTCCAAGGACCTGAGCCGTGGTGGCCTTGACCCTGGTCCAGGGCTGTTGGCTGTGGTGGCCATGGCTGGGGCCTAACCTGGGAAGACTGGGGGCTCTTGGCAGGTGACAGGTAAGCCCGGACCTGGACCAGGTCTGTGTCGCTTGCTTCCCTGGTGGGTTTTTCTCCCTATCTGATTGATCAGGCTTTCCTTTCAGTCCAATCATCTATGTCTGCGTTCCCAAAACCATCACATTCTTCCCCAGCTTCCAGCTCTGACTCTTTGCCACTTATTGTATATTCTTTTGGTCTTTTCGGTGGGGAATCCAAGGATTTATATAACCCGGCAATCAAGTCGGTCACTTAAAATAATAGTACATCTTGTCCAAGTCTAAAAATAAAATCTCCTGGTATGAGAAGGCAAACAGGGGGAATTGGGTACAGTGGGCAGAAAACATTTTTACAGCCCAGTTAGCCAGGGCTCGTGCCCACTTTTCTATTATGCTTGCTTGTCCCGACTCGGGCGGGAGTCAGAGTGCCTTCTGTTTGTTCTGATGAAAGGCAGCCTCCACCTTCCCCGGAGCCCAACTGCCCTTCTGGGGACACAGGCTGCATTCACCACCAGCCGCTCTGCCCAAGCCCTTAGCAGATTTTATGAAAGGCGTTTTCACTTGGATTAAACAGGCGCTGTGTTTGTGTGTGGTGTGTGTGTGTGTGTGTGTGAAGGAGAAAATGAATCACTTCAACTTTGGGCAGAAATTTTAGGTGTTGTGTTTGTCCCTTGCAATTACATAAACACACCAGAACTCATTTAAAAAACGAAGAAAAAAAAAGTTGGGAGGTGGGGAGCCGAGTCCAGTGCTCGGGATGATCTAAACCGTTTAGCACATTTTCCATACATTCGACCTCAGAGAGGGTTGTGTTCAGTCCGCTCCCAACAGAGTCTGAGTCCAAAGGAAAGTTTGAGGTTTTACATTTCTGTTTGTGGTACAGGAAAAGGCTTATGATCTGAGGGCTTGATTCAGTGAAATAACATTGCCTTCATGAACATTTGCTTCGCAAGAAAGGCAGGGGTTGGAAGCAACCGTTGTGAGACTTTAAAGATTTGCTGGCAGAGGGAAAGGGATTTTTTTCCCTCCCTCCCTGCCGGGGGGAAAACCAGTTCTAACGAGGAGCTACTTCGGAGTTTTAACTCCTATTCAAATATTCCCTGCCCAGGAGCTGCCGGTGATCCCCGGGACTTCTCAATCTGGCTGGGGCTCTGAGGGGCTTTTTGGCTCAGCCCCATCCTCAAAGCCCTGCACGGCATGAGTTTGCAGAAGAGAATCTTCCCTCGGAGGGAGAATGGTGAGTGCAGCTTCTTCTCGGGGGCTCCCGCGGAGCTGGGGATGGAAGGCTTGCCTCTTCTTGACATCCTCCCGGAGGGGTATGGAAAAGCATGATTTTGATAATGCCATAGAGCGTGTGTGTGTGTGTGTGTGTGTGTCTGTGCGCGTGCGCGCTCACCCGTGTGCGTGCACGTGTGGCGCAGCAGGACACATCTCTGTCTGTCTGCATTGTCCTTGCAGAGCTGCCTGTGTGCTCTCTAGGCTGTTTGGCAGAGAGGTGACGGGTGAGGGCAGGTTCCCCGAGGGGATGAGAACAGCCCGGGCGGTTGGCTTTTATGAGCCCTCGCTTCCTCTGTGAGTGTGGCTCTTAACGAGCAGGGGCAGGGACATCAGTATCTAAATGGGCAGCTGTCAGGGTCCCCACCCGCTGAGCTCTGGTCCCAGCAGGAAACAGGACAGGAGAGGGAGCTGCTTGGTGTCTGGGGAGAATGGAGCAGGGGACCATCTGAGCCTTGCAGAGCTGGGCACGGGGAGGACAGAGGTGAGGCTGGGAGGGGCCTGAGTCCCCTGGCCAGACTCCCTGCCTTCTTGCAGGGACAGCCCAGTAGATCCGAGATCATTTCTTTAGCCGACCTCCTTTTGCTCTGGAAACACAAATAAACAGGCACCAGGGAGGGTTTTAACCCCTCTGCCCAACGTTTAAAGTTAACACTGGCAAAGCTTCAGCCCTGTTGTAACTTTGGCATCAGAGAGTAAACACATGGTTTTCTTTAAAAAGGGGGAATGAGACAAGTCAAAGGCACACTCTGAGTGTTCCAGCTCCAGGGAGATATGGACAATAGAGCCAGAGCCCAGAGGCCAATTGGTTAGGTTGCATCAAAGCATCTCTGAAGTCTGAAGGAGGGCAGTGGGACATGGGGACCAAGAACCAGGCTGTGGGGTCCAGCCACCCGGGATGCAGTCTTGGCGCTGTGATGCACAGGCTAGTTGGTTTGGGGGAAGGCATTCAACCTCTCCAAGGCTCGGTTTCCTCCTCTGCAAAACAGATATTGTGAGTTCATTCCTACCTCTTGGGACTATAGAAGCAATCACGGAGATCACACATGGAGATGGCCAGAGCATCGTATGAGTGACACCCAGAATAGGGCAGCACCTGTACATGCTCCTCCCCTATGGTGCCACGGCAGCCCTCACAGAGCACTCAGGGCTTGGGGATGGAGGGAGCCCTCCATGGCCAGGCAGCCATGCACCCTCTCTCTTGCAGCCAGGGGGCCTAGCCTTCAGAATGTCTCCCTTTGGCTATGGACCACATGGGTGCATTTACTGGGGAGTCGTCAAGGGCTGGGATTGATCTGGTATTCAGTAGGTGCTCAATATTTGGTGAAACCATTTTATTTCTGGGGAGGCCTTGCCGCTTTGTGTCCCTGGCCACATTGCCATGAGTGGGTGGGTTTCCTGGTAAGCCTCTGAGACAGCAATTCGTGTAGGAAGGTCATTGGAGAGTGTGTTTGGGGACACCATCTGTGTGTCCTTCTCCCAGAAGGAGATGCTGGGCAGGATGCAGCTATGATCCAGCTGATCCCATGGGTTTTGTACACCTGCCATGACCCATCATGCCTGTGGGCTGCCCTAGGATCAGGGTACAGCCTGGGGCAAGGCATCTGTCTTCAGCAGAGGGTCATTCTTGGAAAGAGACTCTGACTGTTACAAGTGGCTCTTCATCAGCTGTGGAAATAAGCACCTTGGTCCTGGGTCTGGGAGCTAATCTGGGAGACACCCTATAATGTCACTTAATAGTGATGAGTAAGTCCCATTCTCTGAGTTCAGCTGTAGGATAATTGAGGGTTAAATGCACAGACACCTGTCCAGTTAGATCCTTACAGTGCAACATGACCTGGGGAAGCCCGTTTCCGAACCAGGGGGCTCACTGTCCCTGTCTAGAAGGTGGATGAAGGCTGCTGGAGGAGAGTTGCCTCTAAGAAGGCTTCTAGTCCTGCCATCTCACAGATACACATTCTGAGCACATGACGTAGCGCTCGCTTGTCTACCCAACCAGCGGTCACATGATGTCCTCTGCAGGTGCCTCCTTTCCTTCAGCTGGAAATGGAATCCCAGGACCGGGAGACCCTTGTGCCTCTCCATGACTGGCGTGGGCAGGGAGGGTTTGCAGAGGGAGGCTCTGTGTGGGGCTGGAGCATCAGGAGTGGGGTCTGTGATCAAGGGAGAAGTAAAGCCATCTGAGGGACTGCCATGCTTCTTTGATAGTTGAGAGCTACGTGGTGTCACCCAAGACAAGTGTGGATGTACTGAGTCTACCTTATTGCCCTCCCCATCCTACCACCCATTTCCTATTTCTGTTTCAAGCTGCAAAGAATGAAGTCACTTTCTCAAGCATTTAGAACTCATTGTCAGCCATTTATTTAGAACATTCTAGGCTGGGATGCCTGGGTGGCTCAGGTTGTGATCTCAGGGTCCTGGGATTAAGCTCCATATTGGGCTTCCCACAGAGACCCTACTTCTCCCTCTGTCTGTGTCTCTGCCTCTCTCTCTCTGTGTCTCTCATAAATAGATAAATAATAAAATCTTAAAAAAAAAGAACATTCTAGGTTGCAGGCACTAGGCTGGGTTCTGGAGATCTAATGGGTGTCACGAGGCTGGACATTTACCCAGATGTGTGTAAATCTACAGAGAAAGAGGGTTAGGTGCGTTGGAGTGCTCTGATGGGGAACTAACCCGTGGGTCAGGGGGGCTTCCCTGCGGGGGTGCTGTTTGAGCTGTTTTCTGAAGGATGTGCAGGAGTTGGGTGGGGGTAGGGGTGGGGAATCAAGCTTTAGGTAAAGGGAACAGAACCTCGTAGGGCAGGGATGAGAAAAAAGAACTACCTCAAATCTCACCAGCTTATGAGCCACTGTGAGCATTTTCAGTATACGCCCACCTATCTGTTTTCTCTGCAGCATTTAAGAAAAATAATCATGGTGACTTGTTAGCTCAGGAAATACAAGCTTGTGCTGGAGGGGAGAGGCCCCAAGACCCTCCTCTGTGAGCATGAGTCACTCACCTGTGTTCCCCACACCTGGGGCGCCGGCCCCCAGGTGCACATCCCGGAAGCGTCTCTGTGACACCGGCCTCTCTCCCTCCTGAGCATCCCCCAGCACCAGGCACAGGCTGCTTTGACCTTCCCCATGCCCCTGGGAGGTGAACACGGTTGTCTTTACAGGTGAATAGAAATGAGGCAGCCACACAGAGTCAAGCCGAGGCAGGTCTGTTTCTAAAGCCCGTGTCCTCGGCGTTCTGCAGGTCCTGTGGCCGAGCCGCGTCAACGGCGACCCTCACATGCACGCATCCTGTTCCTGGACGGTGGGGCTTGTCGGTTCCTGCAGAGGTAGCCAAACCTCCAGCTCTCTGGCCCCAGAAACCCACATCAGATGCCTGTGCCACAACTGGTTTACCCATTCCCCAAATCATGGATTCTCGAGCTTGCTCTCAATTGCATTTCTTCCAAAATATTACAATAAAAAGGTGTTCAAACATACAAAAAAGTGGAAAGAACTGTCGTCAGTGGGCACACCCCACTGCTTTAATTCTCCAAGTAACATTTCACTCTACTTGTCTCATCGCGTGTCCATCCATCCTGTCGTCTGTCTGCCCATCCATGCACCCATCTCAGTTTTTGGATATGTTTCCGAATAAGTTTTCGGCATCACTACCCTTCACCTCTAAACACTTCAGTGTGTATGTAATTAATCTGAGTTCAGTATTTGCTCACTGTTCTTTTTTGAGATAAAGTGCACCTACGCTGAAATGTGTGTATCTAAAATGTGCCATTCTATTGATTTTGAAAAATGGACACGGCTGTGTAAGACCAACTCTGGGCACGATGCAGAACTTTGCCCCCAGAAAGCTCTCCCAAGCCCCTTCTCAGTTGCGTTTGGTTTTTACTAATGATATATGATGTGTCACTAAATTTAATCATGTAGTTTAATAACATAGAGTACCTGCTTTGTCCTGCCTCGGCCACAGGGGCAGAACCGAGTGCCGGCTTAGGCTGAGGCCCTGAGGGAGCCCCACCCAGCAGCAGGTTAGGCTGGGCAGGAGGGAGGATGCTGGTGCTGACGCAGGGTGTCTCTGGGCACGCGGTTAGGGCTGGTGCGCTGGGGTCTGAGAGTGGGCTTGGTACGAGGCCAGGACAGAGGAGATGGAGCAGGTGCCCTGTCATGGGAGCTGGACCCTTGGCTGGTGGGGAGAACCATGGCAAGGCTCCGTGTGCGTACATAGGTGCGTCCTGGGGCCTCACGTGGGACCTCCGTGATCCTGAGTGAGGGTGATGGGAGCCAAGCTGTTCCCACGAGAGCTCCCGTGTACTGCATGCTGCTGCGCAGATGGGCCCGGGCACTGGGGGAGCATGTGCCTCTTCCACTGAGATGAAGGCAGAAGCAGCCAAGGAGGATAGGATTGTAGGAGGGATGTGCGCTCTCAACTGTCTGATGTGCTAGGGTGGTCTGGGGCAGAAACGGAGAGGGACTGAGGGCAGGGATCTGGCTCCTGCCCCGGCCCTGGGGTCCTTCTATCCCTCCGGTTGTGGATGGCACTGGGTTCACTGCGGGTGATGGGATGGGGAGGGAGGAAGGCAGTGCTAGTATTTGCTGAACCACCACCAGGTGTCAGGTGTCAGGTGGTGAGAGCATTCGCAATGAAGTCTTCTTTTTAAAAAAAAATTTTATTAATTCATGAGAGACACACAGAGAGAGGCAGAGACACAGGCAGAGGGAGAAGCAGGCTCCCTGTGGGGAGCCTGATGCGGGATTCGATCCCAGGACCCCAGGATCATACCCTGAACCAAAGGCAGATTCAACCAGTGAGCCACCCAGGTGCCCCTGCACTGAAGTCTTCTAAAACGACTTCCACAATGTGGAAACTTGTGGCTCAGCAGAGGGGGTGGCTCACCCCTGGTCACACAGCCAGTCAGCAGCATCCTGGGGCTGAAAACCAGAGTCCTGGACTCCCAGAGCAGGGCAGCTCCTGTTTCAGTGAGTTGGGGGGAATGACAAGGAGGACTTCCTGGAGGAGGTGACTCCAAGCCAAACCTTGAAAACTGCCCAAGCATTGGCCAGCAGGCAGGGGCCTGGGACAGCGTGGCGTGCGTGCCCCGAGGTGCGGAGGTGGGAGGAGGCGGGAGCCTCTGGAGGAACATCAGGCGTGCTGGGGGAGACAAGCCTGTGACCCCGGGCAAGGATCTTACATTTTTGCTTATTGAGTCAGTCATGTCATGACAATAACAAATTAAGAAAGGAAAGTAGGGATTTCTTCATCTTTACAAATGTTGCTTTCTGAGGCAAGGCAGGAAGCCACGCTCCTCAGATGGTTGTGTGGGCAGACAGGGGGCAGGGGGTCCGGCTGTCCTGCTCCACGGAGAGGGGCGGGGCCAGGCACGCTGGCTGGGGGACCCCTGGTGTCCTGTCAGAGATGCAGAAGACAGGGGCTCGGCAGCTTCCGCACCCTTCTAGGAGGGCACACCCCAACCAACACAGCACAGCGGTCCTGCCAAGGCCCTGCTGCGCGGAAACAGCCGCTCCGGGGCCCCGGGTGCTGTTGTTCTTACCTGGCCGTTTCTGGAGGCCAGGTGGAGGGGAGGCGTGCTGTGCCAACAGTCCTCATCTTGGCCTCGAGAAAGCACCACCAGCACGGACCACTCCCTCCCGCCGTGGTGCGTGACCCTTTTTGAGCCCACCCTGTGCTGGGCGGACTGGTGTGGCTGGGATTTCCAGATGGCTCAGCTCGGTTTATTTACTCAGCTTGGGTTTGTGGATGGGCTGCCTGGACTCTGTTGTCAGATCGCCCTGGGTTCAAATCCTGGCTCTGAGCTTTGAGAAAGTCACCTGGCTGCTGTGCTTCTGCTCTGTCCCTGGCCTTGGCAGGGAAATAGGGATAACCCATGGCACCCACTGCACAGGTTCATCGTGGGGCTGGAGCCTGTGTCGACAGCGCTTGGCACGGCGTCGGGCCCGCAGGAGGCGTGTGCACAAAGTCAACGCTGTATCTCCAAGTTCTCTTTTTTCACACCGTGGCCGTGGATGAAACCATGTGCCTGTCCAACCCACAGGATTATCGGAGCTCTTAGAAATAGACTCTCTTCCCTTGGAGAGACGTTCCCACTGTTTCTTAATCCGTGAGCTTCAGGGAACCGGGACAGAGAGTGAGCACGTTTCTTAAGTTCCATTTAAATCTGTACCTAATAGGATTCATTTGATTAAGAAAATATCTGTAAGAGCTCTTTGTAGGCTCTAAAATACAAACAAATGTAGAAGCTCATTACATGGCATTAGTCACTTATTTATTCGTTCAGCTGTGGGTTGATTCATTCGGTAAATGTTTATTGAGCCCTTATGGGCCAGGAACGTCCTAGAGCTGGGAAGCTGCAGTGAACGAAGCTGACGATCTCTCTTTGGGGCACTTGTGCTCTGGAGGGGATGGATAGGTGGTACACAAGGTCCCCAACAGGCCAAGAACACCTTCGGATAGTGACAGGTTCTATGAGGAAGGAAAAAAGGGGGTGTAGTGGGGAGTGCCTGGGCACTAGTTTAGATGGACAGGAAAGGTCACATTTAGGTATGAGGATCTGGAAGCAGAGAGCAGTTTGGACAAACACATTATAGTGACAGGGACTCGGCTTGTTCAGGAAAGGGAGGACGAACAGGGGCAAGGGCATGTCAATCTTTTGAGACATGGTAAGGCATTGGGATTTGATTTGTAAAAAGCAATGCAAAGTCTTGGGTGAATATGTGGGGCACAGGACACTTTTAGTGGAGCAATACACTTTTCCATACGGTGGTGTAAGGGCGCACACAGGACATAACCCACCTACCAAATCCCACAAAACTGTGATGGGTTATTTTGTAGAAAGGAACATGGAGATCCAAGCAGGAGCCAGAAGCCCAGCTGGGAGGGGAGCAGCAGGGCCGTGGAGTCAGGGCCCTGGCAGTGGAGATGAGAGGAAGGGGGTGCAGTAGGGGTGTCTCCTGCCAGGAGGGCCAACAAGAATGGCTGATGAATAGGGTGGTACGTGGAGGGTCAGAACTGGGGTTGATCAACAGTGCTGCTCCTGGTGTGAGTTTTGGGCATCACCAGTCAGTCCCAAGGTGGAGATGCTAAGCAGGTGGCAGGAAAAAAGAGTTCCTGACTCAGAAGCAAATCCAAGGCTAAAGACATGGGTTTGGGCATTGTTGGCACAGGGACGGCCTGCATGCCAGCAGGATGGGCTGTGGGCCCTGGTTCTCATCACACTGCATATCAGCAATGGCTGTGACCCTGAAAGGGTGCCAAGCCCAGAATGGAGAAGTGAGAGAAGAGAAGGCCGGAAGGAGAGCAACAGGGTCTACATGGAAGTCAGTGATAATTGTTGCAGCAAGTAAGACCTCTGGGATAGTCCTCAGGGCCTCAACTTCACAGTGTGAAGAACTCCGGAGGGTTTTTAAAGAATACTAGGTAGGTCCATCCTTGGGCCCAGGGGAGCAACCGCTGGATTGTCATTCCCATTCTGCAGAGGAGTGAGGCTCAGGAAGGGAGTGGCCTAAGCTCCCGGAGGGGGCAGGGCAGAAGCTGTGGTCTCACCCGTGAGGTGACTCCAACCACGATCCTCTTGATTTGGCTGCTTTTTGACCAGAACAGATGACCCCGTGAACGCACTTTTCATTTTGCCTTCTGAATATTTTGACTTGCTATAGCAGATATGTATTACTTTTATAATTTAAAAAAAAGAGGGAAAGTATCAGAAGAAAATGTGGACATCAAGTTTCAAAAACAAAATAAATCGAAACATCATGTCATAAATAGAACTCATGGTCTAATCCCAGAAGACGCCGGCTCTCCACGCAAACCTGTGGGAAAGGCCTCCTGGTCAGTGGCGCTCATCCCGAGCCTACGTGCAGAAGGGTCTGGTCACTTTCAGCCACGACGTCAACGTGCTCCGTGCATTAGTTTACAGTCATTGGTCGTGAAACTCTGGCTGGCATCACGATGGCTTGAAGATATCTGGGCTCCACCGCTGGAAGGACAAGGTGCACAGCTTTCCCCCTGGAATGTTCGCCTCTTCCAAGACCTCGTGGGCAGTGTCACTCGTGGATGTATCCAGAGGGTGTGAGGCACACAGATGGGGGTTCATGTGCTGCTCGGCTGCCAGCAGCTGCGCGCCCCAGGAAGGTGAGCTGCTCCTTCCCTGAGTCCTAGTTTCTCCATCTGTGAAATGGGTATAGACGTAGAATCTGCTTCATAGGGTTGATGACAGGGCAGAAGGAAGCTGAGTGCTCATCCACGTCTAACACATGGACAGACGTCTGCAGATGCCTGCCAGTCTTTACGTAACTGAAAATGGGGACGTGTGTGCGTGAGCGCGAGCGTGTGTGGGTGCCAGTGCACAGAGGCGATCGCATGGAGGTGAGCTTCAGTTTTCATGCTAAGGGGAGATTAAAACGCAGATGGAAGGTGCACATGTGCATTGTCGCTGGGGGGTCCTTCCTCTTCTCTTGGCCCATCCCTCAGGAGCACTGTGCTCATCCCATTTGGCAGATGAGTGAGCTAAAGCTGAAACATGACCACGATCCCATAGTAAGACCTTGGCTGAGTGAGGTGTGCCACCAGCTGCCCCAGTTCGTCCTGCCTGCTTCTTCCTCTCTTGCTGCTGGCACACAGCGAGCTGGCCTGTGGAGTGTTAGACAGTGATGGGGAGTCTGTCCTTTTTCTAGAGGAGGTCCTGGAGGACACAGATGCAATAGTTTCCACCCTATGTCAGTAAGGATCTGGGCAGGATTTCTCCTACACTTTGCAATGAATTTGCCTTCTGAGAGGTAAGCAAGACAGGTCATCCGATAGTAGGACAAAGTGGGAACTGGATTCAGGCACAGGTGATGGGGGGCTTAGGCCTGGTGTCCGAGGGAGGCTGTGGGATCTGGGAAGGGTGAGGCTGGCCTCCAGAGGCCTGGGGTACTGCGTCAGTCCCAGCCTTTCTGCCAGACTGTGAGCCCTAGGAGCTGCTGCCAGCTGCACTGCACCCGGGAATGGAGAGAGTCTGTGCATATGAACAGAAAACATGGCACTGACGGAGGCCTCCATTCCCTGCCCTTGAGAAGTTCCTCCGCTGCCCCCACCCCCAGACTCAGCCCTGCAAAGTGGAACTGTCCCCAATACCCACAGACAAAGACAGCTCTGTCTCCAACATGCATCCATGCGACTGTGGGCCTGGCTGCCCTGGCAGCAGCTGGTCCTCTGCAGCTCCACGTTGCATTCCAAGGGCTTCCCACGGGTTGCACCTACACGCTCATTAAAGCCCCCAGCGGACCCTGAGACATTTGCTGGTGAGCGCTGGAGCACATTCCATTCTTCCGAAGAGAGGGCCACTCAGACATCCCAGCCTGGCGCACACCAAGAACTCACAGAGGCTGTGCTGAGGACGTGCGTGTGGGAGGCTCTTTAGGGGGCAGATGGGCTGAATGCCACCTTAGAAGGGGACATGTGGGAGGAAGCACCCTGGTCACAAGGCAATCATCCCAAGGGGAGAAACAGAAGTGCCTTGTCCCTTTGTGCTACGGTGCTCCACATGTTCTGTGTGCATCACGTCCTAGGTCCTCATGCTTGAATCACCTGGAGGGCTTGCCGAAGCAGACTGCCAGGCCCCACTGCCACAGCCTCTGATTCAGGAGGACTAGGACACAGCCTGAGAATCTGCATTTCTAGCCGCCGGTGCTCATCCTGCTGGCTTGGGGACCAGACTTTGAGAAGCACTGAGTTGTATCAGCCCCTGCTCCTGAGAACCGGTTTTTTATTTTAGGGACAGAGACGCAATGTGGTGCCATAGAGAGCATGGGCTTTGGCGTTGGGCAGATCTGGATTTAGGCTCCTGGCTGGGTAACCTCAGGGGAGTTGCTGAGCCAGTGATGGGCTGTAACCCAAGGGTACCAGGTTTTGGTGTTCAACGAATTTGTGTGTTGTGATTGTTTTCACCTGTAAGATAGGTATGATAATATTTGCTAGATTGGAGGCAAGACTGTGTGAGCCGATGTTTATGTAAAGCTCCTCGCAGCATGCCAGGCGCAGTGTACACCCCAAGTAATGTTTCATACCTTCCCAGCCTCCAGCCTCTTCTAGGTTGTCCAAGGAAGGCTAAGCCAGAAACAAGGAATCTTGCTGGGGTCCTGGGGTTCTGGATTGGGCTGGCCTCCTCTCCAGTCCAGCAGATGGTGGACTTTGTTCTGGGGCTGAGCTTCTCAGTGCTGGCAGCCTCCCTATCAGACCAAGGTGTTTCATGTGGAGAAATCAGATGGCTCAGGTCGGGAGTCTTTGAGCAAACCGTGCCAGGTTGGACACATTTGCCCTGAGTCACCTGTCCAGAGCAGGTGGTGAAGGCAGCGTCTGACTCAGAGCCTCAGAGCCTGGGATCAGACCCAGAGACTGACCTCTGTGTGAGGAAAGAAGTCTGTTTCTCATTCTCCCCCAGCTCTAACCCAGGCGAAAGCCCCAGGCTGTCCCGGGTAGGTGGTGTCTCTGTCTCTGCTGGGCCATCAGAGAGAAAAGTGAGAGGTGGCAGCCCTGGGGAAGGTGTGCAGGGAGGTAGGTGGGCCCACGTGGGTGAATGTCCTTCAGGCTCTGTCCAGGAGACTGGCCTCTCTCATCTGTGTGGGGGAGGGTCTTGGTGCTGGGACTTAGTGTCATATTTGGAAGCTGTGCTGGGGTGGGGACACAACAGAAGCCAGAATGCTTGGGTGGGAGTCGCGTGCCACCATGGTGCCCAGTGATGTGAGGAGGAAGCAGCTTCGGAGGCTGGTATGGGGTGTAGGGGCTTCCTGTGTCCCCTGTCCTTGCTCTGCCTCCCTGGGGGCTTCTGGGTCTGGGCCATCCGGCTGTCAGCTGGGACCTCCTCTTCCTCGGTGCAGGGGCTGCAGCAGCAGCAGAGGGTGGGAGAGGGTGGGAAAAAGGGGGAGGCACCCGGAGGAGGCTTTCCCGCTGCTGCCAGGCCCCTCCTCCCCCAGGTGTGTGGGGAGCTCAGGCATCTCTGACCTTGACCACAGGCAGGGCGGTCTCTCCGCCAGTCACTGCACTGTTGGAGTCAGTCCGCCACTGATTCCCAGGGCAGGCGGTCCGTGGACTGATGACCGTGCTTGCTGCTTGGTTGGAGGATGTGGCAACCCAACTGATTTCCTCGCTCTCTGTCCAAACAGGGAAGCATCCATCCCTCCTTTTCTTGATGGATGAAATCACCTCATTTCAGGCTGAGCCCCTCAAGGGCAGCACTTCATCCCAGGAGCCCAGCCCTGAGGCTACCCCCTCTCCCCAGGGCGCCTGGGAATGAGAGGAGCCTTCCACTCTAGCCCTCTCTCTGGCTGTCCCCTCATGTCCTGCAGTTAAGTGGTGCTCAGTGTTTACGACCCCAGTGGAGGGCCCCTCCAATCTGCCAGATGGGATGGGTCAGGAGCTGTCAGGGTGGGCCAGGCACCTCCGTGAAGCCCCTACTTTGATTTTTCAGGTGCCCAGTGATGCTCCTGTCACATCCCTGCCCCCAGCCGCCCTGGTGCATCTTTCTGCCCTGGCACTGCACTCAGTCTCTGCGTGTGGCATGTTGTTGGAGCCTCTCAGTGCCCTGGCTTAGATAGTGTGTCTCCAGAATGGAGAGATGAGGTGATGTGCCCAGGATCACTTGGCTAGAAAGTGGCTCTCCCAGGACATCAACCCTTCCAACCCAGTCTCTGAAATCTATACTCTCAGCTGCTGTGCAACATGCCTAGGAAACGTCTGCATTGACTAAGCACAAAGATGAAATTGTACCTTTACTGGGTGAAATTGTAGGGCTATAATTACTCAGAGTAGGTGTTTTCTAGCTCTTTCTATCCATAGGAACCTCTTTAGAACTGAAATCTTTCATGAAACATGTAAACAGTCAAGACTAGAGTCATTCGCGCAGCAGGCAGTCCGGGAACGTGGGACCTGCCCTTGGGGGCACCTTCTCTGGGGCCCAGGTGGCCTCAGGGCTTGGGGGGGGGGGGGAGGTGAAGCAAGGAGGGTGCACTCGGAAATGAAATCCACTCACCAGCACGATGGGGGTCCTCATTCCTTGATCCCCTATCTCATCACCTGAGTTGGCAATTTGGTCCCTTTGCTTCCTGGTCACACTCCTGGGGCTCCAGGGCCACCAAGAGATTTGCTGATACGAAGACAGCAGGGTCTTTTAAGGCTTTCTCCCTTTGTGCATGCAGTTCTCTCAATGTGAAATGAGTTCTCTCGGCACCATCTGCCTTCCTTCCTCTAGGTAGGAAACTCTCATTCGGCTTTCCAGCCTCGGCTCATGGGCCAATTCCTTGGTGAGGCCATTTATCAAGTCACTGCAGATGGTAGCACTTGATTCAAACCTGTATCATAAACTCCCCGCACGAGGAGCCATCTCCACCGACACATCCATCTTCTCCAGCGGGCTGTGAAAGCCCTTGCCTTCCTCCTCGACACATCACCAGTGACACACAGTGAGTCTCAGGAAGCTGTTGCCTCGATAAGTGAATAACAGCATCAACACAACCTTAACTGTAACAGTTTCGTACCTTGTATTTACACTGTCCATTCAGGCTGGCAATAAATTTTCCACATGTAAGTTTTTTTTTTTTTGACCTAAAAGACACAAATTAGCGCAGATAGCAACACACTCATATCCAGGGAGGCAAACTAAACAAATAGTTCTGAGAGCTTGGAGTGTGGTTAAGAAGACAGCTTGAAACAAGAATGTATTTCAAGCTTTTCTCTTGGATTCCAGCTGAAATAAGGACAAATCTCTGTTGTCCTGTAAGCCAGGCAAGGTGCCCCGCGTACCGCTGAAGTGCTGAGGGTCTCAGCAGCAAAGACTGCAGAGCAGATAAGGGGCGAGGCACCACTTGGAGAGGAGCCCACGGGGAGCTGCTACGCTCACCACACTCGGAGATGCTGGAGGGCAGGGTGTGCGCTGGCTGTGCCGCCCGGGGCTGGCGGTGATTCCACTCGGTGACCCCGGCACTGGGACCACCCACAGATGGGACTCTCCATAGGACTTGCTCTGGCTGAGGCTTGCAGGCACAGCTGGCCAGAAATGCTCTATGGCTCTTATAGCAGCAGGGACATGGCTGCTCCGCCAGTCAGCTAGAGGTGGCCCCCCCAGACACACTCTCCCAAAGGTCCTGAAGCTGTCCTCACTGTGGGGACAGCCAACATTAGTGCGTGCTCCCTGTGGCCCCCTCCTCTGGCAAAGCAAATCTAGAGCACACGTGAGCCCCTTCCTCCTTCTTCCACCTGTAACAAAAGGAACAGGGGCTTTCACAATCCATCGCAGCTCCTAAATCTGCGTGAAGACAAGCAAATGCAGTGAAATCGCCGTGTTCACACAAAAAGTCAGTGGCTCAGAAGAATGGAGCTAAGTAAGAAATCACAGCAAATACTCCCATGTGAAATTGTTTTGGGAAATCAGAGAGCACTTTAGAAGAGAGGTTTTCAAACACAACCCACTTGTGCATTGGAACTCAATTCAGTGCTTTGAGACCAGCCTTGTTTTAAAAGAAAAATAAAAGAATCGAGTTTATCAGAATGCATCAGGTTCCAGGCGAAATCCATTTTATACTATCTCTGTCATGTTTTTACTTGACTACATCCATGGTAAGGGTATTGTTTCATAAAACTTCTGTTTTTGTTATATGTGTTTATGTACACAGTGTGTTTGTTTATAAACACTTATATACATACACAGCTTATATGTGTTTGTGTGGTATGCATTATGATGTAAAATGTAAATTCTTATGGCAAGAGAAGATTTACAAAGTTTCATGAGCCAATGGGTAGGATTTGGAATGGAGATGTGTAGGGAGAGCATTTTAAGTCCAATCTTCTCTTCCAACATGGTGGCCTTTATCTGTGGCAGAGATCGTAGACTAAGTAGGCCATGAGTTCATCTCTTTCTCTTCCTGCCTTTTCTTAAATGGATCAGAAGAGCTAGAGCAACAGAAAGGTTGGGGAGGGCAGGCAGGCCCCCAAGCTCGCGGGCCTTTCGTCTCCTTTCTTCTCCTTGGCCTCTGAGCACACAGTGGCCAGTCCAGCCGGGCTGTGGTGGGCGAGCCCCAGGAGCAGGAGACTCCTGGCATGTACTGGAGCTGTGTCTTGGCCATCAGCTCCCTCCTCTCCGTGCATGGAGCTGATTGTCAAATGCAGGTAATACAACTGTGTCTGTGCGTATATGCATGTGGGTGTGCTGAGAGAAATAAAAATAATCTTGAAAGAGACGATATGTAATCTCTTACCAAAATGCAAACCCAAACCAGTCATCTTACACACACACACACACACACACACACACACACACACAGGCAGCTGTTGGACCACAAAGTCTGAAAAAGTCTTGCAGGCCAAAGACTCTGTGACCAGCTATAGCTGAGATTTGCATTTCCACGAACCTCCTCTCCGTCCTGGTTGGAGATGATCAATGTCAATTTAATGCCCTTGCAGCTGTGTCCCCAGGAAGGGGTCTTGCTTGTTCACTTATGTGCATGTTTTGAGCACTTTCCCAGTTCTTCTGGCAAGTAGGTCCTACTTTAGGGTTGTGTGTTTTAAATTTTTGTGTCTTTTTTTCCCCCTTTCTTCCCTCTTAGGTTGTAATTAAGGGAAGTATATGCATTTCTTGCAGATTTATTATATTGCCACTTTGTATTTTAATTTTTATAAAGTTTTACTTTGGGTAAAAATGTGATGCTTAGTCAAATATGGTGACCAGTTGTCCGTCACCACCCAGCCTGCCCTTCAGAAATAATCCCTGATGACAGTTTGGTGAGGATTCTGAATTTTTCTATTTCCAAACACACACACACACACACACACACACACACACACACACACACACTGTCCTGCCGTACATTTTTTTCCCCACTTCCGTGTAGCACAAAAAGTCTACCTCATTCTTCCCCATGCCTGAAGAGTGTTCCATGTATCTTCATGGTCAAAACAATGACACAGAAGCATGGACAACTCACCAGAATTTTCCTAGGGATGGGGTTACTAAGTGGACCATCTATTCCCTGGCAGAGGTTGCCCAGGCAGTGTCTATAAGATGTTTGGTTCAACTTTATACATTTTGTCTGGCCAGAAGCACATTCACACGTTAAATGAAGGCATTCTCTGTCATTCAGTAAGTATTTACTGAGTGATTGGTGGGAGCCACCAACTGAACGGGGCCTAGTGTCCATCTCTGAGCATAGTGGACAAGCACCTGCCATGGGTCAAACTTGCTTTGTACCACGGGGAGAGCAGGTTCTCAGAGAGCGCAGACCCAGCCCAACCTACAGCACTGGGGGTGCAGAGAGGGGTGTGGATTTACTCTGAACAAATGCTATCTGTGGATGGGCATGAAGAGTGAGGGAATCTGTCACAGTCAAGGGAGGCAGAGGGCAAGTGTGGCATGGAGAATGCACAGTGGGGCCCACGGGCTGAGGGTGGAGGACACTCAGGAGTCTCACAGGCTAGTGACACAGTGAGGGTTACAGAAAGCAGTGCAAGAAGGGCCAACCCAGGGGGATCCCTGTGTGGCTCAATGGTTTAGCCCCTGCCTTTGGCCCAGGGCGTGATCTTGGAGACCCAGGATCGAGTCCCACATTGGGCTCCCTACATGGAGTCTGCTTTTTCCTCTGCCTGTGTCTCTGCCTCTCTCTCTCTGTGTATCTTTTATGAATGAATGAATAAATAAAATATTAAAAAAAAAGAGGGCCAACCCAACAGATGACGCAGGAGCCAAAGCCGAACCACAAGGACTCCTGTCAAGTTAAACCTCAGTTGTGTTCTCAACAGGATTCTGAGATGATGCAGGTGAGAATAACTACCTCGGAAGCAATGGCGTGTCCTCCCCTCCACAAAGCCACTTGGTCTGAAGCACAGAGACTGGGAGGTCAGGTTCCAGGAGGAAGGCAAGGCAGCATGCTTGGAAAGGACACAGAGGAAAGATGGAGTCTCCAATATCGCGCTCAAAGATTCTTGATAGAGCTGCCAGTGGTATAAACACAGAGTGTGTAACATCTCAGCCATGGAGGATGATGAGGAAGAGTGAATAACTGGCCCGGGAAGCAAGGAAAGGAAGCCACACAAAGAGAGCAAGACAAGGTGGAAGGAAGGTGTCTCATTTCAGATGCAAGGCATAAGGTTAGACATTAAATATGTGTAATCTCTGTGAGGGATGATGTAAGATATGAGGTTATACAGCTGACCCGTGAACAACATGGGGCTGAACCACGTGGATTCACTTCTATGTGCATCTTTTCTAATAAAGCATACAGTATGTAGTGTAAAGGTATTTTCTCTTCCTTACAACTTTCTTAATCACATTCTCTTTTCTCTAGCTTCCTTGATTGTAAGAATACTGTCTATAGTACATATAACATACAAAATGCGTGCTCATCAGCTGTGCATGCTGTTGGTAGGTCTTCCGGTCAACGGTAGGCTGTGAGTAGGTAAGTTTTTGGGGAGTCAAGAGTCATACATGCCCCAAACCTCCATGTTGTTCCAGGGTCATTTGTATATTTAAAAAAAGGAAGACTCCCAGGTTCAGCTTAGAAAAAAAATTTTAAAAACTAAAAAAAAAACAAAAACAAACAAACCACATTCTTTCTCACAATCTAGTTACATCCCACTTTTAAGAGTCATGATTTAAAACAAAATTGCATCAAGTGTAAAGTAGAGGGATGGGCATCCACGGAGCAAATGCAGGTGAGAAGGAAGTAGGGTAGCAGTGTTAATTCTGTGAGATAAAATATTGGAGTAAATCAAGAAGTAGTACCTCTCACAAAATGATAAAGAGAAGAACAACATGACGGAAACACGAACATCAGAACACTTTATGCTCCCAATGAAGTCACTGACATATACAAAACAAAAATGTTTGGAATATTAGAAATATGGTGTCAGATTTGAATGCACACCAGTCAAAGCTTCATCAAATTAATTAGACGAAATGTAAGTAAAGAAATTGAGGTGTTGAACTACGTGATTTATAGGGTTGAATACATATGTATTATATATATAATATATGTATGTATGTATTTTAATATCACATTTGGACATATTCATCTTTGAAGTTCCAAACAGAGAGTTCTAATTCTTTGGAAATGTGCACGCCACATTTTAAACACTTAGTCACATCACATACCGACTCGGCAAAGTAAACCTCAATAAATTCCACCAAGTAAAAAATGTCCAGGACACATCCTGTGGCCACGATGCAATTAAACTGGAATTTCCTAATAAAAAAAATTATAAGAACAGCAAGGCTACATCTTGGAGATTTGACCAGGACAAAAGCCGAAGATACGACCAGGACAAAAGCCAGTTCTTCCCCCGAAGAACTGAGTCTAAGTTGGAAACCAAACTACAATCACAGACCATTAACGAAACAGCTAGAATGTCATATTTCAAAATTCATGGGCTTGCAACCACAGGGGCATTTGGAGGAGAATTTCGGGCTTTAAATAATGATGATGGTGGCAGGCCTGGTGATCACAAGTAGCCAATAAACTGTGTTCAGGGGTTGACATCCGGTATTTTAATTTATTCTCACAAAGTTGCTGTGGGATGGCTTCTACAACCATCCACATTTTACGAATAATGAGACAGAGTCACAGAAACGTCAAGAAGATGTTCAGGGTCAGACACTTAGCAAATAATTTCACTGGGATTTGAACCCAGGTCGAACTGCCGAATGGCATGCTGTCCTCTCTGAAACAGAAAGAACAGATTTGAGGAAACCAAATATTAAGCTCTAGAAGGTAGAAAAAGAAACTTATAAGAAGCACGGTGGGCAGGGAGGGTAATAGTAAGACGCAAGCGGAAATAGATGTAATGGAAAGCAAACCAAAAAGAGTAGATGTTTGCACTGGTTCTAAGGAAGAGCCCTTTGGAAGCTCTGATGGCACCATCTCCTTCAGTGAACGCAACTCAAAGCAGAGAGGAGGGTGACCAGCAGAGCGCGTGCACAGAGTCCCGGAGAAAACTTTGCAAGTTAATGGGCTATTCATGCTAATAAATTCAAAAATCAAGTGATCAAAATCGACAAAGAAAAAGATTTTTAAAAACTGAATAGTCCAATAAGGAGAGTTTCAAGGAACCGCCTCAAAAGTGATGCCAGGACCAGAAGATTTAATGGAAACATTATTTTAGGCTTTTACTAGATGTATTTTAAACTATCCAACTATTTCAGAGGGTAGGAAGGGATATCGACCTCTCAAATCTTTTATAATGCCAACACAACACAGGACTACAGGCTGTTTCTGTTTGTGAACATAGATACAAAAATCCCAAACAAAATACAGGCAAAACAAGTCCAGGTAAAAGAATTGCATGTTGTGAGCCAGTGGGACTTGAAACAACACCAGAATACGGGTGGCCCGGTCTTATGAAAGCCAGTCACAGGTTCCTTCCCACAGACAAACCAGAAGAGGAAAGATAGACGAGAGTGCCAAGGAGCTGAGGCAGCATTTAATAAACAACACCCATTCTTGGTGCAAATGTTTCCCGAGTTACAATTAGTAGAATATTTCTTTAACATAATAAAAAATCATTTTATCTTGATAGAGCTGTCAGTGTCCCACTTACCATAAAACACTTCAAGAATTTCCATCACTGTCTAGAAGAAGACGCGGAATGCCTCTATGTACCATTGTTTCCTAATGTTCTGGAAACTTCAGTATATTAAAAAATAGAATGAAATAAGTAGTATACACATTTTTAAATTAAGTAAAACTTTTAAAGATGTTATTTATTTGTTTGAGAGAAAGCGAGCACGAGCAGAGGGACAGGGGCAGAGGGGGAGGGAGAAGCAGACTCCTCACGGTGCAGGGAGCTCAAAGTGGAACTGGATCCCAGGACCCTGTGATCATGACTGAGCCACCCGGATGCCCTTAAATGAAGCAGATTTTAATATTCACTAGGAATCAGTTGGAAACTCAAGCGAAGCTATTGAGTAGCTAGAGTATGAAGGAATATGAGAGATCTACAAGGTTGCCAATTACGAGATAAATAGGTACAAGTCATGACTTATGTATAAGGAATACCCAACTAGAAAATACATTTCACAAATGGTTCCATTCAAAATAGAAAAAAAAGCACTGGGGAATAAATGTAATTAGGGATATTTAGAGCCTCAATGAAGAAGGATATAAAATTTGATTGAAAAGAGAATTTGAACAAATACCAAAAAAAAATTAAGAAATGTTCTTGGATGACAAGACTTTCTCCCTAAGTTCATCTGTAAATCCCAGGCAATTTTATTAAGAATTTCAGCCCGATATTTTAGGGCCTGAGAAAAATCATTGTAAAGTTAATCGGAACTACTTGTTGGCAAAAATTAGCCGTAAAGTTCTGTTTTGTTCTTCAAAACAGGAACCTTTATTTTTCTGGTTATAAGTGTGATGCACAATGGTTTGTAAAAGAAATTAGGAGTAGGAATTATTAAGTACAAAGGAAAAGCTTTCAGTAAATCCCATCCATCCCCCAGTACTTTATGCACCCTTCAAAAAATTATTAACAGTTCAGTGTTCATTAATGTGAGTACATTTTTTAAAACCAAACTGGTGCCTAGAACCATTTTACAGGGTTTCTTAGCAGTGCAATATACTCGAACCTCTTTCCATACGCACACATGTAGATTTGTCAGACTGTCTTACTGGCTGCACGATGGACCATGATAAATTTAATACAGTCTTTCACTGATGCACATTTAGATTGTTTCCACTGTTCTGCTTTTTTGGGTGATTTTTTTTCCTTTTGGTCTGTACTCTGCATCAGGCATTTGGCTAAGTACCTCCTGGAAGTATTTCTCTTGTTTTTCTTGGTGGTGAGCATTGTCACCTCCACTCAGTGGCCATCAGCTATGCTGTAAAGGGGCTGAACCCTGTCCTGAGGCTGCTGCCCAGGTAAGCGGTGCTTCTGGTGTGCCAACTAAGGTCACCTGCAAGGCCCAGCCCTCAGCCAGCATCTGTGTGCTCCTGCTGGCCCCTCCTCCCAATGACAAACACCATCCTGTATGGCTTTTCTGCAGCAGCAGCTCCTGAGCATCTGCCATGTGGGAAGCCCTTGTTCTAGGCACTGGGGTTTAATGAGGAGTAGCCTAGGCCAGTCGCTCCTGAATAGTGCCTTTCTTTGGATGTGCCAAAGAAAGTGGATGTGCCTTTCTTTCTTTCTTTTTTCTTTTTCTTTTTAAGGTTTTATTTATTTATTCATGGGAAACACTGAGAAACAGAGACACAGGCAGAGGGAGAAGTAGGCTTCCTGCAGGGAACGCTGGGATTATGCCCTGAGCCAAAGGCAGACACTCAACCACTGAGCCACCCCGGTGCCCCTGAATGTGCCTTTCTTGAATGTATCTAGATCTTCTTGAGATGAATCATGTCTTCAGTCTCTGCCACATCAGAGGGAATACATATTGAGGGGGAAATGCCTGTCCTGCTTTGTCTCAGAGGCCTGGGTGTTGGGGAGAGCATCTTGAAGACCCCACATGTGTATGCATGTTGATGGATGAGGTGACCTTCCAGGGTGCTAGAAGCACAGTGGCCTAGGTGATGGGCTCCTCTTGGGGTCTTACAAACAGTCTAGGCTCCTCCAAAGAAGCAGGTTCCAAAATGTCTTTCCTGTAGCTCGAACTTGTCATGTACTCTGAGGTGTAGCCCATTGGGGCTCCATGTCACTGTGATGTCAGTTTGCTACCTGGAGTCCTTCATTCTGTGGTCCTAGGTGGGATGTTTTCCCTAAGCATGGGTCAAGGTTCTCCAGAGCCACAGTATGAATGGGTGGGTAGGTGGGTAGGTGAATGGATGGATGGATAGATAGGTAGATGGGGGGGAGGGCGGGGAATGGCTCACACCATTGTGGAGACAGAGAAGTCCTATAGTCTGCTGCCTACAAGCTGGAGACCCAGAGGGACCCAGGGCGTGGTCTGCGCCAAGCCCACAGCCCCTGAGAACCAGGGCAGCCAATGGTGTAAGCGCTGGTTGGAGTCCAAAGGCTGGAGAACCATAAGGGCTGGCATCCCATATCTAGGGCAAGAGAAGGTAGTGTCTGTCTCAGCTTGTTCAGAGCAAGTTTTCCCTTCCTCTGCCTTTTGTTCCATGCAGGCCCTCAAGGATGATGGAGTGGATGATGCCCATCCACTCTACTCAGTCTGCATTCAAATGCTCATCTCTTCTGGAAACACTCGCAGACACACCCAGAAGTGATGTTTTCTGCGATCTGGGGTCCCTGAGCCCACTTGGGCTGACCCATAAAATCCCCATCACACATTTGGCCTTAGCCTGGAGTGGAAATGCTTTGTGGAAAGGAGCCTTTGAAATGCTCACCCACCATCCATTCATTCCTTGAATACGCTGATGCCCCTACTTGGCCAAGCCACAGTGGAGCCCTGGGGACACAGAATTAGGGAGATATGGCTTCTCTCCTCCAGGAAATAACACTGGAGGGTGGAATGGGCTGCTTCAACACGCTGCTCCCTCTACCTGCCGGGAAGCTGCCCCAGAGGTGCCCCGGGTCCCAAGCCAACGTGCGGACACGCACACCACCAGGCCCAGCCAAGGGGCCCGAAAAACAAGGGTCCCAAGTGTCCTCACGTCATTGAATCTCCGAGTCACTCCTCTGTTCAAGACGGAAAACACCCCCTGGGCCGGAGTGACCAAACTTGAAAAATCGCCTTTGATATCAGACACTGTCGGGGAATTCAGAAATCTGAAACACATTTCATCAACCAGTTCCCCATTCTCCATATGGTTATTTACCCTCTCTATGTTCTCCAGTGAATTCAGTATATTTTATCCAGATGGAAATACTGTGGCCTTTCCTCCAGTGAGTTAGCTTCACCCAGTGTAGTGACAGGCGTGTCATGCTTTCTTAACAGACACTGAATGAAACAAATGGGAAGGAAGGAGGGAAGGGAGGGTGGCTTACTGACCTGGCTTCCCAGCAAGTCCACAAGTTGTTCGAACTCCTTTAAAGGAGGACCTAGCCATTTGCATTTCGGCTCCATTCTTTTTGGCTTTGCATTTTCTATATGGATGATGTTGCAGCCCAGGTTGGTCTAGACGTCTGGAGAGGACGGTGACAGGGCACCTGTCCTCAACCGTCTTCAGGGCGCACTGCCCTCGTGTGTGCATGTGTGAGGGGATGCCCCTCTGGCCCCAGCACTCTGTGGATGGTGTAGTGGAAGAGCCAGTGGTTGGGAGGAAAGGCCTCCAGGAGTGGGAGAGCTGTTTCCTGGAGTAAAGCAGATCTTTTGGGTTCTTCTGCCGGGAAGTGAAAGCAGCTGGTCCTATTAGCATGACCATGCTGGAATGCTTCTCTGCGCTTCCCCAGGAAGCCTCTGGAAGAGACCCCGAAGGTCATCTTGTAGAGGACTCACATGAGAGAAAAAGCAACAAGAGCCTGGCAACCACTCATGGAGCCTGGGGCAAAATCCGAGAAAGCGCCTTGGCCAGACCTTTGGAAGGCTCCTGCATCCCGAAGAGAGGCACAGGCTGGCCCCCCGGCTCTGCTGACATTTGGTCCCATTAGGAGCAATAGCTGGTTCCAATGTCCTGAGCACAATTACCAAAGCTAAGCAGAACCATGTGACCACGGCACTGTGTTTCCAATTATTTCCTTTCCCTTCTCTCGGTCTCTCCCTCTATGCCAGGCCTAGAGGGAAAGCACTCTCCCACAGAAGTCCAATGCTGGCCGCCCCTCTACAACCCTTTGGCAATTATTCCCTTCCTTTGTTACATTTTTCATAAAAACAAGTCTCATTTTGAAGACCGTCTTTGCTCTGGACTGAAGGGTTCGCCTCTCATCCCCGGCACATCACCAGCCTCCCATCCCATGGCCCCGGCCACCCCCACACGAGAGCCAAGGCTGCAGAAAGTCACAGTTCCCTCTGGAAAAGCTTATTTTAAAAAACTGACAGGACTCATCAGGCACTCCTGCAAATGGTCCACTGGGATTAGCACAGTGTCCACCAAGGAATTTGACCCGTCTGTTCTCCTAAGTCCCACTTGTAGCCAACTTCCCCACCCCTGAGTGAAGCACACAGCCTTGCATCTGGTCCCCAAGGCTCCAAAATTTTGTGTCCTGCAAAATGCCTGGTAAGTGAGCTTGTCTTTGCTGGGGCAGCCATGGTGAGCCTGGGAGAGAATGTGGATGGGAAGGAGGGCCTGGCTTGCATTCTTAGAATCCATGCAGACAGTGACAGAGCTTGGTGGAAGAGAATACAGAGGCTTTTATTGCAGAGCCCGGCACTGAAGGGGAGCAGGCTTTGACTGTGGGTGACTGGCTCCTCCTCTAGCTTGGAGTGGAATAAAAGACAGTTTCCAAAACCCTCTTGGCCCCTGGATGTCACTGTTTTCCATTACGTGTGCCGGTAGCATCAGAGAGAAGAGCAACTATTCCAGGAGGATTTTTTTTTTTTTTTTAAGGTAAACAGAGAAGTCTGTTAGCTTGTATATGTGAATAGGTAGTGTGGCATCAGGCACTGCTGGATCTAGGTGCTCATGTTACATCACTTAAATTCATCCTTGTCACACTTTCTCTCTGTCCTCTTTGCCTTCTCTCTTCTTGCTCCTCTCCTGTCCCCCAACCTCCATGAGTTGTATTCTTTCTGTGTTGGCTTTATTCCCATCAGCTCTCCCCGACACACAGGCCCTCAGCAGCTCCATATTTATATACTTCCCAATGAGCACAGTTCAAGTCCAGAAGGATCTTAACACAAAACTTTGATTATTGTTCAATTTTTCAAATGCCTGATGGACGAGGGCTGGCTATGAGCAACACACACACACACACACACACACACACACACACACAAGAGGCCCAGGTCAGCTGTGGGGAGTCCTAATGAAGTTGAACAAAATGCAAAGAAATTTGGATATAAATATATAAATAGAGTGATATTTTCATTGAGAAAAAAAAGCTTGAATTTTATCTATTGTTCAGCCAATAGATCTAAGCATTGCATGATTGATCTTAAGGAATTCTCTCAAAAAGGTGCAGGTTCTATGTGAGCAGACCGTGCCCTCTGGTCCTGGGTTCATGACTTGGGGCACATAAAATGCAGAAGTGATAAAATGAGAGTTTCAGCGGTTTCAGGGGAAGGAAGCAGACTGGGCTGTGGCTCAGAGGGGAGGTGAGCAGGAGGAGAGAAAGTGCAGAGTGTGAAACACTCATTCAAGAAGATAACAAGGAATAGCATTCCATTGTCAACGTGGTGCTTGGTGAGCGACACTGCGTGTACAGCGGCAAAAGTGTTAAGATGGTAGACCTTGTACTAAGTGTTCTCATTGTAATAAAAGACAAAGGGGAAAAAAGAAAAGATGAAGGGATAAGAGAGAGGCAGATAACAAGAGGAGCATGTGGAGTCGACACATCGCCATTTTATTAAGAGAGGGAGTGTGCAAGCATGTGAGCCGGTTAGGTAGAGGCATGGGGGGCAGAGGGAGAGGCAGAGAATCTTAAGCAGACTCCAGCCCAGTGTGGAGCCCAAAGCAGGGCTCGATCTCAGGACTCTGAGACCATGACCTGAGCCAAAATCAAGAACTGATGGAGCCACCCAGGTGCTCCTCTACGTAGTTTTCGAAAGACAGAAGCGATCTGACTATGTTTCCGTGCTGCCGCTGAAGACCTGGTGCAGAGGAGAGATTAGGCAACCTGCCCACGAGAGGGCTGATCATCAGTGTCAGTGTGAAGGTGTGGAAGAGAGCAGGCCCCAGAGTCAGGATGCCTGGTTTCACTCTGCTGTCACCGAGTCCGAGCTGTGCGATCTTGAGAAAGTGACTTAACGTCTCTGTTCTTCAGTGACCCTGTTTGTAAAATGAAGATTTTGCTGGAGACTATCAATAGATCTTTGTGAGAACGATATAGTAAAAGCAATCAGAACAGTGCCTGGCATATCCTAAGTGTTGAACAAATACTAGCTATTATTATTTTGTTGTTGCTGTGCATCAACACGCTGGAGGGATGGGATCCAGAGAACAGATGGGGCTGTGGGGGGGGGGGCAGCCCCAATGGGAGGGCGGATGTGTAGAGTCTGTGTGGATGCAAATGCATTTGTAAATTCCGTGGTAGAAAGCCGTGAGGATTGCCGTCTGAGAGCTTCTACGTTTGCATGAAGCAGGACGAGACAGTTTACGATGGGGAGGGAGGGAAATCTAGTTTCTAAGAAGGTAAAGTTTTGAAATAGTCATTGTTGAGAATGTATGATCAGGACAACTCTGGAAACATAGTGCAGTTGCTGGCCAGAGCCAGGGGTTCAGTGGGCGGCCCCAGTGCCAGCGGCAGCAGCCTGCGGGGCTCTGTACCTTGCAGCCAGGCCTGGGGCTCAGCAAACAGCAAACAGCTGGCTCCCTCTGTGGTTGAGGGCTCTCTGTTACTTAAAATGCAAGGACGGGGAGTACAGGACTTAGGGGTACTGGCAAGAAGGTGGCTCGATGAAATGGACGGACATCGAGTTAATTTGTACTAATGCATCAAGAGCAGTGCCTGACATGCAGTAAGCTTTCCGGTATTTATTCCTTCATTCATTTTAATTCATTGTTATTGGTTGCCATGGATGGTTGGTGAATAAACTGATAAAATTAAATGGCTAATACAGAAAACAATTTGTGCCGCATGGGTGTTGCAAGACGGTCTTCTTTTAAGAAATTCTCTTTGCAGGGGCTCTGAAAGGGCTTCTAGTTAATGAGATGTTGGAAGGTCTCTGCCTTTCCTTATTTGATGCTGGATGCACGCAAACGGCAGCACCACGGTTTTCTGTTCTGGCAACAGCTTTGCTCTGTGGCTTGGGCCTGAGTCAGGAGCTCTTTGGATGGACCCTGTGTGCCACCTGCCTCACGGAAACCGAAGCAGCAGGAAGGCGCCTCTTGGTGAAGCAGAGCCGGGTGGGCTGGGCAGAGAGAGACACTGTTGACGGGGTGTGAAGCCAACCCTTGATGTGTTGAGCCGTGAGATGGGCGGGGTGGGGGGACGGGGACGGCTGACAGAGCGGGAGGCCCTGGCCATGGTGTGATCCTGGGGCCAGGGAAGGGCACACGGGTTTGCCAAGTGCCTGCTGTGTGCAGACATTTCCCACGTGCCACCTTCTTTTACACTCACATCGACCCTGGTTGGCACCAGGCGACACTCCCAGCCTGGGTCATAGGCTCTGTGTCTGGGAATGAGGACTCAAGGTGGCAGCGGTCCTCAGACTGGGCTCCTGGATTCTGCAGTTTCTGCAGGACTCACCAGGGCTGGTGAAAGGGGACAGGCAGGTACATCCTCGTCCCGGTTTCCCCCTGACTGGCTCCGTTGACTGGAGCCTCTGCAAACTTGTAGGAAGCACAGACGTCAGAATGCAGGGCCTCTGTCGTCTCTAAAAGCAACCCAGTGACTCTGCTGCTCTTCTGTCTGGGTGCTTTGTGGCTTTGGGTCTGCATTTCCCTTCTCTGTGCCTCAGTCTTCTTGTCTGCAGAGTGAAGTTTGGATAATTGGAGCTCTGGCTTCTGGGAGTGGAGGGTGTGGTGAACACTGGGGTTCACCGAGCCCCACGCGGCTGGCCAGTGGGCGGGCTGGTGCCACCAAAGGACCGTCTCCTTGTTCACCCTGCTTCTCGGGTGCTGGCTCTGTGGCTTTGCTCCAGGACTCTTGTCCTGCTCCACTTGTCAGTAGCAAGTCACCCTGCTTCATTCTGCTTCCTCTTTCCTCCAGGGACCCACGAGGTGGTGGCGAAGCCCAGTCCAGTCCCCACCCGCCAGCCAAAGACCACAGATCAGGAGAAGAAGAAGGGAAGCCTTACTTCCTCCCTGAGGATGGATCCGCACAGCCGTTCTGGAAAGAGCAGAAAGTCTACGAAACTCCGGTCCATCTCGCGGTCCCTGATGCTCTGTAATGCTAAGACCAGTGACGACGGCTCAAGCCCCGATGAGAAATATCCCGATCCTTTTGAGACCTCCCTGGGCCAGGGCAAGGAGGGCATTTTCCACTCGTCCGTGCAGTTGGCAGACACATCGGAGGCTGGGCGCGGCAGCGTTCCCGATCTAGCGCTGGCCTCTGAGGCCACTGGGAGTGATCGAGGCAAGAGCAGTAGGAGGATATTCTTCATGAAGGTATGCCTGGGACTTGTGGGGCTGGAAGTGTCTGTGGTTGCTTTGGGGGGCTCAAATGAGTCTTTGAATCCTTTTATTCTGAGGTCAGAAAGGCACAGAGTTCTAATTCTGAACAAAAGCAAGAAGGAAGTTGAGGCAGGGCTCCCTGGAATGATCATAATGAGCATGGTAATGAATCAGGCTCAGTTAACCTTCTCCCTTGAGAGAGTCAGTCTGCTGCTGGGTCAGTGGGAGGTGAACCGAGCCTAGGTCCCTGCTGGAAATTGCAAATGACAATGGCCAGGACACTGGCAGGTTCTTATCTGAGGCAGACACTATCCGGCACACCCTAGCAGCTCAGGTCACTGACTTACGGGGCCGGGGTGGAGGAGAGACCTTATGTTGCTCAGGGCAAGGACAGAGGATCCGTGAGCTTGCTCCCTGAGCGCTGGCCGTGAGTGGTTTCCAGGTGCCTTTGCCAGTTCCCACGAGGGTGTGAGTGCTGGAACGGACAAGAGGAGCCATGGCGTTGGGGTGCAAGGGAAGCTACTAAGTGGTGTTTGGAGACCTGCCAAAATTCAGAATGCCTTCTCTTCCGTGAGACCATATTTCAAATTGTGTTACCACAATGAGATGGAAATTGCAAGGCACCAGGGGATAGAGGCTGTTACTCTGAATTATTCTCTATCGAGTACTGAGCCTTCAGCCGCCTTCCATCAGAGGTGGGACTTCTCAAGGGTCTGAGCAGCCCTGAATCTTGGCGCTCGTGTGGCTTACCCAGCAATGGGCCAGCAGGAAGGCTTTTTCCCACACCTTACTGGCAAATCCTATGGACATGGTAACACGATTGTCAACAGAAAGTAAGGAAGGCCCAGTGGAGGGGATCTAGGACCTTGGCACAACTTTCTTTCCTAAGAAAACCATTGCTTAGCATGCATACAATAATATCATGGAACATTATACAGCAGGTTAGCAGGCCAGGTCCCCAGTGATCGATCTCCAGACACAAGCAGCTTCCCCAAGGGCCTCACCCAGCCTGGGGCTGTTCCGTCACCCGTGATGTAACCTCTGTTGGTATGACTTGAGCTCACCCAGTAGGACAGAAGGAGGGATGGACCAGCATCCCCGTGGGTTCAGGGGAGCCTGGCCAGGCTTCTGGTTTCCCATGAGTGAAGTGACAAGTATACAATTCACCAGCTGAGAGTCAGATTTATTAAAGGTGAGATCACGTCGTCCAGGTGACAGCTCTGATAAATGAGATTCAAAAACCATTTTGAGGTTCCAAGAGACTCTTGAAATGAATTATTCACTTGCTCCTATTGAATTGCACAAGTGTTTCCTGAGCGCCTGTTAGGCACCAGGGCCTGTGCCAGGCCCTGTGGGGATCGAGTCCCTGCCCTCAAGGATCTTGTTTCAAGTGGGGTAGAGACTACACTCCAGGGCTGCAGGAGGCTCATAAGGAGTGAGTGCATCTCTGACATGAGTATCAGTACATTCAGTGCTTGCAGAGCTCCGACCCGTGCCAGGCATTTTTTCAGGAGGTGGGCCATGCAGACCCAGTCCCTGTCCTCACTCAACTCTTATTCTGGTTGGGGGACAGATGTGAACACCTTCTGTGTGATATGACACTAAACCGTGAAGGTGTCTGAGGAAATCTCAAGCAGCAGACGGGCGTAGAGAGTGATGAGGAGAGAGCTCACTGTCCTTTTTGGGAAAGTAATCACGAAGGCTTCTCTGAGGAAGGGACATTTGAACGGGCACCTGAAAGAGGTGGACAAGTGAGTCATATGAACATTTCAGGTGGGGAAAAGCATTCCAGGTGGAGGGAACAGCATGTGCAAAGACATGAAGTGAAGAGTGATTTGCAGCAGCAAGGAGAAGAGGTGCCTGGGGGATGGCAGACAGGGGAGGGGGACAGAAGGTGAAGCCTGGTGGTGGGAGGCTGAGCAAGCTGGGGAGTGGCACAGCCCCGCAGGGGAGCACTCTGGCTGATGAGCAGAGGTGGAGCACGGGAGGCCAGCTAGCGCTTCGCCTGTAACCCCGGCCGGAAGTGATGTGGCCCCAAGTAAGATGGTGATGGTCTCACCGAGAATGGTCAGAGTACGGATTTATTTTCAAGGCAAACCCAGGAGATTTGTTGTGTGAGAAAATGAGAGGCGGCAAGCTTAACTGCGGGTGTGGACTTGAGCATCCTCAGGAGAGCAGATGCTGTGTGCTGAGGTGGGGAACACTGGGGGCTGGATGGTGAGATGTTCCTGAGGGACCCAGGGTTCGGCCCAGCAGATGGTGGGTGGTGGAAGGAGCTGCATAAGGGAACATATGGAGGTGAGAAGGTGCTGAGGGCTTCTGCGTGGCCCGCCCTGCAGGTGAGCGTGTGGCACCTGTCTGGTGGCAGGAGCTGCGTGCCTGGGAACAACCAGATGAATGGCTCTGGGGAGGAAACCGGCCAGGAGTCAGACAGGCTTCCCCTCTTTCGTCTCAGTGATTCGCAGGTGACCCACACCTTTATGGTTGAAATAATGTATCCACAGCTCTCATTGCCCCCTAGCCCCCAACCCCCTCCCCCAATCACAGCAGCATGAGTACTTCTGGCAGGTGGGGTGCAGTATGACACAGGTTTAGGGGCGTGAGCTCATTAGTCTGACTGCTTGGGTTTGAGTCCAACTTTGGTAGCTGTATGATCCCAGACACTCACTTCATGCCTCCATTTTCTTACTGATTAAATGCAGAATGTTGACACTACTGTTCAGCTCCTGTGGGCTTTTATCAGGACTAGGTTTTAAGTACTTAGATAAGAAAATCGACCTAACCCAGTACAGTGCACACAGTAATTGCTTACTTAGCATTATCATCACTATTTCTGTTTTAGGAAGGGGACACTGACTGTTGGTGAGTGATTAGGTAATTAATGAGCATTTACTGAGTGTCTCCAAATGTGCCAGGAGCATGCAAGAGTTGTAGCTTACGCGTTCCTCCTGGAGAATGGGATGGGACACATCTCTCCTATTCCAGGGTGTGGGTGCAAACATGTGAGGTAGTCCTGGGAATGCTGAGGGGTATGCAGCTCTCTCTGTGGGAGGGCACCCTGGAGGTGGTGCTTTTGACAGCAGGATATCCAGGTGAAGAAGTCTAGATCGCAGGAAGTAGTGTAAGCGGGCAGAGGAGGCTTTGAGGCCAGGAAGGGGTAGTGTGCATAGTCGAGTCACGCTGGGGGCAGGCATAAACCAGGAAGGCAAGGAGGGCTACTGGCCAGCTTGGAATCCAAGCCAAGCTCTGGGTATTTCCTTCTCAGGAGCACAGGTGATCTTGAACCATCCATGATCAAGTTCTAAGCAAGTGAGTGTTTTAATGTCTGAGCAGGTCCCATATTAAGAGTGCCAGGGCATGAGGGTCAAAGGTGACTGCCAGTGCCAATGTCCTTCGTGGGGGAGCCTCAGTATGGTATAACACCCCCTCCTTCCCTGCTTCTTGCAGGGATGCTCTAGTCTCCTACCCTGGCTCCTGCCCCACCCTGCACCCAGGCGTGACTCAGTTGGCCCAGATGGACTCCCCGGTTGCCAGCAATGCCATGGTTACACCGATTTCAAAACAACATCTGGAAAGAGGCCCTGTGACATCAGGCTCTCCTCTAGCAATGCCTAATATGAAAATTAAAAAAGAGGAAGTTAGATAAACAGCCAAATGAAAAACAAACAAAAAAAAGCTGTATTGGATGCGTTGTGCTTGGCATGACCAGGGCTGGGGAAATCGCTGCCCGGGGATGTGCCAGAGCTGGGCAGGGACGTGCAGTCTGGAGAAAGTATCTGAACCTGCATTGCCTGGGGCTCCTTCTTCAGGGGAGAGCATCCAGGCCTCTGGGGATAAATTCAAGTGGAAGAATGTTGAAAACTAGACTCTCTAACGCAACAAACAAAAAATATTCAATTTATCAGGCCTCAACCTTGAGCGGGAAGAAAGGTATGGGCTCCTGGGCTACTCCAGACCCACTGTCTTTTTTTCGAATGGGAAGAGTATTTAAAAATGCCTTTTAGGTAGGATGTTGGGCCAGAGGGAAGGAAGCTCAGGCAGGTGGAACCGAAGCTTTCCGCAGACTGAGCTGGTCTCCTTCCTCATTCTTCCTTCTCCCCTTCCTTCTGTTTCTCCAAAGGCAGGCAAAGCACCTGCTGTGTATGAGATATCTGTCCCCTGGGGATTGAGAAACATATTGGATGCTGTTCTTCCCTCAGGGAGCTTGTGGTCTGGAGAAGGGGACAGCTGTGAGCATCATGAATCCTATCTCTTGTCCCCTCCTCCAAGCTAGGGCGTTCTTTGCTCGGCTTTCTTTCAGGCGGTCTCATGCAGAGGATGAGTAGCAGAATTAGATCCTCGCAGGAGCCTCCGGGGTTGTCTTTCATTTCCCCAGAGCGCTCTACAGTAGCAGGATTGATGCTCCTCCTCTGGGACTTCCCTGGCAGTGAATAGGTCCGGCCAAATTACTGTGGAATCTCAGGGATCTCAGAATGACAGGATGAGCTCAGTCCAGAGAAGTCCCTCCTGTCCGCCCCTCCAGGAGGCTCAGTACTTGTGGATGGAAGATGCAGGTAGTGCTTTGCTGGGGCGTTAGGAGGAGCCAGAGCTGTGGATGTGCAGGTAGGATGAGGGGAGAAAGGCAGGGGAGAATAGTGGAGGGAGGGAGACACGTCTGCCTCCCGCAGCGCCAGCCTGGCTCCAGATTTTCAAAGGGATCCTTTTAGTTTTATTCTCTTAATTATTGTGTTTTAATATTTTATTTTAATTCCAATATAGTTAACATGCAGTGTAATATTAGTTTCAGGTGTACAGTAGAGTGATTCAACACTTCCAGGGGATCCCTGGGTGACTCAGTGGTTTGGTGCCTGCCTTTGGCCCAGGGCGTGATCCTGAAGTCCTGGGATCGAGTCGCACATCAGGCTCCCTGCATGGAGCCTGCTTCTCCCCCTGCCTGTGTCTCTGCCTCTTTCTTTGTGTCTCTCATGAATAAATAAATAAAATCTTTAAAAACAAAACAAAACAAAACACTTCCATACACTACCCAGTGCCGATCACATCAAGTGCCTCCTTCATCCCCATCATCTGTTTCCCACCATCCCCCACCCACCTCCCCACTGGTGACCAGCAGTGTGTTCTCTACAGTTAAGAATCTTTTTCCTGGTTTGTCTCTCTCTCTTTTTTTTCTATGCTCACTTGTTTTGTTTCTTAAATTCCACATATGAGTGAAATCATATAGTATTTATCTTTCTCTGACTTATTTTGCTTTGCATAATACCTTCTAATTCCATTCATATTGCTGTAAATGGCAAGATTTGATTCATTTTTATGGCTGAGTAATATTCCATTGTATGTTTGTACCACATCTTCTTTATCCGTTCATCTATTGATGGTCTTGTGGGCTGATTCCATATCTTTGTTATCGTAGATACTGCTGCCATACACATTGGGGCACACGTATCCCTTTGAATCAGTATTTTTGTATTTTTGGGGTAAATACCCAGTAGTGCAATTGCTGGATCATAAGGTAGTTCTATTTTTAATTTTCTGAGGCACCTCCATACTGTCTTCCGCAGTGGCATGCACCACTTTGCATTCCCACCAACAGGATTCCTTTCTCTCTGAAGCCTCACTAACAACACTTGGTTCTTGTGTTGTTGATTTTAGCCATTCTGACAGGTGCGAGGTGATACTTCATTGTGGTTCAATTTTCATTTCACAATGGGATCATCATATTTTAATTTTTTTATTTTATAGTTTTACAAGTTTAATAATTCATAAAGCAAGTCACGTGTTGAAAAACCAAACCATACTGTCCCCTCACGGTACCATCCTTTCTTGTCCTGGTCTCCCAAAGGGTTGGAACAGCGGGGTCCTTTTAAAGAAGTCATTGCTGCAAGCTCACAAAGACATTTTTCCATGTCTCTCCTAGAAGCTGAGTTGTTTTATCTTTCACATTTGGATCTTTAATTCACGCAACATCCATTTTGAATGTATTGTGAATGTATTAAAACATTTTTTTCCTGTGTGGATATTTGATTGATCTAGCCTAGTTTTTAATGACCCTGCCCGTGCTCCACTGCATGGCAGTACTATCATAAAAAAGTCAAGAACCATGTATGTCATTTATCTATGTATCTGTGTATGGATCTATCGTGGATCTATCTGTGGCTTTATGTTCTCTCATTATGATCCATTAGCCTTTTCTTCTTTGCAGGATTAACGCATTGTTTTAATTATGATCATTTTATAGTATTTTTTTGATATCTGATCAGTCCTCCAGCTTTGTTCTTCAAATTAGACTTGGTTATCCTGTTGGGATTTTTATTGGAATTGCCTTGACTCTATTGGTTTATTTGAGGAGAACTGATACCTTCTACTATTGAAACCCTGAGCCCATCTGCTTGATGGAGCTCTCCAAAGTTTGACTCTAGTGTTTAGGTTTGTTTTTGGGCAGAGAGGATCGTGTTTCCACCATGTTTGAATAATCAGAACCCTATCTCCTTCCAATTTTTATACTTTTTCTTCTGTTTCACTGGCCAGCACCTGCCTTGCAATGCCACTAGTAAGTATCCTTATCTCCTTCTGATCTCAAGATGAAAGCTTCATTGTTTTGCAAATAAGTAGGCTGTTTGCTGTACCTTTGTTTTGTTTTGTTTTAGATATTCTTTATTGGATTGAGGAAGTTTCTATTTGCGTTTAGAAAAGAAGTTTTATTTTTCCCTTCATCAGTTGTCCAGTTTTATCAAATGACTTTTTTCTGCATTTATTGAGATAATCATATGGTTTTTTTCCTGCTTTATTCTTGTTCATGTGGTGAATTGCACTGATTGACATCTTTTTTAAAAAAATATTATTTATTTATTCATGAGAGACACAGAGAGAGAGGCAGAGACATAGGCAGAGGGAGAAGCAGGCTCCTCGCAGAGAGTCCGATGTGGGACTCCATCCCAGACCAGGATCACATCCTGAGCCAAAGACAGATGCTCAGCCGCTGAGCCACCCAGGCATCCTGCACTGATTGACTTTTTAAGGTGGTAAGACAAGGTTACACACTCTGGGTACTCAAGGACTCCTAGTTAGGATCCATTATCCTTTCGATATAACTGTGGCTTTAATATGTTAATATTTTGTTTGTGAGTCTTGCCATTTCTATTTGCAAGAAAGATTAACCTAAAATTTGTTTCTTGTGATGTCCTTATCTGGTTTTCATATTATGGGTGTGCTGGACTCATGAAATGAGTTAGGAAACATTTCTTTTTCATCTTTTGGAATGGTTTGACCAACACTGGCGCTATGCTTTTCTGAATGGTTGGGAAAATTCACCTGTGAACTCTCTGGGTCTGGAGATCTCTGTGAGGAAAGGTCTTAAATTATCACTGAATCTACTTAATGGATAAAAGAATATTCCGGTTTTTTATTTCCTCTGATATCAGTGTTGGTAACATGCATCTTTGTCCCAGAAGTTTTTTTCATCAGAGTTTCTGAATTTATTAGTGTAAAGTTGTTCATAAAATCTCAGTACATTTTAACTAGCTTTTTTTTTTTTTTTTTTTTTTGGAGAGAATTGTTAGATTTACACTATGTTGTAAAAAATAATACAGAGAGATCCTGTGGCCTTTCTCCCAAGGGTAGCATCTTGCAGAACAGCCAGCACACTGACATCGACACAATCCACTCATCTTATTCTGACTTCCTCAGTGTGCACCTTAGGTTTGGACATCTGCAGGAACTGTAGTGATTGTCAGTGTTCATTCTTGATAGTGATACTTTGTCTTCTCTCTCTTTCCTTTCAGGTGATCTTTCATTCCAGAGCCTGTCAATTCTCAAAGGATCAGCTTTTCAGTTAATTGGACTTCTCTGTTCCGTGTATTCTAATTAACCTTTGCTCTTAGCCTTATTATTTCTTTCTTCTCCATTTGTCACATTTAATATTTTTTTTCTAGCTTTTTGAGATGGCAGCTTAGATAATTGACTTTCAGTTTTCTCCCTCCACCCCCAATTTAAGGCTATGAATTTCCTTCCAAATTTAGTGGCTTCATCCATAAACTTTGATAGTCCATATTTTCATTATTTTAGGCAGTATATGCATCCTATTGTGATTTCTTGGGAGATTTGTGGTTTATTTAGAAATGTGTTGTTTAGTCTTCAGGCAGGTGAGGGATTTCTAGTTTGTCTGTCTCTATATGGATTTCTATATTGATTATTCTATAGCCAGAGAAGAGAGGGTATTGTGAATAACTTTAACAATGGAAATTTGGGGATGCTTGGGGGATTCAGTGGTTGAGGGTCTGCCTTCAGCTCAGGGCATGATCCTGGGGTCCTAGGATCCCAATAAATCCTTAAAAAAAGGAAATTTTTTAAGATAGAATATATATGTTATTGTTGGATGCAGTGTTCTAAGTATGTCTCTTCGATCACGTTCAATAATCACTTTTTCCAGATGTTTTTCTTTTTCTATTCCTCTATTAGTTTAGGGAGTGGGGTGGGAGTTCAGTGTGTTAAAGTCTCTAGCTATGATTATGGATCTGTTTCACCTTTCAGTTCTGGCAATTTTTGCTTTATACATTTTGAAGGTATATTTTATGTGCATAGTCATTTAGAATTAAAAAAATATATTTTCCTGGTGGATGATCACCTTTATAATCTACAAATCTCCTTTTTTATAGTGCTAAAAATTATTTGGTATTAGTAAAACTTAATCTACTGTCTTTTGGTTACTTTTCCTCTCTTTTTTTAAAAAAATGATTTTATTTATTTTTTACTCATGAGAGACATAGAGAGAAGCAGAGACATAGGCAGAGAGAGAAGCAGCTCCCTGCAGGGAGCCCGATGTGGGATTCGATCCCAGGACTCCAGGATCATGACCTGAGCAGAAGGCAGGCCCTCAACCACTGAGTCACCCAGGAGCCCCTCCCTTCTTTCTTTTTTTTTTTTTTAAATCATCAACCTGTGTTCACATATTTAAGAAGTATCTCATGTAAGCAGCATGCCATTAGGTTCATTTTCTTCCACCTTACAATCTTTATCTTATAATAATGTGTATTGATTTACACTTGTTTTTTTCTCTCTTCTTGCCCCCTTTTAGGTTAATATATTTTTACAACTGCATTTCCCCTTCAATTGACTTGTCATATATATATATATATATAACTATTCTTTTAATCATTAAAATGTAAAACATAATCCTGAATGTATTCGAGTCTCATATAAAGAGCACTTTTATCAATTATCAGACAATACTAAGAACTTAGAACACACAACTCCATTTGCACCTGTTCATTTCTTTGACATGATTCTCATGCATTTTAATTCTATTTATATGTAAGTCCCAAGAATAGATCATTATTATAGTTCTGTTGAGTCAGTATTCATTTCTGTTCATTCTTGTGTTTACCCTTTCCCTTCTTTTCTTTTAAGATTTTATTTATTTATTCATGAGAGACACACACAGAGAGAGGCAGAGACACAGGCAGAGCGAGAAGCAGCTCCCTGCAGGGAGCCTGATGTGGGATTCGATCCCAGGACTCCAAGATCATGCCCTGAGCTGAAGGCAGGTGCTCAACTGCTGAGCCACTCAGGTCCCCCACGTTTCTGTTTCTCTTTGTCCCTTGCCAAACTTCTGTGTCTCTCACAGTGATCACTGTCCTTTGGCCAGGAGCAGGCCTGCCTCTAACATGGGCAAGACAGGGCCAGAGTTCAGATGGAGCTCCACATACCAAATGTGTAAGTATTTAAAAGTTACAGACCAAGGTCACATCTGGTGAAAAAGATATGTTCTATCCTCCTGCCTTGACAAATATTCCTTCATAAGAACTTGGATAGTCAAGTTCAGATAAGTTCTCAGGGTCTTGCAGGAGAATGGGGTGCCACAGGGAAAGTTGTTTCCTGGCTCTTGGCCACTGGCCACAATTCCCTCTCTCCTGCTGCTCCCGGCATAGTCCAGTCCAGACGCATGCAAGCATGTGGACCCTTGCAGTTCTGTAATCACTGACCCCAGCAAACAGCCCCCACCCCCACCCTGCACCCCTGTAGCTTAGGGCTGTGCATACCTAGTATTGTGATTTGCCCTCAGTAGACTAGACAAAGGGGAGACATGGGGTCAGGGCCCAAGCTCCCTTGGATGCAATCTGTTGCCTCATATCTCATTTGTTTCTTTCTTTCTCTCTGGCTAAATACTAGCAGATCACCACATAGGCCTCAAGCACTATATTTACTCACTTTGGAGCTGGCACTCCTTTTATGACACTGGATTGGATTGGGAACTGGCACCTAGTAATAGTTCTAGAAATGTTTGTGGAAAGAATGGTTGCATAAATGAGAATATTGAGGCCACCCTTAAGGCAGAGAGTCTACTGATGTAGCCAGAGCTTGCATTGGTTTACTGAGCCACCACGTGGTTTACACCCGATGCTGCTTTGGGCATTCCCACTGGCTGGGGTCTGGGGTCACAGGACATCCAATCTGGGAGTTGGACAGCAGATGAGAGTGGATGTGTGGGAGGTCCCCCCTCAGGGCTGCCCTCCTAAAAGAATGCGAAATGCTTTGATCCACATGGGAATGGCCTCTGTAGTATGGAAAGTCCTGCTTTTCTTTACAAATTCAAAATATCGGTTAGGCTAAGTCAGCACTCGAGCAGTGTGACTCAGGATGGATGAGGTCAGATCAAGCATCTGAATCGCTGGTTTGTGCTGGGGAGGCAGAGGGAGGGTGGTCAGGGCCTCCAGGAGCCGACCAATTCCCGATTTTTGCTGCCTGTGAGCAGCTCAGCCTGTGGCTTTGAGGCCCAAACTTCCTTGGCAAGTGGGAAACCCGATCCTTTGGCCCTTTGCCTCTTCCTGCCGCAGAAGAGCAGCTTGTAGAGGCTGAGAGCAGCCACCGGGAGGGACGCTCGGGGCTCCAGGACTCCCACGGAGCAGGAGCAGCCGCATCCCTTGTGTGTGGGGAGGAGGGTGGGAAGGAGGCAAGGGTGGTCCACACGCCAGAAGTGGGTGGGGAGGCCTGCAGGTATGATTCCCATGCACTTGCTGCCCGCCTCCCAGACTCCAGGGGATTTCTAGTCCCTGTTTCCATTCTCAGAGGGCATTTGGACCAATCTGCCTGGAAGTGTCTTTTGCATCTGGTTCTGTCAAGACACCATTTGGTTAGTGAGAAGGGTTCTGGTGGAAAGAAGAGGGGAACAGGGGAAATGGGGAAGAAGTAGTAAACCACCTACCATTTCAATTCTGTTTCTCAATATGACCCTTCCTACCTACATCACAATCCACCCAAGGCTTTCCCCTGTTCTTTGCACACAACCCGCTGGTGACTGTCTCCCAGCCTCCACCCTTGCTGTCTCCTCTGCCTGGAATACCTTCCTGACCAATTTCCATGAGCCCCAACCTTGGTCGTCCTGTCTCTAGGGTGCAGCTTCAGTGGAACACCTGCAAGAGGCTTCTCCTGACCCTCTCCTCCTCCCACACCCCAAGCTTTGGCCATTGTTACTTGGCACAACCTCTTCCCTCTGCATTTCTAGGCTGAGCCATTCCTAGAATCGCACTAAACACTGATTTCTCACAGAAACACAAATGTGTAAGTTCCCACCCAAGGATGAATTCTAAGCACTGGCTACAGGTGGGAAGAATTTACCGTGTCCATTTGTGCTTCCGCCCAGCTTAGGACAAGGTCTGCAAAAATGTTAAAGGCTACATGAGACTATACCACATAGATGTATCTTAATTTATTATCTCAAGATCTTTAAATAATATTTTAGTAGGGGTTCCTGAGTGGCTCTGTGGGTGAAGCGTCTGCCTTCGGTTCAGTGCATGATCCCGGGGTCCTGGGATTGAGCCCCACATTGGGCTCCCTGCCATCGGGGAGCCTGCTTCTCCCTCTGCCTCTGCCCCTCCTCCCTGCTCGTGCTCTCTCTCTCTCACTCACTCTCTCTCTATCTCAAATAAATAAATCAAATCTTTAAAAAATGTTTTGGTAAATGTTGAGAATATAAAAAGAAATTTATACAATGTTTTATACATTCTACATTCTAGAAGGATAAAGATGCCCTAAATACTTGAGTGGCAATCATGAAGTTGAAGAAGCAAGGGGCATGTAGAAAACTCACTCCGCGGCCGCCCCCTTGCTGTCCTCCGTGCCTCAGTGTAAATCCAGCACTTCCTCCGCAACCACCGGGCACCACAGCACGTTTGGTTATGATTTTTGCTCCAACCATGAAACACGGTGCAAGAAGGGAAGGGAAGGATGATCTACTAGGCTTACTTCTGTTTTTACCCATTCTACCGTTTCTTTCTCTTCTGACCTTTCCAGCTGTTTTGTCATTTTCTTTCTATTTGGAGAGCTTCCTGCGGTCGTTCTTTAAGGACAGATCTGAGAGCAGAGCCTTCTGTTAGCTTTTCCCTCATCTGAGAATATCTTTCTTTCTTTTTTTTTTTTTTTTACTATGAACAATTTATTCCAATTCTGGGAATTATCCTCATCAAATACAAATCTTTTCAACATTTTTCATTTTAAACATTTTCTAAAAAATTTTCAAATATGGCCCCACATCAGGCTCCCTACTCCATGGGAAGCCTGCTTCTCCCTTTCTTTTTTTTTTTTTTTAATTAATTTTTATTGGTGTTCAATTTACCAACATACAGAAAAACACCCAGTGCTCATCCCGTCCACTCTGGAAAACTGTGTGGAGGTTCCTCAAAGAGTTAAAAATAGACCTGCCCTACGACCCAGCAATTGCACTGTTGGGGATTTACCCCAAAGATTCAGATGCAATGAAACGCCAGGACACCTGCACCCCGATGTTTCTAGCAGCAATGGCCACAATAGCCAAACTGTGGAAGGAGCCTCGGTGTCCATCGAAAGATGAATGGATAAAGAAGATGTGGTCTATGTATACAATGGAATATTCCTCAGCCATTAGAAACGACAAATACCCACCATTTGCTTCAACGTGGATGGAACTGGAGGGTATTATGCTGAGTGCAGTAAGTCAATCGGAGAGGGACAAACAGTGTATGTTCTCATTCATTTGGGGAATATGAATAATGGTGAAAGGGAATATAAAGGAAGGGAGAAGAAATGTTGGGAAATATCAGGAAGGGAGACAGAACATAAAGACTCCTAACTTGAGAATATCTTTCTTTCCCCTTCATTCCAGAAGGGTATTGTCAATGGAATATAGTTGACGTACATTTTCCTGCACTTAAAAAGTCTTGTGCCCTTTCCTTCTGCTCCATCTCCCTATGTTTTCAGATGTGAAATCTGTCATTTCTGTTGATGGTTTGCTTGTTTCCTTTTTTTTTTTTTTAGAGATGTGTCGTTTCTCTTTGATTGTTTTTAAGACTTTATTTTTTTCGGAAATTTAACTGTGAGGCATCTTGAGGTTAATCTCCTTGGGTTTCCTACATTTAGTTCTTTAAATAGCCATGTGCTTCTTTTTTTAAAAAAAAGACAACAACCCTATTTCTTGGTTGGTATCTCTTCATTTTTCCTTTGTTTCAAGAGAATTTGTAAGTGACCGTTAAAGCATTTTTTTATGCAGGCTGCTTTATAATCATCACCAGAGGATTCCGACATCAGCTTCGCCTCAGTGTTGGCATCAGCTGTTTGTCTTTTCTCGTTCAAATTACATATTCCTGGTTTTAGATGCTAAAAGTGACTGTTAATTGTATCTTAGATATTTCCGTTATTATATTCAGAGTCTCTCAATCCAATTTAAATCTGCAGGCAATACCTATTTAAATTTAGCTTGTACTTCTGAACTATTTTTATGGACTTCTGTTGTAATGACATTTCAGTTTTCAGAACCCTTGCAATACTATTCTGGTAGGCTTTATTATTTCTGGCACTACTGGAAATCTCACATATTCTTTGCATTTTGGCCTGCTGGGGTGGGAGCAGCTTCTTTGGCCTGCCTGGTATCACTGGTGACCATCTGCCATGCAGGGTGGGGATGGCCAGGAGCTGCTGGGCCTGGGTCTTTTTGGCAGTAAGTGGAGGGCAGGACAATGAACTGTTCAGCTCATACAGTCTCTGCAGGTGGATGGGCATCCTGCTTGTGCTCTAGTTCTGGAGCGGGGCTGGGTCAGCCTTGGGCTTTGCCTCTGCCATTGCTATGTCAAGATTGGGCCACCTGCTGCTGCCCTGGTTGTGGGACCAGGACTCGGGCTTCCTTTGGGTCTTATTGATTTCCCCTCTTTCCTGGTCTTTTGGCCAGGCAAGAGAGAACATGGTTTTCTGTTTGTTTGTTTCTTGTGTTTGCTGCTCTGCAGTTCTGGGTTACAGGCCTCTCTAGCACCTAGTCTGGGTATACAGTAGGTAAGAAGGAAGCTCCGAGAACTCACCATATTGTCGTTCCTCAAGTCCTGAGTTCCGTACCCAGTTAGCTAGCTGTCTCCTTTCTGGCATTCAGAATTCTTTTATTGCTCTCTGTTGAATAACTTCCAGGGTATTTAGTTGTATTTAGCAGGGAGGAAGAAAGTGAGCAGTTGCCATCTTGTTCTGGAACTTTGGAAGTGTCAGCCCTACTTATGTTTGACAATAATACAGGTGCAATTGCACAGTGATTGCTCTTTGGTAGACTTACTCCAGTTACTCCAATTATATTCCGGAAATTCACTCATGTTATTTCATTTTGTTGTTGTTTATTGATTTTTTTCACTGCTTTATGGAATTCTATGGTTTGAACACACCATTTATCCATTCTACTATTGGTAGATTTTGGGGTACTTTGCTTTACTTCTCTTTGGAGATTGTGCTGCTCTGGGCATTTTTGTACCTGCCTCCTTGTACATCTCTGTAAGTTTCGATAGGTGTAAAGCTAGATGTGAAATCAGTGAGTTTTAGGGCATGGCATCTTCTTTTGTATGAGATACTCCCAAATTATTTTCTGAAATGGTTGTGCCAATCTATCCTTCCTTCAGCAGGTATAAGTTTCTTGGTTGCTCCGCATCCTAATCAATTCTTGGTATCCTCAAGCTTTTAAACTTTTTCCCAGTCTGAAGGCCTATTAAATTGTTTTTTACATTAATTTATATTTGCCTTTTTCCTAATTACTAGTAAGGTTGCACGTATTTCCATGTTTATGGGACATTTGAATTTCCTCTTATGTGATATGACCACCTGAACATTTTTGTTTTTATTTTGGAATGTTTGTCTTTTTCTTTTTCTAGCTTTTACCTTGTCATCTTAGCCCTTTTAATTGATGAATAGAAGTTTTTCATTTCACTTCATTTTTAAAGGATTTAATTTATTTTAGAGAGTGAGAGAGAGCACACACATGTGTATGACTGGGGGAAGGGAAGAGGGAGAGGGAGAATCTCAAGCAGACTCACGGAGCACAGAGCCTGACATGGGTCTTGATCCCAAGACCCCAAGATCATGACTTGAACCAAAATCAAGAGTCAGATGCTTAGCTGACTGAGCCACTCAAGAGTCTGTGAAGTTCTTCATTTTAATGGGGAATTTACCAATCATGTGCTTTACAGTTTGTACTGTTTTGCATCTTGTTTGAAACTTTTATGCTTTTCTAAAAGAAACACATACTATTTTAATGTCTAATCTCTTCTATTGTCCTCTGAACATCTTATAGGTTTGCCTTTTGTATTTATGTGTTTAATCCACCTGGAATTGATGTTTGTGAATGTACGGGTGCATTATAGTGTTTCCACATGGTTGACCAGTTGTCCCAGCACCCTCTATTGGAGTGTTTGTCTTCATCCCAAAAGTACAGGATTAGTTCTCTCAGAAATTGGGTTTCCTCGTATGAGCATGAAGCTATTCTAGGATCCCTATTCTGTTCTGCTGGTCGGTTTGTTATCCTGCTGTCAAAACTCTACTATCTTAATCATGGCATTTAAATATAAGTATGTTTTCTCATATGGAAGTTTCTCTGTCTTTGCTTATTTAAGTATGTGTCTATTTGATGCCCTTTGATTTTTGATAAAAATTCAAGGATTTGTTTGTGATGTTCTAAAAACCCCTTGACATTTTGGTTAGTACTGCATTAAAATTATAAATGACTTTTCAATATTAAGACTCTTGTTTTTGTGAATATGACTTATCTCTCCATTATTCAGGACTTATTTTATGCCTTTCAGTAAATTTTATAATTTTCTTCAGGATGATCTTACATAAATTTCATTAGTTTAGTTCGTAAACACTATTTTCTGATACAATTGTAAATGTTGCCTTCTTAAATAATTCTGTTTTCTTTTTTTTTAAATATTTTATTTATTTATTCATCACACACACACACACACACACACACACACACACACACACACACAGGCAGAGACCCAGGCAGAGGGAGAGGCAGACTCCATGCAGGGAGCCTGACGTGGGACTTGATCCCAGGTCTCCAGGATCACACCCCAGGCTGAAGGCGGTGCTAAACTGCTGGGCCACTGGGACTGCCCAACAATTCTGTTTTCTTTTTTTTTTTTTTTAATTTTTATTTACTTATGATAGTCACAGAGAGAGAGAGAGAGAGAGAGAGAGGGGCAGAGACATAGGCAGAGGGAGAAGCAGGCTCCATGCACCGGGAGCCCGATGTGGGATTCGATCCCGGGTCTCCAGGATCGCGCCCTGGGCCCAAGGCAGGCGCCAAACTGCTGCACCACCCAGGGATCCCAACAATTCTGTTTTCTAACTATTTTCTGGCATCGGTAATGCAATTTTTAAATAGTTTTTAAAATTAAATTCTTTATGTCCAGATTATTGCAGATTCATATAAGTTGTAAGAAATTAACAGAGAGATCCATATACCTTAGTTTCTACCAATGGTAACATCTTGGACAATGATAGTATAATATCACAATCAGGTTATTGGTATTGATGCAGTCAACGTATGGCATATCTCCATTCTTGAAAAGATTCCTCGTTTTGCCCCTTTGTAGCTACCCCCCCTTCCACCTTCACCCATGGCAACTCTCTCTATGTTTTTGTCATTCCAAGAACATTGTACAAATAGTATCAGATGGCTGTAACCTTTGCAGACTGTGCATAATAAGTTCCCGTTTATTGCTGAGTCATGTTGCATGTTATGGATGTACCACAATTTGTTTAACCACTCACAATTGAAGGACTCTGTGTTGTTTTAACTTTTGGGTGGTCACGAATAAAGATGATCTCACATTCCTGTACAGGTGAAACATACATTTTCATTTCTCTGGGATAAATGCCCAGGAGTGCAGTTTTGGGATTATACAATAGCTACATGTTTTATTTTTAAAGAAATTGCCCAACAGAAATATCAGGAAGGGAGACAGAACATAAAGACTCCTAACTCGGGGAAACGAACTAGGGGTGGTGGAAGGGGCGAGGAGGGCGGGTGTTGGAGGGGAATGGATGACGGGCACTGAGGTAGACACTTGACGGGATGAGCACTGGGTATTTTTCTGTATGTTGGTAAATTGAACACCAATAAAAATTAATTAAAAAAAAAAAAGAAATTGCCCAACAGTTTTCCAGAGTGGCCATCCAATTTCACATTCACGTAAACAAAGTATGAGCAATCCAGTTTCTCTGCATCCTCCACAGTATTAGATGCCACTATTTTTTCTTTTAGCCATTCTGAAAGGTATGTAGTGATATCTCATTGTGGTTTTAATCTATTTCATTAATGGCTCGCGGCATTGAACATCTTTTCGTGTGCTTAAACTGCGTCTTCAATAAAATGTCTGTTCATGTCATTTGCCCATTTTTGAATTAGTTTGTTATTTTTCCTATGGAGTTTTAAGAATTCTTTATATATTCTAGATACTCACTTGTCTTTTATTGTGTATGTGGTTTGCAAATATTTTCCCCAGAATTGTACATCCTCTTAACAGAATCTTTCACAGAGCAAAAGTTTTTAATCTTGATGAAGTCCAATTTATCAATTTTTCCTTTTCCAATTATGCTTTTGGTATCAAATTTAAGAATTCTTTCCCTGGCGCTGGATCCTGAAAATTTTCTTCTATTTTTTTCTAAAAGTTTTATAGGTTTGCATTTTACACATAGGTCCATTTTAAGTTAATTTTTATATGAGGTGAGAGATGTGGGCTGAGCTTCCTCTTTCCCAACCTGCCTCCCCACTCCCATCAGTGTTCACTTGCTATGGCATCACTTGTTAAAAAGTCTATCTTACCTCCAAGTGGTGTTTGTACCTTTGTTATAAATCAAGTGGGCATATTTGTGTAGATCGATTTCTGAGTTTTATATGTATATCCTTCTTCCAATACCACACATTTTCGGTTACTGTAGCTACATAATGCATCTCAAAATCAGGTAGGTGGATTTCTCCTATTTTATTGTTCGTTATTCAAATTTGTTTTAATTACTCTAGTCTCTGCATTTCCATATAAATTTTAGAGAAATTTTGTCTATATCTATACAAAATCTTGCTGGGATTTTAGCAGGAATCACATGAACTTTATATATGAATTTGGGGAGAATTAATCTTTACTATGCTGAGTTTTCCAATTTATTAATACAATTATGTCTCTCTATCCATTGAGGTCTTTGATTTCTTTCGTTATCATTTTGTGATTTGCAGCATACAAGCCCTCTATATGTTTCATTACATTTATGCCTAAGTATGCTTTTGAGTGATTGTAAATGGTATGCATTTAAATTTCAGTGTCCATGTGTTCATTCCTCAGAGAAAAAAATATAATTGATTTTTGTTGAGTTTATTTTGCCCTTGGCAAATTGTTGAACACACTTTTTTGTTCTATGAGTTATTTTCATAGATGCCTTGGGATGTTCTATGTAGGCAATCATGTCATCTACAAACCAGGACACATTAATTTCTTCCTCTCTGATCTGTATGCCTTCTATTTCTTTTTGTTGCCTTATTGCAGTGGCTAGAACTTTCAGTACCAAGTTGAATGAGGATTGAAATTAGGTATTCTTGCTTCATGCTCAATCTCAGAGGCAAAGCATTCAGTTTTTCTCTAAGAGTGTCGTTAGCTCTGGGTTTTGTGGCAATATTCTTTATGAAGTTGAGAATGTTCTACTTTAGCCCTGATGTCCTGAGAGCTTATGTTATGAATAGGTGTTTAATTTTGTCAGATGCTTTTCAGCATTGATTGATAAAATTATGTGAATTTTCTCTGTTAGCCTGTTAATATGGTAGATTACCTTAACTGATTTTTGAATGAACTATCTCTGCATCCCTGGAATAATCCCACATGGTCATCACATATAATTGTTTTTATCTATTGGTGAATTTTATTTGGTAGTAATTGTTAAATATTTCTACCTCTGCAATCATAAGGAATATTGATCTGTAGGTTCCTTTTTTTTTTTTTTTTTGGTATTGTCTTTGTTTGGTATTTGTAGCAAAGTAATACTAGTATCATAAAATGAATTGGGAAGTATTCTTTCCTATTTTCTGGAAAAGTCTATGTGCAATTGATGTTAATTCTTTAATTTTCTGGAAAAGTCTGTATACAACTGATGTTAATTCTTTAAACGTTTGGTAGAATTCTCCAGTAAAACCATCTGTCCCTAGAGTTTCTCTTGCTTGAGAATTTCTTAATTTTTACAGACTTCTGAAGATTTCCTAACTTTTTTTGAGTTGATTTTGATAAAGTTTTTTTCTCGGAAGTTTCTCATTTTACTTGATTACTCAGATTTATTCTATAAAGTTGTTTATTATATCTCTTATCTTTTTAATCTGTATTGCATCTGTAATCATGTCCCTTCCTAACCCCTCATGTTATTTGTTTTCTCGCACTTTTTTTTTTTCTTGATTAACTTTGCTGGAGTTTCACCAATATGTTAAAATGTTTTCCCAGAACTAACTTTTAATTTTGTCAATCCCCCTCTTACATGTCTCATAAATCATGTTCTTGTCTCTAGTATCATCTCTTCCCTACTTCTTTTGATGACTAGCTCAAGAATTATTTTTAGCCTTTATGTTTCATAATATAAGCTTTTAAAATAATAACTTCTGTGAATATAGTTTTATCTTTAGCTGCATTTCACAAGATTTGAGATCTAAATTTCCATGACTGTTCAGTTCTAAATGCTTTAAAATTTCCAAATTAATTTTTTCTTTAACCCATGAGTTAATTAGAAAGTGTGGTTCTTAATTTTCAAGCATATGAATATTTTCCAGTTAATCTTATACAGAACTTTTTTGAATTATTTTGAGATAATTGTAGATTCACACGAAGTGGCAAAGATGGTACAGGTAGGTAGTATACTCTTCACTCAGTTCTTCCCAAGGGTTGCATCCTACACAATAACCATAGTAGGACATCCAAACCAGAAATTCAACACAGTTATGATGTTTGTAGTTCTGTGGTATGTTATCCCATGTGTACATCTGTGTAACCACCACCCCAATCAAGATACAGAGCTGCTCCACCTTCCCCAGAACCCCCAACCACTGTCCCTTTACCATCACATCCAATCTCACACCACCCGTAACCTCTGGCAACAAGAATCTGTCTTTTGTCTCTCTAGCTATCTTTTTGTCATGCTTTATGGCTGATGTTGTTATTGTCAGAAAGTGTGGTACTATTCCAGGCCATTGTATTTATTGAGAATTGTTTGACAACCCTGTAACCGATTATTTTTTGCAAATATTTTATATATTTGAGGTGAAATTGTATTCTGCTCCTGTTAATTGTATCGTTTAAATAGTCCACATACTTTCTGAGGTCTATCTGCTTGATCTAGCAGTATTTAGGAAGTAGGTTCAAAATCTACGCTAGATTTTCCTTTTTATGTCAATATAGGAGAGCTATACAAGATGCAAACAAGCTTAAAATTGTATCTTCTTCATGATTTAAAGCAAGCATTCTATAGTGACTTTACCTCTATTAATTGTTTTTGTTTAAATCTTTTTCTATAAGATAGAACCAGATTTATTTTGATTAGCATTTTTCTGATTTATCTATAAAAGAAATAGTTGATTAGCTGGAGTTCATTAAAATTAAAAAAGATTGCTGGGGTGTCTGAGTGGCTCAGTCAGTTAAGCATTCGACTCTTGATTTCAGCTCAGGTCATGATATCAGGCTCGTGAGATAGAGTCCCCTGTTGGGGCTCTGTGCTAAGCATGGTGTCCATTTGTCTTTCTGGCTCTGCTCCTCCACTCCTGCTTTCTCTCTCTCTCTCTCTCTCTCTCTCAAATAAATAAAAACAATATTTAAAAAAAATTTTTTAAAAAGACTGGTCTGTGAAAGACAAATTGTCAAGAGAATTAGAAGACAAGCCACAGAGTAGGATAAAACCTTTGCAAAAAAATCCGCACCTGATAAAGGACTGTTATCCAAAATATACAAACAACCTAATTAAAAAGTGGGCCAAAGTCTAAATACCCCAGTAGAGAAGATCTCCAGATGGCGAGGAAACATATGGAAGGATGCTCCACCTCATACATAATCAGGGAAATGCAAATGAAAACAACCTGAGCCACCTCTACATTCCTATTAAAATGGCGAGGACACCACATGCTGGTGAGGATGTGGAGTAGCAGAAACTCTCATTCTTTGCCGGTCGGGGGGCAACATGGTACAACCACTCTAGAAGACACTTGAGTGGCTTCTTACAAAACTAAACATACTCTTCCCATAGGACCCAGCACTTGGGTTCCTTGGCATTTACACAAAGGAGCCGAAAACTCATGTCCACGTAAAATACTGCACATGGGTGTGTACAGCAGTTTTGTTCATAATCACCCAAACTTGGAAGTAACCAAGATGCCCCTCAACAGGGGAATGGATTCATACACTGCGACGCCCCCGGACAATGGAAGTAGAAAAAAACAAATGAGCTGTCAAGCCATGAACGGACACGGAGGAACTTTACATACATCTCATGAAGAGAGAGAAGCCAATCTGAAAAGCCTATGCACTACTTAATTGCACACACTCAACAATCTACAGACAGAGTTAAAATATTAGTGGCTGCCCCAGTGGGGCAGGAGGAGATGTAAACGGGCAGATCACAGAGCTGGTGAAGTATCTACTCTGTATGATATAACCGTGATGGGTACTTGGTGTTACACATTTGTCCAGAGCCACAGGAGGTATGCTGCCAACAGGGAACCTAATGCAAACTAGGCCTTTGGGTGATGATGTTGTGTCCCTGTAGGTTCATCCTTGGTCATGAATGTGTCCTCTGGTGCGGGGTGCTGATGGTGAGGGGGCAGCATGGGAAGTCTGAATCTCCCTCTCAATTTTGTTTAAGCCTAAAACTGCTCTTAAAAATGAAGTTTTTCTTTAAAAGTCAAGTGAAGTGCTTAAAAAAATGCGTTTAGGTAAATTTGTCCTGACAATCCTTCTCTTTTGGCTGGTTCACAGAGCCTCTTAAATTATGCAAAAATGTAAAATTATGTCATTTTAAATATTTTTCTACTTTTCCATGTTTTTTTCCTTTTTTTTGTCAGTTTGGTAGTTATATTTTCTCATTCCTTTTCTCCCTTATTGGTTCTGTTTATAACTCTGTTTCTGTAATTTTATGATTATCCCAGAAAATTTGGCATACACATCCAGGGTTTCAGTGTTAAACTTATCAGTTTTTACTTTTATCTTCCTTCTGAATGGTACAAAAATGACTGAATATTTTCATTCTTGTAGTGCTCTTTCTTGGCTTATATCCTAATATTTTCAGGTAATTTAGCTCTATCTTTACATATATATTTAGATATCCTCTTCCTCCCTTCTCCTTCCTTCTTCCTCCTTCCTCCCACCACCCACTTCTTCCTTTCTTCCTTCTCACTCTTTCTTCCTTTCCTCCCCTTCTTCCTCCCTGCCTCCTTTTCTCCTCCCACCTCCTCCCTCCCTCCTCCTCCTCTTTCTTACCCTCCTTTTTTGGAATTTCATCAGTGAGTGTACACTGGTGGTAAACTACCTCCAGTTTTCTATCCGAAAGGCCTTAATTCCACTCACTCTTAAAGGTATGTTAGCTAATCTCCAAGTCTATGTTGACAGTTGCTTTCTCTTGCCACATTGGATTAATTATTTCATAATTGCCACCAAGACAGGAGCTTTGGGTTTAATCATTCATTGTTCATTTAAGGATGATCAGTCTTCTCTCTGGCTGCTTTAAAGATCTCCTACATGTTTCAATATTCTGTAGTTCAACTAGAAGCTAAGAATGCTTTTCTTTTTATTCACCTTATTTGGGGTTTGTTGGGTTCCATGGCTCTGTGGATGGATGATTTCATCGAGACTGGAAGAATTGCATACATGCTCATGTGCAGTGAGTCTCTTTCTGGAATGCTGGTTAGATAGAGGCATTCCTGCCCCACCTTCACACTTCCAGACACTCCTTAACACTCCCCATCCCTTTTGGTTGTCATCTGGGCATCTTTTTCAGATCTACACTTCAGATCTCTTTGTCTCCTCCCCAGGGCTATCTCATTCACTCTTCAATCCACCTATTTGCTTTCTTTTTTCTTTTCTTTTTTTTTTTTTTTAAAGATTTTATTTATTCATGATAGTCACACACAGAGAGAGAGAGGCAGAGACACAGGCAGAGGGAGAAGCAGGCTCCATGCACCGGGAGCCCGATGTGGGACTGGACCCCGGGTCTCCAGGATCGCGCCCCGGGCCAAAGGCAGGCGCCAAACCGCTGCGCCACCCAGGGATCCCACCTATTTGCTTTCAAATATCAGTAGTTCTCTTATTTTTAAAAATTTCTTGGTACTTTTCCCAATACTGCTTAGAAACTTTCATAGTTTCTCTCTCTTAAATTGTTCAATCATCACTTCTATTTCTTTAAAAATTTAAGCATATTTATTTTGCCTTCTGTGTCTGATTTCCCCACGATTCGAAGTCTTTGCAGGCTGATTTTGGCATATACTGCTCCTTCTGGTTCTTTCTCGTGGTGTCTTATTCCAGTATGTGTTTTATTTTTATTATTTTTTTTAACTTTTTTCTCTAAAAGTAAGTCTTGTTAGTCTTGTTAGTTTCTTGGTGGGAATCTCTGCGACCTAAGTTAAAGCTCGTTCCTCCAGAGAAGATTTGAATTTGTTTCTGCCAGGTGGTTAGGGCACCACCAGCCTGGAACCGTTTTGAACTAAATTCTTGTCTAGAGGTTTTTCAAGACATGCATGTGGTATGAATTAGGGCTGCCAAGTTCTGTGAGGGCCATCTGGTAACTGTTAATCACCAGCAAATCAGGAAGGCTTTTCCCCCCTTCCATTAGGGCCGTTTCCAGACTGATAATTTTCATGCAGGTCCTGAGGGTGGGAGGGATCTATTTCCAGTTTACATTTCAAATGAGGATGTAATTATTGGGGGATCCCTTTATGCAAGAGGAGTGCCCTACTGAACTCTACATCTTGGGAAGAAATCAGGAGTTTCCATCTGCTCCTGACATCCAGAAAGCTATAGAAGGTGAAGTACAAGTCCAGCCGGTTCATAAAAACAATCTCAGGGCAGCAGCCAGCTTCTGGGCTGCTTACCTGCCAGGAAAATTGTGGTGCAGCCTTCATTTGCTTCTTGGGTATTCCTTACTCCTTTGCTATTTCATTGATACATTCCCACCCCGTCCAACACTTTTACTTGGTTTTAGCAGAAGGATCAAAGTGATGGGTTACTGTCATAACGTCCTCAATACTGCCTCATCATTGTTTTCCATTACAAGCAGTGGGATGAACATATTTCTACACACATCTTTGTGCATTTTGTCCAGTTGTTTCCTGTAACAAATTTCTAGACTATTAAAAACACTTGACAGAATTGAGAAATATCTGGGAAATAGATTGGCACTACTTGGTGGCTGGTTGGATTATTACGGCCTTTGCTGGCCATCGATCCAGGTACTTTGCATAGATTATTTCATTTAAATCTTCTGAAAATCTCACTGGACCAAATAGGTAAAAAAAACTCTACTGGGGGTTTTTTCTATTAAATGAGTGGAAATATAAACTCTGTTTTGGCAGAAAAATATTCAATTTTTTAGGGGGGAAAGTGGTATTCTCCAGAGTAGTTTTTAAATTTAGGGAGAGCTCTTACAAAAATAGTAAGAGAAATAACTTTTTAACTAGACAATATAATTTTATAATGTGAAGCAAACGTATAAGACTAGGTTGGAAGAAGAGTAATGAAGGGTTGTCCTATTCGTTATTAAGACAACGGCCGACAAGCATCTCAGTGTCTTTCTACTTTTAAGCTTTCCTTGGGTCTGATTAGCAGAGACAGTCCCTGGTTTTCTCAGGAGGCAGCTATTTTGCATCAAGACATCACTACAGAGGTATGATGCCTGAATTTGTTCTTGCAGAATAAATTTGGTGGGATATTCTTGAAGAGGGAGGGAAAGCAAGGATGGGCCACTGTAAGATGAGACAGGATGCAGAAGGTCTATGGGGCAGGAAGTGTGGGTCACTGGGGCCAAGAGGTATGGATCGGTCTGAGTAGTGTCAGAGGAAGCATGGGTCAGGGAGCTCAGATTTGATCTTGGGTCTATCAGAAACAGATCCACCAGAGAGTCAGTCAGGCTCATGAGTAGCATTTGCATTTTTATAAAATCATGCTAGCAGGAAAAGTGATCAAGGGCAGGGACATTATGAGTGAACAAATGAATTTTCCTTTCAAAATGGTTTTCTTAAGATATAGCTCATACACTGTACAATTTGCCCATTTAAAGTGTACTATTAAATGGTTTTTAGTATTTTTACAGAGTCAAGCAACCATCACCACTATCTGATCTTTTTTTAAATAATAAATTTATTTTTTATTGGTGTTCAATTTGCCAACATACAGAATAACACCCAGTGCTCATCCCGTCAAGTCACCACTATCTGATCTTAGAGCATTTTTGTCACCAGGGAAAGAAGCCCCACCATCATTAGAAGTGACTCTCTACCCACCAGCCCCCAACTCCTGTCCGTCCTTCACCATCCACTAATCTACTTCCTATCTCTAAGGTTTGCCTATTCTGAACTTTTAACAAAAATAGAATCATAGAATATGTGGTCTTTTGTGAATGGCTCTTTCCACTTAGTATTACATTTTTAGGGGTCATCTACATTATAGTGCATGTCACTCAACCCCATCCCAGGTCTTGGTCGTCTCTCAAATTTTTATGATTGTCCAAAATCCCCATTGGTGATGGTCTGCCAACAAGTCAGTGTTCCAAAGGGGAGGATCTCAGTCAGTATCTAGATTCAGATTGATTGGAAGCCAGACCCTCAGCAGCAGCTTTTAAGGAATGCACATAGATACAGCCCTGTGGGAGCACAAGTGTAAGCCCCTCTGGCTACCAGAACCAGCTGATGTAGAGGTGTCTCCTGGAAGCAGCCACAAAAATTGTTGCTCCAGACAAGTGTATACGCTTCTTCCTGGGAGATATGAGTGAGCTGCAGGGCAGCGAAAGTGACATTTCTGATCCATACTCCCTGACAGCACCTCCATAGCCTCTAGACGTGTGCTAACCCTGAAGCCTGCCCCTAAGCCTGAGGCTCCAAGGATTAGCAGGTAGGACTCTCTCTCAGAGAGGGCCTTAAAAACTGGAGTGCCTGACATGGGGTACAAACTCTTCACTCCTTAAGGAGAAGCTCTAAGCTTTGAGTTCCCTCCTGACTGTGGGCTTCCCATCAGGGGTGAGATTATGAGACTGTGTCTCAGACATTCTTGCCACCACTCTACCCTCTCTCATTTGCCTGATGTAAAAGGATCTCTCTGCCAGTTTTTAGTTAGTTTTTTTTTTTCCCCTGGAGCAAATAGTTCCACATGTGGCTGTAGATTTTGCATGTCTGTTGGCAGAGGTGAGTTCAGGATCCTCCTAGTCTCCATCTTGAACCAGAGCCTTGTCACTGTGGCTTTGATTTGCATTTCTCCATGGCTAATAATGCTGAATACCTTCATGTGCTTCTTGGTTTTTCATATAACTTCTCTGGGAAACTATCCATTCAGATCCTTTGTCCTTTTAAACATTTGGATTATTTGTCTTTCTGTTATTGAGTTGTGGGAGCTTTATACATATTCTCAGTCCAAGTCCCTCATCAGATATATGACTTGCAAATATTTTCTGCAGTTCTGTGGGTTGTTTTTCACTTCCTGGATGGTGTTCTTTGAAACACAAATTTTGTAATTTTGAGGAACCCCATTTCCATATTTTCATTTGTCACTTGTGCTTTTGGTGTCACATCTAAGAAGTCTTTTCCTAATGCAACATCATGAGGATCTGTGTTTTCTTCTAAGATTTTTTTAGTTGCAGCTGGTATATAGGTCTATGATCCACTTTGAGTTAAATTTTTGTGTATGTTGTGGGGAAGGGGTCCAATCCACTCTTTGACATGTGGATGTCCAGTTGTCCCAGAACCATTTGTTAAAAACAATCTTTAAGGGGAGCTTGGGTGGCTCAGTTGGTTAAGTTTCTGCCTTCGGCTCAGGTCATGATCCCGGAATAAGATTCCAATATAAGAGGAATACTCTGAACTAGGGCATAGCCAGCAAGAATGGATGTGTTGGGGCATTTGGAAAGGTAGAAATACAAGGTGACCCAGGTCATACAGGGAGCACAGCGGAAGGGAGACTTGAGAAGGATTCCTAGTTTCTGGTTCCCACCCTTCCTCTCCATATCAGGAGGTGTGTGACCTCAGTCTCCTGTGTGACCATCCCAGAGCCCATCTGCTGGACCTAGTTGCTCATCCTCATGACTAAGGGATCAAAGCCTGTTGCCGCATTATCAACCCAAACATCAGAAGTGAGCCTTGATCCTGGAGACAGCTGGGTGATATTTTGTGGTTTCCTTAGCCTGGAACTGCTATGATATCTCAGTTCAAAGAGAAAAATGAAAAGACTCTTATGTACATGGAACGCAGTCAGCAAACTTCAGAAGCATGAAGCTTCTGCCCGCAGTCAGGGATCTACATAAAAAGTGAGCACTCTGAGGGAAGCAACGGATCCATCTAGCCCCTGGGGAAGCATTTAGACTCCAGAATAATCTTGTCTGTAGGACACAGTGCATCTTCATTCTGGAACTCTGCATCTTCATTCTGGGTTTGCTCCCCTGGGGACATGGTGTCTTTGTGTTTTTGAGGGTTGGCTGCTTAGCCCTTGAAGCCATGCAGATGATCTTCATGTTGGAAAAAATACCTTAAAGAACCTTCCTGGCAGTCCCGCCCTATTCCCTACTCAGGCACCAGAGAGGACACTGCAACCCACGCAGCGATGGGCACGCTACCCTTAGAGCTGCTGCCTGAGGCTGCCGTCTCTCATGGCAACAAGGGGAAATGTGTCTGGAAATGTGTCTGACCTCAGTGGATGAGTCCTCAGCTTCCAGGGCAGCCCCACCTTGGGAGCAGGAACAGAAGAGCTCTGTTCCGTGTGTCGCCAAGGGCGCCGCACTGTGCAGACGCTCGTGGGGACCCCACAGAGACTCCTTTGATGAGAAACCACTCCACCCAGGACGTTGTGCCCGAGAGTGACCAGGCACCCCTGGGAGCCAAGGAAAGCTACTTTGTTCTAGTGAATGCTCTTCTAACATGTGATCATCTCTGAGAGGACAGTAGCCCCTTAGATCTTTAAACATAAGCATCAGTTGCGTTCAAAAGCGTGGGCCTCAGTGGCGCCTGGGTGGCTCAGCATCTGCCTTCAGCTCAGGTCATGATCCTAAGGGTCCTGGGATCCAGCCCTGAGTCGGGCTCCCTGCTCCCTCTGCCACTCCCCCTGCTTGTTCTTGCTCTCTCTCCCTCTCTCTACCAAATAAATAAATGAAATCTTTTAAAAAAAGTTGTAGAACTGAAAATAATAATAGAGGTTGTTAAGTCAACACCCTTGGTTTACAAAGGGGGAAACTGAGTCCAAACAATTAAGTGACAGGCCCAGGGTAATGAGAGATTTAATGCAGCAGGTCTCATGCCCTCTACCCACTCTCTCCCACAACACATTTCTGCTAAAGAAATCAGTAAGCCCAGAGTTGTATGGATTGAAAAGAATGAACTATACTTTGAAATAATCCCAGACTGTGGATGTGCGCTGGATTCTTGTTGGTTTCCAGGAATAGAAGGCCCACAAACCTTGTGCACTGCCTCTATCTTGGGAATTTTTAGGGGCCATGTAGTTGGGATTTATTTTTTTACGTATCTGTTAGGAAATTGCCTCTTGGATGCCCCCTTTGGTTCGTGGTAGTACACTTCCATCCTTCCCTGCACGAGCCCTCCAGTGAGCCAACTCCCACCACAGCCCGTCAGAGAAAAGCACATCAGTTTTGCACAACCATCCAAGTTTGGCAGTTGCCTGGGTAGATGCAGGATGTCAGAGCCTCCAGTTCTGAGATGGGCTCCTGGCAGAGGAAAGGGACCAGCCGCCTGCCACCCATGTCTGAGACAGCTCTGGTCGGAGGATGCAGAGCTATGAAGGAAGGGACTCATCAGTGCTGCCTCGTGCTTGCAGAGAGGGCTCCATGACCTGCCCGCACACAGTGAGGTGGCCGCTCCTGCTGTCACAACTAGAAGAGGCTGTACTGCTGACATGCAGGCAGCAGACAGGTCAAGTGGTTCATCTGGCTGGTTTGGGATGAAGTCTCTTACAGCCAACCCTGAAGTCCCAAAGAAAGCTTCTCTCCTCTGCACATGACATTAACCATTTCCAGGTAATCTGAGCTTAAAAAAAATATTTCTCCACTTCCTGTGATTCTCCTGCCATCATTTGGCTTTACTCGTCGACCTACCTATTTCTCAAATTTGTCTTGGACAGGGACCTTTATAAAGAGGATGGAGCCGAGGTGGGAGAAAAAAAAAAAAAAAAAAAAAAAAAAAAAAGAAAGGGAAAAAGTGAACAGTAAACACACTGTCTTAGGTTTACTAATGTGACATTTGAAATACACGTAAAATGGCATTTTGTTTTTAGTCTGATGGTACGAGTCACACATGCTTGTTGTGGGAGACACGGAACATACAGAGGGTTGTGAAATAGGAAAATAAGTATCTGTAATCCCGTCATCACACAGACATGCCCTGCCAGCTTGTAAAAGCAGGACCCTGTCACTGACGTATCCTCAGTACTTGGAATAGGGCCTGGTGCATAGTAAGTGCTTAATAAACATTTGTTGAATGGATGAATGTTACTATTTTGGTGTTTTTATTTCCAGTTCTTTCCTTCTGCCTATTTTACATGATTATTGTGAGACTGTTCATAGGATCTTTTTTTTTTTTTAAATCTACCATAATAATAGAAGCATATGATATTACATAAATCCTTTATAAACATTATTTTTAAAGATGATCCATGTTTGTATATGTTCTGTTTACTTATTTACCTTCATCTTATTAGAGTTGGGGGAAAATCCACATTTCAAAGGCACTTTGCAAATAAAGGCTTCACCTTAGACAAGTAGACATAATGGCTAAGGTCTGTGAGTCCAAATGAGCTACTGAATTCACATTTAATTATTTACTCTCAGGGTGTCACTGGAGAGCTTGAAGAAGTGGGAATAATGTCAGAGGACATGGTCTCAGGGACTATTATAATTAAGAAATACCTTTTGACTGTTGTATGAAGAAATTGATTCAAAGAACCAGTCATGATGCTAAATCCTAGAAATATAGAGTCTCAAAATTAAAATGCACTAAGCCACCTTCTATAGAAATCATGCTGTTTTGAAGATTCTTGGCAGAGCCTGGTTGAAGAGTTTTGCAGGTTGATATAGCACCATCTGCTGCTAAAAAGGAAAATGAATGCTAGGAAGATGAGCTCTAGTTTTAAATACCGATGTGTACAAGAAATAATACGACTGTGATATGTGGTTTCTTGCAGGATCCTCTTGGATCAGAACCAGATGCAATTTTAAACATAAAAAAGTGCTGGGAGTGGACTTCTGGCTCCAGATGGCTCCAGAGTACATTCTATTAGTTCCCCCACTTCTTGGAATTTCTACCAAAAAAGTTTATTTCTACTAAAATTCAAAGAATATATATACTAATAGAGAGAAGTGTATGTCAGAACAGGAAGCCATGGAAAGGGGCCAACCATATTCTGGAATCCATGAGAACTTCGTGCATGACAGTGCAGGTGACTTTGGGTTGGAGGCAAGGGCTAATTAGCCTGCCCCTGACTGTGGTGGAAGGAAGCCTTTGGAAAGTGAGTGGGGCAGATGTCAGCAGACCCCTCCCAGCCCAGAACCTGCCCACTTGCAGTGTCAGGGGTGGGTTGTTGGGTCCAAAGTGAGAGGAAACAGTAGATCCTCCTTCCACCCTGGGAAGTGTGCCGGGTACTCAAGTCCATACACACACATTGGACACATGACATTAACCAGGTGCCAACAAGCCTGGCTTCAAAGAAAAGTGGGCACAGCAGTTAGAAAGGGCAGTAGGTGCCCCTAACAGACCTCTACTCCGGAACACTAAATCCTAGGTAGCATTTGACCAGACAATAGTTTCCAGGTCCAATAACAAATATCCAAAGATTCTATACTCAGCAAATAATTTAAGTTTTACAACCACAAAGTTGGACATGTGAATATTCAGAGAGCTTCCATCTGCATAATTTTTAAAAGATTTTATTTATTTATTCATGAGAGACACACAGAGAGAGGCAGAGACATAGGCAGAGGGAGAAGCAGGCTCCCTGCGGGGAGTCTGATGCAGGTGGGACTAGATCCCAGGACCCCAGGATCACACTTTGAGTGGAAGGCAGACACTCAAACACTGGGTCCCACAAGCACCCTGAGAATGTTGGTTTTTAAAACGCTAAATTAAATCTCCAGAGATGGAAATCAGTAATACAGTAAAAATCATCATACTCTCAAGAAGGCATGGATAGTTCAATATTAAGAAACCTACTTATGTAACATTGGTCTGACACAAGTTTCTAAGTGTCTCCTACTCGCAGACCATGGGAAGTAATTGAAGCTCTTCTCTGAAATGCACCTCCTTGCTTTCCTGTTCAGGGAAGTCCTCTTCCTTCATTTGTCCTTCTCTGTCATCACCGATGACTTGTGTTTGTTTGCTTGTTTACTGAGGGCCTTTCTCCACCCCCCCGCCCAGGGCAGCGTTGCTCCAACACTGATGCCCTATCTGGCTGGTTCACACCTGCGTCCCCAGCACCTGACAACGAATCAGACACATGACGGCCGACGTGGTTATTGGACATCTGTTGTTTTAGTTCAATATCTATGCAATACATCTATTCACTCAACGTTTACTAAAGGGGTGACTGTATCTATGGATTAGTAGATGACAGTGATTCTAAATCCCTGCCTTTCTAGAACCTATAATGTCCTGGGGAGACAGATAATCCAACCAGTGCCTCCAAGGTCAGTGCCACACTCCGCTTTCTGTCCACGTTCTCCTGTTCTGACTGCCCTGCTCAATAAAAGGTGGGAACTGTTTTGCAGGAGGCTGCTACAACTTCTTCTCGAGAAAAGTCTGGAAAAGCAGACACACAAAGTAGTCACTTCCTGCTTCCCAAAGCCCGTCACCAAAGGACGCGCAGCAACTCAACCAGTAAGTGCATTGTGGAACTGCCCTCAGGAACAGAGCCTCACTGTCGCTGAGGACCAGGAGTGTCAGTGATGTGGGGAGATTTGGGGGAGGGAGGGTCTCTGCTAGTTCAGTGGGATGAAATGTGGCTGTGATCTGTGTGCCTCTCTGGGAGCATTTGTCATTGCACATGTGTGTCCATCCTCCTGGCCAGCTGGTGGGCTCCCAGTGGTTTTGGCAGCTCTGCCTCTAGCTGGACTCAAATGCCATGTTGGGAACACCTGATGTATGGGATAAAAGGTGAGGGCTTTCCTCCTGCTCTGTTTTCTGATGAGCTTCTCAATTTTAGGAAGGTCATTTGTGCTCCCAGGGCCTCCCCCATCTGTTACAGGACAGGAGTGGAGGCTGGAGGATGTCATGATTCTGGGTTGCTGCAAATAGAATAGCCTTACTCCAAAGTCAGGAAATTTGAAGAATGCAGAAAAGCATGAAGAAATTAAAACCACACTACGTGCTGATATTAGAATTCCCCTCCTGTGCCTCTATACGCCTGTAGAGCACACGTGCATACATGTGTGCACACAGCACGATTTCACATCCTTGGAAATTCTCCTGCAAACACCATGTTCAGTGGGTGCCTCCTATTTCATTATATGAATGTGCCTAATCTAGTTAACCAGCTCTCTATTGTTAGATAGCTAAGTTATTCTCAGTTTTTCACTAAGATAATCAACATTGTTGAGTTTGTACACAAAACTTTGCTTATGTTTGTGATGATTTTCCTAGGGAAATATAAGGTACAGTGGATGGGAGCATGGCTAGGAGCTCACACTTGCTTCCAGAACTAATCATCCATGCTACCTTGGGCAAATTCCTTAAATCCTGTCTGATATTATACTTCTGTAGTATGCACCCTCTAAACCATTATTTCCTAGACTCATTTCCTATTTTGGGACTGCTAGTTACTTTTTTTTTTTATCATAAGTTTCTGCTTATTTCCCTAGAAATAACTTCCTAGAAATGGAGTTTCAAAAGGTAAATATGCCTTAGATTTTGATCTGTGCTGCCAAATTTAAGTAGCTAAGACTGCAATAATGTGTATGAATACCCGTTTCTTCAATCATAGCCCACACTCCATTAAAATTTAACAATATAGATTTGGTGCAGATTTCTCCCTATCTTCCTCCTCCATCTCTGCTTTTCTCTGGCCCACTTCACACCCAGGACCAGCTACACAGTTTGTGGGGGTCAGTGTAAAATATTATTAAGGATTTCAAAATGAAGGCAGTGGAGCCTTAAAACCCAAGCTGAGGCCCCTCTAAGTGTGCCTGCAAAGTGTATCTGCCTGCAAAGCCAGCCCTGCATGTGTCCTGGCACAGACCCTTCCAGACAGCACCTCCTGGCCCCCTGGCTCCCTGGTTCCTGGCCTCCTGGTTTCTGTGGAGCTCAGTGGGTGAGAAGCACCTCCAGGAGACTGGAGGAGGGTGGTGGTGGAGGAGAAGCTGCTGGAATATTTCTTTCCTGTTCCCTTTTCCTCAGAGCTGTGTTTCTGGCACCCCAGGTCCCACTGTGACTGATTATATGCCAGGTGAAGGTGGCGTACTTTCCATGGAGCCAACACCCACTGGGCTCTAGGAAGGCCATCTCCTCCCCTGCCCCCTTAGGGCCTGGGATGGTACAAGCTTCCAGTTCTTGCCAGTTCCTGGGTGCCTGGGAGGCTCCGCTCTTTTCCTAAACCTGTCTGCACTTTGCACCCAGCCCTTCATTCATTCCTCTCCGAGGCCTCTGGGGCTGGCACCTGACTGGCATCCCGACCCTGAAATCGGGCGGAACCATCCCTCCCCACACAGTTGGACTTAAATATTCCTTCCTTCATTCCTTTCCTTTTTGGGGAGTCCACCTATTTTCTGTTGGGCTGCCCAGCATTAGCATTCATTCATAAACCTTTATATTTGGCTGTCATATTTGTGGGATGTGCTTTCTTCAGTTTGTTATTTTTCTTTGAAGTTCTTTTTTAACATAAAGATGAGAATATTTTCATATAATCAAATCTATAGTTTTTCTTCCTTCCTAAGAATGTTAAAGTTTCCTCCACATCTAGAGAATTATTAAAATATTTGGCTATATTTCCTTCTAATTTTTAAACGATTTGCCCTTTAAAAAAAAAAGCCTATTATATTCGTCATTAATGTTTGTTGTTTGATGTGAAGCAAGAATCCAAACGTTTTTCTAAGTTGGATGCAGCGCCGCTTATCGGAGATCGATTCCTGCCTGCCTTTTATTGCACTTTTTTGCTTGTTTATCTCTTGCAAGTGATGTGTGGTTAGATCCGGGAAGCAGACGCGACGATCTCTTTGAAAGGAGCCACTTAGGCCACTGGTGTCACTTTTACAAGTAATACTTGTTCTCACTTTCCTGCTTCTCCTGCTTTGTTATTATGGTCACTCATCGGTGCGTCGTTCCCTGCCTCTTGCTCTGCAGGTGTGCTCAATTTTTATAGTGATTTGGAAAGTTTATCCAATTTTTATCCCCACTTCTGGTTTCCTTTGCATGAAGTTAATTAGTTAATCATTTGACTTTCATTAATTCAGGAGTACTTGAGACTATATTTTCCAAGTTGCCCACCAAAATGTTGTCCTGCATCCTTCGTCCCTTCCCCTGTTCATCTTTCCATTCCATAATTCAACTTCACAGTAAATTACAAACTCATATTATTATTATGCAAGCGTCGTAGTTTATAGTTTCCCTTTCAAAAAGTTACTTTGGCCTTTGCACTGGCTTTCATGACCACATTTTCAATGAACCCAATCAGTGCTGTATGTTTAACTGGTTTCAGCTCACTGCTGCTTGCAATGGTAATCTTGAGCCATTTCCTTGTGGCTGGAGCACATCCAGAAGCCATCTTCAGACCAGATGGTGCTTTGGGATCCCACTCTGTCCCGACCCTGGGCCTGGGTCGGAGCTGATCCCAGCTCATAGTGGGAGCAGGAACGCCCTTGGGCTGCCTGGTGGGTGGGGATAGAAGAGGCAGAGCTGGAGCGGCTTGGGCTGCTCCCTCGTGCTTGCCTGTGGCTTTGGGGCTTCAGGATGGCTCTAAGGGTCAGCTCTCAGCTGACCTTTGCATTTTGAGATCACATACAATTTCTTCTTTTTTCCTCTTGTGGTTTAGGTGTCAATCCCTACTGCATGGGAGAAATCGATTTCCCAATGATCAAGAAATCTGCAGCTTGCACAGACAGGCAGCCCTATTCCCTCTGCAGCAGCAGGAAATCTCTTTCTCAGCAGCTGGACTGTCCAGCAGGAAGGGCTGCGGTAAGGAGGAAGCAGGGGAAGGGGAGCGGGGAGGGGCCCAGACTCAGCAGTGGACACCTGCCTGGTGGTTTTGCGTGCACGCACTTACCGAGGCGAGGGGCTGGCTAGTGGGGGTTGGCAGCCCTGGGCAAGGAAAGAGGCCCAGTGGCAGTGGTCACCGCTGAGTGCTCCCCGCTGAGTGCTCCGTGTGCGGCTACTGCCACGTCTGTGCTGTCAGGAGCAGGCCTGCAGCGAACATTCCCTGTGAGCAGGCCTGAGCTCAGGCTTTATTCCATCTGCACCTCAACTCTAGGAGGCAGACAATGAGCCGGGGCTGGGATAGGGGAGGGGATGCATGCCAGTTCACATCACTAGTTGCAGACAGCCCTGGGGCTCGAAGTTGGACCTTCAGGATTCCAAAACCTGGGCTCTTGACCCTGTGCCATGGTGAAATGCTTTACACATAATGCCTCTAATTCATAAGACAAGCTCAGAAATGAATGTAGTAGTCGCCCCGTTTTACAGCGAGGAAACAGCGGCTTAGCCAGGTGAGTAGCTGTCGGAGTTCACACATCTTAGAACCCAAGGGACCAGACAGGATTTGAGCCCAGCCCCGTGCACTGCGCGCTGTACCTCTTTCCCACTGTGGGCATCAGCTGGCAGGGCAGGGGCTGAGCACACCCGAAGCACCGTGTCCCCTCCTGCCATTTCTCTAAGCCCCGGACGGTGCCCACCGACAGCCTCGTGCTGCCCCCTCTACCACCCAGCACCTCCGTCTGTAGCACCTTGTCCCTCTTTGTCTCCTCTCTAGCCTCTGGAAAGCCTATCCCGTCCTTCAGACACCTGCCTAACACTACCTCTGCTGGGAGTGCTCCTGACCCGCCAGCTGCATGGGCCTTACACTTTTCCTAGTGCCCATCCTGGGCGCCTGTCCTCTTACTGCCCTCACCCCAGCAGAGCATGAGCGGTCCGAGGGCGGGCTCCGTAGGCAAGTGATCTTTGATTCTCCCTGCACGGTACTCGGGGCTCGGTAGATGCCTGCAAGTTTCATTTCTCTCTTCCCTTCCCTTCGTGGGCTGACTATGTCTTTCATTTGCAAACTGGGAGCATTGGGGTCCCAGGGTTAGAAAAAAAATGACATTCAGAGCGACGGATGGATTTTCACATAAGAGGAAACAGGCACAGAATGGTTAAGTCACTTCCTCAAGGTCACCAGCCGGTACTTGGCAGAGCCAAGGAAAGAACCCAGGCAGTGCCAGCGGGGCTCTGAAGTCTAAGCTCTGACCTATAGCCCCAGCTCTAGTGTCCTCGACCAGGGCAGCATCCTGCTGCACCCAGGTGTATGTCTCTCCGGCACACTCTGCTTCCCCTTTTTAAGTCACCTGTGTGCCTCCCCTGAGAGAGGAATTGTTCTGCGTTTTAAGATCTTCAGATTCCTTGCCTGCCACCCCATGCCTGGCAGAGGGAGGGCTCTCAGCATGTGTGTCTTGAACATGCTTGGACACAGTCTGCGGAGGACATTCTTGGAGGCTGCTGTCCCAACCTCCGTTTGAGACTTTGGCTCGTTGTCCTTGGGCAGTGTGGTCTGCGATGCACTCTGCACCTGCTATCTGCACAAGCCTTAGGGGGCTTCTGGTTGCTGTTCTGCAGGTCAGCAAGGCTGGAACCACTCAGACCAGCACAAACAGCCCCTCTCCACCAGACACGCACCGTGCCTGGTCAACCACGCTTGGGGGTCATGCTGTGGGCTCCCGGGAGAGGGGGTCTGGTCCCTCCCTTGCCCTGTGAGGTGTGTGCTCCTGTCTCGTTGGCTCACCCTTCAGCACCCTGCTTTCTTCCTGCAGGGCACCTCGAGACCCACGCGGTCGCTCAGCACAGCTCAGCTGGCGCAGCCCTCAGGGGGCCTCCAGGCTTCCGTCATCTCCAACATCGTGCTGATGAAGGGCCAGGCCAAGGTAAGCCAGGGCTATTCTCAACAGAAACTGCTACATGGACACCAGCTCCTGGGGAGCTGTCCTGTCCAGGGAAGGAAGGAGCTAGGGCCAGCAATCCTGGGCTGCTAGTGTGAGCATCAGAATGTCCCATGGAGATTCGGGGCATGACATTTTCTAGATGTTATTTTTACCTGATGGTTAAATTCAAATCATTTAAGGGCAGTTGCTGCAAAGTTCACAGACGAGCCCAAGAAACCCAGACCTAATATAACTTTGGCATGTAGTGTGAGGGGACAATGTCGTTGCTATTTCCTTTATGGTCAGAGGAGGGGCTGGCTGCACGCCTGGGTCTTCTCTCCCCTACCCCCTTCCCTCCCTCTCGTGGGAGCTTACAGACACGAGTGAGAAGACAGAAGCACCAGGTCCTGTTGCTGCTCTCATCACAAAGAGAAATTCTCTCCATGCTGATTTTTCTCCTAACACCCAGCTTTGGGATTAGTAAATCCCAATGCTTTTCACCCCTGGATTTAGGTAGAGGCATTTAAAATGTAGTTGGCTTTTAAATTGTTTGCAATGCTCAGAAGAAAGCAAAAAGGGGCACTTGGGTGGCTCAGTCAGTGAAGCATCTGCCTTTGGCTCAGGTCATGATCTCAGGGTCCTGGAATCGAGCTCCACATCGAGCTCCCGGATCCATCAGTCTGCCTCTCCCTCCTCCCTGATCATACTCTCTCTTGCTATCTCTGTCTCTGTCTCTGTCTCTCTCTCTCTCTCAAAAAAAAAAAGAAAAGAAAAGAAAAGAAAAGAAAAGGAAAAAGAAAAAGAAAAAGAAAAAGAAAAAGAAAAAGAAAAAGAAAGGAAGAAAGAAGCAAAGGGCACCAAAGCTCATGCAAAGATGACCAAAAATGATTTAACTGATCCCCATGTCTGTAAGAGGTACATTCACTAAATCACACATTACATGTCACCGGGTAGCCTGAGCTGGCCTTCAGGGGCCTGGGTTGGAGCGAGGTGAGCCATTCGGTGCAGACCTGGGTGGGGAGTTCAGATACAAGGGCTCCCACTGTCCACCTCGCACAACCTATGAACTGAAGGAAGGCCGCATCACCGAGGATGGCAAGTAGGACAGGGGCAGAAGTGAGTTCGGGAGGATGAAGCAGAGCTAGAAGCCTCTGTAAGTGCTGGAGGCAGAGTTAAAATCAAACGGGGCAATAAAGCAGCTGTAGAAAGCCAGGCTCTGTGCTAAGGGCTGCACAAGGCCGCCTCCTCTGATCCTGGCCACAGTCCTGGGGCTGCCTCCCTTTGCCCACTGAGGACCCTTGAGGGTCTGGGAGGTTGCAGGACTTGCTCAGGGTCACTTGGTTAGTTAGCAGCCAAACTAAAACAATGACCCAAGACTTGCTGACTCCCGGGCCTCGCTCTAACCTCGGCACCCTGCCGCCTCTTCAGGGCGGAGCAGATCTTGAGTCTGCAGCAATTATTTCAGCGCATTGAAGCTGGGGCCCAGAGAGGACCCCTGAAGTCATGCCTATCTCTCATTTTTCCTAGCCCTGTGGTTACCACTTGTCTCTCCTTCCCTGGAACACACACCCTCACCAGAAGTCTAGAATAGTACCTTGTCCACATGGCTTCCCTACCTGCCAATGCTTGCCTGGTTCCCTATGGCATCTTGAGGGTGGGTGCCAGGCCTGCCATCTCTCGGGTACAGGGGCGCTGCACCTGCTCAGCTCTGAGCAGCTGCTGGCCTAAAAGACACTGCACATGAGCAGTGATGCTCTTACAGTGGTGGCCATCCCGCGGGGTCTGTCCAGGAGCCAAGCTAGGAACCACTGCCTTGTACACCTGCAAGCTGGACCCAAGGACCCAACTATCATCTGTCACGGGCCTTCACTCCATGATACGCGTTTCCTGAGCACCTGCCAGGGGCCAGGCATCACCAAATAAGATATGTTCACTGCCTCCAGGGAGTTGATAATCTAGAAAGGAGCCCATCCAGACCCTAGCTGAGCCTTCCTGGGAAGTAGGGAGCTCCTGGGTCATCACATTGTTGATGTGAAGCTAACATGTGTGAATTTCCTGGGCTGCTCTCTGGGTCGGCCCACGTGGTTCTCCTAACTGGTCTGCAGGGGAAGTGGGGCCCTCCTTCCTTGCTCTTTCTGTGCAGACATCACTCACACTTTAGCTTGCTCTTCTGCCTCTGGCCTTGTCTCTGCTGCCTCCCGGCTGCTCCCGCTGTTAGGACCCTCTGTTGAGCCCCCTGAGCTCTAACCAGAGCCACCTGCCAGTGCTGTGAGCTCCTGGGGTTTTTGTCAGCTTGAGACCTAGCAGAGGGGGCTCAGGGTTGCAGCGTTGTCCTTGAGAAGGGGAGGAGGTGGGATGCAAAACAGAAGCTAAGTGAACGGCCTTTGGCAGGAGAAGGGGTGCTTCCTCCAGTGCAAGCTGCTGTAACTATGACTGCAGGGATTTGTTACTTGGTATCTCATTGGATGTTCAGACACAACCCTATGAGTTAGGTTATGAGCATCATTTTACAAGGAGCTAACCTGGGGCTTGGAGTCGAGAGGTGATCTTCCCAGATTGCCAGCGAGAGGGGCAGAGTCAGGGCTCCGTGTCATCCCAGGTTCTCCAGCCTCATCCTCAGTTCTGCATCAGGACATTAGGCCCTTGGGAGAGCTCCCGACTCCATGTGGACCAGTCTGGCCTGGAAGTCCCGGTTTTCCCCATTCTTTTGTGAAGGCCGGAGGCATGTGAGACCAAGGACACCTCGCTGCTCCCAGGGTCCCTCGCTCAGGGTTGGGGCGTGCCGTCGGCAGATGTTAGCCCAAGGAATAGCACGGAGCACCCCTCAAGCCACCTCTCCTCTTCTCTTCCCAGGGCCTGGGCTTCAGCATCGTTGGGGGAAGGGACAGCATCTATGGCCCTATTGGAATTTATGTCAAAACCATCTTTGCCGGGGGAGCAGCGGCGGCCGATGGAAGGCTGCAAGAAGGTAGATCTCCCGTGTCTTACTGGTTGATGTTTGAGGAATCGGGCAGAGTCGCTAGGCCATAGAAGAGGATGGAAAACAAAATGTGTCTTCGGCCTTCAGATGCGGCTTGCACAGGTTCTGGGGTCTGTAGCATGTGTCCCTGTTGGCTCCGTTGTGACAGACACTTTGCTGGGTGTGTTTGCAGTTGGTCTAGGTCCTGTAGCCAGCCTGGGACAGAAGACTGAGCTGTCTGTTTCCCTCACCCGCCTCCCCAAGGGCTCCTCTGTAGCTGGTACCCTTGCCACCCTCTTCCTTCACCCCTGCCCGCCCTGACCCACAACCACCAGAACCTAGACCCTGTGCTTCTAGTGTGTCTGATACACATTCTCCGTGAGCCCACTGTGTTTGTGGATCTAGGAATAGAGAGAATGATCAGAATGATCTCTCTTTTGAAGAGCTCACGATCCATCAGCTCTTGGGTCCAAGAGAAGCTATCCTGAGGGTAAGGGGCCTGAGGAGCTGAGCTGTCTCCAGAGGGCCCTTCCCACCTTCCTGTCCTGGATGGCCAGGGTTTTCTTTCTATCCCAAATGCCTCCCAAAGTCATGTTTGGAAGTATTGGACAACAGACTTGGCCCAAGGACATTCCCAAATTTCAACCAGAGGGAGAAATTCAGGGGCAGGCAGCCCTGGATCTGACGGCAGTGTCTGCAGGCCAGATGTTGGGTTATGTACAGGATGCTTGAGAGAGGTGACTTCATAGCATCCCCACTGCGGGGGATGTGCCCATCTCTGCCAGGCCAGTATCTGTAAGCTGTGCTGGGAGCCTAATCCTCTTTAAGAACTTAGCTTGTTGGGGCACCTGGGTGACTCAGTGTTTGAGCGCCTGCCTTCGGGTCAGGTTGTGATCCTGGGGTACTGGACTGAGTCCCACAGCCTGCTTCTCCCTCTGCCTGTGTGTCTCTGCTTCTCTCTGTGTCTCTCATGAATAAATAAATAAAATCTTTAAAAAATAGAATAAATTAAAAGGTAAAAAAAAAAAAAAAAGAATCTAGCTTGCTTGCTTAGGGCAGGGGTGACAAGCTCCAGCCAAATTCGACCCACCTCCCGTTTTCATACTGCTCACACATGAATAATGGTTTTCATGCATCTAAATGGCTGAAAGAAAGTCAAAGGAATTTGTAATTCTTTTGTGGCAAAAGTGAAAACTGAACGAAATTCAAATTTCAGGATCTGCAGAAAAGTTTTAGAGGGCAGAGCATCAGGCACAGGGCTCATTGACTTAACCCATCCCACTGTCCGAAGCTGCTTTTGTGCTTGTGACAGCAGGCTGGCGGCATGGTTGCTCCAGAGAGCCCGTGGCTGGCAAAGCTTACCGTATTTATTCTCTGGCTCTTCATAGAGCAAGTTTGCCCACACTGACATTATGCAGGATTGTGCATATGGATTTTATCAAGGGAGCAGTGGGGAACCTTTGATGGTTTTATGACAGAGGTTCCTAGGTGATTAGGGAAGCAGGGTGTAGGATGAAGGGGGCTGGCAGGAGCCAGAGGCAGACAAGCCTGCAGAGCCAGGTTCTGGCTCTCAAGGGTCTGCTCTGTCTCTTCTGCACCTGCACCTCCTCTCCACCTCCTTTGCACCTGCACCAGAGAAGACAGCCTCCCTGGAGGCGGCACATGAGGGGCGGTCAGAGAAAATGTTCCTGGCTGGAGTAGGACCAGGTGAAGAGGAAGAGGACAGGAAAGCCAAGGAGGATGCTTCGGTTTGATCAGCAGCATGCAGGGTGAGGCCAGCAGGCGGTCACTAGGTGGAGCTGTGCCACAGGAGGATGGTGGTTCCAGTCCAGGGAGGGAGCCCGGGTTGCATGTAGATTTGGGGGTTGTGGACGCCTGGAAAATACTTGAGTCATAGGGCAGATAAAGGAGGTAGGGAGAGGAGGGTGAAGGCAGGGCTCTAGGGGAACAGCTAAATCCAGAGGCAAGTTAAGAAAGAGGGATGGGCACCTGGGTGGTGCAGTGATTAAGCATCTGCCTTTGGCTCAGGGCGTGATCCTGGGGTCTAGGGATCGAGTCCCACATCGGGCTCCCTGCATGGAGCCTGCTTCTCCCCCTGCCTGTATCTCTGCCTCTCTCTCTCTGTGTCTCTTACTGATAAATAAATAAAGTCTTTAAAAAAAAGAAGAGGGATCAATGAGACAAAAGGGGAAAAGTAGAATCAGAATCTTGAGAATGTGCCAGTGTTTGATGATCTTTTGTACTTTTCTGTGTTTAAATAAAACATGGGGGAAGAATTGAGGTGGCCAGGAAATGGATGTTGTGTTCTGTTTCCTTTCCAGGATGCAAGTCTACCTGAGTCAAGCTTCTTTTTCCTCCTCTGAGTATTTGTCTAGCTCCATCATTACCCATTATAAAAATTCAGCAAGAAAGACTTTCAGCTAGTCTTGAGTCCTAGATTCTAACCTCTAATGATTGACCAAATCACCTTTTGTATCTCTTTCAAAGTTAGGTTTTAGAATCTGCCCTTGAGTTCATGAGGTACATCCAGTTGCAACAAAAGTTTGGTGCACAGATCAAAGCTAGTGATGTTTTATTTGTGTAACCCTTCCCCAAAAAATGATTGCGTAAGATTTATTTGGCAAAATTGAGGTTAGTAACTTTCCACCAGAAATGGCCAAATTAGGGTCAGGACTCTCCAAAGAGCCCAGAGTTGGGTTATGTAGTTCTGTTAGGAGAGAAGTTCAGCCCCTCATGCCTTTAAGAACGATCATTTCTCAAGAAGTGCACCCTCATGTTCACTGCAGCGTTATTTACAGCAGACAAGATATGGAGGCCACCCCAGTATCCATTGATGGATGAATGGATGAAGATATGATATATACATATATAGAAGTATAAATACATAACGGACTATTACTTAGCCACAAAAAAGAATGAAATCTGCCATTTGTGACAACATAGATGGACCTAAAGGGCATTATTCTAAGTGAAATAAGTCAGAGAAAGACAAATACCACAGGATTTCACTCATATGTGGAATCTAAGCAACAAAACAAATGAACAAGCACACAAACACCACCAACAAAAACAGAAACCGAGTCATGACTACAGAGAACAGACTGATGGTGCTCAGGGGGAAAGGGGTGTGTGTGGGGGGTGAAGTAGGTGAAGGGGATGATGAGGTACAAAATTCCAGTTAATAATTAAAGAAGTCATGGGGATGAGAAGTACAGCACAGGGAACATAGGCAATAATACCATAATGACTTTGGGTGATGGCAGATGGTGACCCCACTTACCCTGGTGAGCATTTCCTAATGTATATAATTGTCAAAGCATTAAGTTGCAGACTTAATACTAATATGCCAACTATACTTCAATTTAAAAACATAAGTAGAGGAAGGTATTTAATGGACGGTGCATACAGAGCATCATTTAGGCTCATCGCTTTGTGATCAATCAATCTCTTGTCCATGACAGAAAAAAAAGAATGGTTATTACTGAAATATGTTCTTTGTCTATTCATCCTTCAGACACATTAGTTACATTTTGCTTATTTTTTACATTTGCCTGTTTCCACTCAGCTTGGACTCTCCAAAGTACAAGGACTGAATCTTTCATTTTGGTCTAAGTCTGGCAGCTTCACAGATGATGCTGATTTGAATCCTCTGCCCAGCTCACTCCACCCTTCATTTTTGACACATAGGCATGTTGGATAAAGTAGCATATCTAAACTTGAAATTAAAGTATGGAAACTCAGGGGTTGATGATGTCATGGCCTGTGGAACTGGTACCCGTAAGGCTGAATGAAGGGCCAGGGACCAGAATTTAACTACCCACATGGGACAAGAAACATGGCTTAGTCCCTGGAACCTCCGAGAACCTGCAGGAGGGCCATGAGAGGCCACTGGGCCCCAGGCAGCAGAGAGGAAACCTCACTTTTCCCGTGGTTTTCGGGTGTGAGGAAAAGACATCTCCCACAGGCAAAGTAAGACACATGCCTATGTCATGTGTGTGAGTACTGGCCACATTCATAGTCCCTACTAAGTACAGGATGCCCCAAGCTGGGAACCTAACCTCAAAACTAGTCCTGAAGCAGTGAAAACCTCTGACTGCCTCCTGGAGATAAAGGAAGTGCTGTTACCCAGCAGCTTGGGGTGCATGGAATCCCGGAGAAAAACTGGCCTGGGAAAAATGAATTCGACACAAAGACTACACAGGAAATGGGGAAACATCACTTATTAATGAGCATCAATGGGAATAATGGGATGATTAGCCCTCAAAACCCCAAGTGCACAGAAGAATCTAAAAGACTTGTAGAATTCATGTTTTTTATTGTGCATTTTTAAATTAAGTTTTAAATTTTAATTCCAATATAGTTAGCCTGCAGTGTAATATTAGTTTCAAGTGTACAGTACAGTGATTCAACACATCCATACACTACCAGGTGCTCATCATAACAGGTGCTTCCTTCATCCCCATTACTTGTTTCCCCATCCCTGCTGCTACCTCTCTTCTAGTGATCAGCAGTGTGTTCTCTGTAGTTCAGAGTCTGTTTCTTGGGTTCTCTTTTTTTTTTTATCATTTATTTTGTTTCTTAAATTCTATATGAGTGAAATCAAAAGCATTTGTCTTTTTCTGACTGTCTTCACTTAGTGTAATGCTCTCTAGCTCCATCCATGTCCTTGCAAATGGCAAGATTTCATTCTTTTTGATGGCCAAGTAATATTCCATTGTGTATATACACCACATCTTCTTCATCTATTCGCCTATCATTGGACACTTGGGCTGTTTCCATAACTTGGCTGTTCTAGACAATGTTGCTATAAATGTAAGGGTGCATGTATCCCTTTGAATTAGTGTTTTTGTATTGTGTAAATATTTTTAAAATTTATTTGAGAAGGAGATCATGAGCAGGGGGAGATGCAAAGGGAGAGGGAGAGGGAGAAGCAAATTTCCCCGCTGAGCAGGGATCCTGAGACAGGGCTTGATCCCAGCATCCCTGGATCATGACCTGAGCCACAGGCAGACGCTTCACCGACTGAACCACCCACATGCCCCTAGAATTACTGTGTTTAAAGAGATCTTCGAAAAGGTAAAAGAGAGAACATGAGCAACAAGGAAAGGTCAGAACACAGTGAAAACAATAAGTTGTAGGGAAGAAAAGGCAAGTCCAATGGGCCACACAGAGTGATGGAGAACAAGGTGAGCAGAAGAGAAACATGGAGAGTAGGATCAGAGGGCCCCAAGGGAGGACCAGTTCTAGGAAGGAAGGGCAGTATGAAAGAGGGGAAGCAAGCCATATTGAGGTAGTGGCTAAGAATTTTCCAGAAATGTCTTAAGGCTTGAAATGTCAGTGTGAGGAAACACCCTAGGACATTGCAGTGGGACTTCAGATTGTCAGAGATAAAGGCAAAATCATCTTTCAAATAACCAGAGAGAAGGGATGGGTTATCTGCAAGGGGACCATAACCAATGGGCTATCTGCACGGTGACAACAGACTCCCCAGCTAACAACCAGGCCAGGCGTCTGTGTGGGAAACACTGCTTGCATCTGAAACCCCAGGGCAGCCCTGAACGAAGAGCAAGTGCTCTTCTTTGCGTGCTGAGTGCATTAGGTGAAAGAGACACTGGTTTTCTGTCCCCATAAAAATGAATTTTTGGATACAGAAAAAAATGAGTCTGTTCGGCATATATGTGTGGGAATGGCTTGTAGTAAAAAGGCCAGGGTACTAATTTTCTTCACCGGATGACTTGAGGCTTCTCTGAACTCTTTCCTCTTCTGCAAAATGGGGCCTATGCTGCATTCTGGAAATATTACCTCCCACCCTGTTTCCTGAATGCTGGGCAGGCCCCACCCAGAACTGACCTTGGAGACACACCGTCTAATGAGATAAGTCCCCTACCTGGGGAGCGGCCAGCCCGGTGGGGAGACTGCCCCAGGTCACCGGTCACCACCCATGGGCAGTGCTGGGATAGGCAATGGAGGACACAGGTGCCATAGAACCCTCGGGAAATAAAACCAGTGGGGACTGTGAGAGAGGAGGGTGGAGAGGGTGGGGGCAGTGCACTATGCTGGAAGCAAGCCTTGGACGCAGACACCGGTGTGGGAAAGGCATCAGGGCAGGAGCCATGGGAGCACATGGCCTGAAGGGCAGGGAGGCAGGAGGGCAGGGTCCAAACGGGGGGGTGGGCTGCACAGGTCAGGCCAGGTCTTGCATGCTGGTTGAGGACCCTGGATGGATCTGCACCTGCGAGAGACGAGGGGCCTCAGAAGGCCGGTCACTTCTGCCCACCTGCCTCCCAGGGGGAGAGCCCCGGGCCGGGAAGGCTTCCGGGCGGGCTGCCAGGAACCTTCATGCATCCTGGCGGGCTGCATGGACACCCCTCACTGGGCCACACTCCTCTCTGCTGTGATCTCTCCCTTTCCCGACAGGGGATGAAATTCTGGAACTCAATGGCGAATCCATGGCTGGACTCACACACCAGGACGCTTTGCAGAAGTTCAAGGTGATCTCTTGCTATCAGTATGCGGCCAGATTCCAGGGCTCCATGCAAAGGAAATAAGCCTGACCCTTCTTCATTCAAACCTGCAAATTCAGAATATGGGATGCTTGATGTGGGGCACCCTGCTGAGGCTGGTCTGGGTACATGGTTAAAAAAAGACCTGGCTCAGAAAATGCGAATGTAATCAGGATCGTGGTTGGGCTGTTTCCACTAGTTAAGATGTGTGGAACGGTTTTAAAATGCTCAATATATTTATTTTGACATATTTACAAACCTGTTCAAAGTTTTTAAGGCAAGATGTTTCCAAGTCTCCACGTAATCATTTCAATTAGAGGCTTTATCCATCCAGCACATGTACACACACACACACACACACACACACACATTACATATTTGGTTTGTCATGCATGTGGATGTGTGTCGATTATACTACACACACACATATGCATGATGCACATGCACACCCATAGAGACACATGCATGTGTGGGCTCACACAGGCATGCACATGCACACACATATAGGTACATGCACACATGTGGGCAAACACACAGCTGCTGGGCACTGCAGAACACTGTCTCTTCCTTTCAGCAAGCCAAAAAAGGGCTCCTGACACTCACGGTGAGAACCCGCCTGACGACGCCCCCATCCCTGAGCAGCCACCTATCTCCGCCGCTGTGCCGTTCCCTGAGCTCCAGCACCTGTGCCGCCAAGGATAGCAGCCCATTGGGCTTGGAAAGCTCCACCACCCCTGTTACCCCTGCCAGCACAGCCAAGCCCAACTACAGAGTCATGGTGGAGGTCTCTCTGCAGAAAGGTAGGGTCGCAGTACCTCCTCCTCCTCTTCCTCCTCTTCCTCCTCCTCCTGCCTGGGCCTCCCACCACTGAGGGCTCCCAGAGACTTTCCTCATCAGGAGTTGGTCCAAGGACAGGGCAGGGTGCTGTCTGTGAGCAGATTACAGAAGCCCAAGACCCAGCATGCACATCCAGTCTACGTGTTCTGGAGCAGTGGCTAAAAGGAAACAAAGCAAGGCAAGCCCCAATCACACACAACGCTGCCCACAGAGGAGCAGGGCCAGGGTCGCTGCAGCAGTGAACACACTGTGAGGTCCAGGGCGGCCACTCCCCCTCGGGTGCCAGTGTTCTTAACTTGTGGCAGGAGAAGTGGGGTCCTCTGGGTCACAGGCTGGCTCACAAGCCCCCCTCCCTCTGTCCCATACTTCCTCGCAGAGGCTGGCGTTGGCCTGGGAATCGGCCTGTGCAGTGTACCCTACTTCCAGTGCATTTCCGGCATTTTTGTGCATACGCTCTCTCCCGGATCTGTGGCACATCTGGATGGACGGCTCCGGTATGTCCCCATTTCTGTTTTCAGAGAAGACAAAAACAAAAACAAAACTCTGATTTACAGTGAGGAAAAGAATTCCTTAGAGGCTGGGAAATTCATTTGGAGATGAGATATTTAGAATGACCCAAACATGGCTCAGAGCCTTGTTCTCCAGACTCCCGTGCCTGGACTGGTTGCATAAAAATCACTTGGGAATTTGTTAGAAATGCAGGATCTCAGGCTCCTCTCCAGACCTCCTGCAATCGAATCTGCATCCTAACAAGATCCTCAGGGATCTGTGTGCACACTGCAGTTCAAGAGGCATATCTCAGGGAATTCCAGTCTGAAACGGGAAACATGAAGTGACCACATTTTAATTCCAATTTAACTAACACAGGATTTATAGTGATATAAGTAGGAGCTCCAATGGGGTTTGCTGTGTACCCTGTATGGATAAAGGAGCTTATGAAGCTAATCAGGAGTATTAATTCAGTTTCTGGATGGTAGCAAAAAACTATTCACAGGCGTTGCAGACATATTTCTCTGCAAAGAACTTCTAAGAGAAGCCCTGAATCTAAATTTTCTTTCTGGTAGGTGATGAGCGTTCAGCAACATTTACCACAGTTTAACTTGTTACAATACTTCCAGCTCACATGTCTTCTCTTTGTGCTGCACTTATAACTTCTCTCCCTGGGTTGGGGTTTTGCTAAATCAGGAGAGTTTTGCAGTATTTTTAAATTCTCCTACAATTGCAGTACATGTGAGGGCAAGCAAGCCATGGTCAGGATGGTGTCTTGATGGTGCTTCGAATTAGAGATGGATTTGCCATTGTCACGTGCATGGCAGTGATGGCTGATTTGCTGAGCTGCTATGCTGTCACTTGGGACATAATTACAGAGCCACAGAGACTGCCTAATACCTTCAGACAGAGAGTCTTCCCTCCTAGAACTGCAGCCGGGTGGAGACTGCTCTGGAAGCCTCTGCTGTCCTTGGCATCTGGTGCTACATGGCTGTGGTCTTCAGTCACATCAATGAAAATGGGTATTGTCTTAGCAAAGTGAAGGGGGATGCACTCAGCAGATCACAGCAAGGGGAACAGTGAGATCCGTCCCAGGTCACCTGTGTTCCAATCCATACCGTACCAAGAACCAGCCAGGCCAGTGGTCAGCACACTGGGGCCCACCACCTTCTTGGGTCTTCTTTTTAATAAAGTTTTATTAAAACACAGGCACACTCATTTGTTGACACACTGTCTGTGGCTGCTGTTTTCATGCTACAACATCAGAGTTGGGTGGTTGTGACACAGAGAGAGTGGCCTGCAAAGCCTAAAATATTTACAATTTAGTCTTTTCCAGAAAAAGCCTTTTTAACTCTAAGCTAGGTCTTAAGGAGGAGATGATTTCACCTGCTGTGCCTCAGTTTCTCCATCTGTGAGACAAGGGGGTTGGATTGCACCTATCTTCCATGTGTGGATGCATCCCTCTTTTCTGCCTCATTTCTTTCTTTTTTTTTTTTTGCTGGTTAGGTCACAGAATAAATCTAAATTTTCCCTTGCTTGCTTCCCATCTTACAGCAAGAATGCATTCCATGCTTTCTCTTCTTACTTCGTTTTACAAGGACTTCAGCTGCTGCCCAGTCCAGTTATTTCTTCTTTACCTTTTAGGTGCACAAAGCATCCATTTTTCCTCCTAACTATTCTACAGATGGGAATGATGAGGCCCAATGAGAGGGTGTGATTGGTTAAGTCATGGTTAATTAGTAAATCACTTACATTGGTGAACCTATACCATCAATCTCAATTAGGCATAGTTTAATGGGGAAAAGGAGGAAGAAAGTTGCAGACAAACTTTTGTTCATGTTGCCCCACCCTGGGTATGAAATATCTTCCCCTTCCCCACTGGGGCTGTGCAGGGAGGGGCTGATTAGGGCACTGCTTTGGTCTGTCCTGCTCTGGTGTCAGTCAGGTGGCTAAGGAGCTCTACTTACTGGTGTAATGTTTAAATCTCATCAAACAGCCCATCTAGGAGTGGGGGTCTCAGGAAGGGGGCGTCCTAATGCCATGTGGGTTAGCTTGCTGATGGCTTCCTGTGTACACTTTCACAGGTGTGGTGATGAGATTGTGGAAATCAATGACTCCCCTGTGCACTGCATGACGCTCAACGAAGTCTACGCCATCCTGAGCCACTGCAGTCCTGGGCCAGTCCCCATCATTGTCAGCCGACATCCAGACCCGCAGGTAACATGCCACCAGGATGTCTTCTTCTACCCAGGCTCATTCATTCAGGACTCAACTTCGAACAAGAAATAGATGAAAGTAGGTGATGCTGGTTGGGTTTGGACCTGTATTTCCAAGAACCTGTTCCAAATGTGAGAGCAAGTGTCTGCAGCAGGGGTCCACTGGCAAACTCCTAGACACCAGCGGCAATTGGCATCACCTGAAGGGGGGCTCTTGCAGTAGGGTTACAAGCTCAAGGGCAGGAAAATAGAGACCCAGGATCCCTGCTGGAGATGCAAGAGATCAGTCAATTCATCCGTGCATCTAGGGGGGACCTGCTGCATGACTGTCTGGCATTGAGCATATAAAGCTGAGCAAGTCCTAGCACACAGTCCTGCTCTCTGGAAGCTCAGGGTCTTGCTAGAGACACTGACACAGATATAGTTGCAATAGATAGTGGTAAGTATTCTGGGAATAGAGGGGTACAGAAAGGAAGGTTGGATAAAGCAAGAAATACCAGAAGTTAGCTTTCTCTAGGCAAAGAATTTGAGGAAGGTCATTCCATGAAGTGGGAACACAAAGTTCATTTGTAGAGTCACGAGGAGACCTGTCATGGAAGGACAGGGGTAGGTTCTCCTGAGGCTGGGATGTGAGTACTGGGTGGAGAGGCAGAGATCCAGGTCGGCTGGCATTGGAGCCGCACTGTAGCAGGCTTCCCATGGGGTGCTCAGGAGCTCACATTGTATAGGTGAGGAGCTAGGGGAGGTCTTTGGCTATAGATGTAATATGTTTAGATTTTATTTTTTAGCCACTGATGATGCTGTGAAGGACAGGGTAGGGTGGGCACAGCCTGGAATGTGAAGAGGAAGGAAAGAGATGGAGAGGGCCTGAATTACATAGTAAATGTGAGAAGAGGATGGAGAAGACGGGGACACAGACAGCTCCAGACGGATTGGTCATGCTGTTGGCTGATTAACCTGGGGCACAGGGGGTCTAGGATGGCTGCAGTGTTTTCAGGTCAGAAGATGGAGTGATGACACCACTACCACCACCAGTATAAAGAAGAGGAGGAGGTCCCTCAGGAGGGAAGAAACGGTCCCATGTGGGGCATAAGGAGATTGAGGTGCCTGTGGGGTACCCAGGAGGTGGTTAGATTTAGGGCTGATAATGGTTGGTACGTGGGGTCCGGTTCATAGTGAGCCTTGGGAGTTGAGGCCATGGGCATCGGTGAAGTTCCTTTGGGGAACCTGGTGATGCTCACCACCACTGTTTATGGGATCCTTTGTGCTAGGCGTACTTGCCAAAAGACGAGACAGACACAATTGTGTTTAGTTGTTGAAAACCCCTGTGAGATCAGGGTGACTCTCCCTTCTAAGTCACAGAGGAGGAAACCAAGGTGTAGAAGGGAGAGAGGACCTTGTCTCATGGTGGAGCTACAATGGACAAAGCTGTGCTCTTTTTTTTTTTTTTAAGATTTTATTTTTTATTCATGAGAGACACAGAGAAAGGCAGAGACACAGGCAGAGGGAGAAGCAGGCTCCATGCAGGGAGCCCGATGTGGGACTCGATCCCGGATCTCCAGGATCACACCTTGGGCCGAAGGTGGCACTAAAATGCTGAGCCACCCGGGCTGCCCCAAAGCTGTGCTCTTAATGAACAGACTCCAAATTCCCAGCGGAAACACTACAGAGATGGAATTGCGAGCCAGATCCGCATGCACCTAGTGTAGTGGGATTCTGACCCAGCTCTGTGGAGCACTAAGGATAAGCACCCCTAGAGAAAAGCAAACTTCCTACGAAGGTAAACAAGTAATTTGTCTAAACCTCTGGCGATAGAAGAAAAGAAGTGGTCTTAGTGTTTCCTGCTGCTCTGGGGCCCTGTGGGGAGAGAGCAGGGGAGTAGGAGTTGGGTTGGGGGGTTAAGGCAGGGGGCCCCTGGCCTTGAGGAGCTAGGTTCTGCCTGGAGCGGGGAACACACACGGAGAGCCCACGGAAGGTGAGGGCCACGGGGGATGAGGGAGTCAGCATCCCAGCAGCCCAGAAAAGGAAGCCGGGCCTTGAAGGACAGCCGGGGCTTAGGGCAAAGTCTGTGCGGGCAGAGGAGTCCAGAGCCCACAGGCAGTGGCACACCTGCCTCCTGGCTGGCTCTGCTACTCACTCTCGGTGACACCTGCGACGTTCATCTAACCTTCCAGAGCCTCTGGGTCCTCAACTCTGGAATGGGGGAGCCGTCCTTACCTGGCAGGACTGCTGTTGGCATGAACTCCCTGTACTGAGAGTTTGCCAGGTATTGTGCACGGCACTTTAAATGATTTATTATTATTTTAATTGTGGTAAAATACATCTAACACGACATTCACCATATTTACCGTTTTAAGCGTTTTAAGCTCAGTGGTGTGAAGGACATTCTCCTCATTGTGTGCCTGCACCACTGTCCATCTCCAGATCTCTTTTCATCTTGTAAAGCTGGAACTCTGTGTCCACCAAACAGCTCGCCATTCTGACTCCCTCCAGGTCCTGGAGACCCGCTTTGTACTTTCTGTTCTGATGACCTTTTGTTCTTCATATACATGGAATTGTACAGTCCTCATCCTTTTGTGACCGAATTATTTCACTTAGCAAAATCTCTTCAAGTTTCATCCATATGCTAGCAGGTGTCTGCATGTCCTTCCTCTTTAAGGCTGATGACAGTCCATTGGTGTATGTACCATGGTCTGTTTATCCCCTCCTCTGCCCATGGACACTTGAGTTGCTTCACCTTTTGGCTGTCATGAATAATGCTGTTATGAACATGGCTGTGCACATATCTACTTGAGTCCCTGCTTTCCATTGTCTTTGGGTATGGGTCCAGAAGTGAAACTGCTGGACTGTATGATAATTCTATTTTTAACTTTTTGAGGAAGTGCTATACTATTTTTCACAGCATCTGCACCATTTTGCATTCCCACCATGAGTGCGAGAGGGATTCAATTTCTCACATCCTTATAAACACATATTGTTTCCTATTTTTTTGATAGCAGTAATGTTATGGGCATGAGACGGTACCTCACTGTGGTTTTGATTTGCATTTCCTCAGTGATGAGTGATGTTGAGCACCTTTGCATGTACTCACTAGCCATTTGTATATCTTCTTTGAAGAAAAGTCTATTCAAGTCCTTTGCCCATTTTTTTTTTTTTACAATGGGCTGTTTGGTTTGTTGTTGTTGTTGTTGAATTGTAGGGGTTCTTTAAGTATTCTGGATCATAATCCTTTATATGACATATGAATATTTTCTCTGAGTCCATGAGTTGACTTTCAGTAGATTGTATCCTTTGATGCACAGATTTTACTTTTGACAGTCAAATCTATCTATTTTTATTGTTGTTGCCTGTACTTTTGGTACCAGATGGTTTATTTTTTTTTAAATCCCCCTGACCTCACTAGGAAATAAGTTATATTATTTTTTTTTCACAGAAGAAGAAGTTGAGGCACAAGGAGGTTAAGTAACTTGTCTAAGAGTACACAACTAGAAAGTGAAGGAGCTAGGTCTTGAACACAAGTCTATTTGGCTCCAAGAGTCATACTCTTAACTATTACTCTAAGGTGATTAGTGACCCGTGACAGTAAAACAGTGATGGTGATGATTATGACAATGTCATGGCAGCATTGCCAAAAATGGAATACTCCCAAAGGTCAACTGTTTAGTTGTAACTTCAGTGCCTGGAGTTTCTCAGCGAGCAGTGGAGAGAAGGTTGGACAGTTGAGAGGGGCCACCTTGAGAACACCTTTATGGACAGGCTTTGGACTTCACTGACAGTATACTAGGGAACCACTGGTGCCCTGGAATCAATAGGGTGTTTCAGAAGCTGGAATTTGCCAACTATTTGCAGAGTGGGTTGGAAGGACAGACCCTGGAATCCAAGCGCCCCACTTGAGAGCTGGTAATAGGACTCACAGCCTGATGCAGACATTTCTGCTGTTTTACCTGAGCAGCTGACTCATATTTCCTAGGTCTCTGAACTGCAACTCATAGAAGCTGTGGCCCAGGCTGTGGAGAATGTCAAGTTTGGAAAGGAGAGGCATCAGTGGAGTCTGGAAGGTAAGGGAGACGGTGAGCTCTGACTTGAATATCTTTGCCTTCTTAGACAGCTTAAGGGGTAGCCATGAACTTGCCTCCCACCTCAGGGATGTAACAGTGATCACGGACAAGCATGACACATGGACAAAGGTTGAAAGCCAGCAGCCCATCAGCTAGGCTTGGCTCACACTTTTGCTTTGTTTGGGTAGAAGACGATAGAAGTGTCTGAATTTGGATTCTTTTCAATGAGCAGGCCCTCTCCCTGTCTCTGTAGTTCCCACCATTCCCTGTTATCCTGGGTTGCCGTTTGCACAGGCACCCCATACAGATTTGAGTTTTCAGAACTATAATAATAATAATAATAATAGACTCTTTAGAAATAATATCTAAAAAAAGAAATAATACCTAACTCTTACTAAGGTCTTCTAATTTCAGACACCTGGGTTAATTCATGAATTATTTTACCAGATCTTTATATGTAGTTTTTATGCACATTTCTTTTTTAAAAATGAATTTATTTATTTTAGAGAAGGGGAGGGAAAAGAACAAGCAGACTCCTCACTGACCACAGAGCCCCATGCAGGGCTGCTCTCAGGACCCTGAGACCATGACCTGAGCCAAAATCAAGAGTTGGACACTCAACTGACTGAGCCACCCATGCACCCCTTTATGTACATTTCTAAGGAAAAGGTGGGGCCCTGAGAGGCTCTTTGGGCCAAAATCACTCTATATAGTGGACAGAGCATCTGGACAGGAACCAGGTTAGCTGAAAGGCTGCTCAGGGCTCAACCACTGGGCATTGGCCAAGTCATCCTGGAGCATATGATAGAACAACATGCAAATATTGACTAGGAGGCTAAACAGTCTGAAAATGTTCAAAGAAAGGAATGTTCAGAAATTTTATTTCAACTATGTTCTATCATTTCCGCCCACTCAACATGCAATTATGCTCAGGAAAATATATCAGAGAGACTCATAAATATTTTGACAGTGGTTATTTCCAGCAGATAGGACCACAGATAAATTCTTTCATTTCTCCCTTTTTGTGGCTGAATTTTTTCTCTTTTTTAAAAAGATTTTATTTATTTATTTATTTGAGAGAGAGAGAAAACACAAGTAGGGGGGAAGGCAGAGGGAGAGGGAGAGGCAGGCTCCCTGCTGAGCAGGGAGCCCACAGGGCTCGATTCCAGGACCCTGGGATTGTGATCTGAGCAGAAGACAGGCACTTAACAGATTGAGCCACCCAGGCACCCTTATGACTGAATTTTTTCTAATGAGGATGCATTATTTTATGGTCAAGATAAAGCATAAGAAATTTTTTTTCTTTAAAGAGGATTTGAATTGTGAGCTTGGCTGACCTTGGTTTTGTCCTAAGGTTTAGGGTTCTCTTCTTTGGGGCTCTCCTTCCTCTCTTGGCCTTCCAGAATGAGCTGGAGTTTGAGCAAGAGGCTGGGCCTCAGTCTGTTCCCACTCCTTTGAGCAATGATTCTAGGAAAGAAATACCTGGAACAGTTTCCTGCTAGAGAAAACAGCCTCTCAGGGTTCTGTGGGTGTCCCCTGATGCTGAGAATAGGCGTGTTGGGGGAATAACCCAGGAAGAAAGGCTGGATGAGAGGGAAGAAGAAGGAGGCTCAGTTCATCCTCAGCTGGAGGAAATGATAGCCTCTTGGTACAAGGCTTAACACACATTCACAGGTGTTTTCTGTCTTTGATACTGAGCCCTGAAACAAGCCCAGTGGCCCTGGAATATTATTCCCATTTTATAGGTGAGAAAGTGGGGTGTTGCTGGTTGGGTTCCCCAGGGAGTCAACTGTGAGACAGTGTTTGGTAGGATGTTACCTCGGAAGGGTCCTAGCGATTAGAGCCTGTGAAGGGAAAGAGAGCAGAGGGCTGGGCAGTGGGGGAGGTGACCTGATACACAGCTTCAGCCAGCCCCTGGAGTTTGGCAGCTAAATGGCACATTAGAATCGTCTGGTTAGAGCAGCCCTGGTGGCTCAGTGGTTTGGCACCGCCTTCAGCTCAGGGCGTGATCCTGGAGACCCGAGATCGAGTCCCATGTTGGGCTCCCTGCAGGGAGCCTGCTTCTCCCTCTGCCTGTGTTTCTGCCTCTCTCTCTCTCTCTCTCAAATAAAAAATAAAATCTTAAAAAAAAAAAAAGAATCGTCTGGTTGGCAGGAATGGCTCCTCCTTTAGAGCCCATTTCCATCAGTCCCTCCAACAGTCCCTGGAAATGAGCTGCCCCTTGGGTTAGGTGGCTCCCTTTAGGTAGTCCCTGCAGAAGCTGACAATGGCAGACACCTGCCACCAGCACACCCCACAGTGGGGAGAGCAACCCCTTCCTCAATGGGCAAGTTGGAGATGCATCTCCATATCGATCACATGGAGACTCAGAAATTTGAGCCATTTTCCCAACTTGAAGTCTACAGCTTGCGGGGGACAAGCCCATGAATCCCGGGCTCTGAATCCAAAGTGACCTCAGATGAGGAGACAGCCTGGGGGTGCGGCGTGCAGCCCGGAGCAGTCCAGTTGGGGGCACGGCAGACAGTATGTTTGCCCTTCAGGCTCAGCTGTGGGAATCCCTTGTCCTTCCATTGCAGGTGTCAAAAGGCTGGAGAGTAGCTGGCATGGGCGGCCGACCCTGGAGAAGGAGAGAGAAAAGAACTCAGCACCCCCACATCGCAGAGCTCAGAAGGTCATGATCCGCTCCAGCAGTGATAGCAGCTACATGTCGGGGTCCCCCGGGGGAAGTCCCATTAGTGGCTGTGAACAGCTGACTTCGGACCCAGAGGTCCCCACCCATAGCCCCAGCCTGTCCCTGGGACAGGAGCCAGGGGCCCTTCCCGTGGCTCTGTCTAGGCCGCCCCAGGAGAGCCCACCCCTCCCTGTGATGCCGGACAGCCACACACCGCTGAGACTGAAGAAATCCTTTGAGATTTTGGTGAGAAAGCCCACAACCTCCAAACCCAAGCCTCCGCCCAGAAAATACTTTAAAAGCGACAGTGACCCTCAGAAGAATCCGGAAGAGAGGGAGGACCCCCTGTGCCCTTCTGGGCACACCTTGCCCACATGTGGCCAGGTAAGAGAGGCATCTCACAGGTTGAACATTCTCCTGAGCTCCAGAGCCCAGAATTGTGGTTTTGTTGCTACTTGTTTATTTTTATCTTCTTCACGGTCATTCTTGAGCTCAAGCAGCAGCATTAGCCATGGGGGAGGCAGGTTGCCTCTGCTGTGTTGGAGAGAAGAGGCTCAGCTCAAGTTTCGGGAGGACCGTGCAGATTCGAAGCTTGGCGGATCCAAGCTGAAGCCCCATTCCTGCTGGCTGGCTTCTGGGTCCCCTTCTAAAATATACTGGAGCTTACTACTGCTTATGAGAGGCGTGTGTGGGGGTCATTTCCAGGCTTACCTTGGTGCGGGGTGGGCAGACAGGCTGTGCCATCTACGTGGATGCCCGGTGGAATCTCAGGCCCACGAGCCTTCATGGCTGTGCTCCTTCCTGCAGCATCTGTTCAAGACCTGGCTTCCTTCCTCTGCAGCCCCGGGCCACCCCTGTGGGAAGGCAGGCCGTGGGCTGGGCAGCTGCTGCACTGTGGGCCATTTGCATGCCCGGGCCCTGTGCTGAGCACTACACAGCCACTGCCCTAGTCCAGCCCTACCCCCCTGGGGGTGAGGTGCCCACCCCCCGAAAGAGTTGGCTGAGCTCAAGCCCTCATGGCCAGCGGCTTGAGCACTGGGAGACCCTGCCTCTCACAGCCTGGGTCCCAGAACTGCCGTGGCCAGGCAGGTGGTGATGTGGCCTTGGGACATCCCCTAACCGCCTGTAATTGGAGTTGACAAACCAGGAGGGGAAGAAGCCCAGAGGGTGCAGTATGTGTGTGGGGGTTGTGTAGGAGGGGGAAGTGATGGGAGGAGGAAGCCAGCCCACTGAAAGGGAAGTGGGGTCCTGCCCAGCCCAGCGCCACCGGATGTGGTTGCTTGGCTGTGCCTAATGGGCTGGTCCAGGTGAGTGCATCCCCTGCCTCCTGCTTGAAGCAAAGGTCATGCTTCCCCGTGGGTCCGGAAGGGCAGATGAGGAACAGGCAGGCCGAGAAGCCAGGCTTTTCACTTTTTCCTGGAGACTCAGAAAAGGAGGAGCAGTTTTGCCAGGACAGGTCTGCGGGGCCGCAGGGCTTCTCAGTGATGCCCCGGGGGTCCCCGGCCAGAGCAGGCAGCAGGTGTCCCTAGGCCAGTGGGCTGGAGGAAGACGCGGGTTTCTGCCGGCGGGGGCTCCAGTGTGGGCACTTTCTCCGAGCAGCCCTCCCGGGGCTGGGGCTGGCTGTCCGGCCTCCTCCACCGCCCTTGCCGGGGTCAGCAGCACCCTTCCCGGTGCCTCCGCTCTGTCCCACGCGGCCAGCAGGCCCTGCCCAGCCAGCACAAACCACATGACACACTCCTACTGGGAGTGGGAGTCCCAGTAGGGAAAGGACAAAACTGGGAAGCAGGGCTGGACCTCACTCGAGTCCCTGTGACCATTTCTGGGGCTCTCTCCCTGGACGCGTCTCTCCGTGGCCCTAGGGAACAGCATCTCCCTGGCTGTCCCTCCCTTTCTCCCGGTTCTCTTAGGACAACCCCCAAATCTTGCCCATCCTGTAACTCACCAGGATGAAACCACCACCACCAAAATGATCCTCAGGATATTATTTTCCTCAACAAAAGACCAATTCTCTCCTTTCTAGGCAATCAACTCAGACCTATCACTGAGCCAAAAATGCACCATTGGCCCTGTGAGCCCACAGGTTTGTCTTTTCTCCTTTCCTCTCTCTCTCCCCCGACCATCACACTATGGAAACAGCTCAAAGTTGCTTCCAGAAAGATCTGCATAAAACTGGATTTATTTCAGGGGCTAATTAAGAGGGGGAAAAACCCCTCCATTAAGAGGATACACAATATCACGTGTGTTAATGAAAAAAAGACAAAATACATATGTGTCTGTCCCAAGGGGCAAAGTTGCTTTAATTAGTGTGGTTGGTACCAGGGTGTCAGCTGGTAAGAGCATCAGCGACTCACAGATATAGACAAATGTCACCTTACAGAGCTCCCAAATGAGCAAAGCTGAATTCCAGCCACGTGTCATTTTTCCTGCTTGATGAGGGTCCTCGATGCCATCGGCCTAGTGTCTTAAGTTCCAGATGCCATGGGCAAGCCTTGTTTCTTCAAAGGACTAGTTCAGGAGCTCAGGGACTCCTGAGTTGGTTGGTCTCTCTGTTTTTCCAAGTGCTCTCCCCGAGCTCAGGTCTCTGATGGGGACTTGGTGGCAGCAAGGCTCTGTGAATGCATTTCCAACTTTTGTAGCCCTCATAGTGTCAAAGAATGTTTGTCTCCAGTGTGGACATTCATTTCAGGCCACGGATGTTTGCCATTTCTGTTCTATTCCCAAATGATGCATTTATTCCCCCGTCTTTCCTTCCTCTCGGGAGGAAGCCTGTAGCCTGGCCAAATCCCTGGCCCGTCATTCTACCCGGCTCTAGAATGAAAGGACACAGAGATCACCACCATGTAGCCCAGGGTTGCTCCCGCAGATGACCACATGTGAGAGCGTCCCTGTGATGACACCACTCTTCTTCTCCTTGTCTGGGCTGGCACCTGCTTGTCCCTCTCACTGAGTATGTGGGTCCCTCTCCCTGGAACACTCTCTTTCTGCTTCTCTGCCTGGGAAGTTCTTACTCTTTGTTCAAGAGCCAGACAAAAAGAATTTCTCTAGGAAGCCTTGCTTGCCCCTTGGCTTTCTCTGGGCACCGGCAGCATCACATTTGTGCTGCAGGAATGCAAGCCCCAGGTAAGCAGTGGGTGGGTGCTGGGGTCCTGGTCAGCTTGTCCAAGGCTGGGTCAGGAAGGGGCCTGAGACCGCATCCGGGTTCAGTGGGGAGAACACATCTGCAAGGGACTGACCACACTACGGCAGGTGCAGCAGAGGGAAGCCACAGTACGGGCACCCCAGGGCCTGTCATCCTCAGAGCATGCTTACGAAACATCCCTGATGGATGACAGGGCAGAAAGCGGCCAACCCACATTTTGCTCTGAGTGTCCTAACCTGAAGTTAGTGGAGATTAGGCAGCTGCTGTTCCTTCCCATCCCGAGGCCCTGCTTCCCCCCCGATGCAGCGGTACACGGAGCGGGGCCAGCGTCTTTCACGCCCCGAGCTTCTTGTCCCTGTCACAAAGGGCCTAGGGACTTGACGCTCGGCAAGGAGGAGGTGCATTCTGGATGCGGGCTCTCTGGATGCAGAGTGGCGCCCTGGGTGCTGGGTGAGCGGGCAACGCTGGGGACGAAGGGGCCCCTTGGCAGGGCTGCTGGGGGGCCCGGCATGAGAGCAGCTCAGCGGGAGCTCTCCGGTGCCAGCCCCGGTGTGCCTGAGCCCCTCACGGGGGCAGGCCACCGTTTTCACATGGTCTCGCTTCCTGTTTACACCACAGGAAGCCAGAGAACGGCTGCCACCGCCACCGCTGCCGCTGCCGCAGGAAGACACGGCGGGGAGAGCCCCCCGCGCCCTCGCCTGCTGCTCAGGGCCCACGGTGGACCCGCACACAGCGCCCTCCTCGGAGCCCGAGCCCGGACGGAGACGAGGCAGCCCAGGTAGGCTTTCAGTTCAGGCTTCCCGAAGGAAGGACCTTCCCGGTGAAGGTCCAGGAACGAGGTAAGGATGTGGGTTTGCTCTGAGGATGGACGCTTGTGCCCAACGGGGCAGCTGGACTCGGGTGGGTGAGCAGACAAGAGCCCTGAGGTGCCCAGGCAGCAGCACAGGGGGTGCTGCCAGGCTGGGGACCCCCGATCGGACTGGTGGTGCTGTGGAGGTGCTCGGTGGGGACAGTCAGCAGGAGGAGGACAGGGTGAGGGGTGGCCAGCACTCTAGCACATGGTGTCCAGCATGTCTCAGGCTGGGCATGCGGCTTTACATTCCCTGGTAGGTGCTGCGTCCGTGAGGGGGGTGTGCTCACATGGCACCCTACAATCGCTGAGACATGAGTGTGTCCTGGCCTGCTAGAAAAGGCATAGGATTTGGGGTCAGGAAGACCGGCATGGGACACCCAGCTCTCTCCTCTGGGAAGGCTTCTTTGCTTTTCTGAGCCTCTATCGCTCATCAGCACGGTGTGGCAAATCACATGGCACCCCAGCATGTACTGAATGCTGCTTCCCCAGGCTCTGTGCCAGTTGCTGGAGAAAGGGAGGGACAGACAGGAGACAACCAGTCCAGGCCATCAAGGAGCTCCGGGTATTGCAGAAGAACTAACCTGTAGGCTACAAACCATATATGCCTGTTTGAGAAACGCTACATGAATAGCACATGAGTGGCCCCTGGAGGGTTGGGAGACGTTATTATGGTTGGAAACGTCTGGCCTGTCTCACCCAGAGCAGGTGTCCCACTGATGCAGGTTCCCTGTCTCCACACTCCCTTCCCTTAGTCACCCCAGTTGAGGAACACCCCAGAGAATACCTTGGTGCTCTGCTTGCAACAGCGCCTCACCCCTGCGTGCAAAGGGCTTGCCAGCAGAACCTCACGGCCGTGCTTTATGACAGCCCCTTGCAATAGAGCGATGGATAAATGCAGAGCTGGGCTGAGAGGCCTGGGCCCCCCTAGCAGAGAGCCATGCAGATCTTCCAGATTGTGCGGAGCATCTCTCATACCTTTGAGGCTTAACACTCTCACGGTTTGCTTCTCTTGAGGCCTGGCACTGAGACAGGGGCCAGCAGGGGTCAGTCCTTCTCATGCTGGGCTGCTGCTGGGTATCAAGCGCCCACCCCGAGCACAAACCCAGAGCAGCAAACTCTTCACCAGGGAAAGATCAGACCTAGAGGCCACGGGAGGGTCACATGTCCACTTGGTGTCTTTGCTGTGTGAGGGCCGGCCTCCCTCTGTCCCTGGATAAGAAAGTCTCCTCACTTTCCCAGTGGGGATGCACAAATATGAGAGATGCAAACCAGCGAGGGAGGGGGTTAAGGACCGAGGTGAGCTGGGGTGCACCCCATCTGAAGGCAAGCACTTTGAAGTTGCTTTTTAATGAGATGGGTGGGCCACGGCAAATATGGCCACCAATCTGTGACCTTTGCCCTAAAAGTTTTAAAAGGTAAGAAAATTGCTTTGGCTTTTAAATTTGCGATGACTCACGGGCAGGCTGCTTAGTGCAGGGAAAGGACAGTGAGAATCAGGAGATGGTGGGCTGTGCCCTGTCTGGGCCAACAGGTAGTCCCTTACCTGTCTGAATGTTGGATTTCTCAGTTGTAAAATGCCAGATATTGGCCTGGACATTCTCTGCAAACCCTTCCAGCTCTAAAATGCTGCAAAGTGAACTCTGGTTCTGGCGTGCTGCTTGCGGGCATTGCAGGCAGGGAATGGCACCAGGGAAGGGGGCTAGTTGCTCACCCAACCAGCGCCCAGCACCTGCACTGGTCTCCTCCCCCAGAACGCTTCTTGCTCTTTAGCTTTGAAATGGGGATGTAGGTGTAATGCTCAGCTTTGACCTTGTCTCTGTTGCCCAGGGACTCAAACGTCCCCAGTCAAACACCCGCTCCTTAAGAGGCAGGCTCGGATGGACTATAGCCTTGACATCACAGCCGAAGACCCCTGGGTTAGAATTTCCGACTGCATCAAAAACCTGTTTAGCCCCATCATGAGTGAGAACCATAGCCACGTGCCGCTGCCGCCCAGCGTCGGCCTGGGTGGAGAAGACGGGCCGCGGGGCCACCCGGATGGGACGCCGCCGAAGCTGGATGCCACCAGCGGTGCTTCCAAAGCTTACAAGTCAGCGGACAGCAGCAGCGTGAAGAAGGGTCCTCCCGTGGCCCCCAAGCCAGCCTGGTTTCGCCAGAGCTTGAAAAGTTTGAGGACGCGTGCTGCGGAGCCCAGGCGGCTGCCTGACACCGCCTCGTCCTCCAAGCCCGCACCGGCTTCCAGGGAGCGCCCAGGGGCCCCCACTCGAGCCTTCTCGTCCTCCATCAAACAGAGAATCAGCTCCTTTGAAACCTTTGGCTCTGCACAGCTGCCCAACAGGGGAGCCCAGAGACTGAGTCTCCAGGCTTCCATGGGGGAGGCAGCACAATCTCCAGGGGAGCAAGACGGAGGACAGGTTCCTGGCCTCTCGGGGCGAGGGCCCCCCCACACCGTGGAGCAGCAGCAGCCAGAGCCAGAGCCACTGCCGCGGGGCACCCTCACCTCCTCCAAGACCAGTGAGCTGGGAGTGTCGGGGTCCCCTCTCCCAGGACGGCAGTCCAGTCGGGAGACCCTCCTCCCCGACCCTGATCCTCTCTCAAGGCTGCTGTCCACGCACACAGAGGAAGCCCAGGGCCCTGTTGTCAAGATGCCGAGCCAACGGGCGCGGAGCTTCCCCCTGTCCCGCACCCAGTCCTGGGAGATGAAGCCGCTGGATGAGAAGGCCAGTAAGCTCTACTCCATCAGCAGCCAAGTGTCATCGGCTGTCATGAAGTCCTTGCTGTGCCTCCCGTCATCCATGTCCTGGGGACAGACGCCCTGCAGCCCCAAAGAAGGGGGATCTCCTGCATCATCTGCCGGTGACACCCCAGCCATGAACACCTCTGCAGAAACTCCTGCCTTGGACACGGGCTTCTCACTCAAGTGAGTGTGCCCCAATATCCTTCACCTTCCTGTCTTCCTGCTCTCTCCTGTCTGTCTTTCTTTCATGGCTGTGCATAGCCTTGAAACAACATCTGGGGAACCCTAAGGAGTCACTCTGCTTATTCTTCCCCAGGTGTGTGTGCATGTGTGTGTCTGTGTTATACCTTCCATATGAAGGAGGAGTTTCACAACACCTGGTCTGGGAGGGTGGCAGGAAGGTCCTTGGCGAGTTGCTCATGGAGATTTGGAAACACATGCACCTCTGACATGTCCTGCTCCTGCTCAGGAAGACCAGACTGGAGCCAGGAATAATGCCCCACTCTCCCCTGCCCCCACTCCCGAAGGAATCCACAAGAACTCTGCACGTGGGTTCAGGCCGCTGGACGGGGCGTTAGAACATCAGGGGCCTGGTTCCTGCTCTGGCGCTGACTCCCTGACCACGAGCAGGTTCCTCATCCTCAGTTTGCCTTTCCATTGAGATTAGGAGGTGGGTAGAACCTGCTCCAAAGAACTGGGGTGCTCCTCACAGTTCCCTGGGGCTCCCACTGTGGGGTGAGGTCCTGCCGTGAATCAGAACAACTCTGTCTTTACCAGCTGTGTTTCTTATTCTTACACTGCTGAGACCCATCGACCCTGATGTTTCATGTTCCAGCCCCTGCAGACAGGGAAGAAACACGAGTGGCTCTGGGACACACAGCTAGAGCAGGGGCTCAAGAGCCAGACCGACCCCTGGGTAGCCACTGGGAGCCGGTCAGGGGTAGAGGCACATGAGGTTTCCCGGGAGCTGGCTCTTCCTGGCTGAGAAGCTGTTTTCCAGTTGGAACTGCAAGGCTCACGGTTAGAATTTACTGCCACGGGACCTCTTTACCTGTTGGCAGTAAAAATCTGCCAATCAGAGGGAGGAAAAATTTCTTCTTGCTGAAACCACAATTTCCTGCAAAATAGGAGGTGTAGCTGGAAAAAAAAACTGGCTACAAATACCAAAACAAGTTCCAAAGAAAAAAGAAGGCCAGTTGCGGGCTGCGCAGGCGCTCTTTGTGGTTATTAGGTGCTAATGGGGGATACGCAGGTATTGACGGCAGCGAAGGAGCACAGGGGTGAGTGTGTGCAGGGTGCCATGGCTGTGACCTGACAGCAGTGTTGGTGCAGACTTGTCCAGAGCGTCTGCTGTACTCTGGCGTGAGGTGCTGACATTGGGAGACCCCGACCTGGAGGCAGACACACCATGATCTGTGATTGTGAATCCCAGATCTGGGCATTTTGTGGTCACGTGACCACAGACAAGGCATTAACCCTCTGGAGGCCCCAGTGTCCTCATGGCTCTAGTGGAGGGATGCTGGCATCTACTCAGATTTGTTGCATCAAATTACAGAATGCACACTGGTGCCTAGCCCCATGCCCAGAACAGAGTGATCCCACAATGGCTGTGGGCTCCTCTTAATATTCTGATTCGTACCATGTGCTGTTTCTCTATGACAGCCTCTCAGAGCTGAGAGAGTACACAGAGGGGCTCGGTGAACCCACGGAAGCTGATAGCTGGGACCACTGCTCCCCTCAGTCTGGCCAATCAGTCATCAAACTGCTGAGCTCCGATGAATTGAAGAAGCTCATAGAGGAAGTGAAGGTTCTAGATGAAGCAACGTTAAAGGTAGGCTTCCTTTGTAAGCACTTACAGTGACCAAGGCTATACTGTGAGCTGTGGCTGGAGGGGACACAGAAGCAGCCCCCAGGGTCCTGCCCGTGGAAGTGGACATTACCTCACCAGACCACAGTAAGACCCGCCACTCAAAGGAAGCTTTGTAGCTTAGATAGTGCTTTTAATTGTTGGCTTATTGCATCTTTTCAACTATTTTGTACATGAGAAAGGTGGGGCTCAAGGGTTTTCTTTCTCCAAATCCTGTCCAACCTGGCATGCATGTCCGGGGAGATGCTTGCTTCACAGGAGCGTGCTGTTGTAAGCAGCCTGGGTTATAAGTTCTCACGCCAGAGACTTCCCCTGCACAGGGAGAAGTGATTGATCCTAGGGCTTGCAAGCCACCACCCTCCATCTCACTCAAGTCATTGTGAAAGTCCTACTTCCCATATGCTTCTGAGCACACCCCAAGATATGAGGAGAGGAAGTGGCCAGGCAAAGCTGAAGTCAGTTCAGCTCAGATGAGCATTGACTCGAGGCCTTGCCCCTCCTGGGTTGTCTCAGATCTGCAAAGGCACCAGAATCTTCCAGACTGGGGTGAAAGCATTAAGGAGGGATCATAGCTAAAATTCCCAAGGGTAAGAGTGCGGCTTAGCCTGAGTAAAACAAAATGCCCTGAGCTGTGATTCACTCGTCACCAGGACCTGTCTCTCAGGGCTTCCTTCACACTGAATAACAGGGTCAAAGGTATTGTGTCCAACACAAAGAACTAACTTGTCTAGGGTGTCACCGGGAGATGATTTGTTTTTCTGCTGGATGAGGGCCTCTTACAGGGCAGGTAACCTGGTACTTGGGTCAAAGTGGAGAGATTTGGGCCAATGCTGGGGTAGAGGTGGGTGGAGTGGTCCCTTCATCCCTCTGGGTCTTGGGGACTGCAAACAAAGGATCCCAGAGTCAGCGGCATGACAGGTGCTCTGCTGGTGCCAGAGCAAGTGAATTCTTCAACATGAGGGTATTCCCTGGCAGTGAGGTACAAACTAGTAGCCCGTCAGCCACAAGGATCTGAGGGTGTATTTTATTTGGTCTGCATGGTGGTTGTTGAAATTACTGTATTCTAAAGATTATAAAACCTGAATTGATACCTGGCCATCTGGCTTCTCTCTTTGTTGAAAGAGAACAGTCGATGGGGCACCTGGGTGGCTCAGTGGTTGAGCACCTGCCTTTGGCTCAGGGTGTGATCCTGGAGTCCCAGGATCAAGTTCCACATCAGGCTCCCTGCATAGAGCCTGCTTCTCCCTCTGCCTGTGTCTCTGCTTCTCTCTGTGTGTCTCTCATGAATATGTAAATAAAATGTTTCCAAAAAAAAAAAAAAAAAAAAGAAAGAAAGAAAGAAAGGAAGGAAGAAAGAAAGAGAACAGTCAAGTAGCACTGAGTCTACCTTACTAGGTAACAGCAGGTTCGTTTGCACAGGAGACGTGCTCCCTGGTTCTCTGCAGTTCCCATCACCCTAAATGTCTCACGTCTGTTCAGTTTGCTCCTTTAAGTGATCTTCCTGGGTCCTCATGTGCATTTGACCTTGAGACCTCAGGTCAAGATCAGAAAGAGCATCTCTGATTTCAGATAGCACAGAGGGATTGTTTCGGCTCCATGAGAGCTCACTTCCAGGTGAGAAGCACTGTGTGCATATGCTTTTGTGTACATGCATGTGTGCGTGGGTGCATGTGTGTGCTGCAGCCAGGAGTTGGCTGGGCTCTTTCATGTGCAGCTGTGCCCCATTGGAAGAGTAGGAAGATAGAAGGAGCAACCAACTTCTGCAGGACAGCGCTGACCTCTGAAGTCCCACAGGCTGACCTTGCCCCACACCGAAACGGCAGGGCTGTGTTACCTAACATGCTGGGTTTCCAGCTGACTTAGTGGCACCCAGCCCCATATGACAAGCGTGGGTGTGTGCGGGGTGGCCGGAGAAGGAAAAGAACTGCACCTGTTACTTTACACGTGCTTTTTCTCTTCTGAACTTCCTATGACGCCAGAAAGCATAGTCCTCTCAGTCCAGATGGTGGGACAGGTTTGAGGAAGTGATATAACTTGGCATGTGGCCACGCTGAGGTTTGAGATCAAATCAGCCTGATGTTACAGTGCTTCTTAAATTGCTCTGGCTGGCGCAGTGAATGTTTTTAATATATGTGTTTCCTTCCACAGCAATTGGACAGCATCCACGTTACCATCTTGCACAAGGAGGAAGGGGCTGGCCTTGGGTTCAGCCTGGCAGGAGGAGCCGATCTAGAAAACAAGGTGATCACGGTGAGTGGACCAGCCCTGCAGGTGTGCAAGAGCCAGAGACAGTGGCCCTGCCAGGAAGGGCCTCATGTTGGGATCAGAGGAGTGCCTGGCACCAGTCCACTGGGCAGGATTTTAAAGGGGAGCTGTCAGGACCCATCCCTTATAAGAAGCATAGTAACATCACCTATGTAACTCTCTTTTCTACCCCCTTTGTGATCCTTAATTTAACAAACAAGGTCTCTGTAGACCCCAAACAGCTGGAATATGCTGAAAGAAATCTGAATCACTTGTAGAATCTTAAAAAAAAGGAAGAAAATTACAGATGTCTCAGCCTCACACCAGGACTACTGGATCAGAAGTTCTGGAGGTTAAAGCTCTAAGGCCTATACAGCTGCAGGTTCTGTCTGAAGGGACATTTATTTATTTTTTAAAAAGATTTTATTTATTTATTCATAAGAAAGAGGGGAGGAGAGGAGAGGAGAGGAGAGGAGAGGAGAGGAGAGGAGAGGAGAGGAGAGGAGAGAGAGACAGAGACACAGGGAGAGGGAGAAGTATGCTTCATGCAGGGAGCCTGACGTGGGACTCGATTCCCCGTCTCCAGGACCACACCCTGGGCTGAAGGCAGCGCTAAACCACTGGGCCACCAGGGCTGCCCCTGAAGGGACATTTAAAAAAAACTCAAACTCCTTAAATGTCACTGAGTAGTACACTTTAAAATGGTTCATCATATGTTATGTGAATTTCAAGTCAACAAAAATTCGAAGCAAGCTCTATTTAATGTCTCTTGTTTTGGACAAAAGAGACCAGTAACCTGTTAGCTACTAAACATTTAGACAAGAATGGTTTATGACCACAGGTGCCTTGAGGCGAGGCTGGACAGCTGGAGTTGAAAACTGGGCAGTGATGGCATAGCACAGCATGCTGGATGCAAAGGGGCCTCACCTGAACAGAAAGGTGCCTGGGGAAGGTGGATCCTATAAAGGAGACTGCTTTCCTGGTTTTGCCCACTTGGAGAGTGGAGATGTCAGCTTGGACACTGGAAGGCTGAGACAGCGGATTGGGACATATTAGGGCCATGCCAGAAAGAAGCAGTTCCTGTGTGAGTTCACAGAGCACAGAACAGACTGCCCTCTGAGGCTTCAGATCTTGTGGTCCAGCCCCTGTTCTTTGGGGATCAACTGCAGCCTGGAGGCAGAGAGGGGAAGCAGCAGCTCCCCATCACCTCCTCCTCTTCCTCTTTTGGCCCACACGGTCTGATCTGCAGTGGCAGCAGCCCACCTGTCTGCTCACCCTGTCTATCTGACCCAGATGCTTTCTGGTGGTCCCATCCTCATGGATGGAGCTGAGACATGGCCGCTCCGTCTCTCCAAAGCTGGGTGCACCATCCTCATCAATGGCTGTGTTGTCTCAGTGCATTCTTTATGTGGACTCACATGAATTCCCTTGCCCAGCTAAAAATAAACCCTGCAGTTCATCATCAGCCAGGATTAAATACACCACACCGCCAGGCAGGTGACTTGGCCCATTCCTATTGGTCAATTCAGAGCAGTGACTTCCTTCTCTGCAAGCAGGCTCTCTCTCTCTCTCTCTCTCTCCACACACACACACACACACACAAAACAAAAAACAAACGAAAAAAAAACCTCCCCTACACACAGATACACAAAACCACTCAGGATCTATTTCTATTACTAAGCACACAGCAGGGTATGATTATAAAGAGGCTCCTGATCATTGACTTTCTGTTTGAAGAGAGCTGGCCTGTGAGAATAGTACGAGGGATCTTTGGGTTTGTCCTGAGTGGTGACTTCTCTCCACCCTATTTGACAGCCACCCTGAGACACTGCAGCCACTCAAACCCCAGGAGGAAGCAGTGCACATCAGCCAGGCATATGCACCAAACTTCCTCTTTCTCCTTCTGCACGTGAACACTCCCAAGTCATTAAAAGAAAACTAATGTTGAGCACTGTCCAAGACCGAGGCCCACGCTGGGCCCTCACTGGTTTGTCTAAACCCATCTTCCCATGACTTACAGTGAGGGGGGGCAGGGTACTTGGTGCTATTTATGCTTTGTCTATAGAGGTGGGATCTGAGATGGCCAGCAGAGCTTCTGCTTCATACTTGGGTCTTGTACAGAGCCTGGGGATCCTCATCTCTGACCACATCACAGAATTTTTTTGGACATCAAAACAACTTAGAGAAACAGAGAGCCTGGTTTCCATGATGATGTAGCACATTTCAGTAATAGCCTGTGCATGTTCTCATGCAATTCTCTTAATTATGCACATTAGAATTTACCTCATTAAAGACGCAGAGGGAAAGACATGAGGTTTTCTTTTTTTAAAAAGCATCTATTTTGCAAAGAGGACCAGAAGGTGTGGCCTCTTTTAACTTTATCTGAATTTCTAGGGAAATTTTAAAATGCCCAGACTTACTAGGATAGCGTTTCTAAAAAAAAAAAAAAAGAAAAAAAAGCATCCTGTGGAAGATGGGGGCTTGAAAATTCTGCCTGGAAAAAAGGATTCTTGGCTGAAACACTTTTGGGGATCCTATGGCCTGTTCTTACAGAAGCATCATGCAAATTTGCTTCGTAGAGTCTCTAATACCTTCCTAAACAAGCTGTAGATGTTTTCAGAACTTTTGTTTCATCCAGCGTTCTTAACTTACTTAGACCTTAGAAACCTTTTCTTATACACCTATTAATGTGACACAGAATCAGTGCTTCCGAAAAATCACCCTGGGAAATGCTGCCGCAGAGCAGATAAGGGGAAAGATTTGAACTGGGTTTGTGAACTAAGATTGTGGTGAACTAAGATTGTGGCAATCGGCTAGGGCATCATGTTAGGAAGGGTTCTGAGGACCAGTCTGGCCATTAGGCTAGCGATCCCTGGTCTGGGTGGTGGATGAGGGAGGCCCTGTGCCAGCAGCCCTGATCTGAGACATAACTTGTATTTTCTTCTCGCTAAGAATCCTTCAGGTTTGACTAACTGGTTTGGATCCTCCTCCAGCAAGAACCTGGACCTGATGCTGGGTGATTCCTGGCTCTTGACTTCCTTTGGTTTGTTCAGGTTCATAGAGTGTTTCCCAACGGGCTGGCCTCCCAGGAGGGGACTATTCAGAAGGGCAATGAGGTTCTGTCCATCAACGGCAAGTCCCTCAAAGGGGCCACACACAACGATGCCCTGGCCATCCTCCGCCAAGCTCGGGACCCCAGGCAAGCCGTGATCGTCACGCGGAAGCCGGCTCTGGAGGCTGCGCCCGACCTGAACTCCTCCACGGACTCTACGGCCTCAGCCTCGGTGGCCAGCGATGTTTCTGTAGATCCCAGTAAGTGCCCCGAGCTCGGTGGGAGCCCCGTGGGTCACGTTGCCCTTGGCCACGTGGGGCCAGTACTGCTGGGGCTGCTCCATGATGCGCGGCCGGCCCGGGACACTGCTGGGGGAGTGTGTGTCTGTGCTCACATGTGTGTGGGCCCGGGCGGGGCTGCAGATCCAGCGGGCACGATGCCCAGGCGTCTGTGGGCTAGCGCGGAGGGCACCCCTCACCTGTCCCTGTGCTTCCCCTGCAGCAGAGGCCACGGTACACACGGTGACACTGGAGAAGACCTCTGCGGGCCTGGGCTTCAGCCTGGAAGGTGGGAAGGGCTCCTTGCTCGGGGACAAGCCTCTCACCATTAACAGGATTTTCAAAGGTGGGTGTGTGTCCGGCTCCTTGCGTTCTCTCCTGCTGCGAGTGTTGGGCCGGGCCCCTGCAAGGCTGCTAGGCGCCTGCTGGCCAGGCAGGGGGCCACTTGGGGACTGGATTCGGCTTTTTCTACCGGTTCTCCTCGGCTCAGGACAGCCTCTTACCCCTTCTATTTCTCTGGGTCCTCATGACAGAGCCCTGGGCTTGATTCAGCCTGGCAGGCCCAGGGGGGACTAGGCAGAGATCCGAGAGGCACAGCCCAGGGCACAGCCCTGCAGGGGCCCCACACCCATGATAGCTTATTTCAGTGTGTTATTTTTATTTTTAATTTCTTAATTATTTTTTAAAGATTTTAGTTGCTGATTCATGAGACAGAAGAAGCAGAGACACAGGCAGAGGGAGAAGCAGGCTCCCTGTGGGAGCCCGATCTGGGACTCGATCCCAGGACCCCGGGATTGCGACCTGAGCCAAAGGCAGATGTTCAACCCCTGAGCCACCCAGGTGGCCCTCAGTGCGATATTTCTGAAAATTAAAATTAATGAAAAAATCCATAAGGAACAAAATATCAAAGTTTAAAATAAGGATGGAGTCTGACTTTCCACTTGTACACACTCGGCCTCACTCCCCTCCCCCTGATCCTGGACCGGTCAGCTCCCTTTATTCAAAACTCTGACATTTTGTTCATCGTGGGCCGAGGTGCAAGCCGGCCTAAAGTGGGGGTCGCTTGGGTTTTCCCTCGAACATTGTGAACGGCCTGCAGCTCCCACAGAGAACCACCCAGGTTCTTCCCAGCTTCTCAGGCTGGAGCCCCCGCCCCACAGAACAGGGACATGTGCGCAGAGAGAGCACGGAGCAGGAGCCTAGGCCCTGGGTTCCAGCTCAGCCTCTCACTTACTGAGTGACTGCTGTCTCTGGGGCCGGAGGCTCCTCATCCACACAGAGGTGTGCGGTGTGTCTGTACCCCGGGTGCACGGAGGCTCACTATGGGGAGGGGAGTCTCCAGGAATCCGTGTTTATCCAACTATGGGAAAGACAGTTTAACTTTTGAAGGTGGACTTGGGCTCAGCATGTGGCTCAAAGTCCAGAGGCCAGGGTTCTGGTGTTAGGAGCTGTGCTCCTAACAGCAGCATGATCCTGGACAGGCCTCTACTTAGCAGCCCAGGCCCGTCTGCGGACACTGGGCTGGGCCTACCAGCTGCAAGGAGATGGGGACTCTGGGGCAGAGAGTCTGGGTTCAAACTTGGGCCACAATACCTAGCAGCTCTGAAGCTCAGCTGGTTACCTGTATCCTCGGGGTCCTCACAGGTGAAAGGGGACTACTACCACCCAAACAGTGTTAGCAGATCACCTGAGACACACAAGGGCCTGATATTCTCCAGCACTTCTGCATTCTCATTACTATTAGCTTCTATTCATACTCCTGAATATCATTGTATCAAATGGATAGAAAATCCTTCGATAGAAACAAAAAAATAACACTCTTTCCACAAGCATCTTTTTTTTTTAATTTTAATTTTAATTTTTTATTTATTTATGATAGTCACAGAGAGAGAGAGAGAGAGAGGCAGAGACATAGGCAGAGGGAGAAGCAGGCTCTATGCACCGGGAGCCTGATGTGGGATTCGATCCCGGGTCTCCAGGATCGCGCCCTGGGCCAAAGGCAAGCGCCAAACCACTGCGCCACCCAGGGATCCCCACAAGCATCTTTGAATGAGTGGGGGCCATATATGATTATGTCCTCTTCACATGGACCCAGGGGTCTTCTCCAGGCCGTTCAGAGACAGCGCACTGCGAAGGTTCACCAGCCCCCTTCCCACACTGCCCAATGCCTGGCGAGCTCATCAGAAGGCAAGAGACTGCATGTGAACAGAAGGGGTTGGGCTGGTGTCCGAGGAGGGGGGTCAGTTCCCCAGAGGCCTCTATGACCCACAGAAGTCTCCTCAACTGGGCTTGGGGCTGCCCAGAACCTCCCTTCTCTGGGGACACAGAGGCTACACCTTTCCCAAGGGCCATGGAGCTAGAGCCTGGTGTGTCAACCTTGAGGTCACTATTTGATGAGATGCCTCATTCTAGACCCACTGCCAGGCCCCCAAGGGATGGGCACCCTGTTCCCTCCGGAGCTGTCCTGCCTCCCCAGAGACTGAGGGTAGGAGGTAACCCTCCTTGTTCCCCTGCCACCCTTGTGACCCATCATCTTCTTCCTCCTCCTCTCAGGGGCAGCCTCGGAGCAGAGTGAGACAATCCAGCCAGGGGATGAAATCTTACACTTGGCCGGCACGGCCATGCAGGGCCTCACACGGTTTGAAGCCTGGAACATCATCAAGACGTTGCCCGATGGACCCATAACGATGGTCATTAGGAGGAAGGGCCTCCAGTCCAAGGGGATTACAGCCGCCGGAGACGCCTAGGTAGAGCACCGGTGCTGACGCCAAAGCCAGTAACATAAAGCTCCTCACAACCGCTCATTCTCAGGGTCGCTGCTCATCCCCACCTGGATGGGGGAAAGCAGAGGTGTGCTTCGTGGTGCCTGCTGCCCTGGTCCAAGCTTCCTGGGACCCCACCCAGCAAGAGGGCGTCCCAAAATGAAGGGCAGAGTCATGCTGGGGTGGCCGGTACAACGTACAGACTATGCACAGAGAGCGTAATCCGAATACTGTGGTGCTGTAAATAAAATGGATGTATTACAGTTTCATATGAAATCCATGTCCTGCTTTGCGTGTTTTCCAAATCCTATAATGCTGTAATGATTCACACCCCAGGCAGCATTTATTTTTCTCACAAATCTGCTATGTGGGCAGGTATGGAAGGAACAGGTGGTGCTGGTTTGCTGGGCATCCACCAGAGCAACACAAATGCTGGTTTGCAACCACCCGGAGGGTCATTTTCTCACACATCCTGGCAGTTGGTGTTGGCTGCTGGCTGGGAACTGAGCTGGGGCCGTCAGCACGAGCTCTCACAGGCAGCCTCGGCTTCCTCACATGGTAGCTGGGTGCAAGGGGCAGTGTCCCCCCACAGTGAGAGCCAGGTAGAAGTTGTCTCCTCTAATGGCCCTGCCTTGGAGCCACAAGGCATCTCCTGCTGTACCGCCAGTCAAGGCTGGCCCAGGTGAAGGAAAGGGGAGACAGCGCTGGGCTGTTCTGGGAAAACATGATCTGCCACACAAGACACTGGCACAGCTGGTTTGGTTGGGTTGGAGACATGATCCTAGGCAAGGGTGGTACCTGGTGGTGGGGCAAGGGATCAAAGAGTACAGGTAAAGCTCAAAGAGTGGGCAGGTGTGCCCTCATGGACCAGCATCAGTATGATAGGGTAAGATTAAAATTGCTGCCATTGACCTACCACGCACCAAGCACTGGGTCGGTGTTCAGTGGACAGTCTTTACTAATCATGTAGGTGTCTACAGACTGCGCTTTTGTGCCATTGTATTGCTGATGGCGTCAAGACCTGGAGGCAGCAGTGACTTGTCCAAGCTGGTGAATGATGAGGCAGAGGACTTAAGAGTCCTTTTTCCTTATGATTTGGTACAGACCGTCAGGGCCTGACTGAAGGGATAATTGGTTTGCTCATCTCTTAATGCCCGATCACCACGTTCTGGACAAAGACATGGATCAGGAGCAGCCAGAGCTCCCCGAGTAGACTCTGGGCAGCGTTCTAGCCCTGCCCCAGCCCTGAGACTATGGTGGAGAGTGCAGACCACACAAAAATGGGTTATTCCTAGGTCAGGAGCACCAGGGCCCTGTCAGTGTAATCTGGTGGCTTCTCCAGGGCCCATAGGAAGCAAAGACCGTTTCCTGGCAGTGAGCTTGTAGAAGAGCCACTGGGGCCTCCTCCCCACACAAGTGCCTTAGTGACCTCACTGCAGTGGGCGTTAGCTTGCAGCCCCATCCATCTAAGAAGCAGCAGGCTTAGAGTCCTGTCTGTGTCCTGTCTGCTGCCTTTTACATCCCCTTCTAAATTTCGTCAAGCCCTAGACAGAGACACGGACTGAAACACCACATGGACCCGTTCTTCAGGTTTAATAAACACTGGAGGTCAACACGATCCAGCAGGAAGGCATGACCCAGTTCTACATGCACTTCACAGGATCTTACCATGTGCTCCCAGGGCTGGCCGGCAGGGCCATGGGGACCAGAGGCAAACCCATGGCCCTCCCATATCACATAGTGACATCTCCAATCATCAGGCAACTGCCGGGCAAGCAGGCAAGTCATGCATGTGGACCAGCCTAGGGAGGAGGAAGTGGCCCTGTCAGGACTGGGAGGTGGTAACAGGCAAGAGCACAGCACTGGCCATGGGCCAGGGACCCAGAGAAGGCCTCCTGCACAGGGCTGGGCAGGCTTGTCTCAGGATTAGGGCATAGCCGTGGCTCAGCCTGCAGCCCTTCCACTCCTGCCTTCTGCCTTGGAAGGTGCCCCCTGTCCCCCAGCTCAAACAGGGCCACTCGGGATGCCACCACTGGTCAGATTTCCCGTTTCCACGCTGGGGCAGGGGGCAGATCTTCAGTCCAAGAATCAGTAAGGTCTTAAAACAAGAGCTCATCCATTAGCACTTCATGGTAGTGGGATTTACATGGGAGGCTGGGCTTTCCTTGACAGATGGGTACAGAACAGCGCCTCTGCAGTTTCCACTCATCCCCAAACGCAGCAAGCATCACAGCTCAGGATCACTGACCCATTTTATCACTCTGTGGTCATGGAGCTCTCGGGTGGCCCCAGTTCTTGGCTCTGTGCAGTGTTCTAACAGTCCATGCATTATTTCACCTGCATGGACGCTTAAGCAGCAGAGTACATGGGGACTGCTATTCACGATGCTACATTGTCCTATAAAGACAGGAAGTCAAAGCACAGGGATGTGAAGTCACTGCTCAGGAACAGAAATTCTGAGTAGCAGGCATGGGATCAGGTGCCTGTTTTCTGACTCCTCGTCCAGTGCCACTGTTCAACCTGATGCCAGCGGGTGGGCTGTACACACGATGGAGCCTGTGACAAATGTCCTTGGGAGGATGGTCTCCATCTTGCTACACGGGGCTACTCGTGCCACGCCGTCTTGGTGAGACCACTGCCTTCTGGGGTCTCCTGAGCTGGTGCTTGGCATGGTGAAATCTAAATAAATTCAAGAGTCTGATGAAGCTTTCTCAATGAGAAGTTAGCTGGATGATCCCAATAATGGCATGGCTGTGCGATCTGTAGTCACATTACAACCCAGAAAGGAGGGGGCTTTCTAATCCCTTGACACGGAGCCTTCCTGGTTTAAAGTCTCCTCAGGCTTCGGCGCATGGAGGAGATAGCCACCCCAGGACTCGAAGGTAGGGAAGTGAGCTACTTCGCACCCAGGAGAGGTCTTCCACATGGAGGACTGTGGATATTTTCCACAGACAGCAGTAACTGCAACACGAGGACACTCTGCTCAGACACAGGGATGCTCCTCACCAGCAGGCTGTGTGGTCCTGACTGGAGAGAGGGAAGGGACCTCGTGTGGCTGCTGGGGCTCCTTCCAGGTGGCAGGACTGTGCTCCCCAGTTCTGATGAGCCACATGGTGAGCAAGGCCGGTGCAGGGAGGCGCAATCTCAGAGCAGAGCCCAGAGCGAGGACTCCAGGGAGCACTGGAGAGGATGTGGTCTCTCTTCCTTCCTGCTGACAATCAATCCAGAGAGCACCTGCCCCAAGGCGGCAGAGTTGGCTTAGGGCAGATGCAGACTACCTGGTTATGCTGGGGATGTAGGAGTTTAATTTAACTTGGGGGAAAAAGAGAGGAAACCACTGATTCAAATGGATGTTACAACCAAAGACATATTGAATGTATTTTTTCCTTAATGCTCATCCCATTTGTTAAAACAATATTTTCCAAGTCATTACCTTTTGAAGAGGGGAGAATCTGGTGCAGAAAAATAGATACAAGGTCAGTGGCATAGGTGCGAAAGCCCCGGGTGCTAAAAAGGAAGCAGAGCTTGGTTTTCAGCATCGATGGTGACTCTGACAAAGGAGGGCAGGGATGGCGGGGGAGCAGCGGCAGGTAGTCTCTGGCAGGGACTCGCACAAAGAGGCTCATCCACTGGTGTCTGCTGGCCCAAGTTGGGGTGTGGACAGCCAGCAAACAGGGCCCTGGAGCAGTACCCCCAAACCAGCCCCGAGTGGGAGGAGGAGCAGGGTGGCAGGGGCCACTCTGGCTGGCTTCTTGGAGATGAGCTGCTCCCAAGCGGGTTCTGAAGGGTGAACACTGGCCCTTGAGCCCTCCAGAACCCGAACAAGAGGAGCTCTGTGGGGAGTCTCTGGAGTTCTTGGCCAGCAGGTGAGGACATCAGTCATAAAGCCTCTTCACTGCTTTCTCCAGGTTGGTGTAGAAACCGGCCATGCTGCGGGGGAAGAAGGAGTCCACCACACTCTGTGGGAGGTAGCCGCTGAGGTCAGTCTGGAAGAACGTGACCAGCTTGGTCTTGTTGGGCTCCCTGGGGAAAGAGGAGCAGAGCTGGGTCAAGCGCCAGGGCTGCCGAGGAGCACCCACCCTGGCAGGAAAAAGCTGGGACCCTGATTCCTTGTCAGGAGCCCCATCCAGCACTGCACCCGCCCCTCACATAGGCCAAGGGCCTAGACGCAGAGACCCTTTAAAGCCCTGGCCTCATCCCAACTGCACAGACACAGAGCACTAAGGCCTGGAGAGGGATGGAGTGGGCAGTGTTCTAACTGGTGCCTAGAGCTCGAAGAGCACGGAAGCGAGGACCTGGCCCTGCGGCCCTGCACTGCCAGCCTCTGACCTGCAACAGCTCCCACGACCTCCCTGAGCCTGTTTGCTAAATGGGACCGTGACATTTGCCCAGCCTGCCTTATGGGGCTGGAGGGAGGAGCCCCACACTGAAAATGGAACAAGGCCTCCCACAATTCCTTCTCCTGTGCCTGGCGCTTCGGCACACCGCGTCACTGCTGTGTACGGAACGGTGCTCCGTTTGTTACTGCAGATTATAATTAACGGACCCATTGAGCAGGTCTGCAATTAAGCGATGGGTAGGTCTGGGCGTGTTAATTCAATCCAGGAGATTATCCTTACCCTGGCAGAGGCTCACAGAAGCACCCACAAGGGTGGTTAAACCCTCTCACGTAACCTGGCTTCGGAGGACATAACGGGTGTTCCACGTTGACAGCTGGAAGACAGAGCAGAAGGGTCAGTGAGCTACGACCTTGCCCCCGGGGCACGCAGAGCCCCTCGCCTGGAGCCCGAGTCAATGTGGGGGTCCCAAGCCCCTTCCCCGCACCCCACTGTCCCTTACACACACTCAGGCTCACAGACAGACATACAAACCCACACCCGCACATAGGCACACAGGTACACGGGTACACTCACACGCACGCACACACACATTCACAGCTTCCCCAAGCCTGCGGGCATCTTAGGGAAAAGAACATTGCACAACGGAAGGCTCAGGCGTGGGAGAGAGGCACCCCGTCTAATCCACCACCTTGGCCCCGTGTGAAGATCCTGTGTAGTGGCAGCGGCTGCAGCTTTTGGGGGGCAGTGTGATAGGCGCAGTGCAGGACACACCCGTGTTCCTCACTGGGAGGCAGGGGGCAGCCCCACACCCCTGCACATCTACAGGGTAGACTGGGAGCCCCAGTAGGACCAGGGGCGCCAGCCGTATCTGTGCCTTCACTATACACTTCCTAGCCCGTACTCCCTCTCACCTCGGCCCTCCATGCACACGACCCCTGAACCTGATGACACAAAGTCCGCAGACAAGGCACCCAGGCTGTGAGCCTGCTGGGACGTCCCACGAAGGCCTGATGGCCACCCAGCTGTCACTCACCATTGGAACTGAGTGTCCCGTCCTCATACTTCTTGACTAGCACCAAGTCCACAAAGTCTCTGGGGGAAATGAGCTTCATGGCAGCCGAGGGGGTGGCGGTTCTGCTCACGCACAGCATCTGTCAAAGTACAGAGGGGTCCAGCTGCCAGTCGGAGTCTCCCTGCTTCCGTCCCACAGCCAGAGGCTAGGAACCCAGTGGTCTGGCCCTCAGAGCAAGTGCCTCCTTCAGCGTGGTGCCTGGCATCCTGGGTTCTCCAGGCCTGGCCCTGGAGGGAGCGCCCTGTGACCCTCACCCCATTCTCAGAATACCCCCACCAGCCCACAGTCCCACTTTGAAGGCAAAGTCGCCCCAAACCCACCCATCCCCACCAATCCCCTCCTCCAGCAGGGCCCCTGCCGTCTCAGGGAACGGTAGAGAACAGGTCAGGTGTAGGATGGGATAGAGCGCTCTGGGGTACGCAGCAGGCAAGAAGTAACTGGGAAGGTCTTTCTCTGTCTTCTCTCTTGGGTTTTAAGACTGGGGAACCTCTGCCCTCAGGGTTTCAGTCTTCAGTGTGGGCATGCCATCCCTCGGGGCACTATGAATCCCTTTTCAGATGACAGCCTTCCCATGTTCTTCCTAAAAACACCAGCCTGAGAACAGGCTCGCCTTCCTGCAAGCTCTTGAGACAAATGTACAGCATACCCTACCCATCTGGAATCTTCCTAACAGGTGCTGCTCCTGGGTGCAAAGTCCCCAGGGCACAAGGGGACACGTGAGGTTGCTGATTCCAATAGTTAAGCAAGACATGGCATGCTGGAGTTAGAATTCCATGTTCTTCCTTCTTTTTTATAAAGACTTTTTTTTTACATTTTATTTATTCATTTCAGAGAGAGAAAGAGAGATAGAGAGAGAGAGCACACAAGCAAAGAGAAGAGGCAGAAGGAAAAGGAAAAGCAGATTCCCCACTGAGCAGGGACCCCAGGATCATGACTTGAGCTGAAGTCAGGCGCTTAACCCACTGAGTCCCCCAGGCGCCCCATTCCCCTCATTCTTTTTAAAGACCAAAACTTGCGGTTAGAAACAAGGCAGCTTGCCTTTTCTGAATTCTCATCATTTCCAGCAGGAATGGCAGAAATGCTCTTTTAAAAAAATTTTTCTTTTAGTAACTCATCCTGATTCCTGCTGCAGGAGGCATCTTTCCTGAAGGAGTGTTTACAGTATTGCTAAGAATGCCAAAAGCGGCAATGTGGGATAAATCCACGAACTGGCACACAGCTCTGTGTCTCACCTATCCTGCTGTCCACCTGTCATCTGTCTTAGAATTCGAGTATTTGAGATTTCTCATAATCAGGCTGATAAACATCGATCTTCAATCTGTGAGAGAGGGCTCCTCCTCTGCATTCCCGCCACTTCCCTGAGTGGCAAAGAAGCACTCGGCGGCTTCTCTGTTTTTCAAGAACCTGAGCTCACCAGCAGCCTGCCTTCCTCTCTTTTCAGTAACTGTCCACTGAAGGCTCTCTCTCTCTCTCTTTTCTTTAAAGATTTCATTTCTCAGCCATCTCTAACCAACAACGTGGGGCTTGAACCTACAACCCCAAGATCCAGTCACCTGCTCTACTGACCGAGCCAGCCAGGTGCCAGCAGTAAATCCTATCTAGCAGTAAATCCTATCTTTTCATGGGCACAGCAATTAATTTGAGAAAAGACTTCCCATTCCTCTCATTGAGAGATGTAAAATATATTACTTTTTACATATAATAGTCCTTCATCCACATTTGTAATATAATCATACTGTTTTAATAAATTCTAGTATCTCAATCCAGATTCTTTTCAACAAGTAGTCTTTTTATTTTTTCTTAATTTTTAAAAAGATTTTATTTATTTATTTATTCATGAGAGACACAGACAGAGAGGCAGAGACATAGGCAGAGGGAGAAGCAGGCTCTCTGCGGGGAGGCCAATGTGGGGCTCGATCCCAGGACCCCGGGATCATGCCCTGACCCAAAGGCAGATCCTCAACCACTGAGCCACCCAGGTGCCCCACAACAGGTAGTCACAGGTCACAGGAGATATATCATATACATAAATACATATATATATATATAAAACTTATATACATATTTATTATGCAGGATGAAGTCTATGAAGAATAAATATATTAGGATACAATTCAGTAGTGTACATGCAATGGAAAACGAGTTCATATATGAAGAGAACAAAGCAAAAGAAGATAAAATTAAATTTCCTTATAGCCTGCAGCCCATTCACAAATACTTGAGGCAGGTGGAGTAAGAAATACCTCCAGGAACTCAGGACTGCCTTCCAGTTAATGCTTTATTAGAGGCAAAAAGCAACCTTAGCTAGATAAGTCAGGCTCCAGGATCCTGGATATCTTCTTTAGCATATGAAAATCCTTTTGGAAACTTCCTTTATCTCTACCTCTCTAACCAAAAACTATATATAATCAATTGCTCCTCACAATCCCAGTGTGGACCTCTCTTGCCCTCCGCGTGTCCTGTCCCTCTGCACTTTAATAAAAGCACCTTTCTGCTCCTAAAACATCTTAAGAATTCTTTCTTGACCTTTAGCTCCTGGCCCACATCACATCAATGTATCTTTAAAACAAGTGATGGTCAATAAAACTTCAGGTCATGTAGATACATTGAAAGAATGAGATCATGGTTTTGCTCAAAATCGCCTGATTTATTACATGTTAAAAACAGCACACTTTGCAATATATGATGAAAATTTTCAATGTTAACTAAATGTTAGGTGTCAATTGTATGTGTAGGGATGATGTACAATTTTTCAAACGTCTGTTTGGAGGCATGCATGCAAAACATTTGAAGACTTGCACTGGAGGACTGACAGGGCCAGGGGGGATACAGGGTTGAGCTTTGGGCTCATACTGGCTCAGCCCTCAGCCAAGACTGAGGGTCCTGTGCAGCCCCCAGGGAAGCAAGCATGCCTTTCCAGGAAGAACCAGGTGCTCAGAGGAGATACCCTGTAGCATCACCTCCCAAACCCCACTGGCAAGGTGGTCAAAAAGGCGAAAGTATCTGCAGTATTGGCAGGCTTGGGAAATGTGATTACAAAGATGTAACGAGGAAAACACACCTGTCTGGCCTCCTGAGGGATCAGGTCAGTGGGACCCCAGCTGGAGCTGGGGTGAAGACTGGGGGCTCATTAACAGGTTAGGAGCCTGGAGATTGGGAGGTACCAGCCAGCACTCTAGACTCTCTCCCTCCGTGAAAATGTTTCCTTCCCCATGGGGTCCAACTGAAATGCTCTCATCGTGCAGCACAAAGCCCATCACTGTCATCATTCTGGGAGAGCAGGACCCCTCTCGGAGCTAGGTCCCTAGGCTCTGCACTCTCCCTCACGGCTCCCCACTCACTGGATCAAGACAAAAAGTCTAACCAGCTACAGAAATGCAGCCACTGTTACCTTCAAGAAAACTCCATATAGGGTCATTCAGTCCCTACATTTGTGTTATGATATAAAGGGCGCTAGCCCATGGTTTCTCAACTCATACCATTTGCATAGAATTCTTTGTATATTGTCTTCACAATAATTTTTTACTCTTTCTGGTAGCCTCTATGTTGTTATTCACTTAATACTGTTAACTAAATGTTCTTGAATAAATTTATTTTAAAAGAAAACTACTTAACTATCTGAAGTGGGGGGAAAAAAAGTATTACTTGGCATAAAGGCAACTGCAAAATAGCCATACAAAGGATTGTTGGATCCTAATTCTGATTCTGAGGTTGAGGCAGGCGGGCCAGTTTTGTCATAAAGGAGATGATTAGCAAGTGTTAAATGGGTGTCACAGGCACATTAGCACCTAACTGAAACTCTCCCTTTCAAGCTATCAAAGGAACTGAAAAAACCCAAATGAGTTGGGGTGCCATCACCATGTGCCATTTAATGTCAGCTTTCTCCTATCCTTTGTGTTCCAGGGGTGTGTGACCCCACCCTTCAGGGAACACTCACATAAACTCTTGACAGTGAACTGAAACGTGAATTTCGGTCCACGCTAAGAACACCCGTTTCCTCCACATTGACCAGAACAGAACTATGGCCTCAAGTTTCACAACACCATCTGGGTATACACACAAGAGGGCGTCACATTTACAGATGTCAAAATCAAGCAGGTTGGCAACATCTCCCCAAGGTAACCTTGTTATTAGTTTTGGCTAAGACTTTTTTTTTCCTTCTTGACTTCTGTAATCAAAATGAGGTGGGTTCTTAATGCTACAAGTTCCTACTGCTTAATGTTCTTTAGACAGAAGCACCTAGAATAGTGCTCATATGGTAGCTACTAGCTCCATGTGGCTATTTAAATTTACACTGAGAGTAATGAAAAATAAATAAAATTAACAATTCATCTCTTCAAACTAGTCACCTTTTAAATGCTCTGTGGCCACATGGGGCTAGTGGCTACTGTAGTGGACAGGGTTGTTGCAGAGCATTTCCATCACTTCGGAAAGTTCTATTGGGCAGTGGTAGCTGAGATGACACCCGTTGTACCAATGGAGAAGCTATAATCCAGGGCTGCCACCTGGCCTAGTCCCACAGCTGGCAGAGAATCCAGACTCCAGCTGGGACTCTGGATTCATTATCACGGCCCCATCACGGGGCAATAGCTCAAACCTGAGCTGATAAGTCAAATCCAGGCATTGCTTTAGCAACCTCATCTGGGAGCCCACATTCACGCTGCGCTCCTTCATCAGCGCCTGCTATGTTCTTAGAGCTCTGCTTAGGGCTTCTCCACCTATCTGTTCACACTGTTTCCCACCTGTACCCGGGCCAGGGCTGGCCTTGAGTGTTGCAAGCAGTGGGCAGCCCGTGTTTGCTGGGTACCAGGGGCGTACAGGGTCCTCCCCTTGTCAAAAGGTGTCACTGACCCCCTCCAGAGGGACAAGGTCAGGTTACTGCCAGGGTAGCAGTGCTTGAAAAGACTTACATCAGTGATGCTTTCGATAATTTCAAAGCTGCTCACATTCTCATCCCACTTGTCTCGCAGGGTCCCAGCAAGCGGCTTTATGCAGCCCCACACTTTCTCTGGTGTCGAGTTCACAATGCCTTCTCCCCGGTACCTGGAGCACAAAAGGAATGTGATCCCAGGTATCCACCAAATCTTTATATCCTGGGATTATTCAGAAGGACTAGATGTCACATCTGTCACTGCTCTTTAGGACAGCCTTGCAGATCAGGGGCTGAGAGCTACCAGCCCACCTCCCCTCAGACCTGCAGAAACGGATCATAAGCTTTCACAAGATACAGTTAGCTGGAAATGATTTAGGTAAAAACAGAAGCTTTTCTGGAAGATAACTGGCAAGTGAATTCCAAGGGTGCTAGGGCAGAGTGGAATTATTTTAGGAAGCAAACCCGCAGAGACATCACGAAGGGTGTGGCACCTCTGACAATCTTTGACAAGGCATGCACTTACAGGTTCCCTGGAAACTCCATAGATGGCCTCCAGGAAACTGAAACTCCATTCTGTCAAAAGGCACAGAATCGTACAATTTAGAGCTAGAAAGGCTCTGGGAGATCACCTGACCCAATCCCTGTTCTATAGAAGCCTGGAGCCTCAGGAGATGCGATGCTCCAAGGTGATCCAGCTCATGTGTCGCAGAGCAGGGACTGGCCCTGGGCAAAGCTGTCCTACAGCAGAACTCGATCGAGCAAGGGATCTTAACTGGCTGATTCGAAGAGCTCTGTTTGAGTGGTTTTCCTCCAAAACAAGCCATCATGCAATTTGTCTCCTCCAGCAATTTTGGTCAACTCCTTAAAAATCAGAAGTCGCGCAGAAGCAGAAACTATTCCCATACCGCCCTCCTGGGAACGCAGACCGGTTCCTGCTGTGATGAGCGCAGGCTCTGGAGCCTAACCACCATTTACTAGCCAGGTGACCTTGGGCAAGTCACTCAGTGAAGGGGACAGATAGGAATCTCCCCAAGTCATTGGCGCACAACAGGCCCAGTATTTTTTAAGGAAACCACCCTCAATGGGATCCCACCCGCAATCCAGCTCCAGGATGCTGGAGCCAAAAAGGAGCAGGAAGAGGAGGAGCCTGGGGTCTTGGGAGACCCCAGCCCGCCGGGGAGCACGCGACCCCTTCCTGCCCAGCTCTTCACTCACGCCTTCCCGGCAAATCTTCCATCCTGACTCGTCCCGCCGGTACCGGAGCACCTTCTCCGCCACCGCCTCGCTCATCTGCGCGGCCACCGCCGGGTCCATCGCGCCGAGGGCTGCGCGCGGCTGTGGGGGTTGCGGCGGGGTCGCGGCGGCGGCGGCGGCGGCGGGCTCCGGGTCTGGGAAGCCGCACGGTCCCGGCCCGGGGGCGGAGCCTTACCCTCGGCCCCGCCCCACGCCCCCGATTGGCCCAGGCCGGTGGGCTGTCCCCGCCCGGCGCCTTGGATTGGCCCAGACCGGCGGACGGGCCCCGCCCCGCCCCGAGATTGGCAGGGTCGGAGCCGGCCGAGCCAGGCAGGGCGGTCCGGGTGGCGCGGGGCAGACCTGCGGGGCCGCCCCCCGCCTGGGAGGGGCCCTGCGCGGGGGAGCGGGGGGGGGGGGCGGCGGGGCGGAGCCCGGGGCGGCCCCGGAGCGTGGACTTCCGCTCGCAGCGCCCGGGGATCCGCAGAAATGAGCTTCAGGGGCGGCTGCTGCGGGCCCCGGGAGGTGCGCGGGACGACGGGCGACGGTGAGGCCTGCACGGCGGGCGGCGGCGGACCGGAGGCGAGAGGGCTCCTCCGGCAGTGACCCCCCGGCGGACTCTGGGAGTCTGTGCCCCTGACGCAGGGGCTGCAGAAGTGGGGAGCTGGGGAGCCCCCGTGCGCTGGGGCTGAACCCCCGGGGGCCCGGCCGAGTGAGCGCCTGGTGCGTTCAGTGCTGGGCCCCTCTTTTTCCTTTACGTTCTAGGTCGTGAACATACGGTGCGATGTTGGCTGCAGGAGTAGAATTCAGTGGTTCATCACTTACAACGCCCCACGCGCCTCACTACAGGTGCCTCCTTAATGCCCATCCTCCCCACCTCCGTACAGCAGCCCTCACCTTGTTCTCTAGTGTTTGGTCCTCTGGGCCGGAATACCTAAGCGGATGCGTCCCGCACCTGCGATGCGCGGGCAGCTGGGGGAGGTCTCTGCGTGCAGGTGGCTCCCGACTTGGGGAGCCAGTGGGGTCACCTCCCCCGCGTGTGAATGGCAAGCAAGCTCAGTTTCCTCTTCTATAACCAACTAAATATCCGAAAACGTCAGCACCGAGGTCATTTGTGCTTCTGTTGGTCTGATCCTTTCATTTAAAGGTTTGAAAAACCAGTTCTAAATAAAAGGACGACTTGAAACTCTTTTCTGAAGATGCAATGGGCTGCCAGCTTTTAAAGAAGCCCCCGGATGAGGAATGAGGGAGCCCCAGGGTTTGGACCAGTTTCACCCAGTAGTGGCTGGGTGGTTTGGGTCAAGTCTCTTAACTTCTTGGAGCCTCAGCCTGCTCCAAGGGGAAATGGGACACTAATAGGTGTCTCTGTGTGCCATTGTGATGGGCAAGTGAAGGCAAGTGGGCGTGTAGGTATTCCTAGTAGCCATAAAAGAAAAAACTAATAAGGTAACCACACTTTTTTAAAAAAATTAAGGACATCAAAAATACTATACAAAGTTAAGTAATAGAGGCACCTACCTTGGCTGGCTCCGTGGTTGAGCATCTGCCTTTGGCTCAGGTTGTGATCCCGGGGTCCTGGGATGAAGTCCCACATTGGCTTCCCACAGGGAGCCTGCTTCTCCTCTGCCTATGTCTCTGCCTCTCTCTGTCTCTCATGAATAAATAAATAAAATATTTTTTTAAAAAGTTAGGTAATAGTCTGAAGGAAAAATTGGAGCATATTTTGGCTGAAAGTAAATTTTTTTCGTGTACCAAGTGCTCTTATAAATTATTAGGAAATTTTCAGACAACCCAGAAGACAAAACAAATACATCAGAAGTGAACGGATACTCTGCAGAGAAATAAATTAACAGGGGGAATAAAGACATGAAAAGATACAGAACTTTCATAGCTAGAGAATTCCTGAATAAAACAAGAGGGCACATGCATACCCGTCCAATGGGTTGATAGGAAGAGGTTTTTAATTCCCTGTGTTGGCAAGTGGATGGAGAAACAATTTTTTTATACACGGAGGGCGGAGTGTAAGTTCACGTAACCTGGGAAGAAAACAAGCTATCTTAAAATTTTAGTTTATTTGTGTTCTGACCTATCACCTCCTACACAAAGACGGGTAAGATTGATCTTGCAACGGGAAACAGTCTTTGTCAATAGAATAAAGAAAGTGACAGGACTTCCATTTGGTAGAAAATTATGTAGCCATTGAAACAGTGTGACACTGTTGATGAAGGAACATGGGGCTGGAACAGGAAATGCTCCCTAGAGCTCAGGCAGAAGTCTTGAAATAGAGTTGATATGAATAGACTATTCTAACCAAGAGCAATTTATTCTCTACAAAGGAAATAAATGGTATTTAAAACAACTTTAAACATAGCTTAATATTAAGTTCTTATCCCTCCCATCAAATGTCTTATATATATATATATAAAAGTATATTGATATATAAAAATATATAAAAATATATTAATATATATAAAGGTGTGTATATATGTGTATACACACACACACACACACATAAGGACTTCACAAAGTCCAAATGTGTAAATTGCAGGACAAGAGTACGGTAGGTTAGAGAGTCGGTGCTCAGCTCAGATTGCCTGGGTTCAGATCCCAGCATCACCACTTACTAGCTGTGACTGTGGTTAAGTCACTGATCCTTGCAGATTTTAGTATCCTCCTTTGGAAAATGAATAATAGTACTACTAACTCATAAAGTTAACAAGTGGGTCACAGGTTGTAACAGACGAATAACAATTAGACTGGTGCGTAGCATACAATACATTTTTATGTGTAATACGTCGTATATGTATATATCCTGAGTGAGAGAGAAATAACTAGAGATGTTTGTATATGTTTATACATCTACTTGATTAGCAGATTGACTTCAATAAAGGTAGAGAATAAATTGGGAGCAGTAGGGAATAATGCCAAAGGACATTGCTTTTTAAATTTTATATCATCATGTACTGTTTAATTATTTTAATTACCAACATGTAAGACTTTAAAAAAAAACCATTTTATTTATTCATGAGAGACACAGAGAGAGAGGCAGAGACAGAGCCAGAGGGAGAAGCAGGCTTGCTGTGAGGAGCCTGATATGGAACTTGATCCCAGGACCCTGGGATCATGATCTGAGCCAAAGGCAGCCGCTCAACCACTGAGCCACCCAGGCACCCACATGTAAGACTTTTTAAATTAAAAAAGCCTTATTGAAAAATTCAGTGTAGACTATTTCTGTAGAGCTGCAACTCGAGACCCAGTCAGGCTGGGGCCTATCAGAATTTGGGGGAGGGGGGTGATAAAACACTCTGAAAACAAACAAGCTGAAGGAAAGTAAGTCTTGTTATACAAAGTGGCTTCCTTTTGACATCAGACACTTAAAGAGATTTCTATATTTATCAAATGGAGTATTGGTTTTGAATTTTTTTTTTTAGTACTGTAACAGCTTTTAATGTTTACTCTTAGAAGATGGGAAGTACTGGGTAGATGAAATATTTGGAGGGGCAAACTGTTGAACCCCAAGGCCTGTGACAAGCTGGCAGCAGAGGATTGGTGAGGTCAGGGCAATCTTGGGCAAACCCCTGGTCTGTGGAGGCCTGGCAGGCACAATGAGCAGCGGGCTGGGCAGGGCACGGGAGGTCCGCCCAATGACCAGCTGCTCAGTGGGGCCTGGGGCTGTAATTCAGAACTGAGGCAAAGGAGGTTGGGGGGCTGGTCTATAGTCTTCACTGCTCAGAGGCCCTTCCACAAGGCCCTCGGGCCTCTGAGTAACCCAGCTACCACAGCACACCTCACTGAAGTCCTAGCTGAATTTTAAATAGGTGTGTACAGTGTGGGGGGGCCTGGTGGTGTCCACCCCAAACCAGCTCCAGAGCACGGAGAGGGGTGCCACATATGCAAGCACTCCAACCCTAGAAGCTCCTGAGTGGAGTATTTGCTTTCCACTTAGACTGTGGTGTTTATTATGTTATATTTATTATGTGAGCTCAGGCAGGTGCTGTCTACACAAGTGAATCTCCTGAAAACGTGTATGTTTGTTTATTCTTAGCCACAGCTGATTGTTACTGAGGTGTACTTGCCAGCCCGCGTCCTGAGCACTTCACCTGTGCTGTATGTTCCAACCCTCACAAGGGCCCAGCCCTAGGAGGTGCAGACCTATTTTACAGGTTAGGAAACTGAATTACATAGGGTACACCGGGCCTGACAGCTAATAAGGAGCAGAGCCGTGGCCCTCACCCACTTCCTTTTCTGAAGTGCATGGGCTTACTGACACTTGACCACATCCTCCTTCCCCTAAGGATACACAGTATTGACCAGGAAATGGGCAAAGAGTAAAATCAGAACTTCAACAATCTACAAACCCTACAAAGAGGGAACACACACACATACACACACACAAGCACGTATACAGAGTGGCTGCAAAGCATAAATACCCCTCAGACTACAGAAATGAATCTTTTAAAGATGCACAAAAGACTTTTCTCCAAATGTTCTAGCCTTCGTGACTTTGGAGGCATAAGCAGTGGCCAAGGGAGTGCGTCATTAGGTTACTGAGATACTTACCAGACCGTTCCTATCAAGAGGAGATCACGTTCCATAGTTAATGGAGGCGGTTGTTAGGATTTCTGACAGCCGAAAGGAATTTGTTCCATAGGGCTTTTTAGAAGAGATTTTTAATCATAGTGTAGGTCATGTCCTCACTGGTGGTGAGATCGAAAGACAGATCACACCCACCACCCACAGAGATCATGTCTGGGAGCCAAAGGAATGTAGGGGAGCGTCAGTTAGGAGAAGGTGTTGGATGATGCAGGTGCGAAGCTTCCTGCAGGGCTGCAGCTGACGAAGGCCTGGAGCTGGTGGCCTCTGCCAAAAGAAAACCCAGCAAAGGCGGGTCGTCCATCAGTTCACAGAAGAGAAAATGCAGATGGCCAATCAACACAGGAGGATGCTAACAACCAGGGAAATGCAAATTAATTAAAATAAGTTGGGCTTTAAAAATTTTTTTCAGCAGGTTGGCAAAATTTTACATAGGGTGGCAATATCAGGGTTGGGTAGGGCTGGAAGCAAAATGACCCTCGTGGTCTGCAGGGGGAGTTTGCATGGGGGTCTGGACGCCTGGAGACTCAGAGGAGCAGTCGGTGCCTCCGAACGCGCTCCTGTCCTGTGCGCCAGGATCTCCCCTCCTGCAGCACCAGCATCCGCTCCCAGGTCGGCACCAGCACGTGCACAGTTGAAGCCTTATCAAAGACGTTGAGTGCAACATTCTTAGCTGAGGTGGGGATGATTTCAATGTTCACACATAGGAAATGGATAGATACGGAGTTTATTCATATAGTGAAATAGTATGCAGGGAGCTTGATTGATACATTTTATCACAGACATCAAACATAAAGATGCAGGATGATACATGCTTTATGATAGTATTTTCTGGAGTAAAACATGCTTGCACATTGTTCATGGATGTTTAGACGTACATATTTACATACATAGCATCTATAACTATAAACGATTTATTTTTTTTAAGATTTTATTTATTTATTCATGAGAGACACACACACACACACACAGAGAGAGAGAGAGGCAGAGACACAGGCAGAGGGAGACGGAGGCTCCCTGCAAGGAGCCCGACGTGGGACTTGATCCCGGATCCCGGGATCATGCCTTGAGCCGAAGGCAGACACAACCGCTGAGCCACCCAGGCATCCCAACTATAAACAATTTAATGGACATACACCAAATTCTTGGCAGTATGAGGAGTGTGATCTATGTGTGGGGATTATAGTGCACTTTGATGATATCTGTAATATTTTCTTAATAATAGTAAAGTGACCAGGTGAAAATAAGATAACATTGCAGTGGTGGCTGACACAGTATGAATAGGGGTGCTCCTCACACCAGGCTTTGTACTATTCTGTATCTTTCAAATTTCTCTAGGTGAAAGACAGAGCCTGATACTGAGTGAGGTGTGCAAGTGAGCTATGCTCTGATGCTCTGGGAAAGGTGCTACACACACCTGCTGCCGTGGGTGTGTGTTGGCAACATTTGTGTGTCCTTGGGAATGATGCAGAGCCTGCCTGGCCTGCTGGTGGAGTGCCTCGCAGACACACTGTCCTCCTGCAGGGCTGGGCCTTTCCAAAGTATGTCTCGGTGTCCAAGTTGCTCTGAGCCTCAGCCCTAGACTAAACACCTGGAAGAGAGGACCCTTATCCTGCTACTGTGGGTGCCCCTATGACAAACACATGTTCCCATGATGTTGCAGAATGTTTCTTCCTGAATGGACTGTGACCCCTGGGATCTATCATGGCTTTGACCTACATTGAAAATATGTCATATTTCATGAAAATATGAACACATATGCAGCACCTTGTCATGCATTTGGGGAGGAGTGTTCATCTGAGTCTGTTTTTAAAGCAACATTATTTACACTGAACTCTCCTTTCTGGTTAGAATTGGCAGTAGATCTTGGATGGTAATCCCTTCGCCCCGTCATTTGCAATCGTTCATTAGTGTAATTCATTCATTTTGTTCACCCACCCATTGGCATTCAACAAGTATCTGTGTTAGGCAGCATTCTGACACGGCCCCCAGCATTCCTGTTCCCTGACGTCCGTTCCCCATGTAATCTCCTGCTGAGCGTGCTGGATGAGTTTTACTCCTTTGACTAGGCTCTGTTATATGGTCAAGATGAACTGGTTTTGTAGATGTAATTAAGGTCTTTGACCAGTTAACCTTGAAGTAATGAAAAGGGAGATTATTCTGGGTGGGCCTGACCTGATCAGGTGGGGTCTTTTCTAAGCTCCAGGGACATTCCTGGAAAAGGAGATTCAGAGCCGAAGGGGCTTCTCTTGCTGGTCTTGAAGGTGCAAACAGCTGTGCTGGGGAGAGGGCCACTGAGCAGGGAAGCAGAGGGCCTCCCACAGCCTCAGGCAAATGATTCTCCCAATAAGCACAGGAGGCTGCTCAGAGGGGACCCCTCATCTCCGATGAGTTGCCTGGTGACAGTTTGCCTGAGACGCTGAGCAGAGCACCCAGCTAGGCTGTGTCTGCCCTCCACCCACAGAAACTGAGATGATAAATGCGTGTTGCTCTAAAGCACAAAGTGTGTCACACAGCCATAGAGACTGAGTACAATACTGATTATGTGTTGGTTCCTGAGGATGCAGACATAAACAAACAATGCCTTGTTCTACAGGCACTCAGGCTGATGGAGGAGACAAAAATTGAAAGGCACAATTTAGAGTGGAAAGAAGGGTCTCAGAGACAGGAATAGGGAACACTCTTCAGTTGACCACAGCAGACTGACCCACGCTGCTGCAGAAGCCCGCCCAGTGCCAACAGAAGGCATACCAGCCTTTAAAGGTGAAGATGGCACGAAGCGTGGAGGGACACCTTGTTCTTTCCCCCAGGCTTGTCAGCTGGGTGGCATAAGCCTGGCATTTTCTGTGGCTGTGAATTCCTCTTCCCCCCACTGCCTGGAGGAAGCCTGTCACCAGCAGGGGAAAATGAAGCCAACCAATAAGGAATGCTAACAGGTAAAAAGACAGAGGATCCTGAGGATGCCTGACACTCAGGTCCAGCCAAGCCTGAAACCAGATTGATTCCCATCCTTAAAGGAATCAATATACCTTAAAGATTCTGCTGCCTCCCATCCCAGGGTCCCTGAATCATTAACAAAGAGGTGCAAGCAGCCTGGTCGATAGTAAAATAGGCTCTCAAATTTTAGTTCCCCCTGTCATTCCTAAGCTGATCATTCATGTGAACCAGAGAAGCACAGTGAAATCTCGAAGGGCAGACACATCCCTCCTGGATGCTTATCAGGGAGGACTGAGTTCTGTGTGCTAAAACAGACATCCCAGGCACGGCGGTACACGCAGCGCACACACAGGATGGAGGTCGGGCAGAGACATCTCAGAAGAGGCGTGGCCATCTGGATGAGCTGTCTGGCTTGCCTCGGATGTGTGTCCCCCGAAATGGAGGGAAAGGATGGAGGTTTTGAAATGACAGCCTAATGTTCCAGAGGCACTGGATGCTGCCCACTGGCACTCAGCTGCTGGAGAAGAGGGAGGTGAGGCTGTGTCTCAGGACTCTGTGTTCCTGTCTCATTCCAGAAGGGTGGGGACCGTACGCTGTCAGACCACACCGGCATCCAGCAGGGCCCCGATTCTCTGACGGGGATGCCAGGAGAAACCCCTAGACGTTGGAACAAGTCAGGTCGTTCAGATCAGCAATCAGCTCCTGCCTGGACATGGCCTTCCTCCTGCCCAGCTCGCACAAAGACTTTGGGAATTTGCCCTGGCTGTGGGTGGCCCGCAGATACTGGTCCTTGCTGCTGCTCTGCTGGTCGCTGCTGGATGCTGCCGATGTGGAATCAGATTCTGCGAGGGATGGCTTAACCTTGGGCTGGCCTCGGAGCTTTGGGGGGCGCTGTGCATACTGGAAATTCCGGGAACGTGGCTTTTTCTGCACATACGTCAGCCTGTCAAGTGGAGCCTCAGAGCCATAGTTCCAGGACGTGTAGTACATCCTTCCCTGGTGCTCGGGGCCCAGGCTCTGACTCTCTGACTTTTTGCCAACATAAAAGGCCCCTTGGAGACCTGTCAGGGGCTGTGGGTGGAAAGACCATTCAACTACCTCTCTCTCCGGGGCATCTTCCTCTTCTTCACTCAGCTGTGGAGAGCGATCCTGCCGGGGGGCCTGGGACACACCGCGTCGCGTGTTCCTGGGGTACCTCTCAACGATGTCCCCTAAGGCATCCATCCTGAAATGTCTTTCTGGCCAGAGAGTTGGGTGGGTATTTTTGCGAGAGTCTCGTTCATTAATGATGTAGTATCTGGGGGCATGGGACCTAGGACCGTGTGGCACTGAGGTGGAGAGCCCTGGACCACAAAGAGCAGCGTTGATCTGCTGAAAGTCTTTTCGGAAAAGAGGCTCTGCGTGGATGTCTTTGGTGTGCTTTGCCAGCGGCGTGGGCGAGCAGGATGTGTCCTGGTGCTGGTCCCCTGCGCTGGCGCACCAACCACGGAGATGCCTGCAAGACAGAGGTGGTGAAGCCCCTGGGCTGTGGGTGCCGGCCGAGCCCCGTGCCTTCTGAGCACCGAGAGCAAGGGCAGTGCGCTCTCTGCCGGTGCCCTGACGCACGATCCAGAGTGTTCCTGCACATTCTGTGGATGGATGCGCAGGTGCATTGGGGAAATGGGGCTAAATGGATGTCTTTACTCCTGGAATTCTTAGAGCTCTTAATGTAATGATGCACACAGTGATGCTCCCTGGAGGGGGTAGGGCCAAGAGTGCTTTGCTGAATTATTTCACGAGGAAGCCCCCTCTTGTCCAGGAGCACACAGTGGGAATAACATTTGTAGAGCGCATGTTAGGAGCACTGTCCAGGCAGCTGTCCAGCTGCTCTGACCAACCTGCCTGGGGCCCATCCAGTGCAACGGAATCCCTCCCTCCTCCTTGTCAAGACCCTACAGATACATGAAGACAACTCTCCTGTAGCAGGACTTCAAGTCCTTTGCTAACCTCATCACTAGAAGAAAAAAGCCCAAACCCCAACAAACCCCAACCCCTGAGTTTGATCTGTGTTCTTTTCACCGTATTACGTTCAGATCCAGTATAGCTCTCCATATGCATTCGGGTCAGTCCATCCTTCCAGAAGCTCTACCTCTGTGAAGGAAATCCAGGGGTTCCAGTGATGTCCTATGTGTAAGTAAGGCTCACACACCTGACCCCATGTCCTACAGAGACAACTTGCCACTTACTTGGCCAGCCTACACCTAAAATATAGAAGATCTTGCCAATAATATGGCCAATGTGAAGTTAAAAAGGTAAAATATATAACAATTATAAAAGACACTTTTCCCCCTTGGGCTATAGGAGGAGTGCATACCCTAGGCTGGCACGAATGTTTGCTCACAGGTTATCTGTCAGAAGGCCTAGGAGGAGCACTGTCCTGTTTGATCACATGCCCTTCCACTTCTTCTCAGTACCAGCTGGCCTCGTGGCCTTCTGGTAGACCTGGAATCTGATGGCCCTGCCTCCCTGCAATTGCTAAGGCCCTCAGATCCCTAAGAGCTCTTTATCCTACACTTGATGGCCCCTGGGCCTTCACTGACAGGTGTCACAGCAGGGAGGCAGGTGTCCTGCTATGCTGCGGGTCAGCTCACCTGTGAGTGTCCTGCTCTGGCCTGGATTTGGAGGTGCCAGGAAGAGACCAGCTGGGACTGCTGAGGCCTGACTGGGGACTCGGGGGCGTGCGCTGGCCAACAGTCCCTACCCTGCCACTCTTGCTGTTGGATGTGTCCAAACTGACCACAGTGCCATTGCTTTGGGGCGTCGCCGAGTGAGCTGAGGACGTCTGGCTGCTGGGGTCACCGTCCTTGGGAAGCCTCTTGCTGCTTTCCTCTTGGGTTTGGATCCGGGCTGCAGGGAGAGGGTGGGATGTGAGAAGAGGAGGTGGCCCATTCAGGGTCTTCTGGGTCTGCAAAGAATTGTATGTGTTTGCAGCTACACCTATCCCGCGGGCAACAAACATTCCCTAAATCAGATCATTTCTTCACAGGGAGCTGGAGCCTGAAGGGAGCATGCATTCAGATGAACCCTGAGGCTTTACAGATGCCATCTGACCCCCCCCCCCCCCCCCCCGCACCAGAGACAAAGCAGGTGGTTCACCAGCTTTGGGGCTCTGGTGGTTTATCTCTACATGCATATAATAAAGCCGATATGACAATTGTGATTTTTGGAAGCAGTTCACAGAGCATTCTGAAAGAAGACGTAGAAGAAATTAAAAACCAGCCATCAGATACTTCCCCAGTCCTCCTAAGAGAGGTCCCAGAGACCCTCGGTTTTGAAGACAATGTGAGCTAAAGTTAACTATGTCCCTTTGGCACACAGTACTTGACGTTCAGTGGGGTTTGATGGTGTGAGCTCGAGTCCCTTTCTGTAGTATTTTGTGCAGAGGCTGTTTTCTGACAAGGGGGTGGGGCAAACCTGATCCCCCGGGGCTGGTGGCTCCTGCTCAGCAGCCCCCCCCCCCCCCCCGACTCCCCAGGGGAACAGATCTCTCTCTTTAGCTCTGTGTTCAAGCAGACACAGATTGGCCATTTTAATGCTGCCCGTTGATCCTTCCAGCTCACCACGGGGTCTCTCAGTGGCCCCAAGGGGCAGACAGACAGGTTTCTCTTGGCCATCCCTGCCCACTTGCTTCCCTTCTGGCCTCACCAGCCTCTTGCTTTCTGTTTCCCTTCTTTCTGCTGGAGGCTCTTTTCTCTTCCCTCAAGGAGCCTGGTGGGAGCAGGTTTGTCCAGGTGCTGCTGGAGAATGTGGGAAAATAAGGTGCACCTGTCGTGTTCGAGGCTGGGGGTGCCCATCTGGCATCACCCTGTGTGTGGGTCCTGGATGCCAGGACATGCCTGTAGGAGGCTAGACTCTGGTGCAGAGACCTGGGCGGTGGGCGGGGGGGGGTCTTGCCAGGAAGAAATGGCCACTGAGAAGTACAGACATTCTTAGGGATTTTCTCCAACTTTCTGTTTCTCTTTCTTCCTTACGTCAAAACTTCCTTCTGATTTCAGACCTGTTTTGGTGTTATTCACAGGCCTGGGTATGATGTAAAAATTGTAAATTTAAACCAATATTTATATCCCTAGATTTTATTTTATCGTGTGTCATTAATTGTGAAAACCAGTTTATCAGGAATTTTTACTGGTGGTATACCTTAAACTGCTGTGTTTTTAAATATAGTCACCAATTGAGACACCTGGCATTTTCGTTTATGCTTACCTTCTACCATTTGAGCGACCTTTTTCTTATCTTCAGATCTGGCCTAAAATACAAATGATAAGCATGTGTTTGTTTGGGATTTAGCAGGAAGAAATAATAATACTATTCTTGGGTGGAGGGTGGGGGGAGATTTGTGTCATTGCTCATGCCTTGGGTCATGACCCTACCACTGCTGTCACTTGGGGACGGCATACTTGGGACTCAGACCTGTTAGCTGAATGAGAAATGCTGACACTCAACACCTGAAGTTTAACCTAGCAAGTTTTACTTTAAGACCGTGTACAGACTCTGCCAATATGGTTAACCTGAGATATAAGAGAAAAATAGAGATCGACAACATGGAAGATGTATGTTTCTCCCCCAAAATGCCCTTTGCAGCTCCAAACTCATTTCTTATTTGACTGTTGCTGGAACTGTTTCTTTATGTGAATTGATATTCATGGGAGCTTATGTTTTTAAAACTGAAGAAGGCAGATATTTCTTGCACAGAATTCTGGGACAGGGATGAGGCAAGGGGGGCACCCACTCCTCATCATGTGGGGCAGGGTCAGCATAAGCCTGAGGGCCGGTGCCACCCCTGCCTCCCCGGTCCTGGCCTGGGGCGGGGTTGGGGGGTTGCAGTGTGCAGAGACAGGACCTGTCGGTCTCCCTCTGACAATTCTGAGAGTGAAGTCCCAGATGGGAGAGGGGATAATTATGACCAGGGTCTACAGTCACGAAAAAGGTGTGTCTTCAGGTCCAAGCAGAGTGCACGGGCTCAGATGCTAGAGAAGGGGCCCTTTCTCCTTCCTTGGGGTCTGGCACAGAAAGCCCAGCACTCTGAAGCCTTGGGGCAGCTGCAAAAGGGCGCTGAAGTGCTCGAGGCATCAGCAAGGCCCCTGGGGGAGGAGGAAAGCCTGAGTTTGCTAGTTCCTGAGCAAATAGGAGCTGTCCCTGGGTATTCTTAGAAATAACTCTGTGAAGCCTGGGGGAGGCAGGGCCTTATGCCCCCAGGGTAGCCAAGAATTGTATTTTCAAATTGTAATTTGAAAACGGGACCTCACCTGTATTCCCTTGCTGGCCAGACCTGTCGTGTGACTGACATACATGACAAAGCAAAGAGGATGAGATACTTGCGTTTTGGATCTGCATTCGGAGCTGCTGGTTGCTGAGCTTTAAGGACCTTGCGATGCTCTGAAGGTAATAGATGAGCATGCTGGAACAGGAGAGCACGGGCCATGAGTGAGCCCCACGTGGTGTCGGCGGCCCAGGACACCCTCCCAACCAGGCTGGTGGGAGGGAACCAGAGGCCCCCAGGTCCCATGTTGGAGAGTCAACCCCCACCCCACCCTGAGGACGAGGGTGTGAGTGAGTGCCGAAGCTGGCCAGAGCCACTGGGAGGGGGCCGCCTTCCTTCCTCCTCTCGTTTTTCCTCGTGATCTCCCTGATGTGGACTTCTGCAGGGTCATATAAGGACATAAGGACGGGACGGGGACCTGAGGGGTGTTTTACAGCATATCATGCTATGAGTGCCTGACCTGCTCCCTGTAGTTTTCTTCTAAGTCAAAAACAAGCAGAAGCTACTTAGCTGCATTGTAAAACCCCTTGATTATTTCAACCTCTGGCCAATAGGACAATGATAATGGCACTCAAGCCCCAAAGCTGTGGCCCTAGTGACTTCCTGAATGGGCTGCCATGGACCTCCCTGGCTCCCGTGTGATTCAGCCTCTGCCTGGATCATCCAGCTCTGTACGTGACTTTGCAGGGAATACAATGATTTTATATGATTATTGGAAAGCGGTGCTCCTTCACTGGCTGAAGGCACAGAAGTCCCCCAAAGCTGGCAGGGAGGCTGTGTGTGGTACTCACAAAAGCAGCAACACAGCCGGCAGTATGACCACAGGGCTGCTGACGTACCCCACTACAGAGCCAAACCAAGCGGGGAAGTCCTTCTCGATGGTTTCTGACACGATGTCATACATTTTCTCCTGTCCACTGCGAGAAAGACAGAACTCCAGATTGGATTGCTTTTTGGCAGAAGGAGGCTGCGAAGCCATCAAGAAATAGGGCTATAGGGCTATAGGGCTATAGTCCAGTCCTCAAAGGTGGGGCAAATATCCACATGTGAAAGATACATAATTATCCTAAGATGATTTTATATAAACTAATGGTGTGATTAATACTAGATTTGAAGGGGGAGTCATGGTCACGGTTTGCGTGTGTTTAAAAACGTATACAAACATAGACTCTAAATGTCCTATATAGTTTCACAACTGACCTCAAGCAAATGTAAGGTGAAGAAGTCTAGAAATCACTGCTTTGATGCCGTTAGATAAATAACACAGAATCAAAGGTGGTGTGGGTTAGTTTTTAATAAGAGCTTCCTGAGTTCTGGAAGAGAAAGATTGGTCAGGTGGAATTTCTCCATAGCACAGGAGCTATGCCACTGCCCACTGTGCTTTTAAAGGAGCTGTATCTTTTCAAGATGAGCACAGAGGTGATCCTCTCTGAGGGCAGCCTGCTGTCAAGGAAAGAGCACTGATCTTGGATTCACAGGCTGGGAGTTCAAGGTCTTCCTCTGCTGCTGACCTGTTCTATCAGTCAGGAGGAGAATTCGTTTCAATTCAGGGGCCCTTTTCCCTCCCAGCTGCACTGGCCATCAGCTGCTTAACTTACCTGAATGGGCCGCAATTTAGAGATGGCTTGTACCGAACAATAGCAAAAATGGTTGGCAACATGCACAAGAAGAGCATAAACAGGAGCATTGCCAGGTAGAAGTTGTTGGATCTGCAAAGAAACCACGTGCCACATGCTGAGTTCCTTCTACGGCCAGTGGCCAATGATGCATACGCCCAAAGAACCAACACCAGAACCACAGATCTGACTCTGTATAGACAGAAAAATCCTCCTCCAGCTGTTAGCTAGGAAAAGGTCTGTCACAGGATCACAGGCAGCTTAGCAAACTAGAAACAGGTGCCCAAAGGGACTTCATCGAAGGTTCAGCCCAACCTGTTCATCTTCTAGACATTTGCTGAACACCTGTCCACTTCAAGCCAAGGGAGTGGTGAACCCATTGTCATCCCCAAGTAAGCTTGGTTCATGGAAAAACCTCAGAGCTTTTTTTCTATCCCCCTGACCCCCTCTTCTGTTCCCAGCCTTGAACTTGTCTCCTACGTCTGAGGATGGTTAGGTTCCTTTGGGGTGATTCTTGACTCTCTTGCTTAAATGTGTTTTGTGCCCAACCTCTTCTCCTCTCTGCTACTGGCTCCTCAGGGTAATTGCTCTGCCGGATGAAGCCCTGGGACCTGAGCTCTATGCTGCTTTTAGGGAGCTTGGCTGCCCAGGCCTCCCCAAGGATGGCTCCGATCTATTTGGTGGGCAAGGCCCTGCACACAGCTCTGGAAAGAGGAAGGGCGGTCAATCTAGAGACAATCAGCTAGCGCTCTTTGTCTCTCTCTTTAATGAAATAAACTGGACTAGAAGAGAATAGAAAATATCAGAGCATGTAGAAGGTAGTAAGCAAGTAAACATTGTTAATTTGTAAAACTTTCTGTATATACTATACGTACATATATATTTATGAATGGATATAACAAATATGCACATATACTATATACAGTGTGTATATATATATTTGTATTCATTTATATATGTGTATATACATATATAAATATATATGTATGCACATATAAATATATACAAAAACATACAAATATACATATGAATGAATATATGCCTGTATGTGTCCTGTTTACCAGATAAAATATAAATACATCGTCATGCCGGTAGTTTATGGTCAAAGGTTTGAAAGCCACTGACATACACCCACATAAATAACTCTTATGTCAGAATAAACCAACAGGGCTCTAATCAATGTGTTCAAAATGTGTTATGAATTTATCAAAATGGCTAAAATGAAACTGCAGAAGAGAAGAAGGCAAGGTTATGGGGCATCTGAGGAGCTCCTACAAGGCTGCTAGAGGGGACGAAAGCTCTCGGGCCCTGTCTGCTGGAGGTGAGCACGTGCAAGCCCTGGGAGCCGGCAGCAGCACCCTGAGTGTATTCCCAGCAAGCACAGGAGGAGAATGTTCAGGGCAGTGTTATTCATTACAGCTCACAGTGGGGAGCAACTGGTGCAGCCACCAGGAGCGTGGGTAAAGACATTTTTTCCACAAGATGAGTCTCCCAGAGCAACACTGAGGCAGAGAAGCCTGAGACCAAAGGGTGCAGACTTTGTGCACAATGCCCTGAGAGGTTGGTAGCAAGTGGAATCGAGTACATGGTGGGGCTTCTGGGTGTTACTCTTGTTCCATTTTTTGATCTGGGTGCTGGTTACATGCATTTAGCTTGTGAGCATCCATCAAGATGGACATTTATGCTTAGTGCATTTTCTAAGGGGTTATTTAACCAGTAAAAAGTTACTGGGTGGCTCAATGGTTGAGCATCTGCCTTTGGCTCAGGGCATGATCCTGGGGTCCTGGGATTGAGCCCTGTATCAGGTTTCCCTCTGCCTATGTCTCTGCTTCTCTCTCTGTTTTTTTTTTTTTTTTAAGATGTTATTTATTTATTCATGAGAAACACAGAGAGGAGAGAGAGAGAGAGGCAGAGACACACGCAGAGGGAGAAGCAGGCTCCATGCAGGGAGCACGACCTGGGACTCGATCCCGGGTCTCCAGGATCACGCCCTGGGCTGAAGGCATCGCTAAACCACTGAGCCACCCAGGCTGCCCTCTCTCTGTGTTTCTTATGAATAAGTAAATAAAATATTAAAAAGAAAAAGAAAATACCAATGATTAAATCTGAGAGAGGGGACTACAAGTGGCTTCAGAGGGGAGACAGATGAGAGTTTCGCAGGTGGACGGCTGGGAGACCACTGTGCGGGAGAGGAGAGCGTGGCCAGCCTCAGCTCTCCATGTGGTGCAGCCTCAGTTCTCACTGACCTGGAGGCTCGAAACACTTGCTGGTGAGGCACGTTGCAAGTCAGCACTGCCCAGCTCCTCAGGTACATGAGCCCAATCAGTTTGAGGACGTTGAATGCAGGGAGGCATGGGGAGAAGAAGGCCCCCATCCTGGAGCCACAGAGGAAGGCTGGTTAGTTAGCATGTGTTCCCCTCCTGCTTCCTGTGGTTCTGAGATTTGGGGGCTGAGACCCTATGCCTGCCCTCCAGCTAGTGGGGGGGGGGGCAGTCCCTTCCGCAGGTGAGGAGGGATCCCAATGTAGAGCATCCCTTGCGTACAGGTGTACCAAGGGCTTGTCTTTCTCCTCACCGCAGGCAAGGGAGCAAATACCCTTACCCCACTGTCCAAAAGTGTGTGTTACACCACTCCGCTTTTACGAAAGACAGTCCTTAGTACCTGCATTCATTAATAGCAAGAAATCCCAAGAGGATCATTGCTTTTTTGCTTTTACGGTCACCTCCCCTTACCTACAGGGGTTTGTTCGAAGACCCCGGTGGATGCTCAGAACAGCAGAGAGAGCTGAATTCTATATATCCTGTTTTCCCTCTATATACATATGTACTTATGATCAAGTTTAATGTATAAATTAGGCGCAGTAGGAAATTAACAATAACTCATAATAAAACAGAACAATGACAATGATATGCTGTAATAAAAGGTATATGAATGTGGCCTCTCTCGCCAAGTATCTTATGGACTACACTCACCCCTCTTCTTCTGGTGATGATGTGAGATTAATGTAGTTATCAAAGTACCTGATATCTAGCAAATATTACATAAGTGTTACATATTATCTTTAATACTGTATTTGTGAAAATTTTGCAAAACAGAGTGGATAGACTATAAGGATATAGAATCTGATGGAAGAAATATTACTTGATGCCTCTCTATTCCTCATGCATCTTTACTGAATGATTATGGAGAGATTGTGTTTTCTGAATGTATGGAGCATCCAAGAAGAAGTATGGAAACTTCTTTGTCTTCACTTGCTTTATTCTAACAAATAGCACTGTGTGCATGGTCCCTCTTGGGGCGGAGGGATGATGACTGAGGGAGCTCTCAGCCATGCTCCCCCACCCCCACGTATATAGGATCATATGGCCCCTTTCAAGTCTTCAGCATCTTTAGAAACAGGATTGCCTTGGCTAGGAGTTGCCCTGTGTGAATGAATTTCCCAAGTTTCTGGCCTCATCCTAGGATGGGTCTGTCAGTCTGGAGGATGGCCATGTGCCCAGCCTCAGTGAAAACAGGGTGGCACATGGAGGGGGAGTGGGGTGCCGAGGGCAGGCCTGGCCCCAGCTGTGACACAGCCACTCCTGGATCTCCTTCTGGGGACTCAGCAGCCTCTCCTCCCAGCTGTACCTAGATCCTCCCCAGATGCTTATTCTAATGATCCCCTGTAGATTTTTTTCTTTTTTTTTTTTTTTTTTGGCTGTGATCAATACTGGCCCAAACACAGACTATTTTCTCTATTGTTTCTTTCTGCAAAATGCTTAGAAAGCCGTTACGAACATGACTATACCTGTAAGATGATTTCATTAAGAACAATTTGTGTTCTATTTAATTCTCATGGCTGTTTATAACAGGCATGTCCCATCCAGACCAAGTAAATCAAAATCTTAACCCAGATGAGTTGTAAAGAAAAGGTAAGAAGAAACTTCGGTACTTACCAAATCATCCCTTGGTTGTAGACTAAATGTAACACGTTCTCTGCTATTTTGAATTCCCCATATTCAGGCTACAAAAGAAAATGAACTTTTGGATTAAAAAAAGATTCCACGGTTCTCCGCCCAAGCCAGGTCATGATAGTCACATGTAGAGGATTCTTGGCTCCCACAGACATGGGGAGATTGCCCCAGGAAACAGTGTCAGAATGAAAAGAAGACTCAGCCCTGTGCCCCCCAACCCTTGTCCCGTCCCATGTGTTTCTCTCAGGAATGTCAGGAAAGGGGGATCTAGCCATATGAACTTCCCCAGAGGACTGTGCATCTCACTTACAAACTTGCTTTCCAGGTCCCAACACCAGTAGTCACTTAAGTACCGGACAAAAAGTCCCCGGAAGAAGTCTATGAGCAGGACGCTGGCCACGGTGAAGAGCATGTCGATGATGGAAAGCTTCAGCATCTCCTGGAACACAGACTCTTTTAGCACTACCACGGCCTGCGTTGCCTCCATCCACCTCTTCTTGCACAGCCCCCTCCTCTGCTAACTCCGTGAGCCTGAGCTGCTGGGTCCCACCCACAGCATCTTCATGTCTGGCACATCATGGGTGCTCAGTATTCATTAATTTGAATCTGGAATTTGATGTCTGAGGCCAACATTACACGAAACCAGGAGAGAACCCAAGGCCTGTGGTTCTGAGCCACCAGAGACCACTTGAGGTCAATGATTCAAGTTCAGGGGACCTTGGGGCTAAGATTCTCTGTACAAGATCCCATGTGGAAGGTAGATGCCTGGGTTCAGATCTTCCTTCTTCCTTCTAATATCTGGGTCCTTGGGCAACTTACTTAACATGTTGAGCCTCAGTTTACCCACTGTGCCTATGAGGAGGATACTAGGATTCTCATGAGGACCAAGCCCTTAAAACAGGGCTGGCAGGGGTACCTGGGTGGCTTAGTTGGGTGAGTGTCTGACTCTTGGTTTCCGCTCAGGTCATAATCTTAGGGTGATGGAATTGAGCCCGGTTTTGGGCTCTGCGCTCAGCACAGAGTCTACTTGAGGTTCTCCCTCTCCCTCTGCCCCTATCAGCACTTGCACTCTCTCCTCCCACTCTAAAATAAATATATCTTTAAAAGAAAAAAAAAAAAAAAACCAGGGCCAGCACATAGTTCACAGCATGAGTCCTTATGCTGACTATTCCTATTATTTTGAGAAAATCATAAACCCTCACTGAATCTTATTCTTCTTTCCAACAAGATAGAGAGGATGACACTCCAGAATTAAGTTATGAGATGATGAGTGTGGAGGAAGGCCTTTATAAGGCAGAAAGGGAGCCACCTGCCCTACGTAGGTCTCCCAGCACTGGTCTTGTGGATTCTGGGTGTAGATGGTGGTCTTGTTGGCCTCCGAGAGAGGCAAGGTGTAAGCTGGAACACTGGTCTCGTCTGGGCCCCACGTGCTGTTTCTCCCGAGCCCTATCTCAGGTCCAGGTGTGGACCATTTATCTTCTTCAGTGACCGTCCTGGTGGCAAAGAAGATGGTAGACTCTATCCAGTGGCTTGTGTTATTTTTGGTGGCAGTTTCCTGTGAAGGGAGGGAAGGAAGAAAAAAAGATTGTCCACATATTTGTAAAGAAGCATCATAAACATCAAAGATGTCTCTGCCTTGCTTGGGAATAATCTCTTTCTCTCTTTCTCCGTCTCTCTGTCTTCAGCTGTCTCTCTTCTGTCCCTACCTGCACCTTGCTGGATGACCAGCCACTTCACAGCTGGACTGAACAATGAACACAGGGTCTTAATGGCCAGTATTTATTGGACCTTAGTGAGCGTTGGATCCTGTCCTAGGTTGACACATGGTGTATCTTCTTGCCCTTACAAGTGCATCAGTCAGACTCATTATCCCTTGTTACAGATGAGGAGCTTGATGCTCCGCTCCATGAAGGGGAACACGCCGGGTCTGCTAGCAAGTGGTGGGTAGGGACCTAGTCTATGCGACACCAAGGCTCGGATGCAGAACTGCTCTCTCTTTGGCCTCTTCTGCCCTGTGAGCCTTGGGAATGTCACAGTCTGGCCTGGTGTGGTGTGGGCCGACACCCTGAGAATCCTCTTGGTCCTCCCTACCTCCCCCTCCTCTACTACATGGGATGAACTCACAGGTAGACAGGTTTACGATGGGCTCCAAAGCCACCCTGGGATGAGAGTGGAAACCTCTGCGGGGTTGGGATGGAGGACCTACTCTGAGCTGTTCCCCACAAGTGCTCATTTTCTCCCAAATTTGCTAAATGATTCCCACAGCCTGTCTCTCATCCTGGGATCACTTGAAACCATTGTGGATAGCTTGTTTTTGTTTTTATTTTTTTAAAGGTTTTATTTATATATTTGAGTGAGAGAGATCACAGTGGGAGAGGAGGAGGGAGAAGCAGACTCTCCACTGAGCAGGGAGTCCAATGCTTGGCTCTAACCCAGGATCCTGAAATCGTGACCTGAGCCAAAGGCAGATGCTTAACTGACTGAGGCACTCAGGCACCCAGGTAGCTTATCTTGTTGGAACTGACAGAAATAGTGTGGCCCTATCCCAAAGAGTGGGACTCAAAAGACCCAAGTTCTTCTCCCAGCAGGGTCACTCACTAGCCATAAACCCTGCCCTTGGTTTCTTTATCTTGGAAATGGGGCTAATTCTTTCTTCCTTACCTTGAGTCGACCACAGCTGAGTTGAGTTTTGAATGTGATGTAGGAAATGCAAGTATAAGCAGTGATGATGTCAAGGATGGCCCTTGTGTGTATGTGTGCACGTGTGTGTGCATGTGTGGCAGTGGGGGTGGGGAGTGGGCCTCTGCCAGGGACGGGCACTCACCTCAGTGTTCATGCTGTTAACTTTGTCCAAGAGAGCAATGATCAGGCTGTAGAGGTTCCCCAGGTAGAGCACAAGGACCCTGAAAGCACAAGCCCACCTTGAGAGACAAGATACCACATGAAAGCCCGTGGTTCTGGACGTGCCACCAGTTAGGAGTGACTATCATGGTCATGCCAAGTCAGTGGCCGCCACATGTGGTTTCCTTCAGAATCATGGCAGGGAGGGGCATTTAAGAAATACAGAATTCCAGAACCCATTCTGCTGTTATCGGTCTGGATCGGACCCGGGACCCCTTTCTAGCCTTCCCGGGTGATTCCACTGCGGCCCATCCTTGCGTCAGCAATTTAAAACCACTTGTGTAGCAGAAACAGTGTGAGCTGAGGAAGCAGGGCTCTGAGTGCAGTGTGGATTAGGTGTCCTCATGTTGTGATTTCTGGTGAATATAGTGATTTCCCAGGCAGGATCTCATTTGAATCTCACGACTCTGTGAGGCGCATGTATTGTAACCCCTGTTAAAGGGACAAGTAGCTGGAACCATGGGGAGGGCCAGGCGAAGTGCTCAGGTGCACACAGTTTGCGAGGGGCAGAAAACAACTTCAGGATCTCAGGGGCTGCTTCTGAAATGCAGGCTGAGTGGTGAGCTGTTCTGGGGGACTGCAGGCCACTGTGAGCAGGTGGGATCAGCTGGCCAGCAATCCAAGGCTTGCTGCCAGCCTCCCCAGAGCTTCCAGGCTTTGGAAGCATCCTAGAATTACCCAGGATGTAGCCTTGAGTCTTATCAGAAACGGATCTGGGACTCTGAGATGAGAAAAGAAAGCGTCAGGTTCACCACTGCCTCCCACGGACACTGATTCGCACAAAGGGGGTCAGGAGACCAATACGGGTAGATGAAAAGGAGAAAGCAGCTTTATCCTGAGGACAAGACTCCAAGTTGAAACTTTGCGTGGCCCCCTGGTGCCGGCAGTTCCCCTCATTCCACAGGGACAGCACTGACACCCGCGTGAGAGTGAGCCGAGGGCATTGGGGCCAGCCCTGGCTCTCCCCATGACTCCCAGCACACTGAGCTGGGGGCTTGTCCATCTCTGCGTTCGGGGGCACCCAGCACAGGGCCAGATCCTCAGGGTGCTCTCAGAAGCGCTGCCCCTCACAAGAGCAGGAGGGCTCACTCCGCTGTCCTGCTCTCCCATTGCTCTGGTCCTCACTGTGCCTTAAGCAGAAGGTGACACGGTTGGCTGATGAATTACACGGAACTTAATGGAACCAAAATAATGTGTCTTGTTCTTACTACCAAAATTAGCCCTAATTTGTCTGGGGCATGTCTCTGGATGCCTCTATTTCTCTAGTTTTAAATGTGAGTAACGAGACCAATCTGTATAATAGGATTGCTGTTAGAACAAATGCAATAATAGAATTGATCCTCCCAGGTCTGCTGGTGAGGAAGGAGCTGAGGAAGACACGTCTCTCTCAGATCAAGAGCAGTGTTGAGTAGTGTAGGGTCTCAGCTCCGAGCCACCCAGGGCTGGCATGTTTCCGCAGACCCCTGAATCTTCTTTGGCATGTCTTTCTATCTTTGAAATGACAGCTGGATTTCAGGGAGTGGCAAATGACAGCCTTCTGGCCAAATGCTAGGCTTGCCTATTTTTGTAAATAAAGCTGCAAGGAACAGGGCCACCCCTCAGTCCATTACTCACTGAATGGCCCCTGGCCACTTTCGGGGAGACAGGACAAAGCCAGCACTGGAAATGGATGTGGCTGCCCTGCCCTCATGGGATTCCCCAGGACCCCCTACCACTGCTCAGGCCGGCCAGCACCACCCGCTGTCCTGTCCACCCACCATCCTGTCACCGCCCTGTTGACTCCTCTTCCCAGCCTCCCTCTCCTCCTCCTGCCCCTCTTTCTCTCCTTCCCCTCTTGTTCTCCTTGAGCATGCACTGCTTGAGCATCCTGCTTTCCTTGAGATGCATCCATAGGGGAAGTTCGGCATGAGGTTCAGGCACCAGTGAAGCAATCCTGGCTCTTGAGGGATGGGAGTCCCCAGCGTGGTGGGCACACGGGCATCCCACCACGTGGCAGTGCCCACAGGGCTGTCATACCTTGCCAGCTGGAAGCGCAGTGTGGTTCGTGGGTGGTACATCTCCAGGGCGGCGATGAGGTCAAAGGCCGATGGTGCTAGCATGGTGACGAGGGAGACCACCACGCTCACCTGCCAGGAGAGTGCGGACCAGCCATGAGTCCACAGGTTCCCCAGCCCGGCCTCACCTACCTCACACTGGCCTCCTGGCCTTCCGCTTGGCCAGCGGGCGCTCGGAGGTCTGTGTGCTTCCTACCTGGAGAACCTGCCCCCAAGTGCCTGCTGGTTAGCTGTTTCTGAGAGGTCATTGCCACTTTGTCGTGGGTTTACTCCTATTAGGAACTTAATCTGAGATGCTCACACTTGTCGCTGGGGATTCATGAGCATTTCTGCCACGTTTCTCAACTGCCCTGCTGTTCTACTTACCTTGCGTGGCAGAAGGAGGTGACCCCAACCATTACAAATAGGAAAGGGGACGGGCTGACTGGTAATCGAATATTCTTTCTGTGCATGGAAGAGAAATTGTCTAGAGGATTGTGCCGGGCCTGGCTCCTGTCTGTACTTCTGGCAACCAAAAGAGGACATTCAGCTGGTAATAGGGAGGTGGGAGCTAAAGAGAGACATAATTTCTGAATAAGCCCTTAAAACCTTATTCGATCTGCCAACACACAAGCACATATTTACACAATCCATTTAATTGGCATGAAATAGAAGGAGGTCTGAGAAAAGGTGACCGAACATTGTCTCAGATTCTGAAAAATTACTGTACGTTGAGGATAAACTATATGCATCATATCATCTACACATTTTACTTTATGAATCCCATAAATGAGGCTCATTTCCACAGCAGTGGTCAGAGAGATGACCCCCGTGCTTTGTCTGCCTTTCAAATCGTTGCAGGAAAAGTGCACGTGACTTCCAGGGCAGCAGCAGTCTTATAGCAAATATTAAGAATTATAAGGCAACAGGCTGGGGGGTACCTGGCTGGCTCAGTCAGTGAGCATCTGTCCTAGGCTTGGGTCATGATCTCAGGGTCCTGGGATCGAGTCCTGCATTGGGCTCCCTACTCAGTGGGGAGTCTGTTTCTCCCTCTCCCTCTGCTGCTCCTCCTGCTTGTGCTTGCTCTCTCTCTCTCTGTGTGTGTCAAATAAATAAATAAATAAATAAATCTTAAAAAAAAAGAATTATAAGACCGCTTATAACTTTCCCTTAGCCATTTCCTGCTGTGAGGATATTCACATAAATGAAGGGAAAAGATCTTTTAGTGAACAAACATGGTTTGGGAAGCATTGTTTGTAATTTAGAAATACAGAAATGACCTCAGCGTGTAAGAATTGGCATACGGTCAACCGTGACATGTGCTGCAGAATATGATTCAGTCACTAAAGCCCGTGTGGGGGGAAGTCCACTCCTGGAAACGTGTGTGTGAAGAAACACCACGCAAGAACAGCTGAGCACAGTCGGCAAGACCCAAAGGGAAACAGTAGGGTGAACGCTTGAAGAACATATTGAATCAGAACCTTTCCTGATCGGGACCAATGAAACCATTCTATCAGGTCTCAGGGCACCACCACTCTGGCTCAAAGCCCTTGCAGTTGGTTCTCTAGGACAAGAGGACTAAGTTAGGGATGCCTGAGGGGCTCAGTTGGTTGATCACCTGCCTTTGGCTCAGGTCATGATCTCAATCTCAAGGTCCTGGGACTGAGTCTCACATCAGGCTCCCTGGTCAACGGAGAGTCTGCTTCTCCTTTTGCCCTTCCCCCTGCTTGTATGCTCTCTCTCTCTCTCTCTCCCTCCCTCTCTCTCTCTCTCTCTCTCTCAAATAAATAAATAAAATCTTAAAAAAAAAAGAAGAAGAAGAAGAAGACTAAGTTCTTCCAGGGAGACATTTTTAGCTAGCCTACCTAGGACACAACATGGGAAGGCTGCTCTTGCTTCCCTCTGGGAGGGCACATGCAGATCACACGGCAGGTACCTCATTCTTTTCCCAGAGCGTCAGCTCCTTCTTCGACTGCTCCAGCTTCTGGGACCGGTCTACTACGAAGTAGATGAGATAGATGCTCCCAGCGAGCGAGAGAATTACCAGGATGTTGGCAACAACCCTCAGGCAGATGGTCACCGCCCTGTGGGGAGAAGTGGCATGAGGACGCATCCTCCGGGCTGTGCTCAGGGTGCCCAGATGTACAGACACCAGACAGCCACAGGACCCCTCTCCTGTCAAGTGTTCCTCTGTCCTGAAGAGTCAGTGCTCTTCCCTACCCACCCCGCCCTGAGTCCAAATTCCTCATTTCCTAAGGGATTCACAGTGACTTATAAATCCACCCAACTCCCATCAGTGGGACTGGAAACAAGCATCATGAATGTGACGCTGTACAGAGATTTAAGAGGTAGGTGATTAGCTGTCTCTCCTAGAACATAAGCTCTCAAATGATTTGCTCTTCTGTTGTATTCTCAGCTCCTAGAATACCTAGACCTAGATGAACAAACAAATAAAGAACAACTGAATGCCAGGAGTGGAACAAGGGTTTGCTCCTACCTTCCTAACGCTGGGGAAAACTCACTGACTCCAACTGGCCTACTTTATGGCATCTGCTTCTGCCTTTGGTCTTAGCCTGGAATTCCTTGCAAGCAGAGCCTCAGGCACAGACCCATTTGCACAGAGTTTACTTGGGACATGATGCCGTAAGGTCTGGGGGGGAAGACAGGAGGAGAGGCAGCCAGGACAAGGGATTGTGGTGGACTTGGCACAGCTGGGGGCTGCTGCAGGGCCTGCAGAGGGGCAGATGAGCTGCACCTCAGAACGGCCCGCCCACAGAGAAGTAGGAAGCTTTTGTCATCACTCCTGTACCTACTGGTCAAGGGTGGCTCCCCAAGCATGAACCCCCAGCATTGCCCCCAGCCTCTTGGATTCCCATGCCTGTGCCTTGACAGGGGTCTGGTGGGTGCCCTGGGGTGACAAGCAGCAGGTACCAACGAGGGGCACCAGGGGCCTATGCATCTGGCTGTGACACCTGCACATGGGCCGTTACACCTGGACACTGGCCGTGGCACTTGCACAGCCCTGCATGGTCTTGCCTGGCAGTGGGCACTAGAAGAAGAGTGTGGCCAGGAGGATCTGAAGTGTACGCAGAGTGTACCATCCTGTCTGTAAAGCACAGTTCCGCCTCCTGGGTGACCTGGGGCTGGTCATGACCCCTTTTTCTACATGAGTCTTGACCTTTCATCTGTTCAAGGAGGAATCTCACTCCCAAATGAAATGATAGACATCACCTCATCTTTCTGTGGAGAACTTCAGATAAAGAATCTGAACCCTGGAGATGGAAAATCTGAGCGAGAGTGAGGCCCATAAATGCTTTTTGGCATCCACTCTCTCTTGTCCCCAGACCATGCTGACATCATTGGTAGGGCCAGGCAAGTCATGCATTATGGTCCCGCTGTCCCCACCAGCACCTGTTGATCCTCGTGCTGTTTGCACCAGAAAATGCACATTATGGGCGCGGGGTGAAGTCTCCAATCAAATGCTCATTTTCCCATTTCTCTACTCTCTTCCTTCCCTGTCCTGTGATAATACCCTGGATATCCCTGAATGCCTGGTACACATCCATTTACCTCAAGTTTTAGCAGAATGAGGAGGATTCAGGATTTGTCTGATTCAGGAAGAGAGGTGAGAGTCAAGTTATTCGTGCTGTTGATACATTTGCTTATAATAATGCAGGATGGAAGTACCCATCTTTGAGCTGGAATGCTGCAGTTTTTAAATTTGAGGTAACACTGGAGTCACCTGCACATTTTGCTTTGCAAGGCCTGCTAACAATGTGGATTCTTGGCCCCCCCTCCAGAGGTTCTAATTCAGTGAGTCAGGGTGGGTGCTGAAGCGGGTTGCATGTTTTGCGCCCTGGGGTGACTTGACTGGGTGGGTTCTCTCTGCCCTCGGAGAAGCACCAATGGAGCTCCATCCTCATTTCACGGGGAAGAAGTGGAGGCCTGGAAAGGCCAGGGACCTTCCCGGGTTGTGGAAGCTAAGTTAATGACAAAGGGAGGGCTGGAGTCCCCTTGCTTGTCTCCCTGTGGACAGTCTTTCCTGCCACCGTGTCCTGCATCCTCCCCTCCCCACATCCCCTGCATCCCCCCATCAGGCTTTCTGCATTGTGGGAACTAGTCAAAAGGTGAAAGAACCAGTGAGGATAGCAGGGAGTGGACATGGCTGTCCCATGAGGACAGGTCATTGTCCCTTCTAGGGAACAGTGATTCCATGCCATTGGTTCTCACGCTGAAGGGCCTCACCTCCCCAAGGCAGCCCTCAAACCCTGGGGAAGTTCAGACCTGAGACATCCCCTTGGAAGTCTTGTCAACAAGAACTGGATACTACTCCCATCTTATGACCTTGGGGGTCTCTTGCTAAATAAAATAATCTTTGCTTAATTTAGCAAACTAGAAATCAACGCTAAAAATACCTTTTATCGTCTAAGTGAAAGAAGTTGGTCAACTTCAGAACTCTTACCCTGTCGCCCGATCTTACTTAGGAGGGAGGAACCACTCCTAAATATGGCCATCAAACCATTACAGGCTTGCCATGTATCACATTACTTAGAAGGATAGATTTTTAAGGAGAAAGATTTGCCTGACGATGTGTGGAAATATGATATAGATAGTCTGGAAAGTTTTGTGCCAAGTTAAAATAGCTTATCAATAAATGAAGACTGGGGAGGGTCCATACGTACAGGTTTTTGCTTTTCTTCTTTTCCTGTTCTTCCAGGATGGCCTCCTTTTAAGAAAAGACACATCCAAATTAAAAGCTCAGCCTCACCATTAATCATAAATCTTTAGAAATATTTCATGCTAAGAAATTATTTAGTCAGTATTTTTTAGCTACTCTGTGAGATTTTATTGACATCGATGCTTTGTACAATAATAAGTAGATGAAAAAGAAATCGGGGTTTGGGCAGAGGAGGTGGATGATGACATCGTTTACATAAGTTAAATTATCTAATTTTCTCAAAGGGGCAGCATTTAGCTGTTTGCACCAGTCAATAGACCCAAGTCCCCAAGTGAGTTTGATGACATCGTCCTGAGTTACTACTAAAGCTTACATCCCTAACACATACGTGTGTATTGGCTCGCAAGTGCCCTGCACAAAGGTCGTGATCCACCATACAAATGATCAAAAACACACCAATTGACATTTTAGGGGGATGAAATGGAAAAATTAAGATAAAGACATTTTCATCGTCCCTTCCTGTGTGTGCTCCATGGGATCGTGGGGTGCGGTGCATGCCCCGCCGTCCTGTGGACAGCCCCTTTCCTGGAGCACTGGGAGGAGGCCTGGAGGCTCCGCGGTGAAGGTGTGACTCCCCACCCCGGGCCCCCGCGCCCCCCACTCACCCTGATGCTGTTCACGATGGCAGCGGTTTTGCTCTCCGCGGCCTCCGGGTTGCCGATGAGGTAATCCCAGGCACAGAAGACCCGCCAGCAGAAGGTGTAGTTCTCATTGGAGGCACTGGCCAGGCTGGTCCGGGAGTTCTTAGCCATCCTGCAGGAGAGGGGCAAGGGCCGCGGGCATAAGAGGCAGGGGCTGGCTGGGCCCCGTCCGCCCCAGGGCCGCTGCTGGTCCACGAAGGGCCCCAGACAGGTCAGGCCAGCGTGGAACCTGCTGGCTTCGGCCCCGCTCTTGTGGCAACGGCACTGTCTGGGTGTGGGGTAAGCCCATCTGACAAGCGGCCTTGCCCCGCGGTGGCCAGGAGGTCACCGCAGGTGTGTGCACCTGGGGGGCCAGCCCCTCCCATCTCTGTGCAGTGTGACTGTGACATCCGACTCTCCTTAGAGCTGAACCAGCCTTCCTGGAGGCCCTGCCTTTGAGGGGGGAGCCTTTCGGGTCCCTTCAGCCCTCAATAAACCTTAGATTTTTCTGAATATCATGAAACAGTCACCATCCCTCCCCAGCGGAGAGTCCTGCATCCTTCAGACTGTTTCTCCAGCTACTCTCTCCCTCCATAGTTCTTGGTCCTGAGTTTGCCTCCATCTCTCCCATAAGCTGTGACATCTCGAAAAGGGCCTGTCTTCCAGGCGGGGTCTGGAAGCACACAGAAGTTAGGTGGGGAAGTTTCTTGTGAACCGAAGGCCCCCAGGTCACAATGCACCTTCTCAGGCTTTTGTTGTTTGGTGGTGATGATGATGCTCATGGTCTTTTTTCACCCCCCTCAGCACTTGTATCTGCCCTGGGCTAAGATGCCCCACAGGGCAGGTGACAGGACACACCGGGGCACACAAGGCACACAGAAGTAGCAGGTGAACCAAGCAGAGAGGGGCCAGGTTCTCTGTGGCCTCAGGGCCCACACATCCATCCCCCCAATTAGCTAGCTCCCATGTAGAAGCACAGAACATGAAAGCTGCCAGGGAGCCTGGCTGTCCACCAAGCCCACCTGCACATTTTACAAATGGGGCCCAGAGAGGGGCCAGGAGGGGCCACAGGTCTCATGGTGGGGATGGTGAAGGACTCCTGACCCCCAACACTTTGTTTTCCTTCCCCTGTGCCTCTGCTCGGTGATGAACTGGAGGTGCAAACTGCATCATGACGCAGATGAGCCTGGCCCCTGCAGGACTTGTAGCGAGGTCACTGGCAAAATGCAGCCAGAGGAGGATGTTTTGCTTTCTGTAACCTCTGGCCACGTACACCATGTTGTCCCTATCTCTGTGAGAGCAATGACTAAATTGTCTGAAATTCCCTTAGCTGCTAAACCTATGTGATTCTCGTTTCTCCAGACCCAACACGGAGCAGTAAATGTTGAATAAGTGTTGGTTAAAATGTGGCTATCTCTTCTAGCCTTGGTCTCCTCATCTGCAAATTGGGCACAGTTATGCCTGAACTCTACAAGTTATGGAGCAGATTGAGATCATCCACATCATTCTTGGCATGCAGAGAAATTGAGCAGCCATACTTTTTCAAGAGGATGATGAAGCTGTAAGCAAACACGGCCATCCCCACCAGGAAATACGCCAAGGGCAGCCGGTAGCCAGCTCTCCCAATCCTTCGCTCCCTGCCATAATAGCCGTAGAAGAGCACTGAGTACTGCAGGTAACCCTGTGAAGAGAGAACTCAGTGTCATTTTCCAACCTAGGTTCCAGAACTGCCACCCAGTCAGCCCTCCCTCAAGATAGGAGTGCGGCCAAGACTCAGCCTCACCCCCAGGGACCAGACTGTGTCCAGGTCTTGAGCCGAAGCCATGTGCTCCTTGGGGATGGTCTTGCTGGCTGTGCTTCCAAAGGGCTGGCCTGCAATGAGCTGGTAGAGAAAACAGGATGTCCTGTGATCCTCTGGGGGTGGGGAGGGGACCAGAAGAAGAGGGGTGTGGCCAATCCCCAGATCCCTCCCTATGGCCTGTGAAGGTGCTGCAGTTAGAAGATCTCTAGGGGCTGCGTTTCTGCTTGATTCTCACTGGTGGAAAAGTAATCCTGGGTGGGCTGATGTTCTTTTTTCGATCATCCTGCCTGGGTACTCTCTTGCTGGGCTTCTACAAGTGGATTTTTGAGGTCACTGGGTTTCTGCATGGGAAACAGTCCCATTTACTTTGTGAGGATGAAGTTTAGTTGAGAAGCAGGTTTTATTTTATCACAGCACTGGTGAACTGGCTCATGGGCCAAATCCAGCCTGTTACCTCTTTTTGTATGACTCAAGAGCTAAGAATTGTTTTTTGTTTGTTTGTTTGTTTGTTTTGTTTTGTTTTTAAGAATCGTTTCTGCACTTTTAAATGGCTGGGGAAAAATCAAAAGAAGAATAATATATTGTAACACTTAAGAATGATATAAAAGTCAAACTTTAGTATTCGTAAATAAAATTTGATTGGAACATAGCCACCGTCATTAGTTTGTGTACCGTCTGTGGCTTCTTTCACACTGCATGGGGGGTGAGAGGGCTGTGACAGAGATTGTGGGTCCCCAAAGCCTCAACTATTTACTACCCGGCCCTGCAAAGAAAAGGTTCACTTCATCCTCTTGATTATCCTTCCCATGAGGATAACGCGGGCAGTTGTTTATGAGACTCTCACATCTCTTGTTTCTAAGGCATGGCACTTCTGATTTTCCCTAAACTAGTTCTTACCTCTGGAATGACAATAAAAGCACCTGTCATAATCGTGAGCACAATATTAATTCCAAATAACCATCTCAAGAATATGAAGTAGGAAGCAACCCCAGATCCAAAGTGACCTAAAAAAAAGGCCAGAAAATAAGAATGGTACAACATAGTATAAACAGGATGAACACTATAAATCCCTTACCGTGCAAAGTTCTCTGTACAGCAACACTGCAATGTTTTGTGTATCAGGACAAAGACGAAGAAGGCCATGATTATATCAGTTGGGGTGTCCCCCCAAAATAGTCATTTGTGTGGGTCAAGATGTTCATTAGTATTTCCAGTTATAAGCACAGAAAAAAACCACTAACTTAATAATTTCCCTTATGACACATTCATCTAAAATACTTGTCAAATTTGCAACATTTCACATATGTTCAGAAGAACTAGCATCTTCTAAGAATTTCATAGATGTATATTTTTATTTTGTATAGTTTTGAGAATTCCAAGGATTTGTATTAATTTCAGGGTATATAGCAATTTGCTAGGTGTTAACATTAGGGGAAACTGAGTGAATTACAGGAACTTTACAACTTTTCTATATATCTAAACTTTTCTATATATCTATATTATCCTAAAACAAAAAGTATATTCAAAGCTGAGCTTCTATTAAGAAACTAAGGGAGCATAGAAATTAGATGAGGAAGTGAGTGATTTGTACCATACTTAAAAAAAAAATCTCTTGAGTTTTTATTTCTTTTATTTTTTATTTTTTATTTATTTTTTATTTTTTTATTTTTTGAGTTTTTATTTCAAATTTAGTTTGTGTTTGGCATAGTAAATAGGAAAACACAAAGCCATCACCAAGAAAACAAAAACATTACCTATTTTGAGATCATTAAATTAAACTACTAGAATGACTTAGTTTCTAGTAAACTTTCAGTGTGTCCCCCATTATTATTCTATGTGTATAGTTTTTTTGTACAAAATTGGCATTTCTCTACAACATGAATCTTGAATTATTCATATATTATAAGCATTTTTTCATGTAAAAACTATTCTCCTATAAAAGAAATATTATTGTTTCATCAACTGAATTTTCCATCATCTGTTTAATCTATCTCCACCATTTAACACTTAAATTTTTGACTTTTTACCAGTTAGGTGATTCCTTAAGGTAAGTAAGCCTGCAATAAATAATTTCCCTCCAAGGGCAGGTTTTCTGGAAGCAGAGCCTGAGGAAGGGGTCCAGCTATTATGACATACTGAGGAAGCACTCTCTGCAGAAAGGGAGCGTGGGCATCAAGCTGAAGGGGGGCAAGGGAAGAACTAAGCAAGGAGGTGGTTTCCCTGGAGCCCAGCTTTACTCCATCCCATCCCAGGGGGACCCTGGAAGACAAATTGCACAACACAGTTGACCCACTTTGCACAAGGAGCAGGACTTGACTCCTCCTTCCTCAGGGCCTGCCTCCCTCTGGGCCCTCCCTTGGGGCATGGGGCAAGTGACCTGTGCCCAGTGGCTGGAACAGCACAGGCTTAGGGCAATGCTCCAGGGAAGGGGCAGTTGTGAGTCACAGCATCAACACCCAGGGCAGCCGAGAAAAAAGCTGGACCAGCCAAGCAATCCGGGTGGGGTACCAACTTGGTAATCGTGCATCAATTTTGTTGTGGCTCTTGTTTCTCTGGTTGTTAGGGAATGGAAGAGTTTTATCAAAGAGCACAAACATTATGAAGGCTTTGGTTACAAATTTTAACTTTCCCTTAGAAACGCCTTTCCAATTTACATTCCCACCCACTGTGTAGGAAAACTCTAAATTCCATTTAAATGCTGAAAATTGTTTTTTCTCCATTTGTCTTCTTTTATTTATTTTTATTTTTTTTTTATTATTTATGATAGTCATACAGAGAGAGAGAGAGAGAGGCAGAGACATAGGCAGAGGGAGAAGCAGGCTCCACGCACCAGGAGCCTGACGTGGGATTCGATCCCGGGTCTCCAGGATCGTGCCCTGGGCCAAAGGCAGGCGCCAAACTGCTGCGCCACCCAGGGATCCCCTCCATTTGTCTGCTTTTAGCTTTGTTTTATGTAAGTATAATTTCTTTTATAGGTAATTAAATACAGCGTTGTTTTCCTTGATGATTTCCTTCTTTACTTTCACAGACAGGTTTGCATTCACTGAGATCACATGCTCTGTACTTTAATTCTTTCATGGCTTCCTATCTCCTATTTAATGGCTCATGGAACCTTAAAGCGAAGGATCTAAGCATCCTCTTTAAAACAGTTGAATCAACAGTTCTAGTATCATCTATGGTGCTATGCTACAGTTTCAACTGCTGTAGTGTTTATAAATGTATTTTAATGTTTTGGTTATGCAAGCTCAATTGCATTTTTCTTAAAGAAAAATTCTTTTTGATGAATCTTTTGGTTGTGTTTCTTTCATACAAGTTTTATGATCATTTTGTCGAGTACAAAAAAAGAAACAACAAACCACATTACATTGAGATTTCTACCAAAATTACATTAAACTTGTAAGCTGATTTAAGAAAATGCACATCTTCAAATATTAAATCATCCTATGTCTCTTCAGAAGACCTTTTAAACTTCCTGTGGCCTGATTTTACAGTTTTCTTCACTACAGATTCACTGTTAAGTTTATTCTTGGCGTTGTGTGCTGCGTGTTATGTGTGTACAATGAGTCTGCACGTTTGTGAACCTGTTGTGAATGTGACTTATTTATTTTTTAGAATATACTTTCTGAATGGTTATAATCAGCTCTAAGAAAATGCAAGTTTCCGAGGTTTTGTTTGGCAACTGCTCCCATGACTCTCTTATTCTTCTGCGGTTTTTAAACCTGATCCTTTGGGGTCAGTGCTGGGTCTGACTCCCGAATGAACTGCCAGAGTGGCAGAGCCGCAGCGACAGGGGGACCACTGTCATCCAGGGGAGTGGTGGGACAGATGTCTTCTATCCGCACCATCCCAAGTCCAGCCCCAGCCTGCACCACGCACACAGTGTGACTACCAGGGGACCCACAGCTCCTCCCTCCTCAGGCCTGGAGGTGGGCTGGCCACTTGTACCTTGTCCCTGCCCCACTCCTCCGAGTGCCCATACTTACTCTCGATTTTCTTGATCCTCATCTCCCAGGGAATGAAGATGACCATGAAGTTACAGGCCAGACGAGCAAACTTCCGCCAGAGCTGAAAAGGAGGGAGCAGAGTTTGAGAACTTTACAGTTGTCAAAATGGCAATGACTTTGTGATGCTACGGTCCTGAGGGGAGCACAGGCCCCCAGACACATTGTCTAATACCTATAGCTATGATTTTTCAAGACTTTAGGCACAACCAGGACCAAAGCAGCCCCCCTTGTGTTCTCTGTACCCCTGCTTGGGGGAGGGCACCTGCCTCAGGCTCTGAGCTGTGGTGTCTGTCCTGAGGAGGCCATGCCCTTGGGGTCACACCTACCTTACTCTCCCCATTCCTGCTTTGGGGAACCAAAAACACTTAATTACTTGAGGAATTATGTCCAAATGCACCCAGTTGACCCCAGCCTGGGAGTGGGGCCCAGGTGACCACAGCTCCCTGGACTGAGGACCAGGGGTCAATAAGACACCCTGAACCCAAGCCCTGCCCGTTGTGTGCCTCCCGTCCTGTCCGGTGTCCTCCTTGTGCTTGTCTCCCACCCTCTCTCCTGGCCAAAGCTGCCAGCGGTGAGATCTGGAAATTTGTCTTGTGTGTTTAAAATGCAATTGCCAAGAGTTCAAAAATCTTCTTTTTCTTTCTTTTTCCTCCAAGGAGACTAAAGCACGATGTGCCCTGACGCTGGCTCTGCTCTCCACAGTATTGGCAGGCTGTTCATTTTAACATACAAACAATCTCGGTTTGTGTTGGAAGCAAATGATATCATTGCAGAAAGAAGGCTTGCAAATGTAATTACAACATTCTGAACTCTGAGACAGCACATGGTCCTGATGCAGACACGCATGATAATGTCCTCCGGGATGTGTCTGCTGAGGCCAGAACGGCTGCTTGTAAATGAAAATCTGTTTGAATTTTATCAGACGTTGCAATTGTTCGTCTTCTGTTCATGATTCCAGACCCAGCTCGAACCTAACCACGCCCATGATGAGTTCACGCAGCTTCTCTGAAGAGAGGAATAGATCCTTCTCTCTGTAAAGCTCCCAGCGATGGATATTCTTGTAATGTTGATTATATCCTACTTGGTGTTGCCATTAGATTTCTCCCGTGGCGTATGTCCTTTAGCATGGAGAACACCAAAGCTTGTGCTCTTTCATCCCCTACAGCCTGCAGGGTGCAGGGTGCAGGGCCACGGTGCTCAAACACCCTTGGGAGCGGGTTTGGTGTTGGAAACCAGCTGAGTCTCTGGCCAGCTGTGAAGTCCTTAAGTGTAGGAGGCACTGGGAGGAGGGCCCCAGCCCTGAGTTCTAGCACCAGCTCAGTCGTGAGCCTACTACACACTCTTTGGAAAGGGATTTTCTTTCTTTGAGATTCCATTTCCTTGTCTGTATGAGAAGCAGGATTCCATCAGTAGTATTCAGGGTTACTCGTTCGATTTAAATTTTGGTTGAATTTCAATGCACAGAACACTGTAAAGCAGAACGACTTTTGTAGATAAGAGATGAAAAACCTCTTTTCCTGCCTCTGGTGCTCATGTGAGGAGTCAGGGGCCCCTGACTCAGCTTTAAGGGCATTGAAACCCCAGCACTCATTCTGCTAACACGAGTCTACACTAGCTTCCTAAGGGAGCTTCCTCGAGGTAAATGGGATTGAAAGATGTGATTTGTTGATAACCCAGATTCAGTAAAGCGGTGAAATAAACACCACACTTCTCTGATAATTTGCACCAAATCTTCATGGAAAGCCCTGAAACTCTGAAATGATTTGAAATTTTAAGAGCAAAGCAAAAAAAAAAAAAAAAAAAACAAAAAAAAAAACAGCAAAACCAAAAACCAAACTTGGAAGAATTAGATCTTAATTATGGGCCTGAGTTATTTGGTACCCAAAATAAGAATAAGCTCATTCTTTCCTCTTTGGAATGGCCTGTAATTTCACCTGGAATAAAGGTGTTCTAACAGCACGTATTCTAGTTTATGACAGATGCATTCATTCTGAGCATGTACTGAGCACCCATGTGTCTTTCTAGTATTGTGGGTGCAAATGGACAAGACGTATAAGATGTTAGCTGGCGCAGAGCTTGCGTTTAGGTAGAGAGAAGGCAGCAACAGATACATCAATGCCACAGGGGGACGTGGTCCATTAGGGCTGGATGAGAAAGCTTTTTTAAACAAGAGGATCAGGAAAGATTGATCTGGGAAGGTCATACATGAGGTGAAACTTGAATGAAAAGGAACTGATATTTCAAAAAATAATAAATCATTAGAGGAGCTATCTAGGAGGCCAAGGCAGCCCGTTACATCTGTGAGTTAGCATGTGCTGGGCATTTTACAGCAGAGTATGGAAGAAGGGAAAGTGGGGTGAGATCTAATTGGTGGGTCATGGGAAGGAGAGAGATTTAATTCTAAGTATAATAATAGCCTATCTATGTATCTATCTGTGTATCTATGTGTCTCGGTATCTATCAATCAATCAATCAATCATCTATCATTATCTTAGTAAGGGTTGGCATCAGTAGTTTACTGTTTCAAGGATTGCCCTGGATCCTGTGGGGAACACAGTAGATTACTGGGGGATGTTTGTAGAAGCAGGAGGACCTGCCAGGAGGCCAATCAGTCTATATACCATCATAGGCAGGTGACAACCATGCCACAAAGGCTCTCCAGAAGGGTGACCTCCTTTGCTAGTATCATGAGAGACACAAAGGACATAGAATATTAGAACCAGAAGGAATCTTGAGAATCAAATGTGAAAACCAAAGCCAGAGTAGGGAAACAATGGCAGAGGGACCTGGGTGTCCTAATTCCCTCTGGAGCGACGTCTTGGGTCCTGGTTGTCTCACACTCACACCTCGCTTCCTTCAGAAATACAGACATGTGCTGGTGCTGAAGGAAGACTGTCTATAAGGAGCTGGAATCGAGTGGAGACCCACGTGAATGGAGGATGCTGGCTGGAAACAGGGGAGGGCTCCCCAGGATGCCTTGTGTTCTGAAGCAGTGATTCCCCGGACAGGACCAAGTGGCAGTACTGTGAATGGGGACCGGGATCTTGGTGCTGGGAGTCACGAAGAATGGGTAGCTGTGTTACATAAAATTTACTATTTGGAAAACAGTTACCATCTTGGGCTTACAAACCCGGGACTACACACAGAGGGGCTGCAGGCAGTACGCCGGCTGGCTAGATACCTTCTATTTTCTCTATGCAGCAGCTAGAGCAGCTGCTGGTCCCCAGTGGTTCAAATAAAAATTTCTGGCATCAAAATATTATTAATATTAAAAAAACAGAGGAATGCAGTTCTGAATATGGGAAGGGGAAGAACCAAAGTGTGAAGAAGACGTGGTGGGAGAAGAATTTTCTTTGGCATTTTACTGCATGCTCAGAAGGCAGAAAAAACCCAGTCTGGGCTATTTCATTACCTGAGGGCCTGAAACAAAGCACAGCCCATGGGTCAAACTGGACTGGTTTGAACCACTTTCTGTAGGGCCAGCGCTCCTACAAATGTTGCGCCTGCATGGTGCCGGCTGAAAACCTCAGGGCAAGCTCTAGGTGAGGCTGAAAATTCAGATCCCCTTTCTCATTCTAAATACCCTGCTTTTAATAATTCAGTCCATTATCAAATTACACTTTTAATCCATTTTGATCTTACCGTTACTAAAAGGTGCAGTACTTCTCACTCTTATATGTCACAGGTTGTCTGAACCCAAGGGAAGGGCCTCCTAGTATTTGCAAGTTTTTTCCCATAGCATTTCAGACTTTCTATTTAGGGAAGATAAGGAAGGAGCCCAGCAGCACATATGCTTATGATTAAAAAGATAATTTTGTTTTCTGTATGGATTCCATAAAGTCTATCACAGTGTGACAGGCATAAGAAGTCCTGGGTAATCTCGGTTGTGGGAATAGATTAGAGTCTTCAGGCAGTCTGTGGAGAGTAAGAGGACAGCCAAGGTAGACCCTAGGGACTCTTTGAGATTTTATGATTATGTAAAATTTATGGCCAGCCTTATTTATTTATTTATTTTAAAAATATTTTATTTATTTATTCATGAGAGACACACAGAGAGAGAGGCAGAGACACAGGCAGGGGGAGAAGCAGGCTCCATGCAGGGAGCCCGTTGCGGGACTCGATCCCAGGACCCCGGGATCACGACCTGAGCTGAAGGCAGATGCTCAACCACTGAGCAACCCAGGTGCCTCAGAAACACATATATTCAAATAGAAAAGCTTAAGTAATGTTATATTAAGCTAAGTATATATAGGACTAACTATATATATGTGTTGTTACCCAGGTATATATAAACATATCATTAAATATATATTTGTTTATGTGAATAGAGGCCAGCTTTAAACTTCATTAAGAATACTTTTTTTGTTTCAGAGAATCTAAAAGGAGTGCATCTGTCAGCTTTTGTCTGTTAAAGTACAACAAACTTTAAAAACTTAAAAAATTACAATATCCAATATTGGCAAGAATATTATGAAAACAGTAAGCATCATGTATGGCAAGATAAACTATCAAGGGTTTTGGGAAATAATTTATTAATATTTATCAAGAACCAAAAAAATGGATTATATTTTTTTCTACAGTGATTATAGTTCTGGCATTTATCCTGGAAGAGGAATTTTTTTTTTTTTAAACTTTTTTATTTGTTTTTTTTTTTTTTAATTTTATTTATTTATGATAGTCATACAGAGAGAAAGAGAGGGGCAGAGACACAGGCAGAGGGAGAAGCAGGCTCCATGCGCCGGGAGCCCGACGTGGGATTCGATCCCGGGTCTCCAGGATCGCGCCCTGGGTCAAAGGCAGGCGCCAAACCGCTGCGCCACCCAGGGATCCCCTGGAAGAGGAATTTTAAAAGGTAGGAAGAGGGGGCGTGTGGGTGCTTAGTCAGTGAAACGTCTGCCCTCAGCTCAGGTCATAATCTCAGGGTCCTGGGTTCAAGCCCCATGTCTGGCTCCCTGCTCAGTGGGGAGCCAAATTCTCCCTCTCCCACTCCTCCTTCTTGTGCACGCTCTCTCTCTCTCAAATAAATAAATAAAGTCTTAAAAATAAATTTTAAAAAGATAGGAAAAGGAATATGTGCAAAGATACTCTTTGCAGAGTTATTAATAATAATGAAAAATTATAGGCAATTTAAATATTCACCAGGAGACTAACAACTAATTAAGTTAGCTTACAGTCATCTGTCAGGGAAAACACTATGTGTAAAAAATGCATAGCAACATGGAAAAATCCTTCTGTTACGTGTGAGGTTAAGTGAAAAAAGAAGCAAGACAAAAATGTTTGTATACTATCATTGCTCTCAGTGAAAAATTATATATTCAGTGACTGGAATGTGAGATTTTTAAAAAGATACTATATGGGGGTTGATTTTTTTGTCTTCTAAACATTTATGAAAATTATTGTGATGTCTCTCTAAATAGATAATTTCAATATATACTAAAGTTTAGCTTTAAGGAACTGAATGGGAAAAATAATAAGCAAAAACCTTAGCACTGAATTATAAAAGGAGCATTGGAATGTATCTGTAACTTTCTCATCACAAGACATACAGTGAATAAAAGCTACACGTATGGGTGGGAGTAAGGCAAGAAAGATGCTAGATCATTTTTTCAAGGGAAGATATCCTTTTTCAGATGAGTTGGGCTCCTCCAGAGTCATGTCGAGTTGGTAAGTGACAGAATCCAGGACTAAAATTCAGGTTCTGGGACTTTTGTACCTGCCAGCTCAGGGCTCTAATAATTGATGTACAATGACAGATGCCATGGAGTGCAATTTCTCGGCCCCAAGACCAGCAGAAGGGGTGGGAGCACCTGTGCCCACATGCTCTCACCTCTGCACCTGCTGCTTGGTAGCCGCGGGTCCGGGTCAGCCTCCCTTCAAACTTCAGCACGATCTCCTTCGCTCGCCTAAGAGAAGAAAAACACCATTGTCAGCACGATTTTGTCACACCCATTACCTTGGCAAAACATGTGGAAGTGCAACAGGAGCTGGTGGTCAAAATGTGAGGGACAAGATGCTGTGGCATGGTGGGGCTATGCAAATCTGCAAATCGTTCATCTCCTGACCTCAGGCAACCAGAAATCTCTTTTAAAAAATACTTTCTGAAAAAAAATTTTTAATGGATAAATTCTTAGAGAATGATAAATCAATGACAAAATGAGTTGCAATGAATTTCTTAAAGTCCTTCCCTGGTTGTTGTCTGGGAATCAATCCTGAGGGCGGGGGGGGTGGGGATTCCTGGCAGCGGGCACGAGGGGGTCTCACCCCTCCCCTTGACCTCAGCGACCCTCATCTCTGCAAGTGAAAGTCAGACACAGCCTCAGAGAACCTGCCTCTAGAAAAGGATGGTGTCTGGTTTACGTGGTGTCTCCACAGCCACAGAGAACCTGATGCAGCCCAAACGAACTGCTGACTTTGGTGAGCTGACCTGATGTCTCCACCTAAACGATTAATCCTTGGAATGCATTGAACTCACTGGGGTAGATGGTTACATCCACAGTCCTGTGAATAGCAGGATTAGACAATTACTGTTAGCACCAGGGGGAAAAAAGGACAGCAGTCAAGGACCCTCAGAGGTGAATGTCACCTTCAAGGTGACCTCATCTGACACTGCACTGATGAGACCCTTGTTATCCATGGCCAGCCCCCCACCCCTTGATTCTGACCAGTGCTGAAGGGCTTGGTTCTTCAGAATCCTGTAATCTCGAGTGTGCCCTGGGAGCTGCTAGGGAGGTTTTGTGCAGACACCCCAGCAGCCTTTTAGCAACACCCGCCGGTTCTGAGTCTTTCCCTGAGATGCAGGAACTAGCTGACTCCCTTTTCCGACAAGTGAAACGTGAGCTAATGGGAGCGCTTGCTGGGTTTTGCAGCTCTGTGCCCTTGTGGCCATCACCCCAGCTTCCCGGCCCCGCAGATGGCCTGGCTTCATTCCGGTCAGAACCACAAATGCAGGCAGGGGTGAGGCTTGATGCCTTACCCTGCACGGCATCTAAAAGACAAGAGGCTTATACAAGTGAAATCATTTATTTCATTTAATTATTCATAATTTTCTTTCTGCAAACATTTTCTGCACACTCACTTGGGTTAAGTGTAGTGGGATACAGAGATGCGTAAGACAGAGTCGTGCTGGAAGAGTCCTTAGCTAACAGGGCGAAGGAGCCCAGAGGTGCAGTAACTGGGAGAGTGGCTGTGGCAAGAGTATGAGAGAGGGCGAGCCAGGACCTGAGGTACCAGGGAGGACCACCTAACGTAGGCCTCCTCATAGGGCACTGACCACTTGCTTCCCTGCCAGGGAAATGAGCCTGCGCCCTGTGCTCCCAGACAGGTGCCTACTGCTCCAGACTCAGCTGGGGCTCCTGGCTTCCCACACGGTTAGGCTTCAGTGGTCTCTGCTCTCCAGACGCCCCAGCAGGTCCAATTAGTGATGCATTGCTCCAGTAGCTTCTCAAGGTGACGAGGGAGGAGACGTGGGGAACAGGGGATGATGAATGGAGGTACTTAGAGGACAAACCGCCTCTGAGAGCCTGACTGCCAGCCCTGGGCAGCACCGGTGTGACCCTGTCAGTGTCTGGGCTGAGCCCCTGGCCAGGTGTCAGCACAGATGGCCTGGTTTTGCCCTTTTGACAGAAAAGCTGTATTTGCTGTGCTCTGCCTGTAGGTTACAAAGGCTTAGCTTCTTACTAATAATTAGTGATCACTAATTACTAGTTAGTAAATACTAATTACTCCTATTAATCATTTATCATCAATCAGCAACAACATTTCCGCATGATTTTTTAAAAATCTAGCACATCACTTTTTTTTTTTTTAAGCATAGATTGCTCCAACTATTCCTTTGGCAGAGTTCTTCTCTGTTTCAATAGAATTTTGAAGTCAGGGTCAGAGGGCCTGGGTTTAAAGCACCGGTCCGGCCCTCAGAGGCTGTGTGTCCTGGGGTAAGCCACTTTACATCTCTGGGCATCAGTCTTCTGTCTTAAGTTGCTATCCTCACTCAAAGAAACAGACATGGTAGGAGCTGATAGCAGACACGGAGGATTAACCAGAAACTGCTGAGCCTGGAAGGGACAGGTGTCCTTAGCCATCTGCCAAGCCACCTGAGGACCAGCTGTGTCTTGGGCCAGACTGGAAGAGTATGCCTTCATGGAAAGCCAATGAAGCCATGATTTGACAGGAGAGAAGTGGAAGCCTAATGGTAGACATGAGGAGGGAGGGCTGTGTGCTTGGTGCCTGGAAAGGGGCATGACCGAGGTTCTAATCCTGTCTACACAGGGTACCTGATGATCAGGGCTGCTGCTGCCTGTTTCTCCAGGAAGGTCCACTTGACAGGTCAGAGTGGCTCATTAAGACCGTTCAATTAAGTCCCTGTCCTGTGACCCCCAGCATCAGCATCATCAATCAGGACTCACTGTCAAGGGTGACAACCGCATACCAGAGACTGTGTGAGGCGCTCACACGGCTCATCCCATTTAACCCTAGAACTATCGCGGATCTCAAACTTCAATATGCAAAAGAATCCACCTGAATGTGTGTGTAAAATACTGGGCCCCACTCCCATACATTCTGATTTGGCAGGTCTGAGGGCAACCAGGGATTCTGAATCTCTAGCAAACACCCTGCTTGCTTCATGGGGCATATTTTTGGAAGCAGCGTTGCAAGAGGCAGGTGCTATTCTTTTTTTTTTTTTTTTTAAGATTTTATTTGTTTATTCATGAGAGACACACAGAGAGGGGCAGAGACACAGGTAGAGGGAGAAGCCCAGTCTCTGTGGGGAGCCCGATGTGGGACTCTATCCCAGGACCCCAGGATCATGACCTGAGCCAAAGGCAGATGCTCAACCATTGAGCCACCCAGGCAGGAAGTTGCTATTTTTAATCATCATCTCTACTTGAAAGAGAAAGAAAGTGGTGGAAATTAAGAGAGCTGCCCAACATCACGTAGCTGATGATTGGGAGATAGTATTCAAATTCGGGCAACCTCTCTTCGACTCTTTAGCTGTTCACTATTATCCAAATGGATTCTCCAGTGACCCTAAGTGTCATAATCTGGTTTCCCATAGAATCTTGTCGTACCCCCCGCCCTGCCGCCCCCCCACCCCGCCCTAGAGGGAATAGCGAGCGGCAAGCAGGGGGAATTACCATCTGTTTTCATTCCAGTTTATAGACTTGTCTGCAGTGAGTTTGGTTATTTGGTTATCTCTAGACACAATGCTAAAATCTAGTGTTTGAAAGGGAGGTAGAAAACCACCAACACCTCACCAAAGCACACCCCCAACCCAGACACACATACACTCTCACACTCACAGAGAAATTGCCACCTTGGGGTGCTTGTGACTTCTCCGAGTCAGATCAAGAGTGCCTGCCCACCACTCTCTCATGGGTCTTTGTGCTCATTTTCTTGGGCAGGACAGGGTGGTTTCATGGAAAGCATATTTGCAATAATCAGTAACGATTGTGGAAAGCCCTTACCTCAGTGCTCCCAGCTTCTGCCCCATGGTCCACGGTCTGCAGCGAATGTTTGCCATGAGATCCTTCTGGAACTGTATATTCTGGAAGATTTGTTCAGGATCATTGCTGTCCCCTGGCTCATCAGCATTAAAGCTGTCATCCAAGTTGCTGAATGGATCAGGGCATCAAGGAGGAAATCTGATTAGTAGAATTGCTTCCAGCAAAGATCTTGCCCCGGGCACGTTCAGCATCTCGCTGCCCCAGGGTCATCTGTATGAAGTTGGTATGTGTAGAGGGAGAGGGACCCGGGGAGGCAGAGAGAGAATTTGGCCATCTTGGGAGCCACTGAAGTGCATTCATTGGAGTCTGTCGTTTCGGTGGGCCAGTGAAAGACAATGGTTTCTCTGGATGACAGCTTTTATCAGAAGACGTCATAGAAGGAGACGGGAGGGAGCTTACGGACAATTCCTGAATGGCAAAATCTTTGGTGGCCAAGGAATTTCTATCTCAGGCTGACTGAAATAATCAGTTCATCTTAGAGACAGGGTTCCCCCTATTTCTCTAGCTCTGGAGGCAAAATAAAGGAAAACCAAACGCTGTCATTCAGAGACCCCTCCCTGCGCGTCCACTTCCATTCTTTGAAACTGAGATAGTGCAGGCAGAAAGTTCTAGAAACTTCTAGAAACCAAGAATGTAGCCGAGCAGATTTATGTGGGCAATATTACAGGGGAAGGGTTATCGTGTAGGAGAACCATTTTCCCACATGGAGCAACATTTATTCCCAGTAACAATTAATATGTTAATCCTAACACAACTTTTCAGGAGGAGGTAAAAGTATTCTGCTACTTGATCAATGATACACTTAAAAGTAAGAGAAAATAATTCCTCTGCTTTGCTCTAGTTCAGAGATGGTTTTTACTTACTCATAGGAGAATTGTCTCCAATTTCTCCAAATTAATGGAGGCTTTAATATACCTTTATAAATATTTAACAGATTGGAACAGAACCCCCTCACTTCTTCCTAGCCTGAAGCTTTTTCCAACAGACACCTTATTTATTATGACAGATGTATTATCTGCTCTCTCTTGACATTGCCGATGGAGTCAACAGAGAGAAAACAGAACCTGTGCCTGTGGATTCAGGCAGGTTGGGGTACATTGGATCTGGCTCTCCCAGTCAATGAGCATGTAGAGCCATGTCCCCCTGTGCACATTGTCAAGGTGGCCAACCCAAAAGCCTGGATAAAGGGGTTGCTGAGTTCATTCTGAAGGAGAGGAGAGTGGGATGAGGACTTCGTCCTCAGGTCAGATACAGGCAAGGCTCAGGTGATTCGGGCTCCCTTCCTCAATACACCTGCCTCCTCTGCCCAGCGGGGGGACAGGACCAACTCACCTGAGCAGCAGGGACTCCTGGTAGAAATAGTGCTGGCTGGTGTTTCTCCGGATGCTTCTGTAGCGCTGGGATGCCTTTGAGGGTTTCATGGGGGCTGACTGCTGCCAGGGACCCCTAGGGGCCGGCTGAGTCCCCAGAAGCCAGCAGCAGGGGTCTGCTCCAACCGAGGCTTCTGAAGGGGAGCTGCTAGTCGCTCTGCTCTCTGGTTCTCAGGAGCAAGAGTGCGCGTCTGCAGCTGGTACTTGGCGAGGAGGCCAGTTGTGCATATGTAATGCTAAGGTGGCTGCGGCAGCAGAGATTGGCTGGAGTCTGGGCAGACAAAGGCGGGAGGCTTGGCCAGTTGAGCTGGGGATCACTAGGTGCTGCCCAAATAATCACATCTGTGACCCCTTGTACCCAGGTGGGGCTCTGCGCTTTGCAAAGCGCTTTGCATCTATTCCCATGACAGGTGTTGAGAAAATAGGGAGAAGGCAAGGCATAACTTTTTTCCCCCTCATTTTTACCTTTCAAGAAAGAAGCTTAGAGTAAGAATCTTGTCTGTGTTTGCATAGCAGAATCCAGGAGAGGTAGTCATAACATCTTCCGTGCTTTTAATTTTTTCTCAGCTTTCTTTTTCTATTTGGAGAAAAGTCAATTGTCCAGAAATGTTGCACCACCAATATTACATACTCCCAATCTGGATCTACTTTGCTGCCCCCTCTGCTTTATTTCTATCTACTTACTTCTCCCCCAACACTATTTACAAGTACATTTCAGAAATAATGACATGTCTCCCCTAAATATTCCAGCATATTAATAATGATCAAGTTAACATTTCCTTGTATTTTATGTTTTCTAAGTGTGGCCACATCACCCAGCAGGATAATCCTACAAGGAGTGGGGTGAAGAGATTTTAAGAGGCCCCCTGGAATTTCATAATAAGAAAGTGAGGCTTGTAGACAGTCAATACTTACACAGATATTCTGGAAACAAATCACCTGCTGCTGTAAGACAGGGTGCTCAGCGCAGGCCGGTCCCTGAGGCCACATCAGCAGCTGCCCCTCCTTCCTAGGCAGAACGGTACCCAGTGCCCTTGTCATTGGCATGTTCTCCTCTCTTAGTATAATTCACTAGAATTCTCCACCAAAGAATTTCCCCAAACCCAGGACTTGCAGTTTGTACTCACTGAAGGTGAAGAAGTGAATGGGTAGGCACCACACACCAGGGCGAAAGGAAATCCATCAGCAGCTCCAGGTGTGGGGCTGGGGCGAGCAGCTTCCTTCACTCATTTATTCATGTCTCCATTGGCTCGTTAGCAAATTGATTACATGGCTCTTACAGTCTGCCCCACACTGGCAGGGCAAAGGCCAGCCAGAGTCCTAGCCCAGGGTCCTGGGGTTCAGGGCCTCTCAGACAGGTGTTTGGACCGAGAGCTCTGGGCAGGGGAAGGCAGCAGAGGCTGGTGCCAGAACTGGCCCCGGGGGGACTGTGAGACCAGATCACCTGTCTGCCAATTTGCCCGAGGCCATGTGGCTTTATGCTCTGTCTAGTAACACTACATAAAATCTGTGTTTGTCAGATAGACAAAATAGTGCATATAATTGGATTATTTCTACCCTTGGCTTTTTTTTTTTTGCATTCGTTTAGAGATCTTAACCTATAAGGATTATTTCTGAGCATTTCAAAGATTTTTTTCATCCTACTTTTCTGAAGGCCTCTCTATATTAACATTTTGAACATTTTTGTCTCTTCTTTGCATATATATGTGTATATAGGTATATATGAATATTTATGCATATATATTTATGGATTTTTTTGAATATAAAAAGTAATAGGAAGTTTTGAGGTACTATGAGGATTTATTAAAACAAAATAGTGTAAACCAATGATTTGCTTTTCATATTTATTTAGATAATTCTGTTTAACAGTATGGGTAAGATAAAATGGATTAATCCGAAGATATTTAACTATTTTTAGTATCCAAATCATAAATTAACTGGGATAATTAAAAAGGAATAATTACTACTTTTGATATGAATCATTTATCCCAATTTTTTACCTAATTTTAAAGAAATGTTGATTTCTAAACATTTTTTATTATGAAAGTAATGTATCCCCCCAAAATAGAAAGACTAAGAAAATTATAAATTTAAGAAACCTAAAACAGTATTGCTTAGTGATATTCCCAGTCAACATTTCCAGCTTTTTACCAAGTGTCTTTTTTTGTATTTATATATTTTTCAATTTTATTCTATATATGTATCTCTCACCTTTCCATCAATTTTATACTTAAAGCAATTTCCATATTATTTTTCAAATTTTTTGTGACTATGTTTCATTAGTACTTAGTGGAATATTCTAACTAGAACATGCAATATTCAGATTTTGCCTCATTTCTCATCCATCCATGTTGTCTCTCCCTGTGCATTTTTTTGCCATCAATGATTTTGAGCCTCTTAGCATCATTTTTTAAAAAGATTTTATTTATTCATCCTTGAGAGACACAGAGAGAGAGGCAGGGACACAGGCAGACGGAGAAGCAGGCTCCCTGTGGGGAGCCCAATGCAGGACTCAATCCCAGGACCCTGGGATCACACCCTGAGCCAAAGGCAGACGCTCAACCACTGAACCTCCTAGGTGCCTCAGCATCAGTTCTTTAGAATTAGTTTTCCAGAAGTGACTGAGTCAAAGGGAATATCATTAAAAAATTCAATCATGTTGTCAAATGACAGTCACTGTCATGTATGTTGATTTAATGGTTTATTATTACTATTATTATTACTGGTAACATGACTTTTTAATACAGTCAGATTTGTCTGTGGTCACTTTGTGGTTTCATTGGTTAGATTTTTAAAAATTCCCTTTGCAGTCCTGCTGGCATCCATCCTGGCGATGAATTCTAAGTGAGGCTGTCACTGTTGCCCCTTGCACCCAGCATTCAGGACCCTGATGCTCTTCCCCAACCCCCGCCCCCCCCCCAGGCTCCTGGGTTCAGGCAGAGGAACTGTGGACAGGGGATGCCATGTTCTGAATGTAAGGGGATCAATTACCCTGCATGCGTTGCACTTCCTCTGACAATTTGATTAGAGGCTTTAGGTGCTCTGGATGATGTTAAATCAGGCCAGGGTGTGTCTATGGACAAAATGACGAAAAGTCCCTCAAATGATCACCATCAGAACACTTTAAAAAAACAGAAAGGATCCAATGTCAAAATAAGCTAAAACCATTATTTCCTAGACCAACTGCTTACAGGATCTGTGTGTGTGTGTGTGTGGGGGGGGGGGGGCGGAAAGGAAGATCTATTTGTAGAACATACAAATCCCTTTCGTTGAAAAAAACAAAAACAAAAACAAAAAACAAACCCAAGCCATTTTGTGATACGTCCCAGGAGATCTTAACAGAAATCATCAGATGGCTTAGCTTACAGGAACAAAAACATTCATCATCTATGTCATCGATTAAATAATCCCCCGCCCCCACTAAATGAATTCTATTCTGAGACAGTAACACCCTTGAGCACATCTCAGAGTGTCACGTAGGAGTCCCCATTGCCAATGCTCCTCCTTTACGAGGGCATCAAATTTTTTTTTTTTTTTTTTTTTTTAGATTTTACTAATTTGTTCCTGAGAAGCAGAGGGAGAAAAAGACTCCCTGCAGGGAGCCCAATGTGGGACTGGATCCCAGGACCCTGGGATCACACCCTGAGCCAAAGGCAGACGCTCAACCACTGAGCCACCCAGGTGCCCCTGGCATCAAGTTTTTATCTTTGCATTTTACAAGAGAGACTTTTCCATTTCTGAGACATTATGGACATGCCGGAGGATATTGTTTCAGTGACTCTAAAGCCTTTTGTTTGAAGTTTAGAAATACATCTTGGGTCTGGAAAATGTTGTTCAGGGGAGGGACTCGGGAAAAGATTGTTTCCAGTTTTCTGAATAATAACTGAATTTGTTGAGACATGAGAGCGAATGTTGTTGTTGGTGGTGAATTCCTCATAAACTCATCAGCTGCAAACAAGTTTGAAACTGAGCAGACACGCTGAGATTTCCATCAGGGGTCACGTGAGACTCTGTTACTCATTTAGCCGGTGAGAGGTTCCTAACAGGGGCGGCAGCAAGTGAAGACAGGCTGTCACCACCACATCCACGGAATCCCCGCAGAGCAGGAGCTGATCCCCAGATGGGTGGCAGTTAAAATACAAATTATAGAGCTGCCCTGTCCTGCTCTGCTGTCGTGCTTTCTCGAGGCAAGAAATTCTTTTTTAATGGAGGGCTGTATCTAAACACATGCCCCCTTCTTGGAAATGAAAAAGAGAATAGAACTTTCTGAAAAACTGGGATAATGACAAGCAATTGAGTTTCTTGTCAAGCAACCACTTAATAGTTGGCTGTGATTTTTCTCTAATGATTTTTAGATTGTATGTCCCTGAATACTCGGGGACTGGTAGGAAGCACAGCCAATGGTGTCTCTGGGGAGGGACAGTCTCCTGCCAGCATTGCCTCTCCATCCCTGTGGATGTGCGGTGGGGCAGACAATGGACAGAAGCCCAAGGAGCCAAGCGCATGAGGCAGAGGAGGCCAGGGGCAAAATATCTTTATCACATGTGGACTTACCACCCAACCATGAGGTTTCTCAGGTTCCTGCCTCTAAGTGCAATATTTTAAAACCCCCTCTTAAGCAAATGATCTTCATTTTTTCCCTTCAATTTCACTGACATCTTTTTTCATCCTGTTTTGATACATGATTTCTTGTTTTAAGTCCCCTTCTTGATGTGCAAAGCAATTTCACCCTTAGCATTGACTTAACTTTCCCTAAAGAAGACTTAAAAAAAAAAAATCGAAAGCCCTTCTCCTCTCACTGTTTTTCTTTTCATTCTCTGTCTCCTTCTTTGTGGGTAAAGCATATTTACGTAGATCTACCTACATCTCTGGTGATTTTTAAGTAAGAAGAGCATTAATTTTGCTCCATGTGTGCCCAGAAATAGTAGACACCTGTGAATTCTATTATCATTTTAAATACTGTGCAACGAACGTTGCAAGGGTCTTCATTACAAATCAGGGATTTTACATTTTTGCACAAAAGCTAAAAAAAAAAATGGCTTACCTATTACATTTTCTCTAAGAAAGATAGAATTTACTCCAACTTGTGTGAATAGTAAAATCTCTGTGAATCTTGTGTGAATCTATCATTTTTTCAGTTTCTTCTAAGAATCTAACTCATTGATCCCAGAGTCCTGGAATCAAGCCCTGCATTCGGGCTCTCGGCTCAGTGGAGAACCTGCTTCTCCTTCTCCTTCCTGCTCCCCCTGCTCGTGCTCTCTTACTCTCTCTCAAATAAATAAATAAAATATTTAAAAAAAAAAGAATCTAACTCATCAACCAAGATAATTTGCAAGGACCTTGGGTTCGAATAGTCTTTTTTTTTTTTAATTTTTTTTTAATTTTTATTTATTTATGATAGTCACAGAGAAAGAGAGAGAGAGAGAGAGAGAGAGAGAGAGGCAGAGACACAGGCAGAGGGAGAAGCAGGCTCCATGCACCGGGAGCCTGATGTGGGATTCGATCCCGGGTCTCCAGGATCGCGCCCTGGGCCAAAGGCAAGTGCCAAACCACTGCGCCACCCAGGGATCCCTCGAATAGTCTTCATTAAACACAGCGCCACTGCTGGCGGGCTGGGTTACTTTGGAGGAATCACGGACTGTCCTTGAGCCTTTACATCCCTACCTGTAGAGTGGAAGTAACCTTGAAAGGTTGTAGATGCTGTTGTGTAGGATGGACCTAGTACAGTGCCTGTAGTTCAGTAGGAGCCCCAAACTGGCAGGTATGCTTTATTGTTGTGTCTATAATCATATTATCATTGGGTTAAAAAAATGAAATGAAAACAGGACTGGAATGATTTGAGCTTAGTCATTTTATATGAGCAATTGTTATGACCATCATTATCCCTATCATCAGCCTTATTTTAACGTCAGCATGAAAGCTGATTAGAATGGTATTGAAATCATATATTTCATGACAACAGACCTGATTCATGTACAGACTTTACAAAGAAAGTATATTGCAAAGCTATTTATTAATTACATGATAGATATGCTCTGTGTGTTCTTTAATATAGCTATAAATACAAATGAAACTTAAAAAAAAATGCCTTCTTCCTTCTAAAAAGCAGAGGCATCTTACAAATCAGCCTGAGCAGTGAGCGATTACCTATCCAGAATCTACGTAGGTGTCTGCATTCACGGCAGTAGGCTGTGGGTGAGGGCCCGAGACACAGGATTCCTCCCCAAAGCTCATGGAGAAGCAGGCTGACAGCTGAATGAGTCTGTACCATGTACCTGAAGGTGTGGTTCTAGCCTAACTGCAGGAAACTGAGAAATTTATTAAGCGGTGTTTTTCCTGAGTTTAAAAAAGGGAGATAGATTATCACGAATTATGATAGGATCTTATTAAATTTCTATGCTGCTAATTTAGAATCTTTGTTAAGCTGACCTGGCCTACATGATGGAGAATATGTGTAATGAAATGCTGTCACTTGGAGAGTTTATGTGAGCTGCAGAGCCAGATGATATGGGCCTATCGCTGATTTAAGTTTATTATACTTCCATTCTGTGCACCTAGACTTAACCCCTAATGCCATAAGCTTGAATGCTGTTGGGATTCACTTTCAAGGTAACACTCAGGGAGAAGCAATAACCCCCAAGTGCTAGGAAATCATTTCGGTGGTTGCAAAACGGAGAGAGGAGGTTTGGGAGGACGTGGGCTGGGAAGCAGCAGGGGCCGTTTGCAGAAGGGTGTCTATACAGCACACACTGAACCCAGGAAGACTAACAAAATCCAGGGCAGAGAGTCAAGTAGAGTGACCAAATGGCCCTGGTGAGACTGGTTGAGTGACCCACTCCAAAGAATGCTGCCGTGACCTGTGTCTGCGTGGTAGCAGGTGCAAACAGAGAGCCCCAGTGGGGCTGGTGGGGACCCTGTGAACGTAGCCTGCCTAGTGACTCCATCCAGAGAGAGCTGGCTGCTTTTCCTTGTTGGTTTAACCATACGATACACTATCCTGTAAACAAATTAATTTCCCCCGGGACTTTTGAAAGCATCCTAACTACATTATCATTTTTCTGCATAAAGGAAGCTTAGCAAGAGAACAATTATGGAATGGACTTCAAATGATCTCCAAATGGTCATAAAGTGGAGAAGGCCATCCACAGAGATGGGAGGAAAACACAAACAAAGTTTTGTTGGCTAAAATTGAGGATCGTTTATTCTCAGAGCTGTGTTGACCCTTTCCTGCTCTCTCTTCCGGCAGAAATCCTTTGGCGTCCTCATTTAAAATGTTTCTATTTTTCTCCTGTTGTCCATAGCCTTTCAGCTCTGTCCCCTCCAATCCAAATGTCAAAGCCAAAACAGAATTCCCAACTTGACCTGTTCTGGGATGAGCTGACATGGTGGGGCTAGAGAGAATGAGCCAATGTGCCAGAAAGATACAGAATGAATTAGCACATTCCTCATTTAAGGCTGGCTTGTGCCTGTTCCTGTGCACTTCCTTGGGGGGTGAAATGAAAAAAAAAATACACTAACCTCTCCTTAATTAAAGCAATATGTTGTCTAGTAGGATGACAGGCAAACAAAGAAGGAGTTCTAGGGCAATGAAGTAATTGCTCTGCTATGTTGGGAGGATATATTCTTGTCTACTCAATTTGGGTCTTTGGCTCAGCTTAAGAACTCTACTGATCTAAGACAGATTAACAGGAGGAAAGCCTATACCTTTTATTGAATTTTTATGTGTACATGAGAACTTTCACAGGAGAATGAACACCTAAAGAAGTGATCAGAGTAGAAAGCTTTTTTAAGTTAAAACAAAACAAACAATAAACAAAAAACAATAGAGATGCCTGGGTGGCTCAGTGGTTGAGCATCTGCTTTTGGCTCAGGTCATGATCCTGGGGTCCTGGGATTGAGTCCCATATTGGGCTCCCCTCAGGGATCCTGCTTCTTCCTCTGCCTATGTCTCTCTATATGTCTCTCATGAATGAGTAAATAAGATATTTTTAAAAAACCAATACATTTATGTAGAATTGATAAGACAAAGGGATTTAGACTATCCCTTTGTAAATGGTGAAGAAGCAACAAGGTTTGTTTCTTACCTGTCGACAAAGGAAACAGAATGTCCCTCCTGCACCTACTGTTTCTCAAGTACCTGTAATTCATAATCATCAATATGCTAAAGTGGCCTATTTTGGAGTGACAGATTCTGGAACCTCTTTAGCTTAGCTAGATGCTTGGAGCTATAGAAGGGTAGAAGAGAGGAAAAGAGTATCACCTTGTCTAGGCCCTGGAAAGTAAAGTCCTATTCTGAAGGCATAGTGGAGGCTGGGTGAGGGGCAAGGGTAGGTCATTCAAGACTGAAAACGCCTTTGGGGACAGGCAGGAGCAGGCAATCTCCTCTGGTCCCTCAGGCCCTGAACCACCTGCAGAGCATAGGTGAGGGAGTTGCCCAATATAGGGCCAGAGGAAAGGTCACAGGGATATGGATGTTTAGACCCTAGGCCCTGAGAAGACACAGATGCCTTAGAACTGGAGTCCAAGGCGTAGGTTCTGGCAATCCAGGAAACCTAATATGCACCTGGCCCAGTGTGTCCTTAAGAGCTGGGAGATGTGCTGGATAAAAGTCAAGTGAAGCTGGCAAGCCTTGATGTGAGCTCCACTCACTCATCAAGCACAGCCTCATCCATTCAATAATTCATCCAGTGAGCAGTACTTACTGATATCTATAATGTGCCAGCCCCTTCTCTCCCCCCCGGCTAGTCCCAGGGGAACTAGGGCGAATGGGATACCATCCCAGATAACTGGCATTAGGGTCTGGTGTCTGTTCTTCTGTGTCGTAGCCCTGGTCAACTGTGACTCATGAGTCTGTGTTATCCTTCCACACTTCTGAGAAGATGTCCCTAGCCTCTTGCCATCCTCATTACAAGAAGCTTATATTTCTACTTTTCAGTCTGTCATTTAAGAACTTGTGACATCTGTCACCTTTGAGCCTCAACATTTATCTCCTCCATTTATGCAGTTGGACTGTCATTCCAAACCCCCATCTTCTCTGCCCCCCCCCTCCGCCCCCGGCCTGATCCCCCCGTGAGAATGGTCTGTCCTCTTCTGCTTGTAGGGTCTGGATCCCCTGTGCTTTCCTGGAGTCCCCTACAACCACAGATGGCCCTTCATTGTCCTCCTCTGAGAAAAAGGAGCTCTTCTCCTTATGTCTCCTCCCTTTCTTGCTCCCCCCTTCAACGGCCCCGTTCCTCTCATGACCCCATCATGCCCCATCTCTCATGCTCTATCCATCCAGCTTAGCACCTCAGCCCATGAAGCACCCCCTTTCCCAGCCTTACCTCCTGGAAGATTCCTGGAATCACAGGAACATTGCTCTAGACACAGGCTCCTTGATGAAGCATCTCTAGGTTTGTAATAATGGGGATGGAAAAAGGAGTACAAAGTCATGGCCCCCTCCAGATATTGGGTTTGAAGTTGCAATGGAATGAGAAAATTCGAAGAATTCCAGTTCCCTTGATATTATTCAACATATGAGCACCTCTCCATTGATTATCAATGCCGTCTCCCCTCTGGAAGCAGATATCTGGAAGTGAGATCATACTTAGTAAACACGCCCTTCCTTTTTCCACTAGCTTCTCTGGTCAGCCCAGTAGGTACAGAAAGTCTTCTCACCAGAAGAGGTCTCAGAGCTCTTTACTGCAATTTTTCTAGGGGTATTTGAATATCATTAACATTTCCCTACACGACCAGGCGGCTCCTTCCTGAACACCTCAAGGGCTAAAAGATCATTTTCTCCTGAAGTAGTCCATTTATCTGTGGATTGCCCTGGCCATTAATGCTTTTTTATATGGATCTGAAATTATTGTTCTAAAGTTTCTACCCATGCATTTGATTTTTATTTTCTAGAGCCGGATAACTAATAAATGGGGATGGCAAAGTTACAGGACACAAGGTCATGATAAAAATTCAAAATTTTTTTTTTTGTGTGTACTAGTAATGAATATTTGGAGTCTGAAATTAAAGAAACAGTGCCATTTATGATAACACCAAGTAAGGGAATATTTAGGTGTAAGTCTATAAAAATGTGTACATGATTTGTATGTGAAAAACTGTAAAACACTAATAAAAGATTTAAATAAGTGGAGAGCTATTTCACATTCATAGATTGGAAAACTCAGTATTATGAAGATGTTGATTCTTATGAAATTGGCTTGCGGATTCAACATCTCAACTAAAATGTTAGCAAGCTATTCTGTATGTGTCAATACACTTATTCTAAAGTATACATAGAAAGGCACTGGACCTAGAATAACCAACATAACATCAAAGTACAAAATTGGAGGACTCACACTACCCAATTTCAAGACTTAGTATACAGCTATAGTAATCAAGAGAGCATGGGTTGGTGAAGGAACAGACATACAGATCAATGGGAAGCATCCAGAAATAGATCCACACAAATAGTCAACTGATATTTGACAAAAGAGCAGAGGTGATTCACCAGAGAAAAAACAGTGTTTTCAACAGGTGGTGCTGAAACAATTGGATATTCATACATAAAAAATAAATGTAGAAGCACACCTTATACCATTCACAAGAGTTAACTCAAAAGGGATTATAGACCCAACAGTGAAATGCAATCCGATGAAACTTTTGGAAGAAAACAAAGGAGAAAGTGTACATGATCTTGGGTTTCGTGATGAGTTTTTAGATATAACACTGAAGTATGATCCATGAATAGAGACACTTGATCAGTTAGGCTTTATTAAAATCAAAACTTCTGCTCTGGGAAAGACACCTGTAAGAGAAGGAAAAGACAAGCCACAGATGGGAGACCACACTTGTAAAACATATATGTGGTAAAGAAACCGTGTCCAAAATACACAAAAAGCTATTTAAAAAATCAATAATAATACAAACAACCAAAAAAAAAAAAAAAAAGAATACAAACAACCCATTTAAAAATAGGTAAAAGATCTGAATAGACTTCTCACTGAAGAAGATACTCAGAAGGTTTATACAAATAAGTAAGCATATGAAAAAATGTTCAACATCATTCATCATTAGGGAAATGCATATTAAAGCAATGATGAAATAGCATTAAATCACTAGATGTAGTGGCTAGCCATTTTAGAATGGCTAAAATCCAAAAAACTGACAGTATCAGTTGCTGGTGAGGATGTGGAGCAACAGAAATGCTCATTCATTAGTGGTCAGAATGCACAATGGTGCAGCCCCCTTGGAAGATGGGTTAGCAGTTTCCTAAAAAAGTAGATGAGGTCTTACTCTGAATCATGTCTTACCACCATAGAGAATGAGTCCTATAGTCTTTGCCCCTAAACTCATTACCCCAGTGTAATTGTGAGAAAACACTAAACAAATCCCAGCTGAGGGGCATCCTAAAATATACCTGACTCGAACTCTCCTCGAAACTGTCAAAGTCTTAAATAGCAAGGAACGTCTGAAAAATGATCACAGCTAAGAGGACTCTAAAAAGAAATAACGAGTTAAATGTGATGTGGGATCCTGGATGAGATCCTTGAACAGAAGAAGGTCATTAAGTAAAAACCAAGAAGGTCTGAATACATTATGGACTTTAATTAGTAACAGTGTATCAGTATTGATTCATTAATTGTGACAGATGGACCCGACCGATGTAAGATATTAGTGATAGGGGAAACCGGGTGTGGAATATATGAGAGCTCTGTGTGTTACCGGCACAACTTTTCTATCAATCTAAAAGTATTCTAAAATGAAAGTTTTTTTTTTTTAATAGTAGTGTTAAGTGCAGAAAAAACAAGCTGTAAGCTGCTTTTCCAAATGTCTCCTGCTTTTTACTTTTCTGACATTTCTTTGGCTCAAACTACATGTATACGTTAGTGATATAGAATAACTAAAACAAAAGCTAGCATTTATTGAGTATCTCCTATGTCATTAGGTGAGGAGTCTATTCAGATCTTTTACCTGTTTACCTATTTTTTAATTGGGTTGTTTGTACCTCTTATTTACATCTATTAACTATACTAGTGTATCTCCATTATGATCCTGATAATAGCAATAGTTATGAGACAAGAAGAAAGGGACAATCAGGCTCACTCATATCTGGTTTTCCTGTTTTTCCTGAATACATGGGAAAACCATTTTCCAGCATCTTTGCAATTAGGCCACATCCTGTGCCTGGTTCTAGTGACATGTGAGCCAAAGTAAAATGTGTCAAGTGCAAAGCATGATGTGTAACAGCTGGTGAGACCTATCCACCTGTCTTGTCCCTTTGGTGGTGACTGTTAAGGTCATAGGTTGAGATGGATGTCCGCATGGAGGAGAACGTGGAACCACGTAGTGTCTGATGTGAGCCAGATATGAATCTTGATTGTGTTGAACATAACCTCTTCAATGTTGACTCCTGTAACGCTGAGACATGATGTATAATATATACCATGTAGTGACAGTGTGGTCATGCAGTCTTTATGGATAGCATTGATGGTCTCGGTTTTGTAATAACATCTCCTGAAGAATATTGGCTCAAGGAATGACAAATCATGGAGAGGATCACAGCTTCATTTCACACCTTTTTGGAAGTCCTTGAAGCGGACATTTCTGTTTCCTTTTAATCCCAGTAGCCAGCCGAGACCTTCCACAGCCATTCTCATATATCCTGACCTCTGTTCTTTCCTGCTGCTTAATGATCTTCCTATAAATTGTATAGGAAATGGAGCAAATGCAGTTACAGTGTCTGCCAGCCCTGATGCAGATAAATAGATGGAAGTCTAGCCAAGTGTCTCCCTAGGGCAGCCCTCAGCCTTCAGCCTGGGTCTCACTGAGAACATAATCACAGCAAGGCCTTGCTCTGATGATAGCACCAGCTCCTGGAGAACAGGGCAACAAAGATATTTCAAATGGACATAACTAGTCAACACAAACCAAACTGCTTCTGGAGCAGAGCTTTTATAAATTTATATTAGGATCTGATTTGCCAGTGAATAATCCGTTGGATCTGCAGGTCACATCCAAACTCTCAATGTAACCTCCCTCATCTCTGTGTCCCAGGAGGCCTCGTCTCCAGCTGGGACCCAGGTCCCTTTGGACGGTGGAGTCATGACCAGGCATATTGGGAGGGCTAGTTACATGGGCCAGTCAGAGATTTATCTACATGAGAAACGAAATGCTTACATGGTTTGGAGCAGGGTGCTGGGCCTTCAGAACATCATCTCCAAGGTATTCTTTAATTCCACAGCTTGTAAAAGTTAACCGTCTCAAGGAGAAGAGTTGACATAAAGAGTAAGTGAATGAACTCCTTTGTTCTTTTTTTTTATTCATGATAGACATAGAGAGAAAGAAAGACAGAGAAAGAGAGAGAGAGAGAGAGAGAGAGAGAGAGGCAGAGACACAGGCAGAGGGAGACACAGGCTCCATGCAGGGAGCCCGATGCAGGACTTGATCCCGGAACCCCAGGACTGTGCCCTGGGCCAAAGGCAGGTGACAAACCGCTGAGCCACCTAAGGATCCCTAACTCCTTTGTTCTTATGGTTTTTGCTTGATGATAATATGAGAATAAAAGCAATTTCCTTCTTTGACCTAGCTCACAACAAAATGCAGATGGAGAAAGTATCCTCCCCATGGTCTTCAGTCTTGACCCAATAGGAATAGAAACTGGAACTTTCCTGCCCAGGCTGGGTAGATGCTAAATGTTCTCACCTGTGTTTGGGTATCAGGGTCAGCACTTGGGGACTGAGGTATACTGCCAGCAAAGCTAAGTGTGCACTCTAGAGATCTCAGTGCCAGGAGGCCGCCAGGAAGATGGTAGGTGACAGCTTTTGAAAAAGTCCAAGGATTCCAATTCCTTAAACCAAAAGGCAGGATCTTCTCCACTGTTCTTTTTCTTTAAATTTTATTTATTTATTCTTAAGAGACACAGAGAAAGAAGCAGAAACACAGGCAGAGGGAGAAGCAGACTCTGCAGGACTCCAGGATCATGACCTGAGCTGAAGGTAGATGTTCAACCACTGAGACACCAGGCACCCCTTCCCCATTGTTCTTTCACACTTTGAGACTTTGTTGTGCATGATGGCCCATCCTCCCACCCCATTCCTGGGCCTTTGGATGACCATACCCTCTGCTTTACCAACCTTCACTCTCCCGCTAGCTGTGATCTGACTTTGCAAAGTGGCACCTCCCATAACCAGTTAGTGTCACCCTCCTTGTTACTTTAATTGGTGTGTAATAAAGAATATGGCTGACCTTTGTGCCCTGTTTCTGGGAGGTAACCTCCAGACCTTTGGAATTCCCTGAATGATAGGAGTGTCTTTGTTATTCATGATGCCCCCGCCCCGCCCCCCCCCCCCCCCCCCCCACCTTGGATAGTTGATTCTAAGCAGATGACTCAAGATGGGGGCGGTCCTGCCAGAAAAACCAGCCATAGCCCCAAGGCTGGGGCTTTAAGCCAGGGAAGGGAGAAAGGTGGAGGCGGGGTTCAACCACCTGGCTAATGATTCAATCAGTCGCACCTACATAATGAAACTTCAATAAAAACTCTGGACACCAAAGCTGGAGTGAGCTTTCCTGGTTCATAATACTGTGCATAATGTCACATGTCCTGATTCTTGGGGGAGAGGATCGTTCTGCTCGGGCCCTCCAAGGGCTCACTCTACGTGTCTCTCTATGCCTTTGACTGGTTCTGATTTGAATCATTTTGCTGTAATAAAACTGCAGTTGTGAGGATGGTGGTTTCCTGAGTTCTGTGAGATATTCTAGTGGCCAGGGTGATCCCCTCAGTTTGTAGCCAGCTAACTTTTCTTCAAGACTCTGCCATTCTGTAGGAGCCCAGGGCCCCATCCTGAGTGTCTGGCACGGCTGAAATGTGTTCTGGATCCGGAGTGGGGTGCTGTCCACATGGAGTGGCTCACATGGAGCCCAGAGCAAGTTCTCACAGCACAGATACATGTTAGTATCCTCGAACAACTGAAAGGCAGTGGGGACTTTTTTGTTTCTTTCCTTATGGCAAAAAGAAAGACAACTGAACTCTTAAATATGATAACTCATGAAGCCTGCTCCCTCTGTTGAGGGAGGTCTTTTCCTACCCTTTCTTGCTCACCTTGTTCCATCCTTCTCTGGCTGTCCCCCAGCTCCTGGTACCTTAAGGCAGGAAATATCAAGGCTTCTTATCTTACACAAGTGATGAAATGATGCAATCCCAAAACGTGTGTGTGTGTGTGTGTGTGTGTGCATGTGTGTGAGTGCGTGCATGCATGTGCGTGCGTGGGTCCATGACTCAAGCGTGGTCACAGCACAAAGACAACTCATACTATCTTGAACTCAAAGAGGTTTGCCTCAAATACCGAATCTAGAATTTTCCCCTCCACATTTTCAAGCCCTGCCTGGGAAGGATCTTTCATCCTATTAAACAATTGATTCTAGGCCTTGCCCTACTCAGGGATGTGGGAAGGGAGGAGTGATACCTATACTTGATGGTGTAAGGGATCTCATCCTGGACACACTCCCTTCAGGACCAGAAGGGACGAATATGATCCCACACTTTCCTTGCACACTGGCCCTCCCACTCAGCCTTCACTCCATCCCATCCCTTCATCCCCACCCCAGGGATTTCCCAGAGTCTTTGAACTGCCTTGTGGGAGACTGAAAGGCTCTGTCAACCTCATCCCATCAGGAACTACTCAGAATTCCTGCAAATCCAGGCTAAGCTCCCAAGGGAGGCTGGCCCTGCCCTGTCCTCTGCTCTGAGGTCCTCCCCATGAGCAGTTCACCTCATAGCTGCTCTTTCTTCAAACTCAGTCGAAGAATGGCTCCCTCCTGTCTGTTCACAACCAATTCTGTGAACTCTTTGTGACTCAGGTCTTCCTTCTTGAAGATAGGGCCAGAGGCTGGGCTAGAAATTAATTAAGGTATTCCATCCTGAAATGCTCCCTACGGAAATTCCAAGATCGGGATGAAGTCTCCATCTTGTGGCTGAATTCAATTCTGCAATTAACTCTTCACATCCAGCAACCCTAGAGTCCACTTAGAGGAGCAGCTCAGCATAAACACACTTTCTTCACTAAGATCCAGATTTGTTTTATTCATGGCCGTTGGAAGGGGATCTCAAGTTGTACAATGAACTGTGCAAAGATATTTATTTGTTCCTTTATCGAAGAGAGGGCCCACTGTGGCTAGGAAGTGAAAGTCTGTTGGTGAGCAAGGCACAGTCTCTACCTGTCCAGTGGGGCAGGCAGGTGGACAGGTGGGTAGCAGCGAGAAATACTTATGGAGGTCTGGGTGCTGTGAGATCTTGGGGAAGAGCTAGGGAGTCAGGTGGGAGTTTGAGAGCAGAGGGATCTGAGCTGACACCTGAAGCAGGTGCAGAAGCTGACTTGGGGAAGGGGAACGGAAGTGCATTGGGGGCAGAGAAGAGAATGACAGATCCTTAAATATCAGGAAAGAGTGTGTATAGAATTTGAAAGGGAGCAAATCTTACACTACAATGGAAGTTACTGCCAGATGCTCAGATTTTGTCCTGATGTCACCTGAAGCATGTGAGCAACGTGTGCTTTGAGAGAACACGCTGGGGTTGTGGGAAATGGATCAGAAGGGCATGGCTAGAGGGTGACAGTGGCCCTCTGGAGACAGGACTGGAGAGTAAAAAAAAGTGGGCAGAGGGGAGTTAGGTCCAGGATGTGACCGGGTCCCAGATGTTCTCATCATAACGGTAAATATCATGAAGTCATTGGAATTGTGATAGTCTAAGGGACCGGAAGTTTGGGGTAATGAGTGGGTGGCTGACAACCAGAGTTGCATTGGTTTCCTAGTTCTGTGTCATAAAGGACGACAATCTCACTCCCACTTGTCACTTCACTGTGTGGGCAGAAGTCCAGGGGGCTCACAATGCTGAAATCAAGTGTCAGCTGGGCTGTGTGGATTTTGGGGTCCTATTTATTTATCTTTTTAAATTATTTTTCTTGGGGTCCTTTATTAAAGCTCTCATGTTCTCTTGCAGAATCTAGTTCTTCGCGTTGTAGGGCAGAGGTTCTCAGCTCCTAGAGTCCATGCCCAATCTCCATGCCCTGTGGCCCCCTCCTTGGCAGTGTCTTTGAGGTCAGTGGGAGAACCTCTCTCTCTGTCAGTTGGGATGGAGACTTACACAGCGTAAGGTGATCAGGGATGTGACACCTTCTCATCGTTGACACAACATACTCTGTCCACACTCAGGGCAAGGGTCATAGAGCCATGTGCATTAGCTGGCGGGATCCTTGGGGATCACCACCTTGAGTTCTGCTCACCAAAGAGGTCTTCAAGGGAAGAAGGGTGGTAAGGAGGGGCCAGAGCCGAGATCTGAGAAAAGGAGGCAGTCACATGGCTCTCAGGACCCTCTGGGGGAAACCAGCCTCACTGTGCTAAGGGCTGTGCTCCACCACCACGGGGCAGCTTGTCCAATGACTGCTTTTCTTCTCAGGGAAGTGAGCAAGATGGTTGAAAGCTCTTTGCTTTTTCTTTTTTTTTTCTAAGATTTTATTTATTTATTTGAGAGAGAAAGAAAGAGAGTGAGAGAGACCGAGAGTACGAACAAGGAAGAGCAAAGGGAGAGGGAGAAGCAGACTCCTCGCTGAGCAGGGATCCTGAAGTGGGGCTGGATCCCAGGACCCTGAGATCATGAGGGTCTCACCTGAGCCAAAACCAAGAGCCTGATGCTTAACTGACTGAGCCACCCAGGGGCTCCTGAAAGCTCTTCTGTTTTAGGTGCTCTTGGATATTGTGGCGCTGGAATCACAGAAGTCCCTAAACTGCTCTGTTCTGTCCCCTCTTCCCAGCTGTTTGCATCAGTTCCTCTGCTATTCGGGGTGACCTTTCCTCTCAGCTCAGATCTGCTCTCTGACACCTCCTCCCACTTCTCTTTCCAAACAGAAAATAGTTTCCTAAGTAACTACTTGGGTCTTTAACTCAAACATTTTCTGCACCCAAATGTGAAATGAAGCCACATTCATGAAATTTCTAGCATCAAGAGCTGGTATAACATTTTAGGGCTTGGAGTCTCTGAAATGAAGGACTCAAGGTCTTTCTGCTTTTTCTTCTCCGTTTATAGCCAGGACTCATGCTCTCCTGCAGGAACAGCTCCTGGAGACAGGAAATATGAAGACCTAGAGCACTCAGCCAGCTCACGAAATCTGCCTTGTTACTCTTTGACTTTGAACTCAGACCCCTAAAACTGAGCTCCTGTTTGCTTCTTGTGAACCAGTCCTGTCTACCCACACACATGCATTGTCACACCTCCATGGAGGCCGCCCACACCTCTGTCTGCACCATCACTTCCTTCCTTGGGCTCTGTTTGCTGCAACACAGGTCTTGCTGCTCCTGAAGAAGAACCCCGTCCCTGCTGTCCCAGCCGCATACTGGGTCCCAGCAGCCTGCTGGTCTCCTCTGAGGTTAGGCTGTGTGCCTGGTGGAGGGAGCTGCTCTTGGGCATGGGAACCCTTTTCTCAGAAGATACTCCTAGCATTGGTGCTAAAGGCTAATAAGTCCAGTGACATCTGAGAGAAATGTCCTAGATTAGGGCTTCCTAAGTGTACATAGTGTTTTATTAGGGATCGTTGGTGTGCAAGGGGAAGTATTGTAGTACATACGGGAGATTGACAAATCCATTAGCATGGAGAAGGATGCGAGCAGGTTCTACAGTAAAGAAGTCTCTACATTAGTTAATCCAATATCTTCTGAACTCTTCAGGGCAATTATTTTGAGTAACCCTTTGTGCTATGAAGTAGTTGTCTCTAAAATACTCTTTTACACAAATGAATAATTTTTTTTAAAGCTAGATTCCTCTCCCTCCCCTAGAAATGTCATTAATGTGGTGTAAAGGCTCTCTTTGGAAATAACTCCCATGAAACAAGGAAATAAAGGGAAGTTTACTGGATCTGCCATCAGTGAATCTAGGAAGCAGCTGAGACTAGGATCACACATACAGGAGAAATAGAAGGAACAGAGGGTGTCATGAGACAGCGTGGTGACAGTAGACCTCAGAAGGTAGCAGCAAGACTCCCTTCTGGGAGCCTGTGGTGTCCCCTGAAGGACGAACACACACCTCACATGCAGGATGCAGGATGGCAGCGAGCAGGGTTAGGGGCAAGAGCTATCCCTGCCCTCACTTACTGTAGAGAAGCAGAGGGATTGGGGGATTCAGGGAAGCACACGAGGGAGCCTTGGGTGCAGGATGTAGCCATGTCCCAGTGCAGCGGAGCAGGCGAGAGGAGTAACAAGCCTTCAATAAACAAAAGAGCCTATCTTAAAAAAAAAGGAATGACTTTTTTTTGTTTAAAGATTTTATTTATTTATTCATGAGACACACACACACACACACACACACACACACAGAGAGAGAGAGAGAGAGAGAGAGAGAGAGGCAGAGACACAGGCAGAGGGAGAAGCAGGCCCCATGCAGGAAGCCCGACGTGGGACTCGATCCTGGGACTCCGGGATCACACCCTGCTGAAGGCAAAGCTGAACCGCTGAGCCACCTGGGCTTCCCATGACTTTTTAAAAAAGATTTATTTATTGGGGATCCCTGGGTGGCTCAGTGGTTTAGCGCTGCTCTCAGCCCAGGGTGTGATCCTGGGGTCCCGGGATCAAGTCCCATGTCAGGCTCCCTGCATGGAGCCTGCTTCTCCCTCTGCTTGTGTCTATGCCTCTCTCTCTCAGTCTGTGTCTCTCATGGATAAATAATTAACATCTTAAAAAATTTATTTATTTATCCATGAGAGACAGACTGAGAGAGAGAGAGAGAGAGGCATAGACACGGGCAGAGGGAGAAACAGGATCCTCGCAGGGAGCCCAATGTGGGACTCGATCCCAGATCCTGGGATCACGACCTGGGCTGAAGGCAGGCACCCAACTGCTGAGCTACCCAGGCATCCCCAAAGAAAGAATGACTTTATGATGAAGAGAGAATGAACTGGTAGAGCATCCATATGAAAGAAAACTATGGAAGAAAGTAGGGGTGAGCTATGAAGAGGTGAAGAGAACCTAGTATGACAATGTTGATGCCAAGGAGAGGAAAGCTGGCCTGATGATTTGCCAAGGCTTGTTTTTAAAGCCGTGGCGAGCATGAGGAAAAGTACAGAGCACAAATACAGACACACAGGGAAGAGATGGAGAGATGGCAGGAAAAGAAGCCCAAGGGCCAGAAGTCACAGGGAGGAGGACATGATGGGGAAAAACAGGCATTGAGCAAAACATGGAAGAGACACATGAGAAAGGGACACAGAGAGTGGACACACAGAACTGAGGTGTAAAGGGCTGGGGAGAAGATGACAGAGGGGAAGCAGAGGTAGAGGATCCAACACATGCTCCGTTAGGTGATCGCCTGTGAGGAAACAAAACCAATGGAACAGAAATGGTGTTTAAAGTTGTAACTGAAGAAAGTATTCCTGAGATTAAAGAATACTTGGTTTACACACTGTAAAGACACCTCACGTAGCAGGGAAAAATGACCTAAGGCCAACAACACAAGGACATAGCTGAATAGAATTAGTGTACCTAATAGATAAAGATTCTTTTTTTTTTTTAAGATTTAATTAATTAATTTATTTTAGAGAGAGAGAGAGCATGAGCAGGGCAGGGTGAGGGAGAGGGAAACTCAAGCAGACTCTGTGCTGAGTGCAGAGCCTGATGTGGGGCTTGATCTTACGACCTTGATATCAGACCTGAGCCGAAATCCAGAGTGGGCCACTCAACTGATTGCACCGTCCAGGCGCTCCAAGAAAGTACTCTTTCAATTGTCCAAGTGAAATAAATTCACTTACACTTGGAAGAAAGCCAGGCGGGTTTCAGATGTCTCCACAGCAACATTTAAAGCTGGAAGATAATATAACAACCTTTGTAGATACTCAGCAAAAGAGGATAATCTAAGGGTTTTATCTCCACGTAAATTGCCCTGCAAGTACAAAGCCTGCAGACGTGCTTTTGAATCAGCAAGAGCTCAGACTCCTGAGAAGGCTATCAGAGGCTGAACCCCAGTGGAAAAAGAAATGAAGAAGGACCAGCGAAGAGTGAGAAACACCCTTAATCACAGAACTAAGACTAACATAATGTGCAAGGGTTTTAGAGCAGAATGTACGGACTCTATGTGTTAGTGATGTCGGGATGATACAAGCAACAGAACCGGGTAGAAAAGCAATTCAAGGTGGGGAGGTGAAACAAGTAGACTCGTCGCCTGTTCTTTAAAAGCTGGAGCCAAAGGGATTGATTTAAAGCATCAATTCAAATCTTAGTCTAAATCAGGTAATGAGAGGGATGCCTGGGTGGCTCAGTGCTTGAGCATCTGCCTTCAACTTGGGTTATGATCCCGAGGTCCTAGGATCAAGTCCTGCATCGGGATCCCCATAGGGAACCTGCTTCTCCCTCTGCCTGTGTCTCTGACTCTCTCTGTGTCTCTTATGAATAAATTAAAATATTTAAAAAATTAGGTAATGACATCCTTTAATAGTTCAAAAGCAGGGCACCCGACTGGCTCGACCCTTGGTCTCAGGGTCGTGAGTTCAAGTCCCATGTTGGGCATAGAGATTACTTAAAAAAAATAGTTCAAAAGCAACCCAGAGACATAATATCGTAGATTAAAATGTGGTTGTAGGACAGGGAAAAGAAAAAGAAATGGGTGAACTTATCGCCGTTTATGGTGATACCATCTAAACAAATCAAGAAATAATTTTAAAAAAATGTTATGTTGGTAACTAGTAGAGTTCATTTACAAACCATTATAGGTATCAGAGAACCAAACACACAAGCACACACGTAAACATACGCCACACAGTTAAAGGCTTTTAAAATCATCTAACAGACACTACCCCATAAAATCACATGACAATTCTGATGAGATGCATCATAAATATGCAAACTGGTTTAACTAATTTATAATGAGAAAAACACTTATATTGGATCAAAAGCAAACGTGGCTGTGATGCTTGTAAGAGACGGAGACAGTTTGAAATGGAGAGATGGGCACCTGTTCACAAGGCAAATCCAGGCAAACCAGCAGGAGCTGAGGTCAAGGCCATAGGATGAGGGGACAGTTGGCTCATGAGACCTTCCATGAGGCCACGAAGCACACCTCACAGCTGTGAAGTGTGCACGGTTGACACGGGACAGCATCTCCCACATGATGCTTTGGGCCCAGCACAGCCTGGCGTCTGCCGTGTGGACCACCCTCCCAACTTACTCTTCGCTGCTAGCAGAGTGGTTCTCCCAAGGGACAAGTCACCTTCCTTGTGACATACGGTCCTGGGAAGAGAGCAGGCTGGCAAAAATAAAGAGGCTCAGGGGAGGGCAGCCCTGGTGGCCCAGCGGTTTAGCGCTGCCTTCGGCCCAGGGCGTGATCCTGGAGACCCGGGATCGAGTCCCACATCGGGCTCCCTGCATGGAGCCTGCGTCTCCCTCTGCCTGTGTCTCTGCCTCTCTCTCTCTCTCTCTGTCTCTGTCTCTCTCTCTGTCTCTCATGAATAGATAAATAAAATCTTAAAAAAAAAAAGAGGCTCAGGGTAAGGGTTAAAATGTGCCCCCTCCAGGGGCAAAGGGCTGGGCCTGTTGGTTTTAGCCTTTCTTTGGGGATGAGGTCAAAACTTGGACATTTCACTAAATTGCGTCCAGATTATTGGTCTAGAAAATAAAAGTTGGAGAACAGAGACATTAAAACGAATATAAAACAGACCCCATGGAAAGGACATCGTGGAAAAGGATGCTGTCTTGTTCTTTGGCTCGAAATTATTCCACACCTATATTAGTTCTATTGTTTAATTGTTCTTTCTTTTGTTTTGGCTAGTATAAGAATTCTGCTGAGGACGTTTTTGCAGCTGACGTCAGATGTTACACACCTCCAGGACTATTTCCTAAGGACGTATTCTTAAAGGTAGACTAGCTGAGCCGGCAGGATGCATAGTTTAAGGAGACATGATAAGGAATTGCAAGTCGTACTGTAAGCGGGCTGCCCCAGGTTCCCCCCGGGAAGCACTGCTGGAGAGTGAGCGCCTCGCCTCCCGAACATCGGGCCACTGTTTTAATCTTGGACGACTGAGTTAGGTGAAAAATGCAACCATGGTGTGATTTAAATCCACATTTGCGTATTAGTAGGTAAGCTAAGCCCATAACCTCTTATACGTTCACCAGCCAATTATGTTTCTTCATTTTGTATTTCCTTTTATTATTGGGGCAACTGTCCTTCTATTTATTTTTACTGTTAGCTACTTGAGGCAGGTCCCGCGATGCACAGTCTCTCTGGGCCCACAGCTTGAATCAGTCCCCAGAGAGAATCCACACCAGCAAAGCCGGCTTCTCCCCCTTGCCCTCAGCGTCCTGCAGCCCTGTGAGCCTTTCCCTGCATGGCCAGTACCTGGAGCTCTCTGCTGCATGAGCAAACTACCTGGAGGAGGGTTAGTCTTGGACCCTGACTGAGCAGGAAGTGTGTGAGGAATGAGCCGGGACAGTCTATGTCATGAAGACAGTGGGTGGGTCAGGAGGCTGAAGCGAAGCAGAAATTTAAGTGTTTGGGTAAAAAAAGAATCAGGGAATGAGGAGTGTATTTGTTTCTTGAGGCCAGTGTAACAAATCACCACGTATTTGGTGGCTTTTAAAAGCACGCATGTATTCCCTTACTTGTCCTGGAGGTTAGAAATTCAAAAATAGTTCCAGGAGCCCAAGTCAAGGAGCTAGCAGGGCCGTGCTGCCTCCGGAGGCCCCAGGGGGGGATCCTTGCCTTGCCTTCCCCAGCTTCCAGAGCCGCACTCCCAGCGTGCCCTGGCCTCTGTCCCCATCCTCGCTCTCCACCTTCACAGCCAGTGGGGTGGCACCTCATGCTGCCCTGTTCTTCCCTGTGTTCTGACCTCTCTCGGCCTCACTTTACAGGGACACTTGCAGTTACTTGGGGTCCCCTGACAAAGCTAGGATGAGCTTCCTATCTCAAGACCCTTAATGTAATCACATCTGCCAAATCTGTTTCCTATAGAAGGTGGAGGAGTTTGCTATCCACAGGTTGCGGGGATTAGGATGTGGATATTTTTGGGGTATTCTTCAGGTTGCCCCAGGGAGGAAGTAAAGGAGATTTGGGGAAAGGGGTCACCAGGCCAGTGTCACATGTCTGGCCAGCATCTATTCCACCACTGCCAGGGCGGGATACAGCAGGGAGGGGGCACCGTCATCCAGGACCCAGTGGGCCCTCACTTGCGGAAGGCCATCACCATTACCAACCGTGATCTTAGTGCCGTGTTCAGGAAAGGTCACTAATTCATGATTCAGCCCAGCTCATGGCTACAAGCCCACCTCCTTGCTGGTGGAAGGAGGGCTGTCCTCCCTCCTGGATCAAGTCAGCTCTCCTAGAGGGGGACGATGGAGCCCAAGGGACTGCACTTCCTTGACAGTAAACCTTGTAGGACTACTTGACTTTTCCAAGTATATGCATGAATTTCTTGGAGATTTCTTTTTTTAAATTGAAGCAGAAATAATTTGATTCAAAAGAGACGACTAATACAAGTCATGCAATTTCAGAATATGGATTATGATTCTTCAGAATATCCTTCTTTTTAGTATCTTTATTTTTTATTTAGCTTCCATGTGCATTGCCCCAAAAACATGTGGACTCCAAGAAATACTTTTTAAGTGGAATACTCTGAAGACATTCTGGGAAAGTATAGGGTATCTTTGGTCTTTTTTGCTTGTCTTCAATGTTTTCTAGCTCATCTTAGATATAGTAAGCAGTGAACTTACACTTGACAGTACTGTATTTTTCAATTCTCTTGGTTTTTCTTGGGTAAGTCTGGTTGGAGAGCTCCTGTGGTTATTCATGACATGAAATTCTTTACTGGACGCTTTCTAGCTCTAAAGTGGGAAGTTTCTGCACACTCCGGCCTCCACCTAAGGGCGTGAGGACCTGCTTTCTGTACTTGAGTTTTAAGGAAGCTACTATAAATTCTTGGTCAGACCCAGAGTCTCTTGCAGGACCGGTTTCATGTACTAGCCTCAGATCACTCCCTGCCATGTTCCATTCCCCAGCTTTGACCCTAGGGCTGTCCATGTCATTATCCTAAAAAGCAAATTTCTGTCCTAGATCAGTGAGTTCAACAACTTTGCGAGGGAGGAAATACCCAGCCGAAAACTCCGGACACGTTGTCTTCTTAGATCCGACCAAGTATGTTCACTCACGGGAAGGTCATGACTAAAATTTAGGGAATTGGATTTTTAGGATTAAGTGAGGTCTTAACAATGATTCAAGGTAGTGTTTCTCAAGGTGAGGGAAGTGGATTACTTGCATCAGAGTCATTTATGATTTTGTTTAAGACTCAGATCCCTGGGCCCTCTACCTGTGGAGACAGAGTCTGTGCCAATGCCAGATGAAATGATTCCTAACTTCACTGGGATTTGAGATCAATTATACCGGACTGATTCCTCCATCCAGTTCTCAAACCACCTTGATATTTATGCATGTGATGACTTCTCCCCAGAAAAAGGCACATTTGCATCCCTCTACCCCCCCACATATGTACTATTGCCTTAATCTGCTCAAGTTGCTGTAAGGAGATACCTGCCCTTCCCAGACTGCTGTGTCCTCACGTGGTGTCCTAAAGCCACTGACCGCATCATGGTGCTCCAGCCTTGTGACCTCAGCTAAGCCCTGTGACCTTTTGAGGGCCCTACCTCTAAATACCATGACGTTGGAGATTAGGGTTCAACACATGAATTTTGAGGGAGTATACACATTCATGTTCTTAACATTGCACCCCAGACCCCCACCCTCAAATTTATGTCGTTTTTACCTGCAAGATATATCCATTCTGTCTTACATAGCCTCAAAGTCTTAAGGTCCCAGGTACACTTGTGTCTACAGCCCAGAGTCTCATTTAAATATCATTCAAATTAGATATGGTGAGAGACTTGAGGTCTGATTCATCCTGAGGCCAAATTCTTCCCCTGCTGTGAACCTGTGACACAGAGCAAGTTACAGGAGTCTGCAATCCGGAGCTGGCCCAGGTGTAGAGCAGATGGTCACATTCCAAAAGGGAGAGACCTGCAAAGATTCCCGGGTGTTGGGGGGGGAAGCATGGTGCCCCCAAAGCCCCAGTGGTCCACCCCATAGCTCTAGGACACCCCAATCCCAGGGCTTGGGTCAGAGGCTGGCTGGCCTATTAAAACTGAGGCAGTGTGGGCGCCTGGGAGGCTCAGTAGGCTGAGCATCTGACTCTTGGTTTTGGCTCAGTTCATGATCTCAGGGTCATGTGCCTGAGATCCGATTGACCTGAGTCAATCTCTGCACTCAATGAGAAGTCTGCTTGAGATTCTCTCTCCCTTTGCCCCTCCCCATGCTCTCTCAAATAAATAAATTAGAAAAAAAACACCCAAAAAACTGAATCAGTGGCCATGAGGGGCTATATGAGATCCCCTAACAGATTGAAGTCCGAAACCAACAGGACAGGGTAGGCTGTCACAAGTCACTTTACTACGAGATAGTGAGCAAAAGCTATGGGATTTACCCAAAGCATCTTTAATTGATGGAAGGGAGAGACACAGCTTCCTGAGTTTGAAGGCAAAGACTAGAGAAAAAAACCATTCCATGCCTTTTCACGTTTAGGTTAGACCTTTCGAGAAACCCAGTCATGCCTTTTTGGAAGTACATTTCAGTATAATAGCTAACATCATAAGTAGCTTGAATTTATCACCTAAAGCCCAAAAGAGCACGATTTTTAATGTTGAGAATGTGATATCACAGTTTATCAGGAAGCAATAATGAGACACACAACTTTGATCCCCAAGTGCTTAATTTTCTCAAAGTAATGATTTCCTTTCCTCATCGAAGACAGAATCTCATATTGGATATGTTTTAAAATCACATCTCTGTGAGGCATAAGATTGTGAAGGAAGTCTTCTTAGATCCAAACGTAACTAGAGACCATTTGCCTCTCATGATGATGACAATGATGACAATGATGGCAATTTCTTTGGCCCTGCCTATGGTGTCAAATACTGTGTGAGGTGCTTTACGTATATCAACTCAATATGGACAGAAAAATAAAAACCTCCGATGTTGCTCCCATATGGGAAAATTCTTTGTGAACTGTAAGACACTGCATAAGAGCAGGGTGTATGACCAACACCACAAGAATAACAATTGTTAATATAACACAGAAGTTAGGTTAATGTGAACTTAAGAAAAAAGGAGCACAATGTCCAGTACGACACCTTATTCATCCACCCTGCATTGCATTATCTCTCTGACGGCAGTGTGCTGGAGACCATGACTTTCTCTTCTTCCCTCCCACATCTGGAGATTCTGGTCCCTCCTTTATATGTCCAGAAAGTTTCCTTTTGCATCAATAACTGAATTCTGCATACCGAACCTGGATCATGCATGTGCTTGTAGGATGTCTCCAACTAGACTGGAATGCATGACAAGAATTCTTGGGAAGGCCAGATCTCCACTAGCCAGCACCCCACTCACCAAGGGCTGCAATGACCAGAATTGCATTGGTGTGATTACTGGTGGCAACTATGAACTCTAGCAGTCTGTGTTCAGAAGCAAAGCCATTTGCCTCGGTCCAGCATGACCTCATTCTTCGGTTACATCCCGTACTTCACCTTTATGGATGCAAGCAAGAGTCTTAATTTATGAATCAGTAGTCATTCCTCTTTGTCACACGTTTGGACTTGTTTTGCAGAATTACATTATTGGATGCAAATTTAACATCCAGCCTCCAGATGGCACCAGAGAACTGAGGAAAATTACATTTCCAAAGAGCCTTTGTGTTTATAAGAGACTGTAGGCTGAGGGAAGCCGCCCTATTTGTCACTAAGTTACCATATGGGATGCCCTTTCCTGGAAGGAAGGTGTGGGTGCCCTGGTAATGTCCCCGTGCTACAACAGATCTGTAACCGTGGACAGCTCTCAAGCAGACACGCAAGCCTTGTTGTTCTTGCAGAAACCCTAGAGATGCAGAAGGATGATGCTCCTGGCTATCTCTGGAGCAAATTAGGACACGTGCTCAAAGATGTGTTACCTACAGAATTTACTTGTTAAAGTTCTTCTTGCAATATAATCAGATATACAAAAATATCTTCTAGAAAAGCAGGAACATAAAAGATCTACACCACCTTAGATTTTGTGGTTCGTTCTCTTTGACAACACCAAGTTCTGCTATGGGCTGTCAAGCAGCAGAAAATGACCAGATTGAAAAGAGAAACAAACAACAAAGAAACAAAACCTAGGAGATGATTCACTAACCACAAGGAAAACCTGATAGCGTCCCTTCCCTATGTAGTCAGAGACCTGCATGTACTCTGTACCCTAAACAGATAAATGACAAGATGCATCAGGGGAATTGGTGGTTTCAATCAACAGTTGCCACCTACCCTACCTTCTTCATCAGTGACTAGTTTATCTTAGAGACACAGGTTCTGCTGTGAGAAACCAGAGGTGCCCCCGCCCCCCACATTATTCCTGTAGCCTTCCATAGGATTCCACTGTCTAGGGAAGCCTGGGTCCTATCCCAACACCCCTCCAGTAACATCGACACCTTTGATCCTACAATTGATGACTCAATTTTGCCACACTGATACACCTGCTACAGTTGGAGCCCAGTGCACATCTGGAGACCCAGATGCACTTTTCCTGGCTCATCTCCTGACTCTGTCTCAGCTCCCAGATCATATGTCACCTCATTGGAGAGATCTCCCTGACCATCCTACCTAAAACAACTTCCAGCCACTCTCTCATCGCCCTGCTTACTTACATCCAGTGCTTTCCAAAGTAAAAATCATCTTTTCTTATACTTATGAGTCTGCCTCCCTCCCTAGAGTTTGTGGTCAAGCAGGCAGAAACATTTTCAGTCTGGCTCCTACTGTTTATCCTTTAGAAGAGTGTGTGGCCCTTTTTTAGAAGGTTTGATAAGGATTGAATGAACCTACCTTATGACTGGTAGGTGGGTCCATTTCTCTATTTTCTTCTGGTTATGAAATTTGATTATAAAATAAAGCTTGAAAAAAAATAAAATAAAAAAAAGAAAAGAAAGCTTGGATCAAAGCCATTACTGGAGAGTATTATATTAACACAAACAACAGAATATGTGCTAGCCAAAGATGGTGTATAACAAGAGAGGATTATAGATAACTTAGAAGAATATATTCTCTATAGTGATAAAGCACTGGAACATTTTTTTGAATAGTTATAAAAAGAAAACTCAAAGGCATAGGAATCCTGAACAGGAGTTATATATAAGGGTATATAATTTCCATGAGAATTTGTATATCTTGGCTCAAAAAGAAGCAGAATGAAGTTGCCATAATCTCAGATTTATCTGCTATTTTATCCAGAGTTGCACAACCACATGGGACCTCCATTAAGTCACTCATTTGAAAGGGGGGAGGCGCCTTGCATTTTTGCTATATTTATAGTCTAGTACTTGCAAATTGCATTATCTTTAACCAACTTCCAGATGAGCTGGAAAAGATCATTTTAGTACCTCAAGAAAGCTTTCTCAGACTTCCAGATTAGCTCTGGTTCCTGTCTTCTTATGCCATCCTCTCTCCCTCATCCAACTGATCAAAATTGTAATGAAGTGGTAAGCTGTGTGACTTGTTAACTGGCCTCACGGTCACCTTCCTTAGAGTGTAAGGATCTTGAAGGCGGGGACTGTGTGCTCCTGTTCAATGCTGCATTCCCAGCCCTTAGCATAGTACCCGATAAATCAAAAGTAATCAATTAAATATTTGTTGAATGAATGAATGTGTATATTGAGTGCTCATTATGCTCCAAGCACTGTGCTACCTTTTTACATACTTTTTATTTTTCCCACTTCATCTCATACAACCCTGTCTGGTAGACACTAGTTTTATCCCCATTTCACAGATTTAAAAAAACAGGCTTAAAAAGATTAAGCCCTATAATTAAATAACAATTGAACAATATCACCTATAACAAATTGCCCATGTTAAGTGATATTTCACTGAATTGTGTGAATTACTGTGGAAGAAAAAGGTCTTGGCTAAGAAATGCCTGGAAGCACTCCTTGTCTCAGTCACAAATAATTGTGTATGCTCTCAGGGTGTATTTGAGGACCAGAGAAGATAAAACATATGAACCACATAGCAGAATGCCTTGCATACTGTAAATTCTCCATAAATATTATTAATTAGTAAATGAAAAGGGAGAAAACATCTCTCCATAGAGGATAAAAATATACCTGATCAAACTTGATATTCTATTAAAAGTACTTTTTGTATTTCTACTTGCATCACTGTGGTGGTCTAGGTATCCTGAAACCTTCCGCCACTGCAAAGTAACCACTTTACTGGATAAATTAGAGTGAGCAGATCTTACTTGCCTTGCTGAACTTTCCAGAAGGTAAAAGGTACCTACAATAATAGGTTCAGGGGCTGAATCCAGAGTGCACAAATGCACAAACCAGAGACTCTCCGAAGGCAGCTGCTGATTTCAGAAAATTAGCACTGTGAGTTACAAACATCAGTGGGAGAATCAGAGCTGAGACCCTTGCACAAAGAGGGGGGGTTGTGCACTGGAGACCCTTAACGAGGATAACCCCTCACAAGAGGAGGTTGAAGAAATGTGTGCCTGCAGTTGTAGGGCATCAACAAAGAGACCTGCTGATCTCCCCATGGCTCTGGACTGGGAGAACAAGACAATGGGCAGTCAAGAAACCAAAGAGCAAAGCAAAACTAAATTTTTCAAATAGGAAACCTGTAATCCAAAGCTAGTTCCATCTAAGTTCAGGATGTGGATGGTTGCTACCTGCAAGGCTATGCCAGTTCCCAGTTAGGAACCTGAAATTGCAGTGGCCTTAGGTTGGTAGCGCCCTTGAACCAAACAAAAAAATGCAGATCTTCTCTTGAGAAAAAGGATCCTCCACCCATAGCTGTTGGGGTTCCCAGAGAATACATGTAGCCAGATATTGACTCATAAACAAAACATTTTCAAATTAAGTGCTATGAGTTCGAGGATTGGTAGAACTTCCCAAAGAGGAAAAACAGTGTACATATCTGCCAATAGCAGACAAAAGATGACATAATAAGGGTGTGTATGTGGGCAATAAAAGGAAGTAAAAAAAAAGAAAGAATGTTTTAAAAGTATGAAAATAGCACAAAATAATTTAAGATAACTGCAATCAAAGAATTGATTACACAAAAAAGCAAAAGGTCCAAACACATGTTAAAAGGCATAAATTGTCCTCGAAGGTTTAAAGACATCAAATTTAGCCATCTGATAATTATGAAACACCAATATACGTATGAGGATGGAGAGACGACAGAAATGCTGAAGGTAAAAGCTGAAAAAAGATATGCCAGGCAAAGAAAGCTGGTATCTCAATACGCGTATCAATACAAAATGAGTTTTGAGACAAATCTTGAATAAGTGTATAAAATTAATAATTATGATAAAAGTGTCACCTCATTAAGGGGACAGTTCTAAACACACCTGCCTAAAACCGCATCAAAATGTATACAAAACTAATTACAAGGAAAAGGTGACCAATTCATTATTATACTAGGAAATTTCACTACCCATCTCAGTAATTTTAGGTCAAACACAGACAGACAGACATGCAGACAAACATAGGCTCACACAGACAAACACACAGACATGCACACACTGATATACATGCACACACGTCGATACACATGCACACGCTGATACACACGCAATCAACATACATGCAATACACCAACACACATGCACACATGACATATATGCACATACAAAGACATACACATGCACACACATGTGCACAAATACACATGCATACACTCTCCCCTCCCAAACTGGAGAATTTGATAATAGTTAATAAGGTAGATGTAACACATGCATGGAACTAGCACCTAGCCACTAAAGAACACTAATTTTCTCAAGTACACATGGAACAGTTATACCTTTGGGTAAGTCTTAAGCCATAATGAAAGTCTCAACATATTTAAAATCATTTAAAATAGCTATTTCCACACAGCATACGTCGTCGTACCATAGTGCAATTAAGCTAGAAAGCAATAATGTAATGTTAATGAAAAATGTGCCAAGGGCTTAGGCTTTCAAAAACTCATCCATCAGATAGAAAGAAACAGAACTGCCTAAATACATCAGCATTGAATACTAACAAAAACGCTATATTATTACAATATGATTTTTAAATTATTTAGCCCCTGAGATTATGATGGAAAAAAAAAACAGATTTAGGGCAATTTGGACAACCCTCATGAATGCTTCCTGAACGTTGTGAGCATTGTCAGCTGAGTATATTTTGTCATGGATTGATGTCCATCGTGGAGTGATTTTTATTTCTGTACAGAGTGTTTAATTTTGGCATCTCTAACTTCCTGTTATGTCCTGATATGTGCCCCCCATTTGTATGTTGAAGTCCTAACCCCCGATACTTCAAACTGTGACTGTGTTTGGAGACAAGGCATTCAAAGAGGTAATTAAAGGAAAATGAGATCCTTAGTGGGAACCTAATCTGAGATCGCTGATGTCCCTACAGAAAGAGGAGATTAGGGTACACACAATACATGTGCCACCTGAGGACCAGCGTGAAGGTGGCCATCCGAAATCTCAACACCCTGAGCTGAGACATCCAGCCTCCAGAACTGAGAAAATGCTTGTCTGCTGTCTAGCCAGCCAGGCTGTGGTATTTTGTTGTGGCCGCCTGTGCAAACGAAGACACAAAGCTAGCACCTGTTCTAGGTGGCCAGGTGGTTTCCATCTGTCATGTCATTGAAAAATCACAGTCTAGCGTCCACATTCTAAGGGCACCAACAAATCCCTCCCTGGTGCTCTTTCATCCCTACTTCCTTGGATGTGATTTCAAAAGTAGAGTCACCCTATCCCTTCCTGGCTGAGCCCAGCCTGGGAAAAGCAAGAAAAAGGCTTTGCTTTGCTGATCTGCACTTTTTTGCTCCAGTTTTGTCTTCAGGCTGTAACCTGAGCCTCTGAAAATGGCTGAGTTCCTTGACCTCTCCCTACCCTTGACTCTTAGAATTGTCTCAGCAGGACAGCTCCTGGTGTTGGCTTTCCTGTTCCCAGCACGGAAGGACTGAGACCCAGAGAGTAAGACATGGGTCCCCCAGGTGGCGAGGCTCAGAGTTCAGATAGCTCATGCGGTTGCAGAAAACTGAGCGCCTGTTTTCTCACCATGGCTTGGTCACCCATGCTGTGCCGGGCATTCCTCATCGGTGGCTCTGACCCATCGGTGCTACCCTGTGTCAGCGTGCTCCAGAAGTCAGGTCAGACAGAGTCAGTGTCACTTTGCTAGAGCTGTGGCTCCCCGAAGCTACAGGTGGTATGAATTCCTCAAGGGCTCTCTGTCTCCGGGCTGTGAGTCTAGTTGGGAATAAATGGGCTTGTCTTTCAACCTCCCTGCTAGAAAGCTAAACAGGAAACATTGACTCAAATCCTTAAAAATCCTCCAAATTGGGGGTCAGTCTTCGCAGTCGTTTGCTAAAAAATACCTGACCTGTTTTCAGTGGATAAAAATAGACATATCGAGTAGCCACACTTAAAACCACAGGGTAACCTCGCAATATGCACATCCTCTTTTTCCCTCATTCAGCAAGTGACACATTGGAGTTCCTCATTTTTATAACGAACTGCTCTGGTCATGATACCGTGAAACAATCAACAAATAAACTAGGAGATATAAAATGGTTTTTGAAAGTTTAAGTGTTATGGAAACATAGCATTGTTGCTATTGGAAATGAGCCAACACCACGATCTATATTTTAAATTCAAGAGGAGCACCAGGTGATGTATGGAAGTGTCAAATCACTATATTGTGTACCTAAAACTAACAACACTGTAGGCTAAAACTTCGTTAAAAATTTAAAAGAATAGCTGGCATATGTTGAATTTGGTTGTCACCCATATCCATGACTGCAGTATGAAACCATAATTACGTCACTGTAATACCTAAAATCACAATATGTCTCCATAATTGATCTTTATACAAATTTTTTATAGCACTATGATCATTTCCTTGTTAAAAATTTTAAAATTAGACATCCGTTTCTACGACAGCTAATCAAATACACTGTCCCATGGCAATTTCTCTTAATTTGTGATGGAGTGATCTGAGCCCATTAGCAAATAATATGTTGAACTATTGATTTAAGTTAGCAATCAATACCAATAGAGCGCTCATTACGTGACAAGGACTGTGGTAGACCGTGGGTTAGAACCACTTTGTCTGCAACAAACAGCCAAACCAGAATCAAATTGCTATAAGGACACTTGTTATTTCCTACAACCAGAGCTCAGAGAGGATACGGAGCAGGCACAGGGCCTCCAGGGCCAGAGAGAGACGTCCACAGACGTAGTTTGTTCTATTCCTCTACTTGGCCAGGCTCGCTGTCAGCTGCATCGCCAGTCTTGTGGAGGGGCGCTGCGAAACAGAACAAAACCAAGGCCTCGAGACAAGGAAAGGACCAGGGATACCACGCTCGCTCTGTCAGAGCTCTGCTGAGTTCAGAAACAGAGGCCTGTCAGATGGTGGGAATCACGATGTCTATGAAGAAAAAATACCTGTGTGGACACAGGAAGAGCTAGATGGTGACACTACATTAATGTCTTTAAATCCTTCTTGGAACTAGAAAGGACATATAACACTACCCAAATAAAACATCAAATCATAATACAGTTTATCATTTAGGAAGAATGAAGGCTGGAAACAGGAAGAGTCGGAGCTCATTGGCAAACCATCCAGAGAAAATTTTATGGGAGCCATGAACTGGAGGAAGACATGTAGATAACATATGTGTGTAGATAACATTGGAAGATCTAGCACCATTCCTGTCCTGCCTTTCCTTGAAGCTTTGAATCTGCCGGTTGTTCAGAACTATCCAATGAGGATGGATGCTGACTCTTTCTTGTACATCTGGATCTGCTTTTGTTCCAGAGGCATTATATGCTCGAATAGTTCCTGGTATCTTTGACTCCAGGCTCCTTGGCCATCTATTCCTATGTTCGTTGTGTATAATCAAGACTCCAGTAGCCTCTCTAGCGCTACCCACTGGCTTCCCCTTCAGCAACCACCCACTAACTAACTACTTGGGTTAACACGTGGTTCTAAGTACACTGGCTCCCTCCCCAGCTTTTGCCTGGGGCCATGCTGGCCTGCACCTCTATCTCTGCACCTGGCAAGTAGGGCATCGCCTTACCCACCCACATCGTGGGGTTACTGGGAGAGCTAGTGAGTTACATCCAGGCAAAACATCTAGAAAAGTGTCTGGAACATAAATGCTCACTACGAATTAGCTGTTCTCAATGTATATAATTATTTTTATTTTTATTTTTATGTTCCTATCAGTCTCAAGAGCTTGAGTTTGATTGAGGAGATAATTATGAATATTTCAACTAGGTAATTTATATAATAAAAGTGATGGTTTAGGTGTTGAATAGATCGGTAGGTGGCGGACTAGAGAGAGAGAGCGAGAGAGAGATACTGTGATATTTCAGGCTCATCCAAAAAAAGACTTCAGATTTGGTCTAGAAAACTGTGCAAAGCATTAAAAAAAACAACACAAGATTTTAAAACCTTTTTTGATATAACTGGTGCATTTAGGGAGAAGGTGTGAGCTTGCGTACCTGGAAGGATTGACAGAGGGCACTTTTTTATCCTATTGTTCTTTGAAAAGTCTAACTACATTTTGTATGATCAGGTTTTGCAAAGAGGCTGTTGTGCATTTATCGACTTTACATGAAATCTTCTCTTTAATATGCAATCAAAATAAGTTCCCTTTGATGCCTGTATCTTTAGACTACAGTGGGAGTTTAATTTTTAGGAAAGAACCAAGTTTGGATGTTTTAAGAAGCTGAAATCGTATCACATAACATTGTCCTCCTCGTAAAATCACAAGTGTGTTGAATTTAAGCAAATGCAATTAGGCCTAGAAATCAAATTAAAATATGGAAGACACTTTTTCTGCCCTAAGATGTTTCCCTCTATGCAAATCAGACGGCAAACATGTGTAATTTATGAGTTTGCTGATTAAATCACCCGTCAGCAACCACCTTTCCAGGGTACTGCCTCTCCCCCAAAACCACACAACCACCACAAGGGACACAACACTCACGCAAGCAAAATTTTTCATAAAGGACTTTAATAAAATGGAATTAAATAAAATTTGAGAATTGGTATAATGATGATCAGAGTCACTGAATGTGACAGCCTTTGGGAAAACTTCCTAATTGACATTCACAATCCTATAAGTCAGACTATCCAAAATGGATTAGCAATTCGGTCTTTGTTGTGTTTGGACACCAACTAATCCATTATACTTGTGCTTCTGTAACTGGCTAGACATGGCCACTGTGGTAGAAAGAAGTTTCCTAATGTGTCTTTGGTTTTCTTTATTTCTTAGCTTTACACATAATTAGAGAAAAAGGCACCAGATTTGGTGAGATAATCCAGAGAGAGAGAGGCAAAGCCATGTGTACTGGATGCCCCTAAAATGGCACCCTCCTGTTCTTGAGTTTCTGTACACTGAACAGTTCCCCCTCTGTTTTCCTCCTGCTGGTGTGAGGGAATTTGTCAGATATGGGATGTCCAGCTACTAAGCGTTCTGTATTCATATGTGATCTGGGCTCAGAGAATTAACTCCACCTCTCATGTATTCCCACTTAAATCATGAAAGGAACATGGCAAGAGAGAAGCACACCTCCAACCTCAGACATCTGAGCACAGTCTTGTGCAGCCAAGACCAGATGGAGGGAAAGCCCAACAAATCTTTAAGCCACACGAGAAAGAAAATCCAACACGACAGTGGATGGAGGGGACTCTTGGGAGAACCCATCAATGTTCCCAAGCTATCCTATCCTGCTGGGACCACATATTGGAGCCCAGAAAATTTTCTGGATTTCTTAGGGTTCGTATAATTTGTCGTGATGGAAGTTCAGTCATTTCAAAACATGTACATATATCAAGCACCACATTGTATACCTTGAATATATACAATTTTTATTTGTCAATCATGCCTTCATAAAGCTGAGGGAAAGAAGTCATACATGTTTATTGTGGAGGTTTTGAAAATAATTAACTATCAGCTGGCCTCTGTGGAAAAAAATTATTAATCTTCACTTTCTCCTTCCTGTTATTTGCATGTATGTGCATATTTTTGCTTGTGAAGTTTTTTTTAAAGATTTTATTTATTTATTCCTGAGACACAGAGAGAGAGGCAGAGACATAGGCAGAGGGAGAAGCAGGCTCCCTGTAGGGAGCCTGAACAGGACTCAATCCTAGGACCCCAGGTTCACGACCTGAGCCAAAGGCAGAAGCTCAACCACTGAGCCACCCAGGTTCCCCACATGTAAAGTTTTAACCATGTTTTAAAAAGATTTTATTTATTTATTCATGATAGACACAGAGAGAGAGACAGAGAGAGAGAGAGGCAGAGACACACGCAGAGGGAGAAGCAGGCTCCATGCAGGGAGCCTGACGTGGGACTCGATCCAGGGTCTCCAGGATCAGGCCCTGGACTAAAGGCCGCGCCAAACCGTTGAGCCACCTGGGCTCCCTTTAACCATGTTTTTTAACTCAATATTGCTTACATCATGATCATTTTATGATTACAAAATTTACTTCAAAATATGATTTTTATGACAGCATAAATGGCTATACCATCATATATTTAACCCTTTCTTTATTGTTGGATATTTATATTGTTTCTAATTTCCCTTTATTGTTATTGCAATTCATGTTTTTGTATATAAATCTAGCTCATATTTGATTATTTCCCTAGAATGTTTTCCAAGAGGTAGAAATTGCCAGAGAAAGTGTGTACTGTGAAGGTGATTGAAAATACATTTCAAATCTCCCTTTAGAGGATTTAGATTCATTTACATTTTTTGATGATCTTGATGTGTATCTTTTAAAACTCTTTGCCAATTGGGGAATCCAAAACGACAGGGTTTTTAAAATATATGAATATTCACTTACTTGATTATTCATAATATTGAACATCTTTTACATTGTCTTGGGACATTTGTTTAGCTAGTATGGTGATATTGTGTGCCCATTTCTCCATTGTAGAAAAGGGATAAGAGAGAACAGAGGTTCTCTCCTGCTTCAATATTCATCTCTGATCTTTCCCAGACCTCACACCCTGTATTTAAACTAGCATTGAACCATTATTAGCTCCTCTGCAAAAATATAAACAGAATCTGCCATTTCTTCCATGCATGCTGGTCAAAAAGATGGCCACCCTCATCTTTTGTTTGCACCAACTCAACGACCTCCTATTTTTTTATCATGCATTCCCCATAGAGTAACCAGAGTGGCCTTTGAAAAATGAATCTGAAATATTATTTTCCTACTTAAAACCTGAAATGACCTCTTCATTGCTCCCCATCTTTGTCTTCATCCAATATGACCACTGGTCTTCTTTCTGAGTCTCTTGAACATGCCAAATTCCATTCACTTACAATTTGCCCAGAAAGTTCTTCCCCAGGTCTTCTTGTGGGGCCTCTTTGGAGAGGCCTTTGACCATCTGGCCAAAACCGCTTTTCCCCAGCCTACTCTGGGTACCTCTGTATTCTATTAGCCTGTTTTCTTTAAGGAACATTTTGGGTTCTAAAATTGTATATGTAAATGAATGTTGACAAGGGTGCACCATTATTCCAGGGCGCCAAGAATACCCAGTGCAGAAAGGAAAGCCTTGTCAATAAATGGTGTTGGGAAGACCAGGCAGCAGCAAGCAAAAGAATGAAACAGGATCCTTACCTTACATCATACACAAAAATCAACTCGAAATGGATTAGAGACTTAAATGCAAGACCTGAAACAGTAAAATTCTTAGAAGAAAACATAGGGGAAAAGCTTCTTGACATTGGCTTTGGCAATGATTTTTTGGATATGACATCAAAAGCACATACAACAAACGCAAAAATAGGCAAGTGGGACTATATTAAACTACAAAAGATTCTGCACAGAAAAAAAAATCAGCAAAATGAAAAGACAACCTTCAGGATAAGAGAAAGTATTTGCAAACTATGCAAAAATAAATCAGAGCAAAACTCTGATAGTTAATATTCAAGATATATGGAGAACTCTTAAGACTTAACAGCAAAAATAAAATAAAATAAAAATAAAATAACCAATTGAAAAATGGCCCAAGGACCTGAACAGACACTTTTCCAAAGAAGACATATAAACTGGCCAACAATTATATGAAAAGGTGCCCAACATAACTCATCCTCAGGGAAATGTAAATCAAAATAATCTCAATTAAGAGGTAACACTTCATATCCTTTAAGATAACTATTATCAATGCCCAAAAGATAACAAGCATTAGCGAGGATATGGGAAAAAGGGAGTCCTTGGGCACCGTTGATAGGAAAGTGAACTGTGCGGCCACTGTGGAAAACAGTATGGAAGCTCTTCCGAAAACTAGACCTACCATGGGATCCAGCAATCCCCCTTCTGGGTGTATAGCCAAAACATTGAAATCAGAATCTCAAAGATATAGGTTCACCTTCAGCATTGTTCATTGTCCATTGATGGACAAATGGATGAAGAAAATGTGGAGTATTCGTACAATGGAATATTACTACTCAGGCTTCATAAAGAAGGAAATCCTGCCATTTGTAACAACATGGGGGTGACCTTGAGGTATCATGCTGAGTGAAAAAAGCCAGACACAGAAGGACAAACACTGCTTGATCTCACTTACATGAGAAATTGAAAATAGCCAAACTCCTAGACGCTGAGAGTAGAATGGTGGCTGCGGGGCTGCAGAGAGGACACGGGGAGGTGTTAGAGGATGTGGATTCTCAGTTACTAAGATGAAACATTTTAGAGATTCACTGTATGGCATAGCACTCACAGTTAATAATAAATATTATACTACAGGGACTCCTGGGTGACTCAATGGTTGAGCGTCTGCCTTCGGCTCAGGACGTGATCCTGGAGTCCCAGGATCGAGTCCGGCATCAGTCTCCCTGCATGGAGCTTGCTTCTCCCTCTTCTCCTGTCTCTGCCTCTCTCTGTGTGTCTCTCACAAATAAATAAATAAAATCTTCAAAAATTAAATAAGTAAATACTGCATTACATAATAATTTTCCGAGGTCGATCCTATGTTAAGTGCTCTGACTTGAACAAATATCTCTAAGGCTTACAGCACAGGGATTGGCACATATTAAGTGCTCAGTAAACAGCATCTATTAGTACACTGTGAAACATTATTTATCTATCATCGCAGAGAGGTTGAAAATCTTGCTTTTTGTCGTTTTATCTTTCCTGTCCCCTGTCTTTTTCATCTCCTACAATGTGGTCCCTCTTATTAAAACAAGGAAAAATTGGGGCAGCCCAGATGGCTTAACATTTAGCACCGCCTTTGGCTCAGGGTCTGATCCCGGAGACCCGGGATCGAGTCCCATGTCAGGCTCCCTGCATGGAGCCTGCTTCTCTCTCTGCCTGTGTCTCTGCTTCTCTCTCTCTCTCTCTCTCTCTCTCTCTGTCTGTCTCTCATGAATAAATAAACAAAATCTTAAAAAAATAAAAAATAAAATAAGGAAAAATAATTCTGGTAAAAATAGTATCTCCTGGTGTATTTAAATATAGAGCTTTTAGGGCAAACAATACTTTCTGCAACCAGGAACCCTCATCTCTAATTGGAGTGAAATTTGTGAGTTGAAAGTGGCCTTTAATGGCTTTGCCTGAGGCATTGGTTTTGGACTGAACAAATGGCCACATGGCTTAATGCACCTGTGACAGACACACTGAGAACTTGGTCCTACCATGGAGATGGGTTTCATGGACTTTTATTTCACGGCTTACATAGGAGATCTAATTTTACCATCAACTCCTCTTGGTATCTTGGAATAGCTTTATGTTAAACATATATTCACATAATGCAAATGATACGTTAGGGTGTGTTTGAATTCTTAATAAAGAAAGGCTGCAAATAAAATTTAGAGCAAAAGGAATTACATTAACAATAAGCAGTGCTTCATTAACAGCAGGGCTTTTTGTTTGTTTTGTAAAATGTAATAGACAAGCATATAACTCCTTTTTTATGGCTTTGCCTTTTTGGTGGTGGTACCCTGAACATGTATATGTATTAATACCGTGAAGTACTCTGGGCAGCTTTTATACTCCTGAGAAGGCTAACGCTGCACACAGACTGGTGGATGGGAGGGATGTGACAAGAAGCGGAGTGTATAATCAGTGATTTTAAAGAAGACAGTAGGACATTCATGAGAGAAAAGCAAAAGGACCTGCAATTAGGTGGCTAGTTTCATGGAAGAAAGTGCTGCAGGAGCTCAACTTAACCTTCTGTGGTTATCAAAATTTATTTCCTGTTTAGACAGAAAGCACATATGCACCTATAGCAATCACCTGGACACAAATGCTCCCTTCACAGATACTAGGCGATGGTCTATTTCTTTTATCCTGCAAAATAGCAATGGCTTCAAGCAAAAGGGAACTGATTTTTTGGTGAGTTTTCAGATAAAAGATAGAACTGAGCTAGCCTTAAGGGGGAAAAAAAGTCTTCTATGTAGTGACTTGGATTTTACAGTGTAAGCTACTTAGGTTTTTCAAGATTTTCAAAAGAGCAAAAGACAAAAACCCAGTGATTTTTTTTTTCAAGGCCACATGAAAAAGTGTGGTGTCAGGAAACTTTATCCAATACTTGGAAACAAAGCCAAAGGATGACTGAATGTCCTTTCAGTGTCCTGCCGGAGCCGGGTTTCATAAGTCCTTCCCTCAAAGGTTATTTATTATCTAGCTAACACACCTAAGTTTGACTTTGCTAGTACTTGATTTAGAACCCACACACTGTGAAGTCACATGCTCACTTGTATATTACTGTCTGGTAGAAAGATAATTCCAAAGACTACTTTTTTTTTTTTTTTACATTATCTTGTGGGACACCATACAGTTTTATATCTATTAGCAAATTCATTTCAGTATTCCTTGGACCAACTCCATCAGCCTTCACTCCTTCAATTGTCCTTTGAACCACTTTTACCATCCTATGGGTTGGTTCCTCATTAATTGAGTTGAATAACACATTTGGTGCATGTTCATTTATATTTGTGTGAGAGTCAGGAACATTGTTACTTGACAGTGGGGACGTGATGCATCACAGTTTTAGGACTGCAATGCTGAGCAGAGCCTGGCAGTCACAGGTCACAAATCTCCAGCCAAGGGCTCTCAACACAGTGCCCAACACCGATACGGGTAATCTTATGGAGGCAGAACCAAGCTCACTGCACAAACTGGGGCTTGCAATGAGAAACTGGTGAGCCTAACTGAGAGGAAGATGGCAACGTCTCAGATGGATAGGGGGTAGCTAAAATATCTAGGGACAGAATCAGAATTCAGAAAGACCATGGGAAACTGGAACACTGGGTTGAAATAAACCACATGTAACATAAAAAAACAAACAACTATATTTGATGGCTTAGTACGAATTACAAAATATTGGAATCCCTTGACTCTGTAGCCCCACATATGTAAATCTATCCTGAGTTAATAAAAATATGGAAAGAGATTTTTGCACAAAAATGTTAATTGCAATGTTGTTACAAATGATGAAAAATTGGAAGCAATCAAAATGTCAACAATATGGGAATGATTAAGTAAAGTGTACTGCATTTACTTCATGGGGGTTTTTTTCCTAGTAAAGTAAAAGAACACTTATTGTGAAATACAGCATATAATGGAAAAGGTGCACACTGCATAATGTACAGCTTATTGAATTATCATAAAGTGAACAGCCAGATGACCACCACCTACACCTAAAACAAAGCACTACCTACACCACATTAGCTCTCTCCATGTGTTCCCTTCAAACCAAAAACCTTTAAACCCCTAAACTTATCATTATCTGGATTTTAAAATAACCACTAAAATCTTTTTGCTATAGCCTAAGCATGTATTCCTCAGCCCTATAGATTTGCTTGGTCTTTTGAAATCTATATAAATGGAATTTTTGTATTTGACTTCTTCTTGCTCAACATGATTTTTTCCTTTTTGAAAAAACCAGGTAGTGATATATATGACACAAAACTAACCCATTTAAAGTGTACAATTCAGTGGTTTTTAGGATCATTCCAGAGTTGTGCACCATCACCACTGTCTCATTCTAGAACATTTTTACTACTCTCAGAAGAAACCCTGTACCCACTGGCATCACTCCCCATTCTCTCCTCCCCCAGCTCCTGGCAATTACCGATCAATTTTCTGTCCCTGTGAATTTGCCTTTTCTGGTTATTTCATATAAGTGGAATCATACAATGTGTGGATTTTCCATCCAGCTTCTTTCACGTAACATATGGTTTTCTTTCTTATTTTCTTTCTTTTCTTTTCTTTTTTCTTTCTTTTCTTTTTTTCTTTCCTTTTCTTTCTTTCTTTCTTTCTTTCTTTTTCTTTCTTTCTTTCTTCTTTCTTTCTTTCTTTCTTTCTTTCTTTCTTTCTTTCTTTCTTTCTTTCTTTCTTTCTTTCTTTTTAGATTTTACTTACTTATTCATGAGAGACGCAGAGGGAGAAGCAGGCCCCATGCAGGGAGCCTGATGGGGGACTCGATCCCGGGACCCCAGGATCATGCCCTGGACCGAAGGCAGGAGCTAAACATACGGTTTTCAAAGTCATCCATGCAGTAGCAATAACCTCATTTCTTTTTATGAGGGAGTAAAATTTCAATGTAAGGATGAACCACATTTTACTTATCCATTCATGAGGTGATGGGTGTTTGGGTTGCTTCCACTCTTTGACTATTAAAAATAATCCTGCCGTGGATATTTGCATGTAAAGATTTATATATATATATATATATATATATATATATATATATATAGTTACATTATATATATAAATATATATATGGTTACATTATTATATATATAAATATATATATAAATATATATATTTATAGTTACATATAGTATATATGTATATATATATAACTATATATGTATAGTATATAGTTACATTTCTCTTAGGTGTAAACCAAAGTGTGTCTTGCTGGATCATATGGTAGCACTATGCTTAACCATTTGAGGACTGCCAAACTGTTTTTCAAAACAACTGCACCATTTTATAGCCCCAGCAGCAATGTGTGATGGTTTTAATTTCTCCACATCCTTGCCAACACCTGTTATTGTCCATCACTTTGATTATAACCATCCTAGTGAATGCGGAGCAGTAGCTCATTGTAGTCATTGGTTTGCAGTTCCTGGATGGCTAATAATGTTGAGCATCTTTTCATGTACTTGTTGGCCATTTGTATGTCTTCTCTGGAGAAATGTCTATTTGAATTCTTTGTCCATTTTTTATTGAGTTGTTTGTCTTTTTATCGTTGAGTTGTAAGAGATACTTATATATTTTGGATACTAGTCCCTAATCAGATATAAGGTTTGCAAATACTTTTCTCTCTCCAATGGGTTGTCTTTTAATTTTGTTGATAACATCCTTTGAAACACAAGTGTTTTGGCAATAGTTTTACCAACTAAGTATAAATCTCTGAACATTGTAGCTTAGTTTGGCCTTTTGAAATTTATACAAATGGAAGGTTTGTATTTGGCTTCTTCCACTTAGCAGTATGATTTTTTTCTTTTTTCCTTTTTTATTAATTGAAACAATTCACATACCATATAATTCATCCTTGTAAAATGCACAATTCAGTTAAAAAAAAAAGTCCAACAGAAGTGCAATTTAACTTTTTTTCCTTTCTTGCTCATGTTTTGGTATCTTATCTAAGGAACACTTTTTCTAGGCCAGAGTCATGAAGATTTACACCTATGTTTTCTTCTAAGATTTTTGTAGTTTTATCTCTTACATTTTTTTAATCTATTTGGGTTAATTTTTGTATATGATGTGAGATAGGGATCCAACTTATGTACTTGCATGTTATCTTAGAACCATTTGTTGAAATTTTCCTCATTGGACTGTCTTGGCATCCTTGTCAAAAATCAGTTTATCATCTGTAAGGGTATATTTTTGGATTTTCAATTCTACTTCATTGATTTATATGTTTATCCTTATGCTAATAGCACACAGTCTTGTTTATAACTTTGTAGTAAGTTTTGAAATACGGAACTGTATTTATTTCAAGATTGTTCTGCCTATTCTTTTTTTTTTAAGATTTTATTTATTTATTCATAGAGATGCAGAGAGAGAGAGAGGTAGAGACACAGGCAGAGGGAGAAGCAGGCTCCATGCAGCGAGCCTGACGTGGGACTCGATTCAGGGTCTCCAGGATCACGCCCTGGGCTGCAGGCGGGGCTAAACCGCTGCGCCACCGGGGCTGCCCTGTTCTGACTATTCTTTTTTTTTTTTTTTTTTAAGATTTTATTTATTTATTCATTAGAGATACACAGATAGAGGCAGAGACATAGGCAGAGGGGGAAGCACGCTCCCTGCAGGGAGCCCGATGTGGGACTCGATCCTGAGACTCTGTAATCACGCCCTGAGCGGAAGGCGGAGGCTCAACTGCTGAGCCACCCAGGCATCCCTGTTCTGGCTATTCTGAATCCCTTGAATTTCCATGTGATTTTTAGCATCTACCTGTCAATTTTTTTTTTTTTTTTTAAGAAAGGCAGGTGTATAGGGATTGCATTGTATCTGTAGATCAATTTGGGACATGTTACCATCTGAACAATATTAACTCTTCAGATCCATGAACATGAGGTAGATTTCCATTTACTTAAGTCTTCTTTAATTTCTTTCAATGGTGTTTTATAGTTTTTGGAGTTCAAGTAATACACTTTTTAAAAAATTCATTCTAAATTATTTTATTCTTTGTGATGCTATTCTAGATGGGACTGTTTTACCTTTAATTTATGAATTATTTATTGTTGGTATATAGAAAGACATTTGATTTTTATTTTTTTTTATTTTTTTATTTTTTGTTTTTTTTTTTGACATTTGATTTTTATATACTGATTGTATCCTAAGCCTGTTGAATGGTATTTATTAGCTCTAGTATATACTTTGATTCTTAGGATTTTCTATAAAAAAGATCATGTCATTTGCAAATAGAGGTATTCTTACCTCCATTACAATCTATAGGTGTTCTCCTTCTCCTTGCCCAATGCCTTGGCTAGACCTCTGCCCAGTGTTGAATGGAAGTGATGAGAACAGGCATCTTTATTCTGTTTATGATCTTAATGGAAGCATATTAGCTTTTCACTGTAAGTATGTATTAGTTGTGCAATGTTATCTCAGTGTTGTTTTAATTTGCAATTCCCTGATGACACACTTTTTAAATATGTTTATTTGCCATATGTGTGTTTTCTTTGGTGAGGTGTCTGTTCATATCTTTTGCCCGTTTTTAAACTGACTGTTCTTTTTGTTGGGTTTTAGGAATCATTTTGTATTTTGGACACTAGTCCTTTATCAGATATGTGTTTTGCAAATGTTTTTCCCAGTTCATGACTTGTCTTTTCTTTTTCTCAGCAGTGTAATTACAGTTTTAATTTGAGCGAAGTCCAGTGTATCTTTTTTTCTTTCATAGATAGTGCTTTTTTGTCTCCTAGTTTTTAAAAATGTATTTCAAAGAAAAGATTTAATGTAGTTACTAAGTCCAATATATGGGCTTCCTCAAGAACCATTTCTATTGACTGTTTTCTTTTCCCTCTGTATGGGTCATACTCTTTCACTTCTTTGCACAACTCATTTTTTGTTACTGAAAACTAGACTTTTTTTGGTTAATATAATGTGGCAGCTCTTGAAACCAGATTCTCCCCTTCTGTAGTATTTAATATTCTCGCTGTTTATCATTGTGTTGCCATTGTTGTGTGTTTAAATCTCTTTCCTGAACTAATTATGTAAAGTCTGTGTGCTTTGTCAGGTGACCATTGAAGTTTTTGCTTGGTTAGTTTAGTATTCAGCTAGTGATTGTACTCAGATTTCCTTAAATTTCCTGAGTTAGTAAGTCTCCCTAACTTTGCTGAGAGCTTGTGTTTATGTTAAGGCCATCACACAGCTGGCAAGTCCGCCTTAGCCTTTTCTCCCTATCTGCCTAGAGCCTCAATGTCAGTCAGATGTGAGAGCTGAAAACCTTCTTATGTCATTTCTGAGCAGGTGTAACCCCCGGGAGGCCTGTGCACAGCCCTACACGTAAGAGTGGCTTTCCAGATTCCCAGCAACATGACACACCTCTTCAAAGCATCCTATGAAAATCCCTCACTCTCTAGTTTTTCCTTTCAAATTTTTGGCCTGCTTGTTGCTTGCTTCAGTGTTTGTTGCCACCTCGGGCAATAACAATGTTAAACAATTGTTGCTTTTCTTTCTTTCTTCTTTCTTTCTTTCTTTCTTTCTTTCTTTCTTTCTTTCTTTCTCTTTCTTCTTTCCTTCTTTTTTTCTCTTTTTCTTTATTTCTTTCTTTTGTACAATTCTTGCTTTAAAAAAAAAGATAAATGCCACTGGGCACAAGGTTATTAGCACTGGGTGACCTCAGAGCCAAGTTTGAATGAAGACAAGCTTTGTGTGTGCTATTTTCCAGATGGGCCAAATAGTAATAATTCTCTGAGAATGGTGTTTTGAAAGAGATTGAACCCTGTCTGGCCCTTTCAGTGCCTCACTAGGCTGCTGGTTTCTGTCTGATTGTGGGCAGTTGGCTTTCAAGGGTACCATAGAGTTTAGGAGAAGGTCATAGTAACAGGGCAAATTAAAACGTCACAAAGCTCACTATTTTTAACCACAATTCCATCATTTTTTTCTTTTTCTGTTTCTATTCAAATTCTAGTTAGTTAACATATAGTGTAACATCCACCATTTTTCTTGAATAAACAGTCTACAGTGAGCCTTTGGTTCACTGCTAGAGTTTTGAAGAAGTAGATTTTGTCATTTTTTCAAAGTTATCATTGCGGCTTTTATGGCAAGGATTTTCAGAGGTCTTTACTTCACCATTGCCACTCATGTCTTAAAATTATAATTCCAGGAGTTGTTCATGTTTTTGATTGGTTTCAATCTTAATATTCTTGCTCAGTGAATCATCTCCTCTATCCAGGACATAATTTTCTATCATGCAACAAAGCACTTGGTCATACAGAAAAGTTCTACCTGTCTGGTCGATCAATGAATCAATGCTGACAATGAAAGAGATGCCAGATACCTTCTCTAGGTAACTTCCACATCTATAATCATAATAAAGTTAACAATGTTTTATAGCTACTAAAATAGACCAAACAATATCAGGTTCATATTGCTTTATCATTAAGAAATAATGGTACACATTACTGAGAACCTGTCTGACCACAGGATGATTTGAAGACCTCCTAATTTTGTGTTTTTCTTCCCCCAAATTATGGGTTTGTTAAGGAAAAACTTGGTTTTTCCACCTATGTTTCTTTCCCACGTTTCCTTTAACTTTACATAGATACCTCACTTCTGACATTTCTGGTCACCACATGTCTGCAGGTTTTGGCTCACACCAAGCAATTATCTGCAATATAAGCTGGGTGTCCTACAATGTAGCTCAATTCTGATACTGTCTACCCAGAGAAAGCATCAGATCCCATAAGTTCAGGGCTCAGTCCCCAAGATTGCCCTCCCCAGTCCAGGTGCCAGCCATGAGTCCACATTGTCACCTGTGTCTCTGAGGAACCAGCCATAGATCAGAGGTTCCAACAAGCCCCGCCATTTGATTAATTTGCTGGGGTGGCCCAGAACTCAAGGAAACACTGAATTACATACTAGTTTATTAAAGGATGTGATAAATGATACAGATGAACATCAGATGGAAGAGATGCATAGGGCAAGGGAAGGGTATATTGTGCTTCGGGGATTTTTCTGAAGGCTTGATGATAGATTTCTTTTTTTTTTAAAGATTTTATTTATTTATTCATGAGAGACACAGAGAGAAAGGCAGAGACATAGGCAGAGGGAGAAGTAGACTCCTCCCAGGGAGCCTGATGTGGGACTTGGGACACAGTCCCTGGATCACGACCTGAGCCAAAGGCAGACACTCACCCACTGAGCCTTCCAGGAATCTCTTGTTGATAGATTTCTATGTAGGCATGATCAATCATGAGCTCCATTTTCAGCTCCTCTCCCTTCTAAAGACAATGGAGAGTGGAGCTGAACATTCCAAGTTTCTGATCATGGGTCTTTCCCATGACCAGTCCCTATCCAGCCACCCAGAATCACCTCACTAGAATAAAAGATGTCCCTATCACCCAGGAAATTTCAAGGGTTTCAGGAGTGCCATATCAGGAGCTGGGGGCAGAAATCAATATGCATTTTCTATTATCTCACAAGATTATGTGAGTCTACATGTTTCCTATACAGTTTCTTTATAACTCCTATGTGTGAGGAATTATAATCATACCAACAAATGAATACCCACTGTAAGCTATAGGACTTTCCTCAGAAGAGGAATGATACGAATGGCAAGGGTAGCCTTCCCCAGTGCTCCTCAGTTTTTAATAATATGGACCCAGACATTTTCTTTTACCAGATTTCTGCAATGGGAGTTAAGTCACTAGGGAAACTGGTAGAGGATCTAGTTCAGGAAGATCTAGTTTTTTCTTGGATTCAGGACATTGGGTTATACACCTTAGTCTGCCTTTTACAAGTACATTTGAACCTTAATCTCCTCATTTGTAAAACAGGGTGAAGAAAACCCACCACATAGCTTGTGGTGAGGATTAATTGAGATGATACTTGTGAGAGAAGTGAAAGCTATTTCAACATGAAGGCTTATTCTGATGACCTAGAAAATATCCATGAATCTGGGTCCCAAGACAATGTTGCTGCCAGGAGGCATCTACTTCTGTCATGCCTGGTGCATACCTCACAAGGTTCACATTTAATTGGCCTTGGATGTATCCTGAGCATCTGGAGTTTTTGAAAAGCTCCCCAGGTGATCTATCATGCAGTTAGGGTAGCTTCATCCTGTTAAGAATAGTTAAAAGAGAAGAAGACTTCAAAAAATTATGGCTTTCAGATCTCTGTTTATCTCCATAGCTGCAATCGACAGCTTGGGTTTTGCTTCCAGAAAGCTTAAAAAAAGAAACAAAATCAGTGGATGTGTGAAAACAGTTCTTGAAATAACTCTTAGAGATGACTGAATCCACAGAAGGCAGAATAAGGATGAAAAGACCAGCATGATTCTTTCACTGTTCTGAATTTTTTTGTGCTGAAAACTAAGTGCTCACCTAACCTAGATATGGTGGGTTTTGTTCCCTTTTCACGCTATATTTCCTGCAGCAATTTCGTCCACTGTTGTAAAAGACTTCAGCAACAACAACTGTCCGAGAGTGTTTCAATAATGCAAAAGAGGGCTATGTCTGTGGCATTTGCTCAAGGCAGTGTCCTCCACACAGATGATCCAGCTGCCTGCAAACCCCCCAACAAATGAATCCAAGGTAACTCTTTGTTCTTCCCTCCTTTGACTCCCCCCGGCCCGTCTCAGCACTGTCCTGACCTAGCAGTGTCACTGTAGATCTGCTGAAGTGATTTGCAGATCCAGCAATTCTTCCTCATGTCTTCCTTTCTTCCCACTCAGAAAAAAAAAAAAATAGAGGCCATGCAGCTTGGGTTTACACCATTCAAAGACTGATTGACTGATTGATCAATCAGTTCCACTAGGGCAATGTCATTCTGAAAAATATCAGTATGCTTTGACACTTGTTGTCAGTAACTGCAAATGAAAAGGGGGAGCCTCTCTAACCTTGGATGTGAACTGCTGAGAACCACACATGAACCCGCCATTCCTAGTCAGCTGGGGAATCCAAACCAAAGACTGCCTGTCATCAAGGGCCTGAAATTTGTGAGACACACACAATTACAATCATGGTAAATGAGTGACCGTCTCAAGGAGGGAGCACTTGAAAGTGAGTCCATTCAATTCATAGATTTGTAAATATTACATCTTCACCTTCAGGTTTATCTTAGAAAATAAAATTCTCTTGAAATCTTTCTTACCTATTGTTAGCTTTATTCTTTTCTTTATCTATTGCTAGCCTTATTATTTTCTTTGTATTTCCTCATCATAGCTTTCTTAATTTCTTTAATTTAAAATTTCTACACTCTTTCTGTTGCCTTATTAACAATTCTATAATTATTTTGCTTTTTGTAAAAACTATTCAATTTGACCTCCCTATATTCTCTCCTTTATCCCCCGTCCCTTAAAGAAATAATACCTGGGAATATGACTGGAGTTGCATTAATTGATAGATTTTTAAAAATGGGAATTGATTAAAAATATTGACTTATTCCCACATAGGATTATGTTATGCCTTTCTATATCCATATCAAAATCTTTCTTTTTTCCCCCATTTTTTTCTTATGCCCTCCAGTAAAAGGCTACATTTTTCTCCTCTTAAATCTTGTAGGATTCTTAAATTCTATGAGGTTTTGTGTTTTACATATAATCTTTGACCATTTACATTTGTTGCTGTGAGCTGGGTCAGAGGATTCTGCAGTAAGAGCACTGAACTAGTCAAAGCCACAGCAGTGGTTCTTGAGAATGGTTTCCGAGGAGACTCTTGGGTTTTGTTGTTGTTGTTTTTTAAGTTTCTAACAAGTTCCCAGTGATGCTGATGTTGTGGGTCCCTTTACACTCTGAGAAGCTCTGGCTTGTTGCAGGAATACTCAGCCCTGGCTGCCCGTTAGAGTCACCCAGGATCTTGTAAAAATCCCAATGTCCTGGCCACACAAGGACACCAATCCTTCAGCAGCTCTGGGAGAAGGACCCAGGCAGTAAAAATCCCTTAAACTTTCCCAGTGGATTCCAATGTGTTGCTCAGGCTGAGAGCCAGGATCTGAAAATCTTAAAGCCTGAGTGGATTATCAAAAATGCATTTTCAGCTCCCTCTTGAATCAGAATCCTGGGACCTGGGGATTCCTTGTATTTTATTTTATTTTTTAAATTAAGATACAGGTGACATATGTTATATTAGTGTCAGGTGTACAGCATCATGATTCAATATTTGTGTATATTGCAAAATGATCAGCATGGTTAAGTCCAATTAACGTTCATCACTATACATAATTATAAAAAATTTCTTCTTGTGGTAAGAACTTTTAAGATCTGCTCTCTTAACAACTTTCAAATGAACAATACAGTATTATTAACTACAGTCACCATGCTGTGCGTTACATCCCCAGGACTCATTTATATTGTAACTGTAAGTTTGTACATTTTGATCCCCTTCACACATTTTACCCATCCCCATGTCCCCTGCCTCCAGGAAGCACCAATCTGTTCTTTGTATCTATGAATTCAGTTTTTGTTTGTTTTTTTGTAGATTTATATACATAAGTGAGATCATAGGATGTTTGTCTTTTTCTGTCTTATTTCAGAGCCCTCAAGTCCATCCATGTTGTGGCAAATGGTAAGATTTCCTTGTTTTTTTTTTTTTTTTTTTTTATGGCTGAATACTATTTCCACTGTGTGTGTGGGCATGCGTGTCTGTGTGTGTGTGTGTATGTGTGTGTGTGTGTGTGTGTGTGTGATCTCACATTTTCTTAATCGATTCATCTGTCAGTGGATACTTAGATTTTTCAGGTTGTAAAGCTTAACACCTGGTGACACAGGCCCAAGATGAAGGGGGACAATTCTTGTACTAAGTAGGCCTAGCCATTTCAGGGATAGCACACAAGTGAGGGAAAGCTGCCCAGAGCAATTACTATCCCTGACATCACCATGCCCTCCCCTGTGTTGGTCAAATGGCATAGGGCCTACAGATCACCAACTGTGCTTACATGATGCACCTGTTTCTTGAGAAAATACTGGGTCTGAAGCGAAGACTGAACACGTTTAAGAACAGAACGCGGAAATGACAGAAACATTCCAGGGCATAAACATACACACAACATGCCAATGTCAGGAAAGAAACATACTTTGGGGATTTTTTTTCCCCAGGAGGAACAGTAAAATCAAGATATCACATTTTGCTGTGAATTATTTATAAGATGAAAACATTCTTTTGCTTTTTTTTTTTTTTAGAGAATATGTCATTCATTACATAAAGATTTGTGACAATAGCTCCTCATGTCAATTGCTCTTCAATTGCTTCCTTTTTCTTTCTTTCTTTCTTTTTTTTAAAAGATCTTATGCATTTATTCATGAGAGACAGAGAGAGAGAGAGAGACAGAGACAGAGACAGAGACACAGGCAGAGGGAGAAGCAGACTCCATGCAGGAAGCCTGATGTGGGTCTCGATCCCAGGACTCTGGGATCACACCCTGGGCCGAAGGCAGGTGCCAAATTGCTGAGTCACCCAGGTGTCCCGATGGCTCCCTTTTTCAATATGTGACTTCATTTTATATCATTTTTCACATTTATTGTCAGATATAATACACACATGGCTGACCTAAATTGATTTGTTTTACTTGGTTTTAAATATTCATTTTTAAATAGAGTGAACTTAAGTGTTCTTTTTTTTTCTTACCTACTCTATGAGGTTTTGTCTTTTAAATAAAACTTTTAATCCATTTACGTTTGTTATTCCGATACTATTTTAAAAAGTTTGACTATGGATGTGTGTGTATTGGGTCTCACAATTACTCAGTTACACTCAGATTTGCAGCAAAAAAAATTAACATCTATAGTTCTTAATCTGGTCTTCATATGATTCCCCCACTCTTACTAAATAGCGGGGGCAGGTCAAGGATGTAATAACATTTTACTTATTTTCCTTTTGTTTTTCCCTTAAAAGTTCCATCCAGATTGGATGGAACATCCAGACATTCCCTCCCCAGTTCCCTGGATGACTGTGGGAATGAAGGTTGTATGACCTCATGGGCAGGACCATCCTTAGATTCTGGTGGTGGTTTCTGGAGACTAGCAGAGAGTACCTGAGGCCAGTGTGGGCCTTGGGTCAGCCCTTGTGCTAAAGAGAGCAACGTAGGCAACATAGGCTGTTGTAACACCTTGTCTTCACCGTGTTGGTGAGGGAGATCCCCTCACGAGGATTAAGGACCTGTCTGAGTACATGACCCCCAGCACTGGACAGAAGATTGTCATATGGTGGCCTGTCCACCACATAGCATGCTCACAGCCTGAAGGGACGACACCACATACCACCTGGCCCACCAGGGACTGTAGAAGGCAGGCTTTGTAGTATCAAGAGAATGAGGGGACCTCTGGTTCCTGGGGAGGCTGTGATTGATTTTTTGAGTAATTCCATGAACTCGCCGAGAAATGAAAGCCATGATTCAGGGGTGAACAGGAATGGTGCCTTGTCCCCACGACAGAAGGGAGCCCAATGCTCCCAAGCAGAGTGGGGAAGTGGGTTTGCAGTGGGGCCACTTTGCCCCAGATGTTCAAGTGACTCATGACACTGGACCCTCATCTTGGGCCCCACACCACTCTGGCTGGTGGTGTTCTTTCATAAAAGCCCTAAGCCTGTGGCTTCTTTGTCCCGTTTGCAGAATCCCCAAACCAGTCAACAAGAAAGTCCCTCTCACAGCGCATGTAGGTCTTGCACAACTCTGTGGCACTGACGATGCTCCCATGCCATGTTGGATGTGACTCCAAGTCAAATGACACTCATTTGCCTATGGAAATGAGGCATCTGTCTCACTTTTCTTGGATTCCTTCCTTCTGCGGCAATGATGTATGACCTGGCCCTCAAGGTCCCTTCCCCCAAGAATGACTCAAGGATGAGGTGGGTAGGAGTCTGATCTCTTTCCCCTTGGAAAAGAAAAGAAGATTTTGCAGGCAGGTGAGCACACCTAGTTCCCTCTCTCCATCTGTCCGAGAATGGTGATCTCCTGAATTATAAGGTCAGATCGGTTATGTTAATGAACTTAAAAATTTAGAAATTACTTTCTCTCAGGACCCATGCAAGCTGGCAAAACCTTTATCCCTACGCTGACCAAAATCCCTACGCTGACTGCTATCCCATCAGCACGATACTTACTTCTCCTTGTTCCCTTGTGAAAGTCCTGATCCTCTGCCAGAAAAGTGGGCAGTCACAAGGGAGGAAACATGCATGTTAGCCCATGTCAGTGTTATATATGCGGTATACTACATATGTGTAAGCAGAAAACCCAGAAGAATATATGCCAACTTGTTCATAGTGCTTGTATCTATAGAATAGAAGCAGAAGAGGATGCAGGAAAGTTCCTTTGAGCTTTATCTCATGGGATAGCACCCGAATATTTTCTAAGCAGTGCTTACATCTTCATGTTAAATAATTATTTAAAACAAATACTTGGAGGGCGCCTAGGTGGCTCAGTGGTTGAGCATCTGCCTTCGGCTGAGGTCATGATCCTGGGGTCCTGGGATTGAGTCCCACCCACATCAGGCTTGTCTCTACCTCTCTCTCTGTGTCTCTCGTGAGTAAATAACTAAAATCTTTTTTAAAAAAGTGCTGTAAGAAAGTAGTGCCAACCAAGAATTCTATAGACAACATGACACTTGGTTTAAGGTTTTATCTTGTTTTTTTTTTTTTTTTGTTTTGTTTTGTTTTGTTTATTTGTTTGGAACGCCTCATTCCTTCATTTACGACCATTGTTTCAGGATTGCTCCAACCATGGTTTACCCTCAGCCTGGCTTTGGGTTTGTGACATTTATTTTTATTTGTCTTCTCCAGTATGTACTTGCTTTCTATTCTTTAACTGTTTTAAATGACTGTTTGCCTTAATTCTGCAGGTGATTGGAGTGCAATCTTGTTTGAGCATCCAACTCAGGCAAATTCAACTATGAGACTGGAGAGAGAGACAGAGAGTGAGAGTGAGAGCGAGAGAGAAGCTTTTTATCTCCTCCTTTGCCCTTCCCAAGGACTTTTCCTCAAATGCCAGAAGGGGGGAAAAAAAAGCCATCACTTTAAAGATGCAGAACAATGATGGGAAAAAAAAATCATATCTTTGGAATTTCAAGGGCCCAAGTCTAGGTAATTTAAAAAAAGACTTAATTTTTTTCCCCCAAGGGCAGATATAGCTACAGACTTTTTCTTTTTCAAACCTTTGTGCTGATTTTAGATTCTCACTCTGGCATCGGAGGCAATCCATTGTAGTCCAGAATTCCTCAGAAGCTTTTTAAAAAAAACCTGCTTTTGCAATCTCTGGATCCAAAACTGAAATGCAGCACTTACTACTCTGCCTAATGGAGGCACACATTTACAAAGGTGGCAGGTGACAGGTGGGACCAGAGGGCCAGGACATGGTGGACGTGCCTTTGCACACCCGCCTCCACCTGCCTGGATAAGTAGGCTCCTTCCTCAAGGCGGCACGCATGCTCTTCACTGACACTTTCCAATCTCCCCAGAAAATTACTAATTGTCTTTATTTCTCTGTTCCTATAGTATTTCCTGTTTACCTCTGATGTAGCACACAAATATTGTATTGTAGTGAGTTACACAGATCTATACCCCAGCCTCCCTGAAGGTAGAATCCATCCTATCTCATCTTTATAGGCTCATTCTAAACAGTATCTTGAAAGTGAGGGGCTTGGAAAACTATTTCTGAATGAGGGAATTATATACTAAGCATATGGGTAAATATATTAATGATATGAAGTGAACACCAGGCTTCAAGATGCAAGACATTCCACGTGTTTGGTCTTGGAAATCAGGACACATTGCACAGTCTGCGGCATGCTCTGGTTTATTCGGAGGCTTCTCTTACTTCTTGTGCATACTCAGAGGTGGGATGGCCCAAAGGTTGCTACATGACAAGGTTGGCTTTGAGGGTAGATGGCCACTAACGTTCCCCCTCTGAAGTCCCTTCCAGAATGAAAGTTGTTCACTCATAATGCTCTGCATCAAATTAAAAAAAATCAAATGTAAAAAGGTTTACTCTATTTGTTTAAAGTTGATAGTATCTCCTGCTGAAGGAGGAGTGGCAAAGTGAGCATGCTTGCCGCATATGGCATGGACGCATATGAGTAATCACAAGGGCGATGTGAAAACAGGTGTGCTGAGTCTTAAAACTTTTGTATCTTTTATTTCAGTATACCTGAAATACTTCCTAAGAAAATTATCATTTAAAAAAAATCAACATATAAGTAAGTTCTATGGGGCATTATTTATGATAGCAACATAGTAGAAACAATAGAAATAGCCAAAAATATAGAAAGCAAATGTGGTAAAAAATTATTATATATTATATAGTAGGACCCTCTGAAGTCATTAAAATAATATCGTAGAAGAATATTTAATGATATGCAAAATTCTCATGATGTACTGTTATATGTAAATGGCAGAATGAGAAACAAAGGTATATAATTGTCGTTTTTAAAAATAAAATTAGATGTCAATTATGTGTATGTATTATATGTATTATTTATACATATTCATAGAGAAGTACTGGCTAAATAGTTACAAGTGATGATTCCTCTGGATCTTGAAATTATAGGTCATTTAATAGAAGATATTTTATTATAAAAATTTGAACATAGTATTATAAAGAATATAGTAATGGACTCCTATGAACCCACCATCCAGTTTCAATTATTAACTCTTGATCAATCTAGTTTCATGAATATTCTCATGTAATCCCCCTTCCCCAACTGGGGTATTTTGAAGTAAACATAGGCATTGCGTCATTTTATTTGCAACATTTCATTATGCATCTCTACAAGATAGAGGGTCTTAGAAAACCAGCCACTCTACTACTATCAAATTAATGTAACTGTCAGTACTCTTTAACATCAATACTAAAGATTCAAATTTTCTCAGTAATTTCACATATAGATGAGTAGGTTTGGTGGATTCAAATCAAAAGCCGAACAAGTCTACAAATGACATTTGGTTGATCTGTCATGTGTGTGCACTCTATGGATTTCCAGCTCCTTGTCTCTGTCTTTCCCTTGCCAGTTATCTGCTGAAGAAACTGGGATGTTCATCCTGCAGAACTCCCATGGTCTGGATTTTCCCAGCTGCATCCCCATGGCATGCAGAGTATATTTCACCACCTCATGTATTTCCCGAAATGTGTAGTTACATCCAGATGTTTGCTCAGATTTGGGTTAAATTTTTAGCAAGAGTACTCCCACTGCTGATTATTCCCTCACTCTGATATTCCATTGGGGTTGGCCACGGCTGATAATCATCTCTCATCTTAGTTGGAATAATGATATAAGGAAAAACTTTCCCTCACCAACTATTTGATTGTCCTGATGTATATATAGGTGATACCTATATAGTATATATGTATAGTTTTGTATAGCAAAACTTGTATGATTGTCTTTCCTTTGTTCATGGTTTTTCAGACCTGTTCTCTAGGATTCTCCAAAGAAGACCCATGCATTTCCAATGTATTATTGTGAACACATGATTTAAATACATTTGGCATGTTTTTTTTAAAGAAGGATTTATTTATTTATCTTAGAGCACGGTTGTGAGTTGTGGGAGAGGGAGAGGGAGAGGGAGAGAGCATCTCCAGCGAACATCTCCAGCAGACTCCTCACAGAGCACAGAGTCTGGCATGGTGCTCCATCTCATGACCTTGAGATCATGACCTGAGATACAACTAAGGGTCAGATGCTCAACTGACTGAGCCACCCAGGGGTCCCATCATGTTTACTTTAAAAGAATAAGTCCTTGATACATTTAACTGCAATGAATTGTTCATTAAAAGGAAAAAAACTGATGAAACGTTTAATATAATCAAACAAGAGGCCATCAGACTGGGGTGGCTCCAATGCCTTGGAAGACTTCTAAGCAAACCAAACCCCCTGTGAGCTGGGGTCAATGCACTCATATCCCAGAAAATGAAACTTAGCAGTCACAAACAGCCAACTAGGCTTTGCCAAATAAGGCAACTGCGTAGGTCCAAACTCATCAAATAATTTCCTTGCTTTGCTTGTGTGTCTTCTCTGTAAAACCCTCTCCCCTAGTTCCTGTGGTAGAGCACTCATAATCACTTTTGATTTGACACTGCTCAAAGAAACTCTTGAAAAGTTTAACACACTACAGTTTATTTTTTGAGATATTGTAGTTATTATTTCCAGGATCGCTCAAACTTTCCTGTCATTTTTATGGTAAGTGCAGCTTTTTAAAAGTTGGCTTCTGAGTTTTTCTGACACGACCATGTTTTCAGGAAGAGATGAATGAGTGAAAGAACCATGGATAGATTTTGCAGAAGCTCAGAAAAGGGCATGATGGCACTGGTTTAGACTGGCGAAGGCAGCAGGGTGGGAGAGAAGCAGGTTGCCTAGAGAGATGTTCTTGGGGCACCCTGAGAGCACCCATCCTCAAGAAGCTATTTCCTAAATTCTGGTTCTTTAATAAGATCTTAAAGAAATTTATTCACATGTTCAGATGGTTAACCAAATGTGATTTAAGAGAAAATCCTGAACTCATGGGTTCTCTGCTCTGGGCCAGCTCTTCAGAAATAGAATCCAAGACACATTATCAGATCCCATAAATGCCTGCAGTTTAGACAAAGGCAGGATATATTTTCATTAACTTTTTAGGTGTCGTCAAACAAAGTAGAAACTTGGAAGTTGCACATGTTCCTTTATGAATTGTTGTCTAGGCAGCACCACTCAAGAGGAATCTGTGAAGAGCAATTCCTCCTGAACTAATTGTCACTGGTCTGCAATGACATACAGATTAGAATCGATAGAGCTTTCGTAGTGACCTGACAAAGTGAGCAATTTTATGTTCGGTTAATCTAAAATCTTTAAAGAACCCTAGGGGTTCTGTTACCTATTTTTAAAGTTTCATCTATAATAATATACTTTGGTTATATTTTCCAAAATGATCAGCGAGTGACAGACTGGGGAGACACAGGAGAAGACCTGGTTCTCGTGTCTCCCAATTGCATCAAAGTGGGGACTCTGAGTTCATTGTAAATGGTGACTTTAAATACTCATTTGGAAGTCATTTGGTAAGAAATCCTCACATAAAGAAGTTTTATGCTAGCAAATAATAGATGAAATGTAAAAGCAATTATCTTTGCAACGTAGCGTGCATTCCGTCATTGTTAAGTAGTTCCGTGCTTTCGATTACAAATGCGAAACTGTGGGAGAGGGAGATGCCACATACGTGATGTCCTGATTGTATCCATTCCACAAGTACAATTCAACCTGCTAGTTTTTAAATGCACGCACAGAAAATGCATCCATTAGCATAAATTATGTATGCAGATGAAAACGAGCACTCACTCTCCTTAATAGCCATTATAAATCTGACACACCCCTGCCTGAGTTTCCAAGAAATACATGTGGTAGAAACATAATTAATCAGGGTCCATTTTTTTTGTCAGCCTTCAGGAGTCAGAGAGAAGGAAAGCCATTGATTTTACTGCTTTTGAAAGGCTTTTGTTTGGTAAGTCACCCTTGTTAATAAAGTTGAAAGTGCATATTAACGGGATGGAAGCATGGCTGGCTCCAGAAGAAACCAGAAGATTGAATGGTGTGATGCTGGTAGAGAGCTGTCAGGCCTCCTGTGATGGGCAAATTCGCTTTGGGGAGTCTCTGTTTTACTTTGCCCCAATTTAGAATATGTTCAACAACACACAGATGGTGCAGGCTGAGGAAAGAGTGTGCCCATGACACATTCTGATTTCCTTACCCACCAGAGAGATTTCACTCTCCCTTAAATTAAATCTCATACAACTATTTGAAGGTCAACTATATCAGTGGAATTTAGCATGGTAATTTTTCAAAAGTTTGCAGGACAGTGTGTTCCTCCCTGGAAGGACCTAGCCCAGAACCCCCACTCAGTGGGGATAAGGTGGAGGTGGCCTTTCCCACGGAGAGCTTGGAGAACATCTCTCTTTTTTTCTTTTTTTAAAAGAGTTTATTTATTTATTCATGAGAGATACAGAGAGAGGCAGAGACATAAGCAGAAGGAGAAGCAGGCTCCCTGCGGGGAGCCCGATGCAGGACTCCATCTAGGACCCCTGAATCATGACCTAAACCAAAGGCAGACACTCAACAACTGAGCCACCCAGGTGCCCTTTACAAAGCATCTCTTAAATGGACACTGGATCCCCTGGTCAGAGCCCTGTGTTCTTCCCTGATTTAATTAGATTACATGATAGCAAAACAATTCACATATGTATTGAGTATTATGATAAAAACTCAACAGAGTGGCTTCATTCTGCATACTGTGGGAAAGTATAGGCTATTTAATATTCTATAATATTGGCATGATTTGCTGTTCATCTGGAAAAAAAAGAATTTCTATTTCATGTCTCATAAAAGATCAATTCCAAACATTGTAAAAACTTAAATGTAAAAGAATAACAGCAGCTGTTCTATAATCTAGATGTTAGAGAAACCATCTAGTTAATACAGAAAGCTTAATGTCTAAAGAAAAGTATAACCCTATTTGAAAATACAAAACAATTTTTTTTGCACAACAAAAGATAGAAACAAAAGCAATGGGGAGATGTTTGCAGTAAGAATAAGTGATCTATCAGTTAGTATGATTCCAGCTGCAAACCACAGGCTTCCCCTGCCCCTGTGTCTCTGTCTCTGTCAGTTTTCCATGAAGGAGGCAACACGTCTTCCATGGAAGGCCCCCATTCTAATAAACTTTCACTTATATCTTATTGGGCAAATTAGAACATAAGGCCACCTCCACCCCAACCCCTGGAAATTGGTAGTGAGATTTCCACAATGGGGTAATGAACTCCTACTAAGCCTTTTCCTGGGCCTGAGCAGTGCGCAGCTGATACTAAGAAATGCAGGGTTCTATCGTCAGAGAGGAGCAGGGTGAGTGGAGGACATAACTGCCAAGTCGGACAACCACAGTGTTTGCCAAAATAGATAAAGAGTAAATACTCTTAATACGAAATAGAGCTCCTTCAAATTGGCAAGTGAAAAAGTCCAATGGAAAATTGATCAAAGAAGATAAATGGGCAGAGAGAGAGAGAGAGAGAGAGAGAATAAAAAATGAGACATAGTGGAAAGAGAAAATTGCAACAGACTTCCTGGGAGGTAATTGCATTAAAATATAAAAAGTCCATTTAGCCTCTGACCTGATAATCTAACCTGGAGGTCAACAGCTGGGACATGGGTATATTAGGTATTAGGTAATAAAAAGAATACTTCAGATCTATATAGCTGGGAAGAAGTTAGGAGGTAGGGAGGAAAAGAAATAAACAAATTAAGAAAATCATTGAAAGGTGCAGGGAAACATAGGTCACCAATTCTTCATGTAGGGGTGAAAATTGGAACAGAGTTGCAATATCCAAGAAAGGCTCAGTTAGCTCGGAGATGGGAACCCTCCAGGATCCCACTCTTGGAGACATGTAGTCAAGGAGGATGTGCCAAAGTGTTTACTGCAACTGTTCTTAACAGCAGAAATTGGGAACAGCCTCAATGGGCAACAATAATAGAATGGATAAATTAATTTGTAGCATAATGTCTGAATATGCTGTTTTTATATGAATATTTTAATAAAAATAAAAATGAATACTTTAGAATTACATATAAGAACATCTATTAACTATAAAAGCATGTTGAGCAAATGAAGGCAAGCTGCAGAATATGTACAGTATGGTCGAGTTTAAAATTAAAAATCAAGGAGACAAATGCTATATACTGTTTATTTCTGTGAAGAGGGACCTGGATGACAAGGATCTGTACTAACTTCAAGATGGGGCTGGTACCACCAGGGAAGGACAGGGGGATGGACAATAGGATTATTGTCCAATAGGATTTCCATCAGAAATGCTTGCTTTAAAAAAAAATATGGGGAAAAAAGAAAAATCGTTGAAGCGTATCAAATCTGGGTATAGGTACTTGAGCATTTTATTCTGTGTCTTTTGAATGTTTGAAATATTTTCTAATAAAAATATTTTTTATTTTTTTATTTTTATTTTTTTATAAATTAATTTTTATTGGTGTTCAATTTACCAATATACAGAAAAACACCCAGTGCTCATCCTGTCAAGTGTCCGCCTCACTGCTAAAAATATTTTTTAAAGACTGAGTTTAGTTTACTTGGCTTCTGTACTAAACCATGAGATCGGGGTTCCCTTTACCACCCAATTACCCACTTTTACTTTAAAAGTACATGTCTTAAAAAATAAAAGCACATATCTTTATTAAAAGACCAAGCAGCAAAGCCAATATGCAGACAGAAATTGAACTGAATACTAATCAATTAATTCCTCTCTAGGCACCGCTTCATTTGGAAGCAAGTTCTCTGGATCATCTGAAACACAATTCAGTCTCAGGACATGAAAAATTCCGGATCATTTCTTAATCAGATACCCAGATTTACATGATGGTCCCCACATTTACTAACTGAATGATCATTAAAGAAATTAGTTCACAAATGGAACCTACTCCCCTGAAGCTTAATGGGATTTCGGGTAACCTGGTTGCTGTTGTGAAGACGAATGAAAACGTGGGTCCAATGCCCAGCACAGCACTTGAGTGGTTGGCATCAGACATACTGGCAAATAGAAGAATAGCTAATATTCACTGAGGTCTTAACTATATCCTGCTTCTTTGTGTGTACTTCATCTCCTCAATAGCCCTGGAAGGGAGAGCTATTTATGATGCTCTTTCTTTTCCCAGGTGATTACAGAACTTGCCAATGGCTAGTTAGCATCTGAAACCCAAAATCAAGTTTGTCTGACACCAAATTCTTCGTGCATAGCCACCAAACTAAGGGATGAGTAAGCAGTATATGTTGACATGCAGCTGGGAGAAGTCGGAAAAACTTGTGCATCTGACCTGGATCTCAGTGACCCACGTTAACCTGGAGAGCACAGAATACAATCTTAGTACCATCCCACTCCTATCGGATGTTGAACCAACCCTGGCTTCTGCATCCTATTTCTTAAGGAGAGAGCTAAGCTTTCAAAAGTTCAAAGCCACACACAAATAAGGAGCTAGTCCATGATCCTCCAGGCTTCCCCCGTGAGGGTGGGTATTGGAGGGTGGGAGGCAGAAAACTACCGGGGAGTCTCACCAGAGGATTGTCGCTCCTGCTTCACAGGACCTCTTACCTGGGAGCGCTGGATGGCATCCTTTGTGGCTGCTGTTCCTCTCCACTCCTCTGTCCTAGCAGTCACCCTGCTTCCTGCTGACCTGGTCTGAGAGTGGAGGGCTGCTCAATGGGGCTGCAGGTCACCCTGGCTTCTGCGGGGCATCTCCTGCCCATGAGACTGCTGGTGCGTTGTGTCTCTGCTTCCCCACACCTTTTTCTGAGGCTGTTTGTCTTCTCTCACAGCTATTACAGTTCTCTCATTGAGCTCTAATAGGAACTTCCCAAAACAAGAGAGCAAAACACATATTGAGTCTAATGTACGTGTAGTCTTAACTTTTAGTGTTACCTGCTGGAATCACAGCTCCCTCCTCCTCTTCCTCTTCCTCTTTTTCTTCTTCCTTTACCTCTGTAGTCCTAAAAATTTCAAACATACACAAAAGTGCTAAGAAGAGTATAACCAGCCCTCGTGAAGAACTCATCCAGTGGCTTTAAACATCTTGCCAGACTGTTTCATTTGTTTCCATTCTGTTTCCTTCCACTGCCTTTAGCCTCCAGGGCCTATCCTCTATGTGTTTCTTCAAAAGCACTCCCTAACTTCCAGCTCTTTGCTCTGTGTCCAAAGAGACTTTGCTTAGTCTGTATCAAAGATGCCTTTCTTTCCACCTTCCAACTGGGTTTGGCAAATGAGGAGCATTAGCAAGAGATTGGAAGAAGGGAGAAAAGTGAAGTTGGAAATTTATCTCCCTAGGTGCATTTGCTGGATCCCAGGGGGTTGACTACATCCCTTCAGCAAAGTTACAGGTCCTGTAAGGTGGCCTTCCCCATACACAGCTCTTTCTGGATTCACCAAATTAGCCAGTTTGTGTGTCATCTTTTCCTACTGGGATTCTGACTGGCCCACCCCTACCCTCAACAGCTGAGCCTATTTTCATTACCATGCATCCATCCATATATTAGTCCCTTCTGGTTGCTATCACAAAAATATCATAGACTGAGTGGTTTATAAACATCATAAATCTATTTCTTACATTCGGAAGGCTAGGAAGTCCAAAATCCAAGTGTTGGTGGATTTGGCACCTGATGAGATATATGGGTGACTTCTCACTGTGTCTTAACATGGCAGAGGGAGCAGGGGAGCTCTGTGGGGTCTCTTTTATAACGCATGAATCCCATTTGCCCTCATGACCTAATCACCCCCAAAGGCTCCACTTCCAAATACCATCCCACTGGGCATTATTAGGTTTCAATACATGGCTTTTGGAGGTGAAATAAACATTCAGTCTGTAATACCCCCATCTCAATTAATAGTTACTAACCACATACTCTACTAATACTAAAACTAAACACTGACCCTAGACCCATTCTCTGGCATCCCTCACACCCTATAAGAACAGGCTAACCTCTCTTCTTGCATTCCTGTTGTCAATGACATCATTCAGAATTCCATGATCTTACCTCCTCCAGCCAGAGTTATAGTTTTAAAATGTAGTTCTGACCATCAAAGGCTCTAATAGGTTTTGATAAGGTTTTGATAGTTCTCTGAGGTCTGAAGAATTAAGAAAGGTGCATCATCTACACATGTACGTATACTAAGACAAGCCCTTTTATGTACTCTAACCAATACCTACTGTGAAATTTGAGAAAAAATTATTTATGCATATGCTCATTTTAACCTAAATATGAGTAGGATAGATTATCAGTGTTTATACCAGATAAAGGGAGAGATTAATGTGGGAGGGAAAAAAAAGCATAAAACAGAGGGAATGAGCAAGGTCAAAAGTTAGATCTTTCATAGATGAAGTCTTAAATGTGGAAGATAAAGCTATAAAACTTTTAGAGGAAACTACGGAATATGCTTATGACTTTGGCATGTGGGGGGAATACTTAAACAAGACACATACGGCATACTCCAGAGAACAAGATTGATAAATTTCACTGCATTAAATTAAGAATTTATGTTTAAACAAAAGGCCCATAAATAAAGTGAAGAGATAATGCACAATATCCTGAGTATATAAATAATTTTAACTGATGAATTAGGAAAAGAAAATGACTCAATAGAAAAACTGGCACAATTCTCGAACAGGCATCACATAAAAGAAGAAATGAATGAACAACAAATCATATGAAAAGATGTCCGATAGTATTTGTACTCCAGAAAAAGCAATGCAAAACTGTGATATCTCATTTCCCACCCATCACGTTGGCAAAAATACTTACACGTGTAAGATCAAATGTTGACAAAGGTATGGAAAATAACTCATAACTGTGCTGGAGGAAGTGTAAATTGGTGTAACATAATTCAAATACAATTTGGCATCCTGTTTCCATTTCTAGTTGTTCAGTTAGACAATTAGAAAGTTGCTCTTAGAAATGGGCATCAGGACTCAAGAATCAGAATGTTCATAGCTTAGTGAAAAAAAACCTGAGGAAAATCCATATATATTTTATAAATAGACTGGATAAATATATTGTGGAGTATTTGAACAACAGAAAATATGATACAGCAATAAACATATAAACCACAGTTAGGGAGAGGAATAAGGATGACTCTTGGTCTTGGTCAATTAAAGGTAGTCATAAACCAATGCATAGACTATACATCTATTTACAAAGAGTTGGTTTTAAAGTAGAAAAACTAGGGCAGCCCAGGTGGCTCAGCAGTTTAGCGCCGCCTTCAGCCTGGGCTGTGATCCTGGAGACTAGGGATCGAGTCCCGCTTCGGGCTTCCTGCACAGAGCCTGCTTCTCCCTCTGCCTGTGTCTCTACCTTTCTCTCTCTCTCTCTCTCATAAATAAATTAAATCTTTAAAAAAATAAAAACATAAAGTAGAAAAACTAAATCATGTATTGTTTAGGAATGCATATATGTGGTAAATGGAGTCAGATTTCATGTCCCTGGATGGCTGTTGGTCCCCACCAGGGCAGCCTGGTAAGGTGGTGGGCAGTCGGGCAGCATGGTGCCTGAGCCTAGTCTGAGAGTTAATGGGGTTCATTCTGATATGGATATGCTGTGTATATGTTTGTTATTCTAGTTATTCTTTTCCAGTTATTCTTCTGCTGTTTCTATTTCTTCACTGATATTCACTGTATATCTTATTATCTGTATATCTTCACTATATATCTTATTCTAGTTATTTCCTATTATTCTTTTGCTATTACAACTAACTTCTTTCTTTGTTTCTCCCTCTCTTCCTTCCTACCTTCTTTCATTCCTTCCTTCCTTATTTCCTTCCTTTCCTATTTTCACCAGTAGAATTCAGTGGACTAAGAGAATCTAAAAAAAAAAAAAAAAGCATGACTAGGTCCTACATTTCATCTACCACTCTCTCTGAAATCATCACCTTTAAGGCCATATCCAGAGTGAAACAATAAAAACTCTCTGTGGAAAATGAGTAAATAAAAAGATGCGATATAAGTATTATAACCTGGAAAAAGAAAGACACTGAAAGTTTAAGAAAACCAGAAATCTAAGAATTTAGAAGTTAAGTATAGAGAGACCAAACAGAGCAAAAGAAATATCAATCTGCACTTTGAAAGGCAAAATAAAAAAAATTTAAGACTTATTAACAATCAATAGAAACATTAAAACAATCATAATAAATCAATGTACTAGCTCAGAATTTACTGTGATCGAATTAGGTTGAAATTCAGCCACAGAAGAGCGACTAATAAGAATGAAAAGAAGATAAATAATTAAAAGGCCACTTATAAAGCAGATTAACAAATCAAAACTATGAGAGCTGGAAGGTCACTCATTCTTCATACTGTTCATTTGGATCTTTTTGTGTGCCAGGAAAAGTGCTTGCTACTAGCAATTAGAGCCCAGACATTAAACCACGGAAAAATCATGTCCTTGTTAAATTATTCAAGAGTAAATAATAAGATATAAAATATTTAAGGAATAAATAGACACAAATTTTAAATGATTGTAAAAATGAGAGATATAAAGGAGGTTGAAATCCTGAAAGCATAAAAGTTTATTATGAGAGAAAACCAGTGAAGGCACCTTCAAAACAGCGTATGAGTCCCATGCTGAGAAGCTGGGGGGCTCAGTGGTGAGTGGTCCAGGCTCTGCCCTCCCTTCCAGGATGCAGCCCCTGCTCCACACACCTGCCTTCTGCTGTCTCCATCTGTCAAATGGGAATAATGAAGGCTCCTGGGGTTGGGGGTTTTGTGAGAATCCAAAGAGATCATGAATGTAAGCAATTTGCACAGAGCTCGAATGAGGTTAGTGCTCGACAACAACTAACTGCCCCTAAAATGAGCCCAAAGTGCTGAATTTGGAAACTATAGGACTCAGGAAAGAGAAAGAGTCCATAGGGAAGCAGCCAAGACTTCAATTTTTTTCTCAGTCATGTCTGTGGCTAAGCTGACCTAGGACTGGGTGGGAGTACTGGGGGGCAAAGAGCTGACCCCGGTGGGAGGGTCATAACCTCTGACCTCTTGTTCTTGCCTTTAAGCTTTTCCAGGTTGGGGCCTCTGGCGTCTTCTAGGGACTCTGAGCTACTCAGAGTTGGGCCTACCCCTGCCCAGTGTCCCCACAACCCACACTCCCGTAATGGCAGTCAGCCCTATTTAGATCCCCAATCCCCCAACCCCTCAAGCCCGCAAAGAGTCTCTTTAGTTTCCTTCAGGGCCACCTCTGTAGGATGTAGGAAAGAATACGAGCTCTGACAACTGAACTCATGACCAGGTCCCCATGGCGTCTTAGCCACTCACGCCAACATTTAGAAGTGTTCCTCCAAATGTCCTGCTCAGGGTCAGCCCGCTTATCTCACCATTTAATCAAGGTGGCTGGTGCACTTAAGAGGGCACACTATAAAACCACCACTTGTACTACAAAGCCATCAGAGACAAATGAAAACAATCTGTCTGGGTTCGGGGATTTTTTTCTGTTTCTCCTAAACTTTGCTTTCAGCTTTATAATCTCACAGAGAGAGGGGTGGGGAAGGAATTTTATTTTAGGATGCGAATAATCCTGGATGATTTGCACACTGGCATTTGTATATTGCATGGAAATATGTTAAAAGTGAAAAAAAGAGAGAGCAAATTGGCAATGGCCTGTATCAAATCATGGAGGAGAATAACTTTCAGGGATTGCTAAGTCGGAAAGTAATATCTTAAGTGATCTTACAGCCAGGAATATTGGCAATGTCAAGAGTGTTCCATTTTATCCTCCAGCGGGAGCAACATTTGCAAGCAAATTTGGCAGGGTAAAAGATCCTAAAGTGCATTCTTAACTCTCTACATTTTCTTTCATGTAAACTGCCAATAAAGAAAATTAAAGAACTGAACTAGGTACAGAGGGACAAAGAATGCTGGTTTGCTGTCTACTCAGCCCTGGAGAAAATTAAGAAGGCAGTTGTGTGCATTGGCATTACACTAGAGGATTTCTTTCTTTTTTTTCTTTCTTTCTTTCTTTCTTTCTTTCTTTCTTTCTTTCTTTCTTTCTTCTTTCTTTCTTTCTTTCCTTTCTCTCTTTCTCTTTCTGTCAATGTCAAAATTCTCCATAGAAAATCTATGAACTATACCCAAAACAGCAGAAATAATCCCAGAATGGAGACTGCACACTCTCAACTTGGAGCTGGAATTTTTTTTTTAAATCTATTGAGCCTGGTAAAAACATGGCAATCTGAGCCAACATACGCACACATATATTCTTCTCACACATTCTTCTTAAAATGACCATAGATGAGGAAAGGTTTGTACAATCATTGGAATTCCAGAAACTTCAAAACCTTTTTACAAACAGTGAAGTTAAGATGACACTGGGGAAAGATAATGCATAGAATTTCAAGAGAGGTAATTTAGTCCACCTGGCTAAAGCCTCTCCCTTCCAAATTTCCATTGAAATGACCAAAGAAATATGAAAATAGGAGGGGAAAATCAGTCTAAGCACTTAAAAGGGGGAAAATGTCATGCATGTGCCAGAAACTGTGGGGAAATTCCATGGGGTATGCACACAGAGGATTGGGTTGAGAGGAGAAGCAACCATCTCACCACCTGTGCAGTGTGGAGTTCACAGCACCTTGGACTGGGAACGACGGGGCCAGTCGGCCACAGGGAGATGAAGGAGTATCTTCCACGCCTCAAAGAAATGCTGGGTGCTGACAAGAAGCAGGTTATTCAGAGCTGGGCTTCTTGTTTACAGAAAGCACAGACAGCAGACTAGGAGCAGCCATCGTGATCTCTAGAAGGAATGTTCACTCCTACTTCGTGCCATGTGTTAAGTTGTGTAACCAGCCTCAACCTCACTGAACTTGGGGACCAGAGTCCTCGGCTTTGGGGGACCTGTAAGTGTCCTGGGAAGTTGCCAGGGTCTTTGAAGGGCCTGGTGGGTAGTCACTGAACAAAGTGTTGGCTGCTGTCAGAGAGACACCTGTTGAAAAGGTAATGCCTCAGGGCTCACACCAGGCTTGGGTTGCTGGCAATCTGTATGAGTGACCCACTTTCTACGGTTAGTGTGCCCCTTGTCCAGACCCTGCTGGCTCCTCTTGCCTCTGGGCTCTCTCCCATCCACCAAGGGCAGGGTGTGTGTGTGCTCTGGTGTGTAGAGGGTGCGGGCAAAGGACAGAGATTTGCCCTTCCTGTATGATCCTGCTTTTCCTAAAATCTTTGTCTCATCCTTCATTCTTTCCCTTGTCTCCCACGACCTGTGTTTTGTATATCAAAGCCAGATAGCAGGTGCTTTTATCTCTTTCTTTCTGCTGTCACATTGTCGTTCAGAAATAATAAGTGGAGAATAATCCAGCGCTTGCATAGGAACAGTTGAGAGCGAAACATAAAGATGGAGCGAATACTGGCAGGCCAGGGACACGTGTCAACATTTCAGAGACAATCAGTTCTGCCGCAAACTTGATCTATTTCATCACTTACGTTGCTCTTTGTAGGTTTGAAAGCAGTTCCAATCCTATCTATATCTAGGTCTCCCGAGAAATAGAGGCAATAGCCAATTACTTAGAATAAATCTCTTAATTATATATATGAATATATATGATAGTTACTATGTATTATTATTAATTACACAATGTATATAATAATTATCTTCTCTCCTGGGTCTCCAGCTTGACAATTGAAGATTTTAGGGTTGCTCAGCTTCATAATATATTGTATATATGAAAAATATTAGATAAATATATTACTTATGTAATATAACAATATAAAATACTATTATACTATATTATATATGAATATTATATGACATTTACTTAATATGTTATACATTATATATAATAGACTTATTATATGTGTGTATATAGGTATATGTAGTATATATACACATCATAAAGAGATTATAGAGGCTGAGAAGTCCCAAGACCTGCTGGAGATGCAGGAGGAAAAGACAGTGTAATTCCAGTTCAGGGAAAAAGGCCTGAGAACTAGGAGGCTTGCTGATTGATATAAGTTCTACCCTGAGCTTGAGTGTGAAGGCAGGGAAGACTGATGTCCAAGCTCGAAGTCAGTCAAGGAGAGAGTTTTTCTTTACTTGTGGTAGAGCCTTTTTGTTCTGTTCAGGTCTTCAACTGATTGAATGGGGCCCACCCTCATTGGAGAGAGTGTTCTCCTTTACTCAGTCTAGTGACTCAGATGCTAATCTGAAGTACACTCACAGACACACCCAGAATAATGTTGGCCCAAATGTCTGGGCACCTGGTGACCTACTCAAGTTGACACACAAAATTAACATCACACTGATCGTGTGTCAATGAAATGAAATATTATTGGTCTCTGCCAATGGAACACTTGCCATAATAAGACCAGCCAGAAAGAGGTCTCACCCTTTTTCCTCTTGCTATTCCTACAGTTGTGTTATTCCATGCAAGGTTTTGAATGATGCTGCCAAGAGAGAGAAGCCAAATCGGCATCCTAACGGTGTGGATCAGGGTCTCTGACTCAGGTCACATTAGTAGAATCTTTGTATGGGTCAGTTTTACAGTTTCTGATAAAATGAAAGATTATCAGCCAAAATTCATTGGTGAGTACAGGCATGTGCTACAAGTGTCCCCCTGTTCCAGGTAAGTAAAGGAAGAGAAATAAAGTCAACCACTGGCCCTGGGGCAAGTGTGCTGCTAGCATGGCTGCCCATTGGAATCACAGACTGGGGTGGAATAATATCCTGACCTGGAAGGTAAAGAATAAAATACTCCAGTACAATTATTCTCAACCAGGGGCAGCTTGGTCCCCAGGGGATATTTGGAAATATTTGGAGATATTTTGGGGTTGTCGTAACTAGGGTGATGCTACTGGAATCTGGAGGGTAGAGGCCAGGGATATTGCAAAACGTCTTAAAATGCACATGACATTCCCCTCCACCAACAAAGACGCTCATCGTTCAAGTTTGAGAAACTGGTCTTCCAAGAAAAATGTTCTTCATCCTTTATCGCTGCCAAGATGGCATCTCTCTCAAGGCATCCCCCTCCTCACCCTAATACTTGTTTGGCTGTAAGGACACATGCCTTGCTCTGTTTCCTGAAACGCTTGAGCCTGTTCATGGCCTGGCACTTTGCCCCGCTCTTCCTTCTCCCTCATGGGTTTGTTCAGCTAGGTTTTCCTTCATCCTTCTGGTCTCCACAAAATGCTGTGTGCTTAGAAAGGCTTTTCTCAACCACCCATTCTAAAGTAGAATCCCTTCTCCAAGGTGTTCTGTGAGACTTAGCACATTTCCTCACCAATGCCAGCTTTCACTGGTAACCTTTAGAATGTAGAGTTCCACAAGAGCAAGACCTCATAGTTGTTATCACTCCTTCAAAGACTGTCTGGTACCAGAGAACAAGTAGCCTCTGAATTAATGACATCTCCCGAGTATTTTCTGGTCATGGGAGCTGGGACCATTCCCATGTGATACAGGCTCTTATTAGAGGAAAGGTCAAGATGTTTTTTAGTCTGAGAATTTATAATGATAAACTCTCTAACTATGTATAAATATTCTCATAATTAAGAAAAGTATGTGATCAAATAGGCCCATTGCTCTTCTTTGATCACTCTGAATTTCTTATCTGGGTTAAAATGGTCTCTCATAGTTTTCATAGCTATGTTATTTATTTAAAGCATTTCTTTTTCAATATAAACTTCAAGATGATTAATCCAAACTGAAGGGGTTCTGTATGAAACTTGATTAAATTCATACAAGAATTTTATCCAGTGAATAAGAACACAATCTATATTCCTCCTCAGGGTTCCCAAAACCCCATGTGACTGGCTGCCCATCCTTTCTGTTCTCATGGGGTTTGAACTCCCCTGGATGTTGGTTTCCCAATAGCTCATGCTTCCTACCAGCCTTCACACTTTACCGTCCCTCTGCCCAGAGAAGTCTCCTGCAGTCCTGCGTCTGTGTACACCTCGTCATCACTCACGTTTCATTGGAAATATCACTGCAGGGAGAAGATCCCTTCCTGCCCCAGACTGGGAGAGACCTCACTCCACACATCTACTCTGCATCTATCGACCCTCCGTTAACTTTCATTGCACCTAATCCCTATCTAAAATTACTCTGTCGTTGGTTTATCTGTTTGCTGCTTGCTTCCTCTCAGTAGGATATAGGCATCAAACAGAGAGGACCCCTTTTCCTGACTAGTTCACTACATGGTCCAGGCGCTCAGATAAAGACCCCAGATTAGCAGGAACCCAAACATTTGTGTCCATGGAATGAGTAAATAAAAGCATAAATGGGAACTCAGCCAATATACTCTAAAGATACAAAGTAAAACTTCAGAAATTCTGTACTTTTTCTTAATTAAAAAGGACATTCAGAAGACATTGTATCTCTGAAAATGAACCCCTTTTTTCTGCACACGCTCTGCCTCCCCATCTCCGTGGCACTGATACTGTCTAGGTAATGCACTCTCCAATCCTCCAGAAGAATGCTTTGTGATGAAGGAATGTCTTAGCTCTGTGCCATCCAGTGTAGTAGCTACCGGCCCTACATGGTTTGTGAGCACTTGAAATGAGGCTAGTGTGACTGAAGAATTGAATTTAAAATTTTATTTTATTTAAATTTAAATAACTATATGTGGCTAATGGCTACTATGCTGGATAATTCATTTTCATTCCAAAAGTTAATATGGATGTACTTTATTTTCTTTATCTTTGACCTATTTTATTTTTTTTAGGTAACAATAAACATTACGATGCTATGTGTTCAAACTTACTCTGTATGTCTCCTATGGTAATGTCTTAGATTTATTGAAATGGAAATCTATTTTTAAATCTATTGATTTAAAAAATCTAATATTGATTTTTAAAATGAGGAACATAATAAGATCTGCAAGCTAATGCCATTTATGTAAATTAATTACAGGCACCATCATATGTAATTAATCTAATATTTTATAAGGATATATAGTGTCTTTGATAAACATACACATATCTTAGAGATGTGTAGTGTCTTTGATACATACCTGTTTATATATCTTTGATACACAACAAACATGTAGATGACAGTGTATGCAAAACTGGTCTTTCCATCTCTTAAATATTTTATCTCTTACTCATTTTCCTTGTCTAACCACAAGGGGCTGAAGTTCCAAACCAGTGTTAAATAATGATGGTAAGAGATATTTGTATTAAAAAGGAATATGCACCAGAGAAATTAGTCAAACACATTAGCTTGTATGTCTTTAGGAGTGAGGAACTGGCACCAGAAGTTAAGAGGAAGATCAGAGGCACCAGTGTGGCTCAGTGGTTGAGCATCCGCCTTCAGCTCAGGGTGTGATCCCAGGATCCTGGGATCGAGTCCTGCATCAGGCTTCCCACAGGGAGCCTGCTTCTCCCTCTACCTACATCTCAGCTTCTCTCTGTGTGTTTCTCATGAATAAATAAATAAAATCTTAAAAAAAAAAAACAGAAAAAGAAAAGAGGAAGATTAGAGTCACCATGCTCAGACTGATGACAATGTGTCATGAACTGAGGAGTCTGGTTAACTCAGTTCTCTGTGCCTTGGATCCAAATATCACATTATCACCTCATTGCTATGGACTGAATTGTGTCCCTTCAAAATTCATATGTTGAAGTGCTAATCCCCGATGTGACTGTATCTAGAGATATAATTAGGGTTAAACAAGGTCATAAGGGTAGGGCCCTAATCTAAGAGAACTGTGTCCTTGCAAGAAGAGGAAGAGAGCTCTCTCTCTCTCTCTCTCTCTCTCTCTCCCTCTGCCAACTGAGGACATAGTGAGAAGGTGGCCATATGCAAGCCAGGAAGATGACTCTCACCAGAACCCAACCACATTGGCACTTCCATCTTAGATTTCAGGTCTCCAAAACTGTGAGAAAATAAATCTCTGTTGTTTCAGCCCCTAAGTCTACAGTATTTTATTATGACTAAGACAATCATATTCTTATTCCATGAAAATTTGGCATTTCAAAAGTTTAAATTACTCAGTAACTAATCTTTGGACAGTTGACTACACATTTTTATAAAAAAAAAAAAACACAAAGTTTTCTTCTACTACATATTTTAAACCAAATTCCAAATGGATTAAAGTTTGAAATGTGGGATACCTGTGTGGCTCAGTGGTTGAACATCTGACTTTTGCTCAGGATGTGATCCCAAGTCCTGGGATCGAGTCCTACATTGGGCTTCCTGCAGGGAGCATGCTTCTTGCTCTGCCTATGTCTCTGCCTCTCTCTCTCTCTCTCTGTGTCTCTCATGAAAAAAATAAAATCTTAAAAAAAAGTTTAAAGACTGAAATGTAAAAAAAAAAAAGTAATGGAGGAATATTCTAAATAAGATATTATCGCTTGGAATTCAAAGTTTATTAAAAGAAAATGAAACCATGGTACAGTAGATTTAATTTTATGAAGATAGCAAACTTTTATTTAAAAACATATATTTATTGGGAGGGGGCAGCAGGAGAGGGAGGGAGAGTCTTAAGCGGGCTCCATGCTGAGCATGGAGCCTGACACGGGGCTCAATCTCTCAGCTCTGAGATCATGACCTGAGCCAAAATGGAGAGTCAGATGCTTAACTGACTGTGCTACCCAGGTACCCCAAGAAAGGAACACTTAAACATGCTTTAATATGTTAATATAATGGGTCAGATTAGAAGGTCACAAATATATGATAATACAATTAACCTCATAGGTATACCACTTTTCCCCAAAAAACACTGGATAAAATTCAACATTCATTTTGATTAAAAGCTCTTGTTAAAGTAGGAATGAAAGGAAACTCCCATAATAGCATAAATGAGGTCTGTCTTAAATTGAGTCACCTGTCCTATTTGATGGTGAGAACCACAAGGGGTTACCATTGAAATTAGGAACAAGCTATAAATATCTCCTGTTGACATCATCACTAAACATAGGTTTGGTATTTCAGTCCCTCGTGATCAGATGAGGAAAATGAATAATATAAAATGTTTAATAAATGAAAAGTTACATTTTTGTAGATGGTGTTATTATAGGCATAGAAAAACTAAAAATAATTAATATAAAATTGATTGAGACTGATGAAAAATTTCAATAAGGGGAAAGTTATAAAATTAACAAAAAACATACAAAAAAGAATGTACTTGCTATATGTCAGGAATATGCAATTGAAAAGTATAATACAATAACGATTCCATTCACAGAAGCATAAAAATATCTCATTTTGTACTCACATTGACAGAAAACTGTAGGGCTTTTATGAAAAAAGTCACTGAAGAATGTGAAAGATCAGAGTAAATGGAAATTTTGCCTTGGAAGATTATATAAAGGTCTCAATCCACTTCAAATAAATCTATAATTCAAACATGATTTTAGGGGTGTCTGAGTGGTTCAGTCAGTTAAACATCTTACTCTTGATTTCAGCACAGGTCATGATCTCAGGGTCGTGGGATCTAGCCCCATGTCATCTCCATGCTTGGCATGGAGCCTGCTTAAGGTTCTCTCTCTCCCTCTCCCTCTGCCCCTCCCCCAACCCTCTTCTGACTCTGCTCATGTGCTCACTGTCTCTAAATAAGCAAATAATATTATATAATTTTAACAATTTTAGTATAATTATTTTGGAAATTTAAAATAAAAGAAAATAAAACATCTCAAAGAACTTATGGTTGAAAACAGCCCTAATTAGAAGAATACTGAGTCTTTTTTTCTACAATATTCAGATAGATGATAAAGTTATAATGAAAATATCAGGTGAAAATAAAGTATAATTAGGAAAGTTCTTTATGTAAACAACATCAAAGGCAAAGATTGCAAGTAAAAATGCATTAGATTAACTGTACAAAAATTACTTTTTTGTTGAGAAATATCACAAATAGAAATTAAAGGGAAATGATGAACTCGGGAAAATATTTGAAAACAAGGGGTTACTATCTTTAACATGTAAAGAGCTCTTCCAAATCAATAACCATATAAAATATGATAGGCAAAGATTTTAAAAAGAAATTTCTCAGAAGGTGATATACAAATAAACATATAAATAAATGCTACTTCACCTGAACAAAAATCATGGAAACTAAAATACAAAAAATAACATTTACCCACATCACACCAAGAAAAATTTGAATGTTTTCATGGCACTAAGGGTAAGTGGCTATCATGTTTATTGCTTAGAGGCAACACAAATAGCTGTAAACTGTCATCAATTCAGTTTCTCCATGTATCTCAACAGCCTTAAGCTTGTGAATTTTCTTTGATCTAACAATTCTTCCTCTAGGAAACTTTGCCTCCCATAAAAGATAGTTATGTCAAGAGTTACCTATAAAGCTATTCTACACAAAATCTTTCATATGTTGTGAAGGAGATAATAATCAAAAGCAAAAGCAAATTATTCAAGCATAGGGAATTTATTAAATAACTTATAGAGCAATAGTAAATGTATTGTAGAAGTGTATGTAAGTAAACTAAATTATGTAGCCAGATATAGAATACAGTTTTTTTCCACTTGTTAGTATTCACGGACAGGTAACTTGTTACATTAATGGATACAATACTATAAGGATACATAACACAGTATCAGTACTTGGGTTTTCAAGTTTGGCTGCTCCAAACACTAGAAATTGATCCTAAATCTAGGGATTATAAATTTGAACTCTGCTGAGGATCACAGACAAAAGTTTCCCATCCAGCCATCCAGTGATATCTCTGGTCCCCAAATCAACCTGATGTATCATGGCCATTTTTAAGCATCTTTACGGTGCTTGCGGATACTTAGAATTATATCATTTTATTCATTTGTTAATGTATTTATATTACCTGCCTCATTTCCTTTTTTTCTAAAGATTGATTGATTTGAGAGAGAGAGAGCACAAGCAGGAGGGATGGGAGAGGAAAGAGAATTTCAAGCAGGCTCCACTGTGTGTGGAGCCCAACATGGGGCTTGATCTCAGCACCCTGAGATTATGACCTGAGTTGAAACCAAGAGTCAGACACTCAACCCACTGAGCCACCCAGGTGCTCCTGCCTTGTTCCCTTTTAATGTCAGCTCCATGAAAACAGGGGCTATCTTGTTCCCACTTTATTCTCAACAATATATTCAGCATAGGTAGATGCTGAGGAGATATTGGTTTAGTCAAGGGCCCTTTCTTACTGGTTTGTAAGAGTTTTTAAATATTAGGGATGGTGAACCTCTACCTCCTATATCAAGAGTTGGCAAACTTTTCTCGTGCTGGACCAGATAGTAAATATTTGACAATTTGTGAGTCATCAGGTCTCATCACGACTACTCAACTACCGCCATTCCAGTGTGAAAGTAGTATAGACAACACATAAACCAGGGGTGGCTGTGTTCCAACAAAACTTTATTATAAAAATAGGAATTAGGCAGGATTTAGCCCTCAGACTGCAGTTGCTAGCTCCATTTCATAATTGTCACTATTTTTCCATTTTCTGGCTTGCCCTCTAATTGTATGCTTTTTATGTATAGACATTTTCTACTTTTATGTAGTCATTAGCCTCAAACTTTTTCTTTAGTTTTTCTTTAGAATTGTTTACAGAAAAATCTCTCCCCATTCCATTAATGTAATTATTCTCTGAATTATTAATGCATTCAAATATATTGAATTCTCATCCTTTTGACCTTTGATTTTACCCTCTACAAACACAAATTTCACACAAAAACTGTTTTCTTATGCAAATGATCTGTGCATAAAGATCTTACTGCAGGCAATGTCCATCACAAGGCTTTCTGTAGGGGCCACTTTTAAAAATAATCTTACTATCTGATCATTTGAAATGTGGTATGTTATCAATATGAATAAAAACAAATGACATAAAGTGATGAAAAAAATTTTATATAATATTTAATGACCAGGAAGTATGTTCACAATATATAAAGCAAACAGAAAATCAAATCACAAAATAGTACCTCTAGTTTATTTATTGCAAACAAAATAGGCACCTATATGATGCTCAGTGACTACATGCTGAATGAGCGAGTGAATACATGAGAAAATCAAAAAGGAATATAGTTTTCTTTTTGACAATACAGCCTAAAATTTTAGCCTAAATCTAGGCTAAAATGCTGCTAGATTAAAAACCAAACAAAAAATAAGCAACATTTTTTTTTTCTAAAGCATGGTGTGGTTTGCAGGAGACGAAGCCACATGGGGATGGGGTTGCATTGGGATAAGTATATATGATGCTGGCTGTGCCCTGACACCATCTGCTAACCTTAGGATTTCCAGAATTGCAATGAGGAGGAAGGGAAGAACCCACACTCCAAGGGTCCTACATAAATAAGGTAAATAAGGTTGGTAGTGCCTAATAAAGCCTAGACTCCCCTTTCCTGCTCTGGGTGGAGCAAGCTGCCAGCTGTGTGTCTAGCGCTTTGCCTGAGGAGTGGGGAAGTCTGAGCTAGGAGTGGGGTAGCCCAGAGAAGGCATCTCCCTCTGTAGGTTGCTCATGAAGGATTGAGCAAGCATGCAAATGGGAATCTGAAGGCCTGACTTCAGATCCTCAGGTGAGGCTTTTAGCTTCTCCAAACATGCATTTCCCAGCATGTGGGACAGGACTGCTGACATCCTTCCCAGTGTGCTGGCCTCGGGGCAGACTCAGGGTTGGGTGAGCAGAAGGAGGTGGGCAGCAGAGAGGACTGATAGAATCTCAGGCCTCCCACTTATTTGTGATGTGGCTTTGAACACTTCCTAGCACTCGGTAGGGACCCTGTGAAAGGCTCAGATGACTGCCTTAGGGATGGGACAACAAGGAGCCTCTGTAGAAGTGACTGTCTCAGGGCAGCCCCCGTGGCCCAGTGGTTTGGCACCGCCTTCGGCCCCAGGTGTGATCCTGGAGACCCGGGATTGAATCCCGCGTTGGGCTCCCTGAATCCCGTGTTGGGCTCCCTGCATGGAGCTTGCTTCTCTCTCTCTCCCTCTGCCTGTGTTTCTGCCTTTCTCTCTCTCTGTCTGTGATGAATAAATAAACAAAATCTTAAAAAAAAAAAAAAAAAAAGAAGTGACTGTCTCAGAACAAGCAGTGAAACAGTGAAAGGAGTCTTGGTTGGTCGCATGCAAAAGTGTTTTGTAAACCATAAAATACTAATCAAACATGGGAAACAGTAATTGGTAAATGATACTAATATTATTATGCACTAACCTTATACTAAAATTTCCTAACAGTATAGAAGAGTTTTCATTGGTTTTCTGAAGCAGAATCAACCGGATCTAAATTTTCCACTTTTCTGCATTTATTTACTGAGTGATGTGTTCATCCTGAAAGCTGAGTTGTGGTTGAGTGGTCAGTAGGAAGAGAAAATTTTGAAGAGCAAGAATGAGAGCAAAGGATCAAACATGCCAGGGAGATCAGGGGACCAGGTTTAGGATGGGGACTTATTTCCTTTGCTGAGTGGGTTCAAGCTGGTGGTTGAAGCTCTGCTGAGCTGGGAAGGAGGAACCAGAGCTGGGACTGGGCCCTGCCAGCCTGGGGCATGTGGCACAGAGACCCAGGGCCATCTGGGTGCTACCCAGCTCTCCCTTCCTTCTATGGAGCACACTGGCCTCAGCACAGGTAGGTTCCCTCTGCTTCCAGGGCCACTGCTGCTGCTACTGTGGCCGCAGAGCAACAGGAAGCATAAGTGACAGCAACAATATTGGGCATCAGGTTCATTTTTCTTTGAATGTGATGGGAAATAGGGGCACCTGGGTGGCTCAGTGGTTGAGCATCTGCTTTCTGCTCCGGTGGTGATCCCCAGGTCCTGGGATCACTCCCCACAGGGAGCTTGCTTCTCTCTCTGCCTGTGTCTCTGCCTCTCTCTGTGTGTCTCATGAATAAATAAATAAAATCTTAAAAACAAATAAATGTAATAGGAAATAAAGGAGAAAAGTGAAAGAAAAGAGTACACTTGGTATTGACTTTTTTCCTGCTTCAGAGGATATAGCTAAATCCCAAACTTTAGACCCTTAAAGAATAGTGATTTTCATAAATTGTTTTCAGTGATACAGTTTTCTTTTGCTTACTCTGACCTCCTTTTTTTTTTTTTTTTGAAAACTGTGCATGGCTTCTGTAAAAATGCAAAATTATCATTGTGAAAAAACTGAGCATGTATACGAAGAACACAGCAAAAAGCACCATGACATTCACATACAGAATTTGTACCAAACAGACAAAACAACAGCAAGAAACCCCAAAGGCTTCTCTCTGAGACTTAGCAAAACAAAGGATGGTAGCCTTTTGCAGAGTGTTTCTCTTCCAAGAAACGTGCAATTTTCTTAGGAGAACGTTTTAGCGCATTGTGACCAACGGCAGCAGAGATGGCAAGGCAGCAAGCGTCTTTGAGCCGAAGAAGGATTTTGCCACTTAGTGTGTGACCCTGGGATGGTCACTTTGTTCTCTGGGCCTCACTTCCCTCAACTGTGCCATGAAAGGGTCGCACAGGATCCCAAGAATAAACACGGGGTGGGAGGTTTCAGAGACTGGGCGTGCGTTGTTCTGAGTCCCCACCAGGGGACAGCATTTGCATAGTCAAATGTGCACTGGGCCACATGCAGGACTGGGACCAGACACGCAACATGTGCAATAGGAAGCCTGAATCCATCTCTGCAGAGGACAGCGGTGTCAGCAGGTGGAGACAATGGCCCACGTGGAGGGGCTGGCCGCTGTCCCCACAGGCGGCACAGGAGGGGACGCCTGCACCACCGCTGGAGCACCTGGCCATAGGGAGCACCTCTGACCCCGCCGCCATTCACTTTCCAGGGTCCTTCTAAGTATTCCATTCATCTTGATTGCTGAGTGCTTCCTGGCTGCTGTTTATGATGTCTTTGGTGAGGATATAGTGGGTTTTGCCTCATTCACTAATTGTTTTTTTCTTCCTGTCCCTTAAATATGGGCAGAGACATCTGCAGGAATTTTACTTGTGAACTGGAGTGGTTATCTTCATGGGTGGTTTTTTTTTTTTTTTTTTTTTTTTAAAGTCTTTTTTTTTTTTTCTTTATTTATGATAGTCACAGAGAGAGAGAGAGGCAGAGACACAGGCAGAGGGAGAAGCAGGCTCCATGCACCGGGAGCCTGACGTGGGATTCGATCCCGGGTCTCCAGGATCGCGCCCTGGGCCAAAGGCAGGCGCCAAACCGCTGCGCCACCCAGGGATCCCTCATGGGTGGTTTTTAAAAAGATGTCTGGAAATCGAGCCAGGCTACACCAGGGCTACTGGGAAGCCGTCTCAGACATAGTGATGCCTGTCGGGGGGTTCTAGAGCCCCTGGGCATACCATAGAGCAGGTCCAAACCAAGTCTCCAGGTTGCATGGAGGATCCAGAAACTCTGGGGACTTGGCAGGTTATTTATGTGATGATGGCAAACGGAAGAATGTCAGAACAGGGTTCCACTGTCCAAAGAGTGCACTTAGCTGCACCCTCTCCAGCCTGAGCCTTCCTTCTCTTCCCACCAAAAATGCTGCTAATGCTGCTGTAAAGCCACCAAATGTCTGCATGTGCTGCTGGTGACAGGCTTCCATCAATACCATTGTTGAATATTCATTGGTCCTCCCGCCCTGGGAGGAGCTGCTGCAGAGTACCCAGATCCCTGAGACACATTACTGCCCTTGGGGAGTTTTCAGGATGAGGCTATAAACCCAGCAGACAAATATTGTGAAATGAAGAGAGAGCATGCTGGAGGACCCAGGAGAGAACAAGCCAATGCTGTGGTGACAAGAGACATCTTGTGAGCCTTCCTTGCCCTGGGGAAGGGGACTGGAAGTGGGGAGCAGATCTTGAAGAGGTGAGGTCAGCAAGGAGGGGCCAAGGGGAACAACCAGTCACATTCAGAGAAGATGAATGGGGCTGCGTGGTCAACAGGGAATGCGGTGGCCCAGAGCAAGGCTGGTCAGTGCACAGTGGTGGGCAGGAAAGCACCAGAGAAGCTCGCTGTCCATGCGGCAATATCAGGACAATTTACGGGTGGTACTATCAAAGTCATAGTTAGAAAGTATGTGGGAAATTAGGCGTTCTGTATTCTTTGAGGATGTGTAAACCATCACATTTTCTCCCCCTGGGCTGTTTGGCACCATGCATCAAAATAAAAGAATGTATACACTTACGATGTGGTCATCCAACCACTTCAAGGAATGTTCCCTAAGCAGATAAGCACACAAATGCGAGAGGCATGTGTGAAAAGCTGGTCATCACAGAACTAGGTTTTAATACTTAAAAATTAGGGGAAAAAATCCTCTGTGCTCTTTAAAATGGAACCCAAATCAGTAATGATATACAAGAACCATTTAGTAAAAAGTGGTATGTATGGTGGTGAGGGGCTCATATTTTGTTCAATGCAACAGACAACTCAGAGAAGAGCAATACATAGTGCTACCTTTTCAAAGTTGTCTATGTGTGTGGCCGAGAGCGTGTACCCACATGGGGTGGTCCGAAACACTGCTTGCCAAAATTTAACACATATATGTGATGTTTTCCTTCCTATTTTATGTGTTGTCTTAGCTCTTTACAACAAATACGCGTGCCGTTTTTACAAAAACTTTCCAAGGAAACAGAAGCAACTGGATACTACCAGAGAGGGTAGTTTTAAAGATTTGATTGAGATGCTTATAGGCACAAATCTAGATTTTACTGGGTAAGCCAGCAGGCTGGAGGCCCGGGGAAGAGCTGGTGTGACCGAACAAGTCTAGTGGTCATCTCTGGCAAAATTCCTTCTTTCTTAGGGGATGGCAGTGTTTGTTTCAACTGATCAGATGAGGCCCACCCACAATCAGGAGGGCAATCTGCTTTACTCAAAGTCCACTGATTTAAATGTTAATCTCATCTGAAGAACTCTTGCAGAGAAATAGGCAGAATAATATTGGGCAAAGTATCTGGCACTGTGGCCCAGCTGAGCTGACACATAGAATTAACCATCCCAGGCGGTGCCCAGGATACGCTGATGTTAGGGGCTGGTTGTTGGCTTCCTGAGAGTTTCAAAAGGAGTCCTTTCATTAGGTGCTCATGACATACGGTGGGTGTGGGAGACATGGAGGGGTCAGAAGTAGGGGCAGGTGCTATGTGGGTTTTATTTTCCTTGGATGCTAGAGAAAAATGGGATCTCACAAAGGGTTCCTGAATTTAAGACAAATCTATAAAGAAAAATGAGGAATTTGAGTTCTTTTCCTACACTGGATAGGTCTGCCACTGTCAGTGAAAACTGCAAGAAATCTCTTGAGTGTCTCACGTGGGTGCAGCCTGTGTCAATGATGTCACTGTGGCATTCTGTTTCTGTGTCCTTTCAGGCACCCCTGCCTATCCTCACCTGCAACCAACATACCTGGCTAGATGTGAGGGCTACACATTGGTTGTAAAGGTACAACACGCAAAAATGCAGCCTATGTTCAAAATATAATTTTCTGCTTTCTCAATGCTTTTTGTTTCCTTTTTGGGCCTTGACACAAGAAAAGTAGAACACAATTGCTTGTTCAGGTGAGATAGACCCAGTCCTGCAAAAGTGCGAGAGCCTCTCTGTTCACCTCCATGGAGAAGAGCCCTCTGTCCTCTGCTCTGGGCTGCTACTTTCCTCAGCACCATTCTGGAGAGAGGCCAGGCCTTTGGCTTGGCAGCAAGCAAGTCCTTGCTCGAACCCTTCCATCTGAAGCCAGGCTCCTTTCCCACAAGCTCTGAGTCTCAACAACAAACGGCAGAGGTTCTAAAACTGGGATTTGAGTGTGAGCTGTAAAAATAATGATAAATAAACCCATGCTACCAACCACAGTGGCAGGGCTGGTTCCTCTTAGTATTAGAACCTGAGCACACACCCTGGTGGGGTTGGGGTCTGTGTGCCAGGAGTCTCCTTGTATACTTACCGGCTCTTCTCATGCACCCTGGGATTTGCACATGGTGAGCTCAGAGGGACAGGGGTGGGGTGTCCTGTGCAACCTCTGCTCCAGCTCTCTTCTCAATTCTTTGTGTGGGGTTCAGTCTGGGGTGCCCTGGGCAGGAAACCTCCCATCTTTGCACTCCTGATGAAGATCTCTTCCCTTCTCAAAATGGAATTTGTAGGCGGGGTCCCTTTGGTGTGCTTACCCTGGCCCAGAAGCCATGTTCTTCTGAGAATTGCCAAGTTAAATGTGTAGTGTGGGTGCGTGCAAAAGGGGAGACTCACTCACATTGTGTCATCTGGGATCAGGAGACATAGGGAGCGGGTGGACTTGAATTTGCAACCACTGACTGCCTGAGCTGTGCAAAAGTTTATTGTGTACAACCTGCCTGGAGCTCTGCCTCCACAAGCCGGCCTTCCCATCATTGGCCTCCCATCTACTTTTTACTTTTGCAATGCACTTCTCCTTCTCTGACATTTATCTTGTTTGCACTTATGTCCATCTAACAAAGTGTGGATGTTTATCTTACTTACCTGTTCATTGTCTCCCTCTAAGTGCCCCCACATGGTGCTTTTGTGAAGGTAGGGGTTTTCATTTGCTTCCTCAGGGTCATAACCCCAGAGGTTGGTCCAGTGCTCTCAATAAATACTGGCTGAGTAATAAATGAATGAATAAATTCCAATGCATTGCTCTACCTCTATCCTTTGTGCTTTACATAATAAATCTCATCAAATCCTATCTACATTGGAAATAACTTGCTAGCTATTTGTTATTTATGAGGTATTAGCAAACACGCACTGTCACTGACCTAAGAAAAGCTAGATTATCATTCTTTATAAGAAGGGAGCATTTGTTGAACAAATACTAATATAGCAGAAATAGCGTGCAAGGACGGTACTAAGGGCTTTGCAGACAGAGGCCCATGTAATCTTCTTTGAAGCCCTGTGAGAGAAGTACTATAGTTATCAGCCCATTTTACAGGTGAGGAAGTGAGGCTTGGAGTAGTTCCTCACAGTGCTCAGGAGCACACAGCTGGGATGTGCTGAGGTGGGATCACACCAGGAAGTCTGGCTACAGAGTCTCTTCTTCACTGACCTGCAAGGACTTGGCTCTCCAGTGACAAGCAAGCCGTCTGTAGGCATAGGGACACTGGGAGTGGTGCACAGCCTGGACCCTGCCCTTCAGAAGCTCATGCTCTGGTCGAGGAGATGAGACACATTTACGATTGTGTCATGGGAACAGTGCAACCACACACCTCAAGAGATGGGGAGCCCGGACACCTCCCCAGCTTCCCAGGACAACCACCCCAGAGCTCATCTGTGAGGGCAGAAGGGACCCCATCCCAAGCCTTTGCCCGGTCTCTGGATAGAATTCATGCTACTCCCGGGTCTGCTTGTCAGGGGGTGGGGTCAGCAAGATGGAGTGAAGAGGGCAAGGTCATCTGTGGAGTGGGGGGTACTGAGGGCCAGGATTAAACTCGAACTTTCCAGAAGCTCACTTTTCAATTATTCTTTTTCTCCTCAAAAATGCTGGGTCCTCCAAATCAACTGACTGTGCCATTCAGGTCTTCTGTCTACTGGAGGCAAGCTGGCCTCATGGAAGAAGACAGAGGATGAGGACAGAACTGGGCATGGCTCCTAAAGCTTCTGCTCAGAAGTTTGTTCCCAGTGCACTGGAGGAAGTCAGGTGGCCAGGTCGATCCCAATGCAGAGGACAATTCCAGAAAGTTGAGCCAGTTCTCTACTCACAGGCAATATATAAACACATCCAATTCTCCTCAGTTGTAACCCAATTTTATCAGCTAATTCAGTATAATCCCATTCAAAATCCTAAAGGAATATTTGGAGGGACTTTACACAATGAGCCCAAATTTTATAAGTAAGCGTGTTCAAATGTTCAGGATAAAGTAGAACTTTCCCTGAGGGCTGTTAGCACTTATTACCAAGCTTCAAACAATCTCAACAACTGCACCAACACCAGAATCAATTGATCAGAAGGAAATCCTAAAAATCAGACTCATCTGAGTGTTTACATGCATGTGTCTGCTATAATCAGACATGTGCTAAAGATGGAATTTCATATCCATCTTTAGTAAAGCTGGATTAGTCAGAAACAAATGTCAGGACAAGAATGTAGCAAGGTATTTCAACAACAAGAAAAATATGTTATAACATTAAATAATTAAAAGTAAAGTGTAGACAAAACTCACAAAACATAAGTGAATTTACATAATAGCAAGATAGAGCAGATCTTCCTAAGCATGGTCCTAAAGGCAGAAATCATAAACAAAATGATTGATAGAATTGTATTTCATAAACATTTAAATAACTATCAAGTAATGTTTTTTTAAAAATTGAGAAAACAAAAATATATTTGTAAAATATATGGCAGACAGGGATCCCTGGGTGGCGCAGCGGTTTGGCGCCTGCCTTTGGCCCAGGGCGCGATCCTGGAGACCCGGGATCGAATCCCACATCAGGCTCCCGGTGCATGGAGCCTGCTTCTCCCTCCGCCTGTGTCTCTGCCTCTCTCTCTCTCTCTGTGACTATCATAAATAAATAAAAAATTTAAAAAAAAATTAAAAAAAAATATATATGGCAGACAATGATTCAGTGTACATATCAAAAGCTCCTAAAAATTAATCAGGAAAACCTAAAAACATTGGTAGATAATGTGGCAATCAGCTTATAGGGCATACAAAAGAATTCCTCTCAGATATAAGGAAACAAAAATTATTCATGATACGTACAATGATTCTCTTTGTCTTATTTGTTGTATGGCTTATATTTAATTACCCTAATTTCCTTTTCATTTTTTTATTGTTTCTAATAGAAAATAGTTTAGTTTTATGTAAACATAACTCATAGAGCTCTAGCTTTGTGACTTTTCTATCCTTTCTAGAAATCCAATGGTCAATTTAATCTTTTCAGAAGTTCTGACATATTCTGTTCTCTATAGTTTCTATAATTTCATTTTGAGAATTTACCCCTTCAACACATTCAGAATTTATTTTGTATGTGATGAGATGTGGAGCTGGCTTTACTCAGCTGCCTTAAAAGTTTTACATAACACATTCGACATTTATTCTTTTTCTAATGTGTTATATTAATGGGCATTCATTTATCCATTCAACACAATTCATTGAAAGTTTTGGTGGGCTGTATGGTTGTTTTATTGGATAATCATTACCGCTTTAGAACACATGTTTATTACCTAGTCGTATGATCAACCTCAAATGTACTTCCTTTTCAATTTTTTAACACATCTTCACATTGTTTTGCTAAATCAACTTTGTAAATTTCCAGGGTCCTGTTATAGGCATAGCTGTGGGAACAGTGCAATTGCAGATACACATGCATGTTTGTACACGCTTGTAAGCTGAATGGATGCTTCAGGAGGGAGGGATAGGGTTAAGATTCCAAGAGCATAAGACACAATGTATTTGGTGATGTTCCAGTTAGAATCAAAGGCACAACTAGATGGGTAGCTTTGGAGAGAATCCATAAGATGGCTTGGGTGTGGGGAGAGAAGGTCGTGAAGGAAACAGAGGCACAGGTTGGTCGCCAGAGGAGTGAGTCAAGGGGACCCTTCCCAGAGGACTGGGAGATGGGATATTTAACAAAAAAAGAATGAAGCTAGTTCCTACAGAGAGATTTTTAAGGAAGCAGAGTCACGAGGGGGCAGTGTGTGGAGAAGTAGAAGTATTGGGGGGACAGAGGAGGGAAGAGCTTTCGTTTTGCCAAGAACCCATGCCTGAGAGCACACGGCGGTACCAGGGATGTCTTCTAAGAGCAAAAATCTCCCGTTTTGATATAAACATGTGAGTGCTGGCTCCTGCACACCTGTTTGGGTGCATCTTTGGTTAAAATGAACAAGTCCCCAAGAACGATGCAGGGTAGATGCCTAGTGGGAACCTTCTGAGATGACCTTAGGGGACTTTCTGCTCACAATGGATAGAATTCTCTGAGCACAAGTAGGAAAAGGAGTCAGGAGAGAGTGGAGAAGAAAAGGAGGCAAAAACAGTTTCTGAGTTTCACTTCTGGAGCTCCGTTCAGAGATGTGACCTCATACGTGTTTATAGCATCCTTCTAAGATGAGCAGGAGGTGGCTTTCATCATCCGAACCTCACAGAGAGGTGAGAGTCCACAGCGGTCCATGGAGGTCAGACACCCTCTCCCGAGAGGTGGGAATTTATTACAGTGATCAGGAACACCACATGGTGGGTTAGTAGCATCAGAGATCTACAGAGTCTTAAAGGGAGGGGTGGTTATTCTTAAATGCAAGAGACTACGATCACTGAGACACAAATGTAAGATGTTTGACAAATGCGATCGCTTTTATGGCTCTCACTGAATTTAATCATCTTATTTGCATGTGTCAACAGAGACGCAGAAGAGAGCTCTAACCACCAGTGGGCACAGCCCCATCTCAGGATGAAAGGAGGTTTCAACTCATGGCTTTGTGCCCGGAGAGGAAATATGAGTCCCCGCATAGAGCAAGGTGTGCTTCATCCAGCAACAGGAGCTGCTTCGGCTCTTGCTATTTGAATCGGGCCGGATGGTGGACGATGTGGGCGCAGAGGCCAGGTTGGCAGATGAGGGAGTCTGTGGTCAAATGATTGGAGATGGAAGAATTTGATGCGCTTTGGAAGGAAGCCATGGCTTGAGCCTCCTTGCGGTGGCAAATCGCCCCGTGGGGCGCTGCCCATCCTAACAATGATGGAAATCTGCCCAGAGCCCCGCAGCCGCCGGGCTGGCTCATGCAGTCTGGCCTCACCCTGCGCTCAACGGGGGAGCACACATGAAAAACCTTTATTAGGCATTCCGGCACTTCTACAGCCGAGCAGCCACATTAAACACGTACTCCTAAAAAGTTCGACATGGAAACTTAACCTTTCCTGGTGGAGGACAATGTGGGTCTCCTCATCACCACCCCAAACTCCAAGGGCTCCGGTGTCAGGAATTGGCAATGTTCCCAAAGCACTGGGATTTTTTTTTCCCCCTGAGAATGCCCGGCTGAGGTTTTAACTATGTAGTAGCTAGGGAAGCTACAATAAGAAATTGAGGTTTGGTTTCTCTGAAGGAAGCTCAAGATTTCCTTGATTTTTTTTTCCTTTGTTTTATCCACCGCAGCACTGGCGTGGCACCCCAGCGGTACGGCAAGGGGAACCGCAGCCCGGACGTGACAGGTACCAAGGTTCCGTGCCTATACCTGGTGCCTGCGAAGGTGTCGACTGGTTGATCACTTAACTACATCCTGTGTATTCATTTCTTTCAAGTATGAAGCAGCCGGATAGCAGACCCAATACCACAGTGGGTCAGTGTTAGGAACCCATCAGCTCTTGTGTTTGTACGATGTGTTCCTTTCACAAGATATATTAGTTCTCACCTTGTCCATGCACACAATTTTACAAAGACTGTTGACAAATTGTGTAAAGGTTCATTTTGGAACTATTTTAGCCCTTGTGGGTCAAATGGTCTCTGTTTCAACTACTCAGTTCTATCACTGTAGTGTGAAAGCAGCCCTGGGCAATATGCACATGTATAGATGTGCTGTGTTCTGATAAAACTTTATTTATAAAAAAGGGTAGCAGGCTAATCCCTGGATAAGATGGCCTGACATTGCCCATTAGGAATGTACTGCTCAAATAAGTTATGTCTTGTTTCTTTGATTGTTTAATCTGCTCATACTCTGGCCCATTTTAAAAAGGACTTTTATGCTCGTTTCTTATGCTAATTATCATGGATTCAGCCATAAGTGTTTATAATAATCAACATTTGATGATGACAGTTACCCCCAAGCCCACCCCATCTGGATCTACTGCTCTATAATCCTACTAAAGCCTTTGCCTATTGTGCTAGTAAGAGTGATTCATGCAAGAAATAAACTAAGGGGGGGGGGGTGTGCATTGCTCATACCCCGGAGCCAAATGACACCAGTAAGGACTGTGAATGATGGAAGGGTAGCTCTGTTTTCTGAACCTCTGTTTGTGCCAAGGTCTGTGCTGTGCCCATTGGCCCTGTCAATCACTTTCCTTTCATTTACAAGGTCCAGAGCACATAACTGAACTCCTCAAAGTCATGCATAAGGTCATGTGCAGGTGCATACAGCCCCACAATCAGAAGGGCCCTCTTTATGCTTGGTTTTCTGCTCTGTGGTCATCATCTTGAAGAGCTTAACAAATTTTGAACAAAGGGTTGGTCCTGGTCATACAGCCCATAGGAGGGGAGCTGGGACTCAAACAAAACTCTATCTGACCTCAGTGGTCTTTCTCAGATCTGTATGCAATGCTGACGTCGGCCCACCTGGGTGAAGCTGTGGACTTGGGGCTCAGCTTCCCCAGAATAATGTATTTGCCAGGGAGAGACAGAAATGTGCTCAAAGGACCAAATCCATGTGATTTGAATCAACGATGCAAAACTCAACACAAAAATATTTTTTAAATCATGTGGTTCAAGAGATTGCAAATGTGGATGCTAGTTTTCACCACATATGTCTCCATTCTGAATACCTGATGCAATCCTTCTAGTTTCCCTCCAAGTGGACATTGTCGTCTCGAGCCTTGCAGGAGGAGACTGAGGCCCAGAAAAAGTTAAACAGCAAAGGAAGGCAGCAAGGCAGACCATAGATCCAATCTAGTCTTTCTCACAAAATGGAAAGGACCCTGTCCCAGGTCTCATCTTAACATCCAAGCTTACATGTGGTTCCTGGAAAGAAATGTAATTGCTTCCAGGTATGCATGCCGACCCTCTTGTTGGCCCACAAACAGTTAAAGAGAAGAAAGAAGTGTGCCGTTTTCTCCAAAAGAGCCCCTCCTCCTCTCCTTCATCTGTTAGAGGAGATGATGTGGCTTTTGGTCCACTTGGTTTCTCTGGGAAAGATTCAACCAGAAAAGCTTTGTGTGCTCTCCAAAGGAGATGTTAAAGTGGAGACCCCCATAAAACTTAAGTAGAAGCAAGCATTTTTCCTGGAAAAATATCCACTCTGATGTGGCCATACATGGTGTTTTACAGTGCTGCCTCAGCAGCAAGAAAAGCTGGCTGCTCCCAGATTCATGGCATGGATTTCAGGCCCATCAATCACAGGGGAAAAAATTATTTCAATGAAGCCCTTTCCAGAGTTTGAAGCAAGGCTAGGGTGCCCTTGAGAAGGGCTCTAGTCTGGAAGCATAGTGAGCCAGCTTGTGAAAAGTAAATTCCAGGTGCCAGATATGATGCTGTGCCTCCCTGGGGCACTGGGATTTCAGCAGGTGGCAATGCTAAGCCAGGAGGGGCAGCTGGCCCCATGGGGGCACCCAGCTTACTCACCGTGCGACCTGTGGCAAGCTACCTCCCTTCTGGGGTGCTTCAGTGTCTCCAACTAAAACAGCGCTGCCACTAATGATCTCACCAGTTGCTGTAGGGGTAGAGCAGAGAAAGCAAAGCACACATGTTAATTTACATAAAATCCACAGAGGGTCCCCTCGAATAACAAAACGTAAATGCTGGTAATTCATGTGCATTTCCAGCCCCCAAGGGTGAGCACTTTAGGACTGTGGGACTACCTCCAAGGAGATTACCCTTCAAGGGGAAGGTACTCAAGTCCCAGTGGGAAGGATGGCACAGCCCCCAAGAGGCAGTTGCGCTGAGGTCAATGAAGGGCCTGTTTACAAAGGTGCCAGTAGGTCATGGAGACCGATGGAGGGGTGGCGAGGCTCCCCGGGGTGTTCAGCTGATGACAGGACAAGGAAAGGAGTATTTTCAGAACCTGAAGGAAACTCCAGCTGTGGGAGGAGGCCTGGATTGGAGGCACAGGTGGGACGAGGTGGGGATGGGGCAGGGAGGTAAAGTCTCTGTCCACCACCTGCCAGTGCTGCCTGGGTGGGACCCAACCAGAGCTCAGAGGGACCCAACCCCACTCATGCAGCTGCTAAGAGTCTGCCTCCAAAGTGTAGAGCAGGGTGCAGAAGAGGTGGGAGAGGGTGTACAGATGCCAGTGGAGAGTATCTGGCACGGGAGACACCAGAAAGCAGTGATTTCCAAATGTGGCTGATTCTTGTGCTCATCTGGGGCCAAGCCTGGTCTTAAGTCTACTGATTTAAGAGATCTGGAGCTATGATGAGCTTCCCCAGGTGCACCTGATGGTCACACAGATTTGGGGACCACAGAAAGATATTCTTTGAAAGCACTTCCATCCTGGCCTGTAATGGATCTGAAGGGACACATGTGCAACTAAGATTTGATCTCGAGTGTTTGCCCAACTGCCCCCCACCCCATTCAGAAGAATCAATGCTGGTTGAACATCTGCAGGGCGCAGAGCACTGTGGTTGCTTTTCAGCGTGGAATTTGCTTTCCATCTCCTGCAAATTCATGTAAGATAAGACATTCTGTAAGAATAAAACATTTTCCTATAACTTCAAGGCAATATTAGGGGAAATAGCATAGGAGAGCAGCTTTAACGGGATAAGTCGTTTTTAGACAGATTCCTGTGCTGGAGAAGGAAGAGGGAAGAGGTGGTGCTCATGTGTGTTCCTAGCAGCGTGTGGGGTGGTGATTCCATGTGAACCCATTTCACAGACAGCAGGGTAAGGTCCAGCATGGGCTGCATCAGGACTTTGGAGAGCTCTAGGGACCCTTCACTGTATGGGCCCCTTCCTCCATTACAAAATACTAAAAATTATATTTTACAACTATGTTGGTATAAAGATAAAGATAGCCCTAATTATTTTTTTCTTCTTCTGATTTAAAAAAAAAAATCATAACATTTTACAGGCCCCTAAGACAGTCTCGGGCCAGCAGCACTGTGTCCCCTGTGCTTAATGGAGAAGTCCACTCGGAGCATTAAGCCAGGCCCTTTAAGCACACAGGTGGTGAGCAAAACTCAAATCAGCCAGCAGGCTCTGGAGCTAGTGGTCCCAACCTTGACCACACCTGAGGATAAGTCAGCAGCTTCCAAAAGTCCCCGACGTCTGTTTGCACCCCAGACTGGTGAAGTCTGAATTTCTGGGTCTGGAGCCCGGCTCCGGCAGGTCACATTTTGCAGGCCATCCCGGTGTGTGACACAGTCGAGAACCGGGGGTGGAAGTCCGGGCTCTCTCCTGTGCTGCAGGGAGCACAGAGGCAGCCGGCTCCTGCCTGTCCCACACCTCGCTGTGCGGGCTGAGGACGCATTTTCCATGAACGTGCAGACTCGCATAATCCGGCCCTGCTGCTCCCGCTGGGCCCCTCACTGCAGCGGACGCGGGGCTCCTGCCAGTCCTGGAGGCGATTTCCCTTACTGGTATCCTCGTTTCAGCCCCTGGACGCAGGTCCAGCCTGCCTGCGGCTGCCCATCCTCAGGGCCGGGCGGGGAAGCGAGCCGGCGCAGCGACCGTGGCCCTCCCGGTGGCGGGCGGTGGCTCTGCACGCGCGCCAGCTCGGGGCTCCTCGGCGCGGGGTCCCTGCCCGCACCCCAACACCCACAGGCCCTGTGCGGGGGATGCGTGCTGGCCACCCCCGGCCCACCGCTGTCACGTCCACGTTGACTTCAGGATTGCTTTTGATCACTCACAGCTCATTTCGCCCGGACCCAGACGCTCAGGGAAGAGAGCCGGCCCAGGCACGAAGAACCAGTAGCCCATATTTAGGGAAAAGAATGTACAAAGTCAGAACCATGGATCTCCCTACAAGATCTCGTAATCAAAGGAAACGCGCAGCTGCGGAGCGTATCACCGGGGCCCAACAGCACCTGTGTACTCATTCCCCGTGTCCCGGGTCTCTTTTGTGTGCTAATAAGATTGCGGGAACAAAGTCCTAGCGGCCAGCTCACCCCGTGAGCGGGGGTCCCAGCGGAGAGCGCGCATTTTACTAAGCTTTATACTCCGTTCCCGTGCTGGAGTTCCTCTCTTGTGTTTTCCTGCTATTTGAAGTAAAGAAAAAAGGGCTCTCTTGTCACTCACACACAGCGTAAAGAACATTACCATGGATGACGGGCCCTGGGGCGCGGTCTCCCGCTGCTTCTGTGGTTCAGCGGCTACTTGGCATCCCCTTCTCACTTGGCTCCAGCCTCCCAACCTGCTGACCCTTCTCTTGCTGTCTTCCTGGCCACTCTTGCCTCAGGGCCTTTTCACGTGTAGCTCCCTGTGTCTACAGCGTTCTTCCCAGGGCTATCCACAGGGCTCACTTCAGTTAGAGTCTACCCAGATCCAGTCTCCTCCTCTCCTGGAGGACTTTTCTGCCCACCCCCCATAAGGAACAGCATTCCTCCCCTCCCCACTCTCCATCCACCCTCATTTCTTTTTCTCCCAGCCTTGTAGGTATGCTGAGATGTGTTTCTCCCCTCTCATTTTTAAAAAAGATTATTTCTTTTCATTCATTCATTCATTCATTCATTCATTCATTCATTCATTCGAGACACACACACAGAGAGAGAGGCAGAGACATAGGCAGAGGGAGAAGCAGGCTCCTGCAGGGAGCCCAACATGGGACTTGATCCCCGGTCTCCAGGATCACGCCCTGAGCCGAAGGTGGCGCTAAACCCCTGAGCCACCCGGGCTGCCCTCCCCTCTCATTTTTTTCTGAGGTGACACATTGGCCATGGCCAAAGTGAATGTGAGACACAGCCCCACAGCCCCACAGCTCCGGCCTACAGGCAGACAGCTCCGTGACTCAGCCACATCAAGAAGGTGCAAAGGTGTTCCAAGAAGGGGCTTGGGGGTACACCTTTTCTTCCTACAGGGACTGGGGCAACTATGCTGTGAATCCTCTTTCCCTTCTGATTTCAAGCTTTGGTGATGGAGGAATCTGCGTGCCTCCTGCAGTGTGGGGTAGGGGCAGGAATGAAATACGACAAACAGCCGAGTCCTGCCTGAGACACCCACGGTGGCCCCAGGCAACCGGGTCCAGCTGCCCGCCTAGGATCACATTGCACTCCAGGGTTTTTCAGAACAAATAATGCATGATTGCTTGTGTCACATCGTGGGTGGAGACAGTGTGGGAGGTAGTTGCCACTTGAAGTCCTGCCCAGGAGGAATGATGCCCTGAGGAACGGAGGGATTCAGGACCCTCCTAGGGGCCCCTGGCAGACAATCTCAAACTAATCCTCAGGTGCGCTCAGCAGAGGCAGACTCTCAGGTGTGAGCCATCCGGCCACCAGGATGGACCAGGCCCAGGATGGACCACGTGTCCAGTTCTCTCCAGCTCTGAGGGCCTGAAGCTGAAGTGAGGATCTAGGGAAGGCCCTGTGGGTAAAGAGAGGATGACTCTACCTACTACTGCCACTGGCCAGTACAAAGCCGCTGGGTCAGGGCACAAGTGGGGTGGGAGGGTGGGTGGGAGGGTCAGAGAAGGTTGAATTCTGGTTCAAGTTTGGAGTTTTGATTCTTGCATAAGAATAGGCATTGTAACTACCAAACTGAGATTGTATCCGGGATCATAAGGAATCACAAACAATTTTGTTTGAGTTTTATCTTAGAGTGAGCAAAAAAGTCTTGAGGTTGCTGGAATGTTCATCCTGGGGCAGAGAAAATATCCTGGGTGTTTTTCTGTAAATACACTTTTAAAGGGGGAGGGATGGGGAGAATGGGAGAAAAAGAGAGAAAGAGAGGAAGAGGTATGGGGAGAGGTGAAAGGGGAAAAGAAAAACACATTGAAGCAAAGTTGTCTGGCTTTGTAACTACATTCATCTACACATTGCAAAAGTGATGTCCAAATGTATATGAAGGCAAGGTTGCAAGAAATCCCTGTGCTCTGACATGAAACATTATATTCAGAGCTGTCCTTCAGCTATGCCAAGCACAGTAGCTAAACAAAGCTGGCCCAAACTTTTTTTTTCCCTCTCCATCTGAAACATCCTATTTATTCTAAATCTCTGGAGTCAAAACTGAAAAATTATATATATAATATATAATTATATATATATACACACATATACATACGCACACACACACACACATATATTTTCTGATCTGCAAAGTTGTTTGAACAGAGTACCCTCCAAGGCATATAATTTAAATCTGGCCCTTGTTAATTGTCCTTTTAAAGACTATAGCATCTACAAATCACTTGAAATCTCCTATATTTAAAAAAGATCCCTAATTGCGCCAAAATATTAGGGTATTGATTAAACAGTTTAAGCTCTATTCATATAAGTAAATACTATGCAGCCGTTAAAATTGAATAGAAGAAATTTGGATGGTGTGAAGAGGTGTCCGTGGTACACTGATTGCTGAGGGAGCAGAAGTTGCTCCAAGGCAGAGGTCATGTGATGGACTAGGGCAGGGCTTCTTGAACTTCACTGATGGGGACCCACTGTGAGAAATACACTGGAGATGTGGTGCACAGCCCCCCATCCCAAACACACGCACACACACACACACTTGAGGTAGCAATTTTGTAAAGCTCTGTCTCCTACTCATATTTCTCCATTGAAGAAGAGTTTTGTGAAATCCCTACTAGCTTGTATCATGTCTTCCTTTTAATGCCGGTCACAACACCTAAATCACAGTCATGGTACGTTCATAAGGCTCAAAATCTGCAGCTGGAAAACCCCTGATAGGAAGAGAAACAGGGGTCACTTCCAAGCACATGGCCGCTCAGGGAACACAGTATTCTAAACACTTGGTGTGAATTAAAACAGTTCATTTGGGATCCCTGGGTGGCGCAGCGGTTTGGCGCCTGCCTTTGGCCCAGGGCGTGATCCTGGAGACCTGGGATCGAATCCCACATCGGGCTCCCGGTGCATGGAGCCTGCTTCTCCCTCTGCCTGTGTCTCTGCCTCTCTCTCTCTCTGTGTGACTATCATAAATAAATACAAATAAATAAAACAGTTCATTTGGTGATAAATCTATTGTGTCATTACAACTTTATCCCCCTTTTCTAGATGAAGTAAATGTGGGAGAGAAAAGTGCAACACCTGGGACAAACGCATGAGACAGAAGAGCAGTGGGGTGACACCTGTCCTCGGGGACATGCCTTATGATGCCACATTTCATCCGCCTTTAACCAACACAGATGAACAAATCTGGAGAGCACGACCAGATGCACCAAGGCTTATCTCTTAGTGCAGAATTAAGGTGGGGGGATAGTTTTCTTTCTGTTTATCTACATTCCAACTTTTTTAAAATTAAAACATTCCTTTGGAACCAAGTAGAAAATTCATTCCATTTACCTATTTCTGAATTCAATGACAATGTTGTTGGGAAAACTCATCTTGTTCAACAAATCTTCATTCATCTAAATTTCTCTAAACATCCTTTTGAGTGACTCGGAGCAATTTATTCGAATTGTCAAGAGAGGTCTTACAGAATCATTTTGATGGCCACTGCTGGCCCCTCTGACTTTAGAGAGCTGTTAATTAACACAAATCACTTGTCAAGCCCACACCCTATTCGCTAATAAGTGGTGGAATTTGCAGATGCCCCGTATTTCTAGCATACTTGATGTCATCAGGAGAAAAATGTGGAGGGCCTTTCTGCAGTCTCTAACGCTCACTTGCCCTTGCCTATTTCCCTGGGACGTTCTGATGGAAACAGGATTGAGGGAGACCATGTTCATTTACCATCCCTGGTGTGGCAGCTTACGGAGGACTCCCCCGGGGGGGATCTTCCTCCCTCCTCCAGGAGGTGGCCAGACTGGGCTATTGCACAGCCCTCAGTGCTCTGCAAGCCTCTTTCAGAGAAGTCCTCCATGACTGCCCTCTGTTGGTGGCCTCTCTTCCCACTAGTCTGTCTGCAGCAAGAGCTGGATGGTGAGAGCTTGGGCCCTCTGGTTGTCCTTGGTGTCCCCGGCCCAGCTCATTGCCTGGCATCTGGTAGTGGCTCAGTGACCACACACTGAATGCACCCGGATGTGGGAGTCATAGCTCTATTTATGGATGAATGAGTAAATAAATGACAGATAGAAAGCACATTTTTAAAATTCCCTTTTTCCTCAGGCAAAGTCTACTCAAAATCTTATTTTGAACTGAATCCTAAAGAAAAAAAAATAAGAGAGGTTTACCAAATTCGCCTTTAACTACCACAGTGGTACATTAGGAAGAATATTCAAGCTTGAATAAGAAAGCCCAATTTTTACATAAGCAATGTACTGATACCAATATGATAGGAAAGAATTCCCAAGGTCGGAAGATAAAAAGCATTCCAAGTGAGATGGGTTCCCAAACACAGCACCTTGGCTCCTCAGGGGTCTGTGGCCATAAGACAGATTCCAGAAGACTCAACTCTCATTTACCCGCTAAATCTGATTCAAAATGCAATCAATATTTTTTTCTCAATTTTCTTCCTCAATTGGAGAACATCGAGTCAGGAAAGTATGGGTTTTTCTTGTCCACGATTCTGAATACTGGAGTAAGCCTAAGTATTTATACAAGGCACTGGTAATAGTAAGCTGTGCCCCTCCATTTGAGGAAAAAAGGAACATGACAACTTAAAACTAAATTTAAAACTAAAAAACTATGAAAATCATAAAAGAATTGATGTGCTCAAAATTATACCTACATTACATTTTAAAAAGTCAGCTGTGTTATTGACACATGGTCAAGCTCTCAGTGTTTAAGATCTTCTGTATTAAACTAATATATTGACTTTTGTAGCTAGATAAATGCTTCATAATTGTTAAGGATGAAATGTCACCCAATTCCTAATATAAAATATCTTGATCTTATTGGTATTTCATGATAATTCAGTGCTTTCGTTTGTCACGCTGCAATGTGAAAATTTACCTTAGGATATGGTGTGTTGGAGCCACTCCAGCTCACAAGAGCCAGTTGCACATGCCTCTCTCCAGTGACATCAAGTTGGTCACTTAGAATCAACCACGTTTATTTAAAACAGGCATGTTGGCAAATTCTATAAATCAAAAGACTTTATTTTTGGAAAGCTAGTTAATACACATTTACCACCATAGCATTGAGTATAATAGATCTGTGACTGAATGGGTCTTGTCGGGTGATGTACAATTACCCACACTGTTTGTACCAAACCTTGTTTTGCATGAGTTTTATCTTAAGAAACGTATCCACTGAAGCTCTAGACACAACAGAATCAGCAGTTAAGCCAGCCTCTCGCATAGAATATGTTGTCATATTTCCTGCCTTGAGTCAGGCTTATTCCACCAGTGAAAAGATGAATTGTCATGTCTCTTCTAACAAATGTGATTCTTTTGGCAAAGCTTTTAAAAAGTAAATCTTTTTTTAAAGTTATCATTTATAGTCATTTTGACATGAAAATTTAATATGTAGTGATATATTTTCAAACCTCTCAAATGCGTTTGAGCTCTGGCAACATAATATTGTAATACAGCATATGGAAATGTTCCTTGTTGATATCACCTGGGCCCACGCCTTTCCTGACCTAAGGCCACAATTTCTTGGATCCCTGTACCAACTGATAAGTCTCTTGGGCTTTAGCTATTGAAATAGCATATCCAACCCTGATCATTGTGCATGTATTAATGTTAATAACTGTGTAGTCACCTTAACTTATGAATTGTCATTTATTAATGAGTTCCAATGTCTAATGACTTTATGCATATCATTATCTAATTATCTAGTTATAGATATATATGCACACACACATACATTAAAATCTAACTACTTTTAATTACAATGTATCAAAATCTAACTGCTTCTAGAAGACTCAGATTAACTCTGGAAAAAAGAACTATTTTAGAAACCCAAAATACATGGGCATTTTATTTAGAGGAGAGGTGCTGAATTGGAGTTCAAAGAGCCTACCTGGTTCCCTTAATAATATAGCAGCCTGATTCTCAAAGGAATGTTTGTGTGGGACCGGTGGCTGTCTGTGTCGTAGAGATGTTCTCCATTACCCCAACCACCACTTCTGCAGGAGGTAGAGGTGGAAATCTAATGCTTGCACAATTCTCCTGCGAAGATATTTGTATTTGAGGCTATTTCTTAGAAATGTTTTTCTATTTCTTCACTGGTAATTGATTGTGGTGTAATTTCTTAAAAAAAAAAAGATTTTATTTATTTGAGAGAGAGAAAGAGAATGAAGGGATCAGCAGACAGAGGGAGAGGAAGAAGAAGATTCCCTGCTGAGCAGGGAGCCCAATGTGTGGGACTCAGATCATGACCCAAGCTGAAAGCAGATGTTTAACTGAGCCCCGATTGTGGTGTAATTTCTCTCTTAGGGTAGGTTTTAATCATTTAGATTTTATTGGGAAATGACCACGGGGTCTCGTTTCCTTGCACAGAATTACAAATAGATTTTTTTTTAAATGTACTTAGATCTCTCCTTCCTTCTGCCTTCCTTGGGTTTATTTTATCATCTCTTTTGTGTGTATGTATGTATGCATGCATGTATAGTTACACACAGTGTCACATTACTTTCAGGCATACAACATAATGATTTGACAACTTTGTACCTTATGCTGAGCTCCCCACAAGTGGAGCTACCACCTGTCACCATATAACACTATTACAATACCATTGACAGTTTCCTTCCTTTCCTAACTTCTTGAATTAGATGTTTAAATGATATTTTAAAATAAATCTTCATTTATTAATAAAGGCATTGAAGATAGTGAATTTTTCTCTGACAACAGCTTTATGTAGGTCGGCAGGAATTATACAATAGGGCGTTTGGTTCAGTTAAGGGATGGAGGGATTGCATCACTAAGGAAATGGTATTGAGTTCAGATCTGAGAAACACACAGGGGTGCAGGGTAGGGAACATTCCTAGCATGTGACAGAAGAGGCCAATTCCCTGGGGTGGTGGCAGGGAAAGAGTGGGATGCTCAGGGAAGTGAACTGATTGGTGAGGCCAGAGTAGGAGGGTTGATGGGGGAAGGATGGGGAAAGGGGACTGTTTGACACAAAAGTGAGAGCTGGAAGGCTGGTTAGGGGATGTAGCCTGGTGTCTATACAGAGACACAAAGAAACGGATGGATTGAAGACTGATCTAGGAAAAAATCAGAAATAGTCCCTGGTGTTATATTATTAATGGGTGGGGTAAAGGAGATGGGGAACTCACATAAATCTCCTTTCTTATGCAACCACACCAGGTGCTAGTTCCTAAATCTTATTTCCAGTGTAGCACTTCCTTATCCCAAGAGTCTCACTCACGGGACTCCCAGTATACTCACCGCCCCCCACCCCCGCCCCGAAACCCCATCCTCTTCTATGCCCTAATGATGCCCAGGCTAGCACCTATGTCCACATGTACCCCCCTGTCTAGAAAGCCTCGCTTTCTGGTCACCTGTCCCAACCCTAGATAGATGAGAAAGCATGTTTACAGACATGCATGTGTTTTTTCTTCTCTTCTCACAACTTTTTGTCTTGTGACCCTTCACCTATGTGGTCAGCATATCTGTCACTTCGTGGAAGGGCTATTCCAGCAGACAATAGGCTATTGCATTTCAAAAGCTTAGGCCTTAATGGGTTCTCATGGTGGAGAACAGTCATCTCTAAGTAAGAGTATATAAGTCAGATCCCAAGAGGAAAATATTAGCTTTTCTCGTATGATGGGACTGACAATTATGAACTCATGATCAGTCAGTGGGGTCACCTGAGGGAACAGACGGAGCTTCACATCACAGGGCAATCTGACTACCTTACTCTTTCTTTTACTGTTTGTATATGTATTATAATTTCTGTGTTTCTGGTTTAGTGGTCATTTAAATTATATTTCTTGAATTTAACTAAATCAACCTTCAAAAAAAATGGGCAGGTGGCTTTAAAAGATTTTTGGAAGAAACTTTGATTCCAAAATAGTACTATAATATATGCACAAGACAGAAACAAAATACCAGAGCTGACATATCTCCTACATCCAAACTGAGTTGTCAGCCACCTCATGAATTTAAAAATGATAATGTAATCTGACCTGGAAAAAAATCAGAACAATTTTAAAATTGTTAAAACAATTAGAAGTACAGATTTTAAACCCATTGCTATGAACAATAAACTTCACACTGAATATATATAATTCCTTGAGATAACAACCAGTAATGGTAGTGGGAGTATAAATGAACATATGTATTTTGGCAGGGCATGCCTTTGGTTGGTAAGTGTTCATGTTCATGTAAAAAGCAATCTACAAATTACTGGCATATGGAAAATTTGATAGATCATAGCATAATTCCCCACTCACTGAAAGCAGAAGATCGTCCTCCTATTGCAGTGGTGAGAGCAGTATTTCTAGAGGAGTGACGGCTTGGATTCTGGTGCACTGCAGAGAAGGAAGCCCTGTGTCCTGGCTCTGGCTGGTGCGCCTTGCAATTAAGTGCCCTGGCCCAGTACTGAGAAGTCTGTAGCAGAGTAGGCCTAGGGATCTTTAGAGGGTTCTCTGATTCTCAAAGGGCTGTTAAAAGAGAACTATCTTTGAGCGCTTAGGAGGGGCCTGGAGAGATTTAGAAGACTTGTTGAATCCCTAAGGCCTTTTTAGGTGGGAATAACAGACGCAGCAGCAGGAATCTGCAGGAAGTAAGACTGAAAACATGACAATCAGCATCATGTTATGTGACTCTAAACCACGTGCTCCATATTTGTCCCTAGTTGCAGGCTATTTCTTCCTGGTTAGATTGGGACCTTCTTGAGAGCAAAGTGGTCTCTTTATAAGTGTTTTGTGCTCTTCAAAATACCTAAAGCATTGATGAGGACACACAGGTGTTAGTTGAGGGCTTACTGATTTATTGACACATTGACCTCAAGAGAAACAAAGGTTTATCTATCTCCTCCACATCCTATGGATGGTTATCAGTTCAGAGAAGAGACTAACCAGCCTCAGCCACTGATCTAGTGGCTCTACCCATTATTTACTCATTCCTTGCTTGTAATGAGTACTCCCAAATGGAACAAACCCCCAGGAAGAGTTCTTGATCCATAGAAATAAATCCAAGTGAAATCCATTGAAATAAAATTTATTTTATTTTAACAATGCAACTATTGGCATAGAGACACACAGGAATTTGTTTAAGGTCACCAGGGAAGTAGTGACAGAAAACCAGATGCTTCATCTTTACCATTTCCAGGAAGCTATTAGGCAGTGATAGAATGGTCAGATTTTGCATTTGTATGCTGATTAGTAATATTTGTATTAATTAATAATTATATTTTAAAAGGTAAAAAAAATATTTTCAGTATTCATTACCTTCTCAAGAAATAGATGAGTTGATACCTACACCTTGGGACTTTATATACATAGATTTTAAAGATTTTACTTATTTATTTGAGAGAGAGAACACTAGCAGAGCGAGGGGCAAAGGGAGAGGGAGAAACAGACTCCCCCCTGAGCAGGGAGCCCAATGTGGGGCTCCATTTCAGGACCCTGGGATCATGACCTGACCTGACGGCAGACACTTAACCTACTGAGCCATCCAGGCACACTGGGACTTTATATATTTGCTTCAAAAACAGCTTTTGTTTTCTTTCTGATTTGTCTCTATTATATCAATTGTTTGTGATTTTACATAATTCAATAAAAGCATCATTGGCAGAGCTAAGGCAACCCAATCTTAAACTATGGCTTTCCTTTCATTAGAACATACATACACTTTAGAGAAGCTTTGGAGAGGATACCAGTTCGAATTAAAACTGTTCAAATTCCATTTTAAAGTTCCTGTTGAATTACCCAGAAAAAATACCAAACAGGGAAAACTCCACAACACCACCAGATACTGTTGGGGTATAAAATCAGTACATGTCAGAAGGAAACTATGATGTATATTTTGTGTTGACCACAACAGAAAGATGATGAACTTCTGTGTTTGTAAAGGGATGTGCGTGCGTGCTGAGACTAGCAAATGATTTCTCCTCAGTCAAGAGAAATTTTTTCTTACAAGTATACAGCAAGGGACACATACTCATTTGAACTGTTAAGAAAGTACCTATAAGAGAAACTTCTACTTTGGAGAAAAGGAAGGGGAAAGACTTCCATTGAGCAAGACATATCCTAGAACTTCAAGGCTTCCTAGGAATAGAGATGGAAATACAATTCTAGTTCTTGAGTCTACGAAAGACAGTATGGCTTTGAACCAAACTGGTAACAATCTTCACTGTGATTTTCCTAGTGTGGCTTCAGCATGAGATTCCAAAGGACATTCATTTCTTGCTTGAGGTGCTTTGAGTAACTTCACTGAGGTGACAGAGATCTGAACATCTACCTATGGTTTCATCTTTAGCCATCTGGCTTGCATACATCTTTAGTAAGACAGCAAAAGCACTTGCTAATTATTGTTCATTAAGTACAATCAGAGCAGGGCCACATGGCCGTGGGCCAGGGTCTTGTAGATTGCTACTGAACAGAAATTATTCTCTAGAACAGTAGCTGCAAGCCAGCATTTCACCTCTGAAGATCTATTTCCTAGGACTTTTAACTGGTATTGTATCTTACAGGGTTCTGTCATTAAAGTAGAAACCATAATAGGTATATAAACTGAAGGGATTTGATATAGGAATTGGTTTTACAATAACTGGTGTGGTTGAAAGAACTGAGAAGAAACAAGTAGCAAGCCCAGAAAACACACACACACACACACACACACACACACACGAGAATTAGTTATCACCCATACGTTTGGGGGAGAAAAGGAAGGAAATCACTTGGGGTTATCAGAATAGATAATTTTGGAAGTGGGAACCCCACTGAGGTTGAACTTAAACTCCTGAGAAGTTTATTTTGTTTTGTTTGTTTTGTTTTGTTTTTTCCTGTAGCTGAAATGACTCTGATGATCCATGATGATAAAGGTTTGGGAGTGTTGAACAAAATTGAAATCTAGAACTAATTTCTGCTGTTGGGGAGAAGTGCTAATGTTGAGGTGGCCAGGGACAGTCTGCAGGAAAGAAAAAAGAAGCTCACTCCTCCCTCTAGCCTTCCCACACTCCCCAGTCCTCCCTGCTGTCAGAACCTAACATGAAGTCACTTGGCAAAGAAATAGTCCCCCCGCCCCCACCACCATCTCAAGATGCCTTAAAGAAAGTTTGGGCAAAAGACAATATGTAAAATTTTATTTTGAGACTCTTGAAGAATTTAGTTTATTCATTCAAGGAGGAAAAGAGGAATTTATGAATAAGTTTTCTGCAGTGAAGTCACCTGGGGACTGTTTGGGTTTTTCTGAATTAGGATCACAGTGAGTATTATGAATTTGAATTTAGCATCGAGTTAGTGAAATTGTATTAAGTGATTGGAGATTTGCAAACACAGATCTACAATGAACATTTGCACTAAGTTAGGAGAATTTAAATTTCGCAAGTTACAAAGCAGAGCCAAGTGTGAAGGAGGACTGAGGGCAACAGCATCAGCTGAGATTAACAAATAGAAATTCACATTAAATTCAACCCCCCAATTCCAGGATATTAATTTCTCTCAAGGTTCTCCAATTTCCAAATTAATGTTAGAATTATGAGGCTGTCCAGTCACATTTAGACTTCTGTTATGCCATTCCTATTTCCCAGCCTCTAAAATGTAGTCATTTGGCCCGTTATGCTTAGATAAACACCTGGAAACTCTCTTGGGAAAGATCCCAAGTCTAGACATACTTTTAAAAAAATCCTCACATGTGTTTCTTGTTATAAGAACCGATTACTCTGCACACAAGAGAAAGTTCCCATGTCTTCAATGAGTTGCCAATTATGTCACATTTTGTGATGAAGCCCTTATGACTAATATACAAATACTTGCCTTCAAAAAGTAGAATAATAACAGGGAAGATAGAGAAGAAAAATGATTTTATCTAAACTGCCAGAAGACCTATTTTTTAAATGCAAGCCTTAGATGATGGAAAAGGAAGGTGACTCACAGCAATCTACCAAGTAAACTGTTACTGTAGTTTATAATTTTGGCAATACCACTTATGAGAAATCTGATCACAGCATTTCAGGTTTAACACAGGAATCCATGCAAATACATTTAGCTACTATTGTTTTCTAGATTTTCAACTGAGATGTCTCTTTTCTTCTCCTTCCTCTTTTTCTTCTCCTTCTCCTCCTCCTTTACCTTCTCCTCCTTATTGTCCTCCTCCTTCCTCTTTTGCTTATTCTAATGATGATGATGATGATGAAGAAATAGGAAACCATCTATATTAATACTCAATTCTAAGAAGAGCTACTGTTTATAAATCAGAAAATTAAAAAAAAAATCATCATACATGTAATGCTACCAAGAATGGACTCAAGAGGTACTAGCCAAGAACATTTACAATTCTGCAGGTATGAACTATGGAAAAATGGCAACTCTTACTAGCTACCCACTAATGTGCCTTTCTTAGGGCAGCCAGGACCGGCCATAATGACAACCTCTAAACAAGCGCATCAAAATAACACAGATTTGATACTTAGAACTAAACTCTACAAAAATAGGAATGCATCGATAGTACTTGGTTTTAGCTAAAAGTTTGTATAGAAAACATACCGAATAAAGTTGGAAAATAATCAGTTATCAGGCAAGGATTTTGATAGCTTGAGGGGTCAGAGCAGTGACTCAGATAACTCTGGGCTTCCAAAATAAACATATTAAGATAAAAACTTAATATCTTCTTGAGAAGATAATCAAAACATGACTCCTGCGTTAGGAACTCTCTTCTTGAGCCATTGCATCCCCGATCTTACAAACTAAAAGTTTCATCAGATTGATTTCCCCCAGAATTTCTCTCATGGATCCCTAAAAGATCAAAATACAAATGTGTAAAAATTGCAAACAAACCTGAAATTGCATTAACCCTGATATTCAATATTCATTATTTTTGAAAGAGCAGTCACAACAAAAAGAGCAGTACAACAAAATGTATTTATGTACAGACATTTGAAAAGATTCAGTAATAGAGAAAAGAACCATCTAATATCTCAGGGAAATACCTTTTCTTTGAAAACCTATAACCTGAAAGAAAATGCTCAAGAATCTTTCATTTCATTTATGGAATCACAGCATAGAATCATGAAGAGGGAAGAATATAGGACCAGTACAGTGCTTACAGTACAAATGAAAAATGTGTCATGAAATTGAATATAACAGGCAGTAATGGCAAATTAAATATAATAATTAACATTCTTGATTTCATGACACAGAGCAGATTAACCTAAAGCATTTATTGATTCACATAACTGGATTTTCCTGTAGAATGAGTTTCTTTTCAGGCAGGGCCCAATCCTGAAACTCAATGATGTCATCCACTTTATCTATTCTGCAACTTTACTTGTCTCTGCTTTTCTTTTACTTTGGCTGCAAACCTTTCTTACTCTATATAGACTTTCAAAGTGTCTGGCAAGATACTCATCAGAAGTCCCAGGCCTATATGCTTTCAGGTCATAATCCTAAAAGAGAAAAAAAAAACCCTCAAGTTCCCCCAAAATATCCCAGGGAAAACTCTGGCCTGGGAAAATATCATATACTCCTATCTGAAAATATCACCAAATCCGTTGGGATGCAGTACTATGATTCTCAAAATGCACATTACTGGGTCTGGGATTGGAGTTTGGAGCCATAATTAACAGCCTACCAGCACTCCATGGGACTGAGAAGTTCCTAAGAGAACCAGATTAGGTGTGGCAGTTTCTAATGCCTGCCCTGACCAACATCCACCACCGTGTGCTACTTTGCAAAATCCAAAGAAAGAAGTAAATGACTTAAAACACATCATTATTAAATTCTCCAGAACTCAAGGAGGGGCAGATAAAGAGATGAAAATAACCAGAAGATAAGACATGTGGAATTTTGCATGAAAGATCCAATGTCCATAAAAGAGGAATCCAGAAAGAGAGAGTAGCACATATGGAGAAGGGGCAGAAAGCTAAGCCAGAGCAGGATTCAACAATGCAAAATGCCGCGTCAATCGCCAGCCCCAGTGCCTCCTTCTGTGGCTTCTCACTGATATCTGGGGAAATTGGACACCAACAGCACAGCATATGGGTTGAAATGAGTAACCTCTCTATTTTTTTAATAGTACAATTTGCTTTTGTTTTTTGAAACTGAAAAAATATATTTTCTAAAAAGTCAGAAAGGTTTCAATTTGCCTTCTCCAAAGCCAAGAGTTGTGGAAAAGGAAGGAAGGAAGAAAGGAAGGAAGGAAGGAAGGAAGGAAGGAAGGAAGGAAGGAAGAAAACAAAACATGACGTCTTGACACCATTCACCTATGTTCTGTGGAATAACCAGAGCGCTGTTCTACAAGACCTGTCTGCTACAAGTTGCCATTCTTTAAAATGTCAGAGAGCAGTCAGACTGTAGGAAAAACAGGCTCCACATATGTTCAGACGATTGTGCTTTTCAAATGAAGTGTTGTCGGAAAGAGTTGACAGTGGGAACCTGCCAGCAGATGTTCATATTAGAAATAATTTTTTAAATGATTTCCTTAGTTCAAAATTGCAGACTACTAGTCACCTTTTTTGGCAATACACCAATAGAGAATCTTCTGGAAACCAGGAATTAGAATGGTTGTAAATGAGATCTAAAACAATAGTTTGTACCAGTGGGGAGAGAGGGACACATGGAAATCTGCTGACATAGTCTATTAATAGACCGTATTTCCAAGTCTGGAAACAAAATTCTCTTAATATCTGTGGATAAATGAAGGGGAGAAAATCAAGAAGGAGCCTATGAAAATATATAGCAGAGCAAGGGAAAGGTATACACGTTTAGAATGTGCATAGGAAGAGTGTTTTTGTGATTTCCTTTGGTATTCAAAAGGAAAATTCTAGAAACTTTTCGCATGATGAAAAGAATTTAAGTAGACACAGAAATTCTGAAATAAAACCACAACAGGCTGAAATGGAAAGATGAGAACTGAGGGCATGAATACACGGGTAGAGATAAAGATGATCACAACCCAAGACTGTCCGTGCAACATTGAATTGTTTGTTGGAGGCCTTGAAAATTGAGATGATGCCAAGACTAATGAGATGAGTAAAGTGGAAAACAGCTTTGTAACTCTCTCTTTCAGATTTTAGGAGATACAGTTGAGATGGGAAATCATGAGAAAAGGTTCTAAATGTGAATGACAGCAAAGCATCCTTAACAGATGGAAGATTATTTCTAAAGAAGGTAGAAGGTAAGAAATCCATAAAGTTATAGGAGAAACGTTTTTCTAAACTGAAGAAAGCGAATCAGAATTCACTGAAAGAGGAAGGAAGACGAACACATAGCGATTTCCCTAGAAAACAGAAAAAAAGAAATGACTAAGATAAAATAATTATTTAAATGAGAAATAAGAAAAATTAAAAAGAAGATAAAATTGATAGCTTTTTCTGTAATAAATACCATTAAAACTAAGAGCAATAAAACAGTTCAGTCTCTGGTCTGAAACAAAAATGTGCAATAAGCAATTTTAGGAATAAAAACAAGGGCGTGACCAAAGATTCAGTAGATATTTTGAAAAGAAAACGAACATGTTCACATTCCAGGCAATTCAATGTAAAGAGAGGCTCTCTTGGGTTCAATGAGATTCTTTTAAAGTACAAAGATGCTTTTAAAGGACAAAGTAAAATTCCAACAGGTATCTGGGCAGAAAGAAAATTAATCATTACTTAGTCACATAAATCAGGCTGCCCCACCTTTCTCTAGTGCAACAATCATTTTAGAAATAAGACAGAGCAATTCTGGGTGCCCTAGAGGAGAAAGAAAAGGTTGTGATATTTCAATATATCCATTCAAGATCATTTATGTGCACATGTTTAGTGGGAATAGAGACACCCCAGCCGTGTAACTGCTCACAAAAATATACCATGCATTTCACTTGAAGATTTTATTTCAACAGGTAATCTTTCTAAAGAGATGATGCAAATTTCTGATTTTCAGAAGCAGGCTACCATAGCATGAAAAGTCCGAATATCGGCCACTGACATTAATTCCATGAGATTGAACCTTTCAAAAAACAAATATTGTTAAGTATTTGATGCTATCTTTAAAAAAACAAATATTATTAAAACTTTTGTCTTTGAACTTGTGAATGATGAACAAATGAAAGATACTACTTCACTGTTTTAAAGAATATTGCATGACTCTGATAAAGAATCTAGCTTAAAGGTAAAATTTGATCTTTTAAAATATAAACCTGTAAAATTTAAGATAGATCTCATGCCTCTAACATACGGGAGAAGGGTGCCTGGGTGGCTCAATTGGTTAAGCATCTGCCATCAGCTCAGGTCATGATTTCGGGTTCCGGGGATCCAACCCCACATAGGGCTCCCTGCTCAGTGAAGAGCTTCTTTATTCTCTCCCTCTGCAGTTCCCCCTGCTTGTGCTCTCCCTTTTTCTCTCTCTCTGTCAAATAAATAAAATCTTCTAAAATGATAAAAGAAAATATGGGAGAAAATCAAAACAAAAGTGGAAAAGAGATTCATTGGAAAGTTATTAGCTAGTTTACAGAATTCATGGAAACACTGAGGTGGAGGGCAAGTCCTAGGAGGTGAAGCAGCTAAGATTTTGTCACAAGAATAATCTTCCAAATACCGCCTATGTCACTTGCCACTGCCACTCCCCACCACCACCACATGGTTGACTCTCCTGGGACCACTGGCTACACATTCCTGTTCATTTCTATGGCTCTTGGGCACTCACCTTTGTTCCAGGAAGATTAGACTCTCAGTTCATCACAAACATCTTGAATAATCTGTAAGCTACCCAGAATATTTAGGTCACTTCTTCAAGGGTTGGCATCTGATTATCTGTGCTCTGATTCATGCCCATGATCCCCCTACAAATTAATTATTAAAATTACCTGATAAGCTTTTTAATAATAAAGATTCTAGAGACTCACACTGGAAACTCAAATCCAGCAGATCTCTGATGGAAATCTCTCTCTCTCTCTCCCCCATTATCTTTAAAAACTACCCATGAAATTCCAGCCAGGTCCAGGTACTGCTATTTAAGGATCCCTACCGGGCACAGAAGATGGGGATATAGCTGTGCTTACAAAATGGGATCTAGCTGTTGTATAGACATAAGGCAACTCTCAGATGAGCCCTGACCCTAGTTTCAGGAGGAGAAAGGAAGGAATCCCAAGGAGTCCAGCATGCTCAAGACATTTTTCAAGACTCAAGGGTTGATGAAGAGAAGAATTAATTAATAGGAAGAAAGCTGAGAGCAGATGTTCAAGAGATTATACACAGAAAATGTGAAATCAGAAGTGATACCTGCCCAGTGTGCAGAAAGTGAGATGGGGAGGCAATTAGGAGGAGGAGGTAGGCTGGGCTGGGTGAGATCGTATAGCAAGTTCACATTCTTTTTGGCTTTTTGGAGCTTGAGATAGGAGTAGAATTAGTCTGTCGTTCATGGCAGAGCTGCTGTGATGATGTCTGATTTGTTGCCGCTCATCTTCTTTAAATCAGAAAGTTTTAGAGACGATCGTCCGTGCTAAGAAAGAGAGAGAGGTCAGGCAATGGATGCCAAATAACCATGTCTCTTTAGATAACTCTGCTGCTATTCCCAACATTTTTATGAACAGCAAGGAATGGAACAAGGAAATATTGTGTGTTCACAAAGTAGAATTGGAGACATGGCTTACACAAAATAGTCCAGGGGGATATGGAATGTTTGAGAAGGGCAAAATTAGACTGAGAAATTATGTCTGCCATAAAAAGAAAAACTTATCCCAGTTATAAATGAAAACAATGTTTTTGTTTTTTTTAATTCTAGAAATGTAAAGAGATTGATGGGACATGTGATCTCACTTCTAAGGAGGAGTTCAAAAAAGGAAATGTAGGAAAATCTCTGGAAAGAAAATTAGAAGGAGTGGAAATACCATTTTCTGAAAGAATACATTTGCAATGAATGATGTTAAAACCCATTGTAGTTTGAGAGTTCTGGTAGAACAGTGTGCTCATGAGAAGGTAAGATCCAGAATCTGGGATAGCACAGGTGGTGCATGGCACAGAAACATCCTCAATGAAACAGCAGAAGCTGTTGGTCCCTGAGATTTATAATAGTTCCCCTGAGGTAGGGAGGAGCCCCTGAATTCAGCAAAACCCACAGTTTTAATGACTAAGACAAAGAGAGGGAGTTACAGAGCAGAAAATTTGCCCCTGGTGATAGGAAAGGCCAAGGAAACTTGATATAATAGGAGGTATTAAACCAGACGGAGAAATAGATTCTAAGACTGAGCTGTAGAGTCAGTGAGTCTCAGCTGTTTAATTAAAGTGCACTTCAATTCGCTGAGTAACATTTTTCTTCCCTTAAGATTATACATTTGAAAAGTGAAGGGATAGGCAGAGAAAGACTCCCTCGTGTTTGAAGTGCAATCTGTCTCCCGTGCCATGCTACATAAAGAATGTCATTGTGGGAAACAAAGGTTCACTCAGCAACTCTTCAGGGACAGTATTACAAATCTTCCGTTTTTTACTTCTTTGGGCTGGAGTGAATACAAGCGAGCATCAAATACGGACCCATGACCTTCACCATGCTGGAGCTAAAGATACAGCAGACTGTGGGAATATCATTCATTCCTTCAACACACATTGGCAGAGAGTCACTGTGTGCCAAAACCGGTGTCGGACACTAAGAAATCAAAGACCATTAAGACACCAGACCTTGATGAGTTTGCTGAGTGCGAGCAATGCCATGATTAGTGTCTAACGTGATCAAAGACAGAGCATTCCGGGGATCCCTGGGTTGCTCAGTGGTTTTTTTATTTTTTTATTTTTATTTATTTTTGATTTATTTATGATAGTCACACACACACACACACACACACACACACACAGAGGCAGAGACACAGGCAGAGGGAGAAGCAGGCTCCATGCACCGGGAGCCCGATGTGGGACTCGATCCCGGGTCTCCAGGAAGGCGCCCTGGGCCAAAGGCAGGCGCCAAACCGCTGCGCCACCCAGGGATCCCTGCTCAGTGGTTTAGCGCCTGCCTTTGGCCCAGGGCATGATCCTGGAGTCTCGGGATCGAGTCCCATATCGGGTTCCTTGTATGGAGCCTGCTTCTCCCTCTGCCTGTGTCTCTGCCTCTCTCTCTGTGTGTCTCTCATGAATAAATAAATAAAATCTTTTTTTAAAAAAAAGAGAGAGAGCATTCCAAACAGTGTAAGAAAACACAATACTTAATCCAGCAGAAAGGAAAGAGATTGATCACCAGTCCAGGGTTCCTTAGCTAGAGATCTCAATTATGTTTAGTGTCAGATAGCAAGCTTTCAGTGATTTGGGAGGGGAAAAAAAAACCTTCAGATTTTAGGCACAAGATAATTTCCAGGACTCTGCAGGATAGAGCTGAAGAAACAAATGAGTGGGAGCCTCCTACATCCATGCAGTTCTGGTCTTTCCCTTCTCATTTTCTTTCCATGCTACTGAGGGCATAATCTCATTTTAGGAGAGGAGCAGCTCATTCTCTCATATGGGTGAGGGGACATTGAGGAATAGGGGGGCACACATAGTTTTGCAGGAGAGCAGGAAGTTGAATGAGTTCCTGTCTGAAGACCTCAGTCTTCTCCATGAAGTGGGAGGTAAAATCATTGTTAATGGGTGTATTAGACTCCAGGGCTGCCATATGCAATGCCATGGACTAGGCGGCTCAAACAATAGAGATTAATTTTCTATCAGTTTTGGAGGCTGGATGTCCAAGCTGAAGGCACAGACAGCGTCTGTCCTTGGCTTGAAGAGGGCCATCTTCTCCCTGTGTGTCACATGACTTCTCTGTGTGCTCACACCCCTGAGGTCTCTTCCTTTTGGAAAGACACCAGTTCTATTGGATTAGGACCCCAGCCTTGAGAATTAATTTAATATTAGAACCTCCTGAAAGGTTACATCTCCAAATACAATCATACTGGGGCTTAGGATTTCAACATATGAATTTGGCAGGGGGCACAATTCAGTGCATAATAGTGTGTAAGGTAGATGAGGTGGGTTGGTGGTTTGGAGAAAAATGTGGAATTGCAAGAGCTGCAGAGAGGAAATGGATCAAGAACAAGCAAAGACTGACCAAGGTAAACCAAACAGTGCTAAGAACCCTGCAAAGATTAGAGATCTGGGGTATACAACATAGCCATGTGTTCCTCTAACTGCCCAGGTGTGTGAGTGGAAAGGCTGGCCCAAGCAGGCTGATTGCACCTGTTTGTCAGGATCATCAGGTGGGCAAGGCATTCTGAGTCCTGAGGGAGATCAGAGTGGGTGAGAGAGTATAGAGACAAAGCTGGAAAGTCTGGCATGACAGATAGAGGCAGGAGAGCCCCACCAGGCACAAGAGGAGTCACAAAAGGGACTCAGGAGGGATGAGAAATGGGAGGTGGTGACTCAGAGTGTGGGATATGGGAATGTGGAGTCCAGAGATGCAAGAAGTCCCAGTTTCCATTTGTGAGTCAGTGACTGAAATGCCACAAATGTTATTAAATACAGGAACATTTGGGACCATGTTAAGAAAAAAAAAAGTGAATGTTTTTCTAAATGCTAATGAAAATTATAAGCCTTTGGGACTACTTAAGAAAAAAAAAGCTACTAACCAAAATAATTTACAATGCAGGTAAATTCCTGAAGCTTCATTTGTGACCTTCCCCAAGATGAGCCTGAAGGAAAAGTGGAGGGAAAACAGCAGATTTCACGATGAATGTAGACAATTTTCCAGACTAATATGAAGGTTACATGGCCTAAGAAAAGGGAGGCGTGCATACCAACATGTTGTATTCAGTGAGGAACTTTGAGGCACTACGGGCAAAGTCTTAATCTAAAATATAAAATGAATCAGATAATTTTACATTTCTCACTGAGAGCTGTCAAGAATAATGGTTTGTCTTCAACTTAATTGCCACTATTACTTAGACCCCTCATCCTCTGGATGGGTTTCAGGAGGAATGAGGCCAAAGGAACTGCCCTGTCTGATGCAAGATGCTTTGGCAGGGAGGGGGTCTTTCGCTCATGGATGGAAGGGTGTTCTTTGAAAGAGCTGGCCCTGGGCAAAGAACACAACTGTTAGAGTTTGCACATACTTTCTTCTCAGATAATGCTCTGGCGTCAAAACCAAATTTGTCATCTTTGCCTAGCTGGGCCTTGGCAAGGATGCAGCACAGTTAAGTCTGGGAGCAAGAGGCTCATTGACTTTGCATGTTTCTCCAGTTATATCCATCCTGAGCATGGGAGTGTTCACAAGACAAGGGATCAGGGACTGGGAAAAGCGGACATTGGCACTTCTTTCCTTTCTGTTCACTCTGTCCAGTAAACGTGTCTTTTTTGTACGAGAGCCCCTGGCACTAAGAATGCTCAATTGCGCCAGAACATTCAGGTAGACTTGGCAAATGTGGAGTAAGTCGTTATGCAACCATTGTGTAGAAGTTAGGAAAAATTGCCACCTGTGTAGATGAAAATATGTGGAAACAGCACAAAACTTACGCTCTGACGGGAATGAGTTAGGTAAGGGCCAGAAAATGCTTCAGGTGATGAGCCCAATTCTTAAAGCCAAAAAGCGTATGTGTTCATCACCGACATCATGAAGTCCTTGACATGATGATATAAAACAGTCAGAATTTTAATCAATTCTGTTGTTTTTCTCCTTTTCAAATTCATTTCTTATTATAATCTTAATAAAAGTTCTTTCTTCTCTTAATTTGGTTTATTATGTGGCCGTTTTTCTAACTTTTCTTTAAATGCTTAAATAACTTATTGTCATTTTTTTACCAGACAATATCAAAGCAATTTAAGTTATGATTTTCCTTTTAAGTATAGATTTGGCTTTTACTAAGATACATAATATTTGCCTTGATATGTTGTTCTGGTTATGCTAACTATAGATTATTTAGAAAACAACGTCAATTTATTTTGTGACTCAGGGATGCTTTAGGTGAATTTCAGATTTAAATTTTCAAGTGGTTTCATTATACGGTATTTGTTTTGCTTGCGTTTTAATAAAATACCTTCTTCCATCACATTACGGCCCCAAAAATGTGGTCTTTACAATTTCCATTATTTAGTGTTTCTTTGTGTCCTAGCTGTGATTGATTTCATATACATTCCATAGGAATATTAAAAGAATGTGCATTTTTAGTTCTTTGTTTATAAGAATCAAAGCACATGTGTATCTATGTCCATTTCACTAATTAGATTGTGAAGTTCCTCTGTTTTCTTATTATAGAGAGTTTTGTTTGTTTCTGATGTCCAACATCTACATTCTGTAGCTGAGGCCACAGTTGTTGTTGTTGTTGTTGTTTTAATTTAGATTACTATTAATACACAATAAAGTGCACAGATGTTAAGTATTGAGTTTGGTGAATTTTGGCAAGTGTATACTGCTGCATCAGTACTACCTAAAACAAAATATAGGGTGCTTTCACAGCGTGCAGAGCACTCCTGAGCCCCTTTCTGGTCAATCCTCCTCATCCCATAACCTCTATCTGCTCAGAAACTTGATTCAACTTTGAAAGAAGCACTCTTATCTAGCTAGATCTCATAATAGGACAAATCATTGTGGCCTAACTCAGAGGGAAGTTTACTATTTATATTCTCACAATAAAAGCAGTGTGGAGTTACACAATCCAGAATCTAGCTTCCTTCCAGGTCAGGTTAGTACATAGTCTCCCATCAAGATTACCTTGTAGTGTCAAGTTAAGCTTTACTGCTGAAACAGAAATGAAGAGTGAAGGAAGAGACAGGGCAAATGGGTCACCTCTCAGCTTTTTTCACAATTTTTCCAGAAGGCTTGCTTGAAAACCACTCCTTACATCTGGTCAATTGCACCCAACTACAAGGAGTGCTAGACCATGTAGATTTTTTCTTTTTAAAAGCAGAGTACATGGATCTGCCTCCATGGCACAGGGGTTTTGGTCAGGAAGAATGGCTATGACCAGGGCCCCAGCTACCTCTGTCACAGCATTCTTCATCTGTATGCTTCTGGTGAGGCTCATATCTTATCCAGCTCCAAGCCCAGAGCCTGTGACCCCCCACTAAGTCACCTTCCATTCCCCTGACCACACATTTGTTGCAGGAAGGGCCACTGAGAATCGACAAGTCTCGCTTCCACAGCATGTGTTTGAATTCTCAGGAAAGCCTCTTTTTCCCTCACCATCTGGAATTGCTTGATGCTAGATGGCTTGGCCAACTTGACACCATGTGGGAAGCAGCCACCTAAAATGGAGTCAATGTTGGAAGAAGTATGGCCAAGGAAGCTTCAGAGACCACGTCTTTGTCCATTGTCACTGCCCATAATGTCAGGCCTACCATCGGAGGTAATAGGTAGTGTTGGTACAAGCAAAGTAAAACATGGTCCTTAAAAAAATTAAAGACTAAAACACATATTACAGATTATTTCCAAAGAATGAGATAAAAATAAAAGACTAGAAGGAGTCTTCTCATGTCAGCCGATAAATCTCCCTGTCTTAAAACAGATTTGGTTGTATTTCTATACTTTTATGAGAGTCCTAGGTGAACTACTTACATAAGTTTTGTGTACTTGATGGGTAGAAAGGCCGATAGGTGTGTTCAGGTTTCTCTGAACAAGTGTGACCTTCCATGTCTGTAAATCTCATTTCATTTTTTTTATGTCTATGCCAGTTTGGTTTCTAAAAACTTTCTGATGGCGTACTTGCATTTACTGTATATTTATTCTTTAGCAATTAGAAGCATACTGTTTTTGTCTTGTCTACTTCTTTTACCCTCCATTACTACTTTATCTGTAATTAATATTCTCCCAAACTTCATTTGGATTTGCCTGGTCTCTGCCTCCCCTTCGAACTTGGTCATCTTATTCATCATCTTTAAGGTCTATCACAATGCCTGACCTACAGTGGATATTCAACAAATATCTTTAGGATAATTTCATGGGATTTTGTTTTGAAAGATGAATCTGAGACATAAAAAAAGTATGTCCTACTTGTAATAGTCTTTAATATATTTGTTTCCTTTTCTCATTTCTTGATAGATTTTTATATTCCTAATCTTTCATTTTGTCTCATTATGTAGAAGTCATGAATATGACTTTTAAGATATTAAATCTTTTAGTTTTGTTTTAGTTTTTTCTGAAGGATCATGTTTTACTTACCAAAGTATCTACCAAAACCATGATCTGACTATACACTGACATACTTACTTATTAGTTGATTCTTGTGGTACTGAGAAAATATTAAGAAGATGATATGGGCCTAAAAAAATTTATCAACATGAGCCAGGCATTTTTTGGGGGGAACATTGTAGTATTTGGCATATTTCTCCAGCAATTATTAATTTCATTGCATTATCTGACATTCTTTACTGGCTTTAAGGAATTTAGGATGGGTGCAACACTTAGCTAATAAGGATCTGTATGGCTTCAAGTGCCTGTAAAAGATGAAATTTCATCCTACAATTAATTCTAACAAAGAAATGAACAATTATATTAGTTTTTAAAAAGGAGGTGAAAAAATATATTCAAAAGGTGGGACACAGAGGCAGGAAGGATGTCTTTTTCTTGGCTCATTGAAATGAAGACATATGAGAGGATTTCAAGAAAATCTCAAATCCCAGTATTTGTTAGTATGTTTCCTTGCATCTTTATTCCCCCCTAGGTATCAGGAGATTTTTATTTTTTGGCACCATGGGTTCTGTGCCTTTGTGTTTCCCTCTTCCCAAAGCTAAGCCAGGAAATTCTTTACCTTTACAGACAGCCAGTGTCACAGAGATAGGATATTTAGAGAGACTAATATTTGTACTTGTACACATGGAACACATTCCGGGACGCTTGTGCCAAGGATTGAGGAGAAAAAAAAAATACAAAGAAGCAAATTTAACAGGGAAACAGTGCACACCATTACAAAGTTGTGCTTAGTACACTGTGTGCCATGCATGCTTTACCTGAGTATTCTTACCTACCGGTGGAAGCCTCATCCGTTTTCTGCAACCCTGGAGTATGACCTCAAGATGGCCAATCCAGCAAGAACTATGTGGTTGTTCTGGTAAACCTCAGTTACTCCAGCCCATCTGGGAATCTGCCGGTTTCAGGAAAGGGCAAAACTCCTCTAGACTGAGGGAGTTGGATGGGAAATGGTGCTCTTCCATTGGTGGCTGTTCTTAACTCTCCTTTTTCTCTCTCTGCCTAGGGCTTAAGAGCCAATGGACTCGGGGAAGGAGGAGGGCAACAATTCAAAAAATAAAGGAGATGCTATTTCACTTGTACCCAGAGGTGGTGAAACGACTCATATTGGTTCCAAGTACATTGCAGTTCCAGGGATTATCTTGTATACCACTTTAAAAAAATATTTACTTGTTTGTTTGTTTATTTTAGATCGAGACAGAGAAGGAGAGAGAGAGAGAGGGCACAGGGGTAGGAGCAGAGAGAGAGAGGGACAAACACTCCACAATGAGCGCAGGGCCCGACATGGGTCTCGATCTCACAACCCTGAGATCATGACCTGAGTTGAAATCCAGAGTAAGATGCTTAACCAACTGAGCCACCCAGGTGCCCCATACATCACTCATTTTTAGACAATTAAGCCATTTTTATAACAAGTGAATACTAAGTCTCGTCAAAAAATTAAGTAATATAAAATAAATGGAGTAAAATGGGAGTTCCGTCTTTGTTTTCCTATTCTTCCTCCCTACTCTCAGAAGACTCTTTTTTTCACTTTGGGTCTGTGTGACTTTGAGCAAGTTATTTTTGTCTCTGTGTTCGAGTTTTTTTTTTTAATTTGTAAAACAGCAATAACAATATCAACTATCTCCAGGAGCTTTAGTGAGGATTGAAGGAGAGACAATTCATGTGAAGTACTACTTACAGCTGACCTGGGTTGTAGTAAACTTAATAAACGCTGGTTATGACCTTGCTAATATCATCATCAATTCATACTTGTCTTGTATTCTGACACATTTGGAATTTATTAAGTTGTTTCTCATGACAACTTTTTCTTGGATATCTTTCCATTTCCATATTTGTTTCTACATAACGATTGCATAGTAGCCCACAATATGAATAAATCATGATTGATCCAGCCACTCTTCTGTTGGTAGAGATTTGAGTTGTTTTTCGGTTTCCAATATGGCACATAATGCTGCCAAGATCATCTTTGTGTATATATTTCAGAGCAACTACCTGTGAGAATCCTTCATATTTCAAGGTATAGCACTGCCAGAGTATATATTGCATATTTAATTTTAAGAGATATTGCTAAGATTACCACTCCAAAAGTTGTATCAACTTGTATTCAGGCCACCAATGGTGAATGAAAATCGCTTTTCTTTTGCTTCATCATTTTTTAATATCTTCTTTCCCCTTTTCCCCAAGTTCTAGGGAAATTTCTCAATCTTTTCACTGTGTTCATAGCCTTTAACAATTTTTTAAGAAATTGATGAAGACAACAACCCAAATCACTCTTTCAAACTATAAGTTGTGCTATATATAGCATTATTGTTATTCAGAGTCATGGTGCCTATTTTCCCTAAAACTCTGGAGACTTGGTCTCACACCTTTGAGGGGGAGGTGGAGGAAATGGTGGCTTGGATTTTGATTGTTGTTTTTTGTCTTACTTTGTTCATTGTGTTTATGTCTTAAGAAGCTGTGGTCATCAGCAGAGATATCTGAGATATAATTAGGACATAGAATATTGGGATTAAAGTCAGAGTTGCTCTGAATAAGTTTCATTATATGGAGTGTGGCTACCAAAAGATGTCTCTTTAGTTGTCCAGGGAGCCTGCCTAACCTCCTTTGCAAAAATGGAACACAGGACATGAGAGCTAAAAACCCAGGTTTGGGGGAGCCAGTTTTCTTTTGTTCACTTTCCACTATCTCATAGGATCATCTCTACCAGGCTGGCCTCCTTCTTGAACATGAAGTTGTGATAAACGCAGCTCATTGTCTTTGGCTAATTATGGACCATGAATGATATCATTGATGCACTGGTAGGAGAGGTGAGCCCATACACAACTCTGTACATGTGACACACACTGCAGTCAAAGGTACCAAAAAAATTAATAAGTAAATCCAATAAGCAAAACACTGGTGAATTATATATTAAGATGATGGAGTAAATAATAATTAATAATAATAATAAAAACAAACTGTCTTAAAACACATAATGAAATGAATGTAAATTTTTTGCAACAACAGAAACAAAATTCACCACCAGTAATCAACCTAAGAAAGGATAGAAGGATTCATGTAAAGCTGTGAACTCCCCAAAATGATGACCAAATAAAAAACCAAAAGATTCTAATGTGGAGCTGAAAGTTGCAACGCAAGACTGTCTCCTAATCCCACCCTCATTGTGAGAATGAAGGTTAGAGTTGTTTTTTTCTAAATCATGTATTTCAATTTTGGATGGTGTTAATTCCCTGCAGTTAAAGAGGTGGCTCTTCATGTTTTCAAAGGCCCACTCATCTCCCCGTCTTTACCTTTCAATTTTATTACATCGCTGACTTTATTGATCTAAATGTGAGCATGGAAAGATGTCTGGAATAATGCTTAAAGAAAAACCAGTATTTTTTTTTTTCCTAAAATAGTTCACTCAAGAGCATCCTATATCCTGTGGCCATTTCAAGGCTTTGCGGACAGTGGAGTTCACATTCCCACGGTGCAGTCCTGAGATGCCTGAGGGTCTGTCTTCAGCTCCGACCCTGAGGATTCTGATCTAAATGATTTCTAAGGCCTATTGATTCCAGATAAAGATCTTCAACAATTCCTGAGGGAGACTCTCCCGTAGGAAATCCAGGAAGCTTAGTGGGAATGACAGCATCACCCACATCATGGATTGAACCACAATCACCGTGTATTTGAAGAATTAAGGACAGCATACATTTACAATGGATGACAAATAACATAAAATACGATTCTGGCATGAACTCCCAACCCATCCTCCCTGGGGAATGGGCAAATTCCTGACCCAGATGTAGCTGGGAGAAATGTTTTTGCTCTGGCTCAGCGGAGTCTGACACTCTGTCCTTGAGTGATTTTGCGTGTCTCTGCAATGTCCTGTCTACCCACAGTTTGTGTCCTTATTGTCATCACGCTGGTGTCAACAAACAAACAGAGGAATAACCTCAGGTTGTCTGTTGTCCGTGGGCCAAGATTTGTCACGGTCAGGTGCAGGGTCATAAACAGGTCCCTATTTTTCTGCATCCCACTTTTGAGACCACCACTTGCCAGATCTCTGCAAAGCCCCAGGCTTGCAGTGTGCACACTTCAATACAAATGCCTTGTACATGTTTAACAGAGGCCCTCCCTCCTGAGGCCCTGGCTCTGCTCTGGTCCACATGCTCTTCAAATCACACTTTGTCTTCCGCTGAGCAGTCCCCTGGCAAGAGGCAGGGATTTTATGTGGCTCTAAAAACCTATCTTTTGTGAGAAGACAACAGTTTCTGGGTGGAGTTCAATGTGAAAAGCCACACTTGGTGCAGAAGTCACTGATTTTATGATACTTCCAGTATCTTTCTTTTCTGAGCATCTCCTGGCTTTAGCACAGGACTATTCCACTTTGGCTTTTCTGAGTTAACCTTCCCACAAGCACCCTCAACTTCTGCCTGCTTTTAAAGACCCTGAAACAGAGACAGGGTGTGGGTTGATTGGGTGGCCTTAAACCGAAGACATTTCCCAACACCATTCTGTGAGTGAATTTCTGACCAGGGTTTCAAAGTTTTATTTATAATTCCCAAAATGATGCCCCCACCACTTGCTAATCTTAACAGATGTACCAGACAGCCATTAAATTGGGGTCGAATTCTGTGTAGGAGAAGAGAAGGGAGCTCAGATTCATTGAATTTCCATGTGTCAGATGCTAGACTGATTTCTCTTGTTTACTTCTCTCAACAGACCCATAAAGCAGGTACTGTTCTCATTTTTCTAATAAAGAAACTGAGGCCAGAGCAATTTACGTAACTGGGGAAGGTCACTCTCCAGCAATTGATGGGATTGCCCAGGTCCATCTGATTCTATGGCTGATACCTTTCGCATGAAACAGAACGCATTTCCCAGAACTGGAACCATGAAGGGAGTTGGAGACCCATCTTAAAAGACTTCCAAATGTTTATAACATTCTTTATTTCAGAAAGCCCAAGGTTGCTCTGTAAGGCTGATGCTGCTGTTTCGTAGCTAGGGTTAGCTAAGACAGGTCGGGGACTGAGCACCACAAGGAAATTCTTAACCAGATCCCAGGAGTATCCAGGAATCCACGTGGTACTTATTAGGAAGATTTTTGCAAATGAATCGCTTTGAGGATTTTCATGGAGGAAGTGGGTCTGGGAGACCCTCCTGCTCCATATGGGCTGCATTTCGCTCAATGGGGTCTTTGTTTGAGCTCAGCTCTGGAAGGAGGTCAGGCCGTGGTCAGCTGAGGGAACCCCCGCTGAGCAGCCTGGGCCCCGAGCTGTCATTCCCCCACTTTGCTTTGGACAAGGTACAAGAAATCCTTTATGGGCTGGTGCGGCGAAAGCTGATGGAAGCCAGCTTTGTTCTATTTTTGTAACGTATTTCTGGTTGAGTTAATTCTATGGAAAAAAATAGTCAGTGGGTTTGTGTGTTTATATAGGCCCTTCATCCCGCTGCTTTGCGCCAAAATTCCCCAAGCCTGCGAGGAAGTGAAGCCAGACGTGCTCTGCGTCCCGGGTTCTCACCCCAGTAACCTTGTGATCTTTCCAGGTTTACTCGCAGAGCATTTGCGTGGAAACCGATCTCTCAACTCCTGCCTTTTGGCAGGAGGACACTTCCTTCATATGGAAAAGTGTTTAATACCAATTTAATGGTCTGTCTAGCCACTGTACACCCTGAGCACCCCCCCCCTCTTCAGCACCCACTGGCACAGAGCATGGAAATCTAACTTTTAATCACCTTTTCCAAAACGCCCCCAAATTTTCTTTCCAGTGTGTCCACTGCTTTTCTAATGAGGGTTTGTCCCAACTCCCTTTTAATCCTGCAGAGAGTAACTGCTCCTATAAATTAAAATGATGCTCTTAATGCATCCATATTAGTTTTTAGCTTCTCCTACTCTCATTAAACTTAATCACAGACAGGAAGGAGGTGGGTTTGTTTTTTAATTCTCAGGGACCAAAGCAAATGGAAATTATTTTGTTGGTAACACCGTTAAAATGATGCCAAGTGTTTTAATTTAAAGACTGAGACTGATACAGGCCAATGGGAGGAAAAAGAGATGTTTAATGAGCATTTGCTGAATCTGAGGAATCAGACACTACATTACACGTTTTTTTTAATAATAAATTTATTTTTTATTGGTGTTCAATTTGCCAACATACAGAATAACACCCAGTGCTCATCCCGTCAAGTGCCTCCCTCAGTGCCTGCCACCCAGTCCCCCCCACTCCCCGCCCTCCTCCCCTTCCACCACCCCTAGTTCACTTCCCAGAGTTAGGAGTCTTCCATGTTCTGTCTCCCTTTCTGATATTTCCTATCCATTTCTTCTCCCTTCCCCTCTATTCCGTTTCACTATTATTTATATTCCCCAAATGAATGAGACCATATAATGTTTGTCATTTTAAAAAATATTTTATTTATTTATTTGAGAAGGGGGGAGCAGAAAGAGAAGCAGACTCCCCTCTGAGCAGGGAGCTTGATGCAGGTAGGGCTCAATACCAGGACTCTGAGAACATGACTTGAGTCGAAGGCAGATACTTCACCGACTGAGCAACCCAGGCGCCCCACTACAATACACATTTAAGCAAATCGTAGCATTATTTTGTTCTAGTGTCTTTACATAACATATGGGTACATGGTGGAAGACTGTTAAGAATGCTGAAGTCTTCGTTAAATACCCCGCAGTCATAAGATAAATTAGCTACACTATCCATTTCTTATGTCACTTAACTATGAATGATCAACTCAGTGATTTATTCCTGGCCAAGTTTTGTTTTTGCTGATAGTTGCTGTTGTTTTTTGGGTTTTATGTTTGCTTCTCTGTTTTTCATTTTTAAGTATTGTTATTGTTTCAACTGTCCAATTTTTTTAAAAAATATATTTATTTATTTATTCATGAGAGACACAGACTGAGGGAGAGAGGCAAAGACACAGGTAGAGAGAGAAGCAGGCCCCCTGCAGAGAGCCCCAGGCAGGACCCGATCCCAGATCCCTGGATCACGACCTAAGCTGAAGGCAGGCACCCAACCACTGAGCCACCCAGGCATCCCTCAAATGTCCAATTTTTAAATTCATTTAATTTTAGTAGAAATAGCTGTGTTCTAGTCTTGACTGCTAGTAATCCACTAAGTGACCTCGGGAGCACTGCTTACTCTTTCTAATCCTCCTTCCCTCACTCCCACCAATTCTTTTATTCTCTGAAACATTTATAATTCTCATATCCCCAGTGCACTCCCAGCAAATTGCAGGTCTTGTAAAGATCTTCCAGACCCCTGAGAGCTTGGACTACTCACTCGTTCTTGCTTTCCTGCTGCTTTCTTATTTTTACATTTTAATATACTGCATAAACACTATTTTAGCAGCAATAAAAGAAGAGGGAAAAAAATCTTCAAATTTCCCTGAAGTTCCCATTGTCCTTAAGCATCCCTTTTCTCCACGTCTGGGAATCTACTCACCAAGTTCTCATGTATGCACACATAACTTTTACATAGTTATATTCATAGTCTCAGTGGAAATTATTTTTGTCTTTCACTTAATATTATATTTTAAGCATTTCCTGTGTTGCTGGAAAGTTCATTCATTCAACAATCTCTTTTCTATGGACTTCTATGAATCAGTTATTATAAAAAAATGTAATTACATTAATAGTTTATTTATTTTTACGTGAGGAGAGCTCACATACAATAGTGTTATATTAGTTTCAGGTGTACAGTATACTGATTCAACACTTCCATACATCACCTGGTGCTCCTCACTGTGAGTGTGCTCTTCATCCCCATTACCTACTCCCTCAACCCCACCCACCTCCCCTCTGGTCACTAGTAGTATATTCTCTGTAGTTAAGAGTCTGGGTTTTTTTTTTTTTTGTCTCTTTTTTATTGGTTTGCTCATTTGTTCTGTTTCCTAAATTTAATAATTACTTCTATAAAAAGGTTACGTAAGGGATGCCTGGGTGGCTTAGCCAGTTGAGGGTCCAACTCTTGATTATGACTCAGGTCATGATCTCATGGGATCAAGACCCAGGTCAGGCTCTGTGCTCAGTGAGGAATCGGCTAAGATTCTCTCCCTCTCCCTCTGCCCCTCCTTCCAACTCACGTCTCTCTCTCTCTCAAAATAAATAAAGTCTTAAAAATAAAAAAGATATAAGAAGGCTATATAATATCTCCATAATATGTCATTAAGAAACATCATTTAATGAAGCACCCTCTTTTATTGGATGTTTGACTTTCAATTTTCTGTATTATAAGTAAAGCAATAATGTAAGTCTTCTTGCATCCAGGTCTTTTCTCATATTGGCAGCCCCTCGCCCCAGGTAAATTTTGACGACTCATATTTTACTCAGAAATTTCTATAGTCATAGCAGTATTGGGTAAGAATTTAAGCTTATTTGTTTACTAGTCTTACGGCATTCAACAGGCATTTAAATCTTCTGAACTTGTTTGCTTGCTTGTATGATGTTGATAATATCTGCTTTCCATATTTATTGTGAGGATAAAATGTGATTGGTTGTGAAAGCATCTAACCAGAAAACTACGAAATAGTAGACCTCTACTAGAATTTTATTTGCTTTATTGCCAAATTACATTTCAAAGCTGTAGAAATTTACACTATGTGAGAGTATCAATGTTGCTAAAATATCACAATATTATTTATATTTTTTCATATTTTGAAAATTGACAAGGCATTAATTGGTGCCTTATGCTGTGATTTTTTTTAGTAATTTTAAAGATTAAAATATAATTTATATACAGAAATGCAAAAATCAGAGTGTGCATCCCAGTGAATTTTATAAGGTGAACATACCCATAAAATGATAGAATATTATCATATCAGCATTCTGTAAGCTACACCATACTCTTTCTGCCATTACCTCCTGACCAAAGGTAAACCAACATTTTAACTTCTATCATGATAGGTTAATTTGGTCAGTTTTTGAAATTTTTATGAATGCCATTATATAACAAGTCCTTTTTTTCTCTGGATGAAATTACTCATTGTGTTTATGAAATCCATGTTTCATATAAAAATAGTTCATTTACTCCATGGTACAAATATATTACATTTTATTCCTCCATTCTAGTATTGATAAACATTGAAGGCATTACTAAATTGTAATAGAGGTAGTTAAAAAACAATAGAAAAGATGGAATAAAATTCTAAAAATGTATTTGTGAAAGAAGGAACAAAGAATAGAGTGACCTCATAGGAAATAAATAAGATGATAGACTTAAGTCCAACTGTATTGATAATTACATTAACGGTAAATGGATTAAACATTCTGAAAGACAGAGATTTTCAGATTGGATAACAAGCAATATCCAATTCCATGATTGTTTAAGAGTTTTACTTTAAACTCAAATTTGAAAATAGTAGGATAGAAGAATATATACTACACAAATCATAAGTATAAAAAACTTATGTATATTAATACTAGGACAATAGGGTCACTTGGGTGGAGTTAAGAGTCCAACTCTTGGTTTCAGCTCAGGTTGTGATCTCACTGTCCTGAGATCAAGCTCCGTGTCAGGCTCCATGCTGAGTGCAAAGTCTGTTGAGTTTCTCTCTCCTTCTCCCTCTGCCCTTCCCCCACTAGTGCTCACATGCACTCACTCTCTCTCTCTCTCTCTCTCTCTCTCTCTCAAATAAATAAATAAATAAGTCTTAAAAAAATACCAAGAAAATAGACCTCAAGATGATAAATCTTGTCTTAATAATAAGAAGTTAGTTTATGAAGAAGACAATAATCCTATTGGTAGTATATTACCTGATAACAGACTTTCAAAATACATGAAATACCATCAATACAAATGAACTGCTGTTAAACCCCAAAACATGGATGAATGTCCCAACTAATACCACACAGAGGAAAAGAAGCAGATATAATCAATTATATGCTGATTGTCTTTATTTATAGTAAGCTCTATAACAAGCAAATTAAATTATGGTAATAGACACACAATCAGGGGCTGCCTAAGGCAGTGTATGTTGCTTACTCAAAGGAACTTTTCTGGGCAATGGAAGTATTCTGTAGCTTCAACATAATGGTGGTTATACAGGTTTACACATTTGTCAAAACCCACCAGACCTACATTGAAAAGTTATGCATTTTAATGTATGTCACTTTCACCTGAATAAAGTGGATTTTTGGAAAGGTAGAAACATGGTAGTGAAGTCCCATTCACCTCAGTGTGTTCCCTTCTATTTGCCTCTCAAGTTCCACACTCTCTGATTGTTTTCCAACACCTGCAAGCAGCTCTTTTGTTGTTTGTTTTTGCAACATACCTCAAATTTGTATTTGTTCCTGGTGGGAGATTTAATCTCATACAAGCTCTTCCATGATAGCTAGAAGCATAAGTCCTATTGACATTTTTTAATTACTAGAAAAATTAAACACTTAATATTTGGAGAAAAAGGTAAAGAAAAGAGAAGTGACGTACCCCCAAATCACACAGCTTCTAAATTGAGAATAAGGATCAGAACTCAGCCACTCTTTTTCCAGAGTCTATCCTTTTATTAATCATGTTTTATGGAGAGGATGGATTCTGGATAGGTGAACATGGGAAGGGGGGGCTGCCGATTGAATGGCCCATGTATATTTTTTTCCTGCTACATGAGTTATAAGAGGGAATCATGCCAGGATTTTCAGAAGGTAAGATCTGAAAATCTTGTTGCTGCTGAAAAATGCTTTGTTTTTCAATGACCTTTTGGTATTCTGGAGAGACTTGCAGGAAGGAGCATTTTGGCACCACTGCTGTCTTCTCCTGTAAACTAATTGAAACCTTATTCAAAGCCAAGCATAATTATGATGAAAAATCTTCTGCCAAAAATGGAAAATGCATTCCTTATAAAAGATTTTGGGGTTATCTGAGAATAGATAATAGAGTGTTGAGTGTATTATGTCATTTTTGTTCTAAAATTTGATTCAGTTTGGTGAACTTAACCTTAAATACAACTGCCAGACACTTCTCTATTGCTTAAAAAATGTTTAAGTTGAACAAAAAGTCGGGATGCTCCCATCCCTGGAAGTTTTCCATCTTAGCTCTGGTTTGTCCATGACAGTTCCTCAACCTTAGCTCGACTTTGTAGTAAATGTTTAGATTCTGTCCTTTTACTAAATATGGCTTCCAGAAGTAATGCAGGCAAAATGAACTATTTTTTATAGGAAATAACAGATTTTATCATAAGGTTTCAGTGAGAGGCATTGCAGTATAAAGGACAGAAACCCTTCTCAAAGATTCATTCCTACTTACCAGTTCAACAGTGAAGGAATGAATGTATCACTGTGTTTCTCAGCAACCAAAGACTCCACAATACCGGTCAACATGGGATTGTCCTGGACAATTTCATCTTGTACATGCCTGTATAGTACCCATATCACACAGTCTTAAGCTTAAGTAGAAGAACCATCAAAGGTCAATAACCTCTCTGAGATTGTATTCAATAATTTATATATGAATTGTCTGTTTGCCCCCCAGATCTTATTCCTTGTTCTTTCCTAGCTCTGCTGTCTAAAGCAGAGGGACTCACCGATGTCCTGCAGGACCTGGTTCCAGGCTCCCATGTCAACTGATTTCCCCCTTGCCTTGGCTAATGGAATACACTGGCTAGATATTGGAGATCCAAGGCTAAGAGAAGTCAGGGTACATTTCCCTTCCCTCTCTTCTCAGGTGACTTTTCTCTTAGGGCGTCTACCTCCTCCAGGGCTTCAGTTTCTGCAAGACAGGTTCATTGTGGTTCCAGCTTCTGTCTGATGAAGCTAAGCTCCTGTGCTACAGTAAGACCACCTCCACTATGCCATTCCCACCCGGGCATGGGAGTGGGTTTCTGATGTTGTGACTCTGATTGACCTCACCTCACCCTGTTTGGCTACTTAAGTACTTAAGTTTACATAAGTATTCCTTATATTAAAATTTCTTTGTGGGTAATTGTTAAGGTCATTTTCTCTCCCTGGTTAAATCTTGATATAGGGCACTGACTTATAGGGTATATTTACTGCTATCCTGCCATTGCTGCTAAGGCACCAATGTAAAGACAAAGTGTTAAGTAACCTACATTCTGAAGACAGTCCCAGACATCTGCCTGCAATAGGCATCATCCAGGTCTCTGGGCTTCCCAAGGGCTTTTTAGAGGCAGCAGAACCTGCTTCACCATCACTCACCATCCCACCACACATTCCCAGTCTGTCTAAGAAGGAAAGCGAGGAAGAAGGGGCACTTCTTACCATGAGAAACACAGTATGTGTGGAAAGAAAATTTCCTCTCCCTCATACTAGGTAAAACTAGGAGGGAATGATTTGTAAAGCTGAAGTGGATCTGTAAGAAATAAAGATTGGCATGCTTTCCCTTTGATGGATGTCAGCTAAGGCAGAGGAACTGCTGATATGACATCATACCTATACTAGAAGGGATAACAAGAACAGGAAAGAGGTGGGAGGGCTGAAAATGAGGCCGGTAGGGCCCAGGAACACCCTTCCTTTCTTCATAGCCAAGTCTACACAAAGGTCCTTTAGACCAAATGTAGACAAGTGAAGGTGACCGTGTTTAAGTCATCTTGCCAGAACCCCACCTTTCTGGTGAGGGCACCAAGGATCAGTCTGTGGGTTTAAGTCTGTGAAAAGACTCCAATGCATGCAGTAGGTTAGATCCTGGGGACCCTAAAAAGTCCACATACACTGCCTAAGAGTCTTAGTGCCAGTCAACATGGCCCAGGACACAATGACAACAAATGGGAGAGGCCTGTGACTTTGCCCAGCTGGTTAGGGAGACATTGCTCTGCCTCCATCTCTAACTCCTGCTGGAAGAGGAAGGATCAGGGTCCACCAAGAGCAGCTCTCGAGCTCACCCTGCAGCCCTGCCCCCAACAGAAAGACTGATGCTGGGAAGTGCAGGGAGCCTGGTCTCAGACACACATTTTAAACCAACCCAAGCTAAGTTCTTCAAAGAGAGATGACTCAAAAGTTATAGAATCAGGTGGCTCAGCATCGCCTTCAGCCCAGGGTGTGATCCTGGAGACCCGGGATCAAATCCCACATCAGGCTCCCTGCATGGAGCCTGCTTCTCCCTCTGCCTGTGTATCTGCCTCTCTCTGTCTCTCTCTGTGTCTTTCATGAATAAATGAATAAAATCTTTTTAAAAAAGTTATATAATCTACTTACGGTATCACAGGAGTAAGAAAGAAAGTTTAAGTAAAAGATAAGTATGAAAAAAAATTTCAGATTCTTTAGTGAATCAATCATGAATTTGTGTATTTTCTGGAGACAGGGTATACAGCTTTCATCACTTTGTCAAAGGGTCTATGAGCCCCAATTAGCCAAACCATCAACATATGTAGTAATGACTTCAAATCTTTATTCTTTGCTTTGATATGTCTCTGGAACACCAAACTTGAATTTTTAATTTTATGTCATTTACCTTTTCCTACCATCTTGTTTCCCTTGTTGTACCCATCACTCCCTATTATTATTTGGTTTACCTACCCAGCCTGTGAGTAAAGCCATGTATTTTCTGTCTCCCCCACTAGGATGCATGCTACATGAAGACAGGGCCCCTGGTGTCTTGCTTACCATTTTATCTTTGGAAAGCCATGGAGTGGGTGGGGTGACAAGACTGTCTATAGGGAGTGTCCTATACACATCCGAAACAGACCACCTCACAAAGCAAACCCTTCTCAGGCCTACTCTTGTTCTTGGTTACTCTGCACTAGAAAATGGTCTTGACTTATCTCCCACACATAATCAATTTCTAAATCTTGCCATGTGCGCCTGAGAAATGGTCCTTAATCTAATCCCAGCTCCTAGCTCGTGCTGCTTCGGCTTCAGCTCTCCTTCTTACCTCTCTCACCAGCCTCCTAAGCAGGTCTCTGTCCGAGTCCTCCCATTCCAGGGGTGCTAAAGCTCTGATTCTAGAGTTACTGCCCTAGAACCAAACCTCACAACATCAGTCCTTTGCTTAAAGACCTCTGTTGTCTTCACCTCCTATCAGGATAGAGCTCAAATTTATCACGTGGCCTTGATGAATGTTCAGAATTTGGGCCTTTTGTCTCTCCAGCCCCATTCTCTGAGTCCCCAAAACCTTCCACCCAGGCCCTAGTGTCTCAAACATCCCATGCCCTCCCCAGCTGGACAGCATCGTGCCCTTGCCTCCCCACCTCTAGCTTTATTTCCCTCCCAAATTACTCTTATTCTTCCAGACTGAGAAAAAAAATCTGTGCTGCTTTTCCTACTCCCCTCGGGAGAATTATTTATGTTAACTGAGCAAATTTCTTAACCACATTTGGGACTGCTGCTCAATCTGTCTAACGGACAAAGTGAGTATGAAGGAGATGATGAGCAAGGAGTCAGTGTGGCAGGGAGGAAGGAAGCTTGGCTTCATGTGCAGTGCTAACTTTATATCTTTGTTTTGCAAAAGTCAGCCCTAGCTCACGAGTGAGTGTTTCTATCACCTAGAATAGGACCTCATAGAATAGCCCAGCCTACTTTCCTATTCCCAGATGTCGAAAGTGAATGAAGTTCATGGGGACTGAACACACACCAGACATGATTTTAAATATTTTCTACATATGATGCCATTTCACTCCTTCAAAACCCCAATGTAGGTGCTCTTGTCCTTATTTTACTAGTGGGGAAACTGAGGCACAGAGTGATTCAGGATTTCAGAGTCAGCACTCTCTCCCCCTACTGTACTCCCTGGACCTCAGGGAGGGGGTGATACTTGCAGCCACACAGCTGCATGTTGGTGCAGAGTCAAGACTCAAACGTGGCCCCTTACTGCCCAGTCCTTTAGACAGTGACTCGATATCTGGGAAGATGAAGATTTACCCGAAACCACAAAACTATAATAAGAGACCAGAATGGAGAACCAGCTGACTGGCCAGGGACTTGCACTGAAACAGGCTGAGCAGGTGGCTGAACTTTTATGCCCCTGAAGCTTATGAGTAAAGCACATAGATGTTCAGGCCAGAAGAACATGTGGAAACCATATACTTTCTATGACCAGAGAGCCCTGTTGGAGGGTGGAGTTGATCTACAGTGTGTGTGTGTGATAATCCGCACATTTTTTCTTCTTGGAGCAAAGCCATTTCAGTCTCAAAAATGAAAAGAGCTCACTTTGACTAGAATGCATCTCATAGCTCTTCTCTGATGCTATAAGACGGCAGGGCAGTGTGGTAGGAGAGGAGGATCCCACCCTAAAAAGACCACAAGCTACAGGTGGGTCTGGTGTGGCTCAGCTCCACTGGCCAGCCTTTGCACAGGACCTCTGGGGTCTGGGACTCACATTCACTGGGAAGAGCTATAGGCTACTCTTCCTCGGGAAGAAAATATGGAAAGATTTCAAAAAAGACAAATCTCTATTTCACCTCGAAAACTTCAGAATTAATGATTCCTTTAATTGGTTGGGGTTCTATAGTTTACAAAGCACATTCTATATACTACCTCACTTGATTCTCACATGTGTGTGCATGTGTGCCTGTGTGCGCATATGTGTGCATGTGCATGTCTGCCTGCAAATGCATATGTGTGCATGTGCACATTTTGTGTATATTTCCTTCTGCTCCCTTTCTCCACCACCATCCCACACAGAACCAGAAGCAAGTCTAATCGCAGTATTGTCCATTTTCCAATCCTGCAACTGGATAAGACCAGAGACGGGAAGACCGAGTAAAATGGCAGAAGGACACTTGAACAGGGCAGAAGGTGCAGAAAGCGCTGAGTCCTTGAAGGAGGCAGGTGAGACAGGGTCTTCGTTCAGGAAGCCCCACAAGTGGAGCTGAGGGACCTCAGTGCTGAGCTGTCTTAAGTGTGAGTCCTTGTGCTGATCAGCTGCCTGCAGACAACTCACTGACCAATAGTCTAGACATGTTTAAGGTCTGTTAATATGAGGTGGGAAATGGGGAAAACTTTCATGGGACTGGGATGAGGAAGGGAAATGTTCACAAAACTGGAACTGAATAAAGTAGTTGGAAACGTTCTTGGTTTCCAAGCTTGGGTCATGGGGAGCACACTTACACATGCAGGGGGCGCATCTAGACCCAGAATTTAGGTCTAATAGGTATTATCTGCTCTTCTTAATAAATAATGAATTGAAAGCCAAAGAAGTGAGGAAAATTCACCCAAGACATAAAGTCAAGAAGTGACCAAACCTGCACTTGTACCTGAATCTTCTGACAATGACTCCAGTGGATCTCTCCTGTAGAATTGGAGAAGGCACCAAGAAGGGACGGGTTGGAATCCAACAGCCACACACCATCCCTGCTGAACGGATGCCAAATACAAGTGACTCAGAGGTCTTTGTTTTTCGCTTCCACAGCATATAGGCTCGCCAGCTGATGTTATCGACCTAGGTAACAGGGATCAAGATAACAGAGCAGATGGAAAGGTGACATAGGAGAAACTCAAAGTCTGAAAGACCAAAAATTCAGATGCAACCTGACCAGTTATCAGGAAAGTGCAAAATAGAACAGTAAGGCAATATCTTTTCATCCAACAGAATGAGGTTGGCAAAAAACATTGAGTTGATAATATGAAGTGCAGGAGAAAATATGGGTGCTTCCCCCACACTGCTAGTGACAGGGCCTCTTGGAAAAGCATTACCAGGTGGTGTCCATTAATTTAAAAATACATATGTCCCATATCCCTTTAATTCTCAGTATCTCCACAGAGAACTGCGTTAAGTGTACACAAGGAAGCATGTTCATTGCTAAATGTTTTTTACTGCAGTGAAAAATTGGCACCAATTAGCAAATGTCTAAAGTAAAACAAATTTTTTAATTAAAAAAAATCCTACTGTTATTCACTTCCTTGCTACTCACACCCAGTAAAAATACAAGAATAGAGTGACACGGTCTGGCAGAGAAGATCCCTCATAAAATTGTGCTGAGTGGACAAGGCATGCAACAGAATATCATTTTTGCAAACACATGCCTATGCATCAACATTACACACCTCCGTGTGGACATATTTCTGTATAAGTGCAGATGAAACGGTCTGAACAAGTTGGGGTCTTATTGTGAGCAGGAGTAATGGTGAATGCATTGGCAAATTCACATCTATAAAGTATAACCATCAAATAAACCTCTAGACTGGAGGCAAGGATTGGGACTATTAAGAGAGATTTTAGCTTTATCTGTCCTGTCTGAATTTTTCAATGATAATATATTTGTGTTTACTAACATATATTATATATTACATACACACAATTATATCTTATATGTATACAAACATAAAATTATATGCATACTAACATATTGTATGTTTACAAATGTACTCTCAGGAGCAGCAGGAGGTTGCCTGTGGCCATCACAGCCCCGCTAGGTCTAGGGTAGGGAGTGCCCAGAAACTTCCCGTGAGCTTCTCTCTGAGCTATCCTGCTCTGTCCTGCTGGGTTAGGCCCTCTGGTTTTATTTTATTTTATTTTGTCTTATTTTATTGTGGTTATATTTCCCACATTAAAAATATGTACTCATTGTAGAACATTTGGGAAATACAGAAAAATTAGGGGGGGAGATTAAAACAATCCCCCATGGTGCCACAATCCAGAAGCAATGGTGGCTAAGCTGTGGTTGTATCTATCTTTCAGGACTTTTTTTAGTACATTGTTCACATGGTGCTAATCATATGGTATATATCTAATTGCATATATTGATTTTAATATCATTTTTATGACCACCAATGTAGTGCGTATTAGCTGTAATATGTATTAGTTTAAGGCCAAAAATTTGGGAGGGGGAAATAAAGATTGTAAAGAAAAAACAACAAATGACTCAGGTTCCCCTCTTCCTCAGTAAACATTTTCTCGTGTGTGTGTGTGTGTGTGTGTGTGTGTGTGTGTGTTCTTGTAATTTTATCTAGTTGAAAGCAAAATACGCCTACTGATTTTTAAGTTCAAGGGGTTATCAGTAAGTACCCCGTGAAAGACGAAGGTTAATATCTGCCGTGATTTGCATTAACTTCAATTTCTTTCAAAATGACCTGGGCAACTTAATATATATTTTTATACCTATGTAGAGCACCAGGATTTTAGTGGCTCAATGCTGCATTGCTGTTTTTTTTTTTTTTTTAATAATTTTCCTAGAATTCTTCCAACCATACTACATTTGCTATTAATTTTGTTAGGAATAACTAATTATTTAGAACACAAAACAAATCTAGTTTATTCCTAAATAAAAAAGCCTTGCAAGTCAGTCTACACTGCCGCACCCTCCCCCCACATTCCCTAGGTTATTCATTATTATTGGTTTATCAGTAGCTCTGTGAACTGCCTTGTGTTTAGAGTCAAATTTTCACAAAGGGCACGTAGGCAAGGTATTTACAAGGTTTTTGTGTATTTAAGAATCTCTTTCTCTTTAAGGAAGGCGAGTGGCCCTGGTAAAAAATTAGGGGTCTCAGATTTTCCTCCCTCCCTCAAGTCTCACAATATTGCTCCATTGTTCTGGTGTTCAGTCTTGTAGATATATATTCCTAATTTTTGTTGCTTCTAATGTGACTGGTTTTCTGCAGGGAAGCTTGCCAAACTTTCTCATAACTATTAAACACTTTAAAAATCATGTTTTCAGGATCTTCCTTATGAGAAATTCCTTTTATAGGTATTTTTTTCTCCTCCTGCACAGGTGTTTCCTGTGGGTGCAAGCAGGACTCCTTCCCCCCAGGCAGCAGGCACACGCTGTGTTTCCTGCCGCTTTGGCTCTAGCTGTTCTGCTCTGTGCTTTCTCAGGCCCATCACTGCCCATGTCTGCACACCCCCGTGTCTGAACAGCCCCATGTCTGCACACCCCCATGTTTGTATACCCCCATGTTTGCATACCCCCATGTCTGCACACCCCCATGTCTATGAGCCCCCGTGTCTGCACACCCCTATGTTTGCACACCCCCGTGTCTGCACACCCCTATGTTTGCACACCCCCATGTCTATGGACCCCTATGTTTGCATACCCCTAGTCACTGCAACTGTGCTGGGCCCCTCCCTCTCTCTCCGCTGACCTGGGTCCCGTGGAAATCCCCCTCCAGATAGAGCCCTGAGACTCATGGCCCTGCGCAGGTCCCCTGCTGTGCTCCGGGGAGCCCTCCTTCTACCCTGCACCTCTCTTCTCTGGCCCTCAACCATCTGTCCCCAGCATTGGTGAGATACAGGTGCACATAGCAGGGAGGTCAATACTTCCAGGGAGGCCAGTGACACCTGAGTGACACAATGAGACAATCAGCAGTTGAAAGGGGGGCCAGAGCCACACCAGGGTGAAAGGGCAGAACTGGGGCCCGGTGCTCAGATTATAAGTGAGAAATGCCCTCTTTCTGACCCATAATAATAATAATACTGGTTAGTACTGACCTCATGCTCACTCTGTCCTGAGTACTTCCTCTATTAGCGCATTTACTCCTGGCGATAAACCTGTGCAGTGGACACACCATGATTACTCCTGTTTTACAGATGAAGAAACTGAGGCAGAAGACTTCAGTCTCTTGCTCCAGCTGTCATGGCCAGGAGGGACAGAAGAAGGATTCAAAGCCAGACTGCTCCAGCACTGAACTCTTAACCACCAGGCTCCAAACACCTCAGTGAATCAAACTGGCCATGATTCCTGGAAAAAAGACAACTTTCTCATCAATGAGTAGATGACCAGACCACTGATATTCACAGTGGGATTACAAGGACACATTTGGACAAACCAGAGGCTGAATCCCAGGGTCATATGGGTTGCATTTGGTTTTGGTTTTGCACTGTTTTGCACGTTTGCTCCTCGTCTCCTCCTTACCCCCAGCCTGCTGCTGTGGGGGGTGCTCCTCCCAGAGTGCAAGAAACTCTCCTAGTCCTTCCTCTGCTGCCTGCCCAGGTGTGTCCTGGCCATGGCCACCTGGGAAATGTTGTAGAAGAGAAGGACAGATGAGCACGAGTGAAGAATTGCACGTCACTCAGGATGTTACCACGGCTGTGGCCACACAGCAGAACCAAGGCTGCTGGTTCCCTTGTAGGGACAGTGTTATTTCAGAGCTAGTGGTTGGGGGTGGGGTGGGAACAAACAGTGATGCAAAAATGGGGTTCTATTACTTTTATTTTATTTTTTAAAAATATTTTATTTATTTATTCATGAGACACAGAGAGAGAGGCAGAGACATAGGCAGAGGGAGAAGCAGGCTTCCTGTGGGGAGCCCGATGTGGGACTCAATCCCAGGACCCTGGGATCACAACCTGAGCTGAAGGCAGATGCTCAAACACTGAGCTACCCAGGTGGGGCCCAGGTGCCCCAAACACCCAGCCACCAGGTGCCCCAATTCTAATTACTTTTAAAGCTGGATAGGTTCATTCTGTTCCAATTGAAATAATTGCAGAATATGGAATGAATGAATGAATGAATGAATGAATGATCTAGGCAAGCTACAGATCATGCCTCCACGTGTCTCAGCTCCTACAATTATTTTTCCTATGATAGTTGACTCTGACTTTCATCCATGAAACATCCACACTCAAATTCTCCCCGACTTGTCCAGCCTTTGTTCCCATGCTTGTCCTCATGCTCCGATTCATTGTATAGGTCCTACTATAACTGAACAGTAACCATATGCCATCCTATATGTTTCAGTGTCACGTGTGTGTCCTCGTGGAGAAATGTTGGATCACCAGGGGACTGGACTTCATTTGCTTATTCTCTATTCCCCCTTACTGCTTTTTTTTTTTTTTAAGATTTTATTTATTTATTCATGATAGACACAGAGAGAGAGGTAGAGACACAGGCAGAGGGAGAAGCAGGCTCCATGCAGGGAGCCCGATGTGGGACTCGATTCCGGGTCTCTAGGATCAGGCCCTGGGCCGAAGGTGGTGCTAAACCGCTGAGCCACCCAGGCTGCCCTCTCTTAAGCCCTGCCATAGTTAATCTCACAACAGCCTGGTAAGTAGGTATTTATACTACAGGTTAGCGGAAGAGGAAAATGATGTGTCAACACATTAAATAATTTACTCAACCTGAGATTTAACCCCAGGTGGCCAGATTCTAAAGGCCATACTCTTTTTTTTTTTTTAAGATACAGATCACCTTTTTATTTATTTATTTATGATAGTCACACAGAGAGAGAGAGAGAGAGAGAGGCAGAGACACAGGCAGAGGGAGAAGCAGGCTCCATGCACCAGGAGTCCGACGTGGGATTCGATCCTGGGTCTCCAGGATCGCGCCCTGGGCCAAAGGCAGGCGCCAAACCGCTGTGCCACCCAGGGATCCCTAAAGGCTATACTCTTAACATCATTCCATGATGGTGCTTTCACCCAAAAAAAGACACAGATATGGTTGTGATAGGAGGACGTTATTAAATTCTAAGTGTTTTAAAATTTTCCTGAAAAGAAATTCTGTTAAAGAACAATTCTGCTAAAGAAAATTCTATTTTTGCTGATAATGAACCTTTCATCAACTTCTAGGGGTAGTCTGGGTGCTGGCCCAGTTTCTATGCTTTGGTTGAGTAGAATCTGGGAAATGGGTAGACAGAGCTGAGTAACTACCAGGAAGGAAACTGGTTTACTTTGTAAAATGGGAAGAGAACTGCATGTGTGAAAAGAAAACATTGAGGAAGAGTGGACTATCTAAGGTCATTACTTAGTTGGTCTGGAAGAATTTTGTTTCAGGTCAGACCTGAGCATGAAGAGTGAGAGCGATCTGGGAGCAACTGTATGAGAGACTTGGGAGGTGGGGGGTGAGTACGGAATCCTGTCGCTGGAGCTTGGAGATACTTTTGCAAATGAAAGCAATGCCTTCAAAGAGGGTTGTCTGGCTCCAGGAAAATCAGATTGGAGCATTTTCATAGGAAAGAGGAAGGATGAAGATAATTGTCCTGTTATCATCATGTACCAACCAGGCTGTCCAAAAACACAAGAGCTCTGTTTCTGCGAAATGCTTCACGAAGGAGGGGGCGTAGCACCAAACACAGTAGATGAGATTCAGGTAAGACTTGGTTGGATTTCTAAAACAGTTCTTGGGAAGGACTGGCATGTGCATGAAGCAGGTGTCTGCATTCAGCTCATTCTATTCCATGCATTTTTAAGGAAATATTCTGTTAATCAAAGCATAGGTATAGGTGTGCAAAAAGTGTACATTGCTAAATAATTAGACTATTACTGCTATTTTTGAGATCTTTATGTATTCTTATTGCTCTAACCCCCAGAATTGACCTCTGACCTGAACCTTGTATTTATAATTCCTGTGCCTTTCTTTAAATTTTCACACAGGTTTATATGGATCAACAGTATATTTTAGTTTTGCATGATTGTGAGTTCTATATAGATGCCCTCATACACCTAAATATGGCACATGGGGTGTATATTCTTCTGTGACTTCCTTTCCCAACATTGACAGCATGATCCATTTTGATCCATGCAGCTAAAATGGATCTACCTTCACTGCTCTCTAATGTTCCATTCTGTGAGTAGACCAAAATTTATTTATCCGTTTTTCCTCTCAAATATTAAGATTATGCCCATTTATTTTTGCTACAATAAAAACACTAAGATGACGTTATGTATTAGTCAGGGTTCTCCAGAGAAACATAGACAAATGGAACAGAATACAAAATATGTATATATGTATTCCTTCTATATATATGTATGTATGTATTTCTTCTACTCATGTGTGTGTGTGTATATATATATATATATATATCTAAGAGAGAGAGACAGACAGACAGAGAGACAGAGATAGAGGGAGATTTATTATAGGAATTGTCTCAGGCAATTATGCAGCCTGAGGATTCCCATGACCTACTTTGTACAAGCTGGGGAACCAGGAAATCTGGTGTTGTAGTTCAGTCTGAGCCTAAAGGCCTGAGCGCCAGGGGAGCTGATGGTGTAAGTCAGAGCTGGAGTCTGAAAGGACTCAGAGCGCCAGCGTCTGTGGGGAGGAGGAGATGGATGTCCCAGCTCAAGCAGAGAGGGCAAATTTGCCCTTCCTCTGCCTTTTTGGTCTATCCAGGCCTGCAACAGATTGGATGATGTCTACCAACATTGGTGATCACCCTCTTCTTTACTCAGTATATTGATTTAAACACAGCCTCTTCTGGAAACACCTTCACAGACACACCCAGAAATAATGTTCTACCAGCAGCCTGGACATCCCTCAGCCCAATGAGGCTGACACATAAAATTAGCCATCGCACATTCTTAACCATGTCTCCTGGGATGTGGAAGCCTTACCAGGGAGGTGTGATTCAGAGAGAGGAGTTGCGGGGTCACAGTGTATTCATGGCCACCCTGAGTAGACAACACCAAACTGGTTTCAAACTCATGGAGCCTCTTCAAGTGCCTGAGTCGGGTGGCTCCTGCTGGTGTCATCTAACCTAATAGATTTTGGTCAATTTATTTGGTGTGGAACAGTAGCTTATTGTGATTTTAACCTGCATTTCCTTGGTTAATGATAAAATGGAGCATCTTTTCATGTATTTACTAGCCATTCATGTTTCCTCTTTTGTAAAATGTCTGATTATGTCACTTGCTCAGTTCTAAAATTAACTTTTTCTTATCAATTTATTATTTCATTCCCAAAGTTAACCAATTTTGTCATATATTTTGCAAATGGACATTTGCTCCCTATTTGTAACTTAAAGAATTGATCTTATGATGTCTTTGATCAAAAAGAGTTTTAAATTTTAACGTAGTTGCACTTTTAAATCTTTTTTTTATCATGGGAAATAATATAAAGATTCCAATAGGCTTTTTTATGAAATAATAATATTATTTGTTTATAATGATTGTTTATTTTCCTTTTTTTTCTAATCTTTGTCCTCTTTTCTTACTGTGTGGCCAGTACATTTTTTGAGTAGAAATGGTGATAGGTGTTCCCCCCCGCCCTGGCTTTAAAGAACACGTTTTAAGTATTTCCATTAATAGTAACCTTTACTATAGGTATTTTTTCCCTACATACTCTTTATGGAGATAAAGAAATTTCCCTCTATTCCTAAATTGCTAAGTGTGTGTGTGTGTGTGTGTGTGTGTGTGTGTGTTTTAACACACTTTAAGTCTGGACTTGATGTTCAATTTTATTGAATGCTTTTTTCCTTGCATTAGTTAAAATGATCATATGGTGTTTCTCTTTCCCTCTAAGAAGTGAATTACATTTCCTAAGATAGTGAATTACATTGCTACCCTAAAATAGATCTTTTAATGTCAGTATGTTAAATTAGATATTTTTATGTTAATCCCACCTTGTGTTGCTGGAATAAACCCAATATGTCAATGCTCTATTTTTTTTAATACGTTGGTGGATCTAGTTTGCTAATACTTTATTCAGAACTTTTGTATCTGTGTTTATGAAGGAGGTACGCCTATGATTTTCCTTTTACATTCTATTCTTCTCAGGTTTTGGTTAGGCTAGTCTCAAAAACCCAGTTGAGAGATGTTCCTTCTTTTCTATTTTCTGGAATAGTTTATACAAGTTCAAAAGTCCTTAAACATTTAAGAGGGGCTGTCAATAAAACTAGCTAGGCTTAGAATTTAAAATTTTCCCCTTTATGTTTAATGCTCTCTTTTTTTTTGCTTAAAATTGTTAAGTGTATTTATCTTTTCTTTTTATACTTTTTTTTTTTTATTATTAAGTAGGCTCCACATCTAATATGGGTCTTGAACTCACAAGAGTTCACTTGATCACTCGCAGAGATCAAGAGCCACATGTCTACTGATTGAGCCAAACTGTGGTCCTTATATTTATCTTTTCTATTCCAATAGTCCAATATCTGGGGATGCTATAGTTTTCTCCCAAATTATAAGTGTTTTACAAACAAGAGGATTCTTCAAGTTTCTAATCCTCAAACTTATGGAGATGATACATGTTTTTCAAAGTAGTTTCATCAAGTGATCTATTCCATACTTCACTGAGGTTCAGTGGATAAATACAGTCAACCCTTGAACAAAACAGGTTTGAACTATGCGGACATGTATACACAGATTTTCTTCAATAAATACTGTCGAGTGCTGTTACCATGTTGTCTCCTCTTTATGATTTTCTTAATAACTTTTTATTTTCTCTAGGTTACTTTACTGTAAGAACATATAATACAGATAAAATACAAAATATGTGTTAATCACCTGTCTGTGTTATTTGGTAAGGCTTCCCCAAAACAGGAGGCTATTAGCAGTTGAGGTTTTGTGGAATCAAAAGATATATGTGGACTTTCAACTACGTGGAAGGTCACCACCCCAACCACCATGCTGTTCAAGGGTCAGCTGTATTATTATGTGAAAGTTTTAAATAAAATTCTTCACAAGTATAGGGTACTGTTACTTTTATTTTTGCTGATGTAACAAATGAAGAACCCAGGTATTTAAATAATACGAAATTTTTTCCTAATCTAGTGGGTTTTCCACTCATACACACCACCAGGGCTGGTCTTTCTCCTAGCCTTCAGGCTGCAATATACTTGCACTGTCTCCATCATCAATATTTCTCAACTGTGTCCTTAGGCAGGTGAATGACTTATTACCTTAAAAAGATGACCAGAGAAAACTAAAAACATTAGCTGGAGGTTCTGCCCATGTGTCAGTAATAATGGGATGAACATTTCTTCTCAAGAAGGAAAACAGAAATGTGCCAAGGTCCACCTTCACTGTTGGTCTCTCATTTGGGTTTGATTTTATTAAAGATCCCCCACCTTAAAAAAAAAAAAAAAAGATCCCCCACCTTCTAGGTTTTCTTTATAAGCACTTTTCACATTTGTTATAT